>NC_080108.1:5285000-6657500 GCF_950005125.1 Chionomys nivalis
AATGAACATGTGAAGACAAACATAGTGTCTAATTGGCACATCTAACACTTGCAGAAAGATTACAGCTCCTAGGGATCTCTCCAGGATGTTTATACATTCATATCTATGTGCAAACTTCTTCTTTTTGAAAATTCAAAACAAGAACTTTGATTCATTTCTGCATAGCAAGTTTAATTCTACAGAAGAGTCAGTGGGGAGTGTCGCACAGCAGTTTTTACAACTGGAGTTTCAAAATAGCATCACAAAACTCTAGTGATTTATTCGTTTACTTGCTCATTCATTCTCCATGTAAACAATGTATTCCTGCCATGGGGTGAAATTCAGGGTGAAGGCTGTAATGGACTTGAAGGTAAGTAGAAGAGTCTGTGTGCTATAACGTCTTGAAAAAGTGAGAGATTTATCAATAAATGTAATCTGAGTTAAGGAGTGTTAAGAGTGTAAGATATACATCATAGTGTGCATAAGGGACAAAGGAGATTAAAGTAGGAGTTATGTGGGCCCAGGTTTTATTAAAGGTTGATAGTTGGACATTTCCTCTGTCTTCCAAACATGGCAAAGTCAGGCCTTCCCTATGTTCCTACTTCCTTTGTTTCTTTCTGTGTCTTATTTGTCCCTTAACTTTGCCAGCACCTACATCAGTAAATTCCTTTTTATTTAAGCAATCTTATTTGAACCCATTGTGAAGCATGCTTTGTCCTGTGATGTTCTGGATATTATTTCCTAGTACAGGAACCTCACAAATAACGGTAGCATTGTCACCCTAAGAAGGCCATTCTTGAAGAGGGCATAGCTTAGTATAGGTAAATATGACTTACTCTTGTAGGTGCAGATTCAATAATGTTGGACTTGTGGCCTGTCTTCTGTAACCCTCATACAGAATGCAGCAACTAGAGTGGAAATATTTATTATGAATATATATAACATAACTTACTTTTATTTTATTAAGACATTTTTGGCTTTCTATTTTTATTTGGAGTATTTTCTTTGGAGGTTTTACACATTTATAAAATTTACACTTTATTTTCAAGGGAATTTACTGATTTATCCATTTTAATTTTTCTCAGAAATACTTTATGATTTAATTTTTACCATTTGAGGTTAATATGCTATTTTTAGTTTTCAGCTAAGCAACCTTTAACAGCACAAAGGTATCTGCATGCAAACGGAATTTTCAATAATGAAATGTAGAATTATAGAAAAGAAATACATATGCAAAGGAAAGGTAGAACAAAAATTAAGAATCAGGAAGAATTAGGGCATGGCACTATATCACATTGTTGAAGTAAAAAGACATTATATTTTCTACATTTGTTTGGCTGTAAATGAAGACAGACACTTTTCATATAACTTCTTCTAAATCATGCTATGAATAAGAAATTTAAATATCACTACTTATAAAAATAAATCCACACACCACTAAAATGCAGAATGTATATAATTTCTAGCTACTAGGGACAAAGACAATTCAAAAAGAAGGATTTGAAGGAAAATTGAATATCATAAATAGCCAATTCAATTTTCCTATGTTTATTTCTTCATATCAGATTCTGTCTTTTGTCACACCTAGGTTTGAAATTTCAGTGGTAAAATAAACAGCAGAGAGATATTAGCCTGGTAGGTGAATAGGGTGAGGGAAGGGGTTAGTCACTTAGACTTGGGAAATATACATCTATATTATGACAAGAAATAAAGGGAAAACACACTTGTGCTAGATGACAATGAAGAAGAAGAAGGAAAGAAAAGGACAAGGGGAGAAGAGGATGAGGAAGAAGATAAAATATGATGATTTGGATGGGCAAAGCAGATAGTTCACGGGTAAAGTCACTTTAATCCAAACACTGAGTTAAGTTCATCAGAACCCACAAGTAAGAAGAGCATCTACTCCAACAAGTTGTCCTCTGAGCAGCATTTGGGTGCCCATGTATATGCATGGGCATAAAAATAAATTAGCAAGTGCAACAACACTTTACAAAGCAGAATTAGCACCACTGTGAACTTCACAAATGAAAGTAGAGGGCAATCCCACACAGCAGCCTCACTGGTGGGCCATGACACTACCAGGCAGGTGTCCATCTTAACACAATGAAATTTAATAATTGTCTACGATTTAGAGAACACATTGTAAGATGGTGATAACGTGGAGAACTTGGTCGTTATCAATGTACAGACTGTTTTCGAGATTTCTATGTGATGTTCACTTAGTAAAAGCAAGAAGTACCACTCCCTGTTCAAAAAACAAATCAAACAAAAAACAAACTACCACTGATAGGAGTGGCAATGGGGTGGGAAACCACCTCTCAGAAATCTCCACAAGGATTATGTCCATTTAACCCTCTTTATGTTGTGCGAAGTAAGCTGACCATACCACCTTGGAGTAAAGAAGCAGGACATGGTGAGGACCCCAGTGTCTAGGTTTCACCATTAGGTGAATTTCACCCACAGGTGAGAGCAGATGCTCAGAAAGAATGAAATGTTCCCAGGTCACTCAACAAGGAAAGCATGAATACCCCAGTGACTATTTCAACACCATTCTTTAAGCAGAAGGTAATAAAAGCTCATAACCCCGTATCGTGGTTTCTGTTCTGCTACATCAGCTTATCTCAAATTTCTCCAGCTTTCTCTTCTCTGGTACTAAAGAAATTAAGATAGTAGAGTGTTCAACAAGTCTTATCTTTCATAAAGTCTCACTTTGACTTACTAAAAAGTGTCTTTTCTCTTAAGCTGTCAGCAAAGTATAAGTAAAATAAATTGATCTCACAGGCATAAAAATTTCCCATTAGTCCATTAGCTAAAATACACTCTAACCAGACAGTAAAATCAGAAGTATGTTTGAAGGAGCAAATACACTTTAAAAATTTAGTTTGAAGGATTAATTTTAATGATAATTACATTTTCATTATAGATAATAAAGTGATTAACATTCTTGAGTCATAATAAAATGATAAGCATTATACTTTAAATACTTGTTGTAAAGTAATTATTGGCCTCTGGCATTTTCTATTAATTCTCTGATTTATAAAAAAAAATGATGAGGATTTTGTTTGAATCAAGCATTTATTTTTTTTACAGACAACAGAAGAGAATAATAACACAGTGGCTCTAGAACCTGTTGAGAGTTCTGAATACTCATCAGAGGTTCTTGTGGCAAAATTATAAGACAGAACTGTTAAAATTCATATGTGAATGTCCCAACTCCTAGGGACTAGGAAGGCGACTATATTTGGAGACAGGAACTTTAAAGAGGGGGATTGTGGTGAGACAGAGGGGACATCATCTGAGCTGACTGATGGCCTTGTGGGAAAGAGAGAATGGGACACAAAGGAAGATACTAGGGGAACTTGTGCATGAAACGAATGGGAACACGGCCATCTATAAATCAGGAAAGTAGTCTCAAAGAAGCCAATCCAGGTAGGCCGAGCATGGGTTTTTCATTCTTCAGATAGGAGAGAAGAAATACCTGGTTGTCAAAGTCATTCAAAATGGTGTTGTATTATGAAAGTCCTCAAAAGCTAATATTCTTTTTTTATTAATTAATTTATTTAATTATTAAAGATTTCTGCCTCTTCCCCGCCACCACCTCCCATCTCCTTCCTCCCCCAATCAAGTCTTCCTCCCTCCTCAGCCCAAAGAGCAAGCAGGTTTCCCTGCCCTGTGGGAGGTCCAAGGACCACCCACCTCCATCCAAGTCTATTAAGGTGAGCATCCAAACTACCTAGGCTCCCACAAAGCCATTACGTGCAATAGGATCAAGAACCCATTGCCATTGTTCTTCAGTTCTCAGTAGTCCTCATTGTCCGTTATGTTCAGCGAGACCGGTTTTGTCCCAGGCTTTTTCAGACCCTGGCCAGCTGGCCTTGGTGAGTTCCCGATAGAACATCCCCTTTGCCTCAGTGTGTGGGTGCACCCCTCGCGGTCCTGAGTTTCTTGCTCGTGCTCTCTCTCCTTCTGCTCCTCCTTTGGATCGTGAGACTTCAGTCCAGTGCTCCAATGTTGGTCTCTGCTAATATTCTTATTATTTACCTATTAGCTATTTTTCAAATAATAGATGGAAAGTGTGATCATCTGGTTAACTTTGAGGAACTAGATTCTCAATAATCTAATTTTAATGATTAATTCAATTTTGATGTTCCAAGTAAAAGATACACAATAATTAACCAGATAAAAAGGTAAACAACTCAATTAACTTCAGTGTCAATAGAGTCGTTTGAAACTGAAGAAGTGAAGTTTCACATTGAAATTGATTCTTTCACTATTAATATATGGTCATGTACCTATCCACCCCAAAATAAATAGTCCATGACAGAGTTAAAACTAGAAAATCTATTAGCTTTATATCTTCTTTAATAACTTGTATTATTGCCTGGATGCAGAGCATAAGCTCATCTTTCTCTCCCTTTCTCTCTGACTCTGCCTCTCTCTGTCTCTCTCAAACACACACACACAAATCATAAAAATAGAGAAAGAAAAAGTAAGGAAGATATGGAAGACAAAAGGGAGAAGGGATGAGGGAAGGGAGGGAGATGGACAATGCAAGAAAGACAAAGAGAAAGGGAAGAAGGAAAAGAAGGAAGAAAGTAAGAAAGACAGACAGGGAGGAAGGAAGAGAGAGAGAAAGAGACTTAGGAGAGAAACAGAAGCATTTGGGCAGAGAAGTTTGATCTTTTAAAAATACTTTTTTTCCCCAAAATATTTACTCATAAATTGTACAGAAATAATCTAGGCTAAGATTACCATAGTGGTCAATTATTAAACAGAAGAATTTTAAAAAATATATGGTTACCAAACTAGAGTTACAATAGTAGGGAAAATTAAGATACAAACTACCTAACTGGAACTTGGTGAGAACCACAGGTCATAAGTTGTGACTTCCAGGGGAAAAACCCATGAGAATCAAATAAGACAAACACTGTTTATACCTTGTAGAACCAAGCTCCTCTTCATGCAGGTTTGCAAGCCCTCTCTGGGGACGTTTTTGTCTTGACCATGTTGTTGCAATCCTGTAAAACTGTGTGATGTGTGTGTAAACAAAGGATGTTTTGTATGTATGTATGTTCATGTGTATGAGTGTGTGTGTTGTGTGTTTGTGTGTGTACATTCATAGACAATAAACCAATGTTTTCAGTCTTAAAGGATGTTTTGTATGTATGTATGTTCATGTGTATGAGTGTGTGTGTTGTGTGTTTGTGTGTGTACATTCATAGACAATAAACCAATGTTTTCAGTCTTTGCTATCCCCATGAAGAAAGAGCAAGGTTAGTTTTCATAAGCAGTGATTTAATGAGTTATACAATTTCTTGGTAAAGAGGCTTCCATCTCCTCATTATTTTTATTCTGTAAACACAACAAGTATAGTGATTGTCTGAGCAGCAAACTAGAGCATGAGAAATGGAGTTTATATGTCCCTAGTGAATTTGAGAGGAATGGTATGTTACCTGCTTTTAGGGCTCAAGGCAAGAAAAAATCCACAATTTTTATTAATATTAATGTCCATAGAGAGACTACATATTCATATATATAACAAATTTATATGATATGCATACTGTCTATAAAATAGATTTATTATATAATATATAAATAGCATATATATATTTATAAAATAACATGATAGATAGATAGATAGATAGATAGATAGATAGATAGATAGATAGATAGTGGAGAGAGATTTTGTGTGGGTCTTATCTTCCTATGATGTGACAACAGCCCTTAATCTGGCCTCCTCTGAACTGTTGGCTCTCTTTGACTTCAGTCGTAGAGGACATTCTTCAAGGATGTACCTTGCTTGTCCGTAACCCAAGACAGGAAGATGACTTAAATTTTGAAATCTCTATATCAGGAAGTTTTCAAAACAACTCAAGAAGTCACTATGCAATACCAACCCTTGACTGTGGCCTTAAAACTTCTGGGAAGCAGCTCTCCTCCTGCACAGGGAGCGCATTCAGGTTTAAAACTCAAATCTCTCACTCTCCTAATTAGCAGTTGCGGTAATAATTCTATACATATCTCAGAAATCCACATCCATTGCTTATAGATCAATCTTATGTCTGTATTTGCCACTCTTCTCTTCTTGATTCTTCCCTTCTACTTCCTTGGATGTCTTCCCTAGTAAACAATTGAGCCTAAACACTTGATAGAGATGTTTCTGGAAAATTTCATATTAGGACTGTGAAAATTATATTAAACTATCTTGCCTTTAAGCAAGGAAAAGAATTGGTATAATTCAAAGTGTCAGCATGACCCAGCTGGTTCTTGCCTTAAAACACAACTCCACAGACAGAAGTTTCTATGTATTTTAATCAAATTAAATAAGAAAATGAAAAATGAATGGTAGAATCTTTCAACCTTGTCTCTAATATATTTTCAATCACTTTTCTACTTTGGTGGTAAGTGATTCAAGAAATAAAGAGTGTTGCTTTGAACCTTGAAATAATGTGCCTCTTGGGTCTGACTAGGATGTACCGCACAGTTCTCCTAGGTTGGATGAGATTGAAGAAGATATTGTATATCAAGAAGGCGTTGCTCTTTCAGTTGATATAAGTGTTGATTGGGGTATTGATTTCAAATTTATCTGCCTTGGGTAGACAATTTCCATAATGGAGGATATATTTTGCCTAAGGATTTGCCTATTTTAAGGAAAATAGAGTGGTAAAAACTATATGCAAATAGACTTCTGTAAAACTGGAGATTATTAAACATGACAGCACATCCTTCAACTTAGCTTAGCCCAGTGCAATAAATGAGATTGGACTCCCTACTTTATAATGAAGCATATCACAAAGAATTAGAGATTTCATTATCTATGGCAACCAGATGCTGTACTCATACCTTACACCCATACAAACATAAAACTTATGAAAGATGATTTTAAGGATGATATTCCTATTTCAAGCTTTAGAATCCAGAGGGTTTTAAGTCTTTAGAAGAAAAGTCACTAGCATCGCTGATGGAATGAGGAGTTTTAAAGGACTCAGGCATAATACACAAGCAAAGAGTCAGTAGATCAGTGGGAAGCCAGATAAGTAAAGTTGGGGAAACCTGGAATTGGAAGGAATAGTCTGGAAATAAGTATCTGTGAGCATTTTCCTTAGTAGTGTGACAACCTGCATTTGAACCACCACAACCCAGTTAAAACTGAGTGTAGTATATGCCTGTTACCCTAATGCTCTTTTGGTAAAGCAGGAGGTAGGGGAAGGAGAATTGTTTCAAGGTGGTGTGTCTCCTAACCTTCTATTTCTAGTGACAATGAACAAAGAAATCCTACTCAAAAACTACTATGCCTGACCAGTGTTATAGAAGTTCACCATTTTATTCCCAGCACTCGGGAGGCAGAGGCAGGCGGATCTCTGGGAGTTCGAGGACAGCCTGGTCTACAAGAGCTAGTTCCGGGATGGGCACCAAAGCTACAGAGAAACCCTGTCTCGAAAAACCAAAAAAAAAAAAAGAAGTTCACCATTGTGTAATCAAATGACATAAAATGCTATTAAATCAAAATCTGAAATAAGTAGGAATGATGTAGAGAGTCCAGGGACAATGAACACAGAAAGGGAATAAAAGTCCTACTATCTTAACATTACCTCCATTTAAACTTGGTTTGATCAATTTCATTTTTTATTTATAACTGAGTACTTTTAAAAGTGTTTTGAACAAATTTACTAGTATTTCTAAAATAATAGGTAGAATTTTCAGACAGCAGAATCAAATAAATACCATGGAGTTTCTTAACACTAGAAAATATAGATTCCTCCATGCCCATTCTTAATTTTTTATTAACATGTATTATTGTACATATTAGTGTGTGTCAGTATAATATTCAAATTTACTATACAAAAATCAAATATACTACATCTTTATTCATATGTATCACTCATTTTACAGCCTACATTGGTCACTATTTTATGTTCAGGCCAAAGTCTTTTAATTTCTTTTTAAAATTTTTATTTATTTATTTATTTTTTTTGGTTTTGTGAGACAGGGATTCTCCATAGCTTTTGGTTCCTGTCCTGGAACTAGCTCTTGTAGACCAGGCTTGCCTCGAACTCACAGAGATCCACCTGCCTCTGCCTCCCAAGTGCTGGGATTAAAGGCATGCACCACCATCGCCCAGCCTTTTTTAATTTTTTTATTGGTTTTATTGAGTTCTACATTTTTCTCTGCTCCCCTCCCTTCTTCTCCCCTCCCCTTCTCTCCTCTCCCATGGTCTCCGTGCTCCCAATTTACTCAGAAAATCTTGTCTTTTTCTACTTCCCATGTAGATTAGATCAAAGTCTTTAATTTCTATATGAGAGAAGAAATGTGATTCTTGTCTTTCTGTATCAAGCTTATTACATTTTCTAACCAAATAACTATAAATGTCATAATTTCATTGGTCTTTAATAAAGACAATAAAGTCATCTACTTATTTCTGAGTATATTTCCAAAGAAAAGCAAATTCAAGGGATCCTTGAGTATTTGTGTTTATTGTGACATTAATCACAATAGCTAAGATTTAGGAACAGTTTAGGTGCCCCTCATCAGATTTTGGATGAATAAAATATTATACATACATGAATACTGTATGTAATATATATTACATATATTTCACAATAATATGTGTGTATTATGTAATATATACATATATATGTATATATACATATACAGGCATATAAATAATTCACATAAACACCATAGATCTTAAGGAATGAAATCGTGCCATGTACAGCAAAATGAATAAAATAGAAAATAATCATGTAAGTGAAATCCAACAAATATATACAGATATTCAAAACACATAAACTATATTACTTGATATTGGGAATTGTGTATATAAAGTAAAGTTGTATTGATTGATACTACTATGTCTATGCATAAAAATATTGTGTTGAACAATATTAAAATATAGACTAATATTCATGAATAAAAATATAAATTAAAAGCAAATATTTGACATATTAAATGAATGGAGAACACTTTCTCAAGAAAATAATTTATACTCTGACATACTGTCAAATTTCCTTTTTTATTAATTTTTATTATTTTAAAAAATCTATCACTTTTCATTTTACATACCAATTCCAGTTCCCACTGACTCCCCTCTGGTGCGCACCCCACCGCCGTGTCTGCGTTCTGTGCACTGGCACCCAGTTCACGAGTTTTGGACAAGGGGATTGGAGGTTAAAATACACAGACAGAAAGACCGCGACACGGGTCATCCTTGAATTCCCCAAGAATGCCCCCTTTATTGTGTTCAGGGGAAGATTATATAGAGAGAGCCACACCCCAGCCAAACCCACCAGGAACCACTCTCCTGCCATCAGGAACTCCTGAAGGTCTCGTGCTCAGAGCAGCTGTAGGCACTCAGATCAGGGGATTACAAGGAATTCAGGATCTGGAGTCTCACTGCTCCCAACACCCCTCCTTCCATCCTTTTACCTTCCCTTCCCCATCCCATCCACTCCTCTGCAGGGGTAAGGCACATTGCTTTGGGGATGGTCCAAGACCCTCCCTACTATGTCTAGACTGAGCAAGGTATCCATCAAAAGACAACGGGTTCCCAAACAGTCAGTACAAGCAGTAGGGGAAAATTCTGGTGCCACTGTCAGTGACTCTGAGACAGTCTGCCCCAACCATACACTGCCATTCACATTCAGAGTGTCTAGTTTGGTCTTATGCTGGTTCCTTCCCTGTCCAGCTGGAGTTAGTGAGCTCCAATTGGCTAAGATAAACTGCTTCTGTGGGTGTCCCCAACATGATCTTGACCTCGTTCATATTCTCACTCCTCCCACTCTTCAAATGGACTTTCCTTATTGGCAGATGATATGATAAAATACATAAATGACCGCAAGAATTCTACAAGGGAACTCATAGAGCTGATAAACACCTTCAGTGATGTGGCAGGGTACAAGACCAACTCAAAAGAAATTGGTAGCCCTCCTATATACAAATGATAAAGAAGCTGAGAAAGAAATCAGAGAAATATCCCCATTCACAATAGCCACAAATAACATAAAATACCTTGGGGTAATATTTACCAAAGGGGTGAAAAAGCTGTTCAACAAGAACTTTAAGTTTTTGAAAAAAGAAATTAAAGAAGATACCAGAAAATCTAACTAACTTCTCTGCCCTTGGATAGGTAGGACCAACATAATAAAAATGGCAATCTACTAAAAGCAATCTACAGATTCAATGAAATCTCCATCAAAATCCCAACACAATTCTTCACAGACCTTAAAAGAGCAATAATCAACTTCATATGGAAAAACAAAACTTCCAGAGGCATCACCATCCCTGACATCAAGCTCTATTGTATGGCTACAGTAATGTAAACAGCTTTGTATTGGCATAAAAACAGACAGGTTGACCAATGGAATAGAATTGAAGACCCAGATATTAATCCTCACACCTATGAATACCAGATTTTGGACAAAGAAGCTAAAATTATACAATAGAAAAAGAAAGCCTTTTCAACAAATGCTGCTGACATAACTTGTGGAAAAATGAAAATAGATCCATATTTATATCCATGCACAAAACTCAAATTTATTTCTTTATTTTAAAATGTAAACAATAATTGACTTAATACTAAGTGACTATATTCATGTTTAGAATCTTAGCCAGGCGGTGGTGGTGCATGCATTTAATCCCAGCACTCGGCAGGGGAGGGCAGATCTCTATGAGTTCAAGGCCAGCCTGTTCTACAAGAGCTAGTGCCAAAGCTACAAAAAAACCCTGTCTCGGGGGAAAAAAAAGAAGAAGAAGAAGAAGAAGAAGAAGAAGAAGAAGAAGAAGAAGAAGAAGAAGAAGAAGAAGAAGAAGAAGAAGAAGAAGAAGAAGAAGAAGAAGAATCTTTAGAACTTTAACTTTCTGGATCCATTCATAATTGTCTCCTTTCCCCAATCACCTTCTTTTTCTTAAAGTCACCATTTCCCCTTCCTCAGCCTTCCTGAGTCCCCCCAAGCCCCTATCTTCCTATTCTAACTGTTCCACCTATGGCCTCTGTCACAGCTCCCTTGGCTGTTGACTGACTTAATCCTTAACCTTCTACTGCTCCATGGACTTCACTGTCAACACTCTTCAGCTGGAAATTTACACCCGCCTGCATGCTTCCCTAGCATCCATCCTCTGCTTCTGCTTATGTAGTACGGCATCAATTCTTCATCTTCAAATTTTTATTTTTCTGACTGATATTTCTTTTACAAAGTGAAAGTTGCTAAGACCATAGCAGAAAGTGATATCTGCGATAGAAAGATATCTACTGCTGTGGGGGCTCCTTTAGCCAATAGCCTTTGAGATTCCAGCCCGCTTGGGTGTGCTTTCCCTTCTGGCTGTGGGATTCGGTGGCTGTTCTCCGTTCTTGCAGAGGACTGTGATCTGGGAGTGTACCACTAAATAACCAACCCCTTATTATGCTAAATTCTGAGTTAGTGTAGGATTTTTTTTTAGCATCCATCTTCAATCTGCCATTCTATTCTTGCATGTAATATGGGAAACCATCACCAATGGATAATCTATGTGAATGCTAGAATAAGTCTAGGTACATAGTTGGCACTCAAAATCGGGCATGTGTTTCACATGGAAATATCAATATTTTCCAAGAAATTACAGTCTGTCAGTAGTGATTTTTATATTATACCATATAATAAGTGTAAATGTATAATATACTTGTAATCATTATCTATCTATCATATATCTCTTATTTAACTAGTTATCCAGGTACTTATATCTCTACCATCTATTCTTTATCTTTCATTCTCTCATTCTCTATCTTTCTTCTTATCTATTTATCTTTTACCAGAAGAGAGAATTGATGAGGTGATGCAGTGTGCTTCATGATGCTCTAAGACTGGTCTATATATGTCTCCTCCTAGTAGGGAACCCTCATGAAAATTACTTATTCTTTTCTCTGTAAAAGAAAGACAAGATTTGTAAGACTCTCAGAATATATTACTTGGGAATTTGCGATTACAGTAAAAGTAATATATAGGCATATAAATGTTTTTCATACATTGGTAATTCAGCAAACTTTGACTCATAAAAGACAGATATTGAACTTATTTTTATGAAAGAAAAATGGGTATATATAAATAAAAGAAAAAAAAAGAGCCACAAAGAAGAGGAGGAGGCACCAAACAAAAACTTTCAAAGATGACAAGTTTGATGTGTGTCTTCAGTTGTCCCTCAAAATCTGACTGCCAGATTTTCATGTAAATGATGTAATTTTGTTATTCAAAATTACATATAGCTGTGTGTGTGTTCATCTGTGTGTGTGTGTGTACATGTATACAGGAGCATGATGTACACTGGTGCTTTGATGCATGGGTAAAGGTCAGAAAAACAACATTGAGGGATGATTCTTGCCTTCATCCTTTTCAGAGACAGAGTATCTGGTTTATTCCTGTCTATACCAGGTTAACTGCCCCGTGATCTTGCATGAATTATCCTGACGTCACTTTCCATCTCATCATAAAACACCATGATTACAGATTCATAATACATGCTGGACGTGGGCATTAGGATTTTACGTAAATCCAAGCCCTTACACAGCAAGCACGTTAGCCCCTGAGTCATCTCCTCCATCCTAAAATGTTCCTTTATAATAGCTTTCATGCTTGGCTCAATGACTCAATGTCACATCACCTGGATTCCAAATATACTTTCTTATGTTTTTCATTTTTCTTCTAAAAAGATTTGATGCCATTTATAGCATCACCTTTTCTTCTGGCCATTTATTTTTCAGTTCGTGACAAGCTCTTGCTAAATCTGTAAATGAGCTCAGAGAATACCTTACTTTAGCAGGACTCTTTATCTTCTTCCTTGTGCTCTAGTTTCATGCTGGGATGGCTTGTGCCCTGTCTACACACTATTTTTCTTCTCAAGCAAGCTCTGCAAGAGGCTGAAGGAACAATTTTAGAAGACAAAGTAGAATCACTTTTGATTTATAGGAAGCCTTTGACTAAATTTAATCATCACAATATTTCCATGAACAAATGCCTGCTGTCTTCCAGATCCCACACTGGATCTTTTAACCATGTTAAGAGCTATGTCTCCCCGAAAATCATATGTTGAAATCTGAGGCTCAGAATTTGCAAATGTGTTGGTGTTTGAGGATGGCACTCTAAGGCAGATTTGGCCTTAGTGTAGCCTGACTTAAAAGTCTTTAACAGACGAAGTCACAAAAAAGGAAAAAGCACAGAGGGAGCACCATGGAAAGGAAGTGGTGAAAACAAAGTCTCTGCAGTCCCGGGGGAGGACCTCACAATATACTAATGACACTATGACTCCAGCGGGTACTTTGAGCCTCCAAAAATGTGAAGAAACCGACTTTTATTGTTTTCAAACAGACTGTGGTACTTAGCTATGAACAACTTAGGGAAATAATGGTTGTGCATAATTGGAAATCCTGTGGGAAACAAGTATATATCACCATCTCGGTTTTATAGCAAGTGAGAATCTGGAGAGATGTGGTTGAGAGCACAGGTTGCTCTTCCAGGGGACCCAGGTGCCCTTCTAGCATCTACATGGTGAATCATGACCCTCTGCAATTCTAGTTTAAGGGAACTTGATGCCTTTTCATAGCCTCTATGTGTACAAGCCATGCATATGATACACATCATACATGCAGGCAAAATACATAAAATAAATATTTTCTTAAAAAAATTAGAGAAAATAAAAGCAAAGTTTTTTTATATATGTGTGTGTGTGTCTGATAGCATGTCATTCAAAGCAGAAAACTAACATCTGATTGATGTGATAAAATAAAAACAAGAAGTAAATAATCTGAACCAATCAACTTATTGTATAATTCTCCAGAATTAAATGTTTTTTCTCAACATTATTTATTAAATTTATCTTGTGTATTTTGTGCCAGGCATTACAGTTTCCCCAGAAATAAATGAATAGTGCTTCAATCCCTATGGTGGCCTTTGGTCTTTGAGAGAAAATGACTTCGGATGCCCTCAGAAATATATTTATTTAAGACATATATTTGTTTTATTGATCTCATGACTTTGCCTAGCTGACAGTTCCTAGGTTGACTCTTCTGAGGATTAAAGTGGCCCACACAAAAATAAAGAGAATTCAATCAAGACTTGAAACTTGACAATATTCTGTTTTGATGGAACTAGTGCCAGCCAATCATGATAACAAAGACCAACAGGTGCTGTTGTTTAGTCCTGAGCTTGACAAATAGAGTACTACAGGCAGGAGCACTGGGGTAATCCCAAGCCAACTCAAATTTTGATCCTGACTACCCACTCTTGACTTGTTATTTCACAGAAAAGGAACGTGACTTCTAACAAGTTACCTGTAAATGTTGAAAACAGTGTCAATGTTGATTGTAATGGTATTGTCTTTGCATTTTAACAAATAAAACTTGCCTTAATATCAGAGTGTAGAGCTAAGCCACTACAGGCCAGGCAGTGGTGGCATACACCTTTAATCCCAGGACTCGGGAGACAGAGGCAGATGGATCTCTGTTAGTTCAAGGTTACCCTGGTCTACATGATATTGATTCACTCTAAAAGAAAAACAGAGTTCATGCAAAAATGATACTAGCATTTTGAATTACATGCCTTTAATCCCAGCCCTGCGGAGGTGGAGACAGGAGTGATATGGCTGGGTGGAGACAGGAGCCCAATGCAATCTGAGCAGAAGTCACTCTGAGGACTAGATCACCCTTTGGTCTGCGCATCGGTAGAGGTGAGAACTCTAGTGACTGGCTTCTCTGCTTCTCTGATCCTTCAGTTTTCACACTGATAGCTGACTCCACGTTTTTTATTATCAAGAAGAATTAGAATTCATGTTATCGCTGATATAGACTCATTGGAAACTTTGGCTTCTAGTTACCCATTTAGTTTTAATCTGAGCTAATATTATTATCCTGTTCTTCCTCAGGACAAAATATCAAGGTAAATGAGGTAATTTATGCCACTGGGTTCTGAACTCTGTAGGAGAAAAAAATGCTAAAATAAATTTATAGTCATATTATATTTTTTTAATAAATATTTGATTGGATGTGCATAGTCTCACCATGATTTCTTAAGAGATTTAGAAGTAGAGCCGAGAAAAGAATCTAAGCTTCAAACCATCAGAATCCCAGGGGAGGGGTTAAGAATTATAATAAATAACTTGACCCATTTCCGATTTTAAGGGCAGGCATAAAATTACCATTTATATGCAAGAAAACGTTTTCCCCATAGTACATCTGAGCAGCATTACTGTCAAGCCTCCTACTTATTTAGAAATACCTCTAAGTTGAATTAAGTGAGCATGAAAGAATCCCAGACATCAGCAAAATATACAACTATTAAGCTGTTCATGTTCCCATGTCCTTGGTAAATGACATTGTAAAGCTATCCAAGAAGCCACACTGTGAACCAAGAAAAAGCTTTGGATTCAGAAAACATGAAATTTATTATTTTTTTTTCTAATTACTATCCTCATGATCCAGGCTAAACTACCTGACTTCTCTGTGCTGTTAGTCTGCCCCCTCATGAGTGGGAACATAACTTGTTTAGTCTGCTGATTTGCTGTGAACAGTACTAAGTATTAAGCTGGCGATATCCCTCAGTGGATCGAAACAATGGCTGCACTCCCAGAGGACCCAGGTTTGATTTCTAGCACCGGCATGGTGGTTTCCAGGCTTCAGTGGGACCAGGCCATGCAGATGTAACACAGACGTATATGCAGGCAAAACTAGTCACATAAATAAAATTTAAATAAATAAATAAATAAATAAATAAATAAATAAATAGAACACATTGGGATCCAGTCACAAACTGAACTCTAGAAAGCAATTGCCAAATGTTACATGTGGCTGGGATATAAAATGTGTATCAAATAGACACAGCAATAAAATAAATTTAAGGATATTAAAGATTCATTGAAAGTTATACATGTTATCTACCTTTATCCATGGTGGCTTCCTAAAAAATAGAAACTAGTGATACTAGTGTTTTAAAATGAGGAACCTGGAAACCAGAGAAGCTCTGGCTGGGGAGGTACAGTGGCTCTCCCTGAAACTGCAGGCAAAGGACTCTGTCCTTGCTGTTCTCAACAGGTTGTCAAGCAAATTATTTTTAGAAAAAAAACATTTTACTCAATTTACAAATTTTAGTCATTTGTGTTAAATAGTGGTGATGATATTTGATTATTTCTTAAATGTCAATGCAGCAGCTTATTAATATTTTATATAGAACTTGTCCTCTTGGAGCTGGATCGTAGAAACTAGCCCTGGGACAGAAATGATTTTTGAGACATCAAAGACAACTAGTTTACAAGTTTCCTCTCCAATATAAATTTTCGTTTGAATCATGTACTCTCTTCCAGATCTCTGTGACGAGTTAGCAGCCGCAGCTGAAGAGTATTGGCTAGCATTTCCACTAGCGTTGTGTGCTCGGGAAATGCTGCATGGTATGGTAAAGGTCGTGGATAACTACCTGTGGACGTGATTGCTAATAACGAGGACTCCACAAATCAGTTGTGAGTGAGAGGTTACCCACTTAGTGGCACTTCCTTTAGCTACTTTCCTCCATGTTACTTTGGTTTTCCGTCTCTCCCTTCCAGTGACTTGCATTTGACTTACCTCGTTCTAACTTTTTGGCTGGGTTTTCTAATTGGGTCGTCTTCATGGATTGGTTTATTTTCTGCCAACTCTCAAGTCATTTTTGGCTTGTGGGCTCGTTTTGATGTTGTTTTTCTCCATGTTCCTGCACTATAGGCTGAACTTAAATATACGGATGTATCTGTGAGGCAGCCATTATTTTGTGTCTCGTCGAGTTTTCTATGGGCAACACGTTTCATAAATTCTAGGGTATATGTTTTGATTTTGTATTATGACTGAAATGAAGATGCAACTCGTATGGATGGCAGGAATGGGCATCATTGCTGCCTTGTGATGTTAAATGAATAGAGCAGCCGTATGACGTGAGCTCAGAGCATCTTGGTTTCAAGAAGACGTGTTAGTAACTTCGCATTAGGTCTTACAGATGGGTAGCCTGCCAGTGGTTCTCAGGTGTTGTGAGAGTTCTAGCGCCACCTACAGGAATCTGCAGCACACATCATCCCTGCCTTTCCATCCGCTCAAAGCGTCCCAGGCAATTAATTGTACAGGGATGCTGCCACCAGGGGTCTGAGGTAGACATTCAGGGGCAGTCTCCTGTTCCGTTCGCCTAAAAGCCTGTTTTTTGTTTGCCATCCCATGTGTTTCATTTCGGTTTCTTTTGCAAGTGCTTTGAAAACCACAGTTACACTTTTAAAAAATACGACTCCTAGAATATTATCCGTGCCTTTTAAGTTCCCTGCTTATTGTTATTCTCTTCTTTTTTAGAATCATTTCCATTATAAATAATGAGGTTATCAGTGTTTAAGTCCCCTTCATACACACATACCACACACACAAACACACAGGAGAGAGAGAGAGAGAGAGAGAGAGAGAGAGAGAGAGAGAGAGAGAGAGAGAGAGAGAGAGATTCTTTAGCTCATAACTAAAGATGTGAATAGTCAGACCACAGTGTTCCCCATCTGATTATCTCTCCTGAGGACTTTGGTTCTAACTCCAACAGAAGAACATTTGACCTCCTACTTCCTGCCCTAAGAGTCTTTTCTCCAGCAGATATGGAACCTGTACCTAATGTTGGCTAATAGTATTCTACCAAGTGACACTTGAGGAAGTCTATGAAAATATTCTATTGAATTGGATTCTCGGTGTTGCTTTTTGCATTATTCCCCTGAGGTTCAAACAAAGAGCCATCTAAAAGGAATTAAGACACACTCAGAGAGGGCAGAGGCAAGATGGCTCCTTCCAGACGAAAAGTAACAAGGCAGGGCATTGATAAGAGATTCTCCACGGAGGCAGAGTCCTCTCAAGACTGGAAGAGGCTCTCCAGCTGGAATGCTCTTAAACTAAATCAGACAGCAAAAGGTCACCACTGACATAAAGGGAATCTATTCTAACATCATCTTTTAAAAAACATTTCTTAGCCTTAATAAGAAACTACTTCAAACCTCTTAGCAACTAACTCAGTTTCAAGTGTAAATTGAAGAAAGAGTCAGAAACACTCTTTGGACATTGTTAAGTTCTTAGTTTTGAATTTTATCAACTTACTCTTTTAATGTATAAAGAGTCCTGGGATTTTAATTTTATGTTTCAATTAATTTTTGAACAGAGGTAAAAAGAAGACTCATAAACATTAGAGGAACATTTTGATACATGTTTTGATACATGCATTGCACTGAGGAGTGCTTGAATAAGGTAAAACATGAACTCTGAAAGTGTTTAGAGCTCAATTTTTGATGCTTATTAATTGAAGACAATATTATGTTTCAAAACAGTACATATTTTTAAGACTTTAAGGTTAAAAATATTTCTCTTGTTTTTGACATTATAATATAATTGTATCGCTTTCCCTTTGCCTTTTCTTCCTCCAAATCATTCCATATATCCATTCAAAAGATATATTTAGTATTTAGGCTTATATGTGGATATATACATACATATATATATACATATATATATATATGTAGTGAAAATTCAAGCAAAAAGGGAATATTGTGTTTTGACCATATTCATCCCACATTTTCTCCTCTCTTTCCCCTCTCAGTAGTCTCTTTCATTTTCCTAGTCTTTCCTCTGCTTTCATACTATATTCAAATACATATTATATATGTTATAATATATAAATATATTATAGATTTTTTTCTTGTCTCAGGCCTTTAAGTAATTGATTCATATGTGTTTCTCATGTAATATATTCTGATCAAGTTTCCCTCTTCTCCTTCCACCCAGATAATAATCTCACCACCCAACCCCATGTATTTTATTTATTTTTTGTCTTTAGAAAACAAACAAACAAACTGAACAAAAGAAAAAAAAAAGGATATGATGATCCTAGATATGGGATGAGGAGGCTTTTAGTGTAGATATGCCAGGAAGCACAGCCTCAGGCATCTGGATGCGTTCAGACTGAACTCTGCTGTGGGTGGTAAGGAAGAGAATTCGGGAGAGGAACAAGGGACCAAGTGACCAAGAGGGCAAGATACTGTGTGTCCAAAATGGCTGAGTTTATATAGGATGAGAAACTGGAGGAAGGGGAGAGGTTTAGATAATGGGCAAGGAAAGAGACACTGAGAGGAGCCACAGGTACTGAGTGACGCTGGCAGAGCTAGTCAATGTCAGCTATGGTATATTAGTATGAACCTCAATTGACCTGGGTTTTAGACCTAACCTAGACCTGAATAAAAATGAAAACTTCAAGACTCAAACATAACATAACACAAAATAACATAAAAACACAAAATTAGAAAGCAAGATATACCAATAAAAAAACAGTGAGACAAAAATTACCCAATAAAGCAACGTAAGACAAAGTCTCTTCAGAAATACTATTGTATTCATTTTGTCTTGGCTATCTATTGCTAGGCATGGAGCCTACCCCTAAGTGGGGTTAATATCCCCAATGAGATTCCCTTGGGGGAAAAAAAAACCACTCTTTCATTTGCAAATAGATGCTAACTGGAGATAGCCCCTTGCTCAAGTTCAAGGAAGGGAGATGATGTCCACACCCCTCATCTCAGTACAGAGACACTGTCTGCCTTGAACTGGTATACCACCTTCTTCATGCCACAGGCTCTGTGAGTTTTTTTTTCTTTAATAACATATGGTACAGTATTGGTATACATCATCAACCTACTTCACAGTAGCATCCTGGAACTTGTTCCCACCTAAGTAGAAGGACAATAGACGCAACTATCCCCACCTCCTCTTCCTCCTTACACTGACCAGCCTCTAAATCATTGCAAGGACAATTTCAATGTCTGTAAGTTCAGTTTTGTTAGTTTCTAGGTGAGTGAGGTCATGCATTATTAATCCTGCATGTGATTTATTCCATTTGATTCATCAAAATGATCTCTAATCTGTCCAAATTATTCCAAATGATAGCATTTTGCTTTATTGTTCATTTTCTGCTATGTCACACTTTTCTATCCATTCATTAGTCAGTAGACATGAAGTTCTGTCTTTGTATAGCTACTGAGAGTAGTAATTAAAGATGGACAGGGGAGTAGAGATGCCTCTTTGCCATGGTGGTTTCATTTTCTTAAGTAGTAAATTTGAATAAAAATAATTTGGAAAGGAGACCTTCGAAATAGCTCAAAAATCCTTGAGTTAACTATAAGAATTAAGATAGATCATATGAAAAATGTATTTGTATTTGTTTGTGGAATTTCTATCTATAGTATATAACTATTGGAATATTTCATATTTGCCCTACAGCCTGGAAGAATTTTCTGCATCTTTGCTTGAATTTGTGATCATTATTCTTTTCTAATTATTAATTATTTTCAGGAAATCATTTGTACTCATATTACAAAATATGAATAAGGAATTTTTAAGATGTTACATATACATACATTATATTTGCAATGAGGTTCAGTATGGTATCTTTCCTGTGAGAATGAGGTAGTCCTCCACAGAGGGCACTTCTAGCTCGAGCACAATGTGGATATTGATCGTCTCAATTCTCTCTGCTAATAACATATCTGTTGGACTCTAGCTCTTCCGGATTGCTTGGCCTTCGCAGTAAGGCTCTTAATCTCTCTGTGTCTCAGTTCCCCATTATATTATTTAGGTAGCTCTCATTACATTTATCAATAGTACAATAACGTAATTTGATTATTTTAAGTACAATTTTGATATGTAATTCATATATTAGAATTTTCCCAATTAGGAATAAGTCCTTAAAAATGTTTTCTCTCTTGGGGGGAGTTTCTAGGTATCTGAATGTTCAAGATTTTGTCATTACTCAGAATGCACCCTTTCAACTGCAGTGTTATACTTGAGCATTAATTTATGAAAAGTAGGTGTCTTAC
The DNA here is from genome assembly GCF_950005125.1 of Chionomys nivalis. NCBI lineage: Eukaryota > Metazoa > Chordata > Mammalia > Rodentia > Cricetidae > Chionomys > Chionomys nivalis. The sequence continues at coordinate 5,305,839 of NC_080108.1, forward strand.
AATCTAGATGTGAGGACATAAGTTTCAACACTATCCAATACCTGACCTCTAGGAGTTTCGAAATTTTAGAAATACATTGGAGGCAATAACTCAGCTTTCAGCTTTTATTTATTCATTTAGAAAATAAAAGTTTGTCCTATAGTATTTTAAATCTATTGTTATGAAGAGCTAAATATTGCTAAAAAGAAGTTTAGTTACAATACTGTGTTGCATATATCTGAATGGGAAAGCAAATTCTAATGTCAAAAGATTTTCAAAGCTATTCCTTTGGTAGTAAGAAGGAAACAAGAAACAATTTTCTTCTCCAATATTTGGAGGTTTAACTCCACAAAAAATATTTTAAATTTAATTCAGATATCTCACTAACTAAACACTAGAAAGGCAATGCAATTTTATTAAAAATCATTCCATACAACTGAGGGTAAGATACAACATAAAGACATTAGTATTGAGAAGGATTTGGAGTTAGAAATATTCAACTCAACAGGAAATAGTTATAAGATCATTGCAACAATACACCTAAAATTGCAAAGAGTCTCAACTTCCATTATCAGTGCAACAATACAGACAGAAGAACACTGAACACATATAAAATATACTAATTACATATGCTGACCCAATGTAAACATAGATTCCACAGGGGAAATTGAAGGAAAGGGATTTTCTAACAGTTTTCTTCAATATTTTGACATGAATAATTTCCTACAGGATGGGTCAATGTACGGATAATGCAATTTGTCAGTAATACAAATTTATTGACCAAAATCTAGAAATTAGAAGTACTTTTCAAAATAATAGATACATTATATAAGCAGTTAGTGTGCACAAGTGAAAATCATCACAACAGGGCTATTTTTTTTTTTTTTTTTTTTTTTTTTTTTTTTTTTTTTTTTTTTTTTTTTTTGGTTTTTCGAGACAGGGTTTTTCTGTGGTTTTGGAGCCTGTCCTGGAACTAGCTCTTGTAGACCAGGCTGGTCTCGAACTCACAGAGATCCGCCTGCCTCTGCCTCCCAAGTGCTGGGATTAAAGGCGTGCGCCACCACCGCCCGGCTAACAGGGCTATTTTTTTCAGTCAGACATTTCAGTAGTTGATGACATACTTTACTTTTGTCAAAATAGGTCTAGATATAGACATGCAATTTTGGAGTGGCAAAATATCTAAGAAAATACATTTCCTTTCTTGTAAAACTTCTATGTTTGACCCCAAGTCAAGGATGCTACTGGCCTGAGAGAAGAAAAAACTGGACCATTGGAGCATGTTGTCTACATATCAAAGCTGCCGCGCACAGCGCTCCGGTGTTTGCGCTCGGTGCTCTATTAACCAGTTCGCGAGTTTTGGGCAAGGGGGCTGGAGGTTAAAATACACAAACAGACGCAGACAGAGAGACAGAGACATGGGTCATCCTTGAATTCCCCAAGAATGCCCCCTTTATTGTGTTCAGGGGCAGATTATATAGAGATAGCCACGCCCCAGCCAAACCCACCAGAAACCACTCTCCTGCCTTCAGGAACTCCTGAAGGTCTCATGCTAAGAGCAGCTGTATGCACTCAGATCAGGGAATTACAAGAAATTCAGGATCTGGGGTCTCACTGCTCCCAACACAAAGCCACAGATTAATATCTGCATCGGGAATTATCCAGTCATTCTTTTCCCTCACTGCCTGTCCTTGTCCCTGGCATCCACCTAAATATAAAAGAAGATTCTCCAATAAGGTCTTACGTCTTATATGTTAGGGCAGTCTGAAAAGCAGTCAATATGGCTTTGCTGAAGTAGACGGATGCTGATGTGGGGAATCCTATGAGTTCGCTCTTCCCTTAGTGACATTTTGAGGGACCCAAATGCAGTTTTCTCAAGAGTCAGAGGAAATGTTTCTCTGAAAGCATGGAAAATAAAGAAGTGCGAGTTGAGAAAAGCAAAGCACATTTTCCTGATCTTTACTAAAATGTGTTTTCTCAGGGGGTTATGCCTTTTAGCGCTTGCAGGTGTTAGCCAGTGACAGACTGAAGACACCAGCCAGCGATGATCCATTAGCAGGAGAGCAAGCTGTACAGGAGCCGCGAAAGAGTGATGGATGGAAAGGGACATCGCATACCATTCACAGCCTTTCCCAAAGGAGAGGAAACTCAAGATGTGAGATCATTTGCAAAGACATATTTCTTCAATAAAAGCTTCGTATCAAACAATCTATCACTTTATTTACAAAATAATGTATTCTCACTGAAACACGAACATTTAGAAATACATATAGATACAAAAAAAACCCACAAAATATATATGTTGCTCGATATCCCCACTGTGTGAAAGAGAGAACTGATAGAATACTGATTTTAAATATGGCATCGTGTCTTCTGTAAAGAGGGATAATTTGATCTCTTCCCTTCCTATTTCTTTCACTTTTATGTTTCCCTCATTCCATCAATCATTCATCACTGCAAAAGAATGCCTAGAAAATAACTTAAAAAGATGAAGATGTACTCCTGCTTAGTGGATCAGAAGTTTTAGTACACTAGTTGCTGGGTAGATCTGTTTGGAGTCTCGGCCTGGGAAGAAATACAACGTTGAAGGGCGTCCTGGAAGAGAGCTGCCTGCCTCCTGAATGTTAGGAAGCGGAGAAGGGACTGGAAGTACTAGGGAAATTGCCGCGATTTGACGTACCCTATTCAGGCCCCAGCCCCTGGTTTCCACAGTTTCCTTCAGTGAAGCCCTCATAATCACTCCTTCCTCAAACCTCCAACACTGAACCTCATTGCAGACCCAGTGTTTCGCACATGGGCTTTTTATGGAAGAACATTTCCTATCCAGTTACAACCCACATTTTCATGTGATCTCACGTCTACTTTTTTTCTGATTTTTTTGAGAGTAAATAATGTTTTTATTACAATGATTTTATGATTATTTCTAAACCACTAAAAAATAAAATAAAAACTTTAAAATATTTAGTAGATTCTTTGTGGTATTTTAGGGGAAATCCAGCAAAATGATGATTTTATTTCATATAATAGACTCTGGAATGTTCCACTCAAACGGGGTGTCTTTATTACTGTCCTCCTCTAATATCTTTGTGGAAAAAGAGGCAGAAATATTAGAGGCAGAGGTGATAGAAGACTTCAACAAAACTATGTTTTCCAGACACCTAAGGCAGAGGCACACATGAACGTTCATCAACTGACTGTCATAGCTTACATGAAACCTGTATAAAAACAAGCCAGAAAGTGTTTCAGCATGGAGGACATAAAGGGAGCATGAAGTTCCACACGCGTGAAGGCACTATTGGCAATGGTCAGCCTCTAGGAGAGAGAGTCAGTTTTCTTCAATGGAATAAGAGTGGGTTTATCACCCACATTTCAGGGGAGGACCCATGCTCAGTAATAGTTATCCAACACAAACTGGATTCCTTGTTTTTTATTTATAAATTTGTTTTATGAGTTAGAGAGAACATAAAGTTGTAGAGAGTTCCTAAAAGCAGCTGGATACGATCAAACGACATTATCTGAACTTTCCAAAGAATAAATTAAAACATTAAAAATCAAAACTATTCAAAAAATCACTTAATAATATTATTATATTTATTTTTATAGAAGACATAATTCTTTAGAGGAGTAAGATTTAAATAATAGTAGTATCACTTCATGCTGGACTAATAGTTTTCTATGGAAAGAACAGTTTCTACTTGTTGTTTACATAATCAAAAATTAAGTAAATAAAGCCTTGTCCTTAAATTATGCAAGCCTGTTCCTGGCTATTCTTTTATGTCTGCATACACAGAATCTGTCCTCTTTTCTGGTAATGTCTCTTCATTAGCACTAAATGAGTTGTGGATGGAGAACAAGTCTTAGACTGGCTAGGCAGAGCATCCTTTTCAAGCCAGTGATTGCTGGGTTACAAAACGTAGCATAGGCTAGATCAATTAAACACCTGTTATGTTTTCCTTCCAATATTTTCTACAGAAAGATGAAGTAGGATGTTATAACCAGATGCAAGAAACTATGGGGAAGGAATAATATGTAGAAATCTACAGGAATAAAGAAAAAAAGGAACCTAGTTCTGATCCTGAGATCTGAGCCCCTGGATCTTTACATCAAAAGCAAGAAAAGCTTTGGTTGTATAGAACACAAATTAATTTCATTATTATAGTTTCATTTCTGTAAAAATTATGCTTCACACAATTTGTAGGCTTTTAGTAATTATCATATTCCATCCTTTGGTACAAGCTGAATATATATTACCACAAAACTATTACCATTTATATAATGTTATTATTTTGAATTTATAAATGTGAAAATAAGAGTAATCTGAAACATTACCCAGTTTAATATAATTGGAAAAATGTGAGAACCCATACTTTGAAAACACCAGCAGAATATGAAGCCTCTTCTTTTAATCATCTTATCAGCATTACATGCTGACTTAAATGCTTCATAATTTACACAAGGCAATGGTGTCTAAACTTCCTTTTAGCATTTTGAACCATTATAAGGAGATACATATTGCCACTTTGAAGGTCAGACTTCTTATAGAAAGATTATCAAAGCAAATTGTTTTTGTTTGAAGCATGCTAATATATGATCACTTGAGATCATAAATCAATCTAATTGCATAATTGATATTAATGAGTAATAGTGATTGCAGCAGCGATACTTCTTAGGTAGGCCCATTAATAATAACAGAATAATGGTAAACACTTTTCAGAGGCCATGTCAATTAATTTAAGCTGAATCTAATGCAAAACATTTACAACCTGAGTTCTTTAACATGACTTAATTTCTCCTAATCATGAACAAATACTAAATTAACAATGAGATAAACATGTTGAACAGAATATATTTCAAACAAACATCATTTTGTATTCACTGAGATCCTCTCCACTCCGTACAACAATTACTTCATTCTGCAATAAATATTTTACATAACTTAAATTATTTAACTTTGCAATCACTATTTTATACAACTTACCAATTAAATGTTTCCATGGCATTTGGTCAGTATTCAGAATGATGGAAATGGGAAAAGAAAAGCAAGAAAGTGTAAAATCAAGTGAAAAAAAATAAACCAAATATTTTGAATTCTGCTCAGTATTTTTGCTATGTACTTTGGACATGATCAGCCAAGCCTCAGCATGTCCATATCTACCTCAGCAACAGTGACTCTGTTACCTCAGAGGAAACAATATAGTAAGAGACTTTCAGTCTGCAAAAAAAGTAGAAAGAAGCATCAAAAATTATTTCTAAGAATCTCTAAAGGTCAGTACCGTAGAAAATACAGAGCACCTGAAAATTATGCACAGAAATGGCCTTTAGAAGATGAGAATACATCCAATTAAGTCTTTGCTAGATGTCAACTAAACTTGCATATTGAGGCACATGGTGGACTTTGCAGAAACTATGAGTAAGTTTGAATTTTCTACCAAGGAAAATCCAATAGCATTAGATAGATAGATAGATAGATAGATAGATAGATAGATAGATAGATAGATAGATAGATAGATAGATAGATAGACAGACAGAGAGACAGACAGAGAGACAGACAGAGAGACAGACAGATAGATAGATTACAGATATAGACATAGACACAAAATAGATATAGATATACACATATATATATATAATTTTTAGGATGTCAGATTTTCTTTAATATATTTTATACTTCTCAAGTTCAATATTTCTCTCACAGCATAAATATTAGTGTATTAGTTGTGGCATCTGGTGACCAGCTGTGTACCTTACTAGGTATTGCTTTCTCAATACTATATAGGCAGACTCATGTTTAGGAAACCCAACAAAACCACTATACCGCTTTCCAAGTAGCACACAAATGTCCTTCCTTTATTGTTCAGATGAAGCCGTCGTTGTAAGATTAAAAGATGAGCTTCCTATCAAGTGGACATAAGTATCGGTATAATTTCTGCAGTGCTTCATGTTGTGATTTAGTAAGCAGGCAATTTTTTAATTAGATGCAATTAAGATTTGATTCTTTGAGGGACCTATTTTCTATTTCCAATTTATGCATGAAATTGGATATTGAAGATAATTTTTAGTGGGATGCAAGGAAAGGTTTTTGAAGAAGTAGCACTGTAATATAATGCAAAGCTTAATAAGTGAATTCATACATGTGTATATATACATATAAATTTGTACACACACACACATATATATAAACACTCATATGGGTATATACTTGATAATAAAAGCAATGGTTGTCATGGTTATATATTCATACATATGTATAATGTACTTTGATAATATTTACCACATTACTTTTATTGGAACCTAAGTATATTCATACATATTAAAAAGTAAATCAGTTTTAAAAGCTATGTGACTACATTAATATGATTAGCAGTTAAATGTATCTATGAATATGATATAAAAGATTTTCAAGGTTTTTTTTACTTAAAACTAGAAATGGAAAATTATGTTAAAGGTGTTGAAAATAAATGCTCACTAAAACTAATTTGTTGAGGGGCACCTAGATTGTTTTCAACTTCTAGAACAGGGTAAAAATAGACATGGTGGAGCAATTATCTTTAGAGAAGGATGAAGCATCCTTTGAATATATGCCCAGGACTGGTATAGCTGGATCTTGAGGTAGAATTATTACCATATTTCTGATGAACTACCATAATCATTTCTACGGTGGCTGTACAAGTTTATACCCAAATCATCAATGAATTATTGCTCCACTTACTCAACATCCTAGATAGCATGTGTTGTCACTTATTTTGTTCTTAGACATTCGATGGGTCTCAGATGAAACCTCAAAGTAGTTTGATTTGCATTTTGTGGTGGCTATCAATGTTCCACACTTCTTTAATTATTTCTCAGACATTTGAGTTTCCCCTTTGAGAATTTTATTTTGATCTGTACCCTATTCTTAATTGTAGTATTTGGATATACTATATAGAGGATAGATAGATAGATAGATAGATAGATAGATAGATAGATAGATAGATAGATAGATAGATACATACATACATACATACATACATACATACATACATACATACACAGATAGATAGATAGATAGATAGATAGATAGATAGATAGATAGATAGATAGATGATATATAGAGAGATAGAGAGATAGAGATAACATATATATGATATATATCATAGATATAGATATATAGATATATATCACTTTATTTGTATATATGTATACACTTTATGAAGAATTTTTTATATATATTTTGGGTGTTACTCCTCTACCAGATATGGAGTTGGTAAAAATCTTTTCACTTTCCGTGGGCACTAAGAGTAGAGTAGAATATGGGAAGACTGTAATTAGGAAATATTATATAAGAAAATAATATATTTTTAATAAAAGGGGGAAATTAACCTAATCCTAAAAGAAAGCCTGAATGGAATTGCTATCAGAGCTGTAAAATTGAGTAACTAAAGTACAGTTTATGTTTCCATCTTATCAAACTTAGTATTGGATTTGAATTCAAGTACTTTGTGGTACATAATCTTTTCTTTAATCACAGAAATGCAAATATAGGGATTGGAGAGAAGGCTTCATGGTTAAGAACACTTAGTGCTCTTGTGTTGCACTTCTCATAACTCTCATCTAACATCCTGTAACTCGAATTTCAGGGAATTCAATGTCCTATTCCGGCCTCCAAGGACCCCTGCATACTCTGTATACATACAGACATGTGGGCTTATTCACCTTCAATATTTTTACAAATTTAAATTTATAATTTAATAATATACAAATGTAAACTGTATCTCCTCGTTTGTTTGAGCATGGCAAAGCAGACATTGTTCTTTTATTAATTTATTATTTTACAGTTTCAGACATGGACACAAAGCATAACCACAATCTTTTTTCTGCCCTTGCTTATCCACATCAACTTGATTCCTACCCAACAAGTGTCAATCAATGTTCATGGATTTTGGTTTGGTTTTGTTTATAGTTTTTGACTCTATGTGGAATAGGTGTGCATATAGATGCTGAAGAATGAGTAACTCTCAAGTAGTTATACAACTGAAGACAGTGACATTTATTTTTTAACCAGTATATTTGTCCTCATTGAGTCATTCATTTCCCCATTCCACTAGTTGCTTTATGAGTTTCCAATAGTTATTGACTTCTTGTTTGTCACATACATGAGAACAAAAGATTTATAACAGAAAGCGGCAACTTCTGACACTTCAGTACCTACAACATAAAGAGGGCTGGTAGTAAGGGCTCTGGGCATCAGCATAATCACAGCCTAGACCTGGCATCATTTTTCTACCCCAAACAAAACAATATACCCCCAAATAATTCGCTTTTAATCTTTAACATTTTGATGGAACTGAAGCTATTTTCATTCCTCTATAGTATTATTTGCCTGACGTTTGTCATTTTTTTTTAAATTCTGGGTGTTTTTTTTCTTTTCCAGTTTAACCCCAAGGATTAGTTTGAGGGCTGTCAAAGAAAAATCAAATGAGTAATATAAACCAATTTTGAGAGATGTGTTTTCCTGGTCTCAATAGTCCAGAGGCCTTCAAAAACAAAACTCTTCCCCGAGATACAGTGCAAACACATTAAAGATCCACATAACCTTTTTTATCAAGCTGCACACTCTTACACAAACTTCCACTTTGCTTCTTTTATGTAGCTGTGAAAGCTCTCCCCATCTTGAATACTTTGGGTTCATTTGATTTTGGTTGTTAGTCTCCTTTACTGAGTGGGGATTTTTTTTTCTTCTTGCAGGGTTATATATGTGCTTAGAATTCCTTGTTTCCTACTCTAGAGTCTACTTAGACTCTAGGTTCGCCTCCCTGATCTTTCCTCTCATCCTTTTCCTCCCATGAGTTTGCTAGAAGCCTGTGGCAAATATGTACAGAAAGTTTATGCTGGTGTACTTAAGTTTCAACTCTCCAGCCCTTACCTGCCTGTGTCCTCCCAGGCCCTCAAATCTGCCTGAGGTTTCACCATGCTTTCTTCACAAGATGCTAGCTCTTATGTGAGCTCAGAGCAACTCCACTTTGTATATAACAAAGTGGAAAGGGTGAGACTCAGAGTGAGGCCCCAAATGACATCTCCTGGACTCTGCTGTCTTCAACGCATGTTATATTTGTGAAATTAACGGTTTATTGAAACTTTTTGAGCCTCTCTTTCTGACATCTTACAAATGAGAAAATAACCCTATCTACTTCCTGCAGTTTTCTGAGAATTACATGAAATGAAACAGTTTTAAATAAAAATCCCGTTTTCTGAGCTTATGATTTTTACCAAAATAATTTCAAATCTTTTGTTCCAGAATAAAATTAAAATACATCTATATAATTGGTAAATTAACTTTATATTTCTATTTTGAAAAGAAGACATGGACTGAAAAAGTAAAGTAAATTGACCATATGTGTACAGCCTCTTACACACATTATGGGGCTAAGCACAAACCAAACCTTTTGGCTTCACGTTAAATGTCCTGAAGTTTTAATGTTTTCTTTCCATTTTGTTTTGTTTCTTTTCAATTCCTATCATCTATTCCAGGAAGTCACAGAAAAATACATGTGACTATGTGGTATATACACATGTAGAGACAGACAGAAAGATAGAGAGATTTTGTATACACTTGTGTTTCACCTATATATCTATGTCTATGTCTATCTATAGCCACACATTTTTTTTTCTTTTTTTGAGACATGCCTTTTATGGAGCACTGGATGTCTAGGTACTCAATATACGTATTAATCTGACCTTGCATCTGTGGGAATATTTCTTCTTCGGCCGCTGATTTCTAGGATTACAAACCTGTGTTACTACGCAGTCCTATTGTTAGGTGGTTTATTTGGTAGCATATTGTGCTACATAGTTTAATGTCAACTTGAGCAGCTAAAATTACCTGAGAGGAGGAAAACTCAGTTAAGAAGATGCTTCCATGAGATCTAACCACAGTCGAGCCTGTAGGGCCTTTTTTCTTAATTAGTGTTTGATGGAGAGGGTCTGACCCGTTGTGGCAGGTACCATCCTTGGACTGGAGATCCTGGGTTTTCTAAGAAAGCAGGCTGAGTGGATCATGTGGAGCAAGCCTACCTCCAGATTCCTACCCTGTTCGAGTTCCTGTACTGACTTCCTGCAGGGATTGTTTATGGTATGGAAGTGTAAACCAAATATGTCCTTTCCTACCCATGCTGCATTTTTGCCATGCTGTTTCAGGGCACCAATCAAAACTGTAACTAAAAAACATATAATACATACCCCACCCAACTGTACACAAACTCCGTTGAAAAAACTTCTACCCATGTATATACTTCGGAAACATCTACAGTGGTGGGTTTCCATATGACTTTTCGAAAGATCTTTAATGTTATGTATCCTTCTCTATATTCCCTCCTTTACTCTGCCCACCCCTCCACATTTAATTCTATTGTTCTAATTCCTTTTCATCCCTTTATCATACTCTGTTCTAATTTCCTGTTCTTAGATGATTTCCCCTCCCTGCTTGGTCCCTTACAAATTACTGCGCCCCTGCTGCTATTCTAAATGAAGCTTGTATGTGTGCAGCGTAAGTGCTAACACCCACACATGACGAAGGCATACACTGTCTTTCTAAGTCTGAGTTACCTCTCTCAGGATGATGAGTCTTAGATCCATCCATTTACCTCTAAATTTCGTAGTTCTGAGCAGTTAAACAATATTCCATTGTGCAAGTATATCACATTTTCATCATTCAGTCATCTGTGGATGAACATCTCTTTAGAACTGAATGTTTTCCAAGAGCCATTTTGCAACTTTTAATAAATTAATTTTGGATATGTGCTCTGGAAGTGAATTCCAGTAGGAAAACCCCACCATTGACACTCTTTTCCACTTTCATAGGGTTACCACAGCATGTGCCACTGATTCCTGCTTTTCTGGGTCGCATTTGACTAGTCCTTTCCTAGACCACTCTCAATAAACAATAGAAACCTTCACACTTGCTAGTGTGTTGGACATGCTATGTGATCAAGATTCGGTCTTAAGATAGGATATGACAATGGTTGTTCATGGTGAATGAATAAACTCCTATCTCCTATCTGATCCAGGGAGCATTCCAGAGCACAGGTCATAATCAGTTTACTGTGGTCATTTGTCCATGCCTTGAGGTAAGCCTGAGAATTGCTTGATTCTTCTCTTCTATCCTGGTTGACACAAGTAGAATTCATTTGATTGTTGCACGCACACAGACTGACCATGCATAGCCCAGCAGCCTGGAAGGGTATGTACAAGCCTAGATATATCCAGTGCCTGAGGCAGTATAGAAAAGGGTCAACTACAGGATTCCACAACAGGTCAAGAAAGAAACTATAAAGGAAAGAAGCATTTCATGGTTTTATATCAAGCCAGAACTCAAATGATAGACACTGAACAGTGCAGCCAGCTCTAACACTATTGGGACGACTTTAGATGAACAGTCAAAGAATGAGTGAACAGAGTCAGCTATTGTTCCCCTGTTCCTTTCCCTAGTGACATCTACAAATGGCGACCCCAGGCCTTCTTCGATCTTGTGGTGCATGTGCTTTTATAACTGTATGGTAATGTGTTTTGCATATTTCAAAGATATTTTTATTATATTTTGAGTTCTTGAAGAAATATGTGAATTCTTTATTACCCCCAAATTAAAAAAGTATGAAAATAAAAATTACTAAAATTAATGTTAAGTATTATGATTCTGAAAATGATGAAGGAAGCATTAATTCTGCCTCACTTTCTACATTCACTTTTCAAAATCAACTTTGTAAAAACAAACTTGAATGAGTCATACAAATTGTTTTTCACAAGTGGAATCAATACAGAACTGGGCACTGTTGAAACCATCATTGTGCTCTTCAACGTAATTGTAGGCTGTCCCAAACAAACCCTGCAGTCACTATGCGAACCCTCAATAGCTCTCTCACATTAGTGGGAAGGAACAGGAAGATATGTAGGCTATACCCCACTGTGAATTTTCTGTGGTGCAGATAATCTGTACTTTCTCTCATTTAGTCCCTACAGCAAATAGCCTAAATGCGACCATGTTAGTGTTGTTTCCCAAACAGAGGCATCGGGGCTCAGGTTATAAAGGCAGAAGGCCCATTTTCAGACAGCAAGTGAGAGGCCTGTTCAAGTCTGATAATGTAAGAAACCTGATTTCAATGGTAATATGCATGTGTGTTCTGTTTCTGTGTATTCTGTACTGGGGGGGGAGGAACACACTCCAGCTCTTATCTTCAAAGTTAACGACAGCCTTGCAAGTACACTCCTCAGAGTTATTCTCAGCCGCTGGTAACAAAACACTTCCTGTTTCTATTACAGTCCATCCACGGATGGCTCTCTTTTCCATACCGAGGCATAAACAGTCATTGAGAGCACATTTCCATCGAGAAATAGAAAGGAAGGAAGGAAGGAAGGAAGGAAGGAAGGAAGGAAGGAAGGAAGGAAGGAAGGAAGGAAGGAAGGAAGGAAGGAAGGACGCAAGGAAGGAAGGAAGGAAGGAAGGAAGGAAGGAAGGAAGGAAGGAAAAGGAAGGAAGGAAGGAAGGAAGGAAGGAAGGAAGGAAGGAAGGAAGGAAGGAAGGAAGGAAAAGGAAGGAAGGAAGGAAGGAAGGAAGGAAGGAAGGAAGGAAGGAAGGAAGGAAGGAAGGAAGGAAGGAAGGACCTGGCAGTGTTTCTACAAGAGAAGGACCGAGATTCCTCTTTTACATAACTCCTAGGGATGCTAATATTCTTTCTGGGACTTTCTGCCCCGTATAAGTTCAAGTTCTTGGGGCAAATCTTTCAGTCTGTACCAACTGTGGCTGATGTATTTTCCCTCAGAAATTACTATTTTATAGAGTCGTTGAAGGGAAAAAATCATGTAGTGCTAATTAGTTAATTTACAAACATTAATTACCCAATCCTCAAAAGAGATGTGGTTAAAAAGTAGGCTAAGTTGTGCTATAATGGTTCAGCAATGGGCAAGTCCTAGTTCATCTGTCATTCTGCCAAGGTCATATTCTGTGTCAAAGAATGGAAAAGAATAGATTTTGAAATTTTTTTAAAGAATGAAAAACATGAAGGAAAAATAAATCAACCTCCACTGACGAAAAACCCATGTGACTGAGTACAAGGAGAGATCTTACATTTGTATTCTCGTTCCTCTTATTCATATCCGTGTAGCTCTCTCCTGGCGACTGGCTGTAATGAATCACCTCATGTGCATGCCTTATTTCTCCAGTGAGCTTTGATTTGTATTACCCGGAAGAGTGTGAAAATGCTTCTTCATCTATGGAATGTACAGTCACATTAGCTACCCAGGCTGGTTTTTGGAGAAGGAAGAAAAAGTAAGCACTTTTGGTTGGGGATACATATTTGCTAGATACACATCTGAGTAGAAAGCCATCATTCTCCAATTAATTCCACCAGCCTGAGAACTAATTGTTGATAAATCCTCACCATCATGTCTCTGTAGAATTGAAATTTTGTGTGGTGAAAAGAATCTTGACATCACATCAACAATATGTCTTAGAAAGGTCTCAACAACCATATCCAAAAATGGGAAGACTGTTAAAATTTCATAATGAGCAAACAGGTTCAGAAGGAGAGGGATACTCTTTGCTCATAATTATAAGGAAAGCTAGAAGAATGAGTGTTGTATAAGTAAAAGAAAACATAAATGTCTAAACAGAGAAGAGAAGGATAACTTACGTGTCAGGAGTAGTTGCTCGCTGTACATATGGGTAAACCTCAATCTATAATTATGCTTCTTTAGTTACGTTTGGAGGCTTGAATTGGGAAGGTTATGTAGTTGGTGATGTGGCCATTTTAATGGGAAACAATTTTTTGAGGTGTTCACCACTTCTAAAATATCAAATTGCTATTATTGAAAAAAGGCTGGATCTTGGCACCTACAAAGGGTGGGCAGAAAAGCGTAGATAACTTTTGTTACATCTTTGTGCATTTGCATGCGACCGTGTCTGTGTGCATGCACATGCGTAGACACACATGTGGAAGTGCAAGCATAACTTGTAGTAGCCTGTTCTTCCCTTCCAGCCTGTGGCTCCTAGACCTTGAACTTGAGCTGTCAGACTTAATGGCAGGCCACTTTATCTGCAAATTATTTCAGAAGTTCTGTGGAAAACTATATTCCAATTTGGAATCTGAAGTATAAGGAACCTCTCTATGCCTACATGTTTATGGGAAGGCTACAAGCCTGTGGGACAGTAAGGAAAAAGCTTTGACATAAACCATTTGTGTATTTTTAAGAATTGAATCGTTTACAGGAGAAATAGGAAGATCAAGGCAGACATGGCATTTTAGAACAAGGAAAAGAAATGAGAATCTATACAACAGACGTGCGTGTGTGAATGTGTGTGTGTGTTTGTGTGTGTGTGTGTTGAAAGGAGAATGCATTAGAGAAATGGGAAGATGGCCGTCATTGTCCCATGAATAGAAAGGAGACAGCCATAGTTTGAAACTACATGTCTCTGAACTCAGATCCAGGTACTTCACCCTGAAACCTTAAACATTAATCTAACCCAACAAAAGCATGATGATTACAACATGGTCAGCAGCCATGCTGTTTAACTTCCAGAATCCAGAGAAATCCAGCTCCAGAGTCAGAAGAATAGACCGGATATGGCAAATGGGATGGGAAGAAAGAGGATTGGCTGTTCAGTGGAAGAATACAGTATCTGTAGAGGAGGTTGGTGAGGTAGAGAAGCCTCTGCTAGAGATAAAGTCAGAAAAGAATGCAAGAAAAATAAGGGGAGAGAGATGGGAGAAAAGAGAAAAGTGAGAATGAATTAACTCACATTTTAGGATTTGAACATACCTTTATCTCTGATTGAACCAAACCATCCTGTCGTGAGTCTGCCAGGGTGGGATATCAGCTAAAGCCATGTAAAAGACTCTGGCATGAGGAAACTAGAGTCTGGCTGTTCCGTGTGTACGGGCGAATATAAGCAGACACTTTAGGCTGTGAAGAAACTTCACGGACTTTGTAATTATTTCTGTCCCAATGAGTCTGTAGGTGAGGAAAGGATCCAGAGAATGACTGTTTGAAAAGAGGGTGGGGTAGTTTAATTATCTCCACTGTGGAAAGGTATGCAGATGGCTTGCAAGAGCACCGTGCCCAAAGCAAGAGCTCATCCTCCAACCAGATGATGTATATCCCTGCAGATGGTATGTTTCAATTACTCTCTGTAATGTAATAGCTTTGAGACTTATGAGGATTTTTTTGGTAAATTAATTATTCTAAATTGAGAAAATTTTTACTGCATGTAAATGAATGTATAAGAATAAAAGGTTTCATTCTCATGGTCTCAATATGTTTTTCCTGAAAAAATTTATAATTTTTATTTTTATTTGATTGGGTCATTCATTTCCCAGTTCTGTTTACTTAGTCATCAATGTCCTTCTTCTCTGCATCCCCTGTCTCCTTCAGTGGTGACGTATGCCCCTCCCAAAATGTTCAACAAACATAATGGATGACAATAGCTATTTCACATGACTGGTAGTAAAATTTAAAACCATTTTTTAAAGTCACATAAATGATACTCATTCTACACATAGCAGATTCTCTTGTGATTTTTAACTCTGCTTATCCAAGCAAGAAAATAGATAAGCAAAAGTCTGGGGCCATTAAAACGAGGGTCACAAACAATTTAGAAGTAGGAAATTAATGTTTATGTTACATAAAGCAAATAAAATAGACTAAACAATTCACTCTATATAACACTATGATTCATGAAATTTAAATAAAACACTTAAAAAGTGATTTCAAAATAGATAATCTAGCATCTTAACAATTCCTAAAGCTTATTATCTGAAAAGTCATGTTTATGACAGGCATGGTGGCACACACCTTAAATCCAAACACTAGAGGAAAATGTACCACTATGAGTTCGAGGACAGCCTGGTTTATGAAGCAAGCTCCAGAACAGCCAATGATGTTACACAGAGAAACCCTATCTCAAAAAACCGCACGTGCACACACGTGTGGACACACACACACACATACCATATTTAAATGCAGTCCAGTTTTAACAAAACTTCATAGAATTAAGCATTCCAGAGTATCAACTTAGCAGATGGAACAACCCACAGTCTCATGAGAAAAATAAATGTGTGTTACCCAGAATTATACATACACAAAAACATTGTGATTTTCAAATTAGTTGTGTAGGGTTGCCGTACTAGACTCTGGTTACCGAAAATGTGCTGAGGGACCTTTGAAAGGTAAGAGAAAAGACTGATTGGCAGATCAGTGTCTGTTTGTTCATATTGAATGGTGAAGGAGAAAGCTAATGGATAGCTTCAGTCTTCTGTGGTCTCAGGCTTGAGTAGTTCTGAGGGGCTCATCAGAATATAAGACACAGAATTCTTTAGAGTTTAGAGTTCTCCTCACTATGGCTTTGCAGTGTCTGTGCTAGGGTGCCTTTGTCATCCACGGCAATTTGAGATTCCAAGTGACTAAGCAACTTTTCCCAGGTCATAACCAAATACATTGGGCATAACTCATGCATGTAATCATCTTAGTCATTGTTCCATTGCTGTGAAGAGACACAATGACTGAGACAACTCTTATAAGGAAAGTAATTAATTGGGAACTTGCTCACAGTTCCAGAGGCTTAGTTCATTATTATTATGGCCTGAAGCCTGACTGCAGACAGGCATAGTACTGGAGAAGTACTTCACGGATACATCTTGAATCTCAAGGATAATCGTAAGAACACGAGTAAAAACCTGGTATAGTTCCTTGCAAAAAGTAACAGAATATGCAAAATTTTATTGGTGAACAGGCAAGAAGCCTACAGTTTCCGGAACAGAGAAATTAAGCATCCAGGAATTAACCAGAGAAGGAATAAAATTTTCTGGACTGGATAATAGAGAAAGTGGAGCTTATTGAGCAGACAGAGCTAGTGTGTAGTAGTTAGAATAAGAATGGACTCCATAGAATATTGAATTTGAATGTTTAGTCCCCATAGAGTAGAACTGTTTGAAAAGGTTAGAAGGATTAGGGGTGGTAAGGGTGTGGTTTTGGGTGGGAAGTATGTCCCTTGGGTTGAGCTTTGAGGTTTCAAAAGCCCATGGCCAGTCTCTCTCTCTCTCTCTCTCTCTCTTTCTCTGTCTGTCTGTCTGTCGGTCTCTGTCTCTCTCTCTGTCTCTCTCTCTGTCCCTCTCTCTGTCTCTCTCTCTGTCTCTCTGTCTCTGTCTCTCTCTCTGTGTCTCTCTCTGTCTCTCTGTCTCTGTCTCTCTGTCTCTCTGTCTCTCTGTCTCTCTCTCTCTCTCTCTCTCTCTATATATATATATATATATATATATATATATATATATATGTCAGAGCCCATGGATGTGGATTCACCTTGATCAAAGATCAGAAAGTTCGAGTCTTGCTCCTTCAAATTTATGGCAGATTAACCCAGGGAGTGGCTGCCTACAGGATGCTTGGTCTAACGTACGGTCACTGCATGTCCTACCTAAACAGCTGAATACTTAAATCAGGATATAGATACCTGATATTTCAGGTATTGAAGAGTTAATTACTCTCTTTATTCTTTGTATCATGGTAAGTCAGTCTTTTGCCGTTTTTCCCCATTTGGATTGGGGTATATACGGTATATGAAAAATAAATGTGGGAAAATTCAGTATTCATTGAGTTGCCCTTCCAACTTTATTCTTTGTCTCTGTTTACTTCTTTTGTGTCTCTATTTTTTCTGCCTTACATTTTTAAGCCACATGCCCCTACCCTGGAATGTATGAACCCACTGACATATGGAGCCCAACATATTTCAAACAACCTTATTTTGGCATGACAATTCAACTATTTTCCTTTTGTTGATATTCAAATAGCAATTCATGTCTAAATATATTAAAGCCCAGATACTAATCTAACTCTGCACTAGACTTTCCTTCTGCCAATTCAAAGATATTTATGTACAGTGGCTTCATTCATTAACTACACTTCGAGACTCTTGAAGCAAATTCATACTTACAGAGTATCAATTGAAAACTATGAGTTCTTTGGGTTCACTTTCTTATTTAACTTCTCTAGGATCACAAATTATATGCTTAATGTCTTTTATTTATGGCTAGAAACCGATTATGAGTGAGTACATCCCATGTTCCTCTTTTTGGGTCTGGGATACCTCACTCAGGATAGTGTTTTCTATTTCCATCCATTTGCACGCAAAATTCGAGAAGTCATTGTTCCTCCGTCTTCCCGCAGGGCAGAGAATTTGGACTGCTCTTCAGTATCGAGAGGGAGGGTGAATGGTGTGGGGGGAGGAGAAGAGGAGTGGGGATAGGGGGAGGGGAGTGGGGGGAGGGGGCAATATTTGGGAGGAGGGGAGGGAAATGGGAAACGGGGAGCAGGTGGAAATTTTAATTAAAAAAGAATAAAAAAATAAATAAAAAGGAAAAAAAAAAGAAAACTATGAGTTCTTAGAAAATGACTGACATTTATAGCTTTCCCTTTAACATAACAGATCAGGGCTCATGGAAAATGAGTGTTATTAAATTCAATCTCTAGGTATATTAGTTCAATTTATTGCAAAGTAAAAAAATGGAAAAGAAAGCATCTAAAATGTTTTTTAAAATAGGAATTAAAGACTTTGTAGCAGTCTGTTTAACTACAGTATTTAGAAATAAACATATGAGTAAATGGAATTACAAATAAACTCGTTGTTAATGATTATTTTTGAATGAATACTAGAAGTTATGATCAATAGAACATCCACTCAAAAACACAGTTAATATTATTATTATATTAGACATGATGTAAAAATGAAATTTTGGCTGATTCTTAGTACTAACTTGTTTTATAAATGTAAGTGGTCATAACCCTTTTATATTAAAGAATAAAACATAGAAAAAAATCTTCAAAAATTCACAGAACAGCATAGACATTACCATATTCACCATTGAGAACTCATTAGCAGTGAAAGTTCAAGGTTCTATTCAGACCTTCTGAATTAAAGTGTGAGTTGTGTATACTAGTTACACAAAACTGCACTGTCTATCTGAAGCACTTTGCAGTTTGTCAGCTATTAGACTATGTGATAGGAAATGTTTCGCAAACATTGGCCCTTTCTGCTTGTAAAGTTAATTTTAATAGTAATATAATCAACTAACATCAAGCATTTCTATAATTTATACACACACAAAACAAAACACATACACACACAAAACCAGGATGAAATATGTAAAATTTTGAGACTGAATGTTGAGAACTTTTCGGTATTGAGGAAATTAAGCGATAAAAGAAGATTAAGTGATAAAATTTACAAGGAATAAAAGAAGAAAAAGATGATCTTACAAAACAGACAAATGCTAAAATATTTAGGTACATAAAATGTTTATTTAAAATATTAGAACAATATTTATTTTTCCTATTGGGTCAGTAAACTTGGGAAAGAATTTTAACATTTATTCTAATTCTCTCATTTTAAAAAATCTAAAGCGATGAGGACACTGACACCAAAGAAAATCTTTCCAAAAAAGAATTGAGAAAAAATAAAAGAATATGGTTCAGAGTCTGTAAAGTCTCATATGGCAGGTGAAATAAAGATAGTTTGTGAACTATATGAAATGGAATTGCTAAATGAAGGCCAGAGTAACAAAATTCTAATTGTGGATAACTGTACAGTTAATGCACAATTGGGGCACAGCTTTGAAACATTGATTCTGTGATCCATCTGCCATGTCACTGTCTGAAGATATTTTTGGAAATTCTAGGATTAACTTTCAACTTAAAATTATCTAGAGATGAGTCATATTCAAGCCATCTATCACATCATGGTTTCTCATTATCCATGAATCAGAACGTTGGTCTCAGATCTCTATTCAGGACTCAATTATCTCCAATCTTTACTACAGCTGACAGCGGGGCTGCTCGCTGTCTGAAAACAAGACAAAATAAAGTAAAACTGTATAAAGCCACAGTATTCCACTGAATAATGATATATTTTTCTCCAAAATTCCTCTGGATTTCTAATAAAATTTTTACTGAAAAAGATAATTACATTGTCTTACTTGGATATACTGATAAAAGAATCTTTAAAATATACCATCTCTTTGATGTCAAATCTTTGTATCAGACAAATCAGATGTCCTGTGATTTGATGAAGCAAAGTCACTTTGAGGGTATGTCTGCTTTCCTTTAATTTGTTCAAAATATACTTTGTGCTTGTTATGTGTCTGGTCAGTGTACTCACCCAAAAGATGTGATGATGGATGTGAGAACACTCACGTCTAAGAAATCCACTGTCCAAGAAATCAGGAAAACCTAACCTAATCTGTTATATGAAGTTACTTTTAGAGAAGCCAGATAATATTCAAAACTCAATTTATTTCAATAATAAAATCAATGGAAAATTCATTCAAATTTCCTAACACAACTTAATTAGTGACTTTTTGCAGTAGCTAGTGTATACATTAACATACCATAAATTTTCCTGGCAAACTGTTTAAATATTTTTGAAAATTATATTACCACGTTAGTTATTTTTTTGAGAAACAGGAAGTATTAGTCAGTGTGCTGTGAGAAACCATAATGATGAATTTTGTTATACCTCCTGGGAGGAGACTTTCTCTTTATCTCTTAGAGATTTTTCTTTACTGTCCTGTTCCCTGTTGGTGGTCCCCAGGTGTGGACACAGAGAACTGCATTTAACCCATCAGTGGAGAAAATAATAGCACTTTGTTCTTTCCAACAAGCAGAAATCCAATTATTTTTCATTCCAAAAAAAATGTATTATCCCTTCCCTGTAATTATTGTTTCCACAGTGCGGTATTGATACAACATAGTTGTGGGTATCAAATCTCTTCCTGTCTTAAATATTTGTTTATTGACTAACTACAGATAGAAAGTTCTGGATAGTTTGGGTATTGTCTGTTTTACAATGTTGTCTACTTATTTTTTATAACTAACCTAAATTAATCCTGTATAGCATAAAAACAAAACTGAAAAAAATGTGGATGTGTGGAGTAAAGAGACATTTGTTTTCTTGGCTCATGTCTCTGTAAATGGCACCAGCCTTCCTGGGATTTAATGGATATATTCTTTTGACTTTGGGAATTTCTCCTCCAATACACAGGTCAATAGATGCCATCATTTTGAAGCCTTCTTTTAGTAGGTTTCTTATGATCATACTGCCTGGTATTTATTGTTTTATTACAAGACCTGACATATAATTTCCCAAGTATTTTGTCACTGTCCAAGGTCCTGAAGGATTTTGTTATAATTGTCTCTGTAGGATTAGCGAGCATCATGGGCAGACCTCACAAGTTCATTTCAGTGGGACATGTATTACTAGACACCCATAAAATCACCCAGTTGGTCTACAGATATGTGATATGAACCAAACAGCAACATCTGAATATTCTATAGATATATGATGTTTCCCAGTGTTACTTCCTGTAGTGTGAGTTTTAGTATAATAACTAGGGAGTAAATTCCTGTAGATAAATCAAAGGGAATAGAAAATGTTTAGATTTGGTCCCAGATCAACTATCAATTGTTTGAGCATTCTAAGGTTTCGATTTTCTTACCTCCTGAAGGATATAAACAAAATATGCAATCTCAGATGATTCGTTTGATAATTTTACAAAAAAAATATGGCCAAAAAGTACCTAGTTCATAGACAAATGAACTTACAAATAGCTAACATTGGAGTTCCCCAACATCTTGCTGAGATTTGTCAATTTTGCCACATTCTGCAGCTCAGAAATTCACAGGGCATCCATGATGGTGTAAAAAGGAGACTGACAGAAGGAACAGTTAACAAGAGAGTGGATATTGAGCCATTATGCCTATCATTCTCTTATTTTTAAGGAAACATGCTAAGTTAGCATTATAAACATTGTGCAAGACAGTCTTATGTGTAACTAGCCCAACCTTTCTACTATGGCTATCTGAGACTGTCTTTTATAGACCATATAGCTCAACACATTTCCTCCTGTGTGAACACTTATTTCTGACCATCCACAATACATCCACACCTCGCTCTAACCCTGACTCTTTCTATTCAGTCAGAAAGATGCCTCAAATAATGTGTTTGCAAATCTTATTGACTTAAATTCACTCCCTAACACTTGCGAGGATTTGTCTTTTACAAACTCCTATCCACTTGACTCAGGGTTTCTTCTACAAAACCTTACATAAGCAAGAGACTTAAATAATGTGCAGCCTAGAAACAGAAAGCTAGATGGATATCCAGAATGATGACCTTCTGTTCCTATGAAGGGCTTGGTACTGGAACCCAGCAATGTGTTTGATCTTTCCTCAGACGACAGTCTCTCATTTTAGGTTTTTAAAAATTAGTTTTAAAGACAGGCCTGAGGTTATGAAAATGCATATTTGGGGTATTTTAATATATTCTAAATGTGGTCCTTCATGTGAAGGGAGCTTAACACACACTAACCACAGCCTATGAGAGAACGGCAGGTAGATAGTTTTACAATACTATTCAATTTGCATTTTTGCAAAGGAAAAGACTGATACTAAGGGATAGAGTGGGAGAAAAAGATGTATTGTTACACGTTCACATGCTAGTCAATCTATAGCCTTGTGTTACACTTTCTCAAACTCCCCTGATGCTCTCCAAGCTCACATTCTGCATCTTTTCCCCCTACAGCAAACTGAAAATACAATTGACGTGAAATCAAATATTCATCAGCTTAAAAAGATCTCCTCACTTTTCTCCAGGGAACAGCCCCAGAGAGAAATGCAGCAATATAATACATTTCAGAAACAAGCCAATATGCTGGTATTGACTATAATATTCATTTGTTGTATGCTATCTTTATCTTTCTAGAATCCTGTAATTTGTAACTTTAGTGTTTCTAGTTTATTTTTTTAAAGAGAAAATTGAAATATTTTGCTACCTCTCACTCAGCCTATTTTTCATTATAAAAACTTCCGAAATAATTACCTTTACCTATTGACAAACTATTGTGGTCTTTATTCTTAGGGGGAAATATAATAATTTCACTATCCAATGTTCTGTTTTTCTTATCATGATCAATTCATGTTATGGTCTATGATGTCTCATAATATGTCTTTCAAAAACATATCAGAGGGAATTAAGATGGAGTTTCAAACTCACTTTTCTACAAAGTTTAGACTATTCTCAGAGTCAAGGAAAATAGTATTATATTAATCAAGTATACTATTAATAGTATGGCTATTCTGTGGTCGTGACTGAATGTTAAATCTAAAGTTTTATGAAGACACAAAATTTCCAGTATTCATGAATATTTTAGAGTAGAAATAGCATTTAAACATATTTATTAAATATCTGTGTATTAGTCTTGAAAGCTAAGTTCTAGATTAAACAAATACAACCAAAATACAGAAGGGATGGGCTAATTGCCTTCACCTGATGATTTCATGTCAATCAAAGCAAAGGTCAACCAAATTACAAAACACAGTTTTGCCCCCAGAGAAGCAAAATAAGATTAATTTGTGTAAATGGACACACAAAGATAAACAAATCAGAAGACCTGTGTCAATACTAACGTTAGTCATCTTTCACAGAAAATCTACTCTTCGTTATCATTTTAAGACTATGGGAAAGTGTACGACCCCCATGAAAGAAGATAATTTGAATGTTTGTTACCCACTGAATTACAAAATTCAATAATGGATTAGTAAACTTGAAATTTGTATAGATTGCAGCAAAATAAGTTATGATTATTTGAAGCCTCACTGAACTTATAGGCAGTTATCTCAATAACATGATTTTCTCTCAAGTTTGATCTCTTTAATAACGACTTATTTTAGGATAAAGCAATTTTAATAAATACTTGACAGAGTTTTAAAAGACACAGATCGTTACCAATCGGATATGAAGAGGCTAAGTTGCAGATGTAGTCATACATGTGGTGACAGTTAAGGAAAATTATTAAGCCAAAGGGTAACTTGCGGCAGAAGGTTGGGCCCTATACTCTAAAAAGTCACAGATAAACATTCAGACAACATAGAAGACAGTGGTTTGTTAAATTCATTAGTGACACAATGCTGAATGACTAATCAAATTGAATGGGTTCACGGGCTTAAGTTTTGCAGTATATAGTCAGTGATAGCATATTAAATCAGGAATCAATCTACCTATTCCACACCAGCCCCAGTGGATCACCAAAGGCCTAACTCAGATGTAACTATGAGCAGCAATGGTGGTAAAAACTTCACTAGCTGAAAAATGCCATCTTTTTGTATCATTACAGAAACCTTTAATTCGGGTAAACTTCTTGAAAGCTTTTGATAGGTATCACAAACAATACAATAAAAACCTGTGAGTAATTTTAGCATTATTAACATTTTGGTAAAAGCAATCTGTGGAAAAGAAACCTTTACCTTCATGCATGAATTCAATTCAGCCCTGTTGATGCAGATAAGACATAAGACACAAAATATTTATAAAGAAATTTATGAAAAATTGATGACTCTACCTGAAAGGTAATTACTGGTATTATAATCATTTGTTAAAAGTTACCTCTAATTTATAGGCCGGAGCATAGGTGACAAATTTAAATATAGAGAAATATTCTTTTCTTCTTTAGAAGTTTTAGCTCACACAGTTGCTAATCCTACTTGATGATATGTTTCTCTTCCCATAGCTTTACACCATCTCTCTAGACATTGCCCTATCTATGGTGTCTACTATGGTCTTCTCAGCAACAATATTTCACTGGAGATGCAGTAAAAGGACTAGGTAAGTTAGTGAACAGAACTGAAATCACAAACAGGAGGTTTGAGACCCGTTCATGACAGTTTAACACAATTGAGAGAACTGTTTGTAAACAGGCTGGGCTGTTCAGTGAAACCAAAGAGCACAGCAGTGGGTTTTTCTTTCTGGGTTTCTCCAATCTTAAGGAACATTTGCAATAATCCTACTGATGGGTTTGTGGGCTAGCATGGCATTTTCTTGTTCTCCTTATATAATCAGTTTTCCTTGCCCTCCATTTCTGTAAGTCCTAAGTTAAAGACACTGATGCTTGCTCTGCTAGCTTACATCAGATTCCTTGAATTTTAGCCTGAGCAGGTAGGCATTCATGATAACACAAAAAACCATCAAATCAAAATTTATTCTTATATTTGTCAAGCAAATATGCTTTAACTAGGTATTGTCATGCAAAAATCCACAATGTGACACAGATACACTGAGCATTCTTTTCCATATATAGATAGAGAGCTAGCGGGCAAGAGTCTTTGCCATGCATTACAGCTTAAATTTATGCAAAGAAAGGACTCTATTTCCTTTACCTCCTCATTTTTGTGTTGTTTTTATAGACCGCCAACTTGAAATATGCTAACATGGCTATAGATCTGTATGTATCTAGAGAACAAATCTAACCTTACACACACACACACACACACTTTTATACACATATGTTAGTGTGCAAACATGTGTAGCCAGGCACTAGTGTGGCTACATTTAAGGAACACAGTACATGTTTGAAAACAAGTTATTAAGACTGCAAAATTAAACTGCAATCATTCTGAGGAACCAACAATGGATTGGAAATTATGACCATAAAATTAAAGAAATCTGAGTACATAATCTATCCATGATAGGGGATCTACATGGATATGATGAGAAAGTAGCTTAACTTATTCTTTGTCATTGTGGCATGGAAGAAAAAGAAAGAATGCAGGTAAATTGCTCAGAGAAGTTGGACAATGTGTACAGAATATGGGGTATTATTAGCTTACTACATAGTGAAACAATCCATCATCAATTTAAGAAGGCTTTATTGTGTGTTGTTACAAGAGAATAGAATAGTTTTCTAAATTATTGCTTCCATTAAGTTATAGCAATGAAACACATATTTCATTTTGTAGCCTAGATAATAAGAGAGTTCAGATGTCACAATGTCCATTTACAGGGTCAACCAATATACACGCGATAAGGTCTTGGGAAGCTAGGAATAACCAGAGGAGGATGCTTTCCCGAAGAGCACATAGGTTTAACCGAGGCACGTGCTTCAAGGAAGCAACTGTGAAATGTTCCCAATCTCTGAAGTAAGTCAGCAAGGTCTCAAAATCTCCAGCACCTTAAACAGGTTGATTTATTTTTTTCAACCCAAAGTGATTTGTGCAGAGAATCCGAAAAAGATTCCAGTTCATCAAACGTCTAATTTGCATACATTTAAAGGACAATTTGGGAAAGAATTAACCAAATGTATCACAATAAAGAGTGAAAGTATCTGTGGGTTCCTGAGCTTGAAACAAGAAATTAGGAGTTTAAAAGGAGAAGGGATTGACAGGCTTGAAAAAAAAAACTGAAGAATATACTAGGTAGGGAGCAGGGAAGAAGAGAAGAAGGAGGAGGGCAGAGGAAGGAGGGAGGAAAGAGACAGAAAACACGAGTCTTTGCTATACATTTCACCCTAAACGTATGTCAAGAAAGGACTCTATTCTCTGAGTCCCTCTTTTTATTTTTTTTAATGAGTGAATGCTATGTTGTTTTACAAAACAACAATTTGAAATACTTTAACACAATTACAGATGCATCTAGGAAACACCTAATCAAGTGCTACCTTAACAGTCTGTTAAAAAAAATTAAAAAGCAGGTGTGAGAGGAACACAAGCTTGTGAAAATCAAACAAAATCATCCAGTCAAAATCATACTCCCAACTGCTGGCACATAGATAAAGTCTCGAATAAGCATTTATGGATTTTTGTGGCACATCTAGCATTTAACAATAATTCTATGAATGCTTGAATAATTTGACACTTTTTAAAATCTCTTCACAGAGACTTGGGAATCTCCATCCTCGGAATACGAGAGAAATAGTTTTTACAATAAGGCCACAAGTAAACAGAGCAGGTGAACTTGGTCTCAGGTCTCACAGAAGCATAACATTACATAAAACATCCCTTCCTGCGGCCAAGTTAGAAAGTATAAATTTCTGTTTGCTTTCACATGTCCCACTGGGAGAGCTCATAGATAAAAACAAAGTTTAACTCAATGACAGTCTGCCATTATTTTTAAGAAGAAGCAGTTACTAGTTACTCGAGTTGATTGTCTAAATAAATGTTTTCAGTGGATGGAATGGGTTCACCTAGTGAGACAGAGAGCTAATTCAAAACAGAAGATGCAAACGGGAACACATGCTCCTGACCAGTATGTCCTCAGATGCCACCTTTATTAAACAGGAAATTAAGGAATTAACCAAATTACCTGCCAGGTAGTCACAAATTAGTTTTCTTTCTGATCCATTAAAAATGCAAATAACCTGAAATTTGATTAGTGTGATATCTCTCACCTGCACTCAATTATTCCACATTGAGAGAGAGGAGGGGAGAAAGAAAGAAACAAAAGAAAGAAAGAAAGAAAGAAAGAAAGAAAGAAAGAAAGAAATCAAGCAAGCAAGCAAGCAAGCAAGCAAGCAAGCATGAAAGAATAAAAAATATTGTCCTTTATTTTCCAGGTAGCTTCACACAGAGAGAGAACTCTAGTTCCCAAGGCATGACCTTACAAGCATCCCAGAGATACAGTTCCAGCTGCAAGATGGGCCACCTCTGTCAACTGAAGTCAAATACTAGGAGGTAATAACTAACATCTATCTATATTTTTCTCTAAAATAAAAGCTTATATCCATGTGAGCATGCAGCTTGCTGTTATCATCCCCATAACTATTAGTATAAATTAATATACATTCCCTCAGGTATGGACATGGATCTTTATTAAACTATGTGTTTAATACAAGCTGTTGAAAAAACAGTCTAACTATACCACGGAAAGCATGAAAGCTCACTTCCTTCTTTACAAAGTGCCTCCTGCATAGTAAGATGTTTTAATGTGGGTACTGCATGTGTCATTTAATTCATGCCAAGCAGCATGGACAAATTTTAAATGTGTTCATATAAAAATAACAATCAAAAGACAGAAAGGACAGGAGAAGGTCGTATCAGATAGAAACTTAAAGCAGACTAAAGTGTGTGTATATGTGGCTACGATCTTCATTTGAAATGCGAAAAGGCACACATCTTTAAAATATAACAGAAAATTAGCAATGTCCTTTTCAAGTCCTTCATCTTGGCTGAACTAAGAATTTGAAAATCACCCGTCTTTACCACTAGGTGGCTCACTTTCTATACCTTTGCTAGAACAAGGTGACAGTGTGGCCCCAGCAAAAGGAAAACATTCCCACTACAGGTTATATACAGAAAGAAAGGGAGGATTAAAGCAAACAAACAAACAAATAAATAAAAAGAAGGCGATTCTTTTAGAGAGAAATCTGAAGGCAGAATCCGAGCTATAGCTTCTCAGCAGTTCTTGATACTGTCGTTCTAGCCTAGGAAATATTAGAAAAGTTGGCTTTAGACAGGTGACACTTACAAAGGCAGGTGGAACCCTAAGAACCATTCTGTGACCCAGTGAGAGCATATCACACTCTTCCTGAATGTATTCCCAAAGTGTGTTAGAGACCCACGGAGAGAAACAGTCAGTCATGGGCAGAAAATAAAATGATTTAAAATGAAAACAAAAACAATAAGTCTAATCTTGAGTGCTCGGACATTAGAGTACAATAATTACAGATGACAGAGATGAGCAACAGCCTTTTGAGATGGGGAGGTTAATGTCATGAGAGAGTTGACTTCCCTAGCTTTGGAGATGGTTTTAGCAATCACTACCTTCCCCAAACTGCATTGACTAGAGAGAATATAGTAGGCTAATATCTGGAGATGCTTGTAGCACTCATCTATGTACTTCTATAAGCAGCTTGACCATCTGGATCCCAACCCTCTTCAGCAGTGAGCCGGTGGAACGTTTCTTTCCTCCCAGTTTACAGCTCCCACTCAGCGCAGGCCTGAGGGGAGCATACCACATGCCATTGCTAGAGCTACATCATAATCCAAGGCCATTTGGGGAAATGCAGCTCGGGAGTATAACTAAACGACTCGGTTTTCTCAGTATTCAGCACCTGTTTGCATTTCACGAAAGCTCATGTAAATTCCTGTTACCTTTCCTTCTCTTCCTTTTGCTTGGTCACCCAAGTTCTTCAAGTCAAAATGCATATATATGTATTTTTTAAAAAGTTCGTATGTCACACTCTATCCCTCTAATGGGGAGGAATTGGAATATATGTGAGGAAACAGCACTGAACATCGGTGCTCACTCACGACTCAACTTGACCTTATAGAATTCATTCTTTTCATTGATTTATTAAAAACTAGTAATCACGCATCAGTAAGTTGCCATACTCCCTACGAGATGGTCTCAAGGCCAGTGACTTGAAGCTACCACAGTGAGAGAGGATTCATCACCCCTAGCTCCAAATAAAATAAAATTGATTCTGTCTCTTACCTCTCAGCAAAGACAACTCTGAATGACAATTCTTAATGTTCAAGCAGCTGGTTAACTCTTTAACCTGCTGCCTCACAAATCTATGCTAGCAAAGAGTGAGTGACTGAGACCTTGCGAAAAACTCCAGAAGCTTACCATGAGTGAATTTGATGCAACTGGCACATTAGGAGAGCCAGATCAACAACGGAATTGAATTACCTTTCACCTCTAGAGCAGGGTATGTTAAAATCATCTCTTTGTATCTCTTAGATTGTTGGGTAGATTGGAAATATTTGGCAAGAGAAGACCAGAAGTGAGTGTCCTTGGCCTGTCTGTAAAATTCCATGTCAAAGCCATTCTGCCCTCTACCTCCTTTGGGTCCTTTAGTGCCAGCTCTATAGCCCAATACCATGGAAAGAGAAATATGCGGATTTCATCTCAAGTTTACGTAGGAAGCAAAGTATGCTGTGACAGAAAGGTAAAGTTGTATACCATTTCACAATAGCACAAAACCTCTTGCATTAAATCAGGGTATGAATAAATCAGGGTGGATACCTTAGAAACCACAGGTGTTATGGTAGTGGTAGTGATATGGTAGTGGTATGGCAAAGGTAATGCCAAAACACACGTGTTACATTCATGTTACGGATGAAAAGTTTCCATCATGTTCTGTAGAGGGACTAACAGCACTACACTCCAGGGACACTGCAGATGGGCAATTCTGGGTTCTTTTCCGAACTCCAAGGAGGCAGCTGGCAGGCTTCTTACATATAACCCTTTGGCTCCAGAGTGATATTAAAGCGATTTCTTGACTTTCAGAATCAACAAGAAATCCTGTACCGGTATCTTACATGAGAAGGCCAGCATCCCCATCAAGACAAGTGCTGGAAAATGGTGTGCAATCATTTTCCCATAAGGGTAACAAACAGAAACCGTTCCAAGTCAAGCACACTGGCAACACGACATTGTAGGAGAGGTCACAGGAACTTTTGTTTCCACATTCAGGGCTTACCACACCTCCATTTAAACCTCTCTTCTCAACTCATTGCTCACTCAGAGAAATCAAGGACTTGACTTGAATACAAGACTGAGAGCTTGTAACATTTCCTCTATGATCATTATAAATCATTTGGCTAAGTTATAGTGGTCAATCCCTCACAAAACTTCTTCATGAAAACACAATAATGATGGTTGGCAGGTAGGCATGCAAACATTTCTGAATTTTTTTCTTTAATGAAAATGACTGGTAATATAAACACATATGGTTAAGTTATGTTTTGCAAGTGAAGATACGCTAACTAGCATTATCACTGAAGTAAAGAGTCTCTGGTTATAAAACCTACTGTTTTGTCTGGAGAAAGAAAAATAAAAATTCTTTAAACGTCAACCTGATTCTATATCATTCTGGTGGAAAATACATCCTTCGGTTAAATCTTTACCATGTCGTGTTATCCCGATAGCCACTGCACCAAGACAAACTGACTTATAACAAGTACAAACTTCTGTTTAAAGCACAACATCCAGACATATTTAAGAGTTAAAAAAGAGAGAGAAAGAAGGAAAGAAGGAAAGGAAAAGAGAGAGAGAGAAAAGCAAGGAAGGAAGGAAGGAAGGAAGGAAGGAAGGAAGGAAGGAAGAAAGAAAGAAAGAAAGAAAGAAAGAAAGAAAGAAAGAAAGAAAGAAAGAAAGAGGAAAAGATATTTAACACTGATCTCTGAGAAACACAGCAATTTGCATGACATTAAACAGTGAATCAGCACCTTTCCATCCTGCCTCAATCACCCCACTTTAAACCCCCACTTTAAAAGTGAATCCTTAAGTTCCCACCCTTTGGCTTTTCTTTTAGAAGGCTGATACATATTTATCCCAGAAGAGGGAAAGAATATGCCAGGCTCTTTAAATTACATGTGCAGAGTGGCGTAACAACTGTCAACCAACTCAAAGGTTAAACTCACACACAGGCTAAATGGAAAGTTTCCTGTGAATCACAAAATGAATCTCACATTTGCTGTCTACTTGCAAAATCAGAGGGAGACCTGTAATTACCGTCCGCACTGAAACTTTAATCAGAAAAAAAAAAAATCCCTGCTGAACTCTCAAGCCCCTCACTGCTCTTTCTCTTCCCGTGGAAAAGACTTTCTCAGTTAAAAATAAATATTGCGGCAAAGGTTTTCTATACCTAAAGAAGAAGCTGCAAGCACCTACCTCTGAGTAGGTGAGGAGGTTTGCTGGTTAGAAAAGGGAGCAACTAGGAACTGGTTTTACCTGCCGCACCAAGCAGACTCCTCAAGCCTTTGGAGCAGGGTGCTTTCAAGCCAGAGCAGGAAAACAGCTGGAAAGAAGTGCTCCCTGCCACTGGATATGACAGCTGCGTTCCAGCGGCGCCTCCGAAACTGCTCTCCTCTTCCTTCTCCAATAAATCAAGCAGCTTCTCTCCGCTCAGGAAGCTGAAGATGCGATTGCCGCCTCACTTGAGGGGAAAGCGCTGGTGTGCGTGTGCGTGCATGTGTGTGTGTGCGTGTGTGTGTGTGTGTGTGTGTGTGTGTACTAACTGCCAGTTTCAGGCTGAGCTGATGTGTTCTGCATACTCAAAACCGCTCGTGCTGGGTGGCGGCCATTCCACAAAGACCCCCAGCCTTTCGGGGGAGGATTCATCGTCCACTGACCTTGCTGCTGGGGATTCAGGCTGAAGTGAATGGCTCACCCTTCAGTAGATTCAACAATCAATCAAATAAAGGAGATTGGATCAGCCTAAGATAGAGAAAGTACTCACTCCGGTAGCACCAAATTAAAAAAGAAGAAGAAAATCTCTGTTCAACATTTTACACCTGGAATTGATTTTTTTTCCCCATTTAATTTCCTGCCATGAGCACCGAGTCTAATTGATGAGTGTCTGAATTAAACTTTTTGCAATGTTGGCAGAGGCAGCTCAGAGTCTTATCTAGAAGCTGATTCAAACCGTTCGCTGCAGAGATCAGCAGATGGGGATTCAGTGGTTACAAGTCGATTATGATGGTTTAACTAACATAGTATTTTCACAAACTAGAGATTCCTTATCAGAGTAGGGATATTTGAGTATAGAAGCAGAATCTAGACGGAAACCCATCCTTAATTTCATTAAAAAAAAAAAACTAAGTAAAAATTAGAGAAATAACTTTGTTTACCTCTGTATTAAGAGTAATAACTGCTAAAGTGTTATTATTATTTATCAGTATTTACTATGAATTTTTAAGCAAATCACCTGAGTCTAAGGTGCTCCATATGAATATATGAAGTAAAATAGCAGTGATATCCATAGTGAACCAGCTATGTAAAGCACAGATAAGAAATCCTATGCATCTAGGGAGGGTTAACCACTAAGGTACAGATTAAAAACGAATGTCCACAAGTAATTCACAATGCCCTATTAAATTAGTTTGCTTTCTTGTGCTGTGATAAACCCCCAAAATAACCTGGGGGAGAAGGGCTTCATTTTTAACACACAGGTTTCATCCATCCTCAAGAAATATCAAAGCAGGGACCTAGAGACAGAAGGATGGGAACCTGCTTTCTAGCTCACTTGTGCCTGACTTGCTCAGTTACATTTCATATACAGACTAGGGCCATCTGGTCAGGAATGACACCATCCCCAGTAGGCTGTTCCCCTTCTATTTCAACTAGCAATCATGAAAATGACTCCCAGACATGCCCACAGGCTAATCGAAGAGAGAGAGTTCTTCAACTGAGGTTGACTCTTCCCAGGTATTTCAAGGTAACAACTTCAGCTAGCAATGCCAACTATGAAACACAATAAACCTTTCAAAGTTTATAAGCTGAGTGACATTAGAAAGTTTCTCCCCTGTTCTCTCTCACCTTGCTGTGATTTCAGTCCAGTGCTCATTCATAAAAATCCAGATAATCTGGCATAGCATAAAGGACCTACTTTGCATGGCTTTCTGCTACAGACAATAAAACAACAAAGCCAACAATTCTCTTTCAAATTAATGATTTCCATTAACAATATAAGGGCGAGTACAAAAAAAAAAAAATGCAGTATAAGGGACCAGAAGTAGAGATCAACATACTGATAGTGCTAGTCGAGGAATCCCTGGATTCTTGGGATTTCTCTGTAATGATGGTGGTGACACCTGGCAACATGCAAAGTAGAACTTTTGCAACACACGTGGGAAACCAGCGTTCATCATGGGCCGACTGTGGTACAGGCGCTGCTGGAAGCATATCCCACATGCCGATTATGAAGGCCAGCAACATCAAGTGCCCGTTATTACATGAGTTTTGTGAGCTTCGCTAGCACTGATCAGAGAAAAAAATCAATTGCTAACAATTTCCAACTGTCCATTTTTGTTAATTTTAGGAAATTATTTAGCTCAGCCTCTCAACCTGAGGGTGGCGATCCCTTTGAAGGTCACGTGACCTTTTCATGGGGGTCACCTAAGACCATCAGAAAATACATATTTTTATTTTATTATATTATTATTTTATTGTTATGAGTCACAACAGTTTCAAAATTATACTTACGAAGTAGCAACAAAAATAATTTTATGCTTGGGGTCACCTCAACATGAGGAACTGTATTAAAGGACTGTAGCATCATGAAGGTTAAAAACCGCTGAGTTAGCTTAAATTAAAAAAAATAAAAAACTATTAACTGGAAATAACTTCAAATACAATTATTTTGAAAATAATACCAAAACATTTTTATGTTATTCACTTATTATTAATAATTATTATACTGGCTATATTGTTTGTCTTAGAAAAAAAGAGAGATAGAGAGAAAAAAGAGGGAGATTGAGATTGGACCTTTTTATTTGTTTTTTGAGACAGAGTTTCTCTGTATAACAGACCTGACTGTCCTGGAACTCACTTTGTAGACCAGGCTGGTTTTGAACTCACAGAGAGCTGCCTGCCTTTGCCTCCAGACTGCTGGGATTAAATGAATGTGACACCACTGACTAAGAATGGAGCATTTTGGGGATAAGAAACATATGCTATGTCTCTACGATTTATTGTAGTACATATTTCATAAACATGCAACTATCTCTCCTTAGAAGCACATCTTTAATAAAATGCCATTAACTACCCAGTTTTCATTATGCTAAATGAACAAGTAATGTCTCTTTTGTCAGTTTCTTCCATAGCAGGTTATCTAGCCTAGAGACAGGTATTATATTTAATTACTGTGCTGCTTCCACAAATATTTAATATCTCTTAAAGGTTTGTGCATGCATGGAAAACTGAAATCTATCTGGATACATAAACAAACCGTTAGCTACCATCATAACCAATCAGAAGCAGCTATATCTTCCCTGCCGTCTCACACGCACGTGCAGGCGCACACACTCACACTATATCTATATCTATATCTATATCTATATCTATATCTATATCTATATCTATATCTATATCTATATAGATAGACAGAATAAACAAGAAATCTAGAAGAAGATGGAGTGAATCTGAGAGGAAGATGTCAGCAGAGACATGGGAGCAGTTGGGGGAAGATGCAGGGTGTAGAAATGATACGTGCGCACACTGTGCTCATGTAGAAAATCTCAAAAGAACATAGACAAGTACTTTTTAAAAAGACTTTCAGAAAAATAGAAGTAAAAAGAAACTTCTTCAACTCTATAGAGAGAACCTACACAAAATCTGATGGCATTCTACTCGAATGTGGTAACCAGCACTAATTGCTCCTGGATCAGAAACAAAGCTATGATGTCAGTTCTCACCACTTTTGCTCAGGGTACCTTCCAGTCTGTGCCAAGAAAGAAGGAGAACAAATAAAGAAACTATAGTTTAGAGAGAAATAAATACAACCAAAACTCTTTTAAATGTGCATAATTATCTAGATAACAACTCATGAGAAATCTACAAAACAAAGTCAGTGCCTAGTATTGAGCTATGCAATATCTCCATATTTATTGTGTATGAACAAAAGTCAATGCTCCTCTATGCACTAGCAATGAAGGTGGGTGTGAGAACATAAATTTAAAGCAATTAAAAGCAAGATAATAAGTGTATCATCGTGAACAAATTGGGCACAAGATAAGACACTGGACAAATCACACCTGTAGTAATTTGAGATGCATGATAATTACACACTGGAAGTTCCACCCAATGAAGTCACAAATTGTCTCTAAGCTCTTATGCAGTTTAGTACTATGCCTATCAAAATTTTGTGGATTTTTTTCTGAAAATTTCTAAGACAATTTGAAAACTTTCAGGATACGGCCAAGAAACAAGAGGTCAAGCAATTTTAAGAAGTACCATCTTGAGAGGAATCAAACTGTTCAATTTTAAGGTATCATGTGGCTGCAGCACTCCACACTACAGGAAACAGTGGAGCAACAAACAAATCAACCAATAAAAGAGAATGGAGAATTAAGAAGACCCACATAATTGCCCAATGAGCAGCAATTCTTGGTTCTCAGATCGATATAGAAGTTCATGCAGGGTGCAGATGGGGAGGTGGGAGAATAAACAGAACAATTTAAGACAGATAGACAACAAAAACCCAAAACCTCTATCAGAAAGTACGTGGGTTAATAAATAGCCACGTCTTCATATTGACAGTGAGAAACCACTAGTTTAAAAAACAAAAACAAAATCCTACCCAATAATCAAACCATCTGTCCAGTCAGAGAGAAGAGAGGGTTGAAGTCTTCATTCTTCTGGATTACAGGTGGGTCTTCAGGAAATTGCGGTCACAGACCTGTCAATTCAGTAATTTTCTGAGGCGAAATCCTCCTGGTCCCACCCCTGCAATGCTATCTGGACATAGTAGGAGGTGACTTAGCTGGGGATCTTGGAGATAGCAGGCTATGAATGTCTAGAGTAACCGAAGTGAACTGATAAGAAGACCCAGACAGTTCTAAGGCCAGGCTGGATCTGGGATCTCAGCATAAGGATATCCCAGTTTTGCAAGGCTATAGCCAAACAAACAACATGACTGTATGGTCCCAGAACCGAGAGGTTCTAGAAGCTGCTGCAGCGACAGTTTCAGTCCCTGCTCTGAGAGTAAAGCCCTAAGGCTCACAAGTCTCCCAACCTGTGGGGAGTACTTGAAGGCACTAGAAATGTAGTGGGGATAGCAGAGAGGAGGGCAAAGAGGCGTCTGTTTACAAACCTCCTCTTCTAGTGACTGAAGGAGCTCCAGAAGAACCTGGAAGCACTTGCCTTGCATGGAGTTCTTGTCTTTGAAGGCCCAGTACTTTCCTTCGTGAAATCCTCTCTCTCTCCAGCGTCTACTGTTCTCTGTTGTTGTAGACATTCAGCTCATGTCTAAATGAGGAATGCGGAAGGTCGGCCTCCTGAGGTATACCTAACTTCTTATTTACTCTCTCTTTGTGTAATCTTTTAAAATTTACTACTTTTGGTTTGGGGGGCGGGTAGAAAATAAATTCAGTCAATAAAAGACTTCTTTTTGTTTAAAAAAATGATGTTAGGACAAGTAAAAATAGGTAAAAACAAACTTGGACTGAAATGCCATAGTTGTATAAAAACCAACTCCAAATAATTGCAGTCCTGAATCTAATCTTGAAGAACTCTTACAAAAGTATGTATTTTCAGGATTTAAGACAGACAAAGTCTTTATAATCTGTCAACAAAAGCATGAGAGGGAAAGGGGGGAAAGGACAATTAATACATAGGCTCTCCTCTACATTTCATGAAAATATTGGCTCTTTTAAGACAATACACAAACTACATCATGGGAAATATTTAACACTTACAATGCAGATATGATAAAGATCCAAAATATAGAAAGAAGTCATAAAACACAGTAGTTAGGAAAGAGTACAATTCGATGATAAGACAAGAAGATGAGGGAATATTCAGAGTTATCATCCAGGCATATAAAATATCACAAAATGTTATGTAAATGCATCAATTTTTTATGAAAAAGGCAAATTAAGAGTGGCTAAGTATAAAAATAGGGGGTCAACAAATATGAACAAGAATCCTGAGAAATTGGATCATGTATATTGCTAGTAGAGTTATAAAATATTTCAACCATCCTAAAAAGCATTATTTCAGTTTTAAATAAAAAATAAATCATGCATGCAGCTCTCATCTGGCACAGAAAATGAACTCCAGAGCATCTATCCAAGGGAATGAAAACTCATGTTTACCAAAAATCAGTACATAGATGTTTATGGCTGACTCAATCATTAGAGTCAAAACTGGAAACAACCAAGATATATCTTCACATAATAGTTAAAAGTAAAACAAAATAATCTGTGTCAGCACTGCTGTGATATAGTTGTTATCAAAAAGTGAACAAAATACTGTAGAACGTGAAGAATATCCTTTTTCTAAAAGACTCTATGGTTCTCCTAATCATAACTGATAAAAATAAAGTCTTAGTCTGTGTTGTACTTAGGGTTTCTATTTCTGGGGTGAAACACCATGATGAAAGCAGCATTAGGAGGGAAGGGTCTATTTGGCTTGCACTTGCCCATCACTGTTCATCACTGAAGGAACTGGGGACAGAATATCAAACAAGGCAGGAGCCTGAAGGCAGGAGCGGATGCAGAGGCCATGGAGGAATCCCGCTTACTGGCTTGTTTCAAATGACTTGTTCAGCCTGTTTTGTTATAGAACCCAGAACTTCTAGCCCAGGATTGGTCCCACCCACAATGAACTGGGAAGTCCTCAATCAATCACTAATTAAGAAAATGCCTGTAGGCTTGCCTGCAGCCCAATATTATGGAGGCATTCCTCAGCTGAAACACCCTCCTCTTCAGTGACCAGTTGTGTCCAGTTGATGCAAAACTAGCCAGCGTAACTGACCCTCGTCAGCTTGACATGCAACATGCCATCATACAACCTTTCCTTTCTTGTTCAGCTCCAAGATCCCACATTGCCATAAACACCACAATATAAAATATTTTAGAAACTTAAAAAGTTCTACAATATTTACAAATTCAAACACTTTCTGTTTCTTCACAAAAAAATTTCACTCACTTTTTGAAAATCTAAAGTGTCTTTTAAAATCTAAAGACTACAACTTGATCTTCTATAAAGCAAATATATGTTAAACATTTGTCCTCTAGGTTGGCTGGCTCCACTCCATGGGTGCTGCTATTCTCTGTGGTCATCCCTGGTACTGTCATCTCAAAAATGCTGTGATCTCTTGCTGGAACTGGGCTTCACTTTCACCGATATCCTCCTGGACTCGCTTAGGGACTGCAGGCCTACAGCACAGTGACAAGCCCCATTTACTTTCATACTCC
This sequence comes from Chionomys nivalis, assembly GCF_950005125.1. NCBI lineage: Eukaryota > Metazoa > Chordata > Mammalia > Rodentia > Cricetidae > Chionomys > Chionomys nivalis. The sequence continues at coordinate 5,344,299 of NC_080108.1, forward strand.
CAAAGCCATTATCACTTGAGAAACTCTTACACATGACTAAGTTCAGGATAAGGTACAACCTTAGCTGCTTCTGGAACACGGAATATGTGTGTTGATGCGGAGGAAAACTTCCCAAAAGACTTCACCTCAATGATGCTGGTCTCTGCTTAACCACAACGGCTCCTTAAGCCCCAGCTGCCCAGAATCTACTGTCCCATCAAAGGAGAGGTTTTACTTTAGTGGCTCAGGTCTCTTGTTAATTACAGCTCATTATTCATCTCCAGCTGGCCACATACACTGATTCTCCACACAAAAGGCCTGATTAAAAAAACAACAACAAAAACAAAACAAAACAAAACAACAAATAAAACATTGCTTTCCTCTGAAAGTCCACAAGCCAGGCCTCAACCATGGCACTGCTCTCAACATTTTTATCTTCTAAGCTCCCAGAGACCAGCTTGCCAAGCTGTGAACCCTTAATGGCTCTTCAAGCCCAAAGATTCAAAGTCCTCCCAAAAGCCTCTCAGAAACACATGCTCAGCAATACCCTTCAATCCTGGTAGCAAAATATGTCCTCCTTAGGGTTTCTACTGCTGTGATTAAAACCTCCTGACCAAAACGACTTGGGAAAGAAAGCACTTATTTAGCTCATACTTCCATGTTGGCGTTCATCATTGAAGGAAATCAGAACTGGAACTTAAGCAGGGTAAATCTAGAGGCAGGAGCTGATACAGAGGCCATGGACGGGTGCTATTTACTGGTTTCCTCAGTTCGCTTTCTTATGAAACTGCACACAATGGACTGGGCCATCCCCCATCAATCACAAATTAAGAATATGACTACAGACTTGTCCACATCCCTTTTGGAGACATTTTCTCAATTGAGGCTCACTCCTCTTCAGTGACTCTAGCTTGTATTAAGTTGACATAAAAGTAGACCCCACAGTCCTATAATTCATCAAAATCCCTTCCTCCTGTCTTCCTACTCTTTCTTCTTTATCTAAGCTCCTCTTCCTGTTTCTCCTCTCCAGGCATGTTCTAGCATGCAGCCTCATGTGGCATCAACATGCAGTCAACCTGCCCTGGTTGTCCTGGTGCCGAGACTATAGATGTGACCCACAACATCTGTCCTGTTTACTACATTTTGGAGTGAGGTTGGGCCAGTTTCTGGGCTTTCTGTTTTATTCTGTTAGCTAGTCTACGCAAGTACACCCTCCTTCCATTTCAGTGGCCCTGAAATGAGCTTTACCATCTTGGAACATAATCATCCCTTGGGGCTCTTTCTTCCTAACATTTTAATAACAGTTCCATATGTTTACTTTATATGATATTTATGATTATTAGAACAAAAAACTTGTAGATATTTTTGGTTAAATCACATTCAATGTATAAATAAATGCAAGAATAGCTACAATTAAAATATGAGATCATTTTTAATTTAGAAGATGGAATTTATTTCTATTTCTTCAAGCTACTTTTGTGACTTTCAGAAGTGCCTGATATTCTTTATTTAAGGCATTTCTTACTAACTTTATTCTCTAAAATTTTATTACTATTGTTATTATTTAATCAATTTTATTACCTAACTTATATTCATTCCTGCACAGGAAGAGTTCAGTTTCAGATGATAATATTGTACCCTGTAACCTTATTAAACTCTTATTTTTAATACAGCCTTATTATTTATTCTCAATGGCTTTTCATATATACTATCTTGTCATCTGTAAATTGAGTTTGTTTCTAATTTAAAACTGTCACTGCTGCTCTTGTACAACTTATAGTGGATTATTTTCTAATATGGTATTAGAATATGTCAAATAATATTTTGTTTAAGATGGGATATTGAAAAGTATCATTACTTTCTCTCCCTCTCTCTCTCTCTCTTCTCTCTCTCTCTCTCTCTCTCTCTCTCTCTCTCTCTCTCTCTCTGTGTGTGTGTGTCACTGTCAAGACTACTTAACAGTGCAATGCTTATATATTGTATATTCTGGAAGAATTTAAAGATTTAGAATGACTTACTTTTATGTGGATAAGCAAAACATCAGGTATGTGTATTTCAAATTTACTTTAGAAAATTTTTGAATATTTTAAAACATAATTGAATAAGTCTTAAGCAATGGGTAAAACCACACCCTAAATTTAGATCTAAACCCGAGGATTGAAATACTGTTACCATGAGCTGAAAGATAAATATTGTTCGTGGGAAGTTCTCACTAATTATCCTATCAATTTGAGATAATTTCAGTACTAATCACTAACCAGATTTTAATAGGAACTGGCAATCTAAAGACAAAACTTAAGGAAAAATGAATGCCTTGGGATGCAGGACTCCTGTGAGGCAAATGCTGCTTTAGGGGCTGTGTGGTCCAGAGGAGACACCCCACCTGTTTAATCCTCTTTTCCTCTCAGCACAGCAGCTGCCAGCAGGCCCAAGGCAGCTGGCAGGAACATGGACGTACTTCTGCCTCTGTCTATATAACCAACACAGGACACAACCCAAAAAACCTGACAACTCATCAGAGATAGAAGTGCGTTTTATTCAGTAGGAAATATTTGTATTCCCAGTTCAAAGTCAGGAGAGCGGAGATTCAGGAATTTCTTGTCTTAATGGAACCAGGCATGTTCATATTTGCTGCCCAGTAATGACTCACTAAAATATGTGAATATAAAAAATGATTTTGTTTATAATAGCTCATTTTACCAGAATCCAAAAGTATTATTTAATATATTAATTAATTAATTATTTGCCATCTGCCATACCTACTTAAGTTGGAAAACATTATTGAATATAAATGTCCTTAGATTTTGATATTTTTTACACTTTTGGGATCAAACATTCTCTTATCTTAGTAATGAATTGCTGGTAATATTTTCCACTTTAAGAAGCACTGAGATATTTGCTTGACTGAAGAAAGAGAATTTTAGTGTAGCACACAGAAGCTATGGACAGCATGGAATTTTGGAACCTAGCATTTGAACCAAGAGCTATCTGTAAGGATCCTGAAATCTGCTGAGGTTACTGGTGCTTAGAGGTTGAAATGCAGTGAGAGTAATATCATTCTCTCAGATGACAGCCCAGGTTCTTTTAATGAAAAATGTTTATTAATTTGGAGAAGAGAAGGGAAGTGCTCAAGGGAGAATTTGGATGGAAGAAAAGGAGAAATGTTGTAAATATCTTATAATCTTAATATTTAAAAAATTAATTCAAAGAAATGAATGGATATTTGCTTTAACAATGAAGTCACTAAAAGTCAGGTGAAGAGAAAACCCCTTTTTTTTCACTGTTTGGAGTCCCACAAGATGGCCAAGCTACACAGCTGTTACATGCCTGCCTGCAGAGTGCCTCAGCCAGTCCCATGCAGGCTCCCTGGTTGTCCTTCAGTCCCCGCAAGCCCAGGTGAGTTGACTGTATAAGACTTCCTGAGGTGTCTGTCCTTGACCCCTCTGGTTCCAACACCCCTTTCTACTCCTCCTCGACAGGATTCCTGTATTCCTCTTCACATTTTGCTGTAAGTCTCTGCATTTGTCTCTATCAGTTGCTGGATGGCACCCTTTGATGACAGTTGGGTCAGGCACCAGACTGGTCCCAAAGGATGGCCAGCAGTTCAGGCTACTTAACTGCTTTGCTAGGAGTCCAAGATGGTTTTCTCCCTATTGATTCCTGGGAGACTGCACTGTGTCAGGCTTCTACTTTGTCCCTAAATGCCATCTGCCTCCTCTGTCCCCCTCAAACCTGATAGCTCAATTTCCCATCCCCAACCATCCTCAGTTCACTCAGAAAATCTCTTCTATTTCCCCTTTATAGGGATATATGGGTGTCCTTTCATGAATCCTCTTTGTTACCTAGTCTCTCTGGGTCTGTGGATTGTAGCATACTTATCCTTTATTTTGTAGGTAATATCCACTTATGAGTAAGCACATACCATGTTTTTTTTTTTTTTTTTTTTTTTTTTTTTTTTTAGGTCTGAGTTACACACTCAGATTTTTTTCTACTTCCATCCATTTGTTTTTAAATTTTCTGCTGTCTTTGTTTTAGCAGCTAAGTATTACTCCACTGTGAAAATGTGTGACATTTTCTTTTTCCAGTTCTCAGCTGTGGGACATTTATGTTGTTTCCAGATTCTGGTTATTAGAAACAAAGCTGCTATTAATATAGTTAAGCGAGGTTCTTGTAGGATTGTTGGGTATCCTTTGGGCATACAACCAAGAGTGGTGTAGTGGGATCCTCTTCTGCATGAGCCGTCACTCGTGTTTTTGATCTTAGCCATTCTGACAGGTATAAGATGGAGTCTCAGGGCCATTTTGATTTGCATTTCCCTGATGACTATGGAAGCTGAATATCTCCTTAAGTGTTTCTTGTACATTTGAAATTCTTCTGTTGAGAATTCTCTGTTTAGACATGCACCAAATTTTTAATTGGATTATATGATGTCTGGCTTCTTGAGTTCAGCTCTCTGTCAGATGTGGGTATAGTGAAGATCATTTCCCATTCTGTGGGCTGCCATTTTGTCCTATGAATGGTTTACTTTGCCTTTCAGAAATACTTCAATTTCATGAGATTCCATTTATTAATTGTCAATCTTAGTACCTGTGCTATTGGTGCTCTGTTCAGGAAGTTGTCTCCTGTGATAATGAGTTTGAAATTATTTCCAACTTTCTCTTCTATCATGTTTAGTGTTTCAGGATTTATGTTGATTTCTTGAGTTTTTGCAGGATGAATGATATGTATTTATTTGCATTATTCTTCACATTGGCATCTTGTTAGACCAGCACCATTTGCTGAAGATGTTTCTTGTTCACTTTATGCATCCTTAACACATGGAGAGTTGCTTAGTATTACTGAAACTTGATATACCATGTTTTATTGATATTCACAAGAGACCTGACTTTTCCTGGATGGGGATACCTGAGGAGGGGATTGGGTGAGCAGGGGTGGGAGTGAGGGGATGTGGGAGAGAAACAAGGAGGAGAGGATGTGGGAGACCCTGTGGCCAGGATGTAAAAGAAATAGATGGATTTTAAAAAGGAAAGAAGAAACAAGGTAAGTTGTGAAACTGTCACAGACCAGGGCAACAGAGTTATCACATCCTCATCTAAATGGATGCTCAACAAGAAAACACCATTAAGTTAAAAAAAATGACACTTTGGAATTAAGTATGAACTCACGTTAATGACAATAAATAAAGATTGGTTCATAACTGGGGAAATTCAGTGCGGCAAAGCATGTATGCAAGTGATGGTGACAGTCAGGATTGATGCCACAATTCATTACAAATTTGAAATTTTAACATTTGAAAATCCATTTAAAAACAAGACAGAATGGAGGCAGCTCAGAAAGCTGAGGCAGGAGATTCACTAGAGCCGGTGGATTTGAGATCATGATTTGAGATCAAAATGAGTAGCAAAACAAGACCCCCCCACTTTAATCTTAAGAATATTTGTCTAGCCCCCTTCTCTCTCCCTTTCAGAAATTTAGATGATAAACTACAGCCTAACCAAGTGTCTGGATAATGATTCATGCCAGGAACTCATTTCTTTTGTGTCTGTCTTAGTGCCTTAGTGTTTCCAGAATGGCTGCTGTGCTGTCGATGGAATTTCAGTTTCTGGTTCTATGCTCAGTCTCTCCCTATGAGGCAGAGAGCTTCATTTGTTGCTGTTTCCCATACTAGGAATGGAGCCAAGGGCTAATGCACGCTTGCTGGGCACCATGCCACTGAGCTGTACCCTAAGCCCAAGAGAGCTCTTGTTCTGGTGTCTGGAGGTGTCATGGTGGAAACCTCTGTAGGAATGTGAGCCCTTCAACCCAGAAATCTACGTGTTTCTTGTCTGCATGGTTTCTGATCTGGTGTTCAGTTTACCTTCTGCAGGCAACAGTAATACTCTGGTCCTAACATCTTTCTGAACTCGGTCTCTGTGGTGATGCCACTAATCACTTCTCAATCATCTTCTCCTGGACACCTTTGCCACTTAAGGTCCCACACCTGACTATGACATTACATTGCCTGGAATGAGTACCATTCACTTACACTAAGTTAAAACTTATTTATTTATTAAATTTATTAACTTATTTATTAAAATGAGTGCAATGATTTCAAAAAAAGAAGAAAAAGAAAGAAAATTAAAATATTTTTAGTCTTTGAAGTATAACTAAATCTTATAACACCAAATCTCTCAAAGAACACATCCGAGCCTCCTTAAGTATCTTAGACCCGAGGAAACAAAAGCGGCTATGCTCTTAAGAGAAGTTCAGGGCTTCCGCACCAGAGAAATCAAAGCTACGATGACATTTCATGAAATTTTAAGGCAGCCTGATGTAAGAAAAATCCTTTGTAGTAATAGCTTTTGTGACTGACTGAAAGCAAAATGATATCCCTTTCTGATGAAAAATACCACCATCAACAACATTCATATTCTTATCATGTAAAATATCATGCATGCATGCAATCTCCCCAACATAGGCTGTATCCTAAAGAAAAAGAGTCAACTTTAAAGGAAAAAAACAAAGAGCAACGAAAAGAACCATAAGGCAGATTATACACACACACACACATACACACACATATAGTGATCATATATTATACATATATCAATTATATGTATACTGTGATTAAATGTATGTATATATCACAGTAATAATATACCTACATAAATTTACAATATATATTAGACAAATATTTTAGAATGTGAGAGTTTTCCAAGTAAATGATAATATGAATAAGCTGCATAAAATGAAGAACATTAAAGCTTATGTGCATAAGCTATTTCATAATAAATAGTTTAAAAATGTTATACCTCATTGGGAAAAATCCAAGATCATATTATGAAATTTATTCTCCACTATGAGAAAATTTCCAAATGAAACACAGGGTGAAACAGGAATAAATAAGAGCAAGACACATGAAACATGTATGGAAAATTACTCAACAGTCCAAAAGTATGATATCTGATACCCAGAAGAAGAAAATGAAAACCCACAATTGTTTTTCTGTCTCTTTGTTTGTTTGTATATTCATGTTTAAATGTGTCTGGAGACCTGTTTAAACATGTGTGCCTGGGCATGTGGTGTCCAAAGTTGAGGCCAGATGTGCAGTTCCTTAGTGGTTCTCCACATTATTGTTTGAGACAGTCTTTCGTGGAACCTGTCACTTTGGATTCCCTGGACCATTTGATCAGTGAACCCCAGGGATCATCTAGTCATTATCTGGCCAGAGCTGGGATCAGAATTGTGTGCCACTGAGCCAGGCCTTAGTACACAGGTCCTAAAGTTCAAACTCGGTTCCCTATGCTTATACAGCAAGCAGATTTCCAAGAGAAGCTGTCTCCCCTACCACAATAGATGCTATTTTAAACCCACAGGTGATTGAATTTTCTTAAACTGAGCAAAAGCACAAACTACCTGAAACAAGACATTCAGAAACAAAAAAAGGACTTAAAAAGACAAACAAATCACACCTAATTACAGCATAGCAAAATAACTGCTGAAGAAAGAGAGAAAAACCCTTGCAGGACTCCAAGAACAGAGTTCGCTAGTGGGAACGGAGAGCTGAGAGTAGTCTGGAGATGCTAGAGTTGTGCATTTGAAATGGCGAGGAATGCTGAAATCCTCAGCAACCTCAAAGCTGTACGATGACATCACATTTAAGAATAAATTAGATAGGGTAATATCAATTTAGAATAAGAAAACTAGTTACTGAACAATTAATCACACTACAAGGTATATGACATTGAGCACTGACTGAAATTTGAAAGAAAGGAAGCCTTTATAGGGTCTAACTGCAAAACACGCTGAACTGTGTGCGAACATGCAAGAACAGACAGTGACACCAAGGCACAAGCACCGCAACTCTTACAGGTCTTTAAGGAGTTACGCCCCATTGGCTGAACTAGGAGAGGGGGACAGTTCACATTTCAGGATAAATTGTAATTCCCACAGCATAGTGAAGTCACTAATATAATGTTAAAATACATGATGACACTTCTAAGACCCTATCATTTTTTAAGTTGATTAAACATATAAATTTAAGACCAGGAAGCGTTAATGAATGAAGGGGGAAAGGTAGATAATTCCAAAATCATGTTACATAATTGCACAAATATATGTAAAATAAACCAGTATTGATAGCATTATCCAGCCTGAGTGTAATCACTATTAAAATAAAAAAAAGCATTGTTAGCATACATATGTGTGAACATAAACTCTAGTCACACCTGCTTATTGATTGTTATGAAATATATAATAAAAATTCATAAAAATAGGTGTGGCATAAATATTAAGAGGAAAAGGGTACACCTATATAATGTCAGGTTATGTATGTTTTAAGAGAAATTTATTTAGTATTGCTGGATATAAGATACTATATAATAATAACTTATTGAAACTTAAAACATACAATAAATTGATATATATCAAAGAAAATAGATTCTTACATCAGGCACAATCAATATCAACTGATTTAAAATGGTAGAAAAGAAATTAACAATAATACATGTAGATTTGTAAAGATTATACACTTTTATTTGTGTGTCTGTGTGTGTGATACCCACATACACACAATTATGTAGGGGCACACAGATTGTGATTCCATACACAGTCATCTGAGGGCACACATAGGAATTTCAGAAGAAATGTGTTAGGAGCCAGTGCTCTCTTTTCAACCTACTTAACCCTGGGATGTAACTCGGGTGTTCAGATTTGTTTGTAGGTTTCTCCACTCAGCTTTCTCATCAGTCTTGGAGACAATTTCTTCTTTTCCCTTTTTCCCTTTGATTCATTGGTCAGAAGAGTTCAAAGATGCCCAGATATATGTCATTGCTGTTGCTGTTTGTCCTTAGTTGTCTCCCAGAACTTGAAGGTGAGACTCTGTGGTTGAAGATATCACATACTTCTGACACAGCTTGAAGGAATCGAACTGGACCTATCTTTGGCACCTAATTCCTGAAGATTTGTTCTCATGTCGGAATGTGCAAAAGCAAGCTTCCAAGGAGGAAACATTGAACAGTCCTACAGAGCTTTATGTGTATATACCATAACAATAAGCAGCATGAAAATATAGTCTCAAGGGGTCAATAGTGGCACTTCTGTCTAGGCGATAAGTAATAGCTAATTGTACTTAAGGCCCATTTAATTGGAGGCAACTGATGCCTGACATCGTAAATCTAGCAAACTACCTTTGAGCTACAGGCAATTGATGACTACTGAGAGATGGTTTGCCACCCTTCCCTAGGGATGAGTCCCTGGATAATTATGTAATCCTGAGTGCTTAGTCCTAAACACGTATACATAAGAGGAACAGTAATAATTAAAAAACAAAGAAGTCATGAATTTGAGGGGGGGAAGAAGGGGGAAATGATGGAAACACAATGCTCATGTGTGAATTTCTCAAAAAACTTTCATTAGAAGAAAACAACAAACCCAATCAGACAACCTAAACAGGTTTCAGTGATGCAATGCTAACAAAGTATGGCACAGTGAGCTTATGCACTATTAGGTATGAGCAAATATAAACCACTTGTCTATTTAACAAATGGAAATCACAAGCAAAATATCAAATGAAACAAGATGGACACACAAATATATCTGTGTTAATTAGTTAATAAATAATAATTGTCAAAGAAATCAGATGGTGGTTTATTCTCGATAGGTGGGAAAGGATATGGGCCGAGACAGGATCAAATGCTATACATAACAAGGGAGGTAGAAAACTGGAGATATGCATAGGTTTTTGTGTCATTTACTCTAGATGTATATACTGTACCAGGTACATACTTTGTATATCCATATAGAGATGCAAAACGAGAGAAACTTGAAATTTGCAGTGGATATAAAAATCCACAAAAATCTATTTTATGTTTGTAGTTGACAGATGTTTCCTTCTAGAGTATCATTGCCTTTTCCCAGTCTCCAATCCTTTCCTAGACACTCTTTGAAACGTCTGAACCACTTTCACACACTTCTCTCCTTTTATAATTGAAAATAATTTAATCATTGAAAGCTGCCAAAGAAAGGGGTGGCTATTGGAATTACCATGAATATAATTTATAGTTCATAATAGCTTCTCTTTTAACAGCTATTAACAGTTTTTCCTAAAGACATTGCACACACAGCCTTTCTCCTGGAAATATTTAATGAAACCAATCATATGAAAATAATAACCTTGTTTCAAAAAAGAACAGAAAGTAGGAATCTTTTGTCATTATTATGTCATTTGGATTTGGAAAAATCCAAATGAAGAAATAGCTGGAACATATTTGACACTCTTTCATATGTCAGTCATTGGTTGGAAAATATAGCAGCTTTATGCTGATAACCTTTTAACACATACACACACACTTACACTCAGAGAAAGAGAGAAATTATTTCTGAAAATGTTGCAATTAATGATAATGTATCAATAGAACAAAATAAAGCCAAGTAGAATAAATCTCAACATGTGCTAGCTTTAATGAACAACATAATTTCAGTACTGACATTCAAGCTTGAGACAAGTTTTCTCATAGCCAACACAAAACAGTACATAATTCAGGGGGTAAATATTCCATTAGTCAAAGAAATAACACGTTTTACATGACTGAATTCTAATAGATTTCTTATGTGTGACTTTATAGAGAATCTCACTGCTGTAATGTCTGCAATAACATGGTTAGTGTTACTAAAATAGCACCTTTATGTTTCCCGTTCAGATAGTGACTTTCAATAAAAACCAAGGACTTAACTTTAAAATGGACCTTGGTGAAGGTAAGTTGGTATAGCTAAACTTAGCATCATGATAGCTGAAAGGGAAATTCCTGGAGAAGTCACCGGACACATTTATCCTTAACTATTTCTGTTTAATTGGCATGTCCAACAGTATAAATACCATCAGACACATTGTACATTCTTTCATTAAGCTTAAGTCATTGAACGAGAAAACAGCTGTATAGAAGTATGGCCGAGAGTGAGCTGGAACTTGGAATAGTGTCACCTTTGATCAGATACTGGGTACATCAACAAATAAATAAATCTATGAACTGAAAGTGATTCTGTGATGGATCTGTTTGTTGCCATAGAATTGGGACCTCAGTTAGAATCCCCAGAACATATATAAACTCCAATTTCAGCAGTACTTGCCTGTAATCAAAACATAAGCTGCAATAGACAGGCAAATTACCAGAGGTTGCTGGTAAGCCCAGCTTGCCAACCTCTGAGCTCTGGGTTTACTGTAAAACTCTGTCTCAAAAATCTAAATGGAGAATAGACAACTATGAAGGATCTTGGCCTTCTTGATCACATGCATGGGTGCAGGGTCTCACTCACACAAATATAAACACCCCCACAAGAGAAATGTAAGTCTGTTGATATAAAGCCCAGAAACCCAGGGATTGTGCACCATTGAGCAAAGCAGACAAATATGTACGCCATGCTGACAAAATGCTTGAAGAATAAAATAGATGCAAGAACAGATGTTCATTAAAAATTAGAAAAAGTATGGGATAAAACTGGACTCTCTGAACATGGTGGACAATGAGGGCTGCTGAGAAGCCAAGGACAATGGCACTGGGTTTTGATCCTACTGCATGTACTGGCTTTGTGGGAGCCTAGGCAGTTTGGATGCTCACCTTCCTAGACCTGGATGGAGGGGGCAGGACCTTGGACTTCCCATAGGGCAGGGTACCCTGACTGGAGAGGGAGAGGGAGGGGAGTGAGGGGCGGGGAGTTGGGGGAGGGGGAGGGAAAGGGGAGGCAGGGAGGAGGCGGAAAATTTTAACAAAAAAATTAGAAAGAAGAAGTAACTTTATCATAGAGATAAAGTACAATAGAGGGCAAATATTCATTCACAAAAAAGTGGAATAAATGTGTCTCATAGGGTTTTAGTGATACAACTCAAGAACTCTTGATTTTATGGTTTGACTTACAGTTGCTAGGAACTTTTTGACAACCACCTCTTCTGTTTATACAGACAGTAGGTTGTCAAGGAGACCAGGTAGTGTGGTCCACCTGATCTTTAAAGTAAACTCAAATACTTAATTCAGGTATTAAACCTTTATGTGTTCTTCCAGGACATTTCATTATTTGAAATTTTTGTGCTTTTATAGTCTAGTGCACAAAATAATAGGTTTTATTACAATTTCACAAATCTCCATTATGTGTTTTGATACTATTAACCTACAATTAATCTGTCTACTATCAAACTTTTCTGGTCCCCATCATTTCCCTTTTTATTATCACATCTTAACTATTTTAAAATCCATATTCAATTATGATCAAAAGTGATATCTATTTGCCTTTATGAGATGGAGGGTATCACTTGATATGATTTCAAGTTATATTTACTATAAATGGCATCATTTATGATTGTGTGTATGGGTATGTATCTGTGTGTGTGTGTGTGTGTGTGAGAGAGAGAGAGAGAGAGACAGAGACAGAGACAGAGAGACAGAGAGACAGAGAGAGACAGAGAGAGAGATTTTCTTTATCAACTGTTAATAAACATATACTCTGGTTTTACAACTTGGATATTATAAACAATTTTCAACAACTATTTTTTAAGTAGTTAGTCCCCTGGCATGCTGACTTATATCTCTTCAGGTGTATGCCCAAATTTAAATAGGTAGAATATACCAAAGTTCTGTTTTTAGTATGTGTAATTTACATAATTATTTCCATAGTTCTCCCCCATTTCATTTCCTTTATTGAAAATAAAGATTTATTTGTCAGCCCTTTTCCCTTTCTTTGCACCTAATTTATCTGGTTCTATGAATTGTAGTTTGAGTATCATTTATTTAATAGTTAATATCCACATAGAAGGGGTTAAATACTCTATTTAACAGTCTGAGTTTGTGTTACCTCTGTCACAGGATTTTTTTCTAGTTCCACCCATGTGTCTACATATTATATTGCTGCAGATATATGACCACTGTGAACCCTGAAGTTGTGTTATTTACTGGAGAAACCTGTTTCTGGTTATGACTCAGACTAGTACACACCTTAATCCAAGAGCTTTCTGTTTGAAGATTATAAACATGATTAAATAAAGTCAACCACCATAGATCAAGAGGCAGAGCAAGCAACCAATTGATAGGAAGTGAACATAGGATTTTTTTAAAAGCATAGAGAGTAAGAGGGACTCAGAAGGATGGATAAATAGACATGCAGTAACTACATGGGATGAACATTTATCTTAAGTTTCTTGCTAGAGATAGTGTAGGAGGAGTTTAAGCTGATATGTCAGTTGGGTGCTCTCTCTGACTCTCTGAGCTAGCATGCTTTCACCATTCTGGCTCCCAAGTCTTTATTGATAAAATTGAATAATTGTGATTTTGTTGAAAACAATATGTTGTGATGACATTTTTAAACACCTGAGTAAAACTCCATTTTGCAAATATACACATTTTCTTTATCCATTCTTTGATTGCAGGACACGGACATCTATGTTATTTCTAGTTTCTGGCTTTTAGGAATAGAACAGCAATTAACACATTTGAGTAGCTGTCCCTGCAATAGATTGAAGCATTTTTTAGAAGTATGTTCAAACGTGATATAGCTGGATATTGAAGTAGATGAGAAACTGCCATATTGATTCCCAAAGTGGCTGTATTAGTTCTGATTTCCAACAACCATGGAGGAGTGTCCCCGGCTTGCTCTTCATCTTTGCCAGAATGTGTTACTTGTGTTATTGATCTGAGACATTCTGATAGATATAAGATGGAATCTTAAAGTAGTTTTGACTTATATTTCGCTGGTGGCTAAAAGTGTTGAACATCTCTTTGTTTCTCAGTAATTTTAGTTTTCACTATTGAGGATTCTCTGTTTATATCTGTACCACATTTTTTATTAATTAAATTTTATTTTATTTATTTTATATCCTTACTGTACTTTTCCTTACCCTCTCTCTTCCCATTTTTCCCTTCTTCCTCCTCTTTGACCCCCAACCACTCTGCTGTTTCTGTTTAGAAAAGGGTAGACCTCCCATTGGTGTCAACAAAGGACGGCACTTCAAGTTGAGGTAGAACTAAGTTCTTCCCTTTGTTTTTAGACTGGGCGAGGCAACCCAGTGTAGGGAATAGGTTTCTAAAGCTATTTCAAGTGTTAGGAAGGGGTCATGACCCCAGTGCTTGGAGTCCCACAAATAGACCATGCTATGCAACTGTCACATATATGTAGAGGGCCTAGGTCGGTCCAGTGTAGGGTCCCGAACAGCTGGTTCAGAGTCTGTGAGCTTCATTGAGCCCAATTTAATTTGAAGTGAATTATTTGCTTTTTTAATATTTAGCTTCTAGAGTTCTGTATATATTTTGGATATTAACCTTCTATGGGATGTATAGAAGGTAAAAATGTTTTCTCAATCTGTAGGTTGCTGCTTTTTATGAACCGAAGGTATCTTTTGTCTTACCAAAACTTTGCAATTTCATGGCATCTCATATATTTATCAATGATCTTAGAGCCTTCTCAAATATTGTTCGCTGTACAAAGTCTCCTCACTGGAATAGGAGGATCAGGTAGGGAGGGTAAGAATAGAGGGATTTGAGGGAAGAATTGAAGGGAAAAACAGCTAGAGATGAGAAACCTTAGAAGGGTTGTTGGAAACCGAACACAGGGAAACTTCTTAAAATATGTGATGGCGATCCTAAAGAAGTGTCCAAGTAATGGGGAAGACAGCGTCCTCGCTGGCCATCCCTTGTCACTAAAGCTTCCAGATCCTCCTCACCTTCATAAACCTCATACTACATACCTTACTTATTCCTCTCTTCCTTTAGGAACAAGCAGACCAACAAAAAGAAAAGAAAGCAAGAATAAAGCAAAACAAAGAAAAAGAACAAGCAAAATATGCACACATATGTGCACACAATGCAAACACAAAGTCAGAAATTTTTCGAGGATATCTCTTCTTCTGTAAGCAACGTGCACTATGTGATACTGAAACACCAATAAATATATTTATAACTTGAATCCTTTGCCTGATAATACATGGCCAATACAGTTTTATCTTTAGTTGTGTCTACTACAAAAGATACCATTAACTGCTATAAGCTCGTGCTATCTCACTGGAGCTTCTGGATCTATATGAGTATGAAAATAATAAACGTGTGCAGTGTGGACTACCAAATATTGGTATTTCTGTAGCTAATGAAGTGTATGAGCCCAGCAAAATTATATGACATTATAAGAAGACTAAATTTCATTTTTGGATTTTATGGACAGTTTTCTAGGTCAAATTCAGCTTGATTCACCCAACCATGTTAGGCAAAGCATCATTTTCAAAATGTAGGCTTATTAACCTTTGAATTAAAATAATGGCTACACATATGTTACATGACGGGTATGAAAAATAATTGATCATATTATTTTAGAAATATAATATAAGAATATATAAGAAACAAAAAGTAATTTGTTTTTCCACATTTATGTTTGTGCTTAATTTATTTAATTTCACTGAAGGTTCTTCCTGTTCACTTTCCTATACTGTAGTACCCACGACATTGTAATACACAAGACAATCATAAGCTCACCAAGAAAGGCATGCCTTATTCCATGATGAATACTGTAATCTGTGGAATGGAATTACTTACTGTGAGTATATGTGTGTCACACTGATAACGCTCAAATATATTTACTGAAGTCTCTCTACTTTGATTATTAGAGATTAGTATCAGAATTAAGCAGAGAACTGCACAAATAACAATCTCTCTGTGCTCTCATACAAACAAAATTATGACTTAGAAAGTGCAATAGTGTTATGTTGACACTAAAGTCTTCCTTATTTTTCTTATTTATGATGTACTAATTTTATTATGTTTTAGAAGCCTCTGGGTCATTTTTCACTCCTACATTATTCCTTGAATTAGTTTTTTTCTCACCTCTGTAAAATAATCTTAGTGTCTTTGTTAAAACTTTGATTCTTTATTACCTATATTTTTTCTTTCCTTATAGCTTTACTCTTTCTAAATTATTTAGCTTAGCCTAAGCCATTTGAATCATACCTGTTTTTCTTGAGCAGTGCATCCTCCAAATTAATATAGTTATTCCTATTCTATTCCATAGACATACTAGGTACTTACTGTGCATCAGGAAAAAAAATATTTATGCATGTGATTCTATGTAATCCCTAAGTCTAATTATTTTCACCATTATACAGCGATAAAGCTAAATTTAAAATAGGATGACACCAGTATGGAACAGAATTTCATTTCCCACTATGTCACACACACACACACATGCTAGACATTGCAATCTTTCTCCTTCCCCAGTCCTTAGGATTTCTATGGGGAAATGCTCACTAGTAGACCTTATTAAGCATCTACCTTCCTACTTATCTTGAATTTTCTCAACACTCTTTTCAGTGTTCAAAGAGGAGAGACAAAGGATGAGAAAGAAGAGTGGTAACACATGACAGTACACTTTCCTATGAACTTAGAGAAAGCTTGGATATTTAATATGGAAACAACAAGAATAGTCAATGACATTGTGCACAGTGGTACATGACCGTTTTCCAGCACCTGCGTTTCTGAATAAAGAGAATCACCATAAACACTAGCCGGGATGCAGAGTAAGGTCTAGGCCTGTCTAGTTGAAGAGTGAGACTTGCCCCAAAACAAACTGGCAAACAAGGGAGGAAGCTGAAAGATGATAAACATGTGACGGACATCTGAAAGCATGCTCACCATGATTTGTTTGTAATGATATGAAAATTAAAATGCACCACTGCCCAGGTAATTAGTTATGACCCCATGTTTACTTTCCTTTCTATGAAAAGCACTGGTATCAGGAATCATAAACATTTAGCTCTGCATCTGAGATTTTACTCAAAATCTAGTCTAGCCATTTGTTCCTGTCTGTAGTAGCATATTTCCTACCTCTAAAATCTCATTCATTTGTACATACATGATCATATCATGCATGGAAAAATAACTTAGTGTTATTAACTTTTTGTTCAATTCAATTTTCTTAGATCCAAACAAAAGTGAAACTAGAATTGTGTGTGTGTGTGTGTGTGTGCGCGTGGGTGCACATGCATGAATGCTCACATATATAGAAGCCAAAGATCAACCTAGATGTTATTTCTCAGGAAATAATTCACTTCATGTTTTTGAGACAGGATCTCGGATTCATCTATTTCTCACTGATTGGCTAGGCTGACTGGCTAGCATGCCACATGGATGTCTATCATAGTGATTTTATGGCAAATCCAAAGTTGAGTCAAGTTGTACCCAACCACCTTGCAGTATGTTCTCAGTAGTATGTGTTAACATTCATGTTATACTAAATACACTTGGCTTATATACCTTTGTAAATGGAAATACCAGGCTATGCCATTACATGTCGGAAATACTCTTTAATTCAAATATTTTTTTAAAAAATATATGAAATAACTCTCAATTGTTTTGTTACTGTTAGATTTTTTTCAAACCATTATTAATATTATATTCACACAATAAAATATTGTTATTCTTTTTACTCTATTCTACAGCACACAAACTATAGCCTGTAGCTTTATTGATTGCTGTCTCTACACATGAACTCTGTTTTTATTATGGAAGAAAAATATATATTGAAGCTCCTGTAATTAATTCGCCCTTGCCATCTTCCTAAATCTCTTGACATTTAGACATATCATCCTTTCTCCAAAATTTCCCCAAAGTATTCAATATTGAAAAGGTCAGTAGTCAATAAAAGATACAGTATTCAGTTGTAACATCTGTATTTTGCTACACTAATTTTTAGTGAAAACTTATATTTATTTATTGACTTTCTAGGTGATTTTTTTTTTGTTTCTGTGCCTAGTATGTAGTTAGAACCAAAGAGAGAGGAGTCAGTCCTATTCTTCCACCATGCAGGCTCTGGGTATAAAACTCTTATTTTCAGATTTGGCTGTACGTGGATTTAACCACAGAACAATCTCATTGATCCCTCACTAAAGACAGAAGCTGCAAGAGAGTCAGTTTTTCTCTTCTGATTTTCAGTAGTATATCTCTTCCATAATTTTTGTCTAGTCTCTTTAGAATGGGAGGTTGGGAGAACAAAAAGAGAGACAAACAGCACATAAGCTAGGAGTCAATATTTCATTATCAAATTGGCATGAGCACTCTGAGAAAAGATAGGTCATAAAAGGTAACACTTTTTAAAAATTTTTAAATGTAATTTTTTACTGATTTTTTGGAAATTTCACATCATGCACTGTTGGAAGAGGCCTCTTATTTGTCCCTGGCTGTTCATCCCTGACATAATCACACAGAAACTGTATTATTTAAATCACTGCCTAGCCTATTATCTCTAACTTCTTATTGGCTAGCTCTTACATATGAATTTAACCCATTTCTATTTATCTGTGTATCACCACAAGGCTGTGGCTTACCGGGTAAAGTTGCAGCATCTGTCTCTGGTGGGGCTACATGGATTCTTTCTGACTCTGCCTTCTTTTTCTGCCTACCTAAGTTCTGCCCTATCAATAGGCCAAGGCAGTTTCTATATTAACCAATGGTATTCACAGAATACAGAGGGAAATCCCACATCAATGCACCCCATTTCTGCTCATCTCCCAGTCCCTACATATCTACTCTCACCCTTCAGTATGCCCCCTGAATTAATTAAAAACAAAAAATAAAAAAAACCTACCTCACTCCCTCTTCTTTCCAACCCAGCTTTATTCATCCTAGTGGCATCTGGAGCTATGGTGTGCCATGAAATGCAGCCTTTTTATCCAATCAGTCCCATCTGCAAAGATTCATTATAATAAGTCAATGATTTGATTCAAAAGCTCTGGTTACTGGAACACGATCATCACTGGGCTGGGACTCATGGAAATGCCTCTCAGACATCCTGTGGCTGCCCCAAGTCATGAGATTATGTGGTTCTCCTTATGCAGAACCAGTTCTTTCACGCACTCCAGTAGGTCAAAGATGGGGCAGATGTCAGGGTAGGCCAAGCCAGTGCCCAAGATGTGGGTAGAAGCTTTCTTGATATAGTTCCCAGCAAGGGTCAGACCAGCTACCCCCAGGCAATGATAGACGGGACTGGCTTGTCATGGTCCTTGGATTTCAACACACATAATTCCCGTGACTCCCTGTGACAAGCCAAGCCATGGACACCAGCCCAGATCCTGGTTTCTGTCAGATCACAGACCCAGACATGACCCAAAACAGCAGCCTCGGCCCAAAACCATAAAACTGCACAGATCACTTGGATTGGCCTGATCCCTGTGTTAGTGAGGCCCTTGGACATCAACATGGCCAAAGGTGGCTGTCAGGACCCCTGGAATCAGCATGGTTATCAATGACATCAGGAACCATGGATATCAACATAGACCTTGAATGCTATAGGGCCTCTGACCCAGACATGGCCCTTGGCAGCAGCCCTAGCCCAGATGCCACCATGGCCCCAGTGGTAATATGGTCCTCAGACAGCAACAAGGTCACAGAATGCAGCCTAGACCCAAGCATCTGTATGGCCTTTGGTGGCATCCCAGGTCATAGACATCACAGGTCTCAGCTCTGGTAGTTCTATGGAACCAGACATGGTCCCAGGCAGCAGCCCAGGCTTGGACATCACCATGTTTCCAGGTTGCAGTACTGACCAATCAGATTGGCATGGCCTCTGCAGCAGTGCGGTCCTCATACACCAACATGGCTCCAGGTGGCAGCCCAGACCCTTGGCATCAGCAAGGCCCTTTTTGATATCAGGAGGCACAGCCATCCACGTGACCTTCACTGTATGCAGTAGGGTCAAGTACCCAGACATGATCCCTCACTGCAGCCCAGGGTTGGGTGTCACCTTGACCCCAGGTGGCAGCACAAAAGATATTATTTTCTATAGGAAGGCATTTTGAGGAGTTGGGTAGACATGCCAGGCTTCAGTTTTCCTGATTTATGTCAAGGATCTGACTGGTCATTGAAAGTTTTCTCCAGCTTCTTTCTTACCATTTAGTATTAACTATTATTCACATCCAGAAAGACAACAAATGCAGCACAAGGGATTTCTTTTATACAAAGCATATACAAAGAAAGTTTCTCATTTTGACTGGTCAAACTTGAGTCTCTCATACTGACACATAAAGTGTTTCCAAGAAACACATTTGATAACCCTGCACTGGACTATTGAGACATTGGTCTAGCCTTGATTAAACTAAGGCTCATCTGTGAATCCACTTACATAGGGAGAGAATTTCACCATGAGTTTAATGCAACCAGCTCATTTTCTCATAAACCAACGTATTTTTAAGTGAAGGAATGGATAGGAATGGGCTCAGCGCCTTCAGTATCAGTAAAATTCTTCATAGTCACTTACAATATAAAATACAAACCAAACTAGCAATTAACACATTGTGTAAAATATAGAAAAAAGCATGAAGGACTGCCCAAGCCATAACCTGAATTGTTGAAGTGAAAATTAAGGCAGCTTCTTTGGGAGTGTAGCTTATATATTGGTGTACTAATCCAGGAATTCCACATTTATAAGAAAAAACAAACAAACATAAGTATAAATTTTCATTGCTACATTGTTTGTAATATTAAATAATAGTCATGATATCTGTATAAATCATTTCTTAGTAAAATTGCGCTAAATTTATACATTGTAATTTGTAATTGAAATTGTAATTGTCAGTAAAATGAATACCAATTTTTCATTTTTATAAATGTTTACCCACTGCCTTCCCTTTCTTTTATGTTCATGGATCTCTTGTTTTGCTTTAGCCAATGACTTATGAGAATAGAACTCTAAATACATCTGTGTAGCTGTGTAAATTATTTTATGTTCCTAAAGTTTATAGTGAACATACACATCATGGAAAATACTTTGGAATTTTTTTAACTCAACTACTAAGTGATGCGCAGAAGGAAAATCTCTGAACGTTTTTACTTATATATGAAATCTGAACACACTTGGACTCATAAAAGTAAAATATAAAATGACTATTATTAGATGCTGCAGCCAGCCAATAGATATAAAGGTATAGTCAGCCACGAGGACTAGGTACTGGTAAGTTGTTATATAGCACATTGAAGATATTAACAATAATAATGAAATGAACATTCCGCAACAGTTGAGATAATGGAGTTTAGTGCATTTGATAGTCTGGGTAGGCAAATTATCTTGGTTGATCATTCCATAACGAATTCAATACACTCAACTCTATAAATACAATTACCATTGCTCGATTAAAATGAAAGAAAATTGTCAGAATACTAGACCTGTAAACTCTGTCATGGAAAACAAATGAGTGAAATTATAAACTATTGAAAGTTTCTTATATATTTTGCAGAAGTTAAATCAAAGTATCCCTTATCTCAGCGGTCAGGCTGATATTCTGATTGAACAATGGCTGTACTTTTGATAAAAAAGACATATTTCTATGAATGTGAAATACAATTAAAGAGAAGGTAATTAATGTGTTCAGTGAAAAATTATAATTAATTTTGACATGACAAAATATGATAAAATAGTTGGTTTTTCTTTTTGAATGTTGACTTCTATATGAAGAAAATTTCTGTCACGATAGCATGATTTTTGGAATAAACTATTTTTAAATATTTTATTTCAAAGCAATGCTGGTTACTCCTCCACTAGATTCACACTAACAACAAAATGGTCTCAGGAGGTTGTACTTATAGTAGTGTGTGTATACATACCTATTATTATATACACATGATAATGATGTAACAATCATAATCAAAGTAAAAACGCCCATCATCTAGAAAGCTGGAAATGAACGCAGTAAAGAGTGACTGCATGGGAGAAATGTGACAGGCAAAGGGGTGCAAGTCTATTTGCTAATTAAAGACGTATTCATTTTTATAAACATCCATGACCTTTTCATTCAATAAAATGCATAATATTTCAAAACTAATTTGAAAAATCAAAAGTAACAAGTTATTCATCTTGACCAAGAATACTGTGAAATATTTGAAGAATGTTAATTTTATTGGGATAATTAAAGTAACCCATGACTGCCTTAGCTTTCAATTTATAAAGTGACTTGTCACAAAGCAACGCAGCGGAGACGGTTTCCTGATTCCTCTTCATTATTAAGTAATAGTGCTTGACATTTATTGAGAAATTAATATGAGACAGGAAATTTTCACAGTACTTAACATGCATTATCTTGTTCAATACAATCCTATTGAAGTGGTTGTTTGAATAGCTACCTCCAGAGAGTCTTCTCTGTACTAACGCTGTTCAGACAAAGGCTCATCAAATGACAAAGCAACCACTGTACTTCTAAGTCAGGGCCTCTATATCTTCTCTTCCGACTGAGCTAACATTATGGTTAATTGTTTTATTTTTGTTTTACAATACTTTCCAATACGCATAAAGGTAAAAAAGAAAAATCACCAAGGCCTGCATAAATGTTTCCAAGCAAGCAAACTGGTCCTTTGTGTGGAACAAGTTTTTTGGAGCAGAAAAAGGCACTGTTATACCTTTTTTTTTTTTTTTTTTGGCTGCTAACAGATCATTCAGGTTGGAGGGCATGCCACAGAAATGGAGCTGTCTCCTTCGATTTAGTCCACCGAATTTCAATTGTTCAGTAAATGGTGCATCTATCAAGCTGATGAATTTGGTCGTGATGATTCAATGCAAATTTTCTGAGGCAAAGTTAGATTATTTTCTTTGTAGTTAATATGCATTTTGTTGAGATATTGCTTTGAAACTGTGTAAAATCTGCCAAATCCTATCCACTGCTAGTTTTAGCATCAATTGTCAAAATACTTCTGATATGGCCATTGTTGAATGAGGATTCTGTTTTCTCTGGTGCAGATATTCAAACTCAGAGCCTCCTGCTTCTTAATGAAGCACTCTGTCCTGCTCAACTGTATCCTGGCCCTTGGTTATGGTGCCAGTTAGTGTTCTGCTCAATCTGGCCCATAACACACTTCATACTTGATGCTGGCCGGCTAGCTAGGGTCCTTATGCCTCTGGTTCTGCCTTGTGAGTGGTGAGATCACAGAATTACTCTATCAAATTCAATAAAGCACTTAGTTTTCAGTATAATGAAATTCATAAATTTTAAGATTAGTTGTATTAAAGAGAACAATTTGCACAGCAAAAATTTGAGACCCATACCACGCTGAAAACAAACTATCCAATTCCAAATCTTTTTCTTTATTCAGCCATGAAGCCCACATTCATTAGGCAGTGGCTGCCCACTTCTCCATTCTCCATCTGTTGGCAATTACTGTTTTTATTCTCTCTCGGTGGATTGACTTATTCTACATGCTGACTTCTATAATATGTAGTATGTTGTATGCTGGATTTATCTTGTTAAAAAGTTTTTGAGGGTTAAACACAGTGAAGTAATAAACACTGCACTTTTTTTTCTTCTGACGAAATGCATCCTACTAACTCTTCATTTTATAATTTTTATCTTTCATCCATCTTAAGACCCACATTTTCCTTTTCATTGGACAATTTCAGTATCACTGTTATAAACACCACCATAAAATAACGGTTTCAAATTTTGTGTCCAGATACTTTATGTAAACCTAGGACTAGAATGTCTGTGTCTGAAGAGTTCTATGAGGGTGTTTTATTATTTGGGGGGGGGGATTTTTTTTGTTTTTAAGGAATTATTAACCTGACACAAAGTATGAAATTTCCATCTTCTGACTATCTTTGGACACATTTAAATTACTTTTTGTCAATTGTTTCATGCTAGTAAGTTTGCATTAGTATCTTCCCATGATTTTCTTTCTTGTTCACGAGCAGGTATCTCTTTTTATAGTTTGTTTGGGGTGGTGCTGTACGGGATGAATGTACCTGTTGTGGGGGTAGAGGCCAGAAGGAATGTCAGCTGTCCTCCTGTATCACTCTCCTTACTTCCTTGATCCAGGCTCTCCATCGATTCTCAACCTAGGGTGGCCCTAGCAAGCTCGGGCATTCCCAGTCCCTGCTGCTCATGGTGCTGGGATCAGAGGCACCCAGAGTCATGCCTGCATTTTTATTCAGGTCCTGTCTGCACAGCTAGTGCTTGAGTCTCTTTACTGGACTCTTGTCAATGCCTGAATTTGCATTTCTCAAATAAAAGATGTTGACCAATCTGACCATGGAAACCATTTATTTTGTTGTTTAGCATTTCATTGTTGAAATAATAATAATTGTATATTATGGATACTAAAGCTTTAGATGACAAATTTTCCCAAATACTTTATTTTATTCCTCTTACATTTTATCCCTAATAATGATTAGTTTTGACTCATCAGTGTTCTATTATCTGTTGTTTAAACCTGCCTTACCACTTTGAAGGAAATTTGCCAAAATTTAATATCATGGAAATTTAGATTTGATTTCTTTTTATTGGCTTGAGCATTTATATCTAAAAAATCCATTTATTTTGAGTTAATCTGAGAATGAACTGTCAGGTAGGGGTCTATTTTTTGTTAATTTATGTGCATCGTATCATTTCTCTAGTTTGTTAATATTAGTCCAACACCACTTAGCTTAGGGTTCTCTACCCACTGAGCATTTTTAGTACTTTTGTCTGAAATCAATTTGCAATCAATATCTGAGGTTGCTTTTCGACACACCGTATTATTGTTTTATATGCTTGTCCTCAAGAGAGCATTATGCTGTTTGTCAGTCTCCATAGTAAGCTTTAAACGATTGACATCTTTGAGTAGTCAATGTCTTTCCCATGATGACGATATACATCTACTCTTATTTAAGAATAATTTTTAAAACAAATAAACAAATAGAACAAGAGTTGGTAGCTAAATAGATGGCTTAGCCATTAAGAGTAGATATTGCTCTTGCTGAGGACGTTGACATGTGTGAATATGAAGTCCCAGTATCAAGACTGAGTGGCTTTAATTTCCTCTAATTGTAGCTGGAGGTGATACAGCACTCTTTCCTGCCTTTTGTAAATGTCTGAATTATTGAACACCCTTCCTGATACATATAAGTAATGATGATTAATTATTTTGAAATGAGGTCCAATTATTACTGCTCTCATTGTTGTGGGATTCTTATTAGTTTCAGGGCTTTCCTGTTTCTGTTTAGTGATTGTGGTTGGGTCTGGCTTCCCATTCTATTTTGTACTTCTATAGTGTCCAGCTAAGTCCAATGACCCTTAGCATCTGTTTTTATTTAAAATCATATGTATATTCAGTTTATTGGCTTTTACTACCTCCTTGACTGGATGCCCTGGTATCTCAGGCCTTGATCCTCAAAGGACTTCATCCCACCTTGAATAAACAGCCAAATTTAATAGGTCAGTTTTAATAAAATAGTGAAAAATGAGTGCTTAATCCCCAGAAATCTGTTATTTCACAGTTATGGAAGTTAAAATCTATGGCCAAGGTGCTGGACAGCTTGTCTTCCTTCAAGGTCTCGCTCCTTTGGGATAGATGAATTTGTTTTTCCAAGTGTACATCACTGGTGTCCCTTCACCTTCTAAAAATCAGTTAGATTTAATTAATTCATGCATCGAGACCTTTCATTCCAATCTAATCATCTTTGTAAGTGTTTTATCTCCAAATATTTATGTTCTCAGTTACCATGGATAAAAACTACACATGAATTTGAGGAACATAATTCAACCTACTCTGGGGCATTCCCTCTATGACTGCCTTATCCTGCTTGCCATTCAGCCAGAACTTAAGCATCTATGTGTCAAAGCCATTGCTGGGGTCCAGGAGATAAACAGCTTTTTAGGATTTTATTATAGTCTATCTAAGGATGTCCATTGAGATGCTAGGAATATATTTCAAACTCATAGAATGCAGGAAAGATAAGGAAGTACTACGGGGGGAAGAAAGTTATGAATGATCTCAAGGGGTGGGAAAAACTGGCAAAATTTACAAAGGGGATCATTTGTGTAACTTTGCAGTGTAAATTTTTCCTCTGGGCATTCCATAATGATTTTTACTTTACATCGTAGCTAAAGTTACTTTGGCACCCACAAAGTCAATACTTAGTAGTCATGACAATGAAATAAGCAGAACAGTACAATGCTAGTAGGTCTATGGTAATGATAGAAATATTCACAGTCCCAAGTGAAATAGACAAGGTGGGGTACAGGGCAGTTATCTGGGAGCACAGTCATTGGTTCCTCTTTAGTTAAGCCACACATGTTCTTCTACTAGAGTACATAAGAGATGGCAGAAACATTAAAGGCTGAAATCATTAGTTTGCCGTACTGACATTTTCATACAATGTAGTGTAGCATTTTTGGTGATGCAACTGCTTTGAGTTACCTATACTAAATAAATGAACCAAATAAATATACGAATTTGGTCAAGTTGGCTTGAGTAAATCGTTTCTTTGATCCATCCTCACTCCCCTACCTGAGATGAAGTTTACGTTGATTATCAAATTGACAGGATTTAGAACCACCTTGAAAACAAATCCGTGATAATGTATGATCTAGACCATGGAGGTTCCAGTCCCTGGCCTTGGATTCTGAACTACATAAAATCGAAAGTGAACAAGACTATCCATTATCTCTTCCTTACTGAAGACATTGCATGACTTGCTGCTTCAAGGACACATGCCACCTTGATTTTTTCACTGTAATAGACCACATTCTGAAACTGTGAGCCAAAATAAGGCCTTTCCCCCTAAAAACACTTAGGTCGGGAATTTTGTTGTGGAACAAGAAAATAACCAGTACAGCAGAAGGGCCATGAGAAACAACGTTTGTGTGTCTGCAAGGCAGTGGACAAACAGAAAATAGCATGAAGGCAAAGAGTGGGGCCATTCACTTTACATTTTAGAAATCTGAACACCATGTAAGAAGGATGAATTAGATATTAATATCTGGAAGTGAGATTAAAGGCTGGAAGTCAGGCAGGCAATTCTGTCGATAGACCAGTCTGTCACATTTACGGCAAAGCAACAGCTAGCCGTATCATACTTTACATTAAGTCACGGCATGAGAAAATATGTGATGTCTAAAATATGGTCACTTATTGAACAAATGAGGAGCTGTATATCTAAACAAACACTTCTATGTGGTTACTTGTAGAAGCACATGTTTAGTTTATTATTGATCTCACCAGTCAGCGTATGTGTTTGTCTCTTGGGTTATTTACAAAAACTACTTATAAGCCATATTGAAGCAGTTTTATAATTCTTAAGCTATTGGTAACAGATATTTGGACCCTACTAAATCTATGCACATTGTTTCAAAATTCTGTTGCCAAATATGAATTGGCCTGAAATGAATTTAAAAAAGAGAGCCTGGTCTAGAAATGCTTCAAGTGCTTGTAAAGGCAGCTTTATAAATGATCTGCATCTCCCCTCTGTTTTAGCACATTTTACCACCTCCTACCACCTTTATTCATTTGACTCACTCTTGAAACCTTCTATGCATTTGCTTTTCTTAGTTACACTTATTTTCTTAGGCCCAGTCACTCTTCTGATGAAAGAGTAATAAAATCAAATTTTATGATCTGCTGTAGGATTTCATAAGTTAAAGATTGTGTAGTTTACTTTAGGTTGGTGGAATTAAAAAATATTTTAGGAACCTCAGGAGATCCTTCTTTCAGTAAAATGCTTTAAGACCTGGATTCAAGCTGAGCACTCAATTTTTTTTTTTAAAAAAGAATGTCACTGTATATACTTGCTATTCTAGTGCTAAGGTTCCCAAGAGAACACTGTACAGACAGCCTGGACCTAACCTAAGATACCCAGCTTCCAGTGAGAGTCCTTTAATCTCAAAATAATATAGAGGGACAGCTTCTAAAGAACAACACTCATGGTAACCTCTGACCTTCCAACACACACACACACACACACACACACACACACACACACACACAAAGAGTTAAAGCCATTCTTCCCTGTGGGAGAAAGGAATAGTCAGATTGAATGGCAACTTAGAAAGAAAACAGGATAGAAAATATATGATGTAACATTAATAGTATGTAAAACAGATTTCATATGTAGGTGGGTAGTTCATTTAGATTATGCTAATTATGTAGGACCCCCATGTTTATGATGGCCAACATCCGTATTTCATTACATTTTACTCTGATGGAAATTAGAAATACAACAATGCAAAATTTAATATATCTTTAACTCCAATTAATATATTTATATTAAAGAAGAAATTTCCCCCCACAAAAATCATACTGAACTACATACTGAAGTAATTTTTATTCTGCCAGCTTATTGAGGACAAAAATTTTGGCTCTAACTTCTACATTAGCAAAGTGACTTTGCTTTTATAGCATTGTTAAAAATATCTGGTAGCTTATGTGGAGCTGCTATCTAGCCTCAACCTTTCCCATGATCCCTTGCTTTTCTTATACCAGCTCTATCCACTGTTTCTTTCTTAACAGCGGGAACTACTGAGAATTTTCCTGTTACACTGACATTTACAAGTGGGACTCTTAAAATGGCTGTAACCTAGATATAAGCTTTGTTTTAATTAGAGATTGTTCTATTTTTGTCAATAAATCTATGTTACTAGTTGGTAAATTGCTCAGTGGATTCTTTGCTGCAACAAATAAAAGCTCCTGAGTCCAAATTTCCAAAACTCATATGAAATCCGATATGGTAACAATTTTCGATGATCCCAGAATTTATTCCTAAATGAGAAATAGAGACTAACATACCCTGAAATCTCACAGACCTACTACCTACATACCCAGAGGTGAGCAACCATAGACATTGTCTCTGACAAAGAAGAAGGCAGGATTATCCTCTGAACACACCCCGTGGCAAGTATGTATCTGTACTCTCACATGCAAACATCTTGCACACAAATTCACACCCCAATAAATAATAAATAAACAAATATAAAAATAAATTTATATAATGCTTCAATTAATATGTTCTATTCATGGAACAAGGACAGCTTTACATTAAATTAATTTTTGGAGAATTTAATGTAAAGCTGTCCTTGTTCCATGCATGCAGACATTTTTTCTTGGTGCTAAGGATCAAGCATTGAGCTTGGCAAATGATATTCTAATATTCTATGATTGACACACATTCCAGCTCAATCTCAAACATGTCTTAGAATGATAAAGATATAGCTTCTTTAACATTTGATAAGAATGACTTTATGCTTGAAACAACCCTAACTTGAAATGTTGTTTATATTTAATATAAAAGTTCCTTCCCTGGTTTTTAAATATTAAAACATTTCTATTGGTATTTCATGGTTTATATTGCACTGTAATAACCTCTAAAGATACAGAAACAAACTAGATGCACCTCCATAATAATATATCTAGAACACAGGATCTCAACCTATGGGTCATGATGCCTTCGGGGGGTCACATACAAGACAGCCTGCTTACCACTTATTTATTATATGATGTTTAGCAGTAACAATGCTATAGGTATGAAGTAGCAATGAAATAATTTTAAGGATGAGGGTCACCAAAACATGAAAAGTTGATTAAACTTTCACAGCACTAGGAGAAAAGATAGAAACCAAATTTCATAATTGTAGCCAGTGTCATGAAGGGAAAGTGCTAGGATGGAATTGTAAAAGTTAATTAACAAATTAATTCATCTGAGAAGTTGTATATTAGTCAGGGTTCTCCAGGGGAAGAGAACTTATAGAATGCATATATAAAGTGGATTTATTGGGGTGGTTTAGAAGATGTGGACTAGGTTGTTCAACAATGGCTGTCTATCAAAGGAATGCCCAAGTGTCCATTGGTTGTTCAGTCCACGAGGCTCAACGTCTTAGCTGTTCTTCAGTACACACGGAATCATGATGAAACAGGCTCTAATTCCAATGAAGGAATGAACTTGCTAGTCAGAGCTAGGACTAGGACAAGCAGGCAGAGAAGGGGGAGAAGGAAGGGGGAGAAGGGGGAGAAGGGGGAGAACAGTACATAGAATTGGTGGATGTTGGGGTTGACCAACTCCTAGCCCTGGTTCTGAGCCTAGATGGTGGCTGAGTTGGTTGTTTTGGTTTGTTTTGAAGAATTATATCTTTGAAATAAACATGTGGCTGAAAAAAATTGCATATAAAATACCTATGTCACAATTATAATTATAATAGCAAACTATTTTTTAAGTTCTGTTTCTCTGCTTCTGTGGTCAAATTGTCATATATTGTTTACTCATCAATTCTGCTCTATATTTAGGCTACTATATTATATACAATTTTTAAAATCTCATATAAATACATGATAAAGGGTTTGAAGTAAAATATCTGTCAAGAAAATGTTTGCTGTAGAAACATGACAACCCAAGTTAAATCCCCAGAATTCATACACAAAGCAAGATATATTGGTAGATGGTCCCCTCCAGAACTGGAGAAGCACTGAGCCTCCCTGGGATTAACTAGTTATCCATCTTTGTAGGTGTGAGGCCAATGAAATACTATGTCTTTAAAAACAAGGTGGAAAGCCCCAAAGTAAAAAAGAGAACCAAGTTTTTCTCTCACTTCTACATGCACAAACATGTACACGTTTATGTATAAGAACACATCAGTGCACATATACAATAAAATATAACAATATTTAAAGTTCCTTTTATTTTCAATATCAAAATAAAACTGTGTATGTACGTGTGGCAGTATATTGCACCTTAAAATAATTTCCCAACTTAAAGTGTTTAAGAAGATTGCATTTTAGGAGGTGAAAAGCAGAACTGTTTTCTCGTGTCTTGATTTCCAGAGATGGCTTTGCTGAAATGGAAAAAGTATTTCATGTAGAAATCAAAAATGGCTCGAATAGAGGTCATCTTCTGACTTCTGTGTTGGTGGAAATTCTTCTGCTATTTCAATATTTTCCCAGTTTCTACACTGTGAGGAAAGTGGTTTTCTATTGATTGCTTCGGTTGATGAAGTTTTGCAGAAGTAATAACAATGTCTGTTGACTCTGTGGCAATGTCAGCCCCACTTGAACACTGCCTTTTGAGAAAAGATTACCTTTTTTTCTGGAATTAATTTAACAAACAGGTATTTCATCAACAATTTGTATATAGTAATATGTTTCAAAAAGTTTTCTTATATCTTAGCTAATGAAAACCTCAGAGCATTTTCTTGACATGGGCTTTCTTGTTATTGAATCTCTCATACAGGTGGGGAAAACTCAGTGAAGGTAATCATCCAGATGGTGAAAGAGCTTGGCACTGAACTGGGTCTCTTGAAGACATACCAACATAGCATAAAGGAATGGAATCCTCTTTCCCATCTCATTTGCAGACTGCCTCATGGATTGCAAATCGGGAATCCACCACTTGAGATGGTGCTTTATGGTGCCTCAGAGCTTTTGATTTTCAAATTTCACATCTTCGACCCCGAAGACCAATCTCCTTGTGGCAAAGATAAAGACACTTCAAATGAAGCAGAGACAAAAGCTTTCAGTTCTTAAGGACCTGATGCATTTAAAGAAAGTGAAGGTCCCCAGTGGTATCCTTAAAACTAACTGCATTATAACTGCTTTCTGCAGAATTTTTGCTGTAAACATATTTTCCCAATTCTGAAATGCCTATCTTTGTAATCTTTAATGTAACATGCTGACCAAGAAGTTTAACCATCAGAATGTGGTTTGCTGTGTTTTACAAGTGATTAATTTTATATATGAGAAAGAACACATTGTCATGAACAAGAAAATATATAAAGCCCAGTCCTAAATATAAATATACACTATATATACACTATATACTATAAATACACACTACATAGGGGGAAGTTATATTCTCTCAGATATCAAAGAACAGTAGAAAATATGGAATGTTATAGCCTTATATTAGTTTGTTTTCTGTTGCTGTGATCGAACGCCATGATCAAAGCCAATCTGAGTGTTTATTTCAGTTTACTGCCAGATGGATGAGAGCCCAGCATGACAAGGAAGCATGGCAGGAAGTGGCAGGCATCACGGCAAGAGCAAAAAGCTGAAATGTCACATGAAGCAGAGAGGGAACTGGAAGTGGAGTGAGACCTTTCACCGCTCAAAACCCATCCCCACTGAAATGCTTCCTCCATCGAGACTGCACCCCCATAACCTCTCCAAACAGCACTGTCAAATAGGAACTGAGTCTGTACAATTCCTGAGCATATAGGAGACATTTCTTATTCAAACAACAACACTCCCTAAACCCTTAAAAATCTCATAAGCAGCTTCTGTTGCCACCATGTCTGGCTTATTTTTCTTTTTTTCTCTCTCTATTTAGATATTGTATTTAGAAAATAAATCTGATATCACCACACATTCAACAAATAGAGTTAGAGTTCAATGCCTAGAGATGAGAAGGGTTTAGTATCAGCATAAAAACTGAGTAGTACAATGTATTGAGTTTGGGGCTCTAGTTAAAAGCAATTATCTGGGAAGCATGTACAAAGCATGCTTGTTTTCTTCCATATGTCAACTTGAAAATTCTTTGAAGTCCCATGAATGAATCAAAGACAATATTGACTTGGACAGTGACTATCTGATTTTCAAATATAGAAGCCATTGCTAGGATTGAGAATAGCTCGTCTAAAATCTCTCAAGCTGTTTCCCATTGCTCTAGCAATTAAACGCAAGCCCTATGATAACTGTCCCTCAAGATTTTCCTCAGTGACGACCCCATGACTTCCTGTCTTTTGTGCTCTGGTTCATGGACCACTCCTGCATTTTAGAAACATGCTACACTCAGGGATTCAGGGATTCACTCTGAGAACCTTATAGCAATCTTTAAGTTTCGATGTCCTGAAAACCTGAAAAAAGATTGAGCAAAAACTTGCACTTTTCTCTTCCTGGTGTACAACTTTTAAATCTAGGATGGAAGAACTACAAATCTAGAAGCCAAATATGGAATTTAAGTTTTGCTACTTTAACAGAAGTTATAAACATTAAATGTGAAAATAGTAATTAATTGTTAAGAGTAATATTTATATAAAGCAAACAGATTGCTACTGGCAACTGCACTGAGGCATGATGAAGATTTTACATCTGTGGTCCAGAGTGTATGTGCACATTCTTGTGTTCTAGCTCAATGACCTGTACCAAAAGTCACTTGTGGATCAGTGGCTCTGATGAGCACACTTGAAATTACATACAGGAAGGAGGTTGATTGCTTTTGTCAGCATGTCTTCTTATTTTAGAATCACCGAAACATTTGTTAACTTGTCTTGTTACTTTAAGACAATATATAACAAAATAAATTAAGCAAGGATGAGTGTATTTATGTTCATGCTTTGAAGATACATCACAGTTGTGTTGGGGGAAATTAAGACAGCAGGAACGTGAAGCAATGGGTTAAATTTCATCCAGAAACAGGAAACAGGCTGATGAAAGATTATTAATGTTAGCACTCATACAGGTTTTATTTTTATGTACTGGCCAAGATCCAAGCTAAAAGAAATATTTGTGTTTACAATTTGGGGGTATGGTCTTCCCAACTCATCGAACCTAACCTAGAAATCCCCGCACAGACATACCCACTAGACCTTTATTTCCTTCATGATTGTAGATCCTGTCAGTTGCTCAATTAATAATAATCAGGTGCTCAAAGCAAGCAAACAAAAACAACAGTTACAAAAAAAAAAAAAACCCCAAATGAGTTACATTCAATATTATTGGGGCAAAGTCAATACCTTTCATGAGGGAGTAAAGCTGAGGCATGACAAGAACAGGGAAAGGTAAAAATTCTAGATCCTCCTTTATACCTTGAGAATAAACATTGATCTATTCCTTCAGAAATACCAATTGAGAGAGAGCATCCTATACATAAATAAGATGTACATTGAGATAAGAACATTCTCAACCTGAACAAACTCTATTATAGGATGCTAGACATAGGCAGCTGGGCTTGGCAATTGACAATATCTCTTTGCCTTATTTCTCTCATATATAAAATAGGACTAACATATACTAGCCATGAAAGGATGCTTATATTGTTTGCATATATGTGTATAAGTTCAATGTGTGTATTTCTGAATTTCTTTAAAACTAAATATATATGTAAGGGCCAAGTAGAGTTTTTGGTGCATTCAAGGTACATATTTAACTAAAAAACTATTATTAAGGCATAATTTGTTCAATATTTATTTTTCAAAACATTGTATTAAGCACTTTTCCTCCAATATTCCTTAGAATGTTGGTGGTAAGAAAACAACTTAGTTAAAACAACTATATAACAACTTAGTTAAAAATGTTTGGCTTTGTTTATTTTCTTGATTCAGCTTACAAGTATGTAGTGGTTCATACATTTCAAACTAATAAATGAAACAATAAAGGTTGATTTGTTTAAGTAGCTATCATCACAAATTGATGGGTCAAACTTGATAGTCTGTTACACTTTACTGTCCTCAATCTGAAACAATCAGACTATTCTACCTAGATATTCTCACTGTCATCATAGGAAAGTGTTCTTCATCCTTTTCCCAGGTAACGGTTGAAAATTTTATGTCTCCTCTTACAGAGTTTCTATTTTTTCCAGTCATGACTGCACACCACCCTTTTCACTACCTTATAAAAAGTCCTTATCTCTCCATTGCATTAAGACCACACTTCTCTGCCTTATTTGTCAGATGATTTCTAGGGCTTCCTCTTTGTGGATAATTACCTTGAAACAAAATTGCTAAAGG
This sequence comes from Chionomys nivalis, assembly GCF_950005125.1. Lineage (NCBI taxonomy): Eukaryota > Metazoa > Chordata > Mammalia > Rodentia > Cricetidae > Chionomys > Chionomys nivalis. The sequence goes on from NC_080108.1 coordinate 5,378,725, forward strand.
AAATGAATCCCAATACTACATTCAATGCAGTTCACTATGGCATCTTAAGCTCAATTTTTTAAGTAGTTGCTATTCTCAATCCAGTCTCTTACTTCCTTATAGATTTCAGAGTTCTAATTTGTATGTTGAATGACAGGTAATACCAATGCAATTGTCTGAAGGAGATTAGAAATAAATCCCAGAAGAAGCAGGGGGTGGTTATCAGAAAAACATTCATTACCGATTAAGAGTACTTTCAAAACTGTCTTTGCATTCGTGTCAGCATATGCTAGATGGGAACCATTTATGTAGATTGAAATTAATTCTTTATGCTTGTTTACAACCAGTTATGTCAGTGTTCATTATAATAAAATAGAAAGTTTATGAAAGACCAGTGCAAATGTCCGTGTATCTAAAATACCACTTTACACTTCATCTCAGAACATCAAATGAGTTAAAAGCCTTGGATAAGAACAATGTATGGAGAGGCAACCATCTAAATCACTGTTCCATCCCCATACAATGAAAGCTCTCTATAGCCAAGACTTTTTGGATATTCAGCTTTTGACTTGATTTATTCATTGTGTTAAGGGTGTTCAGATCCAGGAGTTAAGATCTGATGGGAATGAAAACATCAGGTACTCAGCTGACCCAGTTTCAGATAGCATGGACATAAAAAGCACTCTGAGAAATTGCTTAGAAACAAAATTCTTCTGATGGTGGAGTCTGATTGTATTAAGGTTGTATTTAATAGGGGAATGATTTTTAAAGGGTAATACTGGGGCTGGGAGATGGCTTAGCAGTTAGAGAGAAGTCATTGCTCTTACAGCCATCTGCATCTCCAGATGTGGAGAATCCAAACTCTCTTCTGTCATCTATGGACACCCCAGATGCTGCTGCACCTGCAGATAGATACCAAGTACACACACTCGCATATACAGTCTAAATACATATTTCAAGTATAATCTTTTGTGTTTTTTTCAGCTAAATGTTTGAGTGTCCTGAAATCATCTATGCAACTAATAAGAACTAGTATACACTTCAGTTCAGAAAAATTTATAAGTAATATTTGTTCATTGTAATTTCACATAATGATAAAATGAAATGTTAATTGGAAAATTACCTCATACAATATAACTAAAAAGTAATATAAATTAATATACTGTGCTCTTTAAAGCACAGCAATCAATGGACATAAGAAAGTCTGTAAGGGACTAAGGAACTGACTCAGTAGTCTAAGGGCTTGCCTCACAATCATGAGGACCAGGGATCAAATCCTCAAAATACACATCAAAGTTAGGAAAACACCACCAGAATCTCAGCTGTATTTTTTATAGACAGGCATCCCTGGAGCAAGCTAGCTGGCTAGACTGGCTGAATCTGTGAGCTCTGGGCTCAACTGGGACTCCCTGCTTCCATGAATAAAATGGAGAGCAACTGAGGAAAACACCCAACACCACTTTGACCTCCACATATACACACACATGCATACCCTCCTATATCAGCACACACTAAAAAAGGAACCTCTGTCAAGAAGTCTTTCTTTTCAAGAATATTGAAGAAATAATAGTGAACATTTTAAAGACAGTATAATATTCTTAGTTTACACGCATGAAATGAACTATCCATTATAGGAATATTTATGAATGCACTACTGCTTCTTTTAAAAGAAAACAACTATTTTTCTTTTATATGCCAATGCTCTACTCCTGACACTTTGTTTAGAATAAAAGTGAATGTGGGAGGTAGTGGAGATGACATACAGACAGCATTTTGTCCATTTTGTAGTCACACAGTGACTTCAGTAACTTTCCGTTACTCGTCTTTTAATGTCTTGCTCGGTAACACGGTTAACAGCTTTCTGTTTTTGAGATTAAATAGCTATGTGTTTACAAATATGTGTACCGCATGTGTACCTGGCTCCTACAAACAAAGATCAGAAGAGAATGTCAGATTCCCTGAAATCAGAGCGTGAAACAATTCTACCATGTGGGTGCCAGGAACGGAATCCAGATCCTATACAAGAACTTGAAAATGGATGTGAAGAGAAACAAAGGCTTCTTGCACAGCCATATGATTTCCTTTACATGAAGATACAACTTCCTTTAATATGCTAACATTTTCATTACTGATTCACTTCAGGCAAATAGTATAACTTGTTAAGCTCCAAGGAAGGAGAAAGAAAGAGGATGCTTGACATAATATAAAGTTTACAAAAATGTTTTTTTTTGCAACAGTGGCAGTTTTAATGCACATATTCAATGAACATTGAACTGTAGACTAGGTAAACACACATGTGTGGTTCTGAGGTATATTCGACAGTGATAATTGCAGACAAAACACTATTAAGCACATTTTACAATGTTAACAACTGCTATATCCCCAGGGCCTTTCTTTAGCAGCTGATTAAAGTTGAGTTCAAGTGACTCTAGCTGAACCCAGCTATTATACTTTTGAACATATGAGCCATGATACTTAACAAGTTTATATCCCTCAAAATAATATTTACAAATTAACTAAAAGTCTGTCATCTCACTCCTGTTGAAGGTCAAAAAGGAGATTGGGGCATTTTAGCTTTTACTTCAGAGTAATTGACTGTAGATGACGTTTTTGTCAGGGAATTTTAGTCAGTGCTGACTCATGGGTTCTTGTGCTCAACGTCTAACTACAGTTTAAATTGCTGAGCGCGGAGGCGGCTAGTGAGCCGGAAGGCAACCTTTCTGTGAGGCTCATTAGGATTTGAAACTCAGGTCAAGACTGTGAGGAAACAGAATTTGTCATCAATGATTGCGCACTCTAACGTGTTCCGGGAAACAGCTTAGCAGAAATAATCATAAAAAGTTACTCTCACCATGCTCCGCTAATCCCCAGCCACGTAAAATACAGGTTGTGCAAAAGGATAGAAGATAAAAAGACATTTACTCATAAGCAACAACAGAAGACAATATACTAAAGCATCTCAGTCCCAGTTGAGGAATCTTTAGCAATTGGTTACTACAGGGTGAGGGGAATTGGTTTGTTGAGGAATACAGCCCATGAGGTACTTCCTGTACTCCAGGACACGGCCCTTGTCCTGGAGAGTTTATGTCTAGTTGCCACAAACTAGAGTTATCTAAAAGGAGGGAACATGAATTAGGAAAATGCATCTATAAGATCCAGCTGCGGGGGCATTTTCTTAATTAGTGACTGATGCTGTAGGGCCCAGCTCACTCTGGGTGAGTGAGTTCCGTTCCTAGGTTAGTGGTCTTAGGGTCTATAGGAAAGTTGACTGAGCAAGTCAAGATAAGAAAGCCAGGAAACAGCATCCGTTCATGGACTCTGCCTCAGATCCTGCCTCCAGATCCCTAGCCTGTTGGAGTTCCTGCCTTGACTTCTTTTGATGATGAACAGTGATATGAAAGTATAAGCCAAATAAACCCTTTCACACCTTACTGGTTTTAGATAATGGAGTTTCATCATAGCAATAGAAATCCTAGCCAAGACAGAACTACTCCCGTGCATATATAAGCAGCACCATAACTGGACACAGTGGCCTAAAAAAAAAGAAAAGAAAAGAAAAGAAAAAGAAAAAGAAAGAAAACACATGAAGTCGGAAAGTGGTGCAATAGGGGAGAAATTAAAGATTAAAGGGGAGGAAATGGGGTAGACCCAACCACTTAAAAGTGTTAAAAATGCTAAAAAGATACCAATGATTGTGCCATAACTAAAAGCCACATTCTGTGTTCAACATATTTATTTATTTATTTATTTATTTATTTATTTATTATGTATACAGTATTCTTCCTATGTGTATGCCTGAAGACCAGAAGAGGCCACCAGACCTCACTACAGATGGTTGTGAGCCACCATGTGGTTGCTGGGAATTGAACTCAGGACCTTTGGAAGAGCAGGCAATGCTCTTAACCGCTGAGCCATCTCTCCCGCCCCTGTTCAACATATTTTTGAGCAAACATTCATGACCATCCATCAAATATAATAGAGTATACCCACAGGAAACTGGTAATTTTATATGCACAGTGCCCAATAAACCCGTTTTTTTTTCTTTTCCTTTGTTTTAAGATCATTCATTTTTATTTCACAGCCTCAGTTTAATTCCAGTGGAATTTTCATAATGTAACATTTTCTGTGCATATATAACAACGATTTATAATTTTTCTCCTGCATTGTCTCTACTTACCCTTTTCTACCAAATAAACTTTTGGACTTTTAGGAACATGAACTTCTTTCCCCTTTTCTTCTGTTACCCTTAAAAGCTAACAGTTTTTTCTATTTTTTAATTGATTTTTATTATGCTTTACGTTTTTCTCTACTCCCCATCCTTCCAACAGTATTTTCTTGACAAAGTACTTAAGAAGAGAAAACTGAAGGGTATGTCTTCTAATAACTCTATGTGCAGAATGTTTCATATTTGAGCAATTCATGAAGTAGCTGATTCTTTTAAAAATAAAACTCCTCATTTCACATAATTTTAAATTTTCAAATATTTACCAGCTGTGAGTAAATCAGTATCTATGCTCCCATTCCCTCTGTCTTTGGTATTTTATTATAACTTACTTAGTGTTACTATAAATGGACAAAAGTAATATGACAACATTGAGGGATATTCTCACTTCTTTCAGTTTTTCCTTTAATGTCTTTTTTTCTGTAAGAGTATACCTCACTGTGTTTTATCTTATGTCTGAGTTGGACCTACACATTGTGATACTTCCTCAGGCCCACCTTGAATTTTATGAATTTGGCAACTCTAAAGGCTGCATGAATGCATAGCGATGTCTCTAACTCTTACTCAACACTCTGTTGATATTTTTTCTTTCCCTATTGCTCACCTGTAACTTTTTACAACTTTAAAAGGCCTAACTCTCGCCATTTTCTTCCACATCCTTAAATATATATGGTATTCCCAATGTGAATCACATCTCTGCTAGAAAGAGCTTAAACAAAATACAGTGATTATGCAAAATTCATCTTGTCTTTGGATTTATGGTTTACATTCCTCCCACAGTTACCAGTTCAGCCCTCCCGCCTTGCTTTTTAATCTTCAGTGAGGCACTTTTGAACTTTATCTGCATTCAAGCAAATTTGTTTCTTCAATTTTATCATACCCCCAACCACTTTATTTAGAAAAACTACAAACATTAATAATAAGTCATATGTTTTCTTGGTCTTTTAGTCCCATCTATTTAATACTGCAGAGTACCTTTTTTGTATGATGTTACACACCAGACCTACTCAACTATCGAAGGTATCAAAGTCCATATATTCACAGGGATGGTTCTGTGTCAACATTTTGTAATCAATGATTCTTGTAATACAAGTGGAAGGTGCTCAGTTATGCAAGATACGGGCCACTGTTTTCCAAATTGGATGTGCCATTTTAACACCCATCAGCAATAAAGAAGAATATTCTTCATTTCAAATCCTTTCTACCAATTAATGTTGGCAATGTTTTTAAGTTATAATTATTCTAACAGATGCAGGGTAGTATGTCTATCTTATATTGAAGCTTTCTAATTACTAGCTCTTTAAATTATGTTTGGATATCTTCATCTGGAACCTGTTTATTCTCTTTGTTCTAGTGTCTACTATGTCTTTTTAACAATATTCTTCTTATTGTACACATTTGTGTACAAATCTTTAAACAGATATATTTCATAAATATTTTTTCAAGGTCTCTGGTTTTGTCTGCATTTCTTTCTAGTTCATTCTGTAGAGCCAATGTATTTAATGCATTTTTTTAATAAATCTAGATTTATTTCCTTTCTTGAATTGTACTTTATCCAATGTTCCATAGACACTACAGGAAACTCAACTACTTTCCATTTATAAGTTTTTTTACAGTTTCTACTATTTTGTGTTTCGCATTCAGCTCTAAGATCTACTATGATATATGGTGTATATTTGTAATCTTATGTTCTACGTCAAAATGGATGTTAATGTGAATGTCATGTGTTGTTGTAACCTTTTTATTATAATGTCTGTCTTCTCTCCACTAAGGTTACAGTGCCATTTTAATAAGATCCATTGACTATAATATAGCCATAAGTCTAAATCTATCCTATTATGTCATGAGAAATATTATATTTCTAATACCCTAGCTTCACATTATTAAAATTGGGCAGCATTAATCATCCAACTTTGTGACTTTTAAAATTCTGGGTAGCTTCTTCTCTATTTTTCTCTTTATTTTATATGTATATATATATATGATTTGCAGATTTGTTCATTGAGTTATGATAAATCTATAGATCAAGTTGATTGTCAAAAGCCATATTTTGGGGGTCACTTCTGCCATGGTCCAGCCACAAAGTGGTTGTATGTTCCACGGTTAGGGGCATGGGCATTAGAAATGTTATGTCAGAAAAACAAAGATATAAAAGAAACACAGAGACACAGGATAGTACTGGGCAGGCAACTCAGTGAATACTGAACACTAAATTCACCTGCATTTAATTTTCACATGATTTTATACCCTAAGACAAAGTGGAGGGAGAAGGCAAAAGAGTGCTTTAGTATGACACAAAAGACAACCAGAACAGTTACTTGCTTCAATAGAGATATCAAGCCAGTATTTCTTGGGTAGAGCATTTGATGTTTGGGGCAGGATATGCAGCGAATACACCCTAGACCAAGTTTCCTGTAGGCAGCAACTCCCTATGTTAAACTTCCTATTTTAAAACGAAGGGGCAACAATAGGCTTGAATTCCCTGACATTTGGTCAGGTTGGAGTGGATCCACCCCTATGGGCCATCTTTTTTTGTTTTTATTTTGTTTTGTTTTGTTTTGTTTTTCGAGACAGAGTTTCTCTGTAGTTTTTGGGCCTGTTCTGGAACTAGCTCTTGTAAACCAGGCTGGCCTCAAATTCATAAAGATCTCTCTGCCTCTGCCTCCCAAGTGTTGGGATTAAAGATGTGCACCACCATGCTTTTAGTGTCCAAAACACCAAGTAACTACACCATGGGTCAGGATTTGTAGTCACAGCATTTTTCAACATATTGTTCAATGTTTGAAAGAGCAGAAATAAGCTCAAACTCTCTGACCTCTCAGTCAGGTGGAAAAGGCTCTCAGCTGTGGGTTCCCACAGCTGATAGAGACTGAAATTTTTGCAATACCAAAACTTCTAGTCTGAGCACAAAGAGCATATTTTTAAATTTATCTTTTAAATGGTTGTTCCTCATTTTACATATCCCAGTTCCGACTCCCTCCCCTCTTTCTGCTCCCCCACCTTTTTCTCCATTCTATCCCCCAATTCACTTCTCAGAGAGGGTAGGTTTCCTGCTGGGGAGTCAACAAAGTCTGACAGATCTCTTTAAGGCAGGATCAAGGCCCTCCTCCCTATATTTAGGCTGAGTAAGGCACCCCTCCAAAAAGAATGAGGTACAAGAAACCAGTTCAAACACAAGGAATAAGTCCTCATCCCATTGTCAGTGACCCCACAGGCTGTCCAAGTCAAATTACTGTCACTCATATTCAGAGGGTCTAGTTTATACAAAATATATATTATATTTACTTATATCATTTTATGATTTCCCCAGAAATTGTTTCCATATATAGATTATGAATGTGAGCTATTAAGTTTATAGCTAAATATTCTGCTTAGAGAAGCTACTTTAAATGATCCGGGGTTTTATATTTCAACTTTCAATAGTTAACTACCTGTGTACTGGAGACTGATTGCCATATATGCATGAACTCCGTGTCCTCTCAGAATATTACTAGTAGGATTTTCCTCTCTGAATCCTTGGAAGTCTCTCCATTACATAATCATGTTATCTTTAAAAGTGGAATTTTTATTTTTTCCTTCCCTTGTTTGCTACTATTTATATTCTTTTTTTGATTGATGGTGATTAAATACGAGAAAGGTAACTACTACCTACTAATGATTTTCAGAATTTAATATTCAACTTCTTAATGTTTTATGGCAATACTGAATATTTTGGGGCAAGAAATTTTCATGTAAAGAACCTTTGCATATTGTATTGCTGAGAATTTTTTAGAAACATAAATAGATGCTATAGTTTGTCAAATGCCTTTTTCTGCCTCAGCTCTTATTATTACACCATTTTTCTTCTTCAGCCTATTGATGTCGTAGCTAAGATTGATTGAAACTGAAATGTTGAACCAACCTTGTATACCTGAAATAAATCACTCCTCGCCATGATATATAGATCTATTTATAAGCTGTTTGACACACCTTGCACTCATAACTTGATTTGTGTACATTTTTGTAGGAGTTCCACATCTCTGACCATGAGAAATCAAGGCTTCAGTTTTCACTTTTCCAGTACTTTTATCTGTATATTTTAGTGGGGTTTCTTTTCAAACTTTCAATCTTTGTGTAATATTCTCTGATCAAAGTATCTCTCTGTGCTGCTTCTCATCAGTTTTGCCCTTTCCCCAGCCTTTCAGAATTAAGGAAGAAGTTTCTGTTTCAAGTTCTTTATTATAGAAAAAAATCCTAAACTTTTATTTTGTAATTGAATTGTTCCAATTTTTGAGAATTTCATATATTCTTGTTTTTAACAAAATTTACCAATCCCTTCAATCAAATTCCTTCCCTGTCCCTACCATAACTCTATCTTCCAACTTAATATGGTTTCTTTAAATTCAATGAGTCCATTTAGTGCTCACTGTGTGTGCATGACTGTAGGACAATCTATTGGAATGTGTGTGACCTCTCCCAGAAAACATCCCTGAAGAAGACGGACACTCACACCACCAGTAGTCATCAATTGTCAATAGCTCCTCAGCTAGGGATTGGACATTTAGGAGTCCTGCCTCTTTCCATGTTGGGATTTTGATTGACTTTATCTCATACAGGTCTTCTACATGGAAAAGCCAATTCTTGTATGAGCAACATTCTTTTCATCCTTTGCAAATATTGTTTCATGGAAAACATCTACTTTGCCCTCCACCTTATTTGAGAAATGTGGAGAGTTGACATTTGTTACTGACATATTTGGCAGACTATTTCATTAAAGCCAATCTCTTTTGAGGTTTTCTCTTGTTTTGGATTGTTATTTATAAGAAATTTCCCTTTAATAGACACAAATCTATCTATGATCTATTTCATTTCTATTTTTTGTTTTTTTGTATCTGAATCCTTGATGAATCCACTTGCTATCATTTTAATATTATACATTGATGTACTGCACACCAGCAGATATTTAGCTTCCTCTGTTCCTTATATCGAAGTTTTGTTATTGTCCCCACATTCCTGCTGCAACTCTCTATCTTCCTGTGTAGAAGTCTACTTGATTTTTATCCTACTTTATGATTCCCTTAAACAGAATTCTAATTGTTTCATTTATTATTTCTATATCTATTATTATATCTTCTATTTTATTGTTTGCTTGAATTATGTTTCAACTTGCATTTGCCATCAGTTCTTGCCTGGCATGCCTTGTGAGTAGCTCTGTAAGTCAAGTTCCTTTTCTATATGCAGTAGTTATACCAATGCATTTCCTCTTCTGTATGCAGTAGTCACCAATGCATTTCCTCTTCTGTATGCAGTAGTTATACCAATGCATTTCCTCTTCTGTATGCAGTAGTCACCAATGCATTTCCTCTTCTGTATGCAGTAGTTATACCAATGCATTTCCTCTTCTGTATGCAGTAGTCACCAATGCATTTCCTCTTCTGTATGCAGTAGTTATACCAATGCATTTCCTCTTCTGTATGCAGTAGCCACCAATGCATTTCCTTTTCTGTATGCAGTAGTCACCAATGCATTTCCACTCCTCGTGCTCCAATCACTTATTTTCTAAGTCTGTTAATAGTAAGTCAGAATATTTTTCTTCGTTTTCTATTTCTAGGTCTCTTCTTGTTTATTTAGATCCAAGTTAATGACATTTGGTATTATCCTGCTCTCTAAATAGCTTAACTTTAGTATTTCTTATAGGCATTTATTATGGTAACTTATTTTCCAAATACATTTTTTCACATTTGAAGTATAATTTTTCTGAATAATAAATAGAAAGTTATTTTCTACTTTCTCTTTAAGTATTTCATTCTTTATTCTCTTTTTAAAATTTTATTAGTTCTTGGAGAAATTTTTTAAAATGTGTTTTTTTCTAATTATTTCTTTTAATTTTAATAACATCATTTCACCCTTCTCTTTCCTCCCTCCAAATTCACCCATATATGCTTCCTTGTTCTCTTACAAAGTAATGCTCTTGCTTTTAGCAATTGCAGCTTTAGACACACACACACAAACACACACACACACACACCTAGGGTTTGATTATATTCTTCCAACCCCCATCTTTTCTCAGATCTACCACCTTCACTACACAACCTAATTTGTACCTTTTTTTTTTCTTCTTTCAATTCATCAAGATCTATTTGTGCTGCCCAAATAATCTTGGAGGTGTGGTCTCCAACTAAAGAGTAGTTGACTTACCGAGGGCTTCATTGTTAAATTGTCTTTCCCTCCCCTAGTAGCTTCACTGTCCATAGGCACAGAATTTAGTCTTCAGTTCCTGTCACCATACTTGGATTTGTCATGGCTTCAGCTTGTGAAGATTTCTTGCGTGCTGTTATAGCAACTTTTCACAGAGAAAACCACACTGTTCCCTTGTAGTCATCCACCACCTTGATCTCTTACACTCTTTCTGATCCCTCTTCTGCCATGAACCCTGATCATTGGGAAAGGAAGATGCAGTATGCATTCTGTTTATAACTGAGTAGTCTGTGTTCTCTTATTCATATCATTTTGGCCAGTCGTGTATCTCTATGTTAAGCATCTATTAACCATCAACTATAAGTTGAAAATTTAAAGATAAATATTGATAGATGTGTTGATCTATTGGTATAAATCGTTAGAAATCTGTTTATTACTATATCCATAGATTAATAAAGAACACAGAAATATGTTCTCCCTGAGGTCTTTGGTCCTAAAACGTTATCACTAAATGGCCTTTGTCTTGTGAGGCAAGGCTGAAACACAATCAGAAAATGGTTTATAACTCCCATGAGATTTGCGCCTTCATTATGCTAGTATGCATTTCTTTCCAGGCCAGTTATTTTTCTGGCTTTTGATGTTCATAGTTGGGCATAACTGATGCTTATTTTAATGCTTTGTGGAGTACATGGCACTATTCAGATCTATGAAAGCTAGTTAGTTCATAAGGATACATTTTCCACTGCAGAACCAGTTTGATTTCCCTACATTATAAGACTCAAACTCTTACTGATACAAAACTTAATCTCACTAGTGGCCTTAAGATACAAAGTCTAAAAGACTTGTGTCTGAATGTGTGACTGGATTTACTACTATCTGAGTTCCTTGAGTGGAAACTGGTGTTCCAAAGATTCAGATAATTACAGAAGAAATTCTATAATCTGTTGTTGTATTTCATTTAATGTCCTTGTATTAATGCTTTCCTAAATATGAATTTATTGTATTCATATGCATATGTTCATCTTTAGATTGCTTGAGCACATGAGTTAAGATGCCCAGGGTGTCAGGCAACTGGCCAGCAAAGGATATTGAATCTCCTAGAGTCAGAATTACAGAGAGTTATGATCTCATTGACCTGACTGATGGAACCTGAATTCTCTTCCTCCCCAAGACATATGACTTATCTCCCCAGCCCTAGAACCATCTCTGGAGGACTAGAAATCCAACAGGAATTTCTGAAGCTCCATCCTAGACTGACCCCACTTTGTGAAAGACAATTCCTTCTGAAACTGGAATAGCTTTATTGACTTATTTGCTGGCCAGGCAGATCTGGGGATTGCACACCTCTGTTTAAATAGTTCCACTTGTTATGCTTTTTAGTCCAAGCTGGCAGCGTCCACACAAATAGAAGACCCCTTTCCATTAATAATTAGGTGCTTCTATAGATCTTTTACTCTTGTGTTCAGTCCTATTCTGAGAGGTGCTGAAATGTCTCCAGGTATCCATGTGAATTGCTTTTCTCCTGAGGAAGTAACAAGTAGATATTCACGTGACAAAAAAGAAAACATCCTATGTCTTCAATGGCAAATTCTTTATTGTAACATTTTTTACAGTCTCAATAAGCTAATATTTTCCAAAATCTTTAATTTCCATTCTTTTTTCTTCAACATTATTTATTCCAATATGTCTCTTTTCTTTTGTGTATTGCTGTAAACAGCAATAACAATCCAGGCCAATTTTTAAAGTATTTTTCATAGGGGTTTCTTTTCATAACAAAACTTATTAATGCTATTTTCTGTTTTTTGATGTCTCCACAACTGTACAATAAGAATCACTGAATGTTATAGTTCTTAATAATATATTCATTTCTCTTCAAATGATTCTGTTTTTATCAGTGAATCCTATTTGTGATAATTTAGTCTTACCTTACTCTATGTAACAAGAAGCACAGAGGAGAACAGTCAAAATATAGACCTCTGACTTGAAACTCAGCTTATAGAACAGAAACCCAGTTAGCAGCATGTCAACTATTGTCAAAATTCCACAACAGAATAACAAGTATGAAATTTAAATATTCCTCCTCCAATTGCCAAAGGGAACTGCGGTTGTTTATTGAGGCAAATGAATTAAGAAAGTAAGACCTAGACCGCTATGGAAATGACTAATCTTTAAAAACCCCAGATGTCACCATGGTGACTTAATCAAAGTGACTCCTCCAGTGAGCAGCAGGCAAGGAGTTGTAGGTGGAGTCAGTCTCAGTGGGTCTTATAAATCCACAACTCCGAACCCTTCCTTATTTCCCCAGTTGCTGAATAAGTAATTCACTTGTCATACACCACAGCACTCTCTCTCACTACAAGATGAAAAATCTAATAACAAGCCCTACTTCTTGTTGATAGAATGAAGTCATAAAAATCAGAGAGGTATCCAATTTCAAGAAAAAATGATAGAGAAGAATTGATTTTATTTTCAATACCATCAGTAAATTAATTTATATATGAGATTAGAGGACTCTTTGGAAAAATCACAATGAACGCTGTAAAAGCTGCCGGAGAGAAACACAGCCTCTACACAAGGATCTTGTTATGGAACTTTCGTGAAACCAAAACCATCACCACGAACTGTAGAAAACAGTCTGGAAAAGCCTTTATTGGTAGCAAATTGAAGGGCAGAATTTAGCTGACATAGATTATAACCCAAATTGGTTTTAAAATTATTATATTTTTATCTACTAGTCTAGACTTACTGTTCATAATTATATCTTAAATTAGTTTTTAGAACAAATACAAGTGTGCTGAAATAAAATATCAGTATACTTTTCTTCACCATATTCAACTGTCTTTCATCTTTAAGAGGTCATTTTTGTCCATTCTTCTTAATCCTTAAATATTTCATCACTAAATTTAATAAAGAGATCAAGAACAGGAAGATACCACACTTGTTTGTGAATGAAGAGCCTAAGTTATACAGAGCTGTACTGGAGGACAAGAGAGAGAGAAGGGCATCCACAGCTGGAGGTGGCTGCATGGTCAAAGGACTGGTACACAATGGAAGGTGAGCGACAGAACGCAAGGCTTCAGTGCACAGATTATGAATGTGGTATTGAGGTTCTTAACTTTCCATAAGCTAATTGTGCACAGATATTAAAGTAATACAAAGTGATGATGATTTTGAAAATTGTTCATGAATGTGTGTGATGTATGTAAAGGAACATTTTCATGTGTACATAAATAAGAATGATTATATGTTCGCATGTTTGTACATGTATATATTAATGTGTGCTCATGGGGTCCAATTATTCATGTCATCATGGTTGCTCAGACATCTCCTCAGTCCCCTAAGTAGATGTCCAGAAGCCTAGAAGTCGTTTTTATTAAATGGTCAATAGAAATATCATCAGTAATGAAAAAAATCTATAATCTGCACTTAGAATACCATGTTAGATATCTTTCTGCAAAGTATGCATAAAGTAATCTTCATAAGAAAACATAAAACCAGACTTCGAGAGCTATTCAGTAAAATAAGTGGTCCGTAATTACTTAACCACAAGATAAGGTATTAAAGAATTTTCTCTTTCATAATGAAAAAGGAGAAACAAGCAAGGCAAGTGAATGTGATGGATGATTTGGAACTGAATTCTTTCCCAGAACAATTGTGGTCTAGACCCCTGGTAAAGTTTCAGGGCAGAGATGGTGTATGATATGTTGCGTAATGGGGTAAACGTTGAAGAAGAAATTAGCATTTAGGAGAAGGCTAACAATAATTTGAATGTCAAATAAAATCACCTAGGTTTATTTGTATATATGTTTGTATGTTTTTAAAACACAGTCATGTTCATTTATTTTTATTGAGTAATAAATAAAAGGAAGGATTGAGAAAACGGCAATTGCACCAGCTCTTTTCTTCAACTCTGTCATTTTAAAACCAACTAGTCACCTGAAAATAAGGTTGCTTTATCTGGCTCCCAATGGAAGACACAGTTTGGAATTTCTCTCTTATAAGACCATGAAAGTATGAGGTCAGTCACAAAAGAGTGAATTGTAAGCCAGATGTTTCTCTTAGGGTATTTTATGGTAAGGATACAAGAAAAAAAGAGTGATGTGGTGTTTGGATATATGGCTCAGTGATTAAGATCACATGGTGTTTGGATAAATGGCTCAATGGCTAAGATCACTTGCTTTTCTTCCAGAAGATCAGAGTTCAGTTCCCAGCATCCACGTCTTGCAACTCACAAGTTTTCATAACCCCAGCACCAGGAGATCTGTTGCTTTTTTCTGGTTTTCATGGCTAGGCACACACATAACATATATTCATGCCACACGCATGCTCACGCTCACTCCATCTTTAAAAGCAAGTCAAGATGACATTTCCCTCATGTGTCACATAATGATTTATTCATTGTCTAATTATTGAAAGTTTAGATAGAAAATAATGGAGAGAAGAGTGAATTCTCTTTCCTTGAGATGGGAACTGTTCATTCTCCTGCCCCTTGGAAACCCAGTACTTAGCGTTCCTCATTCTCACGTGTTTAGAATTGTTCTGAATTTGATACTTCAAGTTCTCTAGCTTAAAAAGATCATCAAGGGCTGGAGAGATGGCTCAGAGGTTAAGAGCAGTGCCTGCTCTTCCAAAGGTCCTGAGTTCATTTCTCAGCAACCACATGGTGGCTCACAACCATCTGTAATGAGGTCTGGTGCCCTCTACTGGCCAGCAGGCATACACACAGACAGAATATTGTATACATAATAAATAAATAAATAAATAAATAAATAAATAAATAAATAAATAAATATTTAAAAAAAAATAAAAATAAAAAGATCATCAATTGAGACTTTTCGGCCTCTGTTATTGTGTAAAGTAATTTCAATATTAAATGTCCTCATATCCCTTTAAATATCCCATTAGATCTAGTTATCTGAAAAAACCTTGATTAATACTTTAAGCAAATCCTGGATATGATTATAATATATATTATTTGTTCATCTCAGAGCGCTAGTAAATTTTACAAGTAAAATATCATTTTATTAGATGAGAAAATAATCTTTATTGGTATCATTTTGTAAAATTATGGAATCACCTCAAAGGGAAAGAAATAGAAATTTGTACGAAGGTGGCTTGAAAACAGCTTTTGCCTGAACCATGATTTCTCGTGACTGGGTCTGTGACAGAGTTGTCTGAAAGAGGAATTTGGTTTCGTAAAACACCTCGACAAGCGTTTAAAAATGCCACACGGTAACGAAGTAGGAAGGGAATGGGGAAACTGAGTAGAGGTGGAGTCAGTAGGAGTTATGTGCTCCCACTGCTACACTCAAACTAACATTAAATTTGGTATCTCATACCGACGTCCGTGTCTCATTTTACAGGTCTGCCCATCAGAAGCCACCACAGCTTGCTAGCCTTGCACCAAGGCGTTAAACTGTGATATTTATTACTAAAAATCAGGGGACATCTATTTCCTCGCTCTTTCTGGGGTCTTGAGACATTGAGACATTCCCGACTTCAGGGTCTTTCTCTTCGTCTCAAAGAAGCATCATTGCACCTCTCTGGGCAAATTTTCATCATCTCTCTGTCTGACTGCTATTCTGACTCCCTTTCGCCTTTTCAGGCTACCCCTGTGCATAATCCAGGATTATTTCCTTATCAAAAATCAGCAGATTTGCAGCCTTCATCCTGTCTGCAAACTTAATTCTATTTCATGTAGCCTAAAATAATTGCTTTTCTTGGTTATTTGAGATTCATCTTCTCGGAGGGCGTATTATAATTCTGTCTACCACATATTTTTTCTTGGAGAAACAGTCTAAATTATTAATCAATGCAAAAATCCATGGACAGAGGAATAAAACATCCCTGTTTATAAAACGTTTTAATGATGGGACTGAAGAAAACAGATGCAACAGTTGTTGAAGAGTTAAGTAAAATTTGGAGAGATTATAGATGAGAAGAAAATGATGAAGCAGACTCTTCTTGAATGACTCTCTCAAGTACTCTCTTTGCAAAACCCTCTTAAAATACTGGAAAATTCTTCTTCAAATCTTCATCTATAATTATTTGTAGATTATTTGTTTTACATGTTTTAATATCTGAATATCACAAATACAAAGGAAGATATTCAACAGGTGGTAGGCAAATTTCATAAAAGGAATTTCATGCATTGGAAACTGTCTTTTGGAGAAAACAATTCCTCAGCATTTTTCTAGAACAGCCTTTGACTTTGGCCACCATGAAAAGCAGAACTGATATAAGGAGACTTATGACTCAAGCAGCATTATAATTTTAATATTATTACCTGTTGACAAGTAAGAATCCTGTGGGTTTAATCCCAGCACTCGAGAGGCAGAGGCAGGCGGATCTCTGAGTTCGAGGCCAGCCTGGTCTACAAAGGGAGTTCCAGGACAGGCTCCAAAGCTACAGAGAAACCCTGTCTAGAAAACACAAAAAAACGAAAAAAAAAAAAAAAAAAAAGAATCCTGTGGGTTTTATATGTATCAGCAGCAGACATGAGGAGACAAGGCTGGAGTTAATTCCCTACCAGGAGATACAAAATACAACGATCTTGGTAGCCATTAACAAAATTCAAATATAGCCCTCACATTTCCAGTTTCAACACCTTCGTTATAAATGTGAGTGACATCAATGCTTGTTATGTATAACAAGAAAGACGAATTGGAATTACATCATTTTTCTTAGTCATCAAAACATTGAGGGTACATGCAAAGTTCCACTGAAATCTCTGAGAGGTAGATTCAGCGAGGAAGTCAGTGAAATCTACTTAGTTGGGACAGAAACCCTTAGTCATAAAAGGGCTGGGGCAGTTATACATCAATTATAACACATTAGGTTAGTAGAACACAAGGCTAGAGAGTGAGAAATTCTTTGGGGCTGAAGTCTCCTGAAAAACACCAAAACTACAGTGAATTTATCTCTGCCCATCAGGTCTGTAGTGAACACATGAGGTACGTGCTCAGCAAATGGAAGGTAGGATAAAAGGATTAAGGGCACAATCCAGAACTTCCTTTACTGCAAAAACTTATCCTTGGAGACAAGAACAGAGACTTGTCCCTGGCGACGGACAGCTCATTTCTCTCACTCCCTTATGTTTCCACTGTTCACTAAACATAACTCCTTTTTAAAATGTTGAAATTATACCTCAAATTGTCACAACAGACACAGGAAGACAGAAAAAATCAAGACATTAGAGATGTGTGAAATTACTGTGATCAAAGAGTAACAACAAAGGAGAAAATGCTTGAAACCAGAAGAATTTTTTGCCATTATTAGGATATATACATATATTTGTGTGTGTGTCAATATATACAGGGTTTATGCCATTCCCAAATCCTAATAATATAATATATATACATTATATATATATATGTATGTATGTATATAAAACTCAAAATCAAATACAGCAATGAAATTGTTAGAATCCAGAGAAGGTAAAACAGCTATAATTACTATGTCAAGAGCTCTAAAAAGCTAAAGATGTTAATAATCATCCAATCTAACCTATCAATCTCAGGAGTTTTAAATAAGAAGGAAAAGAATGTAAGATAGATGAAAAATTCACTCAATGAAATAGAAACTCTAAAGATTCAAAAATGTTAGGCATTAAAAATAATATGATAGAAATTGCTCATGCAATATTATATCACACTGGAAATTCTCCAAAAGCAGCAAGACACACCAAATACACATGTAGGTTTCTTGAAAACAAGTTGTTCAAACTGACTTTCCTGTCCCTGCAATATTGGTGACCAAAAGACTTTATTTTATTAGGATTTTTAAATATTGTACTCACATGATAACATATATTGGGATAACATTTATAACTAAATGCAAAAACTCATATTTGGAGCACAACTTACCTATCTATTCAGAAGGTAATTAATGATACTTAAAAATACGTATTTATTTCTGTGTGTGTACATAGGGAAGGGGGAATGTGCAGGTGTCACGGTTCATATGTGGACATCAGATGACATCCCGCGGTAGTCTTTCTTCTCACCATGTAAGGGACTCATACATGAGTTGTCAGGATTGAAGTAAGTGCTTGAGATTATTCAGCTACATTAGCAATCAAATACTTACCAACATTTTCAATAATTTTATTCATTAAACAAATTAAACCTTTTAGTCCAATCAAAAGAAAACAAAGGGTTCATTATTTAGTTACTCGGGTGGACAATTTTTTGCTGTACAGAATCTCCATTATTACTGATTTAAGTTTATCTACTCTTTGCTAGGCACTTTTCATTTGATTATTAAAAATTTCTTACTGCTTATGTAATAAATGAAATAATAATAACAAATAACAATTTTACTTCATAGTAAAATGTCAATTATTATTTTTGAAATGGAAGCATGATACGTTCCAGTAGTGACCTCAAAGTCATGTGGCTGTCAAGCAACAACAATACACAAGATCTTTGCTTTCAGATAGTCCCATGTCTTTAGACAAACTAGTTGAGCTTCCTCCATGGTCTCATTTTCTTCAGGGTAGCTCTGAGATTTGTTCTGTCCCCAAAACATTCACCCCAGCTGTTTTTTTCAACCTATTCTTTTCTGATAAATAACTCCAGAATTTATCTCATAGTCCAAATTATTCTACAAATCTTCTGCCAATTGCCTTTTAGTACAACTTGAATTTGCCACATCATGTTCTCATTAGGTTAATCTGGGTTGAGGTTTAGAACTCAGTTTTCTATGTTGTCTTTCTCACCCTAAACATCATCATCAAACACATCTGTTGTACAAAGGAGAAGGGTAACAGGATAAATATACATGCCTATCTGAAGGGCAGTTCTATATTAGGATCTGGAAGGTTTATATATGGGGAGCAAATTTACAAGTCCATATGTCATCAACCACCTTTTTTGGACATGCAAAGCCCAAAACATGAGCTAAGGCAACGACATCCAGTCTTGCCATTTTTAGTCTTGCAATGCCAAAGGAAAAACCTCCATCCTATGATTCGGTTCTAGGAAGAAGAGGGACACAACTTTTAATCTCTTCTAATATGTAGCCAGAAATTGCCTTATAAACAGAAACTGAACATAGGACTATCCATGGTTATTCAAAGAAAAAACGTTGACTAGTGAGATAGTATGGAGAAGGACCCATTTTTTTTTTGGCTATAACTGTCTGTGTTATGGTTTCATTTTAGTAAAATTAAATGGAAATAAAAACACATGTTCTGGTTCTGAAACCAGATAGAGATAGACAGACAGACATATAGATATCTGATGAATAGACAGATATGTCCCACCTGGTCCTACAGCCATTCAATCCCCAAAAAACACAAAGAAGTTTGTATCAATTATAAACTGTTTGGCATATTGCTCAGGTTTATTATTAACTAGCTCTATAACTAATTAACCCATAATTGTTGTCTAGGTTTAGCCACATGGCTTCTTTCCTTTTCTCAGTACGGCATTCTCATCTTGCTTCCTCTGCATCTGACTTAAGACCATATCTCTGCCTTTCATTTTTCCAGAATTCTCCCAGTCTGATCATCCTGCCTATACTTTCTGCCAGGCTGCTGGCCAATCAGCATTTTATTAAGCGAATAAGAGTGACAAATCTTTACAGTGTACAAGAGCATTATCCCATGATTGAAAAAATGTTTCTTTGCAACATGATATTTTTTTTACATTCTTGTGTTTTATTTTTAAAAATTTATAATAGAGTCCTGAAGTATGGTAGTTGGATTCCTGAAAGTAGATCTCCCACACACAAAGAATTCTAATTTTAACTTCATGTACTGAACTTGTAGGATGCCAACCACAGACATGAACACAAGGCTTGGGAGGTGACAGAGTGACAGAATTGTTCATATTTTCTCAACTCTTGTATGCTGTACATTAGTTTTAAAACCTGTTGCATGCCAAGAGGTTCTACAGTAGAACAAGCAAGAATACTACAAAGCAAAAAAAAAAAAAAATCTCATATGGGAAGTAAGATATAAGTCACAGTGCAATATTTATATGAGCAGTATAAAAAATATGATAATTCATAGCAAGGGAGCAATGCTCAAACTATGAATAAAACAATAAAGTAGTAAAATAACACAGGAGTTACAAATGTTAGCATAATTGTAAGTTGGGAAAAGATATGTGTTACCACCCACCATTCAATGTATTACCAGGAAATTGTGCAAAATCAACTATGTCATTTTATGACATACTTCCCACATTATTCACCTCAGCTAATTAGTATGCAGAATTTATGACAGGCAATGTTCTGGTTAAAATTATTGAAAGACAAAATTTGCATGTGAGGGAATTTTTTAAAACTTGAAATGCATTTCTAGGCTGAGGAAGTTTGCAAACTTTTAAATTAAAGATCAACATAAATGCCTTCAAGAGAGCAAACATCCTGCTAAAGTTTTCCAGTTCCATGAAAGCAGATCCCCTAATTCAACTGCACACTGCTTTGACTGAGTCTTAAACATCAAATTAGCTGTGGTTCCTGCAGATGTCTGTCTAAACATGACGTGAACAGTGACAATACCGATAGACATGTTAATGCGGAAGTAGGAAAAGCTCCTGGGGTTCCATCCTAAGACAAAGAACTGAAGGCAACCAATGACTGCTGAGAGAGGAGTAGTCTCCCCCAGGGAAGAGTTCCTTAATTGCTTAATCATTGCCAAGTGGTCAGTCCTGAAACCACATACACAAAAACAAACTAACACAAAGTACACAGCAAGTTATATTTACTTATGTATGAATGAACTTATCTCAGCTATCTGTCTGTCTATCTATCTATCTATGTAACTATACTGATCAAAGAAAAAAAGTCGATCAATTTTAGAGGGAACAAAGCAGGGGTTACAGAGAGGTTGAAGGGAGGGAATGTGGGAGAGGTGGAAGGAAGAAAAGGAAAGAAAGGGGTGAAGTGATAAAATTATATCTTAATTAAAACATGTTAATAAAAACGCCAAGCAGGCTATGATATTAGTCTATTGGTACTTTGTTTCCACTCTATCATCTGACTACACAAAAAAGTTTTCTTTTTCTTTTCGTATAATGTTTTTATGTTCATATTTTCATTGCAAAATAATCATCTCTGTGTAGAGGAAATTTGAGAACTTTAGAAAGCAAGCAGAAGAGAGATAATTAATGAAGACTCAGTTCTTTGTTGTTTTTTTAATTATGAAAGAAAACTGAGGGAAAAACGCAACTATTTAATCACACCTTCGATCTTGAAACACAGAGACTGGTATGAATACTGTATTAATATTCATAGGAAAGCATTCTTACTTTTTTTTTTTTTTGATTGTAAGAACTAATGTTAGTTGCTTTCTACCTCTTCAAATGAAAAAAAATACTTAGATAAAGTGATTGTTGAAAACCTCAGCTCTGGTTTCACAACCTCCCCATTCCAGACTCCCCCCCTCAGAAAGTCTGCCCTTGTCAGCTCCTCACCTTGAACTGTTCAAGACTACCCAGAGGCTATTGAAAACCTGGTCACTAGACCTGCCATTTGCTCTCCCTTCTGCCATCCTGGGAGTAACCAAGAAATTGCTTCACTCTGCTCTGTTTATTAAATCTGGATTTATTAATTAGGTTTGAGTTGGCTCATTGTATCAGTAGAGGAATTCAATAACTGGAGGTCCAGTACTTATCAGTGATCATCTAGCTAATTGTGGAGGAAGTTAGATTCAAAAAGCTCTGAGACTTTTGGTAGATAAGTTGGGCAAAGTTATGTGCATAGAAAAATATAAATCCCAAGTTTAGTAGATGGTCAGATAGTTTTCTTTTGAGAAGTGAGAATGTGTGTTCTTCACATTACATAGTGTAATTATTCTCTTATTCAATCTCTTAGAAGAAGCGTGTTCTTTAAAATATAAGAATTCAGAGTACAGGGATTTTATAATGCAAAGTGAAACCCTCCGCATAATTTTTTTCTCTCATTCCCTGAAAGTAACTTCCTCTCTTACTTTCCTTTTCTCTCTTTAGTAATTTTTTGTTTGTTTTTTTATGGGAATTCATTGTCTAACAAATGGTTTCTCAAATGAAAAACAGTTGGGTAAAGTAGCCATGATTATCTGTAAGACATATGTATGTCTGACTTTCAAAAGCCTCACAGGTGACAAGGTAGATAGAGGTTGACCAGTAGTAAGAAAGCTAGCTATAAACAGTTTTGTCCCTTTGCAGTAGATGAAGAAAAATAGTAAAGTAATTCCTTATTTCTAAGGGAGAACACAAAAGCAATTATAGCTGCATAAGACAATAATACTCTAATTGTTAATAAATTGGATATCTATAACTAGTCCATCCGAGATTTATTCCTGCCATCCAAACCAAATGTTCTTTTGGCAGCAATGCACATTTAAATGAAACATGAAATAAAATAGCCTAGAAATCAAAAGAGTAAAATCAGCGGAAAAAAGAAATAAAATGTATGAAACCCATTTCTTTGTTGTCAGATATTGGATAAAATAAAGAAGTACAGACTGAAAAATGTGGCAGGCAGACTATAGATTTTTAAAATGTCTTCCAATAATATTGCCCATTTTCTGGAAAACAGCTTTAAGAGACACTTCATAGTGTGTGTGTATGTGTGGTGTATGTGTGTGTGTAAAACATGCATGATAATAAATAAATAAGTAGATAGATTGATTGATAGATAGATAGGAAACAAGTTGTAATGAACTTGCTTTTGTACCCAAACTTGTTGTTTCTTGTGTATACATGTGCCATGAACCATGCTTAATATCATTAATTTCTTTATCTATCCATGGAATCAAATATAGGAGTCTTTCAGAGTGCTTAAGAAACTCGAACATATGCTGGGCGGTGGTGGCACACGCCTTTAATCTCAGCACTGGGAAGGCTGAGGCAGGCGGATCTCTGTGAGTTTGAGGCCAGCCTGGTCTACAAGAGCTAGTTCCAGGACAGGCACCAAAAGCTACAAAGAAACCCTGTCTCGAAAAATCAAAAAAAGAAAAAAAAAAAAGAAAAAGAAAAGAAAGAAAGAAAAGAAACTCTAACATTCACTACTAAGTATGATTTAGTGAATCATCCTTGCTAAAGTCTCTAAATAGTGGGGAAACTGGCCCAAACAAATGACCTCACATAAGAGGCTTAAGTTAAAGTTGTGTTCATATGAATAATCCATATGAGATCAAACTGTGATCTAGACAATCTTTTACTTCTGTATATTTTATATTATAGCTTATGAATCAATACAGAAAATATATTCATTGGGACAGCCATCATTGGTGTCAAATGGGTGCACAAAAGAACCCTATGATAACTGACAGTAATACATTTTTGACAACTTTGAACTCTGAAATCTCTACTGCTGAGGGTGAAGTCACTCATATTAACCCACATTCTAAGTTATCTTTTCAATTTAAAAAAATAGACATCAAATATATCACAAAGCAGTTTTCAAAAATAACCTATGTATTCTATTGGGAAAATATTTAGTGGCTGAAGGGTAATAGACAATGGAGCTGGCTCCTAACATGCTTCTAAGGGACCAGAGATTGCAAACATCTGTCGTCAATCTCAAACATAAATGGCAATCTTTGTACCTTGCTTGTGTTTTTTTTTCCTTACCCACGTATCACTAATGAAACTACTCAGAAAATGACCCCAATTTGTTCACTGACACCCAGGTACACGGGGGAGATTACACATAAACAATCGGACTCCATTCCATATGTTCAGCTCTAGTAAATCCTCCTGAGAGGAGACAGCCAGAAAAATGCAGTGAGTCTTAGACATTTATGCGACTCCACGATGCTTGATCATCTAATTCAATAGTTTTAAGGAAAAAAAAAAGTAGAAACTCCAGCTCACCCTGTCTATGATAGTCTAGCTCAAATGTGGATGGAGCTGCTAATTTATCTCTAATCTATACACTGAGTAACCTGGCTTCCATTTGTTCTTTCCAATTAAAGATTATCTGATTCATAAGTTTCTGGAATAAATAAGTTTTTCACAGTCCTTAAACTCTTCGATAAGTATAGATCCCCAGAGTCATTGCACAAGAGTTTTCGAGACTTTTCTCACTGAATTTCAAAATTCATCAAACAAACAAACAAAATTAAATGAATGCCAATAAGAGGCCTTAACAGACATCTGGCAGGGAAAACAGTCTTGAAACTTTTGAACTCTGAAATTCTTAGGGCTGCACATGCAGCCAGCACTGATAGCTTGAGTTCTTTCTAGGAGTCCTATAGGGCAAAAGGAAAGAACTGACTTCTAAGGTTTTCTTCTCCCCCAGAGGCTGCATGAGTGCATGCATAAATGTGATAAATGAAAATTTAATAAAAATCTTTTAAAAAAATCACAAAAGTGAAGTGAGAAAGTGCCACCTTATAAAAGAACTGCTGTGTACACTGGCCACAATGATATTTCTCAAATGGAAGCCAGTATTATAAAGGTCATCTCAGGGGTCACTGTATTTGGTTACAAATACTAAATTTTAGTTTGTAAGATTCGAAGAAGACAATGGACTGCTCTTCAATAAATGTACAAAATTCTCATTCCAGATCTCCTTTCTATCCCCTCTCTTCACTGTTCCATGCCATTTTTTCTACAGCTCGATGGGCGTAGGGGTGAGAGTGCAAGCTTCCTAAAGAACCATAGTGTATCATGTAGAAAACATTTTCTAGACTGTAAGGTTTGACATACTTAATCTTGCTGAAAATCTTTATGCAATAAATTATGACTAGGAAGGTTCTTTAAGAATTGCTTCTATTGGAAGGTTAAATTACAGCCCAGTAGGTACATCTGAAGAGCCCAGATGAATGCATAATGGTTTCAAGATTAACATTTTATGAGCAACATGCACAACAAGGGGCTGGTAATTTGCACTAGAGATTCCATTACAAATGACAATGCTGAGCCATACTGTTGTAGAGAATAGATATGAGAAATTTAGATGAAAGGGCAAGGAAGCATCTTATTTTACCAAAGGCTGCAGACACTTTGTTCTTTGGAATAAGCCATAAAGAAGAAATCAAGTTATCTTTACAAAAACAGTCTTTTCTTCATTTTACTTTTTATTAGTCATCTTAACAATAAGTTTTTGGTCACTGAAAGTAAACAGTAAAGGTGGAGACATTTCAAGCTGTTGTGATTTATTTTCACCC
This sequence comes from Chionomys nivalis, assembly GCF_950005125.1. Taxonomy (NCBI): domain Eukaryota; kingdom Metazoa; phylum Chordata; class Mammalia; order Rodentia; family Cricetidae; genus Chionomys; species Chionomys nivalis. Next base: position 5,404,209 of record NC_080108.1, read on the forward strand.
TAAAATATATCCATACTTAGTCTATATTTAGTTCAACTTTCCCCATTTTACAAGAAAATATTGCCTTACTAACAGATTATGTGAAAATAAAACAGACTTCTTTGACTTCATCACTATAAATCTCTGGTGCTGAACCAGACATTTGAGTAATCCTATGTCTATTATCCTCTTTTGAAAAATGAGAGTAACACAGATACTGAGAACAACAATTAATAAACAGGACCTCTTGAAACTGAGGAGCTTCTGTAAAGCAAACGACACGCTCAAAAAGACCAAATGGCAGCCTACAAAATGAGTAGATCTTCACCAACCTGACATCTGACAGATGGCTGATCTCCAAAATATACAGAATTCAAGAAATTGGTCATCAAAAGAACAAATAACCCAATAAAAAAAATGGGGTATAGACCTAAACATAGAACTCTCAACAAATGAATCTAAAATGACTGAAAGACACTTAAGGAAATGTTCAGCATCCTTAGCCATCAAAGAAATGCAAATCAAAACAACTCTGAGATTTCCATCTTAGACCCATAAGAATGGCCAAGATGAAAAACAGTGATGACAGCTTATGCTGGAGAGGATGTAGGGTAAAGGGAACACTTCTCCACTGCTAGTAGAAGTGCAAACTGGTACAGCCACTTTAAAAATCAGTATGGCAATTTCTCAGAAAATTAGTAAACAACCTACCTCAAAATCAAGTAATATCAGTTTGGGGTATATACCCAAAAAATGCTCAATCATACCATATGGACATGTGTTCAACTATGTTCATAGCAACATTATTTGTCATACCCAGAACCTAGAAACAACCTAAATGCACCTTGACTGAAGAATGGATAAGGAAAATGTGGTACATTTACACAGTGGAGTACTAGACAGCAGAAAATAATGATGACATCTTGAATTTTGCAGGAAAATGGATGGAGCTAGAAAACATTATATTGAGTGAAGTAACCCAGACTCAGAAAGACAAATATATGTATTCACTCATAAGTGGCTTTCAGACATAAAGCAGAGTAAAACCAGCCTACAATTCATAATCCCAGAGAACCTAGACAACAAAGATGACCCTAAGAGAGACATACTTGGATCTAATCTATATGGGAAGTAGAAGTCAAGATCTCCTGAGTAAATTAGGAACATGGGGACCATGGGAGAGGATAGAAGGGGGGGGGGGAAGGAACAGAGGGGAGTGGAGAAGAATATATGGTTCAATAAAAGCAATAGAAAAAGAAAAATGAGTGATAAATCAAATACAAAATTGATGTGTATATTTTACAAAGAAGTGCATACTGAGGATGTATAAGACATCAAAAGTGATCCCCATTCTTTGATTACTCCCAGTTCTGCTCCTCAGCACTGTTCACAAAGGAGGCACACTTCATCCCCAACAACATAATGTTAATAGTGTCTCCTCATACTCAGATGAATAAAAAAAGATATCTAATTTTAATTAAAAATTTAATTGAAATAATACTTTTATTCTGTCAAGCTCAAGTAAGGTAAATAAAGGTCAGTATTGTTTTATAAATGAGAAACATAAGTGGGTAGCAAGATATTCAAAAGAATCAAGCTTGGAATCAAACCTTGGTATCTTTTGCCTGCTTCTCAGTTTGTCCTTGCTGTGCAATCTGTACCTGGTTTTGTGTGTACAGAAACCCAGGGTACCACTGTGTCCATTTGCTAGCATTTTCTAGCTTTTAGTTAACAGTATTTAGATGAGGAAAGCTAAAAGGGAGGTAGTTTGAGGAATAATAGCATGTCCAGATTTGGGCATATCTAACCTTCAATTCATACATATCTATCAAAGAGATGACTTGTCTGGCCCCTGGGATAAAGGAAGGACATGAAAGAACCAATATATGTAATTGCTTGGTCAGTACTTGGATTCTTTTTGAAATGTCATGATCATAAGAAAAGTGGCCTTAGGTGGAATACACTAGAATGATGACACTCCCTAGGATGGAAAGGAGTTTTATAGGTAAAGAAGCACCATCAACTAGCTTCTTCAGCTTCTCACACTCATGAATTTTCTTATTACTTCTCGACACAATGACTTGCCCTAACTTCACTTTCTCTCTTCCTAATGATTGACTTTGCAACCTAGTTCTGCTTTATAAAACAGAGGCAAACAGGATGAATACCTTAAATACAACCATATCTGTTTCAATTTAGATTTCAAAAGATGCTGATAAATGACTTTTACCACATGAGATTTTTTTCTATGTATTCAAAACACAAAAACAAACAGAAAAAAAAAACGTTCTTTATGTCCAATTCTGAATGTCCTTCTCTGATTAGATTTGCTTTGAAGCCCCCACATGTGATGTTCTCTCTTACATTATGCTGTGCACTCAACAGTGAGGCGATTTCCCAAATGATGTTAGTGTTGTTAGTGTTGGCATATTAGCATTTAAATTCAAAGCCAAAACAATGCAAGTGTGAAGGAGGAATTTAACACCTTCCAACTTTTTTATTCATAGATGTATATCATAGGAAATCAGCAGCATTTGGGCAAACATATGTTTCACTTTTCAAACTTCAGTCCATGGGGTCTTGCTTTGACCTTCAATTAACATTATCAGTCTTAGTCCCTAAAATCATCTGAAAGGAGAATGTGAAATGCTGAATATTCGGGAAAGTTTCAGTCATCTGATCTCTCTGTGTTTCTGTCTCTGTCCTTGTCTGTGAGAGAGCAATAGAGAGATGTGTATAAAGAGAGACAGAAACAGGAGAAAACTCAATGTCAACATAAAGCCTTTGCTAAACTCTCTTGGAGGATTTTAAGCAGCTATAGACTTTACATTCCAAGCTGTGTCTTATCATATAGGCTGGATACTGTGAAATGTTTTTTTTTTTCAACTCATAGAGGTAAGTAATACAACACTAAAATATACATAAAGGACCAGCTTGTTTCTGTGACCCTTGCCAGTGCCTTAAGTACTGTACCACTGATTGAACTAAGCGGATGTGTTCTGCATTCCCAGTTCAACTGTTTCTGGGTTCCTACGGCTCCATGATGAAGCTCGAACTGTATGACAATTATCACACAGTCTTTTGTTATTTAGTCCTTGCCTTCCTACTAATCTTGGAGCTTCCCTATATGTTCTAACTGAAGTCTTTCATAAACAGAAACGTGACAGCCCTTGTAGCATTTGTTCTTTTAATCAATCCAATCTCCTATAAAGCCAGAAGGTTCAGATGCTGTTATTAGTTGTCTTCTCCAGCATCCTGTTTTCAAAATCTAAGATGTCATGGGCAATGAACAGATATTCACATGCTATTGTGTTATAAACATCTGTAGCCTTATTTTCCACAATCTGTACAAATTTTCTAACTCAAAAACAGTGGCATCCATGCTGTCAATCAAGTAGTGAACAGTGTGTTTCTCAGAACACGCGTCCTTACTCCCGTTTCCTTAATGTTAGTTCCTTTCAATCCACTCCATTGTTTCTTTTAAGTTTTAGCTATGAGGACAAATGAACAATGCATCTTTTTAATTGGCGCTCTACCTGGCCTCTCCAAAGTATTAACTACTTTGATTATATTGGCATTTTTTCCCCATTCATAATGTGTTAGTCATTCTACAGAGACTTCTAGGGTTTTGCTTTCAGCTGCTTCCACATAAATAAGAGACTTTCTTAGACTCTGCCCTGTTTCAAATGTTCATTTACTTTCTTATCATGTTAGAACAGCTGGAAAACTCTCCAGGCCTGTTTTAGTAGACTTTTTGGGGTAAAATCTATACTGTATATATATGCTGTTGCTATTTATACATGTACACAGTATAGTACATCTACACTGTACTGTGAGACATAATCACACATTTTAATGAATCTCTAAATAATTTTGGAACATTTGTTTTTATTATATTTTCTATTTGTTTATATTCTTTTATTCCTTTCTTATTAAAAAGAATTTTAATTTATCTCTTTTCTATTTTATATATATTATCTATCTGTCTGTCTATCTATCTATCTATCTATCTATCTATCTATCTATCTATCTATCTCTAATTACCTTTCACACGTAAGTTTTCCCAGATGAGCACAATGCCTCCATCCCAATTTATATTCTCTTTTAGAATTAAATATAACCCAAAGAACCTGGTTAACATCTGTATATGCATGAAGGTAAGGTCACCTTCTGGAGCATGCACACTATGGGTGTTTGAAAACTAAAAAACAAACCAATAGGACAAAAAACAAATAAACAAACAAGCAAAAAAAAAAAACCCTCTCATTTAAAAAGGAGTTTACTTGGAGTTAATCTACAAGTGGCTAAGGAGTGGCTCCTTTCAGAAACAACAGACTATCAAGAAAAAGTCCAGTTCAGGGATATTTCCTTTTAAGATGTTGGTCAAAGGAGTCCCAGAAAGTACCCAAATAACACAGTTGATGAACTTGATGCTATGACTCTATTGCTAGAGATGCTATACACTTTAGTCACAGGTAGTGAAATTGACCAGGAAGCTTCCTCCCTGCTGGCTAGCTTTCACAGTGCTGAATGGTTCTATGTAGGCTGTTAGGGAGGAAATCCATCAACAGTCTTACCTAACTGTGAGGACCAATAGCTACACTATTGAAAAGATGCCTCTGGATGCAGTAGTGCCATGAATGTTATAGGCTTATTCATAAGTCTTCTGTTGGATCTAAAACCAACACCACAGGATGGAACTGGGAAATATTATTGTGTACTGGTTCCTGGGGAGGCAAAAAGCTTAGCAAAGAACCTACTACAGCTGTTTTGATAGAAGAATGTAGCTCGGAACTGCCTTTTAAATATTTATCCTTGCACATATCAGTAAAAATTTCACCCTTGATCAGAGAATCTTCCTTTTGCACAGATGCTAGTTTGTAGATGGAGACTGATTTTTTTCCTGGATGCCTAGAACCAAAACAATCACACAGAAACTATATTAATTAAAACACTGCTCAGCCTAGTAGCTCATGCTTCTTCTTAACAAACTCTTACATCTAAAAACAACCCACTCCCATAATTTTGTATTTTACCCTGAGGCTCAAAGTTTACTGGTAAGATTCCTGGGCAGGCGTCTTTCTCCTTCAGGAGCTACATCTTGTCTCTCTGATTCCACCTAATTTTCTCCTCTATCTCTGCTTGGAATTCATGCCTGTCTCTATTCTGCCATGTCATAGGCCCAAGAAGCATCTTTATTTATTAAACAATAAAAGCAACACATATATAGAAGGACTTCCCATGCAAGTAGTTAACACAGAAACTCACAATCATTTAAAAGGCAGAAAATAAGTGTCTGTGGAGTGTTCCTCATCAGATGTGACATCTGCATTAAACCAACTCCTCAAGCTCGAGAGACATGAGGTAAGGGAAGGTAGGTAGATTGCAAAGCCATAGATTGGCAAAGACTGATGTCCTCTAAATAGTCAATGCCGTTGTATTTATGAGGTCACAACAGCAACAGTTCCAGTTAGCATTACATGGGTTAGGGAGGGAGGTCACCAATGCCCATGAATACCTGAATACTAATGTGAGTTAGTAAATACTGGGAAAATAAAAATCCTTTTTCTTTGGGGCCATGGCCTCCAAATTCTGTGTTCTTTAAAAAAAAAATTGTTTATTCATTTTACAACCTTAGGCAGCATTAGTACAGCTTTGGATTTAGTACAAATCCAAATTTCATGTTAGGTTGTTTGTTTGTTTGTTTTTTTTTAATTTCATCAGAATCTCATGGAAAAATCTAGTGTCAAACCAATCTAAAATTGGGGAAATAATAAATGCATAAGTGAGACAATGTAGATATCCTTCTATGGAATTTCTGGAATCATCTCTAAGGTCTTTTACAGACTACAAGTACCTGTTTGGGATATTCTTATAAAACCTGTAAGCAAAAAGAAAAAAAAAAAAAAGAAGAAGAAGCAGTTTCTGAGAACCACACCCTCATCCATAGGGAAAGAGATAGACACAGACACTGGGCATGGCATGGTTTGAATAAGCCGGTCCCTCCAGGCTCATATATTTGAATGCATAGTCCAGCAGGCAGTGAGACTCTTGATAGCATTAGAAAGACTGGGAGTTATGGGCTTACTGAAGAAAGTATGTGATTGGCCATGGGCTTTGAGGTTTCACAAAGCTCATGCCAGGCCCAGTGTCTATCTCTTTCCCTATGGATGAGGGTGTGGTTCTCAGAAACTGCTTCTTTGCCTGACTGTATCCTACCATGCTTCCTGATGTAATGATGATAGTGGACTAAGCTTCTGACACTGTAAACAAGCCCCTAATCAACTGCTTTCATTCAAAAGAAACTGTGTATTGAGACAGAGTCTCCTTCTATAAGCCAAACTGTTTCTTAATCCTGTTTGTTTTATCTGTCCAGCGTTGAAATTAGAGTTGTGAGTCGCAGTGTCCAGGTCGTAAATTTTTACAGAGAGCAATGACTACTCCCAATCTCTCCACTGCTTGGTTCTTAGAAAAAAACCTGGTAAGATTGGTTGCAACAAGCGAAATATCTCGACTAATTACACTATTCTACAAGCTTACTTACTGTATAGTTAATTCTGCACATAAATGAAAATGTATTATCAAAATAATTGAAGCAAGTCATGTTTTACATGCTTTTATTATACTGCTATCTCCTGTTAACATTAGAAATTTCTGGTTCTGTCGATCAAAAGGACATTGCGTGGAACCATATTTAGGGACTTCAGTCATCAATTAACTTCAACTTCTCATCTCTGCTTTTCTTTTTATGATTCGTTTTAACCATCATGTATACTATCGCCTTTGTAGTTTCCAACTTAACTCTATGAACTTATACTGCGACATGGTATCTAAAAATAATATTTTCTCTTTGTGATCTACAGGGAAAATCTAATCCCTCAGAATCACAAAGAATTAAATCACAGAATTTATAGACTTTGTAATCCTTTTATACTACAGATATATTTATTCAGCTCTCTATCACCAATCCTTTCTTCTGAACTGTTCGCATTTTGAAAAAGGTATAGCATACTGGTCTCGTTTCTGTGCATACCCACAGTTCCCCTTATTTACTGTTCATGTGAATTTGAAAACATTTGCTTTATTTTATAAACCCTTTGATTTGTTTTTTAATTTTCTGGTACTCTATATATACTATGGATAATCAGTATATAGCTATGAATTAATGAGCATACTAAAATTCAGATAAACCAAGGTAGTTCATCCAAAATCAAAAGTAAAAATCGGAATTGCTATTGGCAACTGATAAGTGTTATGAGAAGAGTTAGTTGTCTTCAATGTGTACTCCTGGTAGGTTTTCCATAGCCCAAAATGTATTTAGGAAACATAAACTAAACTTCTCATATTTTAAAAAATACAGGAACACGTAGTTGGAGGGGTAGACATGGGGTTGGAGAAGTAGGAGAAAGGGGTGATCATTCAAAAACCATTGTATGAAATTATCAAAGAGCCAACAAAAATGCGTGGGGGAGACTCTAAATGAAAAGCAGTAAAAAAGACAAAATTTCCCCTCATTTGCAATTCAACATAATTTATTCAAAGACAGAAACAGTTCAATGTTACCGAGTCTCTGCTGTGGCGTGGTGATTCATTTAACCTCACACTGAATGCTCACACTCTCTTTGCACCTTCCCAGTGAGAATGAGGCATAAAACATTCTGCAAAGCTGTCATTGCACCAAAACTGAAACCAAACAACACATAAAATGGTTCTTGGAACCCTTAGAAATTGTGTAGTTATTCATGTGTTAACTTTCAATCGTCAGTCATCTGATGCTGATTTCTAATAAACGTGGCAGCAATACATTGTCACTATCTTATACCTGCTACAAAATTTCTTAAGATAGTCTGTGAACTATTAGTAAAGTCTGGCCAACATAGAAATCGGATATAATCAAGGATGTTCTGAAGTGATTTTCTAAATCCATTATTCTTTCTTAAGTACTATTAGCAGTGCAGATAGAATGAATGGCCACATAAACAAACTTTAACACATGTTATTTATTCAATTGCAAAGAAAAAACATCTCTCTCTCTCTCTCTCTCCCCTCCCTCTCATTCTCAGGCACTTTTAAAAATAGAATCTGCTGTCTGTCTCCCTTTGAATCCCTACAGAAGCAGCCTCCACACAGCCTCCTTCCTAAATGGCTTCTGAGGTCATCATCTTTTAGCACTCTGTCAATGGTTACTGGGAATTCAAACCAATTGTATCAAGTGGAATAAAACTATCATTAAAATCACTTACAGAATCATGGACATACAATTTCAGGCACAGTGAAAGAAAGAAGAATACAGATAAGAAGTCAACAAGAAGACTCTGGGCAGTGTGAAACAAAGCTCATGCAGTTACCAAATACCTAGAACCACAATTCCTTATCCACCTCAGGTAATACTTCGATAGCAACTAAATATGAAAATCTCATATAGTTCTCAGTAACTTATTTCCATTGACCTAATTCTATCATGTTTTCATTATAGGTTTTATGTTGTATTTGTTTTGTGTTTATGATTGTAACAGCACGAGTTGGTGAGTTTGCTTGACTTGGCATCTATTTGAAAATCAGAGTACAGGCCGGGCGGTGGTGGCGCACGCCTTTAATCCCAGCACTTGGGAGGCAGAGGCAGGCGGATCTCTGTGAGTTCAAGACCAGCCTGGTCTACAGAGCTAGTTCCAAGACAGGTTCCAAAGCCACAGAGAAACCCTGTCTCGAAAAACCAAAAAAAAAAAAAATCAGAGTACAACACACGGGAGCTGTAGGAGTGTAGGAGGCAATTATTTCCTTTCATCATATGGGACATGGGTATAAAAACACAGATATCAGGTTTGTCGTTAAGTACCGTTACCAACTGGGCCCCACTACCACCACGTGTAGTCATTTTGTCCAGGTAGTTAGTTAAATACTGAATAGCTCCTGCCCACACAAACTTCAGGATAGTGAATCATTTGACTTTATTCCTAAAACCGTGAAAAGTCATCTTCTTTTTGATAAATGCTACCACGCCTGACTTCTAATTATACTACAGCAGCAGAGTAATAAAAACCAACAACGTCCTGATGAACATTCTGACACGAAACAGGCAGTGGACTAGCATAGAGAATCCATATATAAACCCATGCAAATACAGACAAATGCTCCTGCTGGAAAAAAAGACAGTCTCTTCATCACATGGTGATGAAAAATATGGATATCCACAGAAGTATTAACTAAATTGTTTTTCTAACCATGCACAAAAATCAGCTCCATGTGGTTTAATAACATCTCCATAAAGCCTAAATTTTAGAAATAGGCATAATTGAGGATTAAGTGAGAATCAGAAGAACCTAAGGACCCCAGCTGGCAATTGATGGATTCTGGGGGAAGCAGTGATTATCGTCAGTAAACTAGGAGATTGCCAGCCTACAACAGACCCTTTCAAACCTGCAACCACACAGCTGCCTCTCGTTAACACAGGTGGGTCATGAAACAAAACAATCAGGCATGACTGTAGGGATTTGGTCCACGGGAAGATGGTGAAATGGTGACAGGTAGAGAAGAGAGTCAACAGATTAGTACATACTTCGCTGAAATTCCCAAAGAACAAATGCATTACATAATCCAAGGAAATACAACGAGGGAAGAAGGAAGAAGAGAGAGAAGGTGATAGAGGAGTAGTCCAGAAAATCCTGACCTTCACAATGTATGTAAGGAAGAAATACAGAGGATTTACGGTTATCTTCACAGTGCCTTTTCCAGGGGATATTTTGATGTGAGTCACTATATGGAATTCATGTCCTATGTATAGTAGTCATATATGACTTCTATTTTATGGATCTTTTATAAATATTAGCCAATTATGAATCCCATTGACTCCTCCTTATAAAACTTGGTCACATAGGGACTAACACTTGCTGAACTGTATCAAGACACTAATTTTCTTTGCCTTCCTGTTACATTTGGCTATAAGCCTCAGGATACACTGTATCTGAAATAATAATTCAGCAAATAAATGACAGAAATGACAAGCAAGGAATATAAAGCAGGTGCCTTAGAGCTCAGACAGAATAGAAGAACAAATTTTGAACACTATAGGATAGAAGCGCATTTGAGTTGAATTTTGAAATTCTATGAATAGAGTCTCTGACACAGTGGAGTGCCCATTCACTCTACAAATATTCACTGGGGACCCATTAAATAAGTTAAGAATGAAAGATATTTTGAATAAAAAAAGCAAGGAAAAAGTTTAGAAAGTACTAAGCAAGAAAATTATATGGTGGATAGAGGACATGCCAGATAGTAGAAAATTGATAGATAATAGATAGGTGACAGGCAATAGATAGATGTTCATTTTAGAGATATGAATGCATAAATGATAGACAAGAGACAGATGATTCATAGGTAGATATATGGTTGATATTAAGAAAATTAATTTAAAGGTAAATTTTAATTTTATCATTACTATTATTGCACAGTCATTGACTCATTGTTTTTATGACGAGTTCACAAAAGAGTCAAGTCTTAAATCAATGCCAAACTTAGCATTGAGGAGTTTCTGGACAGCGTGGAGGTTTACAGTGAGGTATTTAAATATCTTCGATGTTACTAAACTAATATCCTTTAAGGTTTTTGAAACCTAAGATATGCATGTACACATTAAAATTTCTTGATATGTGCACTTCCATTCATAAATGGTTCATGACTTATTACAAATAGGGTTATAATGAGCCATGACATAGTAAAAGTTTGTAGAGAATTGTCATAAGGTTACACTTCTGTTTCTTTGCACTGAGAATTATGTTATACTAAACTAAAGATAAAACTGGGTAAAAAAATGAAATATTACACACATGCCTTTGTATGTCCAATCTCTCATCTTCAAAGTACAAACCTAAAACGTGATCTCACACTGACCCCCAGATTTCCTAATCAAATACAAGTGCACAGAATGACTTTGAACAATTTATAAAATATGTAACCTCACATACAAGACACCTCATAATAGCCTTGAAGTTAATTCAAAGAATTTAGAAAACTCATTCATCCTCTGATTCTCCATTACTTTAAAGTAAGCAATTCCTGGATTATTGGGGCATTTAAATGTATATACCTAACTTTGTACCATAAACTACATTAAAGCATTTAAATTGATGGTATATTAATTATAGGTCCTCAGGTTTTCAATTGAATAAGGTTTTAATCTCAGATAGAAGACATCATCAATTTCAGTATGGTGAAAGACAAAAATATTTTGAAATACATCTGAATAAGATCCAATGGTGTTTTTAGATCCTCATGTGAGCAAGAATGCATATTTTAGGTCTTTTGGAAGATAGAAAAATGATGATTATTAATATATATCTTTACATCATTGTTTTCATTATCTATATAAAATATAAAGGAAGCAATTATATCTATATACTATGTCATGGTTCTAAAATTGCTTTCATTTGTCTTATTTTTCTCAGTCTTGATTCCATATTTATTTAGGTAGACAGAGATAAAATTTTACCTTCTGTTTGCTCTATAGCTAGATGAAATGAAGCCCAGTGAAGAGGAATAAACGTAGCATCTTCTAAATCCAAGACTTTTCACTTATTTTTTTCTTTAGAATGATGTGGATAGGTAAAATTAAAGAGCAAATTATGTACCTAGAAGTTATATGCATCCCCATACGATACCTTTTCATTTGTGAAAGCATAATATATTGTTTAATGTCTTAATGGACAGGTTATTGACAGTTTCAAACTGAACATAAATTCTAGGATGGAAAATTCAAAATCCTGATCATAGGAAACTACACTGAAAGAGAGGAAAGGGCAGCTTGCTGTAAAATTGTGCAGTCAAAATTAGAAATTAGACATGAGCATGAATTCCCATTGGTACATAATTAGCAAAAACATCTAATGGAGTAAATCAGGGTAGGCTTCTGTGCCTGCCTCGTCCTTCAAGAAGACTTTTCCTGTTCAGTGACCTTAGAACCTTGAGTAAACAGAGCAGTGGCCATGTTGCCTCAGTTTGGAGTGCACTTTTTCTTCCTCATACTTGGTATCCCCTTGCTCTTACAAAGGCCAACTCAGGGGCATTATAGCAGGTGAGTCACATCTCCTAAATATAATATCAAGATTTATGAATTGAATAAGCCAGGAGTTTCATATTTTCTAGTGAAAATTTTTGAGATACTTGATAATATTCCTACATTTGCTATAATTTTCTTCTGATACTCAGTATACGTGGAGGGTAGATCAATGGCATGTGCCCATTACTTTCAGCCCATATTTAAAATCCCATTTCTGGCTCTTGTAATGAAAGGCAAAGATATGTGAATTATAACAGTCTGCATTATTCCATATTAAAATCACAGGTCTCTCTTCCTGATATGTTAGAAACAACGAAAAAAGTTTCCACATCTTTGTTATTGGTATTGCCAGTTTAACTTAAGAAAAATGCAATTATAATGACAATAATATAATACCAGAAATAATAAAAGCATTATTACATGTCAGTTACTATTTTGGGCAATGTATATTCACTGTATGTAAGGTGCTATATGAAATATTTTCTGCCAGACAATCTCAATGACAGGTATAAAGATGACGTTCATTGGGGAAAGATAAATTAAGGAATGCCCAGAAGAATACAGATGCTAAGTAATGGAGCAGAGATTTAAAATCAAATCTCACAGCATCTGGCTTCCTTCTATTTACTTGTCATTAGTAGTGTAAATATTTCCTGTCAGGTTAGTTAGCATTCAGCCAGGATCACACGTCTTCTGGGCAGGGGAGGTAAGTGAATGTCTATGGGTGTGTACAGGCATGTGGAGGCCAGATGTTAACCTTAAGCGTCTTCTTAATATCTATCTTGTTTTGAGGACAGTGTCTTTAACTTACCTGGCATTTGCATAATAGGTTGGGATGACTAACCAGTGAACCCCAGGTATCTGTGTGCATCTGCCTCTGTGCATAGGAACCATAGCTTACACTGTCATACCTAGTGCGTTCACATAAGTTTTGAAGAACAAGTTCAGGGTCTCAGGATTGTGCATCAAGCACTTACGCCATAAACCCCAGCCACAGGATTACATTTCTTAAGCGTGCCAGGCATTGATCTCCACTTTTATAATTAACACAGGAATGAATATATAATGTGTTTCTATCTGATAAATCCAAAGCTAAGTTTCTATAGTTCAGATTCACTAAGACAAACGAGAAAATAGGCAATATTTACTATTCATTTTGACTAAGAGATTGAAGTTCTCATATTGTATGATGCCTTTGAATATATGAAATTTCTGGCTGAGGTTTCAATGTACTTCTGCCTGTGAGAAACTTTCCATCGAGTTTAAAAATATGCAGTGTTAAAAAGTAGACTATCTAGTATGGCAAGTCATATCAGCTTTGCTACTGATTCACTTTATCCAGATTTTTTTCAGGATTGTACCAGCACTTATCAAATATCCTAGAAATAAGAGCCTAAAACATCATAATTATACTTTAAGATTTACCAGGATACTGAGAATTGTTGTGGGAGTTCAGTCCAAAAAAAAAGAAAAAACAAAAAAAAAAAACAAAAAAATCACCCCCCCCAAAAAAACATGACTTTATCTTCGAAGATGATTATTCATACATTCAAAGCCATTCCAGTAGCTGTTATGAAATGAGTAATTCTCTCCTTACATCCAACACTTCCTCGGTATCACTTTGAGAAAGTGCTTGCCATATTGTCCAGATGCTTGACTAAAGTGAAAGGTGAAGTTAGCAGAGCCCAGCTAGGTACCTGATGTTTCTTTCCACTCTTCATCTGTGGGTGTTTACATTTACTATTCTGAGAATCTTATCTTTTTGACTTCCTTTTCACATTACAAGCCTTAGTTCCAGCCTTTCATTCCTCATAAATCAAATTTCCTTGTTTCTTCACTTCTCAAATAGAATTTCTCCAGTATTTATTGAGATATGCCATTACCTGAAGCGGAGCACCACCTTGAATAAGATTTGCTTGGCTTTCAATATTCACTGAGTAGGAAACAATAGTTGCACCCTTTCTGAAACATATTTTGTGAAATAGAGGTGGTTCTCAGTAGTTTACATGAACAATTTTATTTTATTTATTGTTCAATGGACCAATAACCCTATCTTGATTCCTGATTCAGCTATTTATTGAATTAAATTTTCTTACAAAACACACACCTTTGTATTTCCTAATACTGTTTGGCCGGATCATTTATGTTGTTTTAATGAAAACAATAACAACACACAAATGAATAGAATTAAAAGAAACAGAAGCAAGGGTTAACTATAGAAATAGAAAAAAAAAGGAAGGGGGGGGCAAGGAAACAAGGGAGGATGGGTGAATGGAAAATAATGAAACAAAGTCCCAATGCAAGTGAATATAACATTTTATAAACTTTGCATCGAACCGCAGAATGTTCAGAGTTTTTTTCATATGATCCTGAGAAATTAAATATTTATCAAACCACTGCAATATGCTGTCAATATCACATGTACTATGAACATTTCACAGAAACATCGCAACAATGTATGATTTGAGAAATATTATTTAACACACACAAGACACAAATATCTGTACCATTAGTAATTTGTTTGTCTGACATCATATTTGAGAAGTTCCTGTCTATCAACTCAAAATCTAATATTCCTCAGATATGATGTTTTATCTGTGGCATTGTTAAAGCTTGAAAAGTTAAGAGAGGCCAAGGTGCTAGCTAAGAACTGAAGCTGAAGAGTAATGAAATACACAAGGAGACCCCATAGTTTCTGAAGCTGTAATCTCCCATTCAAACATCAAGACGCTCATCGATGTAGAGATATTCTTCCCCATCTATGAAACAGCACAGCTGAAGCACTGATACTACTCAAAGCAATCTGATATCATGGAATTGTATAAAAAAATCTGAACCATACTTTTAAAATATTCATTTTTTGACTTAAACAATATCTCTATACACTTATGTACCATATTGCAAGGTATTACTGCAGGAAGGTCATGAATAATAATCAATTCTGTATTATTAACACATGTATTGCCTTTTACTTTAGAATGAATCTACCAACACCTTTTTACATAGGATTTATTAATCCAACATGCCATCATACACTCATATTCACCTAACTGGATTATTGTACCCTTTGACTCCACCCTGCACACATTACCCAACATTCTCTGTCTAATTCTTTCTCTTTCTCTGCAAACTGAAGCGCGGCTCTCTAGCTTAGGTTTACAGCACGTGAGCAAGTGGCTTGGAGTACATCAAGACTAAAGCACAGGGTCCACATTCATTAGTTGTTTCTCTTACTGTATGGCTTAATCTTGCCCAGAGTACTGTCCTTTATACCCTGTCTATCTGTTGATCTTTGCACATATTATGCGGCTTCATCTCTCAGAATAATCACAATTGTTTACACTATACATTAAGTCATATAACAATGACTTCGAGACAAGTTAATCAGAACATTAGTGTTTCTCTTCATAGAAACTTTCCTGCATTGCACTTTTTTTTAAACTCTGATAAGCTTTATCATCCAACTATAAAATTTCTCTTATATTTAACAGCCTTCTTTAAAAATTTCCAAGGAGTGCAGTAGAAGATGAAGGTGTGAAGGTTAAGCTATGCAAGAAGAGAAACAACATTTTAAAAGGAGAAAAAAAACTTTACATTTTTAAATGCGATAAATTTCTAAACCATAAATATTAGAGATTCCAAATCCTTTTAGCCCATTTATTTTGCAAGCTCCTGAAGGCGTAGAGTTCACAAAATAATAGAGCAAGTTACTTGAGAACAGAATAGCCTATTAATATCAATCTACTTTCTTTGCTCTGCAAACACATTTTGCATCTGAGTTGAGTATATGCTGTGCTTGTTTCCTGTGCAAAATAAATAAACTTTTCCTTTGAAAGTACACATTTAATAAAGAAGAATTCCTCCTATGACTGAACTTGAAGTTTCCCTCACACTCATAGTTGTAGGGCAATAGAAGAGAAAATATTCATATATATTATATATATATACATATAAAAATATTCAGTTGTGTGTCTAATACCTCAGTCTCAACTCATTTGTCACTCAGAGACAATCCATGCTCTTTTTCTCTTTCTACTTGTGTATATGTGTGTATGTGTGTAGATACATATATATGTATACATATATGTAGTATGTGACAGAGAGAGAGAGATGAAATAAAAAGAATGCACAGGATGTTTCTCTAACACTCAGAAACTTAACAGCTGTCTGGAGAAAAACTTCCTCGCAATTACATGTTGTCAACCACAATGGCTGCATTTGTTAGCAGTAACTGTCTTTACCCGAAAGAAGGGCTAACATATTGTGATTTATTCACATGGTTTAATTGGCAAAACATTCTCAAAATGTGTTAAGTGAGCCTGATGTTTCTAGTAAAGTACAGTTGTTGTCAATGGTGAAATTTGGGCTTTTATGAAAACAGAATTTTGAAAAATTTACGCTGGAACTCTATCACTTCTCAATTCTAAAGATTTTACCAATTTTACTGGTAATAAAATAAATAAAGGTATGTTGGGTTATAATCTAATAACATACATCTATAATCCAAATATTAGCAGAATTCAGTGAGCCATTTTCTCACAGAGATAAGTGTAAGATATTACAATATAATACATGGTTTGTTAAAGGTCCATTCAGAAATATAAGCTAGACAACTGCATTTCAATTATAGCAGAGAAACGTTTATAATATGGAATCAAAATCCACATTCAATTAATCTATGACAAAATCTTTAACTTTCTTAAAATTTCACTTCTCTTTTCAGCTTTATAACTGTGTGGTTATATTTTCTTGTCAACTAGAACATCTTAAAATAAAATTTGTATGATTACCATCAAAATTCAATTATCCTCTCTTTACATTGATATGCTTATAATAAAACATAAACTATTAATGTTTCTTACCATATTTTCCTTAGAAAATATAGTCAACTTTGCTTATTTCTAGTAGTATTAATTTCTAGAAGGTTTGTTTTTGTTATTTGTAAATGAAATAATAAATATTTAATTTTTCAGTGTTAATTCTGTATATCAGAAAACATCAAAAGTGTCTGCAAAAGTTTAGAATACACACCAGGGAACACATGTGTACATGGAAACACACACACACACACATAAACTCAAAAACACACATATATATGCACACATATCATGTAGATAATTTTAGACCCCTCAAATCTGTTTATAATGATTAAAATACTTTCAACTATAGAGACATTCATTTTTAAAATTATTTAATCATGAAATCAAAACTATACTCATATTTACCCATTGCCAGAAATTTCCCCCTTCTTATAAACTGTTTGTTACACTCAGGCTAGTGCACATCCTTAAACTTTAACTCTCCCTTATGTGGAACTTCTGAAGAAAGAGCTAAAATTAGTGACCCAAACAGAGTTTAATAATTTAGCAGCACATCTGTTATTTATTGTTAAATATTCAAACTACTTTCTTTCTTTTCATCATTTTTATTACCTTTATACTTTTACAATTAAATTTTTTTCTATTTATTTAGGTGTTTTATCTGCATGTATGTTTGTGCACTAGGTGCCTGCCTGATACCCACATAAGTCAGATGTCAGGTCTTCCTGAATTGGCATTGCTGAAAGTTGGAAGACACCATAGGGATACTGAGAATCAAATGTGTTTCCTCTACAAGAGCAACATTTTTTTCTTGAACATTGAGACTTTTCTCCATTCCTTTGTTTTAAAAAAAAAAAGAAATAAAGAAACATATACTTAGCAATAAGTCTGTTGATGAGTAGTCTCCACAGATTCATTAATTAATTGCACAGGAAAAGGGAATATACCTGTTTCAAGGACAGCTTACTTCATGACAGTATAAAAATGACTTATTTTATTAATGTACCTCATAAATTTCAATTTGCCTGATATATCCTTTTAGAGTAATGAGTTTTTAATCAGACAGAGACACTGAGAAGACCCCAATAATAGTGAATTTATTTTTGAGAACTGAATGTGTCTTACAGTTTATGTTGTTATCAGCAACCTTCAAGGTCAGTTACTTCATGTATAAAATAAGGACTATACACTTTTTTCCAGAATAGAAATTGTATAAATATCAATGGTTATCTGGTATTTACTAAATAGTTTCTTAATTATTTCTTTTCCAAACATTTGTTGGAAGCTAAACAACAATTTAAAATGAGACATACAAGGCAGACTCATGTGACAGAATTCAGGCAAAAGATAATTTATTATGGTTAGAATCTTACAGGTCTTTGTTTATAGTTTTCCATGTTAGTAGCCATGTTGGGACAAATCTCTCCTTCATTCTCCACTGACTTATATTTTGTCTTTCATGTTCTGTAAATGCAGAATGAGTTCCTGTATTTATTTGTTTTGTTTTTTCAGTGATTCTGTTAGCAATCACCGCTCTCCTGATACTCTTATTAATCATTTGCATATTGTGCAATAAATCTGACCAACAGAAAAAAACTACTCTTATTAATAGTCTGGATATTACGCAATACATCTGACCAACAGAAGAAACTTTGCTTCCTGCAGATGCAGAGCCTCGCTTTTTCCTTTGTGTAAGTGAAAGACATTACAAGCAGAGGTGCTGATCTGTCATTAGGCATGCAAGCAATCAATCCAAATGCAGTTTTTAAACCTAGCCCATTCCCCGGAGTTTGCTGCTGTTAGCATAAAGTGATACACAATGATTTTAAAGGGGTAATTAACACATGATTAAATATTTATTCTCTGTATAAAAAGGGTCCTAAGTGCTTTGCTAGGACAGTAAATACAGGACTTACTAACTGCCTTTGGAAATAAGGAGTAGCAACTGACTGGGGACCTGGATTGCAGATCCTCACCATGCAATGCTAGAACTGGGTCTTTCATTACCAAACTGTCTAAGTTTTTCTTACATTCCAGAAACAATGTCTCTTGTGGCTGTTTTATGATGGTTTGTATCATAAATATTAATAGATGATTAAATTATATTGCACTGAAATTTAAAAGCTTCTATAAGAACCTCACTGAACCACATCTACCTAGGTTTGCTGTGTGTTGCCTCTGGTCGCTTCCTCACTGCCATTCCTGGTTGAGTAGCTGTGAGAGCAGCCATATGGACTGCAAATTCTATAATGTTTAATTCTGGTGTTTCATGGGGACTGTTTTTGACTTTTGGTGTCAAGAGCCTACATAAATATTTTGTTCTGAATACACTGAGACACTTAGGTGATGACTATGTGGAGGAAGAACTGACATAATTGTAACTGTATGCTGTCATTCATTTATATAGCCTCACATGCTATGTTTAACTCATTAATTAAATTGTTATTTTAGAGTGGGTAAGTTTAACAAGTTCCACATTGCATCAATCGTAGAATGACTCTAAATAAGTTCATTACTAAAAAGAATTGTATATTTGTGATTAATTTATGGCTATCTCAAACGCTCTAAAATGCAAGGTAATAAATGTAACATAGAGTGATTGCTCTTTATGCAACCCAGGTGTTGCTCTTCCATACTTAACATTTTTTTAAAATTCTTTAACTCTTACGGGTGTACTGACTTTATTTAATTCCTAAAGCCCTAGATACAGAATGTGTCAAATTGCCAAAAGATAATCAGGCTACTTCTAATCTGCTTATAAAATCGCAGGCTTGGCTATGCATATGTGAAATAAAAGCTTCTAGAGACACTGTCTCTCCAAGGGAGTTCTTAATATAAATACAGGTATTAGTGTGGGAGATAGTTCCCTCGATAAAGTACAATCATTCACAAAAATGTAGGGACCTAGTTTAAGTTCCACAGAACCAAAACAAATACACATTTTGTAGGCTGATTTAAATCCCAGGGCCCCTCTGAAAAGATACAGATAGAGGATTCCCCACATCACATCATCATCAGTCAGATAGCCTGGCAATAGTACTTGGAAACAAGAGACTCTGTCTCAAGGTACAAGGTGAGAACCAGAACCAGAGGTTGTTCTCTGGCTTCTACATGTATGTTCTCTGGCTTCTACATGTATGTTCTCTGGCTTCTACATTTATACATGCATGAACACACACACATACGCTCTCTCACACACACACACAAACATGAACTCTCTCTCTGTCTCTCTCTCACACACATACACACACAAAACTTCCCCCCCACACACATGTAATTATAAGTGCCCTAACCTAGAGTATCAATACCAAAGTGTCAGTCTTGAAAACATATGTACAAGTAACATAGAAATAGAGCAGGTCATGTTTAGAAACACATGTGTTATGTATATATCCATGAATGAAAAAAGCATATGAAGTTAAAAGAGAGCAAAGGGGTTATATGAAAGGGTTAGAAGGAAAAGAGGGGAAGAGAGAAATGACCTAATTAGATTGTAATCTCAAAGACTTAACTAATTAAAAAATACCAGTAGCCAGTTGTAAACATCTCAACAATGTGAAACATATCGCTCACCATTGTCACTGCAAAGAATGAACAGTCTCCTCTAGTGTGAAGTGATGAATTGGGTAGGGCTAGTCATAGGAAGACTCTTGGGTAAAATAACAACAACAACAACACCTCCATGAGAACAGATTAGTCATAAGACTTTCTGTTTTGATTCATGTGTTTAAAAATATACGTTTCAAATAGTCTTAAATATTTACGGAACCATTTTCAATTATTTGTATTCTAGTTTGTAGTTTTTGGAGTAAATAAAATTAGCATACTGTTTATAACACATTTACATGAAATCCAACTAGCTTTACAATTTTAATAATGTGTGAATTACCCAGAAATGCTTACATATGCTGATATATACATAATATGTGTAGAACTTAATATTTACATTGATAAATAGGCATTCCTTGAATTTCAAACTAACGAAGTTTTCTTTTTATAAATATTGATACATTTTAATGGAATTTTTTAAGTTAAAATAAGTTAAACACTATTACACTTATGCTTGAAAGGTTGTATTCTTAAAGTATTTTATTTAGTTTTAATTTTACTGCATATTTAATGTCTCAATGGCAATAACTTTCATAAAATAAACATGAGAAACTATTCTAATGTTTTATTTTTACTTTATTTTAATTTGCATGTCTTAATTTGGGCTTCTATACAAAGCACTATGGAGTGCGCTGCTTATATACAACAAAATCTACCTCTTCCTGTACTGCACACTGGAAGTCTGAGATTGGATTGCAAACATGGTCCAGTTCTAGCGACAACCTGCTTCCAGTTTGCGTATTAATGAACTTTTATCCTGGCATAGCGGCGAAAGACTTGATTAGTTTTTATCATTCTTGTGGAGACACAAATCTATGCATAAAAGGCTCATGATGTAATTGCCTTCCAACAACCACATGCAAATACTATGACATTAATAGCACAGTTTTAAAAAGTTAATTTTGTATCATGATAACCAGAATTCTTGCAACGATGGGTGAAGTAATCTCCATTCCTCACCTTCGCGAGGCGCTATTGGCACTTGATATCTGCTGTTAGAGGGACTATTGGTTCTTCTTTAAGGATGTGGCCACTGGTCATTCCCTATGTATATGGTCCCCACCCAAGCACCTATGAACCGATAGGACTTACTGGGTAATGAAACCAAGCAAAGATAGGAGAGAGAGCTATTGGGGAAGATACAGTTATTTGGAGCTGGTAATCATGTTTTATTTTCAAAATTGTCAAAAGTAACCTGAGGCCCACACTACGTTCAGGAACCGGAAACTGCATGTCTCAGAAAGCTTCGGTATAAACAAACAACAATGAAACAAAGAAGAAAGAAAGAAAAGAGAGGAAAGAAAGAAAGAAAGAAAGAAAGAAAGAAAGAAAGAAGGAAGGAAGGAAGGAAGGAAGGAAGGAAGGAAGGAAGGAAGGAAAGAAAGAAAGAAAGAAAGAAAGAAAGAAAGAAAGAAAGAAAGAAAGAAAGAAAGAAAGAAATCCTCCTAATGATGTGCCCCACTTGCTCCTGCAGCTGATGGGAGCAGACGCACAGGAAAGGGAGAAGAAGGATTATAATATCCAGAGGGGTAAAGGACACCAGAATTCCACAAAATCAACTAAACAAGGTCCATAGGGACTCACAGAGACTGAATTAACAATCGCGGAGCCTGCATGAGTCCATTCTAGGTCCTCTGGATACATGCTGTGATTGTTTAGCTTAAGGTATTTGTTGGACTTCTCACAATGGGAGTAAGGGTGTCTCTGCTTCCCTTGCTCCTCCTATTGAGTTGGCTCCTCCAGGCTTTGACTTGAGAGTATATGACTAATCATATCGTGTTCGATTGATATCACTGGGGAGTCTACTCTTCTGAAGAAAAACAGAGGAGCAGTGGATCTGGGGGAGAGGGGAGGTGATGATGGGATTCAGGAAAAGTGGGGAAAGAGAGGTTATGGTTGATATTCATTGTATAAGAATAGACATAATTCTTTAAAAATTTAGGAATTTTGGGATTACACAAACATTTGATTTTTGTAATGATCTGTGATGCTTAATGGATTTGTACAGCTTGAGTCAATTTCATCCTGTGCTATTCTTTAGTTTGCTCTTCAAGATCAAATCCAATGATTGCCATATACACAATATTAAACTTTAAAAACTCTTTCTCACAGATATCTTCAAGTTACTCTAAAATAACTCTAAAAATAAACAATCTCATTGATTGAGATTTTAGTTTGTAAAAACTGAAATAATATAGCTATTTTAACATGACTGTAGCATCTACAATATATTAATATGTTACTTATTTTTATGAAATATTCAGTTGATGGGTAGTTTTTCTTAGTGTTAAGCATTTTTCAATCTGTCTAAAGTGAGACCTCAGTATGCTTCATACCATGGGTTCATAGATCTTAGAAATACTCGTGAATTACTTCCTTCCCTCATTTGCTCTTGAACTTCCAGTTCTCTCTCTCCCTCTCTCTTTCTCTCTCCGTGTGTGTGTGTGTGTGTGTGTGTGTGTTTGTATGTATACCTCTCTCTTCTTTATGGTCTTATTGTTGGAGAAAATGATGTTTGTCTTCTATGTGGATTGTTTTCTGATGTCTGGCACAGGTTAGGTAAATATGGAAGATACCAGGTATACAGCTGCTGAATGTTGGGGTAAAATATGAATGGTGAGATGAGGAACAGAAAATTTTAATGTTAAATTTACATTCTATATAAAAACACACCATTTCACCTTTTGTATTTGAATGTTTTCCAGATTGTTTGGCATTAGTGGCAGAGTTTGGATTCATTAGCCTCTCTTAAAAATCAACAATAATGCCTGTTCATTTATAAATACTTTTCAGTAAACTCATGGTGCATAACAAATTATATATATATATATATATATGTATGTGTGTGTGTGAATTTTGCCTTATGATTTTAACAATTTAATGTATCTTCCATTAATTAAATGTAGCTTTTAGTACATGTATTTTGAATGAATAAATATATTTTTAGAAGTTTGCTGCAGTCCATAAATATAAGCTGAACGTATTTAAGTAGGATAGAATTGAGTCTTTTCTATGTCATCCACACAATTCATAGCTGAAAAGCATTGAGAAGACTTACAAAAAACTAAACAAAATTTCAAAGTGGGCAGCCTATTATTATAGGTGCTCCATCAGAAGAATGTAATTTTCCTCCCTCTGCAGCCATCAACTGCCATTGATTCAGACACCCACATGTTCATGTATAGTAACACTAAGTGAATTTGGGGAGTCATTAAAAAATTTTGAGTTAGGAATTAGATTGGAAATATGTTTGGGGGAGGTGAACTTGAAGTAAGAGAGTAGAGGATGACTATGATCTGGATACTTTCTATAGATTTATGAAATAGTTAAAACTTTATTAAAATCATAAATATTTCAATGATTTGTAGCTATTCTTGTTTAATCTGGCCCTGAAAACATGCAAAGCTTCATGGAATGCTTGAGTCTTAGTCTCTGTCAGTTATTAGCTATTGGATCCTCTTAAAATTATTTAATATTCCTTAGCCCTAGTAGCAATATCTGGGAGGTGAGGAAAATGTTGTGTATGTAACACATTACAGTATAATGTTTAGCAACAGAGTTAGTACTTGGATCTCAAAACTATCTGATTCTTTTGAGTTAAATTAAACCCAATACACACATTGGGCTCAGCACAAATTGACACTTAGTTAAACATTATGCTGTGAAGACAAGAAAAAAGGGAATAAGTGTGGTATTTATCACTCTTATTATTAATCTTAGACCTAGCTGAAGAAATTCTTGTATCAGCTGATGTGGGCATTGCAGCCCCGAGTTGATATCCCTGCCCCCATTTGAGGTGCTGATCTGCAAGGAAAACATAATAAATTTCCTCTGCTCCTGGAGCGGGGAAGGGAGCAATTTTGAGTGCATGGTGACCGTTCATGATCCCTGCCAGGGTCAGGTTACAGTCCCTTCGCAGCCCCCTCCTCATTTGGTGCAATGGTATAAAACCAGCCCAGCAGACAATAAAGGAAGCTGTTCCACCTCAACTTCCTGCTCTGTGTATTCTTTCAACCTGGACACCCTTCACAGAGACTCTTGGTTCCCGCCCGCGCTGGTGCGGCAAGCTGACAAGAATCAGAGAGTTGTCATTGCTTCCTGAGTATGTGGGGGAAAAAAAGGAGAAACATATAAGCCTGAATCCAATCAGAGATTGTGACACTGGAGCCATTTGTCTCGATGACTGTGAGGATGAAAATATGAAGATAAAGAGACAAACGGGCTTCTGTGAAATAATATGTACCAGAAAAAAAAAATAAGGGAATTTAGTGATGAGCATTATTTATGCAACGACATCATTGCGATAAAATTGATTTTCATTTTATTTCTATTATTAGATGAAACTAGCATACCTAGTTAGAACGAATGTTTCCCTAAACCTCAATGGTAAAGATATGAGTCACTGGAAACTTTAAGGGCCCATGGCCTATCTCGGCTTTGATAATCTCTAGGATCCTGGAAGGCTTTCACTGGAGTGAAACTTAACTTGCATAATCAACCGTGTTTAGAGAACTGCTGGCCATAAGAAAATGAGAAGTGGAATGATTTAGATGGGGGAAAATCATAGACCCTGAAGCGAACAGAAGTGTTGAGAGTTGGACAGATGCCAATCTGGATACAGAACAATTAGGAAACCAGATCAATTACACAAAGTTGGACTTAGCTAGGCAAGGGGGAGATGGATGTATGAGCAGATACATTTCAAGGACTAACTTATCTAACATGCCCTAATTAGCTCTGATTTTTTTTTCTTCTAATATGGCTAGTGGAAGAGCCCAAGGAGCCGTTGCTGTATCTCCAGAGCAAAGATCCCTTCCAGAGCATACCGTCTAGGCTGCATATGTTGCTTCCAAGGGCCTTAGGAGAGGTGGGAGGCTGCCCTAAATTGCCATCTGCTATTTGTTTTGCTCCTTTCACTTTTTTTATTTTTTAATTTTTGGCTCTTTCCTTGTGGTTTAGAAACTGACTCATTCACAGTCAATATCGAGTGCTCTTTGAAATAAAATATAATATATATGTTTCTGCCACCAAGTGCTGGTTTTCACATTTTACAATTTAACCTCATTTTAATTATGCTTATTAGTATATAAAGTGTTATATTAATATAATAGAAATAATATGTAATAAATAAGACTTTATATGTTGTTGTAAAGCCAATATAATCCTGAATGAATTCAGTCATTGATGAGCATATTAAATATATGAGTTTAGCACCCTCCTTGTGATCCAGGCTGTACATGAAATAAAACATAAGTTTTCATGGAGACTGGACTCAAATGTTTCAGTGGAAGGCACACTGTTTGAAATTGTCATGACTGATATCACCTGTATATAACTGTACATAACTGTCATGACATGCTAAATTTAAAATTGCAAAACTAATTTAAATGTAAATTTCAAAACTAGTACTTGGTTCTAGAAATGTGAAATGCTGGTGGTATTCTGAGGTATTCCTTTTTAAAATTATTATTATAATTTTTATTATTGAAAACAATTTTTAAATTTGAATGTTTTGCTCTTATTTTTTTTCCTTCTCTCTAATCCCTCCAGATCCTCTACTCCTTCTTATCCATTCAAATGTAAGTCCTTTTTCAAAAATGCAAAAACTCAACACAACAACAAATCTCCCAAACAAAGAAAACCAAACCAAACCAAAAACTCAAAATGTAAGCAAATAAAAGCACGCAAAAAACTGTGAAGTTAATTTTATGTTGGTCAACTATGCCTGAACATGAGGTCTGCTCTGTAGTGGTTGATAAACCAAGTGTCCTCCAGCAAGTACAAATGAAAGTTCAGTTGTTAATTTCTATTGTAGTGGCTTGGTTGTATTCATTTATTCATTAATTAAAAAGAAATAACCAAATAGTATATAATAAGATTAAACAAGAACATTCACCCCGAAGTTGGACAAGGAAAAACCAATACAAGATAAAAAGTCCAAAAAAGAGCACAAGATCCAGAGCCCCGCTTGTTAGCAAACTCAGGAAACAATCCCATAAAAAAAAAAAATACTAAATTGGAAGTCATAATAAAATACAGAAGACTTGTTGCAGATGCCTGCAGGTCCTATACATGATGCTTTAGTCCCTGTGAGTTTATATAAGCATCTCTCGTGTTGATTATAGGGTTCATTTTCTTGGTGTTTTCCAATTACTCTGATTCTTTCATTCTTTCTACCTCTTCAACCGGGTACCTTGAGGCCTGGGGATGAAGGGGATTTTACATTCCTTTTAAGGCTGAGTGTTCCAAGGTCTCCAACTCTTTCCATATGTCTCGCTTGGGGTATTTATCTATATCTATATCTACATCTATATCTATATCTATCTCTCTGCTGCAGGAAGAAGCTTCTCTGCAGATTCCCTGGCATCTGCCCTTTGTCCTTGAAACCTCCCCAACAAAATAAAATTTAAAAGTAAAAATAAAAGCAAAAATAAATAAATGAATAAAATCTCAGCAAGGAAGCTGTAGTTTGGCTGATGGAGTCACACAATAAGCCTTTTAGTCCATACATCTTTATTTGTAAGTGTTCATGGCAATGTGTCTTTGATCTGATAGAGGACTCTGGCTTCTGCTAGATATTGGACCCTTGATATTGGGTCCTCACTGGGACTCATCTTGGTTATCCTGTTACTGTGTTGTATTGTGGAGATCCTGAGCTTTGGATCTGTAGATTCGTCCCCTCCACATACCCCAACAATTCATAGATGAGGTGAATATTGGGATGGGCAACCTCATAGTTTTTGTTCTGGGCCTGGGTGGTAGCTGAGTTGGTGAGCTTGTCAGTTTTCCCTTGCCATCAACACCGTGGAGAGAGCCCTCTAACACTGTCCAGACTAGTCCACTTTCTGTGGCAGAAAGAAAGGAGAGGAATCAGTTCTGCTTTCATGCCCTTGGGTCCAACCGGTCTGCACTCACACTGCCAGGGCCAGCTCTACTGTTTTCTCCAGGCTGGTGTGGAGCCTGCTCTCCAGGTTGCTGTACCTAGTGAGGGGCAGGGTCAACTCTTCTCTTGCTCCCAAGGTTGACTCTCCCTCCTATTGTAGGTGGCAAGGGTAAGGGAAATATGCCCTCATGAGTAGGTTTAAAAACAACATCATTTTCAACACAGTACTAAAAGTAGGGGTGTTCTCACTTGCAATACAAATTCCAAGAAGCCTACTAATAGATGTAATATTATTCTTTCTTGTATGATCTGAAAATATAGTTCAGTTGGTGGAGTGCTTATGCAGCATGCACAAAGCCTTTGGTTGTGCTCACAGCATGGTATTGGCCTGATATGGTAGTGGACATCAATATCTCTAGCAATATAGAGGTGGAGGCAGGGGATTCAGAAGTTTAATGCCAGTCCGTATATATAACTGTGCATCAAAAATAAAATATCCTTAACATATGGATTATATAAAATTATTATCTTGTAGAACAATTAATTTGACATATTAATGTATATTTTTCACCCTAAATTTGAATTATCATTTATAGAAATATATGTGATACTAAAAAATAATCAATTTGTTACACAGCACTTTTCAGCAAAGTCTGGTTTTGTTGATGATCTCACACTATTTAGATTCATCAAACGAATGAAATAAGCTACATATAAATATGTAAATGTGATGCATAGTATATTAATATATACTATATACTTTAGTAACAGATGATATATTATTTTTTTTCAATTTTGTAGAAGGATGGGCTCAGGCTGCATCTAATCTTCCATGTAACTTGCTTGACTCAAGTTAAGTCCAGGCTAACATAATGTATTGTGCTCTGTAAGTGGAATCCATTGCAAACCTCCCACTTAAAATGAGACAAGGAGAG
This sequence comes from Chionomys nivalis, assembly GCF_950005125.1. NCBI lineage: Eukaryota > Metazoa > Chordata > Mammalia > Rodentia > Cricetidae > Chionomys > Chionomys nivalis. The sequence continues at coordinate 5,432,487 of NC_080108.1, forward strand.
ATGGGAAATAAACAAAAAGCATTGATATATTACCATGCTAAAGGACTTCCTGCTAAGAAAGCCAAGGATTGATCTACATTAAAAATGTGATTTACTCCAGAAAGAGAATAATTAAGCATTAGTCGATAGCTAAGACATTTTAATAGTATCCTTCCAACAGCTGAAAGCGCATTAAAAGACTGAAAATCTGGACCTGGGGAAAGATTCATTAATTAAACAAAAATCCTTTCTCTTCACAGTGTGAACCTGTCAAAATGTTTTCAAGTGTGGTTATCAGAGAAAACAGATACTTTCACCCAGAGATGATATGAATTTATATCGGTCCTAGAATCTGGAAGTGTTAGCCATTTGAAGCGATGAAGCTGAGAGAATTCCAATGTCATACAAATGTTCTAATGAATCAATGAAATGTAGTGTGTGTACAGGGCTTCTGTACTTAGCTGAATCTTGCGGGGATAGCATAGAGGTTTGAAAAATGTTCCCTGCCTTCAAGGTGCTTCAACCTAGACTGGGGAAGCAAAAGAAAGATAGGTGAAGCAAACCCTGTGATGATTCCATCTAACTAAAGTTAAAAGGATGGGTAAACCAACCAGTGTGCACTCAGAGTCCAGCAGGGTAAAATGCACTAATTAAACTCATGGGTGATTAACTCGGAGTCACCAATAATATACTGCTGTGGCACCAGGGGAAGAAGCAAAAGCATTTCCCCTTGGAACTGTCTAGCCATGAGAGTCCAGATGGTTTCTCTGCTTCCTCCTTCCTGCATTTTTCCATCCTCTGTCTGCCTATTGCATGAATCTGAATCTGTGTCCCTCTCTGTTACAATTCTGTCCTCGTATACCTGTATGTGTCTGTCTGTTTTCTCTTTGTGTGTGTGTGCGAATGCGTGTGTGTGTGTTTGCATCTCTGTGGCTGTGTGTATTTAACAAAGGACTTCACTTTTATCTTCACTGAACAATACAGAAAGCAACACATTGGGACAGGAATGAGATACTTTCTAAAATCTTAGCAGAGTTTTCATGGGATTGATTCACTGGCTCCAACTGAGTCCAACTGACCCAGACAAGAAACAATACTATAAACACCACAACTAATCAACTAATATTCCTAAATAGATATTCATATGATAAGATTGCTTTCAACATCTATATTTTTAGCATTCAGCAAATATTGCATGTGCTTTGTCCTGGGTCAGAGGCAGGAACACTTACATGATGTAAGATAACAGCTATGTGCGGTCCTGGACTTTTAAAGGTTACAGGAGAGATGCAAGGCAAGTAAGGTTGGCTCTGATTTTGTCCTTTTAAAGGCATATTAAACAGACCGGCTGAGTGCACTGCAGAACATCAGTTTTATGTATTAAGTTACTTTAAGGTATACTATTAACTATGGCTGTGTGGTCCATCAAAAGCTTCCCTTTTCTTCCTTAGAACGTAAGAGATATTTTCAGAATATTCCATCATCAGAGTAAAAGCTTGGTACACGAATGTGAGCATGTGTTACTCAGGGGTACTATTTTCCAGATTTTAAGCATGGGAGAATTGAAATGGATGAGAAGGTTTCAGTGAAGGTTGCAGGATTTTTGGAAGGGCCAATCTATCCAAAGAATGGAGAAGAGTATTCTTGATACATGGTGTGATGATGTAACACTTGGAAGAGCAGTCTGATCCTTTGGCTTGATTGGACCCTGGGACTGACAGATTTATTGGTACCTAATTAGCATGCAGTAACATTCACAAAATAATAATGTTACTGAAATTACTAACAAGTAACTTAATGTTCAAGCCATTTAGACTAATTTTTATATTTCTATGTGCCAATATGTATTGTTGCAGTAAAACTGATTCTTAAAAAGTATAAGCAGAGCTTAGTTTCTGTAGTGTAAACTTTGTTTCTGCAGTATAATGGTTATCATGCTCGCCTCACAAAAGGGATAAGCAGCCAGCCTAAATCACCCTGTTATAAAATAGAAGAATGTGGAAGAGTTAAGATTCAGTTGATTTCAGTGATAACATATGAGGAACGTGTGGTTTAAGCTTTGAAACATTTTGTACAATGTTCACAGCAGTCTGTTCCATTTCTTTATTGCTGACCTCTTCTCTTGCTGAACTTCTAATGAGAATAACCTTAATATTCTCCAAACTTCCACTAATCTGAACCTATAATATGGCTTCTTCTATTTTAAGTAGGCATATTTTGATAAAATAGTCATTGTTCCATTCTCAAGCAAATTCATTTCTAGGAATTAGTTCTTTATAAAGCCAGTTGGGAATCCACCCATCCTTGGATGTGTTGATATTTTTCTATGTAAGTGGTGTTTTATATTGTCAAAGATGGGGAAACAGGCACAATGCAGTCAGCAAAGAGCTAGTAGTATTCCAACTTCTTATATCTCTGGGACCAAGTCAGATACGTGTAGCACATGTGATCCTTCTCTGAAAATAGACTTTTGCCTTCAGAAAATAAACTTTTGCCAGACATTGCAGTCAAGTTAATAATATGCCTTGAGATCATTTCAAACTACTCTCAATCTGTTTTCCTACAGTGTACCTAGTCTGTTTGAATTTAATTTGCCTTTAAGAAAGCAATGTAACCATTGCTCAAATGGGACCTCCTGAAACTGAGAAGCTTCTGTAAGTCAAAGGATGCAGCCACTAAGACAAAACGGTAGCCTACTGAATAGGAAAAGATCCTCACTAACCCCACATTAGACAGAGAACTGATCTCCAAAATATATGAAGAACTCAAGAAACTAGACATTAAATTACCAAATAATCCAATAAAAAAAGGGGGGTTACAGACCTAAACAGATAATTTTCAACAGAAGAATTGCAAATGGCTGAAAGACAATTAAGGAAATGCTCAACATCCTTAGCCATTAGGGAAATGCAAATCAAAATGACTCTTGAATTCCATCTTACACCTGTCAGAATGACTAAGATTGAAAATACCCACTCAAAATAGATTCAAGAAGTCAATGAAACCTACCAGACTCACTAGGTCCTTCCCTTCTCAGAGAATACAATAGACTGCTTGTTCTCACAGAAGCCAACCTTCAAAGAGGACTCTCAGACTAGCCTATTTGCAAATAAAATTGGCCTATGGCAAGCAGCTGGGAAGAAGCAAAAGCTGAGCTGCCTAAAAGACATTGCGAACTGAGTCATTTGGAAAGGATGCTTTTCTGTCTGTTGAGCTGCCCGCAAGCTGTGCAGAGTGCCCCAGGTTCCCAGCTTCGGTGAAGCCCCACCTGTGCTGGGGTGGGCCTTGGTAATGCAATATCCTAGAGTCATTTCTGTCTCTGCAAGAAACCCCTCAACCATATTTCAGAACATAACCCCAAACTCATTCCATCATCATGTTGGGTTTGATATCTGTAGTTTTGTCTGTCACGGGTTTCCTGTTTGGGGTTTGTAAGTGGGTATACTGTGTTTCCAACGGAAAAGTCCTGTCAGACAACATCGATGCTGTTCAGCTCAGAAGTTTCTGAACTTTAGTAGACAACTCCTCTAAGGAGAGTAAACCATTTTAGGAGAATTTTTAATATCTAAAATTGTTAGAGCTTGAAAAGACTTAGCTGTCTATTTATTACAATTTCTATGCACTCCTGGATGGATTACATACAATCTCATTTTGCTTTGTAGTTTTTGTATAGTTGCTTAAAATTATAGGAGTTATCTGTCATATTATGTGGAGAAGACATATTTCCATACAAGTTGTTACTTCCATCTTAGCTGAGGATTTTCAACATCTTATATTTTATGTTTTATGTATGCATCCCAGAATTACCTAAGAAAGCTATATAAGCGAGGAACACAGGGTATGCTCAGATGTGTGACGTCGCCTCAGCTGTCAAGGCCTGAAATCATACATGTGCCACCACAGCAGATTATGTCATCTGTCATCTGCAGATTACGTCATCTGTCATCTGCAGATTACATCATCTGTCATCTGAAGATTACGTCATCTGTCATCTGAAGATTACGTCATCTGTCATCTGAAGATTACGTCATCTGTCATCTGAAGATTACGTCATCTGTCATCTGAAGATTACGTCATCTGTCATCTGAAGATTACGTCATCTGCCATCTTTTCTTAAAATTTTCATTCAGATTAAGGATGTTCATCACCTTTTCCTGTGAACCTCATCAATGCTTTCAGTTTTTTAAAATCATCTCAATGCACTACATATTTTGATTAATCTTTTCAGAACTGATTTGTGTACTAAGCATTTTTCAGCAGAGGGCAGCATTTTATGTTGTTCTGTTCTGTGGATTCATATCTCAAATGCAGAATATCTAACATTGCTCTGAACCTTCCTTGTTTAGCACCTACAGTAAACCGGGCTAACGTATACATATATTTGTTTCCATGGAAACAAAGGATGCATTTTCTCTTGGCACAGCTTTTGGGAATTTCCTACATCTCTGAAATAAAGCCAAGAGTGTTGTTTATATAAGTAATTGCATAAAAAGAAATATAAGTAGAAACACACATATTGGAGGGAAATGAGCCTGCTTCCAATGATGTCTATGCTTTGTGTGTATGTGCATACAATCCTGCAGTGTGTACATGCGTGGGGGGTGGGCAGAATTCAATGTCAGGCACCCTTCCTACCTTACTTGGTTCTAGTTAGAACATAGAGTACCCTGAGTTGGCTAGCCTAGATGACCAGTAAGCACCAGGAGTTCTCCTGGATTCACATCCCACTCTGAGATTCCAGGACTGTACCACCACTGGTCCATGTGGGTGCTTGGAATCAGATCTTAATTCAGATTCTAATATTTGTGCAGCCGCAGTTCACTGGCTGATCCAAAGCCTCCACATCCACTTCTGTCTTTCTTTCCTTAGAGTTTTTTTTTAAGCAGAAATTGGAAAGATTAGATTTTGTTGACATTTTATTGTTCATTTGAAATTGAATCTGTTTATATTTTGTGTTTACTTGTGAAACTTTAAGTTAACTTTCCTTTTAATTCTTTGTTCAAAGATGCTGACTACCCATCATCTTGCTTTTGAAAATCTGGTGGCAGAGCAGACAAGTTTATTCGAGAATAGGGGGAAGGATGGAAGATACAGTTTTTTACAAAAAACTTCTCATAAAATAAATTGTCCTTGTCATTGAAATACCCTGTTCTGAGCAACATCTCCACCCCACAGCATACAGCGGCAGCAGGCAGGACTGATTCAAATGCAGCCTGTGTTTTCTAGCCTCAACCAGCTAGAGGACTCCAGCAACACATCCGCACTGACTAGGAGCCCGCCTGGCACCAAGAGACCCTGGGCAGCTGGGTGTTATTATAATCTCTCTGTGATAAGGAAGCATGGTCCTTCCCAGTGCCCTGATGGACTCACCAGGTGAGAAAACCTACATGCAGGCCTGCGGCAGTCTGTCCTAGGTGCTAAGAAGAAAATCCAGGCCCACCCAGCACCTGGCAGCAATGAGCAGACGGGCATTATTGTGGTGAGCAAATGTATGGGAGAGAGAGAGAGAGAGAGAGAGAGAGAGAGAGAGAGAGAGAGAGAGAGAGAGAGAGAGAGAGAGAGAGAGAGAATATGTGTACAGAGGCATATCTGAAGAGGAGAAGGAGATCTGGACAAGGAGATCTGGAGCAGGCTGAGAGGGATGGCTTGATTGCTACTCCCTGGGACAAGGCTGGAGAGCTCACCTTGGTGGTGAGAATGGAAAAGAGTCTGACCAAACCTGTAACTTCCCATGCCCAGAACCAGCGTTATGATTTGGCCCAACCCAGCGTTGAAGAAGAACGCTTAAAAGAAATCCCACACTAGTTCAGAATGATGGTTATGTATTTAGGGGTAGACTCACAAATCAGAATCCTCTGCTGGAACAGAGATAAGAAACCGAAATCCACAACAGGAACAGAGAGGCCAGAAAAGAGGCCAGACATAGGCTCTGCATCAGCATATATAGTATAAAAGGCCACGCCCCAGTGGGCAGGAAACAACCAGCTGTAATACTTCCCACAGCACAACATCCACTCCATGTTTGATCTGTGGGTGCACATGAAGGGGCCAGTCCTGAAGACCCAAAGCTGCAGGATCTCCATGACACAGGGCAACAACAGGCTACCCAAGAGGAGCCCCATGAGGGTGCAGCATTAATAGTATAGCAGAACCAGAGGCCTCAAACCAGAACAATGACTCTGCAATGACCGCTTGCAAGTAAAAATATATGAACAAAAAGGAAAATAAAATATTTCATTCTAGGAAATTTTGCCTTTCATGGCAACCATAAATGCTTCTTTTCTCCATCAGTATGTCTTGGACACACAAGGACTTCACATTCTGTAATGCCTCAATGGCCTACAACTCCACCATTACCCAGCCCTTGTCTTCCATAAGCCACCACATCTTGTCATGAGCACATGCGTGCTGTTTTCAAAGTCAGCCTGGACCTCCAGAAACATTATGGGCTTGGGGACCAGAATCACTGAATATTTAATTCTAGTTGTTCTGAAGCCTTTTTTTCAACTCAGCATACCAACCATGCTACTATCATTAAGAGTTATACTGAATAATATAAAATATAAAGAACGGATGTGGTAACATCTAGATAGTATCTCAGTGTAGAGAGATGAAAATGTGTCTTGATCGTGGGCTGAATTTTTTCTCATCTGTAGCCAAAAACGAAGGCATTTAAAAAGGAGCAATCTCTTTCAAACCAGAAGTCTTTTGTCAGCAGAAACTTTGAAGTAAAAATGGAACATGGAATGAGGAAGTGCTGATTCATGTGGGATGAATGCGTCTGTGCAGGTGGGTGCCCCGTAATGCTCTCTGCCCCTTTATCTGAAGCCTTGAAGTCTTCCCCACACTGTAAACACTGCAGTTTGAGTCTATAGCTCCCTGCACGGATCTGAGCACAGAATTTACTCATCCTTCTGTCTCCAGGCTTTTCAAATGAGGCAGGAACTGAACATGAAATGACACTTTTGAAAAAACAGATAAATGATAATCACTGTTAACTATAATACTGCAGAGCGGGACTCTAGAACTTAAATGCCTTGCATGACTTTTAGACTGTGCAGTCTGTTAAAAAAAAAGGGCAATTATTATAGCCAAATTTTAATGCCATTATAGCTTTAAAGTTTAGGGCCTCATTGAGGAAGAAAACAAAATGGTTTATATTTAGTCATGCAGGTAATCATATGCTATGCTTATATACTGTGAATTTTTTGCAGTAGTAAAGTATGTTAGTACAGTCCAACAAATCACATAGTGACAATTTTATACATTATTTAATTTGCTATTGGTATATTTTAGCTTCCTACTATAATTATGCATTTAACTTTTTTTCAGTTCTATAAGTACTCACCACCACCTCTGTATTATACTATTTCATGCTCATAAGCCAACAATGTTAGCATTATTGTGTGAGGCTTATTTTTGGTTGACTTTTTAACTCTATTTTCTATTAATTATTTTTCATTCATTTTTATTTAGCATTAATATTACAAAACCAGATTTAGAAGTCTTTTAATGATGTGATATGTTTGATGTATGTTTTGATATTTCTTTAATTTTAGCTTCTCTTAGTTTGGTCTCCCCCCTCTTTGCTAGCCTCTCTTTCTCTCTCTTTCTCTCTCTCTCCCTCCCTCCCTCCCTTCCTCCCCCCTCCCTCTCTCCTTTTTTTCCTCCTTCCCATTCTCTCTGTATGTATTTCTCTCTATGTTACCTGTTAAAGACCAACTGGTAACAAATTTTAAGTATATTTTCCGAGTAATTTCTCTACTTAATAAATTCATCCAAATATATTTTTATATCTTAGACTTTCTTGTTTTTCTTTCATCAAGCTGCTTTTCTGTGTCTTTGTTTCACTATTTCTGGTTCCAAAATGTGTACTACTTACTCAGTTTAAACTAGTTTTCTCTATCACACAGAATTTGGGGCTTTAGTTGTTTTTATTCTCTTACTCACACATTATTTTGCAATTGCATAAATTTGTCTCCAAATTATCTTAACCAAATAACAAAAGTCCTTCTTGCCATCCACTGAATGATACAGTCAAAACTGGGCATTAAAGAATGACAGAATCTTTGAAGTGAATTGGCCTTCCATTTTTTCCTAATAAACAGAGAACATTGTGTATATTGTTGCTTGAGTAGTTACTGATTTTCTACCATATTTTGTCTTTCATGAGTATTAAGTCAACATGTAAGTGATGATATTTTTTATCTACTTATATATCAAATAACTATAAAGAGGCATGACTAGTTAGGCAATATCACCCCTGCTCATAAGATAATCAATGAAGAGGAACTATATAGAGAAAGCAAATCTGGGTTCAATGAATTGGTCTGCACAAATAATGAATTGAAAATAATTTAAGAGGGAAATTCACTAAAATGGAATAGTACAGCCAGACCAGAATGTACTATCCTGAGTACAATTGACCACAGAGAAATTAGACTTTGCAGGGCATCTGTAGTGAAGTCTTTGGGAAACTTGGTGTGTTACGGGGTTGTTAGCTAAATGAAGGAACACAGACTCTAACACTGAGTAAATACTTAAAAAGAGTTTGTTTGTAATGTAAATGTCCATGTCTTCAAATTCCCCATCCTCTAACAAATGGGGACAGCCATTATTTTCAAAGTTACTTGAAAATACAAAAACGTACTTGTATACTATTTCTATAAATAGAAAGCATTTAATTAACTCTGCTTTTAAAATTAATTGTATTTAAACAATCAGGATCAATAAATGTCATTTGGGAGTACAAAGCACATAGGAAAATAAAAGTAAAAATAGCACATTTCCAAAAGTTAAAAAGATTAGGATTTCTTTTCCACTAAGTATGATAAATGATTCATTTCTTTCTTTCTTTTATAATTTTTTCCATCTTCCTGAAACAACTACAGTTCTAAACAAACACCTTTTGTATGATGTAATGCAATGTGACATGGAAATTACTAGAAAGCAAAAAGAATCAAGAGTAGATGCCGATCAGGAACTATCTTTATTGCTTTGGTGAGGAGCAATTGTATCTATAGATGGAACCTGCAAAAAGCCTTATTTATCACGGCATTTTGCCAGTTCTTTCAATATGGAAAATGAAATCACTATAAAGTGAGCTGTCAAAACCTGTATATTTCAAACGATGCAGTCACTCATACACTCTCTCTTCTTGCTCAACTACAGTACATTTTGTACCACATATTATTCCATAAACAGAAAGGAAGATATGTGGAGTTACTACCTATTATATGAAAGAATAAGCCAATTCAGGTCAGGGAAAAACTGAAGATAAATGTGGCTTAATGTATTTCAGAAGATTAAATGGATCACATCTATAAAGTGAATATAGTAAAAAACAGATTCTGGATTTCCCACTATGAGTTAACTGGAATAAAGTACATCTATTATCACAAGCAATTAATACAAGTAATAATGTATTTAGTGCTTATCAAATTTAGGGTATATGGTTTCAGAGCTGACGATTAGAGTTCTTCAGGCAAGTATGAGCTCAGTTCTTTCCAAAATGTATTTGCTGCTATAATGGAGGACATAGATTATTTTTTCAGCACCCACATCACGAGGCACAGTCTCCTACAACTCACATTACATATATAAGCATAAGCACACACATATACAAACACACACACACACTATGAAAATTGTCTGAGTTATCTTACACTGACAATGGCATTTTTAACATTTGCACTTTCTTTCTCGTGTTAATGTACCCAAGCATCTCCTATATGTGCACATACCACCATTTTTAAGCCTTGACTATGACTATTCTCTTTTTCGATGTTACTGTCTCCTGTGCTGGCTTTGCTTTCAAAGGTGCTGATAAACCAGTCTACCAGGTACCCAGTGTTATCTCTCCATGGCAAGCAGTCCTGAATTTCCCGTTCTCTACTGACATCTGGTCTCCTAAGGTAATTGACTAGCCCTTCGAGGAGCAGATGCTACTTCAGGAAAAGACAAAGCCTTTGGGATTCTGCTTGCTTTTCAGACTTACTCAAGGCCATAGTGCTACCTGTGCAGCAAAAATGGGATGGTGCAGGTGCAGCCAACCCAATAGGATAGAAGCAACAGCTGCATATCACCACAGTGATGGAAAAATATGCTAAACACACTTGGAAAAAACAGAGAATTTGTGGTCCTTCTTTTCTTATAATAGTGTTTTGAAAATATGATAGCATGTGGCTTTCCTAGATTTTAGAATAATACAATTTTACCCATATAAAACTACATTGCCTTCAATTAGACAATAATACTATTCAACAACAGAGATAGGCTCTTGAAGTAGTGATTTTTAGTTTTTCATAAAGTATCTCAAACCGTTATCTAACAATTACATATCCATGCTCCACATTTCCCTTCTGGAACTAGAGTGAAATGCTTTACAATTGCAAATTTTTTATATATACTCTATTTTTGAAGTATTGGTTTAGTACCATTAATAAGAAAATATGTCTATCTGTTTATTTGATAAATATTTACTGAATGTTTTTCTAATTCTAGAGAATGGCACCATTAAAAATAAATATGGAGATGATTACGAACACATCTGGGTAGAAATGGTAATGATTAATAACAGTTCTCTCAGTTTCTCTTCCTGTTATGCCTCATTTTGTTCTGATTCTTTCAGAAAAATAATCAGCCAATTAAGGAGAGGTATTTATTGTATTTTCTATAGGGCTAGTTGTACATCATCCTATTGGATTAGAAATCATATTCATTCTTAAAAGATGCATTTTACTTTTATTTGGTCCATATGTTTCTTTAACCATATGTCTTGTGTGTTAGTGTCTTCTGGAGTTACAAGCAGTTGTAAACTGCTAGTTGTGATTGGTGAGAACTTAGCTCAGGACTTCTGGAAGAGTAACAAGCACGTCAAAATCCTGAGCCATCACTCTGGCCCCCATGACAATTTCTTAAGGGTAAATAAATTTTCCTTTTTGTAAAAATTTTACTTTGGAATAATTTTACACTTATAAACTTGGGAAGCACTATTATATTGCTTTGTTTCCATCTTGATGTCTATTCTTCCTCAACACTGCGCCTATAGCACCCACTATGTTTACTGTTGACATGAATATAATCACTAATAGTACTGTAAGAAATGTTACCATTTATCCTTACTGGAAAGATACACAATATGGAAAGAGACTGCTTAACTCTCATAAGCTTGGATATATAAATAAGAAATTGAAAGTTGGGAGAATATAGATTGACTTAATAAAATAAAAGACATCTGATACAAAATACTGAATGTTATATAATCTTTAAGCTTTCTTTTACATATAGAGGAATAGGTTACATTAATACTTGTGTTGGGTGCTTAATTATCAACTTAGATTCTAAACTTGTTTTTTCTTCTCAAGTGAAGAAATAAAATTTCAAAGAAATGGAAGATTGACATATTTAGTAACATAATAACTCTTATTTCAATCTAGATATGGTATTCCAGACATATTTAACTTCTGAGATATTACCCGAAAAGTCCTCATTCCTTGTATTTGACTGCCTTCATTTTTCTCTGATGGAGATAATATATTCTAGAATGATGGAGGTGAAAGTGGAGGAAGCAGAAAGAAGGAAGAGAGGGAGGGAGGTAGAGACGAAGAAAGGGAGGAAGGGAGGTGGAGGGAGGGAGGCTAGGTGGGGGAGAACACGACAAAGACATGGAAACACAAATGAGAAGTTTTGTACCTTATGAATATACGCAGTTATTTTCGTCCAGCATTAGTGACTTAGTAGGCAACAGAAAATAAGACATTTAAATGCATACACATTCGTAGTTGATCATCTTTACTGATCTCAGTAGGAATTAAGATAGGCCACATGTAGCTTCCTCTTTTCTGAACTCTAATCATGTGATTAATGATCCCACTTTTTTACTGGAGCTAATTAAGCTTGATAATTGGAAATGGAAACCAAAATTTTACACTTGATAAAAATCTACTTAGACTGGCTCTATTCTGTGTAAACTAAAACAAGCCAATCTGCGGGTCATCTCTGCAGGCGACATCATTCAGATATCCATTTCTGGGGATTGTTCTCAAGACCAAGCCTCATTTGCTGTGTCTGTCATGGACCTCTGTGCTCGTTGCTCCTATGAATTTAGGAAAGGTGATGTAACGCACTGATATAAAGGCTGAAAGTCTGGGGTAACCCAGGGGCTCGATTACTTAAGTTGAAATGTAGAAAGAACACGTGTATAGGCACCGCAGTCTGTTCAGAGAGAAAATGCAATAATCTTTCACTTACTTCTCAGTTTTGTTTCGAGTTTCCAATGACAAAATAAACTTGAGAGTATTTGTACGTGGAAAAAAAGGGGTATGAAAGTCTCCAATCAATTGTGTACATGCACGTGTGTATACCTACACACGTGCACGTATGGATAATTATAACATATTAATAATTATATTAACAATTATGATATCAATGCATGATATTTTAACTCTTTTTAATAATCTCATTGACTATTAATAATGTACAATGATCTAGAGTTATATGTTATATGTAATATATAATATGATATAAATTCTGTACTATATACATATATATATATACACACATATACACATGTGTATACACACACATATGCTAAACTGATCTCTTTGCTCTGGATCGTCAAGACCTGCCTCTGATGTTTCACTGTCTTCAATTTTCCTGGATTTTTCTGCAAATTTTCTTTGAGAAATTATTTTCTTTCAGCTCTTTATTGTTTAATCTCTCTCCCCTGTCCTCCTTCCCTCATTTTTCTTACTATATAACACAACCTCTGATGTAATTTTTTTTTTCTGACCTACAATGATATAACTGATAGACAGTGTTCAGTGAGTGTTATGGGCAAAGCATTGTTCGTAGGCATTCACTTGCTTCATCCGACCTCCCAAAGGAGTCAGATAACCATCAGGGAGGTTCTGCCTTTCATTCACTCAGCTACAGCCTATTTTTCTCTTACTCACAACACCTCACTTCATTCTTGATTTTCTCTCTGCGCTGTAAAATGAATTTTCCTGGAAAATGATTGTTGTTAATGTGCAGCTATATTTAATATCTTTAAAAATTCCCTCTAAGTTCAGTTGTTCTGAAAATATATGTTTGTTTGAACAGGAGGCTTGAATTTTAGAAAATCCTTTGTACCCTTCTCAAGGTCTGACTTTGGTACTATCCCTTCCAAAACTTGACTCTAGTTCCAATAAAGAGAATAAAAGGATCTGTCACTTTAAACTGTCATGAGGCTGTGTGTGTGTGTGTGTTTTATCGCTGCTTATAACTGTTTCTCTCTGTTTATATCATTTCTCTGTTTATATCATAATGAATGGCATATAATACTCAAAAATTTCAATATAAATGTATTATGGAAACATTCAGCATTGACTCTATGCAATATGATAACTACCACCTGCAGTGCACTTCATACTTTAAGTGTGCTGTCTCAGACAAGATCATCTTATTTGGTAACTATACGAGAAATTCAGAAAAATAGATTTTGTTCCAATCTCATAATGTAATAGTAGGTTTAATCCCTGTGTGCTGAGAAAGGTAAGGGAAAATGTAATAGTCCTCATTAAACTAATAGAGAAGACAGTGAGTAGGAAACATGAAAGAAGCTGATATGTATAGTGTCTGCTTTGTTCAAGTAAGGCTAAACGGTGGTCATTTCATTTAGAGCTCAGAAAAAAAAAGCAGAGTCCACATGGATACCTGTCCCTCCCATTCTATGGTTTAGAACCCAATGGTGGGTCAAGGAAATTACCAGTGTGAAGAATATATGGCTGATTCCCCACGCCTTTGGCTATGCGCAGGAGTTCACTTCCATCATGGTACGAAAGTGGCATTGTATGTAAGTGGATTTATACTCTCACCACTTACAAACAGCATCTTGAATTTCTTCAACCATGTTAGACACAGGTCTTATTCCTAGGAGTCTGAGCTCCCTGCCATTGAGAATGTCTGAAACATAATGTATTAAAGTCACATCTTAGTTATCTCAAGTTAATTTAACTTTAAAAATCTTTCTGAGTTTTAAGCAGAGAAAGATTTTGCCCCTAGGAAAATATGATCCAATAATAACAGTCAAAATGGTAATAAAATATGTAATTTCAACTTCTTAGATATGAAAGATGTTAATGGGACTTTGTGATCGATTCAGCCCGTTCCTCAAAATTTGGGAGCTGCGAAAACATCCCTTAAATCAATGGAGCCATTTATTTCCTCCCATTCGCATTACTCTCTTGCTCTTGATGATTCTGCTTCTCTTGAATAACTGCAGATTGCAAATCATTTTAATGTTTATTTCCCCAATTGACTTTCCTTTCAGATGTGAATAATTCATCTATACTTCTTTTGCAAAGTCTGAAATGCCAAATCCTATTGTATGAAATGCTAATGCAATCTTGATGATTTTTGTGAGGGAAAGATGAAAAGTAAATCAATACCTCCTAAAATACATTCATATGTGTGTGTGTGTGCATGCATGTGTGTAAACATGCATGTCTGTGGCTCTCTCTAAACTTTATGTGAAAAAGTGAAAATGAAATAATTGGAAAAACTAATTTTTCATAAAACAACACCTAAATATGTAAAGATATTTAAAAATTATATAATATTACTGAACAAAAATACTTATCTACATTGCAGAGAAAATGGTACCCTTCTAAAATACAAGAATCAGAATTTTGTGTCATGAAATGAACCATGGATGGCTGAGCTGGACATTATAGACTATACCTACAATCTGCGCATTTGGGTGGCAGGGGAGAGGGTTGGGTACAGACTTTGTCATCTTCAGCTAAAGAGAAAGTTTAGGCCTGCCTGGGATACAGGAACCCCTGCCGCTCTCTCAAACCCCACCCCCAGAAGAATAAAACACGGGGTCGAGAGTAAGAAAAATAATGGGATGAGACTTTAGAAACAATGGCATATGTTAGATATGCTATTATCCCTTCTTAAAACGTGTACCATGGGCATAACTGGCTGTAGGTCAAAAGTTTATGTTTACCCAGTCTTAATGCAAGGGGAGGGTCTTGATCTTACAGTAACTTGATACACCATGTTTTCTTGATACCCATGGGAGGCCTGGCGCTTTCTGAACAGAAAGAGAAGGAGGGGATTGTGGTGGGGAAGGGAAGGTGGGAGGAAGAGATAGAAGGAAAGGAGTGAGAGGAAACTGTGGTCAGGATGTAATACAAACAAACAAACAAGTAGTGTCCCAGAACACGGAATGTCTATGCATTTTGTAACGAGTCACATTTGCAATTGGCAGCATTTTGAGGCTGTCAAAAGGGAAGAATGATGGAAAAGGGAGCATGGCAAGAAGAATCTGCAGCATTTCAGAAGGCCTGCATGCTGAGACTCAGACTGCGCTCCTCTGTGCAACCAGGAGGGCACAAGTACCTAGATCTAATAAAGTATGGGACTTCAGTAAAAACTGTAAGCTAACCTCTTTGATCAGAATAAATGGACGCATGAGCAAATGCTACGAGGATAAGAGCTGATGAAATAAATGAGACGGATGTGATATTTTCTAGCAATCTAGTCCTAAACTTTGTAGATGTCTTGCCTTCATTTTTAAGTTAGAATTAGACAGCAAAAGTGAATTACGTTGCTTAATTGCATGGTAAGATGAACCAAGATAATGACAATATAATGTGTCCTCCAAGTATCTAGAAGATTTTATTTTTATTCAAATTAATGCATGTTGGAAATAAATTTTCTTCCTATAACATTAACATAACATACACGGGTCAAGCATCTGGGTTTACCACATAAGTATGTTGAAATTTTATGTTTATCTCAGATATAAGAGTTACACTAATGATAAACCAAGTCGTGACAGAAGTATATTTTCAGTTGGTAGTTGCTTAGGAACTGGAACAAAGAATGAATGTATAGATTCCCCTTCATACAAGGACTGACCATAACTCTACCACTGTTCTTTAAACTTTACATCATTTCACTTAATCTCTACAAAAGATTGGTGTCATGATTAAATTTATTCTGCAGCCAAGAAAATGTAATATTTAGATATCAAATGCAACTGCCTAATAAATAGTGAGCCTTAGATTCAAGTTATAAGCCCATCCATGTAATGTACTAAGGTGATAGTTGATGTAAATATCCCTACCTCAGCTGATGAGTTAGAAGGGTGGGATGATTGAAAATAACAGGTGGCAATTACACAGCATATTCAAACAATCCTCTTTATCTAAAACCAATTTGCTGGAATTGTCTACCTTTGAAATCATCTTCTCTGATCTGTCTAGAAAAGCCACCTCCTCTTTTAAGTTCCTTTTAGTGACTTTCTACACAGTTTGTCATTTTCCTTCTTTTACATTTTATGAGGATTTAAATATTTTATTTTTTTATGATTTCATGGTTTAAGTTTTATAATGTATATCATTATAATTTTTTTATTTAATTAACTCTGAACCTTTGAGGAAAAGCATAAACTATTATTCATATTTTAATTTATTCAGACTGTAACTGCTTATGAAAATACAAAAATCAAAGAAAAATAAGGTTATCAATTTATAGGTAGGTGAAGTATCTATTTTAGATATAACACACACATACTGTGTCTAAATATACTAAGTATAAGTAATCACTAGATAAAGTTTCAATGAGTTACATTAGATACAAAATAATATGTATATAGCAAATGTTAGTGCCTTAATGATATAACAATAAATTGATTATAAATTATGTTGAACTATCACAATCCTGTCTGTGTGCTTGACAAAACTGTTAGCTTTATCCAATTTGATACATGTCACTCATTTTTTTCTTATAGTTTCATCAGTCTAATCAGACTTTAATTTTTCTATGTAACCTTTTTAATACTTTTATGGCCTCTCTTATATAAATATCAAGGTTTTTAGGCTAATACTACCAATGACATGGGAGCTCGTTCTGTAAAAAAAAAATGTTTAATTCAACTTCTCCTCTGCGATAAGAGAAGTGACCTAATTACCAGTTTCTTGCCCCAGAAACTCAGAGGTTGGACAGTCTAGAATTAATTTTGAACAACTCTTCTATTATAGCACTGTATCTAAGCCACTGTATATCATATAAATCAATGTATATGTTTAATGTCATATTGGGTATATTGTTCAAAGAATATGATATTGAGAATAAAACACAATATACAATCATAACTCAGCAATTGCTTGTAAAAGCAAAAAATGCACTTTATTCAATCTCTGTCTGTTTCCTAATTTCTACACATCAAACTCTTTATCATTGCCAGCTTTGGTGTCCGTACTCAAGTTCATATTATTCCCTGCAGGTTTCTAATTTCAATCCATATTCTCAAGGATATACCACCCAACTCAAGAGCATAGTCCCCCACAGCTCAGATCATTCCCTCTACTTGTTTCTTCCTTGACTTTTCTTCTTCTTCATTTCAAAACTCATCTAAAGATTCAGCTCAAAGATGACCATCTTGACTTCCTCCTCTGAGATTCATAAAGCCCGCTAGAGTAACCTTTGCTGGATTTTTACTATAAATCCTATGGTTTTACTGTTTCTCCTGATTTTGCCTCTAGAAGATGCAAGATTCCTTTTAGTGTTCATCATTTCTCTATATTCTACCATAGTTATGGCCCTTCATTAATTCTGTTTGAAAAATTATTAACAACAAGACAGCTAATAACAAAAACAAAACAGGTAAATTTACAAGAAGGAGCAGGATGGCTTTGCTATGGCCAGGTTGGAAACAAGTTTATTTATTAATGAAAATATTTATAGACATTGAAATACAATGTTGTAGTATGGGAATTTTTATTTTCAAATGTAATACATCGAGCCTCTGAAATAGCTCAGTGGGTACTAGCACGTATCTCCTAATCTGATGACCTGAGTCTGAGCCCTATAGTCCACAAACCAGAAGACAACAGACCTCAGCAAGTTATTCTTTTACCTCTACATGGCATAGTGCCTCTCAGTTTCTCTTTTCCTTCACCCTTTGTCCGTCCCTCTCCCTTTTCTCTCTCCCATGGAAGAAACTTAAGAAAAGATTAATAAAATGTAATAAATACATGACAGTCAAGTTTATTTAAATTTATTCAGGATTTTACGCAAAGAATGTTGAATTTAGAATATTTAGGCATAAGTCTCACAAAAGGCTTACTTCAGCCTTTAATGCATCAATGATAGCCTGTTTGTTCAGGCATTTGTATTACAAGCTGTGCATCCTAAAATGGAAATCCATGCATGTGCTGCAAGCACGGGAAACCAAGTAACTGATATAAGAAGTCAACATGTATTAGCATAAAATACAATCAGGGAAATGGCTTTGCTTCTTCATAGCTGCCAATTGGGCTATCAGTATCCATCTTCAGTCTGAAAGAATGGCTCAGAAAAGAGTTGATTTTATTTGCTCTGTTCTTGTACCTGAGCCTTAAAAGAGGAATCCTAGCACACAAAGCATCATAAAGCAGACTCGCTAAATGCAGAGAGCTTAACACCCTGCAAAGAAAAGCTCATATAACATTGGTAAAGGGAGATCCCAGCTTGTTAGTATTTTTAAAACTGTGTTAGGGCTTCTGATCTTACTTGCTGGAAAACTAGGTATCAAAATCAAATTGCAAAGAATGAGAAACCTTGGGTGAGAGTGGAGAAACGGGAAACAGAGAGAAAGAAAGACAACTACAGAGGGAGAGGAAAGGGAGGAGGGGAGAGAATAAATGTAAACAACTGATGTTTAAAGCCAAGCACTAATTGGTTCCAGAAAACCCAAGTGTTTGGAGAAGAGGCCAAAGCGGTGTTATGTATAATGTCCCAAAGCTCAGTGATAGGTGGTCACAACAACACAACTCAGACACCTTGATCTTCTGTTACTGATACATAACATTAATTGATAATATCATATATTGAGTGTTGAATGATTAAATGAAATAATACTTGTAAAGTAATGTAGTTATCATATATGAGAAATGTACTATCCAGGCAAATGTGTTCCGACTGTGAAATGTACCCCTTTGGCTAATTCATTTAAACAGCATTGGAGAAGGTTGTAGAATTTTTAGCAGGAAGAGTCTTAAGTAGTTCCCTTTGGAACAAGCCTTCGACGTTATAGCCTTAGCCAAACTTCATGTTCATCTCTGCTTCCTGACTGAGCATACAGTATGACTAGGACCCTCTCTCTCCCGCCACCATGCTTTCCTGGCCAGAATGGAGTATAGTCTCCTGAGTGGTAAGCATAAATGAACACTCTCAATTTTAAGTTAATTTTTTAGGCATTTAGTCAAAGCAGTGAGAAGAGCAATTCATATAGAAAATAGAATCTGAGAAGTAAGGGCACTTATGCACATTAATTATATCTGCAAAATACTTTGCATCAAGTTTTAAGCTTGTGTTTGAATGACTGTAGAAGGTAGGTGTCTATTATAATGTCACCCCTGCATCCCTCCCTCCATCTTCCAGCCCCTTGAGAGAAATTCTCTGTATCCAGTCTTGACTGAAATATGCCAGAAAAGAAATTCTGGGTAATGTGTAACTTGTGCATGAGGTTGTCACGCCATCAAGCCTTGTCAATACTATCATAAAGAGAAAAGAGCGAATGAACTTATTTACATCTTATTAGTTAATACAGAAAAGGAAAACTAAAATTATACTAAGTTGGTGAATCTTAGCCTTGATTAGTATGAAAAAGCATTTATCATTAATTTGTTCAACTCATTCAGTTGAATGAATTTATACTAAAGGGAGCAATGTGGTCTCATTAGGGTATTTACAATGCCCCAGAGGGGATCTGTTGATAAATACTCATAAGTAAATGAATGATCACAACAACAAACAAACAAACAAATGTCCGCATTAAAATAATGAGGTAATATTTATACTAAGTTCATTACCAAAGAAATAAAAAGGTACATGAAATTTTCAATTTTAAACATAAGTAAATAATAGAAATAAAATCTCCAGGGTCATGGGATACCAAGTCTGAGTTCTTTACGCAATGTTATTAGGTGTCAGACAAATTGAAGATTTCTCTTTGTTAGTTGCATGTCTTTAGATAGAGGAGAAGAGAAGGGTGAGTGGGGACGTTTATATTCACAGTGAAGGAGCTGGAAAACAAGCAGAAGTGGTAGTCTGTAAAATACAAGGTCAGTGAAAGGCCAACTTGTCTAGAAAGTATTCTCTCAGGATGATCCTGACTCCAAAATCAACAAGATCAATATGAAAATCAAATGCAATATCTTTGTTTACATCCCAGGTACTGGACTGCGAGAGTCTCCAGCAAGCAGTGAAGCCAGACTGCCGGTGATGGATGTCCCACTTAAGTGATGCTTTGCAAAGCCTCCATCCCTTGCTGCCAGAAGAGTCACAGGAGGATAAATGACTTTCTAAGTTCCAGGAACAGGGTAGAGGAGACAGACAGTGTGAATGTCACAGTCTCTGTTCAATTGATTTCTCAGCCACTGATGTTAAGAAGTCTCCAGGGAGCGAAACATCTCACAAGTCCACAGATTAGGGGAGTTCAACCCCTCCCTAATAAAGCTCATAGAATTTCACTGCTATTTTTAATTTCTTAAGAAATATCATTACCCATCATAAAAGTGGCTTTAAAATGGTAAATAAAAAGAATAATGATTCTTATTACTTTCTATCACTCCTTCCACTTTCTAGGTTGAATTTCATTTTTTTTAAATTTATTTATTTATTAAAGATTTCTGTCTCTTCCCCACCACCGCCTCCCATATCCCTCCCTGTCCCCCAATCAACTCCCCCTCTCTCATCAGCCCTAAGAGCAGTCAGGGTTCCCTGCCCTGTGGGGAGTCCAAGGACCTCCCACCTACTTCCAGGTCCATTAAGGTGAGCAACCAAACAGCCTAGGCTCCCACAAAGCAAGTATGTGCAGAAGGATCAAAACCCAGTGCCATTGTTCTTGACTTCTCAGCAGTCCTCAATGTCCACTATGTTCAGGTCTGATCTCCAAAATATATAAAGAACTCAAGAAACTAGACCGTAAAAGGCTAATCAACCCAATTATAAAATGGGGCAAGGAGCTGAACAGAGAATTCTCAACAGAAGAAGTTCAAATGGCCAAAAGACACTTAAGGTCATGCTCAACTTCCTTAGCGATCAGGGAAATGCAAATCAAGACAACTTTAAGATACCATCTTACACCTGTCAGAATGGCTAAAATAAAAAACACCAATGATAGCCTCTGCTGGAGAGGTTGTGGAGAAAGGGGTATACTCATCCATTGCTGGTGGGAATGCAAACTTGTGCACCACTTTGGAAAGCAGTATGGCGGTTTCTTGGGAAATTTGGGATCAACCTACCCCTGGACCCAGCAATACCACTCTTGGGAATATACCCAAGAGATGCCCTATCATACAACAAAAGTATATGCTCAACTATGTTCATAGCAGCATTGTTTGTAATAGCCAGAACCTGGAAACAACCTAGATGCCCTTCAATGGAAGAATGGATGAAGAAAGTATGGAATATGTACATATTAGAGTACTACTCAGCAGTAAAAAACAATGACTTCTTGGATTTTGCATGCAAACGGACAGAAATAGAAAACACTATCCTGAGTGAGTTAAGCCAGATCCAAAAAGAGGAACATGGGATGTATTCACTCATATTTAGTTTCTAGCCATAAATAAAGGACACTGAGCCTATAATTCGTGATCTTAGAGAAGCTAAATATGAAGGTGAACCCAAAGAAAAACATATAGACATCCTCCTGGATATTAACCTTCATCAGGCGATGAAAGGAGACAGAGACAGAGTCCCACATTGGAGCACCAGACTACAACCCCAAGGTCCAAACCAGGAGCAGAAGGAGAGAGAGCACGAGCAAGGAACTCAGGGCCATGAGGGGTGCACCCACATACTGAGACAATGGGAATGTTCTTTCGGGAACTCACCAAGGCCAGCTGGACTGGGTCTTAAAAAGCATGGGATAATACCGGACTCACTGAATTTCATTATTTTATGTAATAGAACTAAGTTTTAGGCTTTGATTTAATGCTACAAATTAGCAGCAATAAAGAGATTGAAATGCAAATGAAAAAATATAAAATATGATTTGAGGTCATATGGAATTTAAAGTTATTTTTTGATTTCATCATTCTACTCTTATTGAAAGATTGCTGTTCTCACGCACACAGAATTCTTTCACTGACTACGTTAATAAAATGGTAAGGACTAAGGGATAGCAATAGACATATGGCAACCCAAGTACAGAAAACTACTCATATTTGAATATCTGCCATGGCAGAGAACATTTAGGTCATATGGTTTAGAAGAAACTTGTATTCAAATAATAAAAGTTAATGAGGTATGATTAACAAAATTTCAGAGACAGATATTGAGGTTCAACCTGAAAACCAGAAAGCAAAACAGTCAGTCATAGGTTCTTACCTCAACCTCAGTCTGAAAATGAAGATTCTGCCTCCAGAAAACTTCAGAATGAGACTGAGATAGACCGCTGCCTCCTTAGATTTTATACTGTAACTCTTCAGTTCTCGGATCAAGGGTGTTCCCACTACCACCTGGTTTCTATGGCAAGCTAGTGTACCCACTGGAATTAATGATGTATGTCATTGTGGCATGCCTCTATATATGAAGAAACTGTAATGAATGAGAAAAAAACTATTTTAAATAGACTTTTTGGTTTGTTATAGATGTTTTGTCTCCAAATATATTTTTCTTTTATTTTCTTTTGTGACCTAAATTCTGTGTTGGAGTTAGAAATTTATTGATTAAAGTTTTACCTTCCTAGCTTCAAGTTGAAGGACAGGAAGATATTGAAAAGTAAACAAGAGATCTCATTTCTGCACAAACAATTAGTATTAGCAAATAAAAATAATAATTGTGTCTATTGATCTTAGAGCCCCATAAGAGCGACATGAAATTATGTGGCTCGCTTTGCTTTTTTATGTAATCTCCAGTAATATTTGTGATCTATGTACTTTATTTATACTTTTAATTTTAATTACCCATTTTATATTTTTGAGATCAAAATGAAATTTCTCCTTATGTTTCCGTCCCAAATCCTCCTACGTAGTCTTTTTTTACATTTCATGGCCTCTTCCTTAACTGTTGTTATATACTTTTTAGGGGGCTTTTCAAGACAGACAGGGCTTCTCTGTAGCTTTTGAAGCTCATCCTGGAATTAGCACTTGTAAACCAGGCAGGCCTTGAACTCACAAACATCCACATGCCTCTGCCTTCCGAGTACTGGGATTAAAGTCATGCACCACCACCACCACATGACTTGTTATATATGTATACACATATTTATACTTATATATTTCTAAATACTTGAAAACCACTTATGAGTGAGTACATATGATAATTGTCTTTATGAATCTGGGTTACCTCACTCAACATAAATAACATTAAAAAGTATATTACACGAGAATACTACAAGAATGTAGCTTTTGGTGTTCTTTTTATCTATTTCATTTGCTTTCTTATTTGCCTGTTTTGATTTGTTTTCTAAAGAGAGAGAAAGAAGGCATAGAGTCAGATGTGTGAGGAGAAGGGAAGAACCTGGGAGGAAAAGGAGGAGCAGAAGCCATGATCAGAATATATTGTATGAATTTTCAAAAAAAAAAGATTGTAGGCCATTAAATGCTAATAGATGTGAATTTCATGTCATAAACTGGGACATTAATTTTCACCTTGCTTGTAATTTGCTTCCAAACCATACCCAAGCATCACTTACACTTTTAGAGCTATTCTTTTCTTAATTAGAAACATTTTATTCTAATTAACAAGAACATCACACATTCAGTTTAAGGAAGCCATTAAAACATTTTCCTTGTCACAAACTCTGTCAACTTCTGTGACTTTTTATATAGATGGTATATATTTAGAAAGGAGATCAAAACAAGGTGGTGAGGAAGACTGAATGCAGGGAAAGGCACATGAGGAGCACAGGTAAATATAAAGGTGCTTTTTCTAGTTTCAACTCTATCACAGTGTTTTTCTTTCTGTCATTTTTTCTTTATGGTACACAAAAGAATGAAAACATGATTGACTGGCTTCAGCATGGATGGGATGGGAGTCTGACTGCTATAAGATGGATCAGTTTTCTTTAAGGATGACAGAAAACTGAGCGGTTCCTTCATCTACCTAAGACGTTAAAAAGGTTTTTCTCAGAAGCCCATAAGTAGATACTTTTAGTTCTGACTAATAAAGATTCTTTTATTAGTGATTAATGAAGTTTTAAGCAAGTTAAGTATGGACACTGCCTGGATGATCAAAACCAGAGACTGGATCAGGCCAGAGTCCTAGGGTAGAACCAATCAAGGCTGGCAAAAAAGTCAATGAAATGATCCTAAAAATATTTTCATAACTCAGTACCTTGTACAGTCATAGCTGTCATCAGAGAGGCTTCCTCCAGCAGCAGATGGGAATAGACGCAGAGACACAAACAGATATTGTGTGTGAAGAGAGTCTAAATTAGGGGTCTCCATCAGGTCCCTCCCTGCAGATATCAGGGAACCCTGTGAAAGAAGAAAAGAAAAGACTTTAGGAGTTAGAGGGGATGAGTGGATACAAGGAGAACATGGTCCCTGAATCAAATAAGCAGAGCTCACATGGGCTCACAGAAACTGAAACAGCAAGTACAGGACCTTTTGGGGTCTGCACCAGATCCTCTGTATAAACATTATGGCTATTAGCTTGGTGTTTGATGGGATTCGTCACAGTGGAAGGAGGTGTACCTTTAACTCTTTTGCTTGTTCTTGAGACTTTTTCCTCCTTTTGAATTACTTATCCAGCCTCGATATATAGTAAGTTTTCTTATATAGGCTATTTTTATGCTGAGTCGAAATGCCTATTGGATATTTTCAGTAGGTGAGAAAGATCCAGTTTTATTTAGAAATTATTTTCTTATCTTCCTCATTGCAACAACAATAGGAAGAAAACTTGATAGTTTGGTGTTTAAATCTGAATCTAAGTAAAATTATATGAATTCATGCAGAATCATCTGTATTAGTGCACTTCCCAGTGGAAAACTCAAAGTTAATAAAATGTGACTTTCTTTCTTCTAGCAATATCTACTTGGAAATTTGGGGCAAGATTTTGTGCTCTAAAATGATTTGAACGGTCTGTGCTTGCTTCAGGCACTTTCTCATTAGTCAGAGCTCTTGACTTTGAACACAGACGTCTTATTTTGATGACCTATAGCACTTACTTTTCAGGTACTTCTTGTGCCATTGCAAATTGACAGAATGGTGGAGCCTGCGGCATGGGTTCATAGTCAGAAGAACAAACAGAGGGCAATGAATGACTTCACTGAAATTTCTCCCGTTAGGGGACTTTTCTGTTTTAAAACAAACTTATCAAGAATAGCCCAACACCTTCAGAGTATTTAGGTTCTACATGTCTCAAGACGGTGTTGAAATGTTCTTATTGTGGACACATCATTCCACCAAGCAATTTGAGACCCCAAAATGAAGCATAGTCTGTGTTAAAGATAATAGCAGCTTCAGTCCTTTCGACATTTACTCTGTTGCAGGTATTTTACCAGGGAATTCATTTATGAAATGTAGTTGAATGTTACAGTTAAATAGCTCTAGAGAGTAAACAGGTATCTGGATGTAGCGCAGGAAGCAATGGAAGGCTGGCGAAGATCAATATAAATAATGATTGGCTGTACCCAGAACTGAAGCTAGAGAAGATTAACTCCTAAATCTATGTCTTTGTCACAGTGTTTCCGTGAAAAAGAGGATGGAATGAAACACACATGAGTCAATGGAGAATGAGTTGGGCACTTTGAGAAATATGTCCAAAACAACCCCAGGAAGAAGAGAATTATATTCTGTGAATCTGATACAATGATGATTTCCCAAAAGACAGTGCCCCTGAACGGGTGATGTGTTACAGTTCACCAGCCCTAGGTAGATGCAAAAGATTCATCATTTTTTTCAGTCTAAATATGTGTTTCCTTTACCATCAACTCAAGTAATGTGATTATTATTATCTTTGTGTAGCCTTTTGGTGATCTCTGTGTTTGTTCAGTGAGTCTTTGATAATTTATGATTTATAATTTTTCATTTTTAAATGTTCAGCATTTATTTTTTACATATCTTTCCTTTCCCATTTGTCTAATTCTAGTTACATTAGAACTTCAACTTAACAGATGATTTATTTTCCCAATTTTTTGTGTGCTCTCAAAACACAAAAAAAGATGGCAAGTTTTAGGCATGGATACAGATACTTTCTCTCTCTCTCTCTCTCTCTCTCTATATATATATATATATATATATATATATATATATATATATACCCATTTCTAAAGCTTGCCATCTTTTTATTCTTCTGAATCTAACCTGCTGTTTTTCCTACTTAATTTAATTTTCAAGATGATGATATGAAAGAGTAGAAAAGGAGAATTTTAGTATCACACAATTTGGAGAAAGATACAGATATTACTAATTTGGGGTCTTAAAAATAAATTTAAAACACAAGGAAAATAAACTAATATAACAAAAAGATACTAAGCAAACAGGTAGATTCTCTCTATCAGCTCTAATGATACCTTTCAGTGTTTCAAATTTGGTAAACTTAAAGTGTATGTATTAGTAAGCAGCTTAATTTCAAAAGTCATCTTTTCTAAGCTGTGAAAACAGAAATAAAATAATGCCAATGTGTCATGTAAATAATACTTCAGGGCTAAATGATGTAACTCCATTTTATTAAATGAAAAAACTCTGGTTTGGGAAGAAGCTCATTTTATACAGATAAATGCTCTGAGTCACTAAACTGATCTAGAAAACCAAAACATTTACAAATTATAATGTATCAGCAATATCCAAGGCAATTTCAGTTGAATTGTCCAGTAAGTTGGTAAGTTGTACATAATCATTTTAGCTACCCCTTTCTCATATAAATGGACTAAGATCTTAACTATGTCAGAATTTTCTTATTTAATTAATACCATTTATGGTTTCAACCACACACACACACATCCCACAGATATGTGTGTATGTGTGTGTGTGTGTGTGTGATACATACATAGCACACAAGTATTCTGTCAGGTATAAACAAACCATTTGCAAGTAAATAAAGCATAATCTCAGGTCAAGAAATACTCAAAATTTCTCCACTCACCTTTCTTATTTCTCCATCTCAGCCCGGAGCAGGGATTTAGGGATTTTCACTAAGTTATCTCATCATTGTGGAAAAAAGAGAGAGAGAGAGAGAGAGAGAGAGAGAGAGAGAGAGAGAGAGAGAGAGAGATCCTAGCTGTATAGGACATGGGCAATTATAGACCAACAGCATTAAAAGTCTAATCAAAGTGATAGACCATTGAGAGATCCAAAAACTCTCATGCATTAAATCCATATACTCTCTCAGGGCATAACTACTCCTTGCCTCCCTGCAAACACAAGCTCAAATGTATCTCAGGTTTACCAGTAGTTTCTTGGGTTTATTTTCTTTTTACTACTGTTGTTATTGCAATTGATGCTGACATTACTTCCTTTGATTCCCTGATCTATCAAGCATTTCTCATGAGATTGCTTAGAGCTAAGAGAAGTCTACAACGTGTATTGAATTTGACTATGTAGCACCATTGAGAATTTTCTAGGTATAGTCTGCATATTTGTAACTTCCTCTGGTGTTTGGGTCATAAAGAGTTCAGGGCTATGCCAAATGAACCAAAGAATACCTTATAATAAATATTATTGATATCTGAGTTCCTGAAGATTGGTCAAAAGGCTTTGTATGTGAATTTATACTTGGCATGAAGTTTTCATATTTAAGTTCCCGGGCACAGGTTACCTGATTGATTATAATCACTTCTTATTTCTGTGCTCTCTGTACTAGTACTGGGATGTAGAACCTTTAAGAAATGAGGCCAAGTGGCCAATAATTAAGACATGGAGGATGTTGCCTCAGGATATTGTTTTAGTTTGAATTTTATTGCTGTGAAGAGACACCAACTATTAGAAAGGAAAATATTTCATTGGGGCTGGCTTATAATTTAGAGGCTTTATTGTCATGGTAGGAAGCATGGGGACAGTCCTGGTGATAGAGAGGTAACTGAGTTTTCTACATCTTTATATGCTAAGACCTCAAAGCCTCCATCCACAGGGACACACTTCCTCCAACAAGGCCACACCCACTCCAACCAAACCACACCTCCTAATAGTGGCATTCTCTATGAGCCAAGCATTCCCACACATGAGTCTATGGGACTATTCCTAGTCAAACCACCACAGATGTAGTAATGTAGTCTTCGATGAATCAAGATTTGCTCCCTGACAAGGCTGTGATTAAAGAGTAAAGCTAGCCTCTATTTAAGTGTCTCTCTGATGTTCTCTCTTTTTGTATTGACTGAGAATTCTATACATTTATATAATATTTATCAATCAATTGCACACCCCACTTGACACCAATTTTCTTTCATTTTTCCAATGCTTCTATTTATTCCCAACATTAAGTATTTTTGTTTCTTTGTTGTTGTTGTTTAAACCCATGAAATATCGTCACTGTAGGCAAGAGTGTAGGGTTTTCTACTGGAGCCTGAGGAGCTAGCTGCTCAGAGTAAGCTGCTTGAAACTGGCTCTCTCTCTCTCTCTCTCTCTCTCTCTCTCTCTCTCTCTCTCTCTCTCTCTCTGCCACCAAATGCCAATAATTCCTCAGGTAGAGGTAGTATTTCCTGAGCTCATCAAAACTCCATTCTGGAGTTTGGCTGCCTTGATCTTGTGGAGCTCTTCCTCATGCTGTCACGAACACTGTGAATTCATTTGTGCAACTATCCTATTATTTCCAAAAGAAAAGGTCTATTTTAGCCAGTTTCATGAGCCTCTGGCTTTTTCACTCTTTCTGCCCCTTATTCTTTTCTGATCCCTGAGACTTTCAAGGAGTGGGTGTGTTATAAATGCCCTGGATAGTGCCAAGAACTACACGATTTCTTACTGTCTGCGTTGTGACAAGTTCTGAATCTCTGTCTTCATTTACATTAATTGAAAGGATAAGCTTAATGAGCAGCGAAAAATGCAGTTCTCTATGGGTATAATGAAGTCTTTAAATGTTGACTTAATTATGTTTCCGTTTAGCAAAACAGTAGTAGTAGATTTATCCCTAGGACCTGTGACCTGCCTGACTTCACTTTCTTTGCCTGATTTGTTAACAGTAGCAGGCATAAATTCCATCTTGTGGATCAGGATTTAAATCCAAACAGAAAGCTGTTGTTACTTCCACCACTGCACCAATGTGCATATCTTGTCAGACTGCTCCTTATAACTCTGAGGGCTAACAACTGAGTAATACAGATGATAGTTTGATGTTAGCACCTTCTAGCACTAGAAAACTTACCCAATAGAGACGCTGCTACCATACTTTTGGGCCTATGTCCAAAAGACTCTGTTACTTACTGCAGAGATATGTGCTCAGCTATGTAGATTGCAGCTCTATTCACAATACCCAGAAAATGGAATCAATCTAGATGCCCATCAACTGATAAAAACTAATAAATAATGAGGTATATATACACAGCTATTAAGAAAAATAAAATACATATTAATCATATAGAACTAGAAATAATCTAATCAGACCAAGAAAGATGAATGGAAAGATGAATGGCGAGTTTTTTCCATCATATGTGGGTGCTAGTTGTAAGTCATTAAATACTGTGTTAAAATTTGAGTACCTATAGGCATTTGAAAGCCAGTATGAGACTACTGGGGAGTTTTAAAAATAGATGATCAAAGACAAATTTCAGAAAGAGAGGTTGTCTGAACTTTCGTATTTTAGCTGTGTATGTGTGCATTCTATGTCCATGTTGTTATACCTGTTTGAATATGAATCTTTGCCTCTTGTCTACTTTCATGCTAATTAACAAAGCGCAGAAAAATTTGAATCATCACACCCTGAGTGTGTCATTGTTGGAATCAATGACAAAGCACTACTTACTTTTTCTTTTTTATAAAACTTTGATTTTGATATGTTCATCAGTAACTACAGGGGTTATACATGTTGAGTCTTACTGACTAAGGGAAAAATGTATACTTTAACGTCAGCATCCGTAGAACTCATTTTCTACCTGTGGTACAGCACATGGCTGACATACACATGAGAGTTCACATTACAGATGACAATGCCCCAACTTGTAAAATGTCTGAAAGCAGTAATGACGTCACGGTAATATGAATGATTCATGACATGTAAAATATTCCACATAGCTCTCAATCAGTGAGAAAATCACTGTAAAAGTTTAATAAATCTTGTTGTGGGACAATGGTCCCTTATCCTGTCACTTGTATTATTTTTAATAAAATACTGATTGGTCAGTAGCCAGGCAGGAAGTATAGGTAGAAAACTAGACAGGAAGTAGAGGCAGGACAAAAATAATTCTGGGAAGAGGGAAGTGCAGTCTGCAGTCTTGACCTAGCAACAGAAGAAGTAAGATGTGACTGCTTTGCCTAATAAGGTACCGAGCCACGAGGCTAACATAGACAAGAATAATGGGCTATATAAGTTATAAGAATTAATAAGAAGTCTGAGATACTAGGTCAATCAGTTTATAACTAATGTAGAATTCTGTGTGATTTGTTTGGGACTTAACAACTGTGGGAATTGGGCAGGACAGAAACCTCAGATAACAAAATCTTGGATTTCTTATGTAAATATGCTTTTAACTTTAATACAATAGATAAACCTTGAAATGTATGTGTTTATTTATGTGTAAATTTTAGTTTAAAAGTGAACTTGTGTACATTTCATGTATAATGCTTAAATCTATTTGTGCAAGTGAATTATCTTAATATTAAGCAATACAAATAATATTAGATAATAAAATGATTTCATAGTTTACAAATTAAACAATTTATTTTAATTTCTTAATATTTCCCTAGTAATAATTTGTGCAATAGCATAGCTGTAGACTTAATACACTTTTCTAGTGGTATTCATTAAATATAATTAATAATACCATAAGAAAATATACTGTCCTCATGCACCTCTACTTTGATTTTTCTAAACTGAAGCTTATTTATTGTTTTTAGTTATTTTTCTAAGGCCCTTAAATCAGTATCATTCATGAAAATTAACTTCTATTAATCTTAAAAAGTTATTTGTTATTAAAATAAAAGCTCTGTTGTGAATAATATCATTTTTTATTATAAGTTTTAGTTTTCTGTAGTTTCACTATTAATAATTTGGTATATAACAATTTCTCTTCATTTATTCTCCTTTAGTGTGTTGAGTTGCTTCAATCTGAGAACTGATATCTTTAAACTTTTCTGGAAATCCTTGAACTATTTCTTTGTCATATGTTGGAGCAGCTCAAGCTAATCTCCTTCCCTGATACAAATCTGTTAACTGTTCTTTTGTCTTTGTGTCCTCGCACTAACATTTTTAGCATTTATTCATTACTTAGAAATGTAAATATTTATTAAAATTTTCTATAGCTTATTTTAAAGTTTATGTAGTCTACTTTATTATTACTATCTTCTACATGTAAATATTAACCTAAATGTATATATATATGCATACATATCTAACTATCTGTGCATATATTTTAATTTTTTTACTTTTATTGATGTGCTACATTTCTGATATTATTGTTAGGTTTTTCATTTGTTACCTAACATGTAAATATATATATATATAATAGCTTATACATTGTAGCATGCTTTTGCATCTATTTTGTCTTTCTCCATCCCTTGTCTTTCTCACAACCTACTCTTGTTATGTGTTTAGGGACTTTTAGATTGCTTTGAATTTTACCTATGACTATTCATTATGAGTTATGCTGTGGATTCTTTCCATAGATAGAATTTGTGGGTTCCACATTCTTTTATTTTTCCCCTTGAAAATCTCATTCATCAGAATGTCAGAAATACATATCATGTATAATTTTTTTTTACTTTGTTGTACATTCAAATCAAAAATAAAAATCTTTGATTGCTAGTTATTAAAATGTGGACATACAAGGTCTGGGAAGAATTTTGCTGGAATTTGGATGGGCATTGTTTTGAATCTGAAGATTTTTTTGGGTTTAGATTGCCATTTTTACTATGTTAATTCTACCTGCCCAAGAGCAAGGGAGATATTTCCATTTTTTAGTGTCTTCTTTAGTTTCTCTCTTCAAAGTTTTAAAGTTCTCATTACACAGGAATTTCACATGTTTGATTAGAGCTACTTCGAGATATTTTATGCTATTTGTGACTATTGTGAAGGATGATGTTTCTGAAAAGCTTCTGTAAAGCCAAGGACATTGTCAATAAGACAAGCGACAGCCTACAGAACGGGAAAAGATCTTCACCAATCCAACATCAAAAAAATAAAATAAAAGTCTGATCTTCAAAATATACAAAGAACTCAAGAAATTAGTCATCAAAAGAACAAATAATCCAATAACAAAAATGAAGTACAGACCTAAACAATGAACTCTCAACAGAGGAATCTAAAATGGCTGAAAGACACTTAAAGGAAATGCTCAACATCCTTAAACATCAGAGTAATACAAATCAAAACACTTCTGAGATTCCATTTACACCTGTCAGAATAGCCAAGATTAAAAATAGTGATGACAACTTATGCTGGAAAAGTTGGGTGGTAAAGAGAACATTACTGCATTGCTGGTGGGAAAGCAAACAGGTACAGCCCCTTTGGATATCAGTATGACAATTTCTCAGAAAATCAGGAAATAACTTTCCTCCAGACCAGCAATATCACTTTTGGGTGTATACCTAAAGGATGCTCAATCGTACCACAACAACATGTGCTCAACTCTGTTCATGGCAGCATTATTTGTCTTAACCAGAACCTGGAAACAACCTCAGTGCCCCTTGAATAAGAATGGATAAGGAAAATGGGTACATTTACACAATGGAGTACTACACAGCAGAAAAAAAATAATGACATCTTGAAATTTGCAGGCAAATAGATGGACCTAGAAAGCATCATATTAAGTTAGGTAACCCAGAAAGACAAATATCATATGTGCTCACTCATACGAGGCTTTTAGACATAAGGCAATGACAACCAGCCCACAATTCACAATTCCAGAAAACCTAGACAACAATGAGGACCCTAAGAGAAACAAAAATGTATCTAATCTACATGGGAAGTAGAAAAAGACAAGATTTCCTGGGTAAATTGGAAGCATGGAGAGGGTAGAAGGGAGGGCAGATGAAGGGAGGGGAGTAAAGAAAAATGCATAGCTCAATAAAATCAGTAAAAAAAAATTAAAAATGTAGACTTAAATTTTTTACATTTATAGATAAAAATTAGTAAAGACACCCAAAACTTAATAAGTTCCCTACATATGTGAGTAATAATTACATAAATCACTCCCCCAAAATTGTATATGCTAACCACTGAAATATAACTGTTATTTCTTTCATGTGTTTGTAGATGTGTATGTACATATACAGAGATGTATGTGTGAGTTCATATATACAATGGGAGAAGCTGCATATACACACATACGTTCAAAATGGTTAGATACATGCCATGTTTCTTGAAACAATTTAAGTATGTTTTATTAATTTCACTTCGAAATATTTTTATGGCTATGCAGAGTATTTCAGTCTCGTGTCTTTTTGTTTAGTTACAGTGATTCATTTTGCATGGAATTTAAAGTGCTACTTTTGTTGAATTTATTCAAATGGTTAAATGAATACAGTTATGAACGTAAATCCTGTTCTACTCTCTTTATTATCTTTAATTTGTATTGAAATTAAATATACAGGCTATGTTTCCCTTATTTTTTCTACAACATTTCATGCAGTATATACATGTCTGTCCTTTACTGTGGTCCACAATAAATTTTGGATATATTCAATATGGTACAAATTTCTCTGCTCCTTTTTGGTTTTCTCTACTATATATTTTTCAGCATATATATGACAGTTGTATTGTCTGCCTTTATGTATCTGCTTGACCCAAGTTAGATCAGAGAGAAGGAGCCTCATTGAGAAAATGCATCCATGAGATCCATCTGTAAGAAATTTTCTCAATTAGTAGTTGATGGGGAAGGGCCCAGCCCATGGTGGGTGGGTCTATTACTGGGCTAGTGGTTTGGGTTCTGTAAGAAAGCAGGCTGAGCAAGCAAGGGAAAGCAAACCAGTAAGCAGTGCCCTCCCGTGGCCTCTGCCTCAGTTCATGTCGCTAGGATTCTCCCTGTTTAGTTCCTGTCCTGATTTCCTTTAGTGATGAAGTGCAATGTGGAAGTGTAAGCCAAATAAACCCCTTCCTCCCCTACTACCTATTTGGTCATGGTGTTCCGCTGAAGGAATAGAAACCCTAACATATTATTTTATGTATTATTTTTTATTATTTTTCCTAAGGTTTTTCTGTCTGAAACAATGTGGCATAAATGTTTCATGTCATATCTCTTCTAACAAAAACATATTAGAGTTGCTTACTTGTTTATATTGTTTTGACTAAACCACATTCTGATAAAGACAGGAGACTTGAAATAACCTCATCTGTACCTTATTTTCAAGAACAGAGTCTCACAGTGATATTGTTGTGAAGGCTTTGTTCAGGCATGTGTTGTTGAGATTCGTGGTGCAGCTTCCCTGCTAGAAGCTAGAAAACCATAACTTGCAGTGGATTCCCTGGTTCTCTGTCTCATAAATCTCTCTGCCTCCCTCGTTCAGGATGCTCCTTGAGGTTTATGTTCAGGGCTTGTGTTCTAGATGTATCAACTGGGGTTGAGTACCCAAGGATGACGTATTCTTTGCATTTTGATCAGTTTAGGCTCTCTGTAACAGTCTTTAGTGATGAAAAGATGCATCTACGGTGATAGTCAAGAGCGATTCTGACCTGTACAGTTGTGAAAGGGTTCTCCTTTAGGTTCCTCAACCTCTCTAGTCAATGCTTCTTGGCTAGGCTTACAATGAGGTAATTTCCCTCCTATGACCTGCGTGACTACATCATTGGTGTGCCAGTGGGAAATCCAGAAATTTCAGAAGGCACCACAGCACAATAAATGCCTATTTAGAGAGGATTTGTTTTTTTTAACCTAGGTATGAACTTCTGACAGGCTATGCAATATCAAGTGGTAGACCCTAAATACATGAAAATACAAACAACATTAAATGAACTAAGAAATAATATCAGATATATTTATCTATATCTATATATGTATCTATATGGTTTATATGCAACAATTACAATTTAGAGAGAGACCATGAATTTGAGAGAGAGGGTGTATACCTGATAGGAACTGATGGCAGTGGGAGGAATGATAAAATACCGTAAGCATCTATGAATCTCTCAAAAAAAAAAAAAAAAGCCGGGCGATGGTGGCGCACGCCTTTAATCCCAGCACTCGGGAGGCAGAGGCAGGCGGATCTCTGTGAGTTCGAGACCAGCCTGGTCTACAGAGCTAGTTCCAGGACAGGCTCCAAAGCCACAGAGAAACCCTGTCTCGAAAAACCAAAAAAAAAAAGAAAAAAGAAAAAAAAAGAAACTCTTGCACTCTGCCTACTCAATAAAAGTTCAATTCATGCTTTCAAATAATTCTTTACGATCCATTATAATTTCTGTAAGAAAATTTTGTATTTACTTGGGCTTTTGGTCCTAACACATAAGATATACACTTATACATATGCACTCATATTTTCTGGAAGAGAAAATGCACAAACTTATTTCGCATTGTATTTGAGATCACTGAGACCTGACCCTAGCCAAAATGCTGCTTTGGGCTTTCTGAGCGTGCCAGGAAGCTGTAACACAAGTCAGGATATTTCAACCATGTCGTGCCATGTTGCAATGCCCCTTCAAACCCTTCACTTTCTATTTATAATGAAAATTTCATTAGCTTTCCACTGACCACCTTTTAAGTCCTGTTTCTCTTCAGACATCCTCACTTTAACAGATGTTCATTTCTGAGATGACCCTCAGCACAACTATGAAATCTTAGGTGACCTAGCTCAGCCAGTCATGTGACTGATGATCAATATCTGAGTACAACTAACCATCTTTAAAGTCTGATATCATGCCTCCTTAGGATAAAGTGAGAATTTGTTTTAACCTTCAACAAAATTACTGTTTGTCAGAAAAATTTACTGCTTTTTAACGTATCATGAGATAACCATATTTCAATATAGGAGGCAATTTCATTTTTAAGCCTGTATTTATTTAAGACTGTTTTGCTTTCTCTCCGCATGTCCCTGGCTTAGTCTCCCCCAGCTCTTTGCTGTTTTATAGCAAATGAAAATGTTTGCAGAAACTGCATATAAAACTGTTTATTGAGACTTAAATTTTCAGTGACCTTTTTTTCTTCTTTTTTGAACTTCACAGTTTCAGAATTTTCCCTCTCTCACACACTCAGCTTTATGCACTTAATTATTTGAAAATCCTGTCCTTTGGAAATGATCTGCTCCACTTCATGTATTAATAAAATTGTTCATATTAGTAAGCTATTTATCCCTTTGCACACATGGCTCCAATTTTCTATTCTCAATGCCTTTTTCATAATCATAAATATAAATTATTTTAATGTATATGTGTGTTTGTGTTCACAGGTGTTTGAGCATATGTGGGAGTGTATGTAAGTTCAGTGGTTGATGTCAAGTGACCCCAAAAGAACTCTCCACCTTGTATAGTAAGGGGGCACATGCTATCACTGGCTTTTGTTTTCTGTTCTAGCTGGGTTTTTTTTTCCGTTTTAAACTCACAAACAACAGAAATTTAGAGGGTGAGAGGTTTATTTTGTCTCTCATGTTATGGTCCATCATGGAGGAAGTCAAGGCAGGAACTCAAGGCAAGAACCCAAAGTCAGGAATTGAAGCAGAGGCTATGGAGAAATTTTTATTACTAGATTTTTATTACCATGATTTGCTCAGTCTGCCTTGTTATACAACTAGGACCACTTGCCTAAGGTTATTCTCATGAATGACCAGATGAAAATGAAAGCATCCACAGCTCACTGTTTTCCCGAGAGAACATGGATGAGGACAGAGTACCAACCATAGCCCCCCTGCAATATCCCAATGGACGAGAAAGAATTTTCAAAGTTGCATTATTTAAATTCAATCTCAAAGAATCAAGAGAAGAAGTATGAAGAAGGAAGAGGAAATTCTATCCCGAGTAAGATACCAACACCAGGGTCATTCACAGGCACACTGTGTTCTGCAGCCATTGTCTTTCACATTGAGCCTTAACTCTTTAAGGCACGGGATATACTAAAGGCAAGTGAAACTTTTGATCTTACAGAGATGCTTCTTAAGAGTCAAGAATTAAACAACTCAGTAGCTTCAGGAAATCCATAAAATGGACTAGATTTACTAGGTCTTTATACTCCCAAATTCCTGCAACAAGTAAAACTGCTGTGGAACCTCCCAGAGAAGTAGAACTGGCTAGAAAATATTCAGACCAGTGGAGCAAATTAATTTTTTTTTTTTTTTTTTTTTTTTTTTTTGGTTTTTCGAGACAGGGTTTCTCTGTGGCTTTGGAGCCTGTCCTGGAACTAGCTCTTGTAGACCAGGCTGGTCTCGAACTCACAGAGATCCGCCTGCCTCTGCCTCCCAAGTGCTGGGATTAAAGGCGTGCGCCACCACGCCCGGCACCCAGTGGAGCAAATTAAAAGACAAAGATTAACCAAGTTGCCTGGAAAAAACAGTGAGCAGCTAAACAGCCCAGGAAGTACACTCTTTTAACCTGTTGGGATGTCTGCAAGTGGTACGTACAGTTTGCTCAAGATTTTTCACTCTCATAAACCATCACTTGTACTGAGGTGGCTTTTGGTTGTCTTTAAGTCATTTCTATTCTTGTAAAATAATCCCAATAAAACCACCAAGTTGGACTTTGGTGGTGTGCATACATTGATCTGTTATCAGTACCCTATCTGGAGTGGCAGACATTTGCTCATACCTCACAAGGAATATTGTCAGGCAATACATGATACAAACTGAGAAGAACTGTGTACGTAAATTATAAGGGGGATCTATCTAAGTGTGCATAAAGATTGAGCCTTTGAATGTTAGAAGAATGATATAAAAGCAGTAATAAGTCTTGTATTTAATTCTAAATGGTTTGAATTTTGTGGTAAACAATGAAACATGTTTTAAGAAACAAAATTATACTTGAGCTTACCCTTTGAAGTTATTCCTTTGAAAATATTGACATATTGAAGAGTGTTAAAATTGAATGCGAAAGACAATTGTCTGTCTTGTACATTATTGCTCAGTAAATATACTTAAGTGTGATTCCAAGCAACTATTTCTTTTCCATTTTCTGCGTAATTGCTGTGGTTTGTCTTTGTTTTCTCTAAATCTTTCAAATAGGATTTTCCAAGTATCATAATAATATTGTTGTGTCTATGTAAAGATGATTATGTTATCAGAACACAGCAGAATTCAAGAGGTGCTTTGGAAAGAAACTGGGAATGATACACAATGCAACTAGCATTCTCTTTTTTCTGTTATCTAAGACATCAAAGTGTGTGTGTGTGTGTGTGTGTGTGTGTGTGTGTGTGTGTGTGTTGTATGTCTGTATTAGAAGCAAAATGGGCAAGGACAGCAGAAAACAACAGGATAAACACGGAGCATATGCCAGCCTGAGAGGGGAAAGATTACACCACACTTCAACTTCAAAGCTAATATGTGAGTCTTATTTGACAAGCCAGTCTGTGATTCTCCTGTCACTTAGCAGGAAACATATGACACACATCACCAAATAGTGCTCTCCAAATGGCAAGAGTCTCTAAACAACATCTCTCCTTTTTTTCCCCTTAACTGAAGTAGCAGTACATGGAAGACAAAAAATCTCTAAACCAAACTGAAATGATTAATTTGACACTTTTGCATGGAGAGGCATATAAAATCCAGAGGAATAGAAATATCTTCTCAAAGTCCTATGATGCATTTATATGACATCAAGTTTGGAAATGACACCTTTAATAAACTTCCTTTTATTCAACATGCATTAAGATAATGTTCTTTACCATAGACTGTGAACTTGAAGAAATAACGTAGAGTCCCTGAATCAACAGTTCTAGTAAGGGAAGCAAAGTGAACAGTCACATAAAAGGTGACTGAAAAATGTCTGTTTGTTTCTAATGGATGATGAAGAAAACAAAGACCATAGTAAACAATGCAACCATGCTGTGAGATAAAAACTTCTTCATTCTGTATGTTTGACTCCCTCCATGTCTCACACACTTCTGAATTCACCTCCTCCTTCCTCTCTCTGCCCAGAAGTCCCACCTCCACTTCCTGCCTAGCTATTGGCTGTTCAGCTCTTCATTAAACCAATCACAGTAATATATCTCCTCACAATGTATAAATACCCCACAACACTCCACCTCAAATAGAGGGCTAATAACAAAAATATATAAAGAATTCAAGAAACTGGGTATCAAAAACAATAATCCAATTTAAAAATGGGGTACAGATCTGAAGAAAGAATTCTCAATAGAAGAAAGTTAAATGGGGAGAGGGAGGGAAATGGGAGGCGGGGAGGAAGCGGGAAAATTTTTTTTTTCAATAAAAAAAGGGGAAAAAAAAGAAAGTTAAATGGCCAAGAAACACTTGAAATCCTGTTCTTTTCTAGTGAGAAACAGAAAGGGAGTGGATATGGAAAGGCGGGGAGAGAGGGGAAACTATAATTAGGATATATTGTATGGGGAAAAAAAGAATCTATTTTCAATAAAATAAAAGAATAAGTAACTATTAAAATTATATGTTAAGACTACTATCATGTATCTAATAAAATTCAATAGTATTATAAAATCTTCAAGCAGAGATTAGTGAATTCCACAGATTTTCATTTTTATAGAATATCTCTTATTTATTATTTGACAATCCCATAATTATAAACAAAATATGTTGTGAATGAGCACCTCTAACAAACACACACCTCTCTCCACTTCACACTCCTTTTTTTTCCTTTGGCGATGTCAGTAATAGAAGTCCTAGAGACGCAGAGTTGACTAGAGAGTTGCATATAGCTTCTGAACTCTCTTCAAATCATACTGTTCATCCACTCAAAGAAAAGATGCATGTGAGAAGCACTGGCAGTTTCAAAATGGGATTATCAAATAGCCTTTGGATTACAAGTTCAATTCCATCTCTCATTATCTGAAGGAAAGGGTAAGAAATAAACAGGACAAAAGTTATGCTAACTGCCAATCATAAACAAGTTCTATACATAAAGAACATAAAATCAAAAGGTCTATAAAGAAAAGGAAATTTAAAAGGGGCCCAGAACCAGCAGATGTATGAAAACCTGGAATGGTAGCATTTACATGATAGTCACAGTGAGGAATTTAGAAAAGAAATTTCTAGTTTAGTGAGAGGCAATTAGTACCTGCGAGTTAATTTTTAAAAGTAGGGAATGATTATCTAAGTGATACCATGTTCTACCATCATCATCTTTAAGTATCAACCAATCTCTCAGTGAGTCAACTTAAGTGATGCTTATATTTATGATTTAATGAACTAATCTGAAGGCAAAGTGAAGTCACAATTTACTTGTAAAAACATTCTCTATTAAAATACTCATAAGATATTCTTATGTTAAATAAATATATAGGACGAGGGAGATGACTCAGTAGGGAAAGGTACCAGCTGCTAAGCTGACAATCTGAGTTTAATACTTGAGACTCACGTGGTAGAAGGAAGAGAAGCCATCCACATAAATTACCCTCTGACAGCTGCATGTACACTACACCACGCCTCGGTTCCTCTCCCATCAAACACACACCATAAATGAGTAAGTATGTAATCTGCTCTTTATCAAATATCTAAATACTTTTCTCCTGGACTAATAGCCTTCATGAATTTTCTCTCATTGACATGTTCATAGTCCATGCCTGTTGTTTCCATAGTGGAGATCTGTCAGAGTGTTTAGTTTTTCTTGTGAAGTCCAACTATGCATTTTAGATGCTGAGGACAAGAATATTTTCATATATATCATACTTTATTCAATAAATAAGCTACGAATTAATTAAAAGAATCCTGCTATAAGCAGAACATATCAATTCAATACAAACTCAACAGGACTTAGTGATTTGCTGCATTTATTTGCAGAGAGCAAATCTCTTATCACTGATAACTATCTCTGTAAATTTGAACATTGTGTTTGATTTTTTTCTTAATTCCATAGTGTGGTAACGATATTTTACTTTCTTAGTATTATTGCTAAAAATCAACCAATAAAGTATTTTATTATAGTTAATATTTCCTTTAACTAACAACTTGTTAAGGAAATAAACACCTGCCTGATAGACATTTGGGACTTAGAAATGAGTGGCTATTTTACATGAGTTATTAGCACAGCAGTGAGAAATATCTTTTGAACTCCCAAAAAGTTTCAGTTCTATGGCTCCTAAAATAGCTTGTGAGTGAAGGTTTCGAGTTGAGCTATGTACTTACATGGCAGTCATAATAGAAATCATTCGCCATTTCTATCTGATTTTTATATGATCGGAGATCATAAAAGTGAGCTGTAAATACATTTGTTTATTAAACTTCATAAATTATGTTACCCTTTGTTAAACAGGGCCGCATGGTTACACTAATTGCTTGCAGCCCTGTCGGAAACATGATCAGTCATATCCCCAATTTCTATTGTCTAGTCAAGAACATTTCCCTTCCAATACAACTCAGACTTTAAATTTTTCAGAATTCTAAATCGAAATCTTGCAATAGCCAACTCCACAGATGCTGCTTGACATTCCCAAAGCCTTCATACATGAAGTATTTAAATGATGCCTGTGACTTGGTGAAGAGAGGGAAGAAAATAAAACTCTTGCTCCAGCCTGAACAATTACTAGACCTCACAGGAGAGTGATAGCAACTACTCCTATATAATTTCCTTATGCATTGTTCATTCGCTTTGAGAGCAAAGTTTTATCATTAGTGTCTTCTCACAGTTGTCTTAAATACCCTCAGGAGCCAGCTGGGTAATCAGAGATGATAAAATGTTTGCCTTGATTTCAGTTGTTTGCAGTAAGAAAATCTGGCACCAAGTGCATTTGTGTGTCCGTCTTTAATTAATCCCACCCCAGATCTCCATTTCTCTCCATCTCTGTGTGAGATCATTAAGGTGTTAGGTGCAAAGCTGCAGCTTGATGGAACAAGGCTCCAGACAGTCTGAGTTGAGGCAAAACAGTGCTGCCGCTTGACAGCCATGGGATACATTGGATCAAACAGTGGGCAAGTAGGTACAGGGTTAGATTAAACAAGCCAAAAAAGTCAATAAAACGGCAGAGAGTACGTCTGGGGTGATTTCACAGTACAATCTCAATACAGGTACTGATATGTTTTCCAAAGATTTAAAATGGTAGCATTTCTGCAAAATACTGTAAATTATTGCAAGCAATGGAAAAGAAACATGCTTATATGAATAAAAAAAATTGTACAATTGTCATTTACTTTTAGAAAAGAGGTATCTCGTTTAAATTTGCATTCACACAAATAAAAACCATATATATTT
The DNA here is from genome assembly GCF_950005125.1 of Chionomys nivalis. Classification (NCBI taxonomy): domain Eukaryota; kingdom Metazoa; phylum Chordata; class Mammalia; order Rodentia; family Cricetidae; genus Chionomys; species Chionomys nivalis. The sequence goes on from NC_080108.1 coordinate 5,474,835, forward strand.
CAAAGCATTGATTTGATTTACAAATTTAATTCATCAGTAAGCTCTTTTAAATTTATAACATTTTAAAATATATAAACATTTTCTCCAAAGAGCATTTATTATCAAATACATTTTGTAGATTTTAGGAACTTATTATTTTATTTTACCTATATACTTCTCTAAGAAATTATTTAGATGTGTTCACATTTTAATATTGAACTGTTTTGTTTAACTTGTAATTTTGTCAGCTTTGAAAAATAAATTAGATTTATCTGATTTTCTTTTATTTGTAATTCAAAAATATTTTCATTGTGCTTGGAAAGTCGTTGGAGGGCTGATGACTGTATTAGGGTTTTTTGTTTTTTTGAGCAGATATGAGGTCGTTTCAGCTTTTTGTGCTCTTACAGTTGACTCCCAGGGGAGAAGAGGTCTCACACGTCAGCTCCGAGAGAACTGGAAGGGAACCAAATGACCTGAGGACGCACTGCCAGAGAAAATTTTCAATCCCTCATAGACGTTTTGCTTTCGTAAGAAAATCCTATAACGTACAAAGACAAGCCTCTTAATCTCTGGCAGCTCTGTGTGTCTACAAACAATATTGGTATCGAGAGCTTATTACAAAAAGTGCGGAGAGATGACTCAGCAGTTAAGAGCACTGCCTTCAGGGCCAGAGGTCCCGGGTTTGATTCCCGGCGGCGACACGGCGGCTCTCGGCCCTCTGACCTGAGGTCCTGCGCCCTCTTGTGGCGTATGGAAAAAGTGTGCCTATATTTTTAAAAAAGTAAAAAAACAAAAACAAACAAAAAAGAATAAATTATATGGAGATAAGTCAATTGTTACAGCTGGCGATCAACATTTTTCCATAAATTCAGCTTGAAAAGAAGAGGTAGCACGCATAGCAAGAAGACTGTAGTCTCGGTCCAGGATAACTACTATTCAGTTATCTGAAGTGTAGTCAATGAAATGTTCAGAATTCTATAATTTCTGAAATCAAAGATATCTCCACCTTCCTTCTGAGGACTCTACTGTGCTCTGATTGAGGAGATTCGTGTTTCTTCAGGGAAATCCTGACACAGAACTAAACTCGCTCAATTGTCTTGCAGCCACTCAGCAGCCTTTATGGTAGCGAGTTCAGCCCCCAACCATGAATGTGTAAAGTTTTGGAGGCTCAGTCTTGAAATTCAGAAATGTTCAGATTTGCACTATTACTTCCACAGATATCTGTCATAATATCAAATAAAAATTCATATTTCATCAGAGGAAAGAAGGAACATATTAGTGATTATTAGGCCTTCTATCCAATATCACTTTTCAGAAGAAAAAAATTGTTATGGAATTTGGAAGCTGAAAATAATGGTAAATCAGTGTTTTAATTAATTCAGTGCTTACATCTTCAATCTAGCATTCTCTGAGCTTTAATTTCCATCTCTACTTAAAATTTCCTTCCATTTTTCAAATTCAGTTTAAATTATGCTTGCACCATTTGTTCAAGCAAAAGCACCTTTCTTACAGAGATCTGAAACTTCAAAGAAAGGTTCATCTACCAGGCAGATATATTGCCCAGGAATGCAGAATGCTCTTTCATTCTGGCTACTTTAAAACATAGAGTAACCATTAAATTCTCTGAATTATAATCTATTTTTGTGTAACTCCTCTTTTTCTGGACCTTTCCTAGAGAACAGTACAATCTTTGACTTTGATCCCAAATATCCCAAATCTCTCACTATTTGGAATTTCTACATATGCTCTGTTTGTACTATAGTCCATCATACAACTAAAGTTATTGCTACACATGAACACCAGGTTATGGCGCTGTCTACCTTGATAGTTTACAGCAGCTTCCCATTGTTCTAAGTTAAGATCTAAAGCTCCCAGGTTGGGCTACAGAGTCTTCCATGGCGTTCCTGTCTTTCTACTCAGCAAACTTTTGATCATTTCCTCAATATATCACACTCACCCTAAATGAAGGGTAATGAGATCCATATTCAATACCCAGGGAATAAAAACCCAAGTACTTCTAATAAGGGCAGAGTTCCATTGCCTAGACATTGCTAAGAGTGGAGCAGTTACCAGATGTTATAGAGTTTTAGAAAAGTATATAGTTTGGGATCCTGTGAATATACACAACAGATATGATGTACGCCATATATAAAATAATTAAAGTGCTGGGTGACAACGGTTTTTATTAGATGACATTTAGGTGAATTCTTTTTGGAGCATAGTTATGCCTAAGTAGCAGACTTATAAATGTGAAGGACTGTCACAAATTCATTAGCTATCCCCAAATGCTAACAGAGGTTAGTTCTTTCTTATTGACTGTAAGAAGCCACAATATATTTCTGTTGAGCACTCTATGTCATGGCTAGGAAAAGAGTTAGTGATGTTTATGAATGTTGTGCCTGCATGTACCTATGTGTACCACCTGCCATGCACACCTCATATACTCAGAGATCAAAGGAGAGCATTTGATGCTGTGGGACTGGAATTATAAAAGGGTTATAAGCCCCTGTATGGAAGCTGGGAATCAAACCCAGGTTCTGCGCAAAAGAAACGCACTTGAACCCACTGAGCCATGTCTCCAGCTCCTGACTTATCTTTGCATCCTACCATTCTGTCTACAAACTACCCCTTAAAATGGAACACTGTCTTTCTTGCTTACTAAGGCATGCTTCTTTCTACGTATAGAACTTGATAGTTGACTGCAAACAACAATTACCTGGCAATTACGCTTTAGGACACAGGAATGATGGGAACCAAAGTCATCATTCAATTTATATCTCATGAGACAAAAAATCTGTGATTCCTGCTTCATACTCCATCTGCCTCCTACAAGCAATATTAAAAAGGAAATAACAGGAGACCCTGAAACCTTTCTTTAAAAGCCATTCTCATTTTTCTATTCTGTCTTGGGTAATTTTTCTTAATATTGTTACATATCCCTCCATAACAGAAGAAAAGTACCTCTTATAAAACTTTCAGTAGCAAATGGGCACTATATCTCTCTAATATATGGTGCTGTTAAATTATTATCACATTATTGCAGCAACAGCGAGATGTGCCAAGGATGATGGACTGCCAACTGGCTTCCACAAACAAGACTCATACATTTAGACTCTGAGAGAAGCTAGCCTGGCAGAGACTTTTCACCTACTTGGCAGGGACCCAAGTCTTGCCTATAGCTTATATCTGCTTGTGGTATTATTTAGAGAGTGCACGATATTCTCATTCTCTTTCCTTATTTTCATTCTTGTTACAGGAGATTAGGACCTACAAGGTATATTCACACTGTATGTTATTTGAGTATTCACCAAGCCTCTTCTATTAGCCAAAGCTGATAATCAAGTCAAGGTTTGTTAGAGTGAGGTTTGTTTAACGGAATAGAATTTGTTTGCTTCCCTCCCCCGCCCCACACATTATAGAGCATTGTTTTTTATACTGATTAAGAATGTTAGTGACTAAATAATTTTTCCAGAATTGCTCCAGAAGGTTGTATCTGCCAAGTGTGTATTGAAACTTCAGTCTGGACAAATGCAGATTTAGATAGATAGATAGATAGATAGATAGATAGATAGATAGATAGATAGATAGATAGATAGATTAGATAGATGATAGATAGATAGATAGATAGATAGATAGATATACTATGTATATATCTACTATATATGATATATAGATCTACTATAATATATATATACTTAAAGCTGTTGTTTCTTTTATAGCCTCCTCTTTCCCTCTCTTCCCTTCCACTCTTCACTTGAGCCTCCCCCTCCTGTTGCAGTTCCTGCATCCATTCATAACTGCAAATTCTATTCTCCAATCATACATAGATCTATCTGCATTACCCCAGTCCCCAGCTCTTTACCTAATCACATAGAAAATGTTCTAATTAAATCACTGCTGGGCCCATTAGTTCTAACTTCTTATTGGCTAACTCTTACATATTAATTAAACCATTTCTATTAATCTGTGTATCACCATGAGGTCATGACCTACCAGGAAAGTTTCAGCATGTCTATCTCTGGAGGAGGGTCCATGGCATCTTCCTGACTTCTCCCTTCTTTCTCCTAGCATTCAGTTCCGTCTTCCCTGCCTACCTAAGTTCTTCCCTATCAACAGTCCAAGTCAGTTTCTTTATTCATTAACCAATAAGAGCAACACATAGAAGGACCTCCCACACCAGCTTAGATTATTATGTGATAAGGGGAATTTCTTTTCTGGTTCTGTCTATTTGGTGTTAGGTATGCTACTTGTACCTTGAAAGACTTATCTTTCTTCAGATTAGAAGGAATTTTCTTCTATAATTTTGTTAAAATGTTTTCTGTGCATTTGATCTATGTTTCTTCTCTGCCCTCTATTCCTATTACTTTTAAATTTAGATCTTTTCATAGTGTCCCAGATTTCATGGATGTTTTGTGTCAGGAATTTTTAGATTTAACATTTTCATTGAGCAGGCTATTATTTTTTTTTCTATTGGATCCTCAGTGCCTGAGGTTCTCGCTTTCATCTCTTTCATTCTCTTGGTGAAACTTGTCTTTGAGGTTCCAGTTTATGTTACTAAAATTTTCATTTCCAGATTTCCCTCAGTTTAGATTTTCATTATTGATTCTTCTTCCACTTTGAGGACTTGAACTGTTTTCTTCATTTCTTTCCACTATGTGTCTGTGTTTCATAGATACCTTAAGAGATTTACTAATTCCCTCTTTATCACATTCATAAGGTTATTTCAAGGTCTTGCCTTGTGCTTCAGCTATGCTGCAATGCTCAGGTCTGCTGTGGTAGGGTTGCTGGGCTGTAATTGTCCTATCTGTTATCCATTGTCTTTACGCTAATACCTAAACATCCGGATCTGGGAAGGTTGTAATTCTAGATGCTGATGTCTGATCTTGCCTTTGTTGGGTGGATAAATTGTTCCTTGGTTTCTGTCTCCCTCTCTGTTGTTAGGAGCATGTTGTGGCTGTGAGTTGCCTGTCAGGAAATTATTCTAGGATGCTGGTAAATGTGCCCACTGAGGGTTCCAGGTAAAATACATTTCTAGGGATCGGGAGCTAGCAATGGAGATGGACTAAGAAGTCGAGGGTTTAAGGATTCACATTAGACAGGAAAGCAGAATGTTTCACAAGCATCTGCTTAGTTCCCTCAGATTTGGTGCAGAGAGTGAGGAGAAGACATAACAAGTATACCCTGCTACAGAGTTGGGGGTAAGAATGAGAAATTAGATATGGAGGATAGAAGAAAGAGTGAAAATCCAAAACCTGCCAACCTGCTTCACTGGCTGGAGTGGAATCTAGGAATTAATTCTAGAACCATTTTCCCATACGCATATACAGATTTAGAAGAAAGGTAAGGTTTGGTACTAAAGGAGAAGGAGATTTGCTTTAATGAAAATTTCCGTGATCAGACAGAAGTTGCAAAATGATGGGAGAAAGGGATAGATAGGTGTTTTCTTAATGCCCCCGATTTTAAACATTGACAAATGATACTTTGAAACTGACTTTTTGTTATAACAACAGGAATATGTTGAGAGGCATATCAATAACTTTAAAATGTTGGGCTAGAGATGCCTTTCCAAGTTTGTTTGAGAATGGTTAGAGTGTAACCGGCCTTGATTGACTTTATTTCTTACATATACCCCTATGCGTGTTCTTCATAACCTTGACCTTTGGGTGGATATAAATATGTATATTTCCTAACAAAGCAATAACACAAGACAGTGATATTTTCTTTGTGTGAAAATAGGTATGGAAGACCAGATTTGAGACAGTAAAGTAGATACTACCACAAGAATTTGGAATTAAAAAGATCAGTTCAGCACTATTTGCTAAAGGGATAACAGATATCAATAATTCACAGTTAATTAAGTAATCCAGAAGGATTTTTATGAGCTGATGATACAAAGTTATTGAACATCATCAAATCTAAGGCTTTACAAAGCTACCATACTGAGAAATGCTGAGAATGGTAGAGATAGCCTTCCCCAGGGCAAAGCACACCAACTGGTTACGTACTACTCCATAGTCAGCACTGAACGCATTCAGACAAGTTAAAATAATTCTAACCAAGTATTTCTATATATTTATTAATACATAAAATATGCATGCATATGTGGTATGCAATAAAATTAATGAAAAAGATGCCATGAATTTGAAAGAGACCAAGGTATTGTGGGTGGGCCTGGAGGGAGGAAAGGGAAAGGAGAATTTAAATAACTCTATTAAACATTCTTAAGGATAATATGAGGGAATGGGAAAATGGAGTGTTATGCATACAGAGTAAAGAAATTTGTATCTGGTAGTAAAGTAATAAAAGTAATTAGATAATATCAACATATGATGTTTAGGCAAACCGCAAATGCAGTAGTTTCTGAGTGTTAAGTTATGTGTTTCTATCTATGTTATAAAAAGATAACTGACCTCTGATAAGTCACATTAATGCTGTTGTTGAGTTTTTAGCTCTTAATGAATAAAAATCTGTGTTAGATATTTCACAGAGAAAGGGAGATATATAACAAAAGCAAATATTTGGGAATTTAAGGAGGCTTAAAGTTTTGGAAATGTTTGGGAGGCTGATGATTTACTATTATGAGGAAATTTATGAATTATCTTTTTACTACTACCTAACAAATAACCGCAAACTCAACTATACAATCAGTGCTCTCATTGAATCAGTTCAGAAACTCAGGAATCTGGAAGGAGCACAGCTAAGTCGTCCAAGGGTCTCATAAAGTGTCAAGTGACTTTGTAAACTTTGAACCCTGGCATGGGGCTGACAGAATCGAAGAAGAATGATTGACGTGGCTATATTCTAGGTTCCTCCATTTTTATGGTTATTGACTAAAATTCTCAATTCTTCAATGCAAGGTCCTTTCCAAAAGGCAAAAAGGATAAGAGAAGCCATGATGGAAGAACAGAAGCTCAAGTTCTATGTATATACAAGTGACTACAAATCTTTCTTGACACATTCACACAGAACAAGTATGCTATGATGGGGAAGAAAGCATAGGAGTGGTTCAACTGAGAGAGGTGCCGGTCTCTTTGAATCATTTTGAGGCTGCCTATCACAAAAACTAAGCATGTTAAAAAGGAAACAAAAGGCAAATGATGGTGTGTCTAAATTGCCATATTCTAAGCAAGCAGTTGTCTGGTTTCTCGGCTTCCTTACACTTGAATTTTATATGAACATTGTCTTCGGTAGGGTTACTTTGCTGTGAGGAAACACCATGACCAAAGTGACTCTTATGAAAGAAAGCACTTAACTGGACACTTGCTTACGGATTCAGAGAGAATACATCATCATCATGGCGGGAAGCCTGGAGGCAGGCAGGAAGGCATGATGCTGGAGAAATAGCTGAAAACTTTACATCTTGATTTAAATTTAGGTTAATTATTAGTAAGTATAACTTGTAAATGTCAAAAATAAGCCCTTCAATTTCATTAGGTAGATTAAGTTCTCAACATATTACTAGGTAGAACAGCATCATTAATGCACATTTTACTGACTAATTCTGGTACGTAATGTACCTCACTTGACTTTTCGTCAGAACCATGTGATGAGAATATAGACTAGATATCATGGTTCTCCCAGATCTAAATATAGGCAACTCTGTGGCATTTAATGCTTAATTAAATTTGAAAGGTCACAATGAAAATTATAATTGGTTGTTCCACATCCTTTGCAAAGATAAACATAACTGCATAATTAAATATCAGAGAACAATTAATTAATTAGGCCAGTGTTGTAGAGAAATACCTCATGAGTCACAGAGTTCTTCTTCCTACCATGGTTTTTTGGGGTAGAGTTTGGCTGGGAAAATTCTAGTGACATAAATGAGACAAAGCACTACATTTTCCTGAGCAAAACTTTCATGACAGGAACATGGATTTTTAGAAGGAGCAACTGTTTGAGGTTCCTAATGTTCTCTTCCTTGCTTGCTTGCTTTCATCCTTTATCTACCAACATCACTAACTTCTCTGTGAGTTCGAGACCAGCCTGGTCTACAAGAGCTAGTTCCAGGACAGGCTCCAAAGCCACAGAGAAACCCTGTCTCGAAAAACCAAAAAAAACAACAAAAAAAAAAAAAAAAAAAAAAACAAAAAAAAACACTTGAGGCCATCACTGCCTTTCTTTTCTTGTTTTTGTTTTTTTTTTGTTGTTGTTGTTTTTGGTTTTCCTTTTGTTTTTGGTTGATTGGTTTTATTGTTGTTGTAGCTGCTGTTGTTTGAAACAGGGTCTTTCTACATAGTCCTTAATGTCCTGGGACTCACTATGCAGACCAGGCTGGACTGAAACTCAGAGATTGACTTGCCTCTGCCTCTGAGTGCTGAGATTAAAGTTGTACAGTATCAGGCCTGGCCGATCTTCAGCTTTTGACAATGAAGTGAGTTCCTGTTAAATTCCAGATCTTTTACACGTTCTACTAAGACCTACCTAGCACGGAATCTCCCCATGTCTCTGCACTGGTCTTCTGATATACTTGCAAACTTAGCATCCTTGGCTTGCCTCCTTTTTCTAAGCCAAAAATGTCCTTTCTTACATTTAAGACTTTGCATATAGCCTTTTATTTCTCTCTTTTAAAGGGTCCGTATAACCTTTAAGTCTGAAATATAATCCCTATGTGAACTTTTGGGGCAAAGTAAATAAGCTACAATTTTTTTAAGACCTGTAGCACATATTCCAACAAAGTTCCATAGTACTTTCTAAATGGTTTCAAAATATTCATAGTCTGGGCCTATCAGTCTCCCAGTGTCAGCCATGGATACATTAACAGTAGCTTATATACCAGCTAAAGTTCAGTTTGGATGGGTGAATGGGCATACAGACTAATGATAGACAGATGTCTTTAGAAATATTTAGGTTGTTCGTTCTGAATTCTTCAATAGTATTGCTGCACACAGCACTCTTAATACAGACAAGGGTCCTGTCTACATTTTATCTCTGAAATATATTCCTAGAAATTAAGGGTCAAAGGCAAGCTACTACATGAAATGATTTTAGAAGAAGCCATTCTTGTTAAGTCAATTGCAACAAGGCACTGAAATTGCACAGCATGATCTCGAACCTTTCACCATGTAACTGCTATGTTATATTGCAAGTTGGCACATACTATATTGATTTCAGTGTCTTATGTTTAAAAAACCACTTACTACTTACTACTAAGAAGAACCTCATGAATGAGGTATTTTATGGCCATTTCTACAGATAAAAATTAGATGCACACAGAGATTGAATATTTTATATATGGTCATCTTAAACAACCAACAAACACCTGGAAAATCAATTTTTGGAAAATCAAGAACTACAAAATGCACCATAAAAAAACATAGGATAAGGATACCTCTTCAAAGAGGAGGGGAGACCAACAACGAATCTGCAAATATTTACGGTGGAAAAAAAAAAAAAAAACACTTTGAGGAAATCCCCTTCTGAGACTTTCCCAAATCACTGCATTGGAGAGAATCTGAGTGAGACTCTAGGGCCCAGAGTGAAGTCGTAAATCTGAGGCTTGTGTCAGGCCATTAAATTATAGTGTCAGAAATAAGAATCTAAAGCCCGTCAGTGGTATAAATAACTGAAAAGAGATTACAGTCTAAAACGGGCTGCATACATATTAAACAAGTGCTGTGTATTCCTCCTGGGAAGATATATGATGCTAAACCTAATAGTTCCATCTTGCTCCCTGGCTCTTGAGGAGAAATTTAAAGCCTCTGCATTTTGAAAGGGAACAAAAAGACCAGGGGAATCATGAATTCTTGTAATACGAAAATGTACTAATGAGTTCTAAAATATGAATGAAGAGATGCTTCTTAGAAACACCCTGGATTTTAAATTACTCATGAGTAATATTTATTAACTTAAATAAACAAAACAATCCTATAGCTCTCAGGTATCTCCACCTGAGCCTTTTGAAAGAAAGTCTCCAGCTGTAGCCCAGGCTGGCCTAGAACTATGTAGCCCACAGTACCTGAAATTGAGGCAATCTTCCTATCTCTGTGTGTTAAGTAATGTGATTACAGATGTAACCTGGCATGACCAGCCATGTCTTGTATTTTAAGCTCTTCATTTTCCTATATGTATTTCTAATCATTTCTTATGTTTTTGTTTTCTTGTTTCTTTCCAAGGAGGGAATGGGAGCTCTTAATATCAGCAGCTATCTGAGATTAGATTAAAATGATAGAACTACTTGCAAAAGCATCAGAGAAATCAGCAAGGAGCTATTATAAATAACCGGGATCATCTGTATAAAGCTCGTAGTATCCAACTATGTGAACAGATGGACAAGGAAAGGAAGCAGTGCTTCTGGATGCTGTGGCCTTGAGAAATGCAGTCACAGGTAGAGAAATGCAGCTGCTTTCTTTCCCTGTGAAGTTCCTACCATCTGGTGCCAGACAATTATGCGAGCATATCTCTTCTCTCAACTTCTGATTTTTTCATTTTCTCGCTCCCAAACTGAAGTAAAGTAGAAGTCTTTTGGATGGCAAATAATAATTCTGAAGATGCAGATTCATTTACAGTTCTGCCCACTCATTGATTTATATAAATAGTACACAAATATAGACCTCAGGAGTGTGTGGAGTGTCTTGTCAGTCATTGTATCAATGGCAGGGCTATACTGGAATTAGAATCCCAGATAAAATGAGCCAACATCAATGTTCTCCCAATGGATTTAACAATTAAATATATTTATAAAATAAAAAAATAAAGGGGTGTACTAATGTCATGTAGAGGGAAGCTTTTAGAACCTCTGGGGGAAAAAAACTACTAGTGTTGACTAATAAAAAAGTTACGAAAAGTCTTTGAGGCTCTGTGCCCCAAGAAAAATAATGAAGAGAAAAAGTAAAAGAAAATAACAACAAAAAATACACATACACTTTCACAAATGTTTTGAAATTAAATATCCGCTCATAAAGCAAATAAGATATGACCTCAAAGAAAATCTGTAAAGTTAATAAATATTAGTCAAAGAAAAAAGTGATGGATACACTTAGAAAAATATTCTAATTCACTAACACTGGATGCTTTAATGCACTATTGAAAAATATTTTCATCATAATGTGAGAATGATAAGTTAACTAAAAGTAGCATGTAGCCGGGCGGTGGTGGCGCACGCCTTTAATCCCAGCACTTGGGAGGCAGAAGCAGGCGGATCTCTGTGAGTTCGAGACCAGCCTGGTCTACAAGAGCTAGTTCCAAGACAGACAGGCTCCAAAACCACAGAGAAACCCTGTCTCGGAAAAAAAAAAAAAAAAAAAAAAAAAAAAACAGTAAAAGAACCATGGGTATTACCAAATGGCTTTTGAAGAACAGATTGTCAAATAATCAGAATATTATATGCCATTGTTTCTAACAGTTGAGTAATGCTTCATTTTGTAAATGCACCACATTTTCTTTATCCATTATTTAGGTGAGGGACATCTAGGTTGTTTCCAGCTTCTGACTATTACGAATAAAGCAGCTCATTTAAATAAAGGGACCATTGTACAGTACAAGGCTTTCCGCATCAGCTCACTCAGGACATGCAACTCACTAGTTCTTTCTTCTGAGCTCAATATGCCTTCTTCCTAGTGCATGAACCCTAACCATAATTTCTGGAGTCCCTTACTCTTAGAGCACACAATAACAATTTGTAGCAATAAGCATCTCAAATTTTCATCTATACTCCCATGTTCTGAACTTGATTTCATCCACCTGGATATATTTCCAAAGTTGAAACTATATACCACTCACCATTCTGCAAACTTTAAGTCATATTCAAAGACATTTCCTAATACTGCCAATACCAGGAAATGGAATGCCCAGGCAGGGGAACTCAGGCTAGGTCCTATGTTCATTTTCCCTAATTGTGTGTGTTCTCTGCTCAGAGGGGCTACAGAGAACAAAATCCGGAGATGGATTGTTTCTGTGGGCTTCTGAGCCTCTCTGAATACAAGTGATCTAGTCAATAATGATACATTCTTTAGCCTTTTGTTGTTAGATTTGTTTCATTTATTATACACATGTGTAAACACACACATATATGTATAATAAACACATAACCATTTTGTAATGGAATTGTACTTCTAAAGGACAGCTAGCCACATAGCTCTGCACATTTATTTATTGTTCCCAAGTGGTTGGCATCATTTTGCATTAAGTTTCTAATTGTTATTAATTACTTTGACATTTCCAGGAAGAACATTAATCTTAGCAAGTCATTTTGTATTTCTAAAGGAGCATCATTTGCTTTTCATCAGAGGAAGTTTCTTCCTTCAGGGTTATTCATAAATGTGTCATCTATTGTAAATCACCACTATGGGAATGAAATCCAACATCTGGATGAACATTGGTAAGGTCAATGATGTCAGAGCTAATTTCAGCCCCCTAATGTTGAGATCAATCACTCTGCTCCCATGCAACACTACTGAGAGCTGGTAGAGGGAGAAATAAAACTTTCAAATATGGAGAAATGGACAGGTATTTGTGTCATTGATGGTGATTATGATGATGATGATGGTTATCAGTGAAATATACTTCCTCTTATTATGTGTCTTGCAATTGATTGGTGTTTTGCATATATGTGTGTATGTGTGTATGTATATATATAATGTGTACATGTATATATAATGTGTGTATGTATATGTATATACTTTAAAATATATCAGTGGTGAATATTATTCATGATTTTATTCTATAGATGAATAAATTGTGTCAAAAGTAATTTTTTTTTATTACTGATCAATTCATAAGTGAAAGGACCAGCATTTTGCAGAGACCGTTGTTGAGAACAAACTGGTTTAACTAAGAATAATACATGGTCGCTACTACTAAAAATTATGCTTGGAGATGTATGTTAGTGTTCTTAAATTTTTTTCATCTAAATAAGTTATCTGGGTGGCATCCTCTTGTATTGTCTACATGGTGAGGAATAGATATGATGAAGCACTATTCTCAGAGCAATGACGTGATCCTTGTGCTAAAACTACCCATTATTTTGGTCAGGCTAATAAAAACACACATAATAGATAGAATATTGAGAAAACTTCAGAGGGGGTGTAGCTTGTACACCAGCAGAAAGGTTTGTGTTTGGTCACCCACAATGATCAGAAAGCAGAGTGTACCATTGTATGCGCGAGGAGGTATATAAAAAGAAACACGCTGACCTGCTCAGAAGGAATCTGGTAGGGAAAAGAACATAGGCTTTAGGCTATTTTCAGAAGGGAAGCTTAATATTTCCTAGGAGAGACGTGATGTGTCCTGAAAGGAAAAGTAGCATCTTAATGAAGGCCAAATGTGACATGAGTGTTACTGCAGAAAATTCAGGGAGAAACATTAGGATGAACTGTGCCATGAGTACAGGTGAAATAGGCACAGCAGGAGGCTGGAAGAGATGTAATAATATTGGTTGACTGCCTGTGTGTGAATCTGCAGGGTTAGAAAGGGGTAAAACACTGACTGAGATTTAGTGTTTGATTATTGAGCTCTCTACAAAGAACGTAGTCCTTGGTATTCAAACTGTCTGCACATGTATTTAAACTGAGTTGTTTTAATGTTTTAGAATCACTAACACTGAGTACTTGGAATTCACAGTTATTCATGTATTTTGGCATATTTATTTTCTTCCTTACAATAGACATACAAAGCTGATATTACTAGTTTTTGAAATGTATACATTCTTAATTTAATATAATCATAACTACTCATGATTTAGAGAATTAAGAAAATTGAATATTATTGAGGTTTCTTAAAAAGCATACAAGAGTAAAGCCTAGATTTAGGTACCATTACATAATTTATATTCCAGTATTCTTTCTATGGTTCATTGGTGCATCTCAAAAGTGCAGTATTTTGAGTGAAAGGATTCTCTCTGGGTTAGAGTTGATGTTGGGAAACTATGCACAAGAATGAAATAGAGACACTTATGTGTCTCCTAAATTTAAATTTCTTCAAAGTGTGATTGACAAAATTTTAATAATAATCCCTGTATTTATTTATTACTTCACAATTAAAATGTGATTTATACTTGTTACCTCAAATCATTTTTATAGCATCCCAGAAAGATGAGTAAAAGGTGTACTAATATCAATATTTCAATTTTAATGAAAACAGGTTGTCTAACAGATAACAAATGACTTCCAAAGTCATACATTCTGACTGCTGAGCTACAGGCCACTCCCAGAATCTTGTCCCTTAAACACTTGCAAATAAAAACAGTAATTCAGCTACTATAAAATAGCTACAATTTTGATTAATAACAGAAAACATGAACATGTTTAAGAAAAGCATTTTAATGGGCAGAAGTAGAAGACATGATTAAAGATATTTTTCTTTCTATATTGTAGCAACCAGAAATTTACATAAGGCCAGACATTACTCTGTCTTTGGAACCAGACACCCTTCTTTATACAGCTGGCCCAAAGATCTTACAAGAAAATCTCTCCTTGTGGCATTCCTCCACTGTCTCAGTTTTCAATAACCCTCACAAGACTCCTCACTAAAAGACCTGGATCCATGGGGACCCGGAAAGGTACACCCTATCCTTGACTCCTATAGGGAAAGAGATAATGACACAGTTACGAGATCACTATGAAATACTTGTTTTTAAAAAGCAGAACAAAAAAATCAAAACTAAAATCAAACCAAAAACCAAACAAAACAGGACGCCCAAGACTCCAATGACTGGGTTCTAAAGAAAACATTTTACATTCTACTTCTAGGGCTAAGAAAGTGATGTGGAATGGGGGTAGCAAAAGACGTAAAAGCAACACATAATGAGAAAAACTACAAGATGCCACTTCCTAGTCATTATCCAGCCATCGCTGTGATGAACTCACAGAAGCAGCTGTCACTCATGGGCACTGAGCCTGATGAGACCGTGATGATTTGGGAAGTGTCTAACGGTGCTCTAGCATTTACTTCTGAGAGAGTGGCTAGGAGTAGATCCTAGGAGACTGGAAACCTTTATCTTCAGTTGTATGCATACCAGTGAATCCACCATGTTCCAATAGATAAATTAAAAATCATGGTTGGACAGATAGAGGGCTCTGGCTAAACTCAAACTCAGGTCATCAGAAAACAAAACAAAAAGCCATGAAATGTAGGATAGAAATTGTAGGAAATAGGGTGGTGTAAGAGTAGATGGCAAACAAAGAGTTAAGGATGAATAATCATATGTAAAATATACATATATGGAATTATCAAAGAACAAAATTCATCATTTAAAATAATCATGCTATTCCTTTTCACTTTCTCTATGTAAATGACTTGAAGAAATTTCTACTTCTAAACAAGATAAAGAAACAAGTTTAGATTTATATCTCCTTAAAAATTCAAGACACTAAGCATATACAAGTGAAAATTCCAAATTAGAAGAGCCAAGAACAAATGAGATGACAGGTTTCAAGGCCTTGAGATAGTTTTAATTTAACAATAATGGAAGAGAACTCAGAGTCCAGCAGATCACTTAACTTGGGGCGATGGGAATGAGACATCAACTCCAGGCCAGGGTACGGAAGAAAAGGGAGCTGAACATAGAGAAAAGCAGGTGATATGAAAGCTAAGTGCCTGAGTACCTTTGCCTTGAAAACAGATTCATCCATGGGTATGAGAAAGCTTCAGGAAGCAGGGCTGGAATCACCCAATGGATAGAGAGAAGTGTCTGACAGAGAGCAAGGAATAGTGTCAAATCCGACTAGTCAAGTAAGGAAAATTTAAGTTTCACAGAACAAAAGAGCCGAATGCAAAAGGAAGAGGGCTCAGTGGTAGGGAATAACTAGCCGTAAAACCTTCATTATTCTATATGGAGCCCATACGGAGCTGTGTTTATTTAAAATATGAAACTCCATTATAGAACAAATCTAGGTAATATTTATGTGACATTCAAATGTTTGACATTCAATTAAAAAATAGTCAATCATGCAAGGAAGAAGGAAAATAAAATCCTATGTAAGTAATTAAATCAACCAGTACAGACAGTTATTGGAATTCAGAGACAAGAGCAGTCAGAGTTTTAAAATTGTATCATGTTTAAAAGTTATGAAGCATGAATGATTCAAGTAAATTAAACAGAATAGTTTAAAGATTTTATTTTTATTCTCTTTCTCATTCCCTCTGTTTCTCTGTCACTGTCTGTCTCCTGGTCTGACTTGCTCTCTTTCTCTGTCTCACTCATGAATATGTGTACGTGAAGGCAATGAAAAGGAGTAGGAGCTGGAGTTGGGCTCCCGATCTGCCACAAATGGGTGACAGCTGTTGTCATCTGCTAATAAATAAATAAATAAATAAATAAATAAATAAATAAATACAAATTGCACTTTGCCACTGAGCCATCTCTTCATCTCTTAAAACTGAACTTCTAGTCATAAAAAATATAATGTGTAAGATGGAAAATTTATTGGACAGAGTTAATTAAAGATTAAATATTGCCTATAGTAGGAAGCCTCTTGTTCATTCCCAATTGCCCAGAATTGAAATAATCACACAGAAATCTGTATTAATTGCAATACTGTTTGGCCAATAACTCTAGCGTATTTCTAGCAAACTCTTGCATCCTAAATCAACACATTCCTATTATTTTACATTTTACCATGAGGCTCGTGGGGAACTTCCCAGGTACCACCTGATGGCTCACATCTTTCTCCTCTGGCAGCTACATGGTGTCTCTCTGACTTCGCCAACTCTCTCCTCCTCTATCTGCTTGGAACTTTTGCCTTACCCTTTTCGGCTTAGCCCCTGGCCGAAACAGCTGTTTTCACTAACCAATGAAAGCAAAACGTAGACAGAAGGGCTTCTCATACCAATTGCCAATTAATATGATTTGTGAACTTGAAGATTTAGTAGTAAGGCTATTCAATATGAGAGAGCAGAAAAGAAACACGGAAGCAACTGATAGGGAATTATTAACTGTGAGGGAACGCAAAATAGACAAGTATATTCAGAAGTAGTGTATCTGAAATTGCATGAAGAAATATTTCAGCACACTATGGCCCAAAATTGTAAACATGGACACATGCAAATTTCAGTTTAATTCTATACTTGAGAAGCATAAGGAAAATGGTCATGGGCTGGTCAGAGGGCTCACTTTTCATAGGCTGGTCAGATGGCATCTGTCATCGAACATGAGTGCATGAGTTTTGTTCCCAGTGCCATATACTAAAAAGAGAAAACCTTCTAATGGAAGTTGTCCATGACATCCACATATGTGCGAGGGGATTTAGGCACACACACACAAACACATACACACACACACACACACACACATGCACAGATAAGTTAAACAAGTGCAATTTTAAAAGAGGAAAAAAAATTAACACCAACTTACATCATGAATAAATTTTTCTGAATCAATAATAAAAAATACCAAAGCAGATAGAAAAACCAGAGAACCTACATAAGGGTGACATGTTTTTGCCACAAGCAATGTGGAAGAACACATTTATCAAGTACCACAGAAAGGGAGAAAAATGCAAGTAGTGATACTAGATTTATATATTCACCAACACTCAGGTTTCAAAATGAAGATTTAATAAAGATTTTAGATAAGTGTAAATGAAAGTAAGTTATCACTCATATAAATTCATTGATAAAAATGTATACTAACCTTTGGGCTGAAAGATAGTGATACCATTGGGAAATAGGAAACCAAATAAATTCCAGTGCACACTGCTAATGGTACCTGCATAGGTCAGTTGATAATGTTTATTTCTTAGTTGAATCTTTAATGGCTAAACGAGGTGTAAAAAGGCAGCAGGAATTTTAACCACATAAAAAACTATAATATATGACTGTAACAAAGGACAAGATTTGAAAATACAAAGAATATTATTGAAATATTTTTCTGCAAAGCAATATAAATTCAATTAAAGATAGTTTTTAATAAGGTATAGTTCGCCATTGTAAACTCTCAGTAATGGTTACTTTAATGCTTATTAAAGTAATAAATGTGCCAACATATTCAACTTGAATTTCCCTTGAATTTGCATCCAAGTTGCAAAGTGCATGAAGAACTAATAGAATTGTAAATGGTACAGAAAAACCCACCCTTGTAGAGAAGCATTACATATGCTTCCCTCTATAAGCACAAACTTCAGGAAGGATGTTAATACCTGCTTTAATGTCAGAGTTATGGAAGGTCACTAAAGACCTATGACACATGAAATTCCATATTATACTAACCTGGCCAATTTCAAGACTGATTTTAATCAATACATGTATGTCCCATATTAGCTACATTATTATATAAGAATTAAATTAATGGCACAAAACACATATAAATACAATTATAATAGTAAGTAAAGAGTAGAACATGCTTAATAAATATAACATAATTGATATTAATAGAACTTCAGAACAGAATGAATCATTTTCCCAGAGTGCATTCTTTCCTGCACAAATAGACACTTGCCTACATAGCCAACTTATTGTCAAAACCTTTCAGCAGTGGTGAAATATATTTTATACTGACTGTGATGGTTTGACATGTATAAAATTTCACACATTAGATTTACATAAAACTCTTAAAGTGAACTTCATTATCTCGTACTCCATACTAAGTGAAACTGGCGTAGACTACATTTCCATCTGAGTTTGTTCTCCATTTCCATCCCTCACCTTTCAATCTGTCCTCTTTCTTAGTCCTTCAGCCTCTGGCCTTTCCAATGTTACTTCCATGATCCCTGAACATTAGCAATGCTCTTCCTCTCCCCCCCCCCTTTTTTTTCCAAGACAGGGTTTCTCTGTGGTTTTGGTGCCTGTCCTGGAACTAGCTCTTGTAGACCAGGCTGGTCTCAAAGTCCCAAAGATCCACCTGCTTCTGCCTCCCGAGTACTGGAATTAAAGGCGGGCGCCACCACCGCCCGGCTCCCTTTTTTTAATTGGATGAATTAGCTTCTGAAACACTAAAGAACAGCAAGGTTTCTACTTGATTTCTGCCTGTTTTCACTGCAAGTAACTGTGCCCAGGGCTGGTGCAGTCAGAGGTAACGAGCTCAGCCTCTGAGCTCATGTAGGAAAAGGGTCACATCCCTGCCTTGTATCTTTCCATCTGTACGATATGAAGGAAATTATTTACTCACTTTGCACCCCAACTTTCTCATCAGGAAAACAAGGACCACTATAGCATTTCTAAAACAAATATGACATCAATAAATTATAAAGAATATATAATGTGAAGTAAGGCTTCTTTGCTCTTTGAGTGTATAGGTCCATAGTTTTCAAGAAGGTAAAAACTCCAAATTGTTGCTATTACTAGTTGATTTGGGGACTGAATTTGATAATGTCTTGATATGAGCCTGGTAATGTTCCTCCCTTCTTAAGAATAAGTTTTTATACTTCTATTTGTGTAGAACATACAATTAGATTTAATTATTCTAGAGCTGAAAGTCATCCTAAAGATGATTTCATTTCAAAGCTGTCATTTCTTCGATGGTAGAATACTGAAGGCAAGAGAGGAAACTCAGTAAATTGAAACTTATGAGTTCCTGTGACTCCTATTCCACTGAACTTTTGTGTCGTGAATTGTGGCATGACATTGCGTAGAGATTTCTTTCTGGCATGGCAGGTCCCCTGTCCAATCTGATTTTGCAGAATGCTGCTAATGACTCCCAGGCTTGCTGCATTAGGGTGACTTGCAGCAGGAAGGCACTTCTGTCTTTCCTGATGCCCTTTCCCAGTCAGACTGCTCAGAATAATGAGGTCTAAGTGAAGCCCTGAGTTTTTCTTCAATCACTGTAACGTTTTATTTATGCCTTTGTCTGAGCTGCCTTCTGTCAATAGGAATCAAGCTGAGAACCATCCTTTCCAAGCAGTCCCGCCAAGCTTTGCATTTTTAACAACAGCAGTTCACCAGACATTGAACAGATCTCTGATTGGGCCGAGTAAATTGCTGGAAATGAGTTGAAGTGTGCCACATTTTGACAAAATCAGTCATTGTACTCACAGCAGGAGAAGAGTGAATTCTACTCACATAAGAAACCCGACTGGGTAGGCAATGGGATAGGACACCATAAGACCAGGGCTTCCCTTATTAGAGATGCACAGGGATATCCACCTCTACACAGTCCACAGGAAGAACATATTCTTCTTCTAATGTCTTTCTAGATGTTCATTGTCACTCTTAAGATTGGAAAGAAGAGGCACCCAATTGATACTGAACAAATATGACCATAAGGACTTGAAAGAAAGCGCAGAGATCTACCTTGTGCTGAGGCTGACTTGGGAACTCAGATATCATGATCTCTTTTAATCATCAAAAATACCCTTAAGACAGGATTTTGTATGACAACCTACCAAAAGGCAGAAATGTGGCAAAAATGGGATTGAAACTATAACTCATGAATGGAAAGCTAAATATATATTTGTCAGCAAATATATGTTAACAAGAATAGGAGGGAAATAGTTAAATACCATGAAGAACAAAACCAGTCAAATTTCAGTGCCAAGAGATATTGCCAAAGACCACAGAAGACCTCTCACCAATACAAAGAGTGAATGTTAAAGTCTAGATTGATTTTTGATACTTTAATTTCACTTATATGAAAAATATCTCAATAAATCCTCTTATAGTATGTGAATGTTTGCTTTAGTGGAAATAGATGGAGACTTTAGCAAATGTCTTACAAAACCTGCATACAAAAGGATGTGCTACCACTGCCCCTGACACATGTGAATAAGGCTTGCTAGTCAGGTGACATTTGAAACAAAAGGAGCCAAGGAGCCTTATATCTGACTGAGCATGTGACTGCTAAGCTTGAGTAAGGCTATTCTTGGTTATCTAGACCCCGCCTGGGGGCCAATTGGTTTAAAACTTATCAACAAGTCCAGAAGAGAAAGATCAAATGAATGTCCCAGATTTCCTGTTCAAGTACAGTTGTCTGAGTAGAAGCTGTCAGAAGCCAGTACATTTCAATGTGCATATGATACACCAAATCTTGACAAGAGCAAAATAGTCACATACCAGTAGATATTCACTCCCCGACATCGACTGTACTCTACCATGTTCTTGAGAGCAAATGGCACTCCTGGATTGTTTGTCATCTGTGCCTAATACATAGTTCTTTATTTGGAATGATCAATATTGTGGAGATTACCCTACAGGCTCAGAGAACAGAAACTGGTCCTCCAATATGAACACCAGCATTTATTTAATAAATAAATCAGTGAGAAGTTATTTGCATATGTGTGGAAATTTCTTCAACCATAATAGAAGAATTAGTATGTTGCTTGTGCTATATTTTAAATTTTAGTACAACTAATAGTCTTAGTGGGCAATTGCTATTTCCTCAAAAACAATAAAATTTAAAGTGCGTTGTTGTGGGAGGCTGTTCATTTGTTTCCCGGCTGCCCAGACTCCTGAAACAACCACACAGAAACTATATTATTTAAATCACTGCTTAGCCAATCACTTAAGCATATTGCTTGTTATCTCTTATAATTTAAATTAACCTATTTCTATTAATCTGTGTATTGTCATGTGGCTCTGGCTTACTGGCAAGGTCCCAACCCACTCCAATGGAGGAATCTGTCTCTGGTGGCAGAAACATGGTTTCTTCCTGCCTCTGCCTACTCTCTATATGTATCTTTCAGCCTGACTTTACTCTGCTAAGGCATTTGCCAAAAGCAGCTTTATTCATTAACCAATAAAAGCAAAACATAGACAGGACTTCTCACACCATTTCCCCTTTTCTATTTAAATAAAAAGGAAGGTTTTAACTTCAATGTATTAAAGTAACATATAACAAAAGAGGTATCAAGCAAGAATTACAGTTAGAATATGTATATCTGCTTTATCTTTTGTCATAACTAAGGAAAACTATATTCATTTTTCACTCCATCAAAGCCCCCAGAAGAATACAATATTAAATAAGTAGACAGGAAGTGCATTGTAGGCAACTTCCAAAACTCTAGAATTGACAGAGACTTCTCACTGCATGGATAGTCACCCAAAGTTTTTCTGTAACATTGTGGGCACCCATCTTCAGCCTACCGGCCCGTAGTATCTCACAGACATTTCCATGAAGCACGAAACTTCAATGACAGTTTCACCTTCATTAGCAGTTTTATCAATCACTTTCTTCTCTAATCTAGAGAATATCTTGCAGATTCTTTCAAGAAGCAGGAACCCAGAAAGACTGTCTCTCTTTAGGCAGCTTTGGCAGTCATTTCTTTGTGGGTCTTGCAAGTCCATTCAAGCAGTTCAGGCAAGAATAGCTTCTTGCCCAAATGGCTAAGAAATCCATGAGGAGCCTCTTTGATGCCCATCATCCTCTTGAAGTAGATTGGTGCTGGCAGGAGCAGATGTGTCTCGCAGTCATGCAAAGTGCTTAATTCTTAAAACATTTTAAAAGCCATATTCTATAGTCTTTGAAAAATATAAAGAATATCTATCTGAAATATATCTCTGTACATTGAGAAAACCTAACATGACTAAAAATTTGACTATTATAGATGACTCTCTATTAACCTGTATTTCTTAATTATACATTACATTTTTAGATGAGCTGCATGAACACAATACCTTAATCAAGACATGTGTGCACATGAATTCATATCAACCAAATAATACATTTTGCTCTTCGTACTAACTTGAATAATTCAGAACTGAATAATAAAACTGAAGTCCTAGGGTTTTCACAAAGAATCAGAGGGAAGACTATCTAAGATGTCTAGTCAGATACTTTCAGCAAATGCCATAAGCACCGAGTATTTATTCAAGTCTGTGTAAAATCCAGCCAACAGAAGGAGTATTGAGAAAGCACTATGAAAACTTTGTTTTAGCGATAAAGCCCTTTAAGAGCATTGAGACAAGGTTTCTTGGTGGTGTGTGTCAGAGAGGTAGTGGGAATCACTATTGTCATAGCAACCATAACTTAACAATAAGAAAAAGGGATGTAAATATATTTGGCTTTCATGATGCTCCAGGTCTATAGTTTTATCCTATGTTATTTCAAGATTTTGACTTACTAATCAGCTCAAAGTAATGGCTGGTATTGCACAGGAATGCTTGTTACTCATCTTAATATGTTCTGTTTATAGTAGTTCAGTTCACTCTTCTTTCGTGTGGTAACATATTGTTGCAGTATTTACATGGAATATTACTCAGAAGCCCTTTCCATCAATTACAGCACATTCTATATTAAGTAAGACTACAAACTTCAAAAGAAAAGTAACAGTTTCTGAAAGATAAGTACTAGAATATTGGAGATGGTTATTGAACATTCTATGAGAATTTTTCAACCAAAGGAGAAAAATAAAGAACATGTTACTATGTAAAGTTTATAGAGAAGCAGATTTAATGCTTTGCAGTATAGAATCCTTGGCAGTCTTTGTTAGACTCGAATAATGGACAGACATTGATGTTAATCATACTTTTTCAGTCATCAGTCATTGCTTTTCTAGTATTTACTCGGAGTTTGGTTAAGAGAAAAAGGAGGAGGAGAAGAAGAACAAGAACAAAAAGAACAAGAAGAAGAACAAGAACAAGAATATGAAGAACAAGAACAAAAAGATGGTAAGTATCAACTAAATAAGAATAAAAAAAACAATTAGCCCCTCAAATTAACAAAAATCCCCCTAACTTCTATTTTTAATTTTGTTTTGTCATTTTTCAGTGTATCACATAATCCAGTAGCCAATAAAAGGAATTACCTGAGAAGTAGATGATTGATAGTGCTTGTCCAGCATGCATTGCATCCTAGGTTTAATACCAAGCATGGCACAAAGCACAAGGGGTTTTACTAAGTTGAAATGTTTAAAGCAATATGCTTATATGAAACTTCTTCATCCTCTTGCGGTACAGATGATCAAATCAGGCCCTTGAGCATGATAGGCAAGCACCGAGTCACTGATGTGTGCCTTCAATCCGAGAAAACTCCCTGACAATCACTTCACACCATCCATCAATGTCTTATCCTTTCCTACAGTACTATAGACTAGCAAATAGTGCAGACATATGTAAACAGTGAAGGTCATTTTATGAAATGAAAATTGAAAAGGTTAAATATATTATCATGAAAAAAACATAAAATTAAAAAGAATTTCAATGCAGGGTAGAGTGTAAGGGTATTAAACCTACCCATGAACATTAGAAAAACTCTGAATGGCAAAAATGCTGGAAAGTTATGATTGATCAGTCACCTGCAAAACAACTATTTAATATCAAAGAGGCTGTCAACAACCACTTGTTGTGTCTTACATTCATTTTGTTCAATAAAACTTCCTTAACCTTTCTCTGATTTTATCATGTTTATACACATGCACAAATGTGTTATGACCTTGTGCTAGACAGAATATAATTCAGAGAAAAGCATAGTACTAAGAAACATGTATCTAAATATCATGTTATAAAGCTGAGGTGCAATTAGTACATTCTGGAAATTCTAGGACAGTTTCATATTTCTTTGTTTTCTAAATATTCTTATATACTTTGTTTTATTTCAATTTTCTTTCATTTTTCTCAATTCAGATAATATCTAACAGTTATTTTTCCAAGAATAAATGAAATATATGTTTATTCCTACATATGTGTGTATCCATACATGTAGCTCTACTTTAATTCTTGCCATCTCTTTCTGTGCCACAAGATTTCTAATTATGAAAGGTAATCTTTCTGTTTTCTTTGATGCTTAGCCTAAAGCCAGATGTTTTGACATTGTTTTATTGACTGTGCAGGGGAGACTATAGGAGGTATGCAAATGATGATCTCCCCAACTTCCTCAGTGCTACTTGCTGTAGTGTTTACACTGTTGTCTGTTGTCTGAAAACAACGAATTTTCTTATGCGACAGTCAAACCGAAGTGCTGAGACTCTCACTGTTTGTACTGCTCGCCTGTACTACATGACAGTACGGTACTACTTCTGTATTGCGGTGCCTACACTACAGGACCATTCGCGAGCCGGGCAAGGGCCTGGAGATTTAAACACATAAAGACACACAGAGACAGGGGTCATCCTTGAAACAGGAATGCCCCAAAAATTTCTGCTTTATTGTGTTCAGAGGCAGCTTATATAGGGATAGTCACACCCCAGCCAAACACACCAGAAACCATTCCCCTACCATCAGGAACTCCTGAGGGTCTCGTGCTCAGAGCAGCTGTAGGCAGTCAGATCAGGAGAAAACAAGTTGTTTACAAAAAATCCAGGATCTGGAGGTTCACAGGTCCTAACACAGTTTGTGTAATATACACAGTCATTTAGATGCTATGTCAATCCTGGGACAAATCATCGCCTATCGAATGTGCTTTTATTGACCCCATGACATGAGAATATGCATTACAAATTGTTCTTTATGACAGCAGTAAATGTGTGTCTTTTCACAGATGCCGGAATCTTCTCAAGATTGGTAGTAGAGACATTCACAGCCAGAGGTGTTTGTCATGTTGCACTTTGATTTAAAGTCAATTGTTACAGTGTGCTAGGTCACCATAATTTTGCCATCCATGTGATATAGTAAAAATTAAGCAATTCTCTGTGATAGCAACTGATCTATTGCCAAATACTAGCCATCACCTGAGCTCTCCAACCCATCAAGTGACATTGGACACCTGTTTGTGTTGACACATAAGTCAAAACAACACACACAAAAATATAAAATATTTCTAAAGGAGAAATCTCACACCTTCTCAAATTGTATTCACACTGTTACTGTAATTCAAACTCTTGACATGAGATCTGTTGTCTCTTGTTTTTAAAAACACAATACGCATATCATTGCAAAGAAGTTCTCATACAATTTATCTTCATTGGATAGCAAACTTTATACCTCTTGCTTATACAACATGAAGTTTCTATACTCCCATAAGCAATCAGCATTCTGCAATGTTTCTAGCAGTTTACTTGTATTTACACACTCATTATTCAACAAAAATGCAATATTATCCTTCTGTAGCTGGGTTGCTTCATGTTTCACAATGTCCTCATGGTTCAGGTGCGATATCAAATATAGTACAATTTCCTTTGGTGTAAAAACTGAATAATTTTCCTTTGTGTGTGCATGTGTGTGACTGCGTGTACATGTGTATGTGTGTGTGTGTGATATTTTCTTTGCTTACTTCTCTGTTGTGGATAGGAATATGTTATTTCCATATACTATGTATTTTTATGTCCTCTTGAATTCCATATGTTAGCCATGGAGGGATTGCTATATCAATATTCATGTCATGTCTATTATTTTTGCCTATTGGTGTTAGTGTAATGCTCACTGCAAAAGAATGCAGATGAGTTTGTTCCTAAATGTTTCAAGAAGAATGAAAGAAAGTTGTAACTATTTTTCAAATGTTTGATAGGATCAATCCAAAGTGAAGCAATCTGATCCCAGGTTTTGGCAAGAGAGGACCTGGGTAGTCATAAAATGAGGATAATGCATAAATACAGCCTTCTCTGTATGCATAATTATACCCATACATATATGAAAATTGGACTTACCACTCCATACTGGATAATCAGTTAAGAAGGATCCTCCCTGGGAAAACCATTTTGTTTACTCTAAGAAATTGTATATGTATTTTTGAATATGTATGTGTATGTATGTGTGTGTATGATATATATTCATAAGAGATCATGTATTTGAGAGAGAGAAAGAGAGGTTCATTGAAAGGAATAGAGGGAGAAAAAAAGCAAGGCAGAGTATAGCCAGGCTGGAAGAGATAGAGAGAGAGAGTAGGTGGAGTCAAGGAGATGCCATGTAGCTGCCAAAGTAGAAGGACATGCCAGAATTTTACCAGTAGGCCACAGCCTCGTGGAGATACACAGATTAATAGAAATGGGTTAATTTAATATATGAGTTACCTAACAAGAAGCCTGAGTGAATTGGCCAAACAGTGTTGTAATTAATATACTTTCTGTGTCATTATTTTATTCAGGGAAGCCGGGAAATGAAAGAACAGTCTCTGGTTACACATCACAGTGAAAAGTTTGTATCTGATATTTTCTTAGACATTGTTTTTCCATGGATCCTCAGTCTTAGTTCATCAGGATACTTTCATGGTATAATGCATTGCAAATTGTTACTTCTTTGATTGCACTTAACCAAGTAACTTAATTGTTAATTCGTGTGTATATTTACTGAATATCCTGATTTCTTTGTTGGGATTAAAAAACAAACAGAAAACAAAAACTATTCATGCTTAGTGGCATTTTACAATACTATATGTCACACATATAGAAGGTAGACATACAGAGTTTGAGAGCTCACTTGGCATTAGAGTCCTCTAAGAACTTACAGAAGTTCCAGGTTCAGTCCTAGCATCCACATTGTGACTACAGAGCTGGCTCCCTTGGGCACTGGGTATACTTGCTATGTATTGTGCTTACATACAAGTAGCCAAAACAGAAACAGATAAATATTTGAGGAGAAGGAGGTAGGCATACATATAAATATTATTTTATAACTATGATAGTGAAGTATGATATATTATACAAAGGCTCAAATATTTTATGTTGTCTTCACTGATTTGTCCCCTGCCTGTAGAACAAAGCCCAAGAGACAAAGTATTTCAAGGAATATTGTTTAAATAATATGCATATTTTTATATTGTTGCATCTTTTTTCTGGCTTAACATATTTGAGAACTTTCATAAGAGATCTTCAGTAACTAGATATTGTAAGAATATCTACTTGTTTTATATAGGGCAGTGGTTGCACTCTGGAGATAGAGGCAGGAGAACTCTGAGTTCTAATTCCAGAACTAGAACTATGGGAGAGGAGACAAGAGAACTTTGAGTTCAAGGCCAGTCTACAGAGTGAGTTCCAGGACAGTGAGTACTACACAGAGAAACTCTGTCTCCAAAAAAATAAAAAATAAATAAATAAATAAATAAAGCAACAAAAAATGATACAAAAGAAGAAAAGGGAAAAAAACAAACAAACAAACAAACAGAAACAGAAAAAGAATGTCTGCTATTTTATCTCCTTAAACATTTCCCATGAACATTCACCTCTGAGAGTTACGAGAAAAAGACAACTCCTGGATGAGGCATGACCATTGCACGCATGAACACAGAGCAGTGAAGACAACCTGATCATAACTTTCACAAGAAAAGAAACCTGGAGTAGGAGGTAAACTACTTAAGAAGAAAAGGCAGCTTAACAGAAGAAAGGGATAGGGGAGGGGAGTTATATGCAAGCAAGAAATTGTCACAAAAAAATAATTGAATACTGTGTACCATGTAAAAAAGTGATTCACTTGTGGGCTTAACAAATTTCAAGGTTGTATTTTCCCAGTGTGTTTGAAAGACTCCTCCTTTACATATCAAATTCATGTGAAGCCATTCCTGTGCTTTCTCGTTAATTGTTGTGCATATTTTGCACCTCAAACTAATTATTTCTGAATTCTTCAGTGTTTTAGCTGCTATTGTTTTAGAAGGACCCATATGTGTTTGTTGTTACCATATGGATTATGTACTTTCTCTGTTCTTTGTTTCTTAAAAAGTGGTTTATCCCTTCTTAACACATTAATTTATTAATTTTAAACATAGACACTATGAAGTTTTAATGGCATTTCATGGGTTGTAAAAATCCCAAATCTGAAGAAAAAAGCAGGCCCAAATAATTTATTTTAATAAATAAAAACAAGCGTTTTTCTTCACTTATTTTGGTTTTCACAACAGCCCACATTATCTGTTATTTAAGTTTGCAGGAAGATCCTGTTCTTCTTGAATGAGCTGTATTTCCCCATCACACATTTGCTGTTCCTGTACAAATAACATCACCACGTCCAATAGTGCACATAGCTACCATACATTTGCTAAGTGAATTGTTTCTTGCTCCACATCCTGTGTACATTTAATTTGTACATTTTGTCCCCCGCAATGGCTCCAATGGAGAGAATCTCAGAGCATTGGTAAGCAGAAACAGAGTTCAGGAGCAGCTCCGTCTTCTCTCAGGCTCGGAAGCCATCTTTGCTGTAGGTTCACAGTATTCAAGTTTTATGAGAATGAAGGAGCCCTTTCCACTTGTTCTAGAAGAAAGCTGAAATGAACTTTCGCCATCTGAAAATGCTTTTATCAGAATCTATGAACATCATGACTTTTAAAGTTGATGTGGGTGGATCTAATCACTACATATTCTAAAATTAAAGCCACTGTGGTGGCCACAGTAAGCTCATTTAGTTCCTGGGTTGTCACCTATTTTATACATCACTGGGTTTAGATGGATGTTATATGTCTGGGGGTGTATAGAAACTTATTTATGAAGGGCATATTCCTCTCACTTCCCTCCTTTATACTACCCTGGATGAGATGATCTTACTTATTAAGACTATTTTAGTTTAATGATTCATTTAAATTTTTCTTTGTTATTTATTGGTTTATGGGGCATGCACATGTCACTTCTCACAACTGTGAGGTGAGGAAAACTTGTGGAAGTCAGGGTTCACCTCTCACCTCCCACCAAGTGAGATCCAAGGACTGAACTCAGATTTTTAGGCTTGGCAGCAGTATCTTTATTGCCTGAGCCTTCTTGCTTGCCCAACTTCATAGTTTTCATTTTACAGAGCCAATTTTCTTGTTTCCTACTCAGGAATTTATATGATCTGGTAACAATCTATTTCTGTAATGTTTATCTAATTATTCCTAAATTAACAACTTGGTGTGATTTTTCTCTGAGGCAAAGATTTGACCTCTGAATTAACCTTTACTTTTTGCAAGATTCCCCTTAAGTCCAAAGAAGTTTCTACAAACCACACATTCATAATAAGTGAGCAAGTAAAAGGAGCATAGCAATAAAATGACTCCAACTGACATTCTGCTCGACCCATAATCAGAGTCTTGCTGAGCCAACAACAGGAGAAATTCTTCCTGCACCAGAATAGAACAAATAAAAAGACCAGAAACTGGGTAGAGCATAAGAGACCTTAAAACGGTTCTATTTAGGGTGTCTTCATCAGACCCCTCCCCTCTAAAATTATTTCTGTATGCTCTATATATTTCCTTCAGACATTGATTTATAATTGAGTACTACTTCGTTTAATAACTTGTTGAAATTTTGCCAGCTTGGACTTCAGGGAATTAAGTTGACTCCTGGTTCCTCTTTTTATTACTATCTTTAATGTCCATTTTTGTGAATATTTTTATTTGATTAATTTTCTCTTAATAAGCATGCATATATATAATTTGTGTACTCATGTGTTTATGAGTATAATTATGTGTGGATGCAGATACATAGCTTCCAGAGGTGGAAACATAGTGTTTTCCCTAACCATTCTCCACCTTATTTTAAGACACAATTTCTCTCAGTAAACCTGCATCTCATCAATTCTGTTAGACGAGCTGGCTATAAAACCCCAGTCATTATTCATAGATTTTAAGTGGGTTCTGTGCTTGTGTGACTAGCTGTTGCTAGGTAAGCTATCTCCTCAGATCCACATTTCAACATTTTTGTGAGTTACTGCATTGCAGGATGTTTAGGCTCATCTCATAATGCCCTGCCCCAGGCAGAGAATCAGCTATTTATTCAAGCAATTCTTCTTTCTAACTTAATTATACTGAAATTATCTTCATGTCCCATTCATTGTTTGTTATATAAGATTCTCAGATTGCCATTGCTCCTGGGTCTTCCAAACATCAGGAAAATATACACATGTTTTAAGTAATAAATATATATTTCTTTATGCAGCTTCAACTTCTACATCAAAATAAGCAAGAGTTCATAGCGGTGTATCTAACTGCAGTCCATTTCTACGGTGTCACTATGCCCTGTTCATTTGCTTATTAGGGATTCCCCCATGCCAGCTGTCCTAATTATGACTGCTATTATTGGTTTTGCACATCTGCTCAATTTTAGCATAAATGGCGAGTGTTATTGAAACAGTTAATCCATAGCCCCATGAGAATATCTTTATCAAGTCCAATAGAGTGACATAAACAGCTTTTCTAGCCTTTAATTTTGTAGTTCCATTCACCCTCACTGGAGTGTCATGCTGATACGTTCGCCCTCCTCCCACCACTTGCTCAAATACAAGTACTCATCATGACTTTTCTCTGGAACATGTAACTCATGTGTGTGAGGAACATGTTACTTTTCAGGTAATACATAACTCAATGTGTGGATTCTTAGAACATAGTTTAAAGGAAGAGACACGATTTCTGGATTGAGATGAACTAAGTTTGTGGCTCAGCACCCGCCTTTAACTGCCGAGTAAGACATTGACCACGAGCTACAGCCTCTACTATTTTATTGGTATTTTTGTAGACTTGTGAAATAACTTTTTCAAAATGTATAAAACAACTTTTCACATGTAGTTTCTGTTACTTGACAGGAACTATAGTCGCAACTCTTATTGTCTACGGAGGTGAAGTCTTTAGGGAGATAATTCTTCTCTTCCCAAGTTGTGTGTCTTACTAATTATTCAGTCCCTTATTGATACTTTCAACAATGTTACTACATAGGATGTATTTTATGTAAGTGGAATAATTATATATTCATGTCATAAATAACTTCAAACACAAGTCCACCGTTTCATCCTTCCAGAGTAGCAGGCTCAAGCAGTTGATCAAGTGTTACACAATTTTCCTTCAAAACTAGCACACTAGGAATACTTATTAAATTGTATGAATAACTACTAAATATCTAACAGGCATCTACATAGACTAAAAACTGAGCATATACATGACAATAAAGTAAAAAGTCCTCAAACTAAGGTTTTTTTTATAAAATCAGAAAATGAGAGATTGTAGTACCCATAGTGGTTGTGAGAAAATCAGGTTGGAACTCAGAAGAAACAGAATTTAGATTTATCAGGCCATCATGCAGCATATAACAAAGACTAAAGACAAAGCTGGAGATATTCTAGAAAAAAAATGATGTAGAGAAAATGTTTTACTGTCATTGTACAGTATACATTAAAATTACAATAAGGCATATTTGAAAATTATAAAAGAAAAATGTTAAAATTTATATTAGACACTCTGGTTCCCATTAGATTACAGAGATTGCTGTAACAATTTCTGGATTTGTCTGTATACAGAGGGACTCCTCTACAGAGGAACGAATAGGGAAATTTCTACATCACATGACCAGGATCATATGTCACCTACCAGAGTAAGTAAATGGAGGACTAGATAGGGGGAAGTTGATAAGACTCAGACCAGACAAACATGACTTGAAGTATTCCCTGGACATTGGACAATATGGATGTGCACATACATGAACACACACACATACACAGAAACAGATACAGAGAGAAAGAGAATGAGAAAAAGAAAACCATGATTTTAATGATGAATAATAAGTATAGATTGAGTTCTCATGGAGAACCATAGACATCAGTGCACTGTAGATATATGGTTATGGTTAGGGTTGTCTATTGCTAGGTTTAATTAGGTAGAAAGGAAATTATGGATTTTTATTCAAAAACAAATTGTCGTTAAGATACAGCATCTGGAATGCTCTGAGATTGTTTCTGGCTTCTGGTGAATGAACAGAATGCCTGTACTCTGCATTTGTGGGCAAGTATCCCATCTGGATGCCAGAAAAAATCATATATGGAAGAGAAAATGAAACCTGAGAAAGAAATAGGAGGCTGTCTTTGCTCCTTTTGGCAGCATATTGATCTTAGGGATTCATATGTTCAAAGCACATCACCAAAAATCATTCCTAAATAGGAAGTCCCATGCAGATAGCTCTTCCAGTCTAGTAGCAAGAAATCTCTATTGTTTCCACGTCACTAGAATCCAGACAAACTAGGTACAGCCTTTGTGAGGATACTCTAAAGGACTCAATAGAGTGCTAAATTTTGCTTGAAATTGACAAGTTTCTTTTCTTACACTCCTATTTTCGAGTCCTCCAATTCATCATTTTTGACAAGTATCCTGCTCTTTCTTTTATCTCATTTTTTTAATCTAAAGCTTTAGAGAGAGGGAATAAATTCACTCTTTCACACATAGCTGAGAGTGTTATTTCTGCACAACTGCTTCTATTTCAATATAGTTCCCTCCAAGGCATTACTTAAACACTATGTGGGATTTATACCTCCATCTCTGACCTCTGTAAGAAGAACCTGCTCTCTATGCAAAAGAGATTTAAGAATATAGTGGAATTGGACGTGAGGACTTCTGAACTAATTCTTCCTGCACACTGTGATGAAAATCTCTATTTCTCTACCCATGATGTGCATGCTA
The DNA here is from genome assembly GCF_950005125.1 of Chionomys nivalis. Lineage (NCBI taxonomy): Eukaryota > Metazoa > Chordata > Mammalia > Rodentia > Cricetidae > Chionomys > Chionomys nivalis. Next base: position 5,507,893 of record NC_080108.1, read on the forward strand.
TAAGTCTATGGGAATAAAACGATGCCTTTCTTCATATGAGGAACAACAGTATTAAAACTATTTCCCATACTAAACAATAACCATATTTTCATGGAAAACAATGGCTATGACAGCTAATATAACAGAAAGAGTGCTACAATAATACCTCCCTAGGCTTCTATGTACATTATAAATCAATCTGTCTAAAATCCCCAGAGGCTAACACATCAAGTATATACTGAAATTTCAAGATGTATTTTCAAATTTAAGGAAATATTTGTATAAAATATTAGAAAAAAGAAAAAAAAGGCAGAAATTTCCTGCCATCAATCTTGGGGTTTCTGAACACTAGGGTGATAAACAGAAATGAAAGTATATCAGTCTGGAAAAACTTGACAGATCCTCATTTTATATGTGCACATATAAATATCAAATAATAGGTATGTATCATTTACGTTCTAATATGAAATCAGTTCTTATATTTGTCTTCCTAATAAACAGATATATGTGATGGGGACCACACATTGAGAGACATAGGGCAACCTCAGTGACCCCAGAATGCTTCAAACTTTACAAAATTAGCATTTCAGAATTGTTCTGAGAAAGTTGGTGAGTTTCACTTTAATAAATGTTAGCAAAACATTGAGCGCTACCAGACAGATCTACCAGGCTGCTGGCTTGTGAATTGATCTCCTCTGTATCTGGCAGATCTCAATCACTCTCACAATGTATAAATGTGTTGTCTGAAACTGGCACTTCACTTTCGGTAAGAAGATTGACTACTGCTTCTTGGATTTCCTCTCATCACCGTTTGGTCAGAATGGATGCTTTTCAGCTAGTGTTCATAGTTCCTATGTATTACTTTGGCTGAGACAAAATTTCTCAGGATGGGCTAATCTGAAGGAATAGACACGCTAAAACAGAGCAAGGAGATGGGGAAGACTTCTGAAACACCATTCTTGGAGAACCATGAATGATTTACTTCATGCATTGGAACAGCTTTTAAAGCCTGACTGAAAACAGAAATATAAAGATGTTATTTATTAGATTGCTTCTTCTTAGGTCCTGAAGCAGGAGAATTAAAAGCTGACTAAGAGAGTCTCTTTTCCTGTCATAGTAGGTCATAGAAGGACATGCTATCCATAAAACACTTAACCAGACAGAGCAGTCATATCCTTGGTCTAGGACTTCCTGCCACCAGAGCTGTGGGAATTATTTCAAATGCAAAATCGAAGAAATTTTATTAATAAAATAAAAGCAGGTTATCATGCCATCATTTTACATGAAAACTTAAATATTTGTTTTCTCAGTGAATCAATAGCTTTATCACGGATAATTCCTAAACATGTTCATGAAAAAACTAAAAATTTTTAACAGCATATAAACAACTAATATTTCTGATCATTTATCACATATCAAAAGGAATTCTATCATATTTTCTCAAAACTCTTAAGTAGTTACTCTAATTATACCTATTTAATTAGTATAAAATATATAGTCAGTTGAATTGAATTACTTTGTATGTAAGGTGTACTGGATTCTCTTGAAGATGGGGGAATGAGAAGTGATATAGAAGAAATTTGTAGGAGAAGGAATGGGAGTTGTATTGTATCCAAACACTTTATATGCACATATGGATTTTAATTAAAATAACAAAAATAAAATACAATGAGTGGAAAGGCTTGTCAAAGCCTATTTGCAGATCTAAAGAATGGTAAGGATCTGATTTTCTAAATATAGCTTAAATGCACAGGATATTGGTACAAAAACTGTCTAACTTCCATGGCATGAATATTTCTGAAAACAAAGTGTGTTCCATGGTCAAATCATGTTGGAATATGATTGAGGCTCATACTGACATCAAGACAACCAGTGGGTCTTTGCTTTATCTGTGTTCTATTGATTTTATTGAAATTCTAACACTGAGATACAGGGCACTACTAACAGGTCTACGGGACATGGAAAATGTTGGAAATCATATCCATGACATACAGATAAATGACTTGGAAGAAGTAGTTAACAGACTGATTCCAGACAGCTTTGGCAAATCCATAGAAAAGACTTAGAAATATCTTACCCCAGCCGGGCAGTGGTGGCGCACGCCTTTAATCCCAGCACTCGGGAGGCAGAGGCAGGCGGATCTCTGTGAGTTCGAGACCAGCCTGGTCTACAAGAGCTAGTTCCAGGACAGGCTCCAAAACCACAGAGAAACCCTGTCTCGAAAAACCAAAAAAGAAAAAAAAATTAAAAAAAAAAAAAAAAAAGAAATATCTTACCCCATTACGATATATTCCTTAAGAAAGAACGCTAAAGGCTCCCAAGTTTGAATTGGGAAGCTGTATGGAGCTTCATGGTACAGGCAAGAGTTCTGAATATCTTACGGTGATGGGCACGCTTTTACTATATTGTCTTCTCATTTCTTTTTCCAAGGTTTGCATACTCTCGTACTTTTCCTAGTCCTTGATTCGCAGATAAACATGTTTCCATTGCTGTCACTCAGTGATATATTTCCGAGATGCCTGAAAGTATCCTTTGTTCCTTTCTTCTTTCTAGATGTGAGTGGTTTGATTCAACCAAGTGATGCATTTCTTTAACTTGTGAAATATTTCTTTCTTATCAGTATGGTTATTGTCATTCACCATGAGTCCACTGGTTGTATTCCTTGACTGACGTGTCAAATCACCTCATAATTTTTATCTTTATATTAAATCGTGCGCTTTGTTTGATTTTGTTCTGCAATTGTTTGTTTCTGATGTGGGACGTTGAAACCAGGACCTTGCATACGCTGGACAAGCACTCTACCACTGAGTTACATCCCTAAACCTTCCTTATTTTGAGATAGCATTTCATTGAGGTGCTCATGGTGGCCTGTCACAGCTCCCTAAATACTTAGGGGTACAGATGTGTGTTACCATACCCAGTCCACTTTAGTATCCATAGTGCTCATGATGAGGAAAAGGCTCCAGACATTTTTGATAGCAGTAACCGCTTTATCAGTCATTAGGTACTTAATAGCCTTTTAAAAAAATTGTGGGTTTTTTCCACTTATTTGTTTTCCCTCTGTGTGTTTGTGTGCATGTAAACTCAACCCTTCAGTCATGGTGGCAAGCACCTTTTTCTGCTGAGTCATCCCAGCCCCAAATCCTAAATTTTCAATCAGAAATATGAAACATTTTTCTTGAGTTACTCTAAGCCAAATCCTTTGTTAATTTCAGCTCACCACTTTCTAATACAAATCGTATCCTTGATTTCTGTTTCAGAAGGCTGTGTGTCTAGGTGTGGGCATATTTGCATATATATGGATGAGAAGCGAAGTCCTACTTTTGAATAAACACTTTCATCTGCTAAATATTTTTGTGTTATTTATCTTCTTCAGCATTTCCACACTATTTGTCCTTTGTTCTGATTATTATATTATGTTCCCCGTACACAATAGGAATCTTTTTACATTTTATTGTTTAAAATATATTCATTAGTTTTCTGATAATTTCATAAAACCTGTTTTGGTAATATTCACTTTTCTCCCTCAACTCTTCCCAGACCCACCCCCTTCCCTAGCCAGGTCACGTAGTGTCTTAATTTCCCAGCCAATAAAGACTAACTAGTTTCACCAAATATTGCTGAGTGTGTGATCTTCCATTGGCACATGGTCAACTGAGAACAAGTGACGAGAGTCATTCAACAGAAGATCTTTTGGGCACTGATGGACTGATGGTCGCAAGGTGTATGCAGGCAGTTCTCAGTAAGAAAAGCAGCAACGCTGCACATTTTATCTACATGCTTTCTTCTCACCTTTGCCCTCCAGTAGCCTGTATTTTTTCCTCCTACACCATTTGGAAACACATACAGATCTAATAGCACTTCGCAGATGTTTGGAGTTGATTTCCATTTCCTGAGTTGCTACTGTAATGTCATTTGCTTGGATTAACTTTGATCAACAGCCCCACAACACCTCACATGAACACCTCATATAAATATACTCTTCTCTGTGTTTACCAAAAGACTTTTGATCATAGAAAGAAAAGCCTGGAAATTAGGGTGAGAGTAAAGCAAAGGCACTGTTATGATCTCAATTTTGTTGAGTTGAATACAGTGATTAAATTTTATATTTATATTTTAGGTTTAAATTTATTTGTTAAGATATTTCAAAATAAGCATAATAAATACCTCTCCATTTTTTGTTTTAAAGAAAGTGAACATATAATTCTTCCATTTCAGAAATACTGGGTCTTTTTCACCAAGTATGAGTATATTTTCCCCAAATATCTCATGAATATTAATAAGTAATAACTTCTACAAAAAGCTTTGATTTATAAATATGAATTTAAATATTAATGTTCCTACCTTTCTAAATATGTGTATGTTTATTTGTGAGATCTATAACTTATGTAATATTCTATGTCTTACCTAATATTCTATGATTTAATATCACATTAAAGAAAGCATGGGGTTTTAATAATTTTTGATTGACACTGTCACAAAGTTAAAACAGGAGCCTCTCTATTTTTGCCTTAACATGCTCACTGTTTTCCATGAACAGTCTCATGCTCACTTGCTTTCTGTGTGCCTATGCATAATAAATCTTATGAATTTACATGAAATGTGGCTCTGTGATTTTAGATGTTTGAAAACTTGGTAGAGTTTTTATAATTCATTAGGAACACTTCCATCTGAATCACTAAGAGCTCAAAGCAATTTCCTTTACTCATGCTAGTGTTATGGTCTGTGTCTTAACTCTGTCACCTTGTTTTACATTCTCAGTGCAGTTTTTATATTTCTTTTTTGTTACTTTCTTTCCTGTTGTTTACAATATAGGATAAATGTGTTTGCTTTGTGTCTTACAAAGTAATGTAAAAGGTCATCACCCTTTTTAATACACTACTGAACTTGTAGTTTTCAAAATAACATTTGACACATTTTATAAAAACCAAATAAAATGTTTCGTATTTTTGTTAACAGTTCAAGCTTCATTGTCACTAAAATTAATATATATGTATATATTCTTTTATTTTATACTATTTTTCATATTAATAATCACATGAAAAATATCAGCAGTAATAATAGTTATTTGTATTTATTTTTAATGTTTGTTTCTTAATATTCTTACAAAGATATCACTTATTATTTTAATTGTTATTTTATGATGCTTAAGCTTATATTCAAAGTGGTTTTTATAATATTCATTTGCAGTTATGCTTACTACATTTGTTTCTTAATATTCTTACAGAGATGTAACTTGTTATTTTAATTGATGTTTTATGATGCGTAAGTATGTATTCAATATGGTTTTTCACCAAGTCTGTATTCATAACACTGTCTAGACTTTCCAGTTAGCATGACTGATAACCATAGTTTGGTCTGTTTTACTTTAACATATCTTACATAAATGTTTATTTTTTTAAAATCAACAGTGAAATATAAAACACATCAAGATGTCCTTCAAACTCACCAACTTCTTCTGAAGAATAAAAGACAAGACAATGCCTGGAGAGGAAGGGAAGGCGAAAAGCCAGAGAGATACATGGCACAGTGTTTCTAAACTGAAGATAGGGGAAGGGACAAGCCCTGTGAGCACCTTCTAGAAGCCAAGGAAAGTTCTCATTCTGTATCCAGCAAAGGGGTGGTGTGCCTTGTCCTAAACCATGATGAACTATGTCCAGCAGTCTAATAAATTAAATAGAAGGATAGTGCTGTAGCTCAGTGGTGGAGTGCTTGCCCATCATGTCCAAGGCCATAGGTTCAATTTCCGTGCACACATACATACACACACACAGAGAGAGAGAGAGAGACAGAGACAGAGACAGAGAGACAGAGAGAAATTAAAGGGGCAGAAAATGAAAATAATAAAATATACTCAAGTATCTTCCATGTGTCCTAATGAAAGAAGCACAATTCTGCTAAAAGTCAACTTTTACACCAGTGACAGAGTCTCTAGCTACAGAAATATAGAAAAATAACTGTACTAAGTCCTTGTGATTGCTAATCTGAATTCTCTACATGGCTGAATTTAGAATCACCATGGAAACATACCTCTAAAAGAGATTACCTGAATATGGAGAATATGAGCAGTCCCGTCCCGTCTGTCCATCAGATGGGGCCCCAGTGGGCAGCACCATTTATCTCCCTTTGCTTACTGGCTTCAGATGCAACATGACCCCTGTGCCCCTGCTACGATTGCTTCTCATAATAACGTACCTTACCCACAAACCGTGAGCCACAATAAAATCTCTCTGCTCTAATTCACTTTGTCAGAAAATTTAATGCCTGTTGTGATATGTTCAGAGGACATAAACCTAATCTGACTATAGTACATTTACACTACTTTTATATACTCATTTGCCACGTATCTTTTTTTCTCTCTCTCTCCTTTTCGTAAGCTATCTGGCTGAGGTTTTCTTCATGTCTATTACACTAGTTTTCTTTTTTACTGGGTTATGAAGCAGCTCTCAATTTTCCTGATTTTATCTATCACATGCGTGCTCTGGAAATATTTTCCCGGGTTGTGAATTATTTTTCATTTTCATATAGGTACTTTTAAGAGAGTAGCATCAAATAAAAACAAGCAGTTTTAGAAGGAGGGAAACGTTATTCAGATGAGATATTATTGCAGTGGAGAAAACACAGATCTCGAGTACTCTCAAGGGTTTCAATCCAACAGCTAAGGGCATTGTCTTTATAGGAAGTGCCCAGCAGTGAGGCAGCATGGTCAAATGAAGGATATTAACCCACAGCGTCTGACAGAGAGTGTCCCCATGTCAACTCAGACCTTTCCAGTTTTTTCTTTGGCAAATGGCAAAAGAACTCAGGGACCTCCAGGGAAAGAAAGGTGAACAAATTTGGACAAGGAGAAATGTAGGGTAAGAAATAATAAGCTATTTTGAATGTTTCTTTGGTATGTAATTACTAAATATTATAAAGTATAATGTATTAAATTTTCTTTTGTTCTGTATTGTTTATTTTGTCCTGGTAAATTTCTCCCTATTCCAATTTAATGATAGAGCTTCTTAAGCTTTCTTCAGGTAACTTCATTATTTTGTTTATTGTTATTTTTAGTCTAACATATGATTACATGAATGCCTAGTAAAGGGCCACATTTTATTTTATCACTCTGGAAATTAAGTTATTCTATATAGTTATTTATTTATGTATATATACATATATATATATATACACACACACACATACATACTGTGTATTCTTCTGGCTTCTTCTTTCCATTGTATATTTCTGATTAAAAAATAATGTATCTATACGTTTGTAGTCTTATGTTTATGTCTGGGAATTTAATTCCATTCCATGGGTCAACCTGTATATTTTTATGCCAATACAACATGGAATTTTTTTTAAACCAAAGCTCTGTAGCACAGTTAAAATCAAGGATGGTGATACTTCCAGACCTCCTTTCATTGTACTGTATTGTTTTAACTATCCTGGGTTTTTTTGTTTTTCCATATAAAGTTGAGTATTGTTCTTTCAAAGTCCGTTAGAAATTGTTTTTTTTTGTTTGTTTGTTTTTGATTTTTCCAAGTTTATTTTTTTATTGACAGAAAAGATGTTTGGAGAAAATAACTATTCAGAGGTCAAAGTTCAAGTTATCAGTCCACAGTGTTTCCCTTCTCAGGAAGTTGCTCTGCCGAGAAATAATTAGAATCCCTGATAGAAGAAGGCACTTTATCTGCAATTAAGGAATATGTGTTTTCCTTTAATCTTATGTTGGGGAAATTAGAAGGATGATAAATGTGGGGTCTGTCACTGTCGTTAAAATTGATATAAAATAAAATTTAAAGAAATATGGATCAAGCTCATGTGGGAGTCCCCTCTGTGTGCTGTGATTACTATTAATGAATAAAGAAACTGCCTTGGCCTGTTGTTGATAGGGCAGTACTTAGGTAGGAGTGGAGGACTGTACTGAATGCTGGGAGGAAAAAGGGTGGAGTCAAGGGGATGTCATGTATCCGCCACTGAAAATAGATGTGCTGAAATACAATTAATTAGTGTTTATTTTATATATTTAATATATTATAATTTTTCTATTTTTAAACATGATTTAATTATGAAAGATAAATTATTACGTTTTATTATCACTACTCACTGTGTAAATTAGTATATCAAATTAGCACATCTATGAATTATTTTGTCCTATAATATTCAATTTTTTTTTAAGAAATTGTTTTGGAATATTTTTTTTTCTTGATGCAGATTGCATGAACATGTAGGTTGCTTTTGTTAGGATGGCTAATTTTTACTGTGTTATTCCTACAGATCTGTGAGTATTGGTGTTCTTTTCATCTTCCAATATGTTCCTCAATTTCTTTCTTCAAAGACTCGAAGTTATCATTTAAGACTTGGTTCGAGTTACTCCAAGATAACTTATATGATTAGCAGCTATTGTGAAGAGTATTGTTTCTCTGATTTCTTTCTCAGTAATTTATCATTTGTATATAGGAAGGCTACCATTTTTTTTAGTTAATTCTATATCTAGCCACCTATAGGTGGCTGTTTATCACCTGAGTTTCTTGGCAGAATTTTTAGATTAGTTACAAATACTCTCATCATCTGCAAATACTGATACTTTGATTTCTTCATTTCCAATTTGTATTTTCTTGACTTGTTTCAGGTGTCTTATTATTCTAGCTAGGACTTCAAGTTTTATATTGAAAAGATATGGAAAGAGTGGACAGCTTTAACTTGTTCCTGATTTTAGTGGAATTGCTTTGAGATTCTCTCCGTTTAATTTGATGTTGGCTATAGGCTTTCTGTTAGTTGCCTTTATTATATTTAAGAATGTTCCTTATACCCCTGATCTCTTCAAAACTGTTATCATGAAAAGGTGTTAGATTTTGTCAAAGATTTTTTCAGCATTCAATGGGATAATTATGCTTTTTTTCTTTCAGTTTGTTTATATAATGAATTACACTGACAGATTTACTTATGCCGAACCATCCCTGCATCTCTTGGATGAAGTTCACTTGATCACAGTAAGTGATCTTTTTGACTTGTTCTTGGATTTTCTTGAAAAGCTGGGGAAATTTTGTGCTGAAACCATTTGGCCCTGATTTTATTGTTGTTGTTGGTTCTTTGGGTTTTGGTCTTTGGGGTGTTTGGAAGGGGAACTTTTTTATTTCCTTGGGGGTAATAGGTCTTTTTAAATTGTTTAATGTTGCCAGGTTTCCTGCTTCCCTTCACTATCAGCTGTGGGCATTCCTTGTGAAAATGACCAGGAGTTCCGCAATTAAAACAACTACGGCCTCCGGCCTCTCTCCCAGTCCTATGTTTCTCCGAGGTTGAATAGCTGCTGCTATAACCTGGCCTTGAATGAAACTCCTGTTTATATCTCTGCATATCCTGATATATTCATTTAAACTCTTTGTTTTGTGAGGACGTAATGCTTCCTTACAATATCTATTGGAATTTTCAAATACAAGTTGCTTTATTATAGGCATGGCTGTTGTCTTATCTCCAAACAATCTACCTGCAACTTTTAACAGTCTACATAATCTTGAAATGGTTCAGATGGTTCTTGTAGAACTTTTGATAATTGATCTCCAGCTGCCCTGTTAGGTAGGGCCTTCCACGCTTTAGTGGCAGCTGCAGCTATTTGGGCAAATACTCCTGGATCATACAGAATTTGTTGCTGCAAATTGGCATGAGCCCCAGCCCGAGTTAAGATATCTAAATTACGTTGAGCTTGACCCGCTAGAGCATTTAACTGGGCCGTTTGCTTACACTTTTCCTGATATTCCCCTTGCCATAGGAGATAATCTCCCCCAGATAAGACAGCACGACATAATTGCTGCCAATCACTTGCTGTTAAATTCATAGCAGAGAAAGATTCGACCATGGCCAACGTGAAGGGTGCTTCAGCCCCATATACAGCTACAGCTTCCTTTAATTGTTTCATTTCTTTAAGTTTTATTGCAAAATGTTGGCGAATTATTTGCCCTGGATTGTTGGTGTCTGGCACCTCCATCGCTGGTGCAACCATGCGTACAGGACGGAAACAAACTCCCTTGTTTTGTTCAGTGCCAGAGCCGCTACTCGACTGAGACCACCAACCTTCATTATTATAAGCCGGTGGGGCCGAGGGAGTTGGATGTGAGTCTTTTTTTACTCTACGTTTTCTCAGCTTTCTAAAGGGATTTTTTAATTTCTTACGTATAATCTCTTCTTCTTGGGATGAATCCTCCTCACTTTCCTCCACTAGCTCTAAATCATCAAACTCCTCCCTAGCGTCCAACTCTTTTCTGAACCAAGAAAAGATGCCTCCCATCTTTACTCCTCAATATGTCTAGGTCTCGGCAGGAACAACGCTGTCTGCTTACCTCTCTAGGCAGGGCTTTCAAGGGCGACCTCTCAGCGTTCCCTTTCCCGATATCTTGGAGGGACCTCCAATTGCCGCGGCCCCGGTCTGCGCTCTATGAACTGGACCCCAGTTCGCGAGTTTCGGGGAAGGGGCTGAAGCTTGAGATTACACACACAGAGACAGACCAGACCATCACACAGACCTTTAAACACTGATACTAAAGCCCCTCTTTAATAACACCATGTAGACTTAAATACACTGCAATCAATGGTCAACAGGTGATAATCCCATCCTCTGATCCTCTAACTAGGCACAGCTTCTAGTAATTTATATTACAAGGTTCTAGGACAGAAAAGCGGCTGAAGGCCAGGACTCATTAATCACAACAAATGTGATCTTGGTTTAAATTTAGTATTATCTACTGAGAAAACTGTTTATTTCTTTTAGATCATCCAATTTTGTGGAGTGTATGTTTGTAAAGTATGACCTCATGATTCTTTAGACTTCCTAGATATCTGTTATTCTGTCCCTCTTTTCTTATTTTGTGAATTTGAATATTCTTTCGGTGTCCTTTAGTTTGTGTGAGGATTTTATGAAAGAACTAAGTCTTTGTTTCATTTATTCCTTGTATTGTTCTCTTTGTTTCTATTTTATTGATTTTATCCCTCAGTTTGATTATTTCCTGACATCTAACTGCTCTTGGGGATGCTGGCTTATTCGTTTTGTTTTTTGTTGTTCTCGAGTTTTCAGGTGTGCTGCTAAGTTGCTAGGATGAGATTGGCCCAATTTCTTGATGTCAGCTCTTGGTGCTATGAACTTTCCTCTTAGCACAGCTTTCATTGTGTTTCATAAGTTTGAGTATGTGGTGCACTCATTTCCAGTGAATTCAAAAAATTCTTTAATTACTTTCTTTATTTCTGCTTTGACCCAGTAGTCATTCAGCAGAGAATTGTTCAGTTTCCTTGACTTTGTAGACTTTCTGCTGTTTCTGATGTTGAAATCCAATTTAATCTGGGTTGATGGCATGCAAGGGGTTATTTCATTTTTTATTTATCTTTTGAGACTACGTATCTGGTCAATTTTAGAGAAAGTTTCAGGAGGTACTGAGAAGAATCTATTTTCTTTTGTGCTTGGGTGAAATGTTCTGTAGATATTTGTTATGTCAATATGGTTGATTATGTCTGTCAGCTCCAGTATTTTTCTGTTTAGCTTTTGTTTTAATGACCTGTTAATTGGTCAGAGAGTGGCACTGAAGTCTCCCACTATTAATTTGCGAGTTTTAATATGTAATTTAAGCTTTAGAAATATTGAGACTCATCTTGGTAGATTTTTCCTTTGATAATTATGAAGTGTCTTCCCATCTCTTTTGGTTAATTTTGGCTTTGACTTAGAGTTTATTTTGTTAGATATTAGAATAGCTACCCATCAGTTTCTTAGGTATATTTCTTTGGAAAATCTTTCTCCAACCCTTTACTTGGAGATAATAATGTCTATCTTTGATGTTGATGTGTGTTTCTTAAACACATTAGAAGGATAGATGTTGTTTTCATTTTATTCTATTAGTCAGTGTCTTTTGATTGAAGAAATGAACCCATTGACATTGAAAGATATTAATGACCAATGATTGTTAATTCCTGCTACTTTATTGTTGTTATTTGTGGTGGTGGTAGTGGTGGTGGTGGTGTGTATGTGTGTGTGTGTGTGTATGTGTACATTATGTGCATGTGTTTCCCTTCTTTTGGTTTTACTTTTTGATTATAATCTTACACTGGTGTCTAGTCATCTTGGTTTCGAGTGATTATAGTTCCAGGTGCAAATATCTGAGTTGGGATTTGTTAAATCGGTGTTGTTTTTGGTTCCTATTTCCTCTTTGGTCTTCTGCTCTTTTTGGCCTGGAGTTCTAGCAGTCAGAGAAACCTCTGCTACAGCAGAGGGTTTCCACCTGAGTTGGAGGCTGTTCTTCAGACTGGCTTGATCAGAATGTGAATGGTGGAAGTCCTCTGGAGGCAGGGACAGGGATACAATTGTGGGGGTGGCTTGTGGCCTAGGAAGGGGCATCAGACTACTGAATCTTTAGGACCTGAACAGATGCAGTGTGAGAATTTTACAGGCAAGTGGGTAGCTTAGCTTTCTACTTACTTGCATGACCTGTACCTTCTATATCAGTTATTAAACAATTTTTTTTATCTTTGAAATTCTTTGACAGACAATTAATATTTGAACTGCATATATACACATATACATATATGCATATGATAACAATTAGTGAAAAAGGGGGCCATGAATTTGAAGGAGAGCAGGAAGGGCATACAGGAGTGTATGGAGGGAAGAAAAGGATGATAGATGGTGTAACTAAAATCTCAAAAACAAATGAATAGTTTCATTTTAATAGCTTAAAGATCCTCAGCAAATCTCAAATGAGGGACATTGTACAAGAATCCACCAGCATCCTCACTACTATAAAGTCATCTAAAGAAAAAAAAATTTATGACCTTCTCAGAGCCAACGTTGTCCTAAGAAAAACATAATAATTAAATATGGTATCTGAGGTGGTATCCAAAGCCAAAAAATAAAAATAAAAATAAAGAATGATGTAAAAATATAAACAAGCCACAATAAACTGGAAGCTGTTTACTTTAATATATCAGGGTAATGTAATACCTTAATAATTAGTGAAACTGAGCAACACAGTTACTCTGTATTTGGACTTTTTCAGTGAGTTGAAGTCAAACAAAATCTGTGATTTCTTTAAAATAATGAGACAAGGAACATCTGACCACAGAAAGGTAAGGTCCCTGATCTCAGAGATCACTACCCTGCATCAGTTTCTCTGTGAAACCTTGAACACATCACTTGAACTCCCTGAGCTCTTGCATTCCCATCTGTAAAAATATGCTTTGTAAGAGAAAGGTCTTCTCTTGTTTTGAAATTACACTCCCAATCTAACATCTCAGTTCAATACATCTTTAGTCTTTACACTTCGTAATTCTTGCTTTGCTGGGAGGAAAAGTTTATTAGCTTTGTCTGATGGGCAGAGTCCCTTTTTCTATTTGTACTCAATGTATAATAATACAAAATGATAGGGGAATTTCAGTTCCAAGGTTGCTGTTCTGAAAGTATTCATTAGATTATGAACCCTGGGGCTAGAGAGATGGCTCTGGGATTAAGAGCACTAAGTGCTCCTCCAGAGGACCTGGGTTAAATTCCCAGCCCCCACATGGCAGATGACAACTGTCTGTAACTCCAGTTCCAGAGGCTCTGATACCCTCACACAGGCATACATGCAGGCAAAACACCACTGAACATACAATAAAAATAAATTATTTTAAAATAGAATCTGAACCCTGTGTCCAAGTACAGATATTTCCAAATACTTTAAAAATATCCACTGCCATTAATGTTCTAATTTTAGTAACAACATTGTGGACACTTTGTTGGAATGTAGAGAGTTAAATGACATTGACAGTGTGCTGCGATATTGTTTTATTATCCTTCCAAATTAAAAAAAAATGATAAACTGTTTTACATGTGCATGCGTCATTTAGATGGTCATCACAAAGTCAATACTGTTGAGAAGAGAAGAAGGAAACACAGGATACACTAGGAATCACTAAAATTCAATACAGAGCCATCAGGTAAGGAGTGAATACCAAGCCTCAACTTGACAGAGACTTAATTCTATTCTGACCAAAGTATCCCACTGAGAGCACCAATCAGCACGTGGTTGAAGATTTATATAAAAATAAAAAATGTGTAATCAATGACTATTTTCAGTTCTTCCACTTAACAGCTAACAATGAGAAAAAAAGCAGATAATCTACAAAATCACTTTAAAGCCATAGCGATCCAGGTAACCTGAATTCAACTATTTATGCAGGGACATCAGACATGCCAGTTGATTCTTCCTCTTGGAGAACTAGAGAGAAAACTGTGGTGCTTATTAAAAGAGAGACCTTTTACTTTATTAAAAAAAAAATAGAAGATGAAATGGATTGTGGTTAAATATGAAAATGTAACATTAAGTAAACTGACAGACTGAAGAAACAGTATTCATATAAATTATGCATGGAATGCTAGCATCATTAATATCCAAGTGATCAAAATCATAAAATAAGAGTCAGAATTATATGATCAGGTACTCAAAGGAATTATAAATGTAATTTTGAAATTTTACATTTGAATCTGATGATTATGTCAAGGTAAGTAAAATTTTATTAAGATATTATATCTTGCCAAATTTGCATATTGTTTTACTTAATCCTGTAGTACTAAATTCTGAAAATTTATTAATGAGGGAGATTGATACCATTGGGCTTGTGATGTAATAAATGGTTGGGTATTAGGTAGTGAGTGAACCAGGAAGGACACTCTGCTTTCTTGAGGTTCAGTAAATTTCCTATATCTTCCTTAACTATGTATCCGCGTTTACTGAGGAACTGTTCTGTTTTCTTATCCTTTTTCTTTTGAACGTTTTAGATCTCCCTCGTCTACTTTAATAGTGATGGAGTCCGCACATTGTCTGTTCCCCCATCGCAGTCACCAAGGATCGCCTGCCTCCTCCAGAGGTTGAGGACATTTATTCTGTTATAGAACTTGATTCCTTCGCTCTCCTGTTCATGTGCAGGAAATCAATAAAGAATCCTCCACTACCACGTTTACATGGCTCATCTGTGTCTACTCCACACTTATCCCTTGGCTTATCAGGGTTTTAATGGTTTTGTACACCAAATAGCAAACGAATTGCTATGGTGTTTCTGATTTTCTCCAGTATTTTAACCTGCATTGATTTAAGCAAGGATTTTTATTGTTTTGGTTGTTTGCTGTAGGAATAAAAATATATCTTGTCTCTGAGTTTTTAAGGTAATCAAAGTTATGACAACCCTTTTTCTTTTCAAATCTATTTACTAATTATTAATTAATTCTAATTTATTTACATCTACAAATTTTCTTTGAATTTTTTGCTACATTCTATGAGTTTTGATAAGGTAAATATCACTTTCATTTATAAAGAGTGTTTAAAGAAAGGTTTTAAAATTTATTCTCTAAGTTAAATTTTAGTAAGTATTATAGATTACCCATAGATAAGAAAATTTTTGAAATTTATATTATAGATTTGACTTTCATTTTTGTCTGAGATCATATTTGTATGATTTTTATTTTTAAATTTAGTGCATTTTTCTTATATAAAATGCCATTTATGCTGCTGAAAGTTTGAGGAAAATGTGTGTTCTGAATTTTTGGATGTGATATTCATATGTCAATTAAATCAACATGATTGATTGTGCTGTTTAGATAAACTATATTCTAATTGATTTTCTGCCTGCTTCATTTATTGGCAACTAACTGGGTGTCTTTATTTTCTTACTGCCATAGTGACTTTGTCTATTGTCCCTTAAGTTCCGTCAGTGTTTGCTCTGTGTGTTGAGTCTAATTAACGGCTTTATGAAAAAACATAATTATGTATTTTGAAGAATTGTACCCTTTTAATTAGCTTTCCTTCACCATAGCTTTCATTCCTGGTGATAACCCTTGTTTAAATCTGCTCTGTATGGAATTTAATGATGAAAACATTCCTTCACTTCTTACATTCCTAAATCATCATATGTGAAGTGAATTTTTGCAAACAGTACTGAATTGGGTCTTGTTACCATCAATACCTGCACTACGAAACACAGATTAATTTCCCACAGTTCTGGAGGCTGAGGTGTGCTGGGTCTACTGATCAGAATATCTCGTCCACATTAGCTCAATGTTTCCATTCTTTGGCAAAGGAATGCATAGCTGGAAAGGCTTGGGATAAGACATTCCGTCTCTCACAACTTCAGAGAAATCTGTGGAAGCCATTTTCTCTGGGAGCAGGACATAGCTCTGGCTAACATCCTTTTCATGTAGAACGACTTTACATTTTTCTCTCCCAGAAATAAAAGGAACTTTTTGATATTTTTTGTTTTAAATTTAGTAGGGTACTTCAAAGAAGGACCAAAATGTAGGCCTGGCTTTAAAAAAAAAAAAATGAAGAATGTTCTGCCAAGGATTCACTATATGGGTTGATTGATTGATTCATTAGCACTTTAATGATGTAAAGGGGTTGAATAGTCTAGGTCCATAGCCAAATTATCCGTGGCTATCTGTAGCACTCTAATAGCCACTAACTGCTTGCTCCTGTATGTGACTTAATATCCATATGACTATTAGACAAATTGCTTGTAATACATACTGACCCCTAGATTCCATCAAATCTAAGAGTATCCTCAAATAACATCCGAGGCCTCTGAAAGGTATTTTCCCAATTTGCTCCACTGAGCCTACCTGAGGTCTACAATGCATTTGAAAGGTGTGTTATTGGTTTCTGACTTTCTTTACACCATTACTATTAAAAAAATTATGAAATTTCTACCTCATTGGAGGCAAACTAAGCTTGCATTCCCAGGCCATGGTCACTTACATGGCTCCAGAAGAAACCATTGCCTTTTCCAGATGCCAGCTGCGTTGGAAGGGACAGCAGCCTTCTGAAGTTGTAGGTCCTGAGTCTTTCCTTAATTCTAGTAGTTATGAAAATGCCAATCACCTGTCAACATCTCCCTTTACTACTGATTGACTGTTTCTGGTTCCAATAGGTTTCAATAGCTTTTGCTCTGGCTGAGTTTATGGATGCTATCTGTGAACCTTTACAAATCTTTGGCAGTTAGTCCTGTGATTCGGTTTTCCAAGGGTCCATAGAAATCGTGATTTCAGGTTTTTTTTTTCTCAACTCTTTCATATAAAAGTGAGTGTCAGACATTTTAATGTATTTATGTATTGAAACTAAGATTTATGTTTTAATTGTAGCTCAGCAATCTTATTTCTAAGAACCTACTTTAATATTTACAATTAAATAAAATCATATTAGTGCAAATGTATTCTTACCCATCTCAGATGAATTGCAGAATGTAGGAAGAAATCTATAACTCTGCATGTGCAAACACAGAAGCTGTACATTGCCAATTTATCTCTTTCTTTCTTTTTTTCTTTCTTTCTTTCTTTTTTTCTTTCTTTCTTTCTTTCTTTCTTTCTTTCTTTCTTTCTTTCTTTCTTTCTTTCTTCGTTTTTGAAACAGTCCTGGAATTTCCTATATATACCAGGCTGACATATAAATCACAGAGATTCACCTAACTATGCCTCCAAATGCTGGGATTAAAGGCGTGTGCCCACTTTTTCATCTGTCAGCCTCTTGTCGTAAACAGACCTTTCTGTGCATTGGATTTCTGCTCTTAGAAGAAAACATTTAACTCAAGCAAAAGCAACCACTAGGTGCTATGCCAACTCTAGGGAATAAATGTTTGAGGAAGGATAGCGCTACATTGGCGGCAATGCACTCTCACAGGACAACTGTTTCCCTCAAAGCAAAGCAAGATTACTCTGAAATGCATTCCTTTAAGCAAGGGACCAAATTCGGCATGGACAGTTGTGGATCCTACTGAGGTTGTCATTTGCCTCCTGCTGTGATGGACTCAGAGAACTGAGGATTAATTCTGTAATGCTATCCCCAAGAACTATACAGAAGTGATGGGGAGCAACAGGAGATTCAACCAAGCTGAGAACTCTGCAGCTATTTTTTTTCTGTTCAAATTTCTCCATATCAAGCCGGGCGGTGGTGGTGCACGCCTTTAATCCCAGAACTCGGGAGGCAGAGGCAGGTGGATCTCTGTGAGTTCGAGGCCAGCCCGGTCTAGAAGAGCTAGTTCCAGGACAGGAACCAAAAGCTATGGAGAAACCCTGTCTCGAAAAAAATCAAAAAAAAATTCTCAATATCAAGAAACATAAGAATTTTTTTCAAATTTTAAAGAGACACAGAAAAACAACAACTGGATGCAATCTATTATTTAGAGATGAAGGCTAAAGCTCAGGTGAGTTGTGTAGTGTAATATTATTTCGTAAAGACTCCTTCTCCAGTTAAGGTAAATCTAATACGTTTATATGAGAAAACCCTTGCTTTGCTCTTTTTCTTTTGTATTTTCTTTAGACAATAAATTCAAATATAGATTAAAATTTCTTTCATTTTTATGGATATGCATGTCCTTACAGTAAGTTTATAATCTAAATATAAATGTACATTTTTCTGAAATGGACTTCTTACTCTTTATTACACATAAGACATCCTAAGCCCTCTTATATGGCCTTAAACTCACAGAGATCCCTCTCCCTTTGTCTCCCGAGTCCTGGGAGTAAAGGTGTGCGCCACCACTCCCTGACTGTTAGTGGCTTAACTGTGCACTCTGATCTCCAGGGAAGCTTTATTTGTTGAAACACAAACACCATATCACTACACAACAGTCGGAATAATGTTTAGTGTATGTTAAGCCTAGAGCAGAATACTGAGAATTCTGTTAAAAATAGAATCCCTTTAAGGAATTTCATGAACCAAAAATAAATAAGATTTTGAAGGAGCAGAACAAACTCTATCTTCAAAAAGAACTCCATTTTAGACAGAACCTAACTAAGGAGGGTGATGCAGGCCAGCAAAGTCATAAACACTCCCAAGAAGTACCAGCCCTAGTCAAAGTGACCCACTAGGGTGTCCAAACAACATCTGCTTGCTTCAGATGTCTTTGTAGGTACCCGATTAACCGTTCATTTGACTGTTTTGAATTCCCTATACCCCAACTAATGAATTCAAAAGATATATACTTTTACCCAATTCTGAAACACCAAGGTTTGTGCCACCCTGCCTGCGGTTTTCCCCCTTTAAAATCCCCTTACCCTGAAGCCTCTTGGCCGCCATCCCCTACCCGCTGCGATGGCGTGTTTGATTGTGGTCAGAGTTAGCTAACTTGTAATCAATAAGCCCCAGCATGTTTTCATAGGATGCCGGCTCTGTGGCAATCTTGTTTGGGGCTCCCTTGACGCAGGCACAACAATTTAACTTTGATAAATACCTGAATTCTCATTAGGTATTAGTTGTAATGGCAAACAACGATAAAACTACTTCTTAAAAGAGTTTAGCAAATTTATGTAATTGTGAATGGTTTGCATAAATTACTAAAATTCTTTCAACCTTGATTTTATCGTCTGAAAACAACAAGACATGTTAAGAGCTATAAATATTGATAAAACAATGTAAAGAATCTTACTAAGTATAAAGGACTTTCATTATTAGAATTACGTTAAAATAAGAGGAAGACCAGCTGTAGACCAAACTTAGACCAACTCTTAATGTATACACCAGGAGCAAATGGGAAGACTGAGAAAAACAAAGGATGTGACTAAGTTCTTAACATCTGTTTCATCATCAGAAATAGGAGTCAAACTGTCAATAAGATTTAATTCAGTATTTTCATAATTTCAGAGAGAGGGGAAAGGATGGTACATCTCCCACAAAAAACTCTCACTGGAATTTCAATTTATTCTCCGGTGCTGCTTTTTATTGTTGCTACCTACTCCAATTAAATCTGCTCCCAGCTGGATTTCCTAGGCCTGTGGAAACCAGTGTATTTGGATACCCATGATTATTTATGGGTATTGCAATTAATACTTCCCACTTATTTCTTTCAGCTTATAGATGGTAAATCCCTTGTAAATATATCATCTTTGAGCTTGCCCCAAACTCATCTTCTCTAAATGACCATCTTTTAAATAAACCCTCCAAAGAACAATCCAGTTTCTAGTGTGCCAATCCAGTTTCTAGTGTGCCATCTGCTTAGTGTTGGAACCCTTTCTTAGACAGATGGATTCCATGGAAAAGGCATCCAATTTGAAGAAAGTACAAGGCTTAATGAGTTGAAGTTGGTACAGGAAGGACCATACATGAAACACACCAGCAACCTGAATAAATGTGACTTGTTAGAAAATACTTTATGAACTAGACCCATACGTGGTCAATACATAGAGAAAATTATAGTGACAATAATAATAACAAAGATCGCCTTGTGGTATCACAAACTGTTATCTAAGTAATGAATGGTGAGATTAAAATCAACTTCCAAACCAATAAAGGAGCAGAAACTAGGTCAATTGTATTAGTTACTTTTATCACAGCTGTGATAAACACCTGAGAAACAGGAGCTGGAAAGATGCCTCAGAGCTTAAGATGCTCTTAAGAAGACCTAGTTTCAGTTCCCAACACCGCAGTTACTAGGCAACTGCCTTCAGTCCTCTGCAGATATTTGTACCATGTACAAGGTACAAACAAGCAGACTAACAATAAATCAACATAAATAAAAATAAATGGAAAACTCACAAAAGCAAATTAAAGAAGAGAGGGTTTATTTTGCTTACAATTCATGGTACTATGTCATAGTTTGGAAGTCACCAGTAGGGGCTTGAGGTTACTGGTTATCTTGTGTATACAGTCAGGAAAGACAGATAGAGATTCATAGAGATAGAGACAGCTAGAGATAGAGATGATAGATATACTTATGATAGAAAGATAATAAATAGAAGATAGTTAGATTAGATAGATAGATGATAGATAGATAGATAGATAGATAGATAGATAGATAGATAGATAGATAGATAGATAGATAGATGAGAGAGAGAGAGAGTTAGAGAGACAGAGACTATTGCTCTTGCCTTTTTGTTCAGTCCAGATCCCTAGTCTTTGTAATAGCAAAGCCTGCCCACCGTTAAGATGGCTCCACCTACCTCAAAGAGCTCAGTCTCCAAAATCTCTCACAGACATGGCCAGAGGCTTCTCTCCTAGTTGATTACAGATTCTGTCAAGTTGACATCATAGTAATCTCTACTGTTAGCAACAGGCTATCAATCATTGGGAAAACATGAACCCAAGGCATTTCTGACTGAGTGGCACACACAATTGTTTCTGGTAAAATCCAAATTTTATATTGGCTTATGATTGTATTTATTCATTTTTTTAGGATGGACACCGCATTATTCACTCCCAATGAGGATAAGGGCTGAATGATCGATGTTATATACAATACACTGTGGTGACAAATGGGTAATAACACTGACAGAATTCCAAGTGAGAGTTAACAAGTGGTCATGTTAGGAATGATACTATCACTAAGACTGTACTGAAAATTGAGTGAGGCCTTCAGATGGGCAGGGACGGAGAAGGTTCGAGACTCAAAATAAGTGCCTGGTACATTTCTGTCTCCCTGTAATTATGTAATGACAGATCTGCTGCTACGCAGTTGAGAACGTGCAAGTAATGGGCACAGTGACACCAAGCAGATATTACAACCGTCATTGAAGTGACGAACTGGACCTGATAATATTCCTGGTAGCCCATCATTTTATCTGGCCTGCAATTTCCTGCCTCTTCACGTGGTCATGATAAGGAACTTCACACACTGCATTAATGCTGCCAGATTCGCTCTCTTTTTGCTGATTCAGTAACTCAGAAAATGATTCCACTCTACCTGTGATGTGCTCGGAGAAACCATGCCCACTTTAGATCCATCTTTTCTCTGATATCCACAAAAGTCACTTTAAAGGTTAATAGCTAAGAGATAGAGACATATATTTGTAAAGAAAAGTACAAAACCTACCACTGTTCAGTTCCTAAGGAATGCTTTGCTTGAATGAACTATTGTAATCTCAATATTTTAATCATTTAGTATTTATCAATGTGGATAATGCCTATACAGTAATGGCCATTGCACAGCGTAAGTCTAAACTCAGTACATAAAAGCTTTTCAAGCTAAACCTCCAAGTACCATATGAATAATTTATTAATGTGGTGGAGTCTTAAAATATCCCCAAGACATACTGAGAAGTAACTAAAGGTATGGCCAGCAGTGGATTTGAGAAGCTTATGTGCCAACATGACAAATGCTTTCTCATTTGGAAATTATTTATTAAACATCTGTTCCTCAGAAATAATATTTGATAGGATAAATAAGAATAAAAAAAATCTGGATTTAGCAGAACATGAAGCACTAAAACAAGAGGAGATTATGTAATTCTCTTCAACAGAATTGAGAAAAAAGACATGGTAAAGAAGATTGGAAATATTCCTGGTCGCCTCAGGTTTTACTGCCCTTCTAGCGGAAGGAATGAAACACCAAATGATGTTTATTATCTATGGCAAATGCTTTAAAACCAGTTATTAACTTGTAACTACAAGAATTGGAGAAAAATAGGAATACTGCTTTTCACGTATGTTCATATTGTGGTACATAAATATATGATACATGCACAGCATACCTGAGAAAAGAAAATTGAATGCATGTCTGTGTATTTTTTTTAATCGGAAATTGTAAATTGCTATCAACTGGCTATGAAGAGAAAAATAGAGAAAATATTAAAATTCACAAGTTCACATGTGCAGCTGCATTTATATGGAAAATAACACACACACAAGACAAATAAATAATCAACAAATAGCAAAAAAAAGGAAGATGAAGGGGTGCTTATAAGGGTTGAGTAAGAGTAACTGAGGAACGAATATAATCAAAGTACATTAATATACATGTATGTAATACCTTAACACGGAATCTGACACACAGATTGACTTGAATTTCAAAATCATGTGTGATTTATACCTATTATTTAAAATCTTTGGAATTATTTTAAATCTCATAATACATCGTTTTACTTGTCAGAAGAATGTAAAATCCTGAGCTTTCCTCCTAGAACTGTTGTGTGAGTTTACATTGTGTTTACATTGAAATATAGTGCAACATTATTTTGATAGACAGAGAGAGAGAGACATACACAAAACATCTTCAAATGCTAAACACTCTCAAACCCTGCTCCCACAGACCATTTTGTTTGATGAAATCACACAAAGGTCATTAAACAGATAGAAGTCTGTGAAATCGCACAAAGCAAGTGGATAAAAGGCATGTTATAAAAGGGTCTCAGATACTAAGCAGGGTTTCTCTGAATATAACCTCGAGGTAGAAAGACTCAGCACAAAAGGGTGACATCAGTCAGGAAATACAGATAAATTTAGAACCAAGACAAGACCACTTCCTTAGCTCCTGACTTCCAAATCTCTACTTCAGATTCTTTCCCAGAGTTCCTACCTCTATGCAGAAGGCTTATCCTCTTTCTGCCTACTAGTTATTGGCTGCCCGGCCCTCTAATAAATCAATTGGAAGGTGTCTTAGGTAGGTGAAGTAAAAAGGAGACATGGAGACATCTTCACACAGTATACAAAAACATATATGTATATATTCCTAGAAATATGTATTTTTGTTGTATTTCAACCAACAAAGAATGATTCTACAAAATAAACCATATATATCAATATCCAATCCAATGACATTCTCTTCCTAGAAGCATTTATTACTTAATTTATAATATCCTAGGATACTAAATTCTAGATAGCCCTAAAAATGAGTGATAATAGGGTATAGTCAAAAGCATTCCAAACTGGGGTGTCATCCTCTGTAACCAACGTCTTAATTATGGAGGCAAGAATGGGGAAGCATAAGGTTCAAAGATAAGACATAGTCCTTAAAAGTACCACCGATTTAGTAAGCCAACTTTCACTTGACAGGAGGTCAATGCTTAATAAACACTGACTCAGGTTTATATCCACGTAGAGTGTGTTAATGGATCCCTTGGTACAGCAGAACGCCAGTAGTTCAATGAGACTACATCTGCAACATCAGCTAATTTGCATCATTTTCTGTTTAGCTTGGAGATGAACTTACATAAATGAATAAAACCATAGCTCTTGAGATTTTGTTCTATTAGATTAGAGATAATAAAAATAAACATCAAAAATCAGTATTTTAAAGGATTTTAATTAGTTTTGGAGTTATTACAATATGTTGCATTTTTAAGCATTTTAGTATTTAAAATACTTTGATAAATTTGATATAATTTCATTGATATTTTTTCAGATTTTATGAATGTGGGGTCCAAGATATAAACGTTTTGATTTATTTAACTATTTATTCTAATTCTATGCTCATGTTGTTCACTTCATAAAAAAAGTCTTACCAAAAAGAATTGTTACATAACTAATCCACACAGGAGAATATCCTACCTAATTTCACAGCTCCTTAAATATCTATGTTTCTACTATTGTTAGTTATATCCATAATAAACTAATATATAAGAAGTCTTCAGACACAGATTGCCATTTCTGATCCATTTGATCTCTGGCTATAGAGATAGCTAGAATGACAAATTATAATATATCTTACAGCTAAGAAATCAGATTTGTTAAAATAAAAATTTTCCTCACTCCATCCTTTAAGGGACTTTTTTAATTAGAAGCCAACAATTATTTATATGAGTTGACAATGCCATAACTAAGCCTAAACTTTTCTTTCCTGGCTGACATAGAAGATACAACAACATACATGTTGCTTTCAACCACAGTTTTATACTGTATTTTCCCAGTTAGATACCACAACAAAAGGGAGCAAAATATCCTTATGTTTTAGATATAGAATGAAATAACAGATGTAATATGCTTTCTCATCCAAGTATTTTTAGATTATATATCTGGAATTTTCTAGTCTAAACAATCAAACTATAAGTTTCACAAAATTCATCTTGAATTTTTCAACTGAAGACTATTGTACAAAAGCTATGGAGGGAGCATTTAAGAAGAAATACAGAAATACATCACTCGAAGTTGCTTAGAAATTGTCACTTTTTTCTCTTATATAACATTGATAAATGTGGCATTGAATAAGAAATTAAACATATTTTAAAATGAGTTCATTTATATACACACGCATGCATGCTAAAGGTTGGCAAGTTTTGCTTGAAGTATTTAATGATTATTGACCATATCCATGTGTTTTAAATTCCATATGATAGAAGTCTGTTAAAAACTATTCATTCTTTAATTTTGAAATACAGATTTCACTGGCACTCCAATGTTGGGTTGTTCTGTTCATGACAATCTCAGCAAAATACAGTTCCCCTTTATAGCCAATGAACCTTGGGATGTAACAGAAAAAAGATCTACAGAAAACATTGAATTAGAATATTTTGTCTTTCCCAATGACAATATCTTATGATGGTATTAAGAAATTAATTGTGATTCTCAATAAATATTAAACTTCTCCTGAATCTTTAATCTCTTTTTGTAGACTATTATTTATTACCATTTTGATGACTAACAACAGAGTTAGTATAACATAGGAGCTACTTGGGATTTTTAGGAGAGCCAAGCATGTACTTTACCACTAAGTATATTCCCAGGGCCCACAAACATGTTTAACATTGTATTACCTGTGCCCCTACCTAAAATAAGGCCTAAAAGAGGGATATTCAGCAAAATTTGAGATATTTTCTGAAGTACTAGAGTGAAGAAACTCCCAACTGGACAGGATGTTGGAGGCTTATTCAAAAAGTAGTAAATACATAACTACAAAGCCCTCTGCCAATGTAAAATCGTGTCCTTAGGCACCCTCCATCCTAAGAGACGGTTCCAACTTTCAATACAGCAGCCAATGAGTTGAGCATGGCAACCTGTCTGCTAATCATACAGTATCTCTTACTCCTTTTTTATCTGTGAGAATACAGGCTCACATAGGGCTGTTTCTCGCGTCTACGAAAGGCCAGAAAGCATAGAAGCTCGATTTTCTGATTCTAAGGTAAATAGAATTTCCAGTGTGATTTAACTCTCTGCATCAAGCTGCTTCCCCTTTCTTTCTACTTTTGCTGATGAGGCTGGAATTTTCCCCATTTGAATGATGAACTATGTGTCCTTTCACATAGAAAGAGAGAAGTAGTAAGGATAAATGAACACTAGCCTGTGCATTTGGTCTGCCTTCTCTGCCAGAAGTCTGTAAGTCACTGATCTATTTGCCAGAGGATTCTTCTTGTCTGTCTAGAATCCATGTGCTCTCCAGATTCAAATGCCACATAATGGCACATTTGATGGCCTTTGTCAATCTACCTTGTTTTTAGGAACGTAACTGTATAGTTCAAGTGAAGTGTGATGGTTAGAGACCTCAATTTAGTTTCTATCAAAGAAATTCTGCCCCAAATGGTAAAATATGCCTGATTTAAATGAATATCAACAAAAATGATGACTTTACACTTTTCAAGGAAACAACCCAACAGCTTTTGTGTGTTTCGAGAGACCTTAAGAGAGGCTAACAGATTTATGTTCTCATTACTGCCTGAAGCAATAACTCTTCCAATAGGTAATTTTTATACTCTGGGACCACAAAACATGTATGAATAAAGGCTCTGGAATGAGGGAGCTGGCTGTCAGGATTTCCAAACGCAGCAGTTGCTAAAGCAGTAGATGTCCACAGAGAAATGAGGCTCTCTCCTCTTTGTTTTTCCACATCAGACACACATATCTGAAGTCGTGAAATGTCAGTCATAAAAAAATTGGTAAATTGATCCAAGTCTCTAATACCATTTCCAGTGAGCATTTTGATGCTACTAGATAATGCTTTGATTTTAATAACATATAAGATTTAATGATAATGTATAATAGTAGTACTAATCCATATTTAATTAATGATAATTATCAGCTATTTATGATTTAGGCAGGACTCCACAGGCCTTGGTGAAATGGTAGGAAATATGTTTTCTAACCAGTGTATGTATTTAAGTTCACTAAGTGGCCCTACGAAGAGGGCATTTTGGAACTGAGGTAAATTAAAGACTTCAGAATGGACTGGGGTTTCCAGCAGGACATTATATCACAAGCAACACTAATGTGAACATTTATCAACAGATCTCAATGCATGTTTCCACTCACTTTTGGAAGCAAAACTCAAACTAAAATGCTGATATTACCTATCATAAAGTCAACTGCTAAAATTAATTCCCAGATAGACACACGTGAAATTTTGTCACAGTAATCTAATTCTCAAATTTAACTTTCACAAAATTTTAATTCAATATTGCCTTGAAACAATCCTTTGTTTACTGTGAAGATGTGTTGCTTTTATTGTTAATAAATACCTGACTATTCTATAGCTGGGCAGGAAGAAACTGGTTTGAGAGAACCAGACGAGGAGGATTCTGGGAAGAAAAAGGGCAGAGTCAGGAGAGTGACAGGAGTTGAGAACAAAACACAGAAGAAGCAGGAGATATGCATGCTATACTGATATAAGGTTCTGAACTACATGGTGGAATGCAGATAAATAAATATGGGTTAATTAAAGTTGTAAGAACTAGTTAGTGATAAGCCTAAGCTACCGGCCAAACATTTATAATTAATATCAATTCTCTGTGTGGTTGTTTTGGAGTGGCTTGCAGGGCAGAGTTGACCGGCAGTACCCCCACAAAAAAAAAAAAAAAAAAAAAAAAAAAAAAAAAAACTCTCACAATATAATATACAGGGTTTCATTTCTGATAAAACAATCAACCTACACTGGTGTTAGTTTTATAACTGGATGAACATTTATTTGATTCCTCATTAGAAAAAAAAACTGGTTGCTTTTATGTGACTTCTTCCTAGCCATTGAAATAAAATTAACTTAACAATAAGGTGATCTAGCTACCTACTTTAGCAATAGAACTTCTTCAGTACCATGTGTCACTGGACTTATGTGTCACTATGGAATGCTGGTAACAAAAGTAAACAAAAACTTACCTAAGAAAAGGGTAATTATATGAGGTAATCAAAAGCCAGTTCCACAGAGATAGACACAGATCATCTTTTGCCACAGCATGTATGTAACGGTGACAAACTAACGAAGTAAATGCTATTATTTCTTCAGCAGCAAAATGCCCTCTAGGTCTCACATGGTCGTTGATGCTATTTTATCCTCCATGGCACATTTTAATAGACACAAAAATATTTCGTGCACATACTTCATTACCAACTTTCCTGAGAAAGTAAGATGCCCATAAATTCTCACACAAATTATTTTGACCTTTTGCTAACTAATGGTTGTTTAAATGCTGTGTTTTACAATACAGGGAGCACAATCTGATAATAAAATAGTTAGTGAAACATATCATTACTAAATGATTTTTAAAATGTAATAATATTTATACAGATCTCTGCTCCCTGAAGGGAAGGACCACACAGCTCCAGCTGCTTCCACATGTCACAATTTAATATTCACTGACATTTCCCCACATTGCTTATGGAAACGGACAAATGCCAACCTGGCAGTCTTATGACTCAAACGCCATGACTATGCCAGCCATGTGGTCCTCAAGTGCAGCACCAGAAACACTGCTAACTGCTGAGACCCTAAGAAGCTTGCTTTTCTGATGCCTCGCTTCTAGTAAAATGCATTTTTTTTGACTGGCATATCATACCCTATAATGAAAAAGGTAGAAAAGAAATACAAATTTTTTTGTTTTCATTTCAATTTATTGTTTCATTGAGAACACTGATTTTCTACCATTAACCTCATATACTGTTTGTGAACATATGGTAGAATTCTGTTTTAGAGTTTAAGACTCCAAAGTCTATCCTGGATTCTTATAATGCAATCCTCAATGTGATGTTTCTCTAAAATTAGTAAAGCATGCAAGGGAGATTTTATGTGAACATGACAAGAGTAAGATGCATGAACGGAACTCCCCAGGAACATACAACTTATCACCCACCCTAAATGTTATTATTCTGTCTTTCACAATGCTTTTATTTGTGATAAACTCCTAGGAACCACAGCTTAATTTTCCCTAATAGATCATAACTAATTTTGTGTACTATGGAGTCAGACATTTTGAATCTAAATGCCAGCTTCCATTACCTTCTCGCTGGGTAATATTGGTCAAAAGAATTTAGAGATTCTCGGCTCCTCCAATAACATCTGGTTACTACAGAGAAAAGCAGCGTTTATCCTAAACTTTGCTACGCAGATTGAATAAGCCATGCAAAGTGAGAAAAGCTAACCCTCAAAAACTGTTACATGTTCTCATTTCCACAGACTGTGGAGAGGATCCATTCATGTCCATTAGAATAAATGCACTCCAAGATCAGCAACAATCTAATTAACATATGGAACAGTAACATGTAGCAAAACAGAAATTTCATGCACAGGTAGTGAGCTCTGCTTCTTCCATGGGATGCAAACTATTGTATTATCATGGAAAATTAAATCATCTGTATTGTACAGTGAGAGGCATGATGACAGTGTATGTTCAAATCACTCTGCAGAACCTTGTACATGTCCAGTTTCCAATCAATCCTTAATAATTGAGAAAGATGTTCTGTCTTCCCATATTCCAACTGGATGGTATTTGATAAGCTGTTTGTTTTCTGTCTACATCTAAAGTTTCTTTCCTCTTAAATATTGGGTCCGTGAAAACTGTTTTAGAATAGGAAGAGAAAAAAGAAGGTAATAACTATTTCCTTCTATTTATTTCCATACCATATGAGCTTTACAGTGTAGAAGCTCCTCAGTGAATGATTGCAAGTTAACATCAGAGATGCTATTCAAAAGTTCCTGTCTTGAATACTGTTTTAATCTCGGGATAAAGTGATCTTGCCAGTTTCATGTTGCTTTTATCCGAGAGAGCACAAGGCTTGCAAACATTCCCATAACTGAAATTTATAAACTAATGGGTCAAGTTTTTCAAGAACAGTAACACTGACCCTTAAAATTAAGTGTGGCCCAATAAGGAGAGCTCTGGTATCTGAAAGGAGCTACACTCCATGAGCAGTGATATAGGCAGCAGCCTTACCTCACCATTATCTTTCCATCTTCAAGGTATGTTGGGATATGCAAGTTGACTTCAGTTAATTCTGCACCTCACACCTCTCATAAATGTCTGTGTTTGGTAAAGGGAAGTGAAGAGTACAGGCATTCACATTAAGATAAAGATGTCTTCTTTGTCAAGTGCACTTTGGGAACTCAGGCTCGGCACTGGAAAAATGCTTAGCTGGAGAAACATGCAAATACTTCATTATGCTAATGTGCGAGGGGAATCTTCAATAAGGAGGTGGAATTTGCAGCATTTGCCAAACTTGTCTGATTATAGGAAATTCTATATGCATAATGTGATATGAAACACACCCTGAAAAATCCTCACCTAAATAAGAGAAAAATGAGGGCCTAGGTCAAAGCGTTTGTAGTATTTAAGCCATGTTAAGAAAATGTATACCTAAATTTTCTCCTTGTCTCTTAGGACTCCGTTTTTCTCAAAGTTAAATGTAGACATTTTTGAGTTAATATTGATGCTTTTTACATTTACATTTTGTTTCTAGATAGAATGTACATAGATGATAGATTTATGTGCATGTATGCAGGGAGGTGTTATTTGTATATTTATATGTTGTGTGTGTGTGTGTGTGTGTAGTTACAAGAAACTTAGAAGGAAAAAAGGGTTGTCATACTCTGAATGTTTGTTTACTTCCAAATTCCATATCCAAACTCTAAATCTATCATGATGACATTTTGGATGGAATCTTTAAGAGGTGACAATTAGGTAATCAGAATACAAATCTCATTTACTAGATTAGTGTCCATATAAGAAGTAACCACATGCTAGCTAGTGATGTTTCCTTTATAATTTTATATCATGCATTATTATTGTCTGTGTGTGAGACAGTGTAGTGTGCAAAAAACCAGCACATTGTTTGGTCAAGGGATAAATCTCAGGAGTTGGTTCTGTCCTTCCCCCTGTACGTGGATTTTAGGGATCAAGCTTCTGTCATTGGGCTTACCAGAAAGTACTTCCACCTACTGAGCTATCCTACCTGCTGTCCTAGCTACCTTTAATTTCCAACTTGACCCATCCTATATCTATCTAATAGGAGACGCAAAGATCAGATTGACCTGTGGGCATGTATTTGGGAGATTGTTTTTATTCAAGGTTAAAGCAGAAGAGCACAGTCTACTGTAGTTCCTAGGCAAGTGGTTCTGGTCAGAAAGGGTAAACTGACTGAAAATAAACCTGGGAAAATGTCCTCGAATAGTCCAACAAGCAGCGTTTCTCCATATTCCTGAATCCAGGTCCCTCCCCTGAGTCCCTAACCTAATGGATTGTGATACGCAGGTGTGAGCCTTCCTTCCACAACTTGCTTTTAGTCGGTGTTTTATCAAAGCAACTGACAGAAACTAAGACACCTGATAACTCCATTGTGTGATCATACAAGCAGCTGATAACCTGCAAGGAGGAAAGGAACTTTTCATGTGGAAGACAGGTACTTGAGAAATGCCCTGCATTCTTCCTTCATACGCAGAACGCTATCGATGAACCAGGAAACGGAAGTGGGGCTATATCAGATATCCAATCTGATGGTACCTTGATGACTTCATTGTCCCTACGTGGTGAGAAATAAATGTTTCCTATGCATAAGCCACACGGCGTATTCATATTTAATTAGAGCATCAAGCAAAGACACAGTTTATGTCTGAAAACAGATATCATGCTCCCCTCTTATGTTACGTTCTGTTGTACCTTTTTATACTTCACCCCAACATTTTAAAACTTTCTTTCAACTGATAGGAGAGTTTGAACAATTGATTAATAGACTATAAGTATTTCAATCCTGAAATTAATGCCCTTATGCAAGGCTCTGTGAGTTGTGCCACATTATTTCCTTGAGATAATATGTCAGTAAAGAAAGTAATAACATACACTTTCATGACTACCAGATTATTGAATTACATTATGGCATAACACTTAGTGAGTTATTAGTTTGCTAAAAGAAACTCTTTTAAGTATTCTATTAATTATTTAATGCTCATGAAACTCTGTATTTATTCTCATAATTTTACTTTTATAAATTAGGATATGAATCACAGAAACAATAAACACGTTTCCAAAATTCCCTCAACTGGCTAGGAATAGAGTCTTATGTACAGGCTGACCAAGTTCAGGGTTCCGCTATTTAATCACACTGATATAGTAATTAATAAAGTGAATGCATATGGATATATATATTAAATACTATGCTAGAGTTCAGAAATTCACTATCAAACTCATATATCAGAATATTAAAGAAATTCCTAAATTCAAGGAACAATGCTTGCATATTTTTGTCTTGCTCTATAAAGTGTGTACTAACAAGGAAGTCTTTCCATTGCTTCATTCATACTAAGCTTTGGAGGCAAAGAGTAAGACATATGAATACATTTCCAAGACCCAGATGAAAAATAAATACCTTTAAGAAGACAAAAAGTTGAAGCCCAAGAGTTTGAGGGTTTTTTTGGGGGGGTGGGTTGGCTTTCTCCATTTAACCCATGCTCTTCCTGTTTGTTTTAGTGTTGTGTTTAGAATTAATCCAAATTATATAAAAAATAATGACAACAGTTCATAAAGTACTGTTCAACGAACAAACTTCAATTTGCCTTCTTACAGTGGTTTCTTGTGGAAAAATGTGGGGTAGATGCTAATACTATCTGCCTTTTGCAGATGAGGGAGTTGAAGCTTAGAGAGAATCAGCAAAGAGTGCGAAGTAAGCAACACTATGGGAAAGAGTTCATGTGCAAAGTAGGGAAGGGCTGACCCTCATGCCTGTCTGCTCACTAATTACCTACCACACCCCCTTCCCCCTTCAGTCGCATCTGCAAGCTTATCTTCCTGTACACTGCTCTTCTGTGTCTGCAAATATGAAAATGCCCACCAAGAAAACTTTCAAGACCTTTCCATTGGAGGCACCGAGAACCCAGAGAGAGATGGAAATTAGGTCAGAAATTTAATGTAAAACAGAGGTCAGACTCGACAGACCTTATCTATTGAAAAGCAGCAGTTTAAATAGCTGAAAGTCCTTTCTCACATAGAATAATCTCTGAGAATTCAATTCAGTTATATCAATGTGATTATGAACTATGTAATGACTTATGGAAATTTAAAGTTGGGAGCAAACAGATTGATTTGTGCTCTGCTGACCAGAGCCTATTCTGTAGGAAAGGGTATAAATTTTATTTTTATGTAAATCACCTGAAATGCAGCTCTTTCTTCTAAATTATATGAAACTGGCATTTGCTCGTGTGCATTATTTCCTGGGCAGCGGGAACCTTGACTGGCACCTGAAAGCCCAGTGCAAATGCAAAAGTGGATGGAAGATGAGGGGAAAGTATTAGAGACAGGGGAGGATTCCATTTTCAGTTTTTCAGAAACTGACAAATGCCTTGAGGATTCATGCCTATTTAATGCTTTATTTTAAAAAAGAAAAACTTTACCATTAGAAGTCAGCAAAGGTTAAAATTCGGTATGTTTGATTTTTTTTCCTTGATTTGGGTAATTTGGTTTCTTCTGTCTCTAGTGTCCATATATTCTCTATTCTTTAAAAATATATGTATTTTATTGAGAGCCTCCTATATGAGAATAGCTTGCAGGATCAGATTGGCAGAAAATGAAAAGTATAAAGTCCCTCATTATCATGAATCTCCTGCCTAGGTAGAAAGGCAAATAAATCCATATGCTTGGAAATACTGCAGCTAGACAAAGGTAGTGGTGAGGGAAATGAGGAATATCAAAAGATGTCATTTTCACTCAATGGCACATCCCTCCAAGGAAAGATACTGCTTGGGAAATACATCTCACTGGTTGGAAATCAAGACACTTATATATCCCCCAAAGCCACTCTTGATATCAGAAACAACAGCACAAAACTATACAAACAGAAATCAGTTTTTGCTTTTCAAAACTCATTCTTCTGTTATGTTTGAAATTATTTTGTTAATATCATAAAAAGTTTCATTTTGTGCCCCGATCTGGTGCTCAAAGAGCAGGGATCAAAGTCTGGGACTTGCATAATGACAAAGGAACGTTCTGGACATTGAGTTCCAACTAGAAATATGCTTTTGTCCCTGTCATCATAACTGCAGTTGGGCCACTCAAACAATCTGATACCACCAAAGACAGAACCTGGGCTGAAGAGAGACTCAAGAACCTGACCATGCACCCTTGATGTCCTTAGTCTTGTCCTCAACCTCTCTTCCTTCCACTTCAATCCACAAGCAAGACATATAAGAAGGATTTAGATGTTAAAGGAAGTTTGATTGTTAAAATTTGTGAAGATAGCTCCAGTTAGCTTCTGACTTAAGATGTTATCTTCTCTTCCTTTTCTAAGAAATAAGACTTGTGTGTGTGCAATATATATAGCTTAGTGACCTTTTAAAAAGCACATATACCAGCCGGGCAGTGGTGGCGCACGCCTTTAATCCCAGCACTCAGGAGGCAGAGGCAGGCGGATCTCTGTGAGTTCGAGACCAGCCTGGTCTACAAGAGCTAGTTCCAGGACAGGCTCCAAAGCCACAGAGAAACCCTGTCTCGAAAAACCAAAAAAAAAAAAAAAAAAAAAAAAAAGCACATATACCTGTGCACATTTTATACAGATGAAAAGGAGAAAGCTGAGAGCAACCGAGAAGTATCAGCTCCCAAAAAACTGCTGTCTTAGTCATGTACATGTTCCTATTTACAAAAGTTGAATTTTTGCTTGCTTTTGCTTCTGGTGTCTTGTAATTAATATCATATTTGGGAGATCAAACTAGGCATTTATTTTGTTTCTTGTCACTACTCCTTATTAGTTTATTTTATAAATATACCAAAACTTTATTGAATATTACAGTCAGTAGATGTGTCAATTTTAGATTTTCTATGATAATCAATGCCATCATGAGCATTCCATATGTATATGGTACCTACAGTTTCAATGCTGTGTGTATGTGCTCCTCTGTGTATATGTATGTGGGCTTGTTTGTAGTAAATACTGATAATTTTGTCAACAGTTTCTACAAGTTGGTCCACTCCCTAAGAATTGATTAGTGTTGTTCGCCTTTATTTTCACCAGCCTCAATAGTTTCCATCTTTTTAATATTGGCATTCCTGGCGGGTGCAGAGGAACACAGACTTATGGCCTGAAGTTATGTTTTTCTAGTACTGAACAGAAATTATTGACTGTTAATGGTCCTCACTCATGATTCTCCTATTGCTGTCATTAGCATTTCTTTTTTTTTATTTGGATTGACTTTGCAAGTAGGTAGAGTCACCTCACAGTGCCTGCTCTCTGAACCTTAGAAACTGATATATATATATATATATATATATATATATATATTATTATAAAAATAATAAATATATTATTACAAAAAGGATGACTTTATAGACATGTATGGACAAGATCTCCAACCAGTCACATAAATCTTTATTTTTTTTACTGTTTATCTAAATGTTTGCCAAATGTACAAATTTGGTTGACATTCTACTTGAAATTTTTGTAAAAATTTTGTTCCTTCACTGATGTTGGAACTCACTATTTCTAGTAAAATTTGTGTTTAAGCTTAGCCATAGCTAAAATTCAAGAAAAAACTTTAAAAATCTAAAATGATTTTGTTTTAGATGTCATTTATACTCTACAATTTTGTCTTGCACAAGTGTCTAAAACACTTCCTTCTCTTGCAGAAGACAAAGTTTTGGTTTCTGTCACACACATCAGAGGATCACAACTGCCTATAACTTAAATTCTAGAGTATCCAACACTCTCTTCTGCCCTCTGTAGTAGCTGTACATACCTGGTGCTCTTACATACATTCAGGGATACACACAAATAAAAATAAATCAAAATACTAAAATTTTCAGAGTTCCTCTTTTAAAGATTTCTGAACATACAATGTAACATGAAATTGCAAGTTAAAAAACTATGGTATCCTAGAAGTACTACCAACTTAGAAATACTTCAATGAAAATATTTTAAAAGGTTTGTGTTTTACCAATTGCCTACCTTCTATAGCTCTTCACTTGGATGATATCGAATCTGCATGAGATCACATTCGACATCAGTAAACACTGAAGTCATCTCACTCCAGTGTAAAAGCACATATCCAATGACTTAATGTAACCATCTACAGTGGGAGAGAAGGTTCACTGCTTGTCTTTTAGGATCCCAGTTACCCCATTCAGAATGATCATTTCCAATTTCTGTAACTGGAATTTACCTGCATCCTGTAATTCCGTTTACCTGTAATTTTCATAATTTCATTTATTTAACAGTAGAGTAATTTCCATCCTGTAAATGTACCACTTTCCCTTTTTCCATGCATTAGCTGATGGAAATGTAGACTATTTCCATTTCCTGACTATTGTGACTAGAACAGCAATAAGCATGCATGAGCAATTACCTCTCTAGTACTATACAGATTTCTTTCAGTATATATGCAAGAATAGTGTAAATGGAACCTATGGTAGAACTATTTCTAACTATTTTTGTGGGAACCTCCACAATGATTTCTATAGTGGTTGCATCAGTTAGCACTTCTACTAACCAGAGTTATATCAGCTCTCCAGGGTTCATTGGAACTCAGAGACTGAAGTGTCAGTCACCGAGCCTGCATGGGTCTGAGTTAGGTCCTCTACATATGTTATAGTTGTTTAGTTCAGAGCTCTTGTGGTACTCTGAATAGTAGGAGTGTGCACGACAGGGTTGTCTGTTATTCTTTTGTCTGCTCCCTTTCTTCCTACATGGTTGCCTTGTCCAGCCTTGGGATGAGGGTTTGTGCCTAGTCTTGTTGCAGCGTGTTATGCTGTGTTTGGTTGATATCCTTAGGAGGCCTTCTCTTTTTTGAAGGGAAATGGAAGAGGTATGGATCTGGGGGACAGGGTCAGAGGATGGGTTGGGAGGAGGGGAGGTAGGGTAAATTGTGATTGGATGTATTGTATGAGAGAAGAATAAATTAAAAAGAACCATGAATATTAACAAAAACCCCAAACAAAATGAGTAATTCAGATATTTTAGAACTGATAATTATGCACATAAGAAGAAAACCACACACACAAAAGAGAGTATGTAGGCTGAGAGTGAGGCTGTAGAAAGCTTGCCACTCATTCATGAAGCCATAGAGTCTGTCCCTAAGGCTGCATAAAAGTAGCCATGGAGTCTCAAGCCTGTGGTCCCATCACTTGAGTCCTGGAGGCAAAAGCATAAGAACTTCAACAGCATCACTGGTTACTCAATAAGTTCCAGGTCAGCTTGCACTCTAAGAGATCTGGCTCAAATAAACAAACAAACAAAAAGCCTGAGAATTATTTAGTTGTAACCTAATTCGTGTCATGAAAGACATTGCTAAAAAAGAAAAATATTTCTATTATCTTCATTTAATTAAAATCAAATAAAGCTCAAAAAAGACACAATGACTTTCCCAGGGTCACACATTCAATTTCTGGGACCATCAGCATGAGCACCTGTGTTGTAAGAGCACTTACCTTTCTACAGTTTCTTCTGTAATAGCTGTTATATTGGGTAATGTAAGTTTCCTTACCCTTCAGTTTCTCTGTTTGGTTAACATGAACTTCTAAAGATACATTTTCAGCTAAATTATTAGGCATGAGATCATTTTTATTTTTCATTTTCTAGGATAAGGTCAGAAATTTTCAAGCTTCCATAACAGTTGTTAGCCTTAAAATCCACAATGACTTCCAAATTATCTTGCCAAATGAGTTCAGCAACAAACGCCCCAATGGTCATAACATTAATATAATCATAAAAGTACCATTACATTAATTAGAGCTTTGTAAATGCTGTAATTAAGATATTCAGTGACAGCTGTCTTTGCTGTCCCCAAGTGTTCCCAAGAAATCTCGCAACACCACTTATTTCTGAACCATCATCTGCCTGGAGTTGGGAGAAGCCATCTGTTAGTATATTTGAAATGTTAAATGACAAAAGAGTTTTAAACAATTACATCCCTCAGAATGATTTTTTGGTGGGTGTGGGGGAGAAAGAAGCAGTACCTGGCAAGTGATTTTTAAGGAGACCCAGATTGGGAGAAAACTGGATGTGTTTTTGCACTTGCATCAGCATCCGAGGGGGTTAGCCGTTTTCAGTACGAAGGCCAGTGGATCTGACCTAGCTCATAGCTATCTGAGTAAGGGCCAAATATTGAACCTCTCTGAGACTATGTATTTGTTGTTATAATATGGAACCATGGTAAATGAAGGTAAACATACCAACTTTTGATTAATATTTAGAAAATAAAAGGAAAAATTTCAATATAACCTGTTAAAAAATTTCTACCAAAGACGAATTTTATTTCAAAACACATAAGAATGTGGCCCAAGACAATATTCTTCTTGCTTCTTTCTATTCAAGGGCTTTGCAAAATATTCTTTTTTCAGTTCACAAGACCACATCACACACCATTTTAATAGATCTGAAAAAAATGAAAGTACTACTTAAGTGATAAGGAGGAGTTGAGGGCCTCCGATTCTGCTATAATCTACTATTCCTTTGCTATCTAATACTGTTGCTACACTTCAGTGCACCTCAGCTAGAAAATGATGAAAAAAAAGCTAGACCTAATATATAACGTTACTACTAAAACTATAAAATAGCAATAACAATCTGTTTTATTTTCTTCTCTTATTCTCACCCTTGATGTGTCTATTATTCACGTTGTTTTTACAAGTTTCATGGAGTCAGCACTGCTCACACCCCATTGACTCCGTTGAAAAGTAATCTATAGCGCGGATGGCATCATTAAGGCAATTTCTGGAGACAAGGAGACTAAGTCTTAGGTTAAGTGCACTGTTCAATGTCGTATTGCTTATACGCGACAGATTAGAAACAACGCTGAGTGCTTCCCACCAAGGGGAATGGTTTTTAATAGTTTTTGCTAATACTTGAAGACCTGAATACTTCCCAGTGGAAGTATGAGCTCTGCAGAATGAAGATCCAGTCATCTTCCTGATTCTTTTCATAGGTCTTGTATGGACAGGCTCTTGA
This sequence comes from Chionomys nivalis, assembly GCF_950005125.1. Lineage (NCBI taxonomy): Eukaryota > Metazoa > Chordata > Mammalia > Rodentia > Cricetidae > Chionomys > Chionomys nivalis. The sequence goes on from NC_080108.1 coordinate 5,546,685, forward strand.
CATTTGTTTCTTTGCTTTTTCGGTTTGAGACAGGAATTTGCTTTATTGCCTAGGCTCGTCTTCAACTCAGATCATTCTGTTCTAGAGGTGTAGAACACGTGCCACCGTGACAGTGTTTAATGATATCGAGGTTGATGAAAAATTTGAGACAAGAAAAAACTGAGTATCTTGATCAAGATAATATAGCTGTTAAGACAGACGTGTTTCAAATAAGATGTTCTAAATTACTGTAATATATTTCTTGGCAATCACAGAAAAAAATGATGGGGGGGGCTACTCAAAGGAAACTAAAAATAAGGAAGAGCCTGCAGTTGTAAAGGTGGTTTTATTCAATAAAGTGCTTATCACAAAGCATGGAGACCTGAGTTTGAAACCAACACCCATGGAAGAAACAGGAAATCATGGGATCTACAGTTCCGGTGCTAGAAGGAGCACATGGAACAGGTGGTCTAGCCAAATTAATAAACACCAAGATTAGGGAGAGACGAGTCTCACAAAATAAATGGAGAGTGACCATGACATCCATATCTGGTCCACACACACACAACACACACACACACACACAGATACACATGCTGGTACTTGTACCACATGTGAAAAAGCCTGCACAGAGACACCAAAAAACCCACTATGTGCCAAAATTTTACCCATGGTATTCTTACAAAATATTGACCTAAAATCTGACTTAATTTTTTTCATCTATCATTTTTTCCTTCCCACTTTCTCTTCTTTACTTTCTTATTCATTTGCCTTCTGCCCCTTCTTCATGTATAAGTCTATTGCTGTTACAGAGTTTGACACAGGCTACAAATTGTATGGAATATCAACAGCACTACTGTCAATTAATTCCACATAGGCAAGTTGGATTGGAAGTTCTTTGAATCTGCTTGCTGTCTCCCACAGAGTTCCTTGTATCTTTATCAGGTAAACTAAGCAACTTTCTCAACCATGATCAAGTTCTAACTGCAAAGGTTGAAATATTATTATTATTATCATCATTATCATCACCATCACCATTACATTTCAGACAGCTATTCAGGGTGCAAAGAGTAAGACATTGCAGCATGCTCAGCTTTAAATGACACATTTATATCATAACCCATCCTTGTAAGTCTCAGGGATTTTCTTGGAAGATGTGTTGGAAGGATTGTAAGAACCAGGGGTGGTGGCTGACTATAAAGAAACAGAATTTTCTCAACATAGCAAGTCAGTTGAATGTATGAATTACAGCAATTGAGACAGCATAGTGAAGGCCTATGCAAGCTCATATAAGCAAAATTATGGACGGCGTGAAGAGGACATGAAGACTCACCACTAACTGAGGAACTGCTGGCTGTTGATACCTGCCAGTATAGGGAGATTACATTTTTATTAAGGATGCAATGGCTGGTGTGTTGACCATGCTCCAGTGAAAGCCACACCTGGAAAGTATATGGGCACTACACATTGTAGTTAATGGGTTACAAAAGAAAAGAGGGCACTTTGGGGTAGGTTGAGAAGTCGGGATAGATCTGGGTGGAAAGATCTATATTGTCCAATATTCTCAAAAAACTGATAAAATGATTTGATTTCAAAACTGAAAAACATTCTAGTAAGCTTATTGAAACATCGGCTTGGAAATATTCAGGAAAATCTTGTTATTGCATCTTCTCTTACATGAGGGAATTAAAAAATGAAACGGTAGGACATAATAAAATTGTATTAGTGCTTTTATATTAATATACAAAGTAATGGACTTTACCATAGGAACCTCATATATGCTTTGTTTTTATTAATCTGACTCCTCTGTTCCCTTCTCCCAAACCAACTACTTGGTATCTATGCATCTGGCCATGCATCTCCTCTTGCAGTTTTCAGAAAATAGACATTATAGTTCATGATGCACTAAATATATATATATATATATATATATATATATATTTACTGCCCAAAAGAAAACATAACTTAAGCATTAAACTGTGGGACAATGGTTTCACCACGTAAAATTTTGTTTCTTGTACTTGTTTAATAAAATGCTGATTGATCAGTAGCCAGGCAGGAAGTATAGGTGGGGTGACCAGGCAGGAAGTAGAGGTGAAGCAATGAGAATGGGAGAATTCTGGGAAGAGGGAAGAGTCAGTCTGCAATCGTCATCCAGACACAGAGGAAGCAAGATGTGATTGCCTCACCCAAAAAGGTACCAAATATGTGGCTAACACAGACAAGAATTAAGGGCTAAGATAAGTTATAAGAGTTAATAAGAAGCCTAAGCTGATAGGCCAGTCTGTTTATAATTAATATAGACCTCTATGTATTTCTTTGGGACTGAATGACTGTGCGACCTGGTGGGACAGAAATCCCTGTCAACAAAATGGGAAATGGATAAGAGATATACGGATGTATTTTTAATTCAAACTAAAGCATCAAAAATAAATATTTACTAAAAGCTATAAATACCAAGGTAAATGAATCAGAATATGAAGGTCAAATTTAAGGTTGTGCTTAAAAAACACTAAAACTGTGAAGATAGTAACAGAAAACACTGAAAATTAAAAATAAAACTCAAGATAAGTCTCATTTATTATAAATAAGAAAATAAATAAACAGTAAGAATGAATGCAATAAAATTCTCCTGAAGCTAAAAAGTCCCATACTTATTAAATGAAAGAAACTGTTAAATTTTTATCAAATTTACCTGATATATATATATATATATATTAGACACAATTGTGAGTAGTACTACATTAAGTCATTATCAATAATTTAACACTATGTGAAAATAATCACTACTCTAAACATTAGTGAATTTCAGAGTAAGAGGGGATAAATATGATATTTAAAAGTAACTGCTATATGCTTGTCTTAGGGTTTTAATTGCTATGAAGAAACACCATGACCACAACAACTCATAAAATAAAACATTTAACTGGGGTCACTTAACCTACAGTTCCAGAGGTTCAGTCCATTATCATCATAGTGGGGAGCATGATTGTGTGTAGACAGAGGTGGGGTTGGAGAAATAGCTAAGAGTCCCATTTCTTGCAGGCAGCAGGAAGTCTACTGAATTCACACTGAGGGAACATTAATCAAAAGAAACTTCAGAGCCCACCCCCACATTGACACACTTCCTCCAACAAGACCACACTTCCTAACAGTGCTGTTCGCTTTGGGGGCCATTTTCTTTCAAACTACCACATTCCACTTCCTGGTCCCCAAACACTTATATCCATATCATAATGCAAAAAAAAAAAAATTGATTTGGTCCAACTTCAAATGTTTCCAGAGTCAATAGCAGTCACAAACTTCTTTAAAAATCCAAATCCAAAATATCTTCTGAGATGCATGGCAATCTCTTAACTGTAATCTCCCTGTAATAATCAAAACCAAATAGCAGATCAAATACTTCCACATATAATGGAACAAGATATAAATTACAATTATAAAACTCAGGGAAGGGAACATAGCAAGAAAGTACTGGACAAAAGCAAGACTGAAAACAAACTGGGCAAAACCCAAACTCTGCATCTCCATATCTGATGTCAAAACGATTTTCAGATCTTCAACTATGTTCTGCTTTCTTGTCTATAACACATTTCTTTCTCTTGGGCTGTTTCCACTCCCTGTTAGCATCTTTTCTAGACAGGTATCCCACAACTATGGCATCTCTAACATAATGGGTTCTACAACCAATCCAGGCTTCAACTCCACAGCTTCATGCAATGGCCTCTCTGCTAGGCCTCCCTTCAAGGATGCCCCCAATGCATGCCTGGCATCCACAGCTTTCCTTAGGGGAAAATGTCATAGGCTGTTTCTTTTCTATCCTTACCTCTAAAGCCAGAACCACATAACTGGAGCTGCCAAGTTCTGCTCCTTACTGGGGCTGAAACATGACTCCGTCATTCAATTATATCTTCACCAGCTTTTTGTCCTTCATTGCCTAAGCTTGACTGTCCTGAAACTTGCTTTGTAGACCAAGGTGGTCTCAGACTCAGAGAACTTCCATCTTCTGCCTTCTGAGTGCTGGGATTAAAGGTATGCACCACCAAACCCAGCTCCATGCTCTTGTTTAGTACCTTCCACAAGTTGGAAATTTAGCTGGATGGGGTCTTGCCATGAAGTCACAACTCCCTTTATTCCATTTCTTAATCTGTTTATCTCTTTGATCACAGGATTTAGCTCTGTCCCACTTTTTGGTGCTCCTTTTCTCCACATTTATCTCTAAACAAATTTTTCAAAGCTGAAAAATAATCGGTATCATAATTTTGTTAAAAGTACTGTGGTGGTTTGAAAGACAATGCACCCCAAAGAGAGTGACACTATTAGGTGGCATGGCCTTGCTGCAAGAAGTGTGTCATTGTGAGGGTGGGCTTTGAAGTCTCTTTGGATCAAGTGTCCCTCAGTGTGACATTAGCTGACTTCCTGTTGCCTGCAAGACGCAGGACTCTCAGCTATTTTCCCAGCACCACCTGTAAGGCACCATGTTCTCCACCATGATGATAATGGGCAGAACATCCGGAACCATAAGTGAGTGACCCCAGTTAAATGATTTACTTTATAAGAGTTATTGGGGTTATGGAGTCTCCTCACAGCAATAAAAACCATAATTCGACAAAAGTTGGTACTAGGAAATGGGTATTATTGTGATAGACTCTGCATTTTGATTGGTTGTGGTTATCTGTATTTGTGCCATCTGTTGCAAAAAGAAATTTCCTTGATTATCATTTCCTCACTGAAAAACATACAGAAAACTAGTTATGAGAACCACTAAAATTCCTTTTGGATTATAAGATATTTTTAATCAATACTTTATTAGTGTACTTCAATAAACTGGGCCTTTCAAGAGTCCATTAAAATGCATATTTTTCTGACAGAAGAAGCAGGACTTTCCAACACTTCTACTGGACTTAAAGAGAATTCCAGCATTTTATAGCTAAAACAGGCTTTGGAAGATCGGATGTTCTTTGTCAAAAGTGACAATAGTGTGAACAAAGCTAAATAACTCATCCAGTGTAACGTGCTTTGTGTAGATAATGAAATCAAATTCTTGTCTCCGTTCCCCTCCATCATTGTGTTTATCTTTGCTGCTAGAGCTGAGTGCACAGCAAGAAAGTCTCGTGCCAGGTCAGACATTTTTAGAAGTCCTTTTCCTTCTGAGTGACACTGTTGATTTTAAGGTATCTATATTACTAAAGTGAAATAATCAAAGTGCTTAACGCTCTCCAGAATGTCTCTGAAAGTCATAAAACCCCTTTGCTAGCATTTTTTTTTCATGGGCTTACTCTCTTATTCTAAATTATATCTTTTAACAGTCTTTCCAGGGACTAAGGGAATTACACTGAGTCAATACCATTACATTCATAATTCAGGTATCTGGAGTATAAATTATGTTTGCTCTTGCTGCCACTAGTCATTGCTCAATTTTTAATAACTTATTGGACTTTTGATCAATTTCAGGGTCATCCACCTTAAACAATCAGGTGGGTCCTCCCATTAGATTTTTGAATGCTGTAAAGAACAATGGCCTATGTTTAAACATGTAACACATAGTCAAAGTCAGGGCAAACACTTTTATGCCTCAACACACTCAAACATGAGAATTACCACAATACTCATGTGGGAATGAGCTAGAGATGTCAAAAAAGGTCATTTTCGATGGGATTAGGGGTTTCCAGATACTACGAGTTCATGTACTTTAGGCAGGAACAAGAAATTTATAACCTCTGAATTCATTTGAATTCTTCATAATGAGTGTATTTTTCCTAAATATCACCTACCAGTGGTAAAATTTCACAAATGATAGCATATTTTTTAATCAAGTGTCTTAACCTAAAAAATAACTTTGGGAAGATAGAGAAATCATGCTGAATATTTCTCATGCAGCAGTTGTGAATATGTAGGCATGGCCGTGACCATCGGAGTTTACAGTGCTACCCAAAGACATGGTGCTCAAAACACATCCTCTGGATCTTATCTTGATTCTGTCACTTCCCTTTGCAAATCTTGGCAACTCACAGACTGTATCTCTATTTTTCAATCATTAAAATACAAAAAACAGTAAATGTAAGAGGCCATCGTAAACATTAAATTAAAATATGTATTTTAAAAACTTTGCTCAGGTTATCATTATAGGACCATAAGTACAAATGAAATATTTTCCTTATTTCTTTTTTACTCATATCTTCACATTGTTTTTATCATCATCTTCTTAAGATGCCTGGTTTATTGACTCACATGATGTATTAGTTGACATTATGAAGTCAAGATCTCTGAGAATCTATAACCAATGGTCTTTCTCCTTAAGGCTGACATCAAAGTTTTGCATAAATAGCCACATATTCTCAGTTTCCAGCTGTAGCTCTGGTCTTTAATTCAACTTACAAATAAAGTCAATAGTATCATTGGGAGCTTAGACGAGTAAGACATTTTGTGTTTGTCTATTTATGTTATTGATAGACAAGGAATGTATAGAAATGCAAATATTGTCTTCAAAGCACTGACATCCATTTGCAAACATAATTAGCTTCAATTGAATCTCTTCTTACAGTCAATTATCAATTCCCATCCTCTAAATCTCCCAGTGAGTCCTTGAGCAAAAGTCAAATTTATTATTCATTAATAATCAAAATTGCAAAAAAAAATGATGCATTGTCTTGTTCATCTCAGAGAACTCATTTCATGAAAAGCAACTGCTAAGCAAATACCCTCAGAAAATGCAATGAATCCTGTGGGGAACAAAATCCACTATGTAAGTGTAAGGTTGCGATAAGCTGGAGAGCAGTCTTACAAAACAAGATTTAAAAAAGTAAGATAAACTACCAGGAAAATACCCTAAAACCAGGTAAGGACTTTAATAAATAGAGAACAAATAAAAAGGAAAACATATAACAATATATTTATTCAGCCATTAGCTCTATGAATGTTTGAGCAGTGGTTTCACAGAGCCACAGTTGTGAACAATGAAAACAGCAGCATCTCTCTCAGTGCCAACAATATAACAGTTTAGCAACATTGTCCTTGTGTATTTCTGCAACTTAATCAGTTTTTCAATTTTCTTAACTTGATCTTTATTGGTGGAGGGCAGCTGGCTTAGCATGTGGTGGTGAGCGCTATTAATTTGTAAAATACATTACACAGCAGCAGCTTAAAAGAATCAATAAAGTTATTGTACGTCCTGACTCATCAGGTTCTTGTTTAGATTACCAATGAATATTTTTACATAAATTTGAAGAGTAGCAGTAAACGTAAAATCATCTGCATGAAGAGACAGAGCTGACAAGTAGATATATAAAACCAACTGTGATAATTAGGTGAACAAATTCTGTGTATCACACATATAACTAACATATATCTCATGAAAAAAGTACACAATAAAGACTTACAATAGTTTTAAGAATGCCTTGACATTTTAGTGCACCTCCAATTCAATGTACTCTCCTGCTGTTTCTCTAAGTTCTCTGCAATATGAGATATACAGAATGGACCAAGTATATGCTATCATGTTGGTGCGATGACAACATATGGCTTATTTTCTTAAAATTCAGGTCACTTAAGATAAGACTATTTAGTCATGTTATTTTGTCTAATTTTGAATCTTAGCCACCCATCGAGATAAAGTGTGACAGTAGTCTAGAAATCACTGAATTCAGAAAGCTGCAGGAACAGTTAGGTAAACAGCAATAACAATCAAAATGTCACCCAGACTTATTGAATACCTACAATAAAATAGAGGCCTCTTAGAATGTATGATTATAAGCACAACTCTCCAAAATGTTTGCATGCTATATGTGGAATATGACAATGAAAATTCATAGAGAAATAACAGGTGTTTTGTATGTATAGAAAAGATAGATCATGAAAAATATTTCATTCCCTATTAAAAGGATTGCACTTTATTGAGAAAGACAAAATCAACCAGAAAGCAGCTTTTCCCTGTTATCATGATTAGTTTGTAAAGAAAAATAATTATAAAGTTAAGATAGAACCACTTTTGAAAATTTTATAAAATGTAATTTGGTCATGTTTTTTTCCGTTAAACTCCCCCAGATCCTCCTCCCCACCTCTCCGTCCATCTTCAGTTTCTTCCTAATCTTGCATACTGTGAATATTTGTAACTAAGATTGGTTTAATTGATTGGCCAGTAGCAAGCAGGAAGTATAGGTGGGACAACTATACCCAGAGGGAATTATGGAAAGAAGAATGGTGGAGTCTGGAGTCACAAACCAGATGCGGAGGAAGCAACAGATGAACATTCCATGCTAATAAAGGCACTGCCATGTGGAAAAGCATAAATAAGAAATATGGGCTAACTTATAATGTAAGAGCTAGTTAGTAATAAGCCTGAGTTATTAGCCAAGGATTTATAATATATATTAAGCCTCTGCACCAGTTATTTGGGAACTGATAGACAGGAAAGGGACTTCTGCCTACATTCTAGCTCTTAAACAACAACAACAACACAATACTAAAACAAAACACAAACAAAAAACAACATGGAGTCTGTTTTTGTTGATTACCCCTAAGCATGAGGCCTGCTCTGAGCAGGTTTGATACACCCAATGTCATTCCATTGTAGAAAACTTAGTTTCTCTGTCACAGGGACAGATACAGTATTTAAATACTCAGAAGGAAAAATGCAACAGGTCTTTCTTATTTGACATAATTCAAAGACAAAAGTGAGAGTGGGGTAGTTAACAAGGACCTCAGGCTTCCAGTTTAAACAGGTGACTAAAAACTGATCTTTCTTCTTAAATAAATGGGAACAATGTATGTATCACTGTTATTGAATTTAAGGAGTGATTTCACACATAGATTTGTCATTTTAAACTGTCATTTTAAATTTTTTATTATAATAAACTTCATTATAAATTTGAAGATCAATAAAACATCACACAAATAAATTAAACAAACACAAAGTCTGTACATCTTAATGAAATTTTATACAGTTATGTCGCACAACGCGCCCCCGTGTCTGCGCTCTGTGTGCAGGCACCCAGTTCATGAGCTTCGGGCAAGGGACAGGAGGTTAAAATACACAGACACACACAAACAGAGAGACAGCGACAAGGGTCATCCTTGAATTCCCCAAGAATGCTCCCTTTACTGTGTTCAGGGGCATATTATATAGAGATAGCCATGCCCCAGCCAAACCCACCAGAAACCACTCTCCTGCCATCAGGAACTCCTGAATGTCTCGTGCTCAGAGCAGCTGTAGGCACTCAGATCAGGGGATTACAAGAAATTCAGGATCTGGGATCTCACTGCTCCCAACACAGTTATACTTGGCATTCTAAAGAAAGACTTTTATACTTCCCATCACACCTAGCAATAACACCTATGAACCACAGCAATGTCCACTATAACATGATAACCCTAAGGGAACAGTTATGTACACATACCCTAGTGGTAATCAACATCTCTCTAACTGAACTTAAGACCCAATAAACTGGAGGACAAATCATGCCTGGTACAGGAAAGCTAGCCAACTATCTAGGCTTGTGAATCTGTGGATCCTGGGGAAGAACCTACAGTACCATTCTACTAAACCAGCATCATATCTAAATGCATTCTATATATTTATTCTTGTGTTGAGAGGTATTCTTCTACTGAGAGGGAAGTGCAATCTTCACCCCTCAGCAATGAAACTTCTCTTTGCAACAACTGTAAACCAATACAGAATAAAAAGCCCAATCAAAATGCAAAGTTCTGCAGCCCATTCTCAGGGGATATATCTGCAAAATAATCCCCACAACTAAGGCTCACAGAAAATCCCAGAAGTGGAAAAGAGGCCAGATGCAAGCTTTCCATTGGCACTATAGTATAAGAGGCAGGTAACTTAAAAGCTACTGGTGGCAGGAGTTCCTACAGCACGCCCAGACCTGTGCCAGGCCTACATATGCTGCCAGAGTCTCTGTGAGTTCTTATGTTCATCGGTCCTGCTGTGTCTGGAAATTCTTCTTTCTTTGGTGTTCTCTTTTCCTTCTGGCTCTCACAATCTTTCAGCCTCTGCTTCTGCAGGGTTCCCCGCAGCCTGAGGGGAGGGATTTTAGGGAGACATCCAATTTAGGATTGAGTGGTTGAAGGTTCCACTCTGCACATTGACCAGTTGTGCGTTGCTGTTAGTTCTCATCTGTTGTAGGAGAAAGCTTCCCTGATGATGGCTGAGTGAGACACTGATCTGTTGATAAAGCAGAAAGCAAGTCCTTCTATTGCTATGCTCCATCGGCAGTAGTAGAATGTACTTCTCTACTGTCTCTGGCCGACCTAGCCTCAGGTCCTTGGCCACATGAGCAGTGTCAGATTTGGGTTCCAACTCGTGCAGTGGGCTTTGTATCCAATCAGGAATCAGTTGGTTAGTCGCAGGAGATTTATACCACCAAGTGATATCATACCTGGTAGACAGGTCACCATTGTAAATCAGAGTTGGTAGATGGATTGGGGTTTACCTTTCTCCTTTGACAGCATGCAAAATACCACCCAATACCATGTACACAGGTCAGTAGGGGTGAAGGTGCTATGTAGGCACCAGCTCAACTTCTCCATGCTCAATGAGTTGTGTAGGTATTATCTTCAGGAAGAGGGCCTTACCATCAGTTTGTGGAGAGGAACCAATAGCCTTAGAATAATATGTGTTATTTGAGAGTGTCCATGGGACCTTTCGACCAACAAGTCAAGTAGATGTAAGGAGTTCCCAGAACTGTAGGCTTCATTTGGTGAAGATGTCTAGTTGCAGTTCCAACTACCACAGTCATTCAGCTATACCCTTCCAAGCATGTTCACATATGTACATAATTTATGAAACCTTTATTATATATGTTCCTATGTGACCCCCAGATACCCATAATAAAATATTCCTGAACTCTTTAAAAGATGAAATCATAAATTTCTCGAGTCAATGGATGGAACTAGGAAAAATCATACCGAGTACGAGGTAACAGAGAATGAAAAAGACAAATATGGTATGTATGCATAAATGTGGATACCAGCTGTTAAGTTTTCAATAACTAGGCTACAGTCCACAGAACCACAGAGGTTAGATATAGAGTAAGGGATCAGAGTGGGGAGGTGGATGACCCTAGGAAGGGAAAATAGAACAGACAATTGTAGATGGATGGAAGGGGTTCTGGAACTGAAGGATTAAACACGAAGATGAGGGAAGCAGTGGGTAAGGTAGGTATGCAGAGAGGGACACCTAAAATTAACGGTTGTTTACTGTTTATAATGTACACATATATGTATGTTAGTGCATGTAGTGTTTATGAAGAGTAAAATGTAGAAATAAACAAAATGTTATTCTAGGTCTATACAATCCTAGTCCGTAGAGAAAAATAGAAATGGAGAGATAATTATGCAATAAAATGGCTTCTTTATAAGTCTGTTTATCTGTGGAGGAAATAAGTACAAGAAGGACAAAGAAAAAAATCTAACGATGAAGGAAATTCTGTGAGGTACTTTGGGAGAACTATGAAAATGCCAAAGCATATAGATTGAATGAAACAGTGGTCCTTTTAAAAATATACCACACTGTTTAATTCTGATTTTGAAGCCATGTTAAGCTTTCTTTTCATGATGTCCCAAATTTCCTGAATGTTTGGTGTTAAGAATTTGTTGGATTTAACATTTTCTTTGACCAATGAATCTATTTCATCTATAGTGTCTTCAACTCCTGAGATTCTCTCTTCCATCTCTTTTATTTTGTTGGATATGTTTGCATTTTTTATTTCTGTTCATTTACCCAGCTTTTCCATTTTCATAATTCCTTCAGTTTCTGTTTTCCTTATTGCCTCTATTTCAATTTTCAAGTCTTGAACTGTTTGGAATCTTTGTTCACCTGTTTGCTTGTTCCTTTTTGGCCCTTTTTGAAAGATTTATTGATTTCTTCCTATTTTTATTTGTCTTTTCCTCCATTTCTTTTAGACAATTTTTCCTTTCATCTTTAGGGGTCTCTATCATCTTCATAAAGTTACATTTAAGGTTGTTTTCTTCTGCTTCTTCTGGTTGGGATGTTGAGGTTTTTCTTTTGTAGGACCTCTAAGTTCTAGTGTTGCCATATTGCTCTTTAGCTTGTTGAAGGTCTGGTTGCACTGGCGCCTACCCATCTCTTTCTCCAGCTGTTACAGGCAGTGTCTTTGCCTCTTGGTCCAATCCTTGTTGTTGGTCTCTGTGTCTCAGGGATTCTCTCTGGAACTGTTGCAGTTGCTGTGCCTCGTTAAGTTGTTCTTGGTCCGCTCTGTGCAGGCACTGTCTTTGTCTTAGGAAGCCACTGAGGTCTCTACCAATGGGTGGTTTTGGGGTAGAGTTTGGGGCAGATTACAGGGTCCAATGTGGGGTGTTGGAGCAGCCTAGAGACTGGGCTCTCCAGACGTGGGACTGGTCACTCCGTGAAGTCCAATCTGTGTCCAAGAGAGCCTCTCCAAATAATAGGTTTGAGTAGAATTACAAATAACGCTTTTGCTCAGTTTCTGAAAAAATAAAAAGATCAGTGAAACAGACACAGATTGTATCTGTTTCCAGGAAGTCTGAGAAACTTTGATGACTTTGTTTATAGTAATCTCAGAAGAGGGATAAAAATAAATGAAATAAATATTTAAAAAAGATTTGGCAGTGCTCATAATTTCACTTCTTTTAAACAGTCGTCTCCTGCTTAACTTTAGTTTTATTAATTTGTACATGTCTTTGTTGTTTGCAACTGAGTTTTCTCACATGGGATCAAAGTCTTAAAGATTTTTTAAGAATTTACATACTGCATAAACATCAGCTCTTCTTTGTTGTCCACATTCATTTTAGCAATGAGTGTTTTCCGATATAGTACTATTTTAAACTTGCACAAATCTAACACATCTACACAGGACAAAGTAACACATCATTGAATTATTTAACAACACTATTAAGATGCATCGAGGCAATGTCAAGAGTAATCTGTATTCTGGGATTAAAGACTCTTAGTTCCAGATAAATCGTTTTCTGAAAGAAAAAAAACAGATAAAACAGAAAATGGGATTGTCCTGTATGAAAGTCAGGATTCTGTCTTGACACACAGGACTATGCTTTAATTCAAGGTCTGCCAACAAAGTTTTAGCTATCAGACATAGTAAGTACTTAGTAATCAGTCTGGTGGAAAGGGAGCATTTGAGAACAGTTGCAAGTTTAGAAAACTCAAGAAATCTGTAAACAATTTTATACTCATTCACTTTATGTATGGAAATTGAAGCTCAGATTGAATAGCCCTTTATGTATGTTAACTTCCAGTATCTTCTATAGATCTAGACACTATACCAAAGGATGTTTCACTGCCATTGGTCATAACAAAGGTGTTGTGCATCTATAGCTTTTCTAACTACTTAGTTCTTATGAACATCTCTCAATATTCCCTTTACACATTTTAACCACAGTTCTGTAGCATTCCTCTACACATTGCATAAGAAGTTTAAGAAATAAATACAGGACCAGGACATGATTTTAAGGGTTAGATTGGGAGTTTGGGTACACTACTTCCTCAGAAGATCTATTTCATGAAGGAATGTTTAAAATTCTCAAGAAGAAATTGAAACACTCAAGTTTCAGAAATTTCGAGTTAAACTTTTATTTCAAACTAGAAGTCTCTGTCTTTTCTAATTAACTTTATTTTGGTTTTCTGAATTTCCTTTTACACAGTATATAAACACATGTCTTTGTTCTTCCTGAATCAGATAACATGAGAAATTCCTCTCTTAGTTCCTAGGACAACAAAAGTTCTATTCGCTCTTCAAATATTAGCTTACATTACCAGAAAGTCTCTTTCTAATTGACCTGTCCTAATTTGGTTTTTCTTTTTTATCATATTTCAATTAATACATTTCCTGCTTAGTACCTGGTATCTAATTTATTTCTTCCTTCTTCATTGTTTTAGTACTTGTTTGTCTCATAAAGTTATTGAGCACAGGAAATATAATTACTTGGCTCACCTGTTAGCATCAACCTTGAGTCTAGAAATTGAAAAACAGATTATTAATTTAAAAACAACAAAACCCTCAGGATAAGGACAACACAGCATCAAGTATACTTGTTTTGTGAAAGCAGAAAATAAATGATCTACTTTGCATAATTAAGCCAGGTCAGTTATCACTTGATACCATAGTAACAGGCAAAGAATTGCTCAACAAAAGTTTAAGACAATAAAGAAGTTTCTAGCATATGAAACGTAAAACCAGAGCTTCACACTACTTAACTATTCATTTTTCTCTGCACACTCACACACACACACACACACACACACACACACTAAACACAATTTGAAAAGAATAAGGAAAGGATATAAGACAATAAACCAATGGGAAAAGAGAATAAAATAAGGAAAAAATAAACATAAAAATACCTCCTTCATATTTTAGATGAAGTCATTTTCTAATATTAAACATTAAATGTAGCTTCCTAAAAGTAAAATGACAATTTTAGCTCTACAATTTTAACAGCCATGATCTAATTTAATCAATTACTTAACATTTTTAAATCTAGATAATCATAATTCCTAAGTACTCCATTATGTCAATATAAAAACTTTGATAAAATGTTACTTGTATAGATTATTTTGTACTCTTTCCCTCATCCTAGAATCCTAGAGTCATCAGAAGCCTGTCACATCAAAGCAGGACACAAATTTATTAAAATCACTTCTGACATATTTATTTTCTATCCCATTATTATCTGCCCATGGTTTTATGACAACTTCAAGTAGATGCAGTTTGAATCTTCTTGGTTGGTTACAGTTCACCCCATTTGTGTTTCTATGAGAATAGGGCACTTTAGGTAAACTTTAGGCACTTTCTCCTTGTTGAGAAAGGGATTTCTTCTTCAGTAACATTTGGCTCCCTCTCTGATATTCCACAAAAAAGTATAAAGTGCTTAATGCTTTGTCTGCAATGCAGTAAGGTGAAGGAACAGAGAAAATTTATACTATGCTTCTGATGCAGGAAATATTAAATTGTTGCCTATTTTAAAAGAACTACAAACAGTATATGAATTTCACCTCCATATTTATGTTTTCAAATGTCTTTCAGTTACTAAATTTTGTGTCTTCTTCCATCCCTCTCTACTTTCAATCAACTCCAGTATCCACTGTCAGGTTGCTTGGGTGACGGTTACCATGCATCAAATTGGATCCATACCTCCCCCCTCCCCGACACACAACACACACACTCACACATGGCTGTTCTCAGGGACAGTCTGCACAACACAATGGAGAGAATTTATACAAAATGTGACCTTTTGTATGTTGATATTCTCACTGAAAATCCTTTGGGTCATCTTTCAGAGGAAGCTCAACCCTCTTAACCTTGACTTTTCTCACCAGAATTTGCCAGTTTTTATTGATCTTCCAGGTTCTTTCAAACTAGCAGTTCTTTCATTCCTTTAGACAATGAATTCTCCCTTGCTGACTAGTTAAGTATTCCCAAACCAGCCATGCCATCCCACTCCTTGCCCAGTGATTTATCCCATGCCCCAATTCTTCAGCTGCTAATTCATTACTTCATTTTAAGGACCTTTTCCACTGTTTAGTGCTCTGCACAAGGTGGCCATTACTCTATGAAATGATATATTTTTATCACAGTATTTACGTACTTGTTTATGCCCAACCTTATTTATTCCGCTATGAACACTACAAAGAAAGAGGCCATTCTGTGTGTTTTCATAACCAAATGCCTAACACTGTGAAGTAGGGAGGAACATTCATTAGGCAAATGTATGAAGGAAGAAGTATTTGAATTATTGACATCCTTAAAGCCTTATAGGTATTAACAACAATGAAATTAATTCAATGAAATAAACTATGGCTCGTGCATTATTTGTGTATAGTTACAAAGCTAAACTATTCCCAAGACAAGCTCTTCCCTTTAGGTCAGGATGAAACAAAGCAGATTTATGTTCCATGGTGTGTTTAAGAACCTCTAAGTTAATTTTGAATTAAATGAGTATGTATAGGTCTAGCGACTAAATTAAATTCTGTGCCAAAGAGCAGGCTGCAATAATGAAGACTTCTAAAAAATCCATTTGAATGAGAATAAATCATTGGTTAGGCATGGAATAATTTGATATATGTAAGTATGGAATAATTTGATATACGCTGCTTAACAACAAAAAGTAGATGCAAACACATGCTCAAAAGCCAGCACAATGAACCCGAGTTCTGGTCCTGCAGCTCTCTGTCTGGGGCTGAAGCCAAAGTGATAGTATTGAAAAATAAGTGAAAATGTCACTAACTTTGGAATAACATGAATGCAACAGGCATATTTCCTCAGTTTCACTGCACATCATTATTAAACAGCACATTTAATACGTGGTGATTCATCAAGGGAGAAATTCAGGTGAAAGGAAGTTACTGATTCAAGTTAATGACTTGTAGTACATGAAGCATTAAAATAAAAACACTTGTGAAACTGTTGTCTGTGTGCTCCTCTTTTGCAAGTGCCTCTTAGTTAAAAATGCAAACTTCCGGGCACTAATCCAAAATTGTTGCAACAGAATCTGTAGAGCTGAGAGATCTAGGAATATGTTTTCCTTAATGTTTCATACACTTTTGCTTAATGGGTAATTTTACAGAAAAAGTTGAAATGGTTGTTTTTAAGAATATGTACAAAATAGTATATAAACTATTTCAATTGCAGAAGACTTTTGGCTCTGATCTTGCAGATATAGGAATGGAATTAACCATTTTTTATACCATTTCAATCAGTGTAAAGCAAAGCTAGACCAAATAGCCTGAGATCGGAAAGCTGAAAATGTAAGCTCTTATCAATACTGAATCTCGCACCATAAAAATGATCATAGTCCCCCATCACAGTTTTGACCTCTTTTCTCATATTCTCACTTCTCCCACTCTTCGACGGGAATTTGGGAGCTCAGCCCAGTGCTCTGTTGAGGGTCTCAGCCTGTTTCCATCAGTTGCTAGATGAAGGTTCTATGGTGACATTTAATGTATTCATCAATCTGACTACAGGAAAAGGCCAGTTTTGGCACTCTCTCCACTATTGCTTAGGATCTTAGTGGGGATCATCTTTATAGGTTCCTGGAAATTTTTCTAGTGTCAGGTTTCTTGTCAGCCCCATAATGGCTTCCTCAATCATGATATCTCTTTCCTTATTCTCTGTCTCTGTCCTTCCCAGCTCAACTATCCCATTCCTTCATGGCCTCCTATTCTCCTCCCCCACTCCACTTCTCTCCTCTTCTCTTTCCATCTTCCCTTCTCCCCCCACCCCTATGCTCCCAATTTTGTCGGAAGATCTTGTCTATTTCCCCTTCCCAGGTAGATCTACATATGTTTTTCTTAGTCTTCATCTTGTTACTTAGCTTCTCCAGAGTCATGGACAATAGGCTGGTTATCTTTTGCTTTACAGCTAGTATCTACTTATGAATGAGTACATACCACTTTCATCTTTCTGGGTCTGGGTTACCTCAGGATTTTTTTCTTTTTTTTTTTTTTTAGATGTAATCCACTTATTTTTATTTTTTCAGTGTGTACAGGCTTTTTCATTCACATATGCTGTGTACCAAATCTGTGCCTAGTGCCCTAGTATTCAAGGAGGCCAGAAGAGAGCATTGGATTCCCTGGGACTGAAATTACAAACATTGTAAGCCATGGTGTGGGTGCTGAGAATAAAACCTGGGTCCTCTGGAACAAAAGAAAGTGCTCTTAACCTCTGAGTCATCTCTCCACCACCCCTTTAAAGATTTATTTATATTGTGTTTGGGAGCTGATGGAACTGGAGGGGGATGCTCACAGAGGCCAGGTGAAGATGCTAGAGCCCCTGAGTTAGAGTTAAAGATGATTGTGAACTGAGCACAAGTCTTCTAGGAGCGCAGCAAGCACTGTTAACCGCTGAGCATCTCTCCAGACCCTGGTGCCACAGTCTTACCCTTGTTAAAATGAGTCAGTACTACAGCCAGCGTTTAAAAGAGCCTTGCTTGCAGAGGGACAAGTGGCAAACATAAAGCATGTGTTGTTTCATTTCATACTTAACACTTTGTGGGCCTGCAATGGTTTTCTATTTTTACATGTACGGAAATGGAGCTTGAGAATAATTATATTACTTTCTCAAGATGCCACATCTCAAGAATTATAGGCTCAATGTCCTTTATTTATGGCTAGAAACCAAATATGAGTGAGTACATCCCCTGTTCCTCTTTTTGGGTCTGGCTCTCCTCACTCCGGATAGTGTTTTCTATTTCCGTCCATTTGCATGCAAAATTCAGGAAGTCCTTGTTTTTTACTGCTCAGTAGTACTCTAATATGTATATATTCCATACTTTCTTCATCCATTCTTCCATTGAAGGGCATCTAGGTTGTTTCCAGGTTCTGGCTTTTTAGTCTCTTTCATTTGCAGGAAAATTTCAAGATATCATTGTTTTTTACACACTGAGTAGTATTCCATTGTATAAATTACCACATTTTCTTTACCCATTCTTTAATTGAGGTCTATCTAGTTATGGAACACCTTACCTGAGTTAACGGGAACTCACCAACTCTGGCAAGACAGGAAAGGAACCAAACTAGACTCTCTGAATGTGGGGTGACAGTTGTATGGCTGGGGAAGACTGTGGGGCCACTGGCAGTGGTACCAGGATTTATCCCTACTGTTTGTACTGAGTTTTTAAAACCCATTCTCTTTGAATGAATAGCTTACACAGCCTAGATATAGCAAGGAAGGCCTTGGTCTTTCCTCAAAGCAATGTGCCTTACCCTCTCTGAGGAGTGGATGGGGAGTGGGGTGGGAGGGTAGGTAGAGGGAATGGGGAGGAGCAGAGGAAGTGGGAACTAGGATTGGTATGTAAAATGAAAAACATAGTTTGTTTTCTATTTCTAAAAAATAAAAGAAACACACACACACACACACACATGACCTTAATCTCTGAGTCATAGGTCCAAACCAGAGAACTGTAAACTGATAGCATATGTCTTGATCGTTACCTAAGACAGGACGAAAGACTTGCTGAAATGCATGAGACGTTTTAATCTGCATCTTAATTTTACATCAATAGTTATGCTATCATACAAAAGTTATGGAATAGCCATATGCTGCTGTCTTCATATGAATGTGTTGAAATGTGCTCTTTTTTGCATAGTTTTTTCTTGTTTTGCTGTCCACTTGAGCTACTACAATAGCAAAAATGGCAAGATTCTTCTCTGGGTTGTAACTCAATGCTTAGTACTGTACTTTCCCATAAATACTCAAAACATAAGCAGAATTAAATGGGAATTGTTCAATTAAATATGTATAAGCAATGTACCCTAACTCTAGAAGTCCATGCATACAGCGAAAACATCTTGCTCGACTTTGGATGGATCCATAACCTCACAGGGTAAGGCTGGAATAATCCATCTATGAGATGACCCCAGCTCTAGAACAAGTGTGTGAGAATCCTGGACCACTGTCTGCCCTTCTTTGAAAATTCTTATCTTTCCAGTTTTATGACACTTCTAAAAACAATTTGCATAAAGCATTAAAACTCTTAACGTCTGCTGTTTCTAGCCTCGATGGGAGCCAAAGCAGACGCTCTAGGCATCAGTTTCCTCTTTGGGTCACAGCTATTTCATTATCACGGTGAGTGTAGAAAGTTCTGGCCGTCTCTCACTAGCTTCCCCTGGGGATGATTACAGGAGGTGTACTTTGGAAGAAGTCCCTTAACATCTGCCTCTACTTTGTAAATAAGATCATTAGCAGTTATTATATCTAATACTTATTAAAATAATACATTAGTAGAATAAAAGGGAAGCAACAAGCTAGCATATGATGTCATTTTGGATAAATCTTAAGTAACAGAAAATATTTACATCTTTGAAACATGGTCATAAAAGAATGTGACCTTTGAGTTTTGAGGCCTGCCTTTAGCTTTCCGTATGCCATCGTTACAACCCAAGACACAATTTGTCCCTAACCAAGGGACAATTACAGAAAATTTCACCCAGTTGCTAGTAAGTAGAAATAAACGCTAGTATGTAGAAATAAATAGCTTTAAACTCCCAATTCCAGGCAAAGCAAATTAATATTCTACAAAGAATGAAATATAATTATTTCAACCCCCAAACCAGTTTAGGTATTGTTCTTAAGGAGGAATTTTATATGTGAAATTAGTTCATCTGTTGCTATGTGGTCATACATGGAGGGGTGTGGTTGCTTTAGTCTTCAACATCTATGAGTTCTTCTGTTTATGTTAGCAGTGGACAACAACTCCCAATATCTAAACAACTCTGTGATAGTTTGAGTGAAAAAATGTCCCCCGTAGGTGCATGCTTGTGGACAATAGCTTAGTGATGCTGGTTTGGGAGTTTATGGAAGATTTACAACATGGAGTCTTGCTATAGGAACTATGTCACCAAGGACAGGATTTGAGGGTCTATAGTTTTGACTCACTTCTAGGTCACACTCTCTAGCTTCTGCTTGCAGTTGAAGATTTGATTTCTCAGCCTCCTGTTTCTGCCTTCTGCTCCATATTACCTCCATCATTAAAGACCTTTATCTTTGGAACTGTAAGCAAAAGTAATTATTTCTTCCATCAGCCATTTTTGATCATACTGTCCTTTACTTTATTTTTATAACTTTAGTTTTTGAGATTATAATGTGAAAGCATCATTTCTTCCTTCTGTTTCATGCATCCAAACTCTCCCATGTACTATCAAACTTTCCCTCCCTTCATGTCTTTTCTCCTTAGGTTTCTGTTGTGGTTAGAAATTTTGTTACAACATTAAAGAGAATCACTAATACAATTCCTGGTGTTGTGTGAAGCCAAGAGTTGCTTTATTTTACTTCTTATAATAGACTACAAGGAAAGAGACCCCCACACACCAAAGGGGATAGAGGAGAGGACACTTTAAACTCTGGATTCTGGGTAGTGTTTTCTTAGTGAGTAGCCTAGAAAGTCAGATGCCAGGAAGAACATTTGCTGACCTTCAAATGTCACATAATTCCACACTCAGACATCTATCTGTCAAAGATGACGGGATATCTTGCTTTTCCAGAGGACCCAGGTTCTGAGTTCTTTGCCAGTGCTCACAACTCTCTGTAGCTCCAGTTCCAGGGCTTCTACCACCCTTTCTGGCCTTCACAGGTCACATACAAATGGTGCGCAAATACAGACGCAGGCAAAGCAGTCATACATTTTTTTTTAAATAGTAAAATAAGATAAAGAAACACATGCATTTTGGGTTTCTTCAACACTCTGCCTGTTAATTTTTATTTTAACTTTATTATTTTGCTATTTGTACAGATAACCAGAAAGAAAAGGAGTTAATATTAGACATAACCCACTTATATATCTGCTAAATCAGGGAGGCTAAAATTACCGTTAAAGAAAAATTTATAGCATTGAATTTAGAAACATGTGTATGTGCGTATGTTTGTTAATGCATCTCTGTGTTTATGTGTATGTTTGTGTATCTATATAAATGTGTGCCTGTTTGTCTCTCTCTATGTGTATATATGATGCATTAATAGTAACTAAGTTATCAATTAACATAATCAACTAATCTAAAACATAGCCAGTCTTTTCCAGCCTTCGAAACTAAATAATGCATACAAAGCTTAACTTTCAAATAGATTGAAGTGTGTTTCTTGAAATTTAAAATCTATGAAAACCAGAATATAAAAGATATGTCTGGGTGTGCCTAATTACATTGATTTGTTAAAGTGAAAGCATTCAGTGTAGAAGATATTCAAAAACACTTAAAGTAATTAGACTAGTAAACTCTGAGTACTCAATTAAATTTGATTGAAACACAATTGTGCCAAATTAGAGATAGCTATATCTATCTTAGTCTTTTCTAATTACTAATTAATTTGAAATGTAGCTACTGTACAGATTATAACAGCAATGAAACATAAAAACGATGGAAGAAGTTCTACCGCACTATAGTGTCATTTATATGCCTAGAGTTCCTTTAATAATTTAATATCTGTAAACTACGTGGTTACCCAGGTAAACCTTTACTATTCATCTGCATATATGAGATTCTGGCCAAAGCACCAAGACACTACAGTGAAGATTAGAAACATAGTTTTCCCAAATATTGTTTTATAACAGCAACAATAACAACAGCAATAATAATACTAACCATACCTAAGAGGTCTTGCAGCCAGACCCCTCACTTAGGAATCAACAAATCTCATAGAAAGACAGGGATTTTATACAAGTTCTGAAAAATTGCAATTTTAGACTCTTTTTTTCTATCTGTGAGAATTTCTCCAGGTATGTGCTACTCCTAAATCATTTTTAAAGGCAAATAAATTGGAGCAGTAAAAGAGAGGTACGATTGCTCTTACAAAGGAATCATGCTGGCAATTTTTGGTGGGCAGTACCATTTTTAATATTTCCAAGCTCTCATCTGCAGTGAAAGGAACATAAACTGTGAGCTCCATGCTCTGTACTTTTTTGATCATTTGAGTCCAATTCAAGCTCACCAGTAATCGGTGGCTTTGGAAGGCTTAGAAGGTCAAATGCAAAAGAAGCCCTTCTCTTGTGGGACCTATCTGCTGCTGTCTTGGCATTGATAGAGAGAAACAAAGTCTTTCCTGTTTGTTTAAAAGCATATTACTGAGACTCACTTGGTACTGCAACTGAGACCTCTGGTTCCTGAATTTATAGATTTCCTGAGAATAGCCTTTATGCTCTTTGACCTTTATCCATCCTCGATTGCTTAAGTAAGGCTGTATTTTCTTTTATTAGACATCTTCCTCCTTTAAGCAACTAGAATGGCTTCCTGATGAAACCATGATGAATATAAGATCGTTAGAAACGGAATGATAGAGCATTACAGACAGGTAAAACTGAAGACTCAAACTTCATGCCCTTGAAACTGTGTCTGCCCAGTGGAAAGGAGGGGGCTAGGATATGCACAGATGGACTCCCCTAGTTCAACCACAGTGATCTTCAAGTTCACTTGCCTTGCTATGGTGAAGAATTCTCAGGAAATTCTTATATCATCACAGAAATGGAATATGTGTACTAGATGCTATGATTTGAACATGTTCACAAAATGTCAAATATTAGAAAGATAACCCCCCCAAATTTTATGTTGATTGGAAGTGAGCCTTCTAAACTGTGGTTGGGGTTCTAAAAAACCATCAAGAAGAGAGCACCTGCAGTTTTATAAGAAGTGGAAGAAAGAGCAGAATTTGAATGCTTGTTTTTTCAGTCTTACTGTGTGATTTTCTCTACTGTGTTATTAGTTAGCAAGAAGGCTTCCTGATAGCTGCTGGTGATCTCTGAACTTCCTGAACTCTCAGTTTGGAGGTAAAAAGTATTTTCTTTATAAACTTCCAAGTATTGAACATTTAACATAACAAAGGAAATAGAAGCACCGAGAATGGGAAAAGTAGTCTTCTCCAGGGAAAGGCACATCAACTGGTTATCCAATATTAAATGATCATCCCTTAGATCATATATTCAAGTAAAACTATAAAGACTGAGAAAGGAATATACATCTCTCTATTACATATGTACATATTTATGTGTGTATACAATATATATGTATACATATAAGCATATACATGTATATAGGTAACAAAGGTTAAAAAAAAATAAGCCATGAAACTAAAAGACAGTCTAATAAAGTGTGAAGACCTGTAACACATACAATGTTCAGATCACCATGTGAGAAAGTGATTGACTATGTTGGAATGTTTTATATTGATTATATATTGGGGATGTCATAATACCAAAGCATAGAGAACTTTAAGATGCATGTGTTTGTAACAGTCTTGGAGGCAGGAGGCAGATTCCTAAACAGCAGATCTCACATCTAGAGAAGATACCCGTCCTGGTCTATAAGCAGCCTTCTCTTCCAGTGTCCTCACACGATGGAATGAGTGACAGAGCTCTCTAAGGTCTCCGTTCAATTCAACTGTTCACACTCAAGAGAATTAATCACCTCAAGAAGGTCCCACTTCAACAAATAGTCCAGAAAAAATATAGTAGATAAAACACATCTCAAAGACACCGTGTGTAAGCTCAATTACAACTGGATTTCAAGTGAGTAATATAAGGAATACCAATTTTAAAGACTGTGATTGTGAGAATGGGATAAAAAGATGAAACCACATATCTATTAGAAATCCAGGCAGTGGTGGCACATGCCTTTAATCCCAGCACTCTGGAGACTGAGGCAGGCAGATCTCTGTGAGTTCGAGGCCAACCCAGCCTACAAGGGCTTATTCCAGGACAGGCACCAAAGCTACAGAGAAACTTTGTCTCAAAAAAAATCCATTACAAATGGAAATTTTAAGTAACGAACGACATGAAAAAAGATATGCTGTAAGATGACCACTAATTGAAATAACCTCCACATTTCTTCATCTGTAGAAATGCTTCTATATTGTAGGTTTATAATAAACATACTTTAGTAAGCACTACAAATGAACCTTAAAACATCTCTGCACTTTACGATGACTACATCTAGAGCATGGCTAGGTTACTAGGGAATTATCCTTGGAAGGAGTAACATTAGGGGCTGCTCCAGAAAATTGATATCAAGGAGTTCATTAGAGAAAGAACATTAAGAAACGCATAATCCCCTTCGTCTCGTGGATGCTTTTAGGCAAGAAGGACTAAATAATGATTTTCTTCAAATAGTAGCAATTCTTGAAAACCTCAATAAAGAAGATGACTCTACTTAGTTGGTCTCCATACCAATATTAATCTGAAAGCATATCTTCAAAGCCAAATAAACATAATGATTGAATCTAGTATATTTCCACACTTATAGTTGTTTGTGATAATCCAACATGTCTTGGTAAGAAACACGGCAAGTTGCAAATCTTAGTGTTATCCCCTGATTTTTACTACAATTTCTGAATAAAATTTCTTTGTTGTTCTTGGCAGTGGTTTTCAACTAGAAAAAGGCTTAAAAGAAAAATTTGAAAACTAATGATGAAGAGAAAATAAATTGAAACAAAATTTTATATTCCTCAGAGATGTCTAAGAAATAACACATAAGAAGATGAATTACATCATTTTATATTTATAAATCAGGATATTTTACTGGAAATGAGTATTTTTATTAAATTAGTAAATGTGATTCAACACCATCTTCTCAGAAGGGTACTAGTTCCTGTACTAAATGTGGTTAAGATGGCAGGCTTTGTGCAGTAGGGGCCAATCTCTGTAAACTATTTTCAAAACTATTCTAAATGCCAGCCAATTTCCCGTGAATTTAAAATAGAACATGTAATCATTAAACCTTGGATTAAGATGTTCAGTTGGACAATTTTAGAATATTAATAGATTAATTCAATAAATAATAGTCATCTAATGAAAATATTTCATCTTTCAAAAGTCTTTCTTTCAAAACATAAAATAATAGACCTTTATTAGGCAGATTTAGTTCTCTAAAAAAATTACAAGATGACTATATATATATATATATTTACATATATATACTCCCATGAGTATAATTAATTTTTTGAAAGTCAGCATGGTCTATAACAGAGAATATTTATGATTGAATATATGAGTTTTAGAGATTAGGATTAAGGGACATTGATTTGATATAGTAAGGCATTATTAATAAAGTGAAAAAAACTGATAAATTGATTTATTCTTTGAGAATTAAAAAAGATAGTTTGTAATACATAAACCCACTTCTTTTCTCTTTCAGTACTGAATGTAGCTTTCCATTTTTCTGAAACCCTATGCATGTTCATTGAACAAATCTGTATATCTAAGTATAAGTACCTATGCCACAAGCTGTTCAGAAGTAAGATTTTTGCAGGTAAGTGGAGTGAAGACTGCCACTGTCAAATCACAAAATATGGAAACCAGAAAACTCAAGTAAAATAAGAAAAATTGAAAGTGCAGGTATATAGTTGACTTGTACCGTGTCCAGGAAGACAACAATCCTTCACTACTGTCCCTGTCACTGAAATAACAGGTGAAAGCAGAGTTGACTCAAAAAGGAAATAGCAGTCTGACAGCCGATATGTTAGCACAGCATGAAATGAGCGACACCAATGCTAAGTTCTTTGGTCAAATTGGGCGATTAGTAAAGCTAATACAGAGAAATTTGGTCCTTAGTTCTCAGGTAACAATTACCAAATGCATAAGTATGAAGATGAACTGGAAAACCGTTGTGGCAATTCAAGGAGAGGAGACAGAGGTCTGCAGTCAGTCAGCAACCATAAACATGAAGACAGAAGCAGCAGCAGAAGACTCAGAGAGATGAAATTAAAAATTAGATGTGAGACAGCAAGCATTATTTGGAAGTTGGGAACCTTGATGACCAGTTTTAAATGTTAAATTATTAATCACTTTAAAATTTTAATAGAAAATCAAAAAATTAGGTAACAGCAGGAAAGAATTGGGAAACATTTTGTCTTAATAAACTACTTTTCACATAAGTCAGATTCTGTTTTAGCCTCTGTCTGAGGTTCTTCCTGACCCTCCTATTTCTCTCTGTCAATAACCCCTGAACTCTCACTGTACCCAGGAAATGTGAATGCATCTTAATACATGAGTCTAGACACCAAACCGAATCACTTTGCCACTGGGAAACATTTACTATGGACAGAAAGACATTACGAAAGTCCATTATTTTGTCAATTATCGCTGATTAATTTAGTAGGAAACAAACACATTTTCATTTTTGTTGGAACAAACAATGGACCATGTAGAATTTAACAGAGATTCAGGAAATAAAACACTCAGAAAAGGGCTGAAATCACTGGTTTTGCTAATTCATTTAGTTAGCTAATTGGGAAATAAAACACACCTCAGCATCCCCACAGGAGCACTGGGAAGTGAAAGTCAGGGACCACCCTAGAGCAGGAAAAACTTCCAATGGGTTATCCAGCTTTCAGAAATCATTTTTCAAAGAGTAAACCCTTTACTTTGAAATCTTGCTATATTTGAAGGTACATCCTCTACTCAAGAATTTGGCTTAAGGTTACACATACACTAATGAGTAAATCACAAGAGGTCAGGTTAAAAAGTGAAAAACATGACAATAATAAATATACATCAACAAATTATCCACTTACTCACTTAACCCAGAAAAGTTAAACTTTCTAAAAAGAAGAGAAGGAGAAATTGAAAAACAGAAGCAACTAGAATTCAGTAGTGTCTTGAGCGACTATAATTCATTTTAGTCATGTTTGATATTCAACAAACATTGGCACATGAAAAAATTGGGTGTGTGTATTGTCTGTGTAAAACTTATGAAATAAACTTATGAAATTAAAAGACCCTTGGTGTCAATTATCTCTCCTCTAATCTCACCTTCTGCCATTTAAACCTCCCTCATCATTAATCCCCCTTTCTCCTTTATATCACCTGTATTCCACTATTCCATTCTGCTACATTTTTTCTTCTTCCTCCTCACCAGTGGATCCTTTCAAGTTTTCTGGTATCTATAGATACTCCAAATTAAAGATGAAAATAAAGAAATTTGACATTAAGATCCACCCATGAGTGACACAGGAGACAAGACATCCCTCAGCACAAAACGTCATCAACATGAACCCTTAAAACTTCAATAATGACCAGAGTAGCAAAATATGTACTTTGGTAGCATAACAACATGAATATTATTGGGGTAGTAACAACTGTAATACTGAATTCAGAGCCTGATTCATAGAAGAAAACATATTCCTGCTCTTGTAAACATGGCCAAAAACCTGGTTGGGGAACTCAAAGACCCCAAGCCTGAATCTACTATTATTATCTTACTGAATGCACATACCATCACAAAACATTAGCCAAATTAGTATATTTCTAAGCAATAAACAGTGCAAATCTCTGACCTCTTCAGAGAGATCTCTTTCTGTAGTAAATGATGGTTAACACAGAAACTCATGACTGAACAAAGTGCAGAGAAGAAATGACGTGGAAAATTCAGCTCTAAATGAGACATCTACATGCTTAAAGATGAGGCACAGAGACTACAGGATCCAGAGTTCAGTGAAATAAGAGTGCCTCTATTGCACCTTTAGGCCTATTTTGCCATGCTGGCCATTGATGTGATGCATAGGCATCAAACCTGGATAGGACTATTGGAAACCCTGGAAACGTGCATAACTCCTTCTGGTATGATGGAAGCTGGTCCTCAGAGGTACTATCAAGCTAGAATTTTCTGTGGTTAAAGTACACAGTCTGTTCAGCGTAATGGATTTGCCTTCAATCTATGAGAAGCAACAAAGAATGACAGAGAAGTCTAATAAATGAGACCATGTATTTAGGAGCATATAGATACATACAGATAAAATTACACACACTCAGACAGATGGATTTAGCAACATACAGATACATACAGGTAACATTATACAGACTGAGCAAGGAGTATTCCTATATTTAGTAATATATGCATAGACACATGCATATGCACATATGTATGTAAACCATTAATGGATAAAGGGGCCACACATTTGAAAACAGCAAAGAAATATTATATGGGGGAGTCTGGAGGAAGGAAGAGAAAAGGGGAAAATAATGTAAGTATATTATAATCTCAAAAATAAAATGAATAATTTTTAACAATTATCATTGCCACCAAAACCACTTTTAAAACCACTACTAGAGTTTTCAGATGCTTTTCAATGTCTTTGTCAGGAAGAAATGTCTGGTAACTCAGTTCACAGTGGTGGTCACTCAATAGTATTTCTCCATAACAATCTTATCAATGAATCAATAATGGATCACAAAACCACTTTCTTCTCCACTGCTTGTACTGTCATGATTCCATTTCTTTAAATTTCATGTGATTCCCAAAATTCCTCAATGAAGTTCTTCACTGTCTTATTTAACACTATCACCCAAGGTGTGTTTCTCACTGCAGTGAGATCCTGGCCTTTCAGAATTTGCTCTTTACACAGCTTTTGATTCTGCAAATCTTCTGGACAGTATTTGTGACCTGGCATCCAGACTGCATTGATATCTTTCATTGTGGCTTCAGTGACAAACCCAAAGCCCCTACATGCCTGTTACCACTGTAAATGCCCCTCTGTTAATCCCAATGGCCCTGCAGACTTCGATCATTGTTTCAGAGATTGGCCTTCAGAGAGAAGATATAGAAGTTTAGACTCATCAGAACACTCTTAATTATCATGGGAGTGGGAGGAAGTGATTCCAAGGATGCTTCCTCAGATGTGTCCACAGAGTGGAATACATTTCTTAGTTCATTCCAAAAACATCAATATTATAATAAAGAAGAACACATGACAGGACAGGATTTGGAAGTCTTTAAATTTTCAAGCATTATCTTCAACCCATTATATCTAGGTGATAGATCCTGGAAATAGTCAACTAGAGTACAAGTGAGTCCTATTCATGATAGACGTGATTATGTAGATAAGACCTAGTTATACTATACTAGACATAAGACTATACAATTTTCAAACATTATTTCCATGATTTATTTAATCTCCTTGGGCACTATACATCTACTTCTAAAATCAAGCATATCCAAGGTTTTAAAATTGTGACATGATGTGGCCAACCACATAGTTTATGCTTAAGAACCACACACTGGAGCTACAAAGCACACCCAGAAAAATCTCATAACACTTTAAGTCTAAGATGTCTGATGGTCCTCATTCATAACTATTTTAGGATAAGTGTAGCCACATGTGGCCAGTTGGGCACAGATTGGACTTGCCTGCCTGTCAATCAAGATCATTTCTTCTGAGAGCAGACATAAATCATCACAGGATAAAATGTCAAAATTTAAATTTCCAAAGACGAAGTGGTCTAATTTACAATTTCTTCATCCAAGATGTTATGATGCATCACTACACCCATAATTGGTTTGACATTGAATTTGATAACACGAAACATCTGGCCTCACTCCCACAGTGACCAATGAGAACAATCTCTGAAACTGGAACAAATTATCCTCTCGAAGAACAACAGCTGTCTCTATGATCTATAAATATGTCTTCCCCCTTTACCCAGAAGAATATTCATGTCACAGAAAAGTAGAGACAAGGGCATTATGGGAG
Organism: Chionomys nivalis; assembly: GCF_950005125.1. Classification (NCBI taxonomy): domain Eukaryota; kingdom Metazoa; phylum Chordata; class Mammalia; order Rodentia; family Cricetidae; genus Chionomys; species Chionomys nivalis. Next base: position 5,576,615 of record NC_080108.1, read on the forward strand.
GTGTGGTTCTGATGGAAAGCCAACTGTTCTTCATTTATCTTTCTGGTATCCAATGAGTCTTTCTTTCGCTAAACAGCTGTTCCTTCCTACCTTCTGAATGCAAACACCAGAGCTATACACGTGCCTGATCTTTGAATGCACTCATGAAAACGTGAAGGTTCACTTTTTTTGTGCTATTTCTTTGTTACCTCAAGAATGAACACTTTTGCCGGGCGGTGGTGGCGCATGCCTTTAATCCCAGCACTTGGGAGGCAGAGGCAGGCGGATCTCTGTGAGTTCGAGACCAGCCTGGTCTACAAGAGCTAGTTCCAGGACAGGCTCCAAAACCACAGAGAAACCCTGTCTTGAAAAACCAAAAAAAAAAAAAAAAAAAAAAAAGAATGAACACTTTTCAGAGTTTCAGTATTTGAGATAGAATATATAAAAATATATTAACTGTCAAGAAGAGAAATCCCTACATCTATCCCCTGTATTGGTGTAATAAACATCCTACACCTCAAAGCATAAAGCAGGAGAGAAGTAAGATGACCCTACTGTTCTCAATTACCATTCTACTCTTGTTCCCCTCAATAATGTACTGATATGAGACAATGTAATAATAAGTTGTGATTCTAGAAACATTATCATTATAGATAGCATAGATTATGAATACCAACTTGCTGTTGAGTAACCTCAAATACAGCTCTCGCTTGGAATAATTTTGGAAAATTCAGAACAGTTTCTCAAGCTACATGTAGGAGAGACACCATGTCCCATTACCATAAATACACCTTAAAACAGTTCCCCAGAAAAAGTAAGTTTTCAGACAATTGTACTTTACACATTTTACAATTATAATAACAATGATAATTAATGGTAATGATTACCATAATGATTATGATGGCACTGATGTTGATGATTTCTGACATGATTGCTTTACTTAGTGTGTTTCCCTGGTTCACTCGTGTAGATTGAGAGAGTTTCCTAAAATTGAAGGTTGACTCTCAGCCCATTGTTTATAAATACTCTATTTTCGCCGGGCGGTGGTGGCGCACGCCTTTAATCCCAGCACTTGGGAGGCAGAGGCAGGCGGATCTCTGTGAGTTCGAGACCAGCCTGGTCTACAGAGCTAGTTCCAGGACAGGCTCCAAAGCCACAGAGAAACCCTGTCTCGAAAAACCAAAAAAAAAAAAAAAAAAAAAAAAAAAAAAAAAAAAAAAAAAATACTCTATTTTCTTTCTCCACCCATTTTCTGTTAGACTTACAGGTCATTTCTGTGAATCAGCTACTGGGAACAGTGTAACACTGTGATGGAGGAAGGTCATTGGCTAATAAAGAAACTGCCTTGGCCCATCTGATAGGGCAGAATTTAGATAGGTGGAGTAAACAGAATAGAATGCTGGGAGGAAGAGGAAGTGAGCTCAGACTCGACAGCTCTGCTCTCTGGAGCAGATGCCATGCTCCCCTCTCCCCGGCAGACGCGATAAAGCTCCGACCCAGGATGGACGTAGGCTAGAATCTTCCCGGTAAGCGCTCCTTGGGGTGCTACACACATGAATAGAAATGGGCCAAGCAGTGTTTAAAAGAATACAGTTTGTGTGTCATTATTTTGGGGCATAAGCTAGCTAGGCAGCCATGAGCCGGGCTGTGGGAAGAGGCCCGCAGCCCTCACTACAGATTTTGTAGTATGGGCTGTGGGCCTTTTCCCACAGCCCGGCTCATGGTTGCCTGGCTAGCTTATGCCCCAAAATAACGACACACAAACTGTATTCTTTTAAACACTGCTTGGCCCATTTCTGTTCATGTATGTAGCACCCCAAGATGTGCTTACCAGGAAGATTCTACCCTACGTCCATCCTGGGTCGGAGCTTCATCACGTCTGCCGGGGAGAGGGGAGCATGGCATCTGCTCCAGAGAGCAGAGCTGTCGAGTCTGAGCTCACTTCCTCTTCCTCCCAGCATTCTATTCTGTTTACTCCACCTATCTAAATTCTGCCCTATCAGATGGGCCAAGGCAGTTTCTTTATTAGCCAATGACCTTCCTCCATCATTTCCCCTTTTTCTGTTTAAACAAAAAGGAAAGGCTCTAACATAACAAAATTACATATAGCAAAACAGTTATCAAGTAAGAATTACAGTTACAATATTTACATCTATTTTATCTTTATCATAACTAAAGAAAACTATAACTATCTATCTATTCTTCAACTCTATCAAAGACTCCAGAAGGATATAATATTACCTAAGCAAACAAGAAATAAGCAACTTCTAAACTCTAGAAATGACAGAGACATCTCGCTACCTTGACAGTCACCCAAAGTTTCTCTGTACCGTTGGGGCATCCATCTTCGGCCTAAAAGTCCATAGTTTCCAGCACACATTTCCATGAAGCAGGAAATTTCAAAGGTAGTTCAGTCACTATCTGCTGTGTCCTGCAGAATGTCTCACATGAATTCATGTCTCTTTCATGAATCAGGAACCCCAAAAGATCATCTCACCTTTAGGCAAGTTCAGCAGTCCTCTCTCTGCGGGTTCTTTGTGTCCAGTTTATACAATAGTCCAGGCAAGAGCAGTTTCTTGCCCAAATGGCTATCAAACTCCATAAGGATCCTCTTCGATGCCCATCTTCCTCTTAAAGTAGATTGGTGCTGCCAGGAGCATGTCTCATTGTCATGAAAAGTCTTAAGTTATTAAAACATTAAATAGCATATTCCGTAGTCTTTGAAAGATATGAAGAATGTCTATCTAAAATATATCTATGTACATCTATAAAATCTAACATGACTACAAACTTGACTATTATAGATGATTATCCATTAACAACCTCTATACATTACATTTTTACATGAACTACACAATCACAATACCTTAATCAATATCAGAAATACATATACATATAATAAAATTGACCTTAAATTAATATCAGTAAACCAAGATTCATATCAATGCAAATTATTCACATCTATATCATCTCCCCCTTTAAATGTAAAAGAACATTTATAAACAATATATGGGAACATGGGCGCAGTTTTTTCTCTCCAAACTGCTTCCTGCTGAATGGGGGCGCTGTTATTCAGGTCTTTTATGGGATAACCTGTCTGCTAGGTTCATCTCAGTAGGCAGTTGAGCAAAGTAATTTTCGAAGGTGTTCACAGCAACCTTTCAGGAGGGCGTGGTCTATCATACCATATTGAAATAGAAGAAATACACAGGGTCTCATCCGCTGTGAAAACAAAAGAAGAAACTCTTTTCCAGAGTATCATATCCTTAGATCCAAATTCTGAAGTCAAGGTATTTTGAAAATATCTATCTTGGATTAGTTCAGTAACATTTATAAACAAATATCTTTTAGCATCTGTTGCTCCTTCCTCAGCATTAAAACAATTCAAAGAGAGCATAATAGCATACAGTATCAAGATTCTCATTGTATTTTCCATCTTTGTGCAGCTTTATTTTAACCTCTATTTCTTTTACTTTTATTTTATATTTTCTGTATATCTTCGTCCTGGAATAACTCTTTAGACCAGTCTGTCCTTGAACTCTCAGAGATCAGTTTGTCTCAACCTTCTAGGCACTGGGATTAAAGGCGTGTGCTACCACACCTTGAAGTCTCAGAGGTCAATCTCCCTCTGCCTTCCAAGTGTTGGGGATTAAAGGTGTGTACTACCACACCCAACTACTCTCTTTCTTCTTTATTTTACTTTTAGGAACTTTAACTTTCAGCCTGCATATATTTTTAAACACACTGTAAATCATTTAAAGTTTTCTTTGTCTTTGAATCTCTCTTTACTGTATATCTCTCTTTTTATGACCACATGAGCCTTTAAATTACTGAGCAATATGGCTAGGATTAAAGCCGTGGCTTTGCCGGCTAGATCTAGCCCATTCCTTAGCTTTCCAGCCTCATGGCGGAGGTACCGGCTGTAGCCATGTTTATCACCACAACTCTGGCGTTTCAAGGTCCTCGCCAGCAAACAAGCTGCAATACTATATCCACAGACAACATTCAAGTCCTCTCTCTGTAATCAGCCCTCCTGCCTCAAACAGTCAGAGTTTGCCCTGGCAGGACAGACCAGAACACCAGCACTTTAAAACAGCACAACTTTTTTCCTGCTACGGCTGAAAACAAACAAGCATGCAGTCAGCTTTTATCAATACCATTTAAGTGTTTCGTGGCAGGAACTCTTAATGAGCTGCAGGATTTTGCAACTAAAGCTGAGTCAGGAAGCCTCTCTTAGATGAGAGCGCTTGCTTGCTTCTAGCAAGCAGAGCAGACCCAAGAAATTGCTGCTACCAAGAAAACACGCTTTACTCTATTCTTTCCCAAGCTTTCTCAGGCTTTCTGTGGATGCAGTTATCCACGTGGGCGCCATTTGTAGTATGGGCTGTGGGCCTTTTCCCACAGCCTGGCTCATGGTTGCCTGGCTAGCTTATGCCCCAAAATAACGACACACAAACTGTATTCTTTTAAACACTGCTTGGCCCATTTCTGTTCATGTATGTAGCACCCCAAGATGTGCTTACCAGGAAGATTCTACCCTACGTCCATCCTGGGTCAGAGCTTCATCACGTCTGCCGGGGAGAGGGGAGCATGGCATCTGCTCCAGAGAGCAGAGCTGTCGAGTCTGAGCTCACTTCCTCTTCCTCCCAGCATTCTATTCTGTTTACTCCACCTATCTAAATTCTGCCCTATCAGATGGGCCAAGGCAGTTTCTTTATTAGCCAATGACCTTCCTCCATCAACACTGAGAAAGATAATGAAGTCCCTTTGGTAAGTAACTTCATGCAAGTTCAATAAAACCTAGAGGTGGGATTTCTGGGTCATATGGCAGTTGTAATTTTATTTTTTCAGGGATATCTAGTTTCTCATAATTACTATGCTGATTTACAACCCCACTTGAAGTCCACAAGGTTTCTCTTTTCTCTCTATGTTTATAGTTTATATTTTTAATAATATCTATTCTGACAGGAATATGATATTATCTCATTATGATTCTAGATTGAATATCTCTAAATGATTGAAAAGAATATTTATATAGAGTGTGTGTGTGTGTGCTAATTGTGTGTGTGCCTTCCTTTTAGAAATGTAGATTTAGGTGTCTTGCTCATTTTAATTTGTCTCCCTTATTTCTTGCTCTTGGCATTTTAAAAGTTTTTTCAATTTAAGATGTTAGTCTCTTATCAAATCGATGGTGTGCATTTCCTACCAAGTAATAGGCTACCTCTGCACACTGCTAATTTCTTTCTATTGCTTTTTTCTTTGTAGATGCTTTATTTAAGCACTTTAACTCAGAAAGAACATTTCCCAGGCCTACTGAGTACTTTCTCTTCCTTTGCCCTGAAATCAGTCATTTATCTAGGAAGCATTTGTTTTACACAAAGAATCTGGGTTTGGGGAAAAATATTATGGAATGAAGAGATTGCTTTGAGGTTAAGCGCTCTTAATTAATGCACTTTCAGGTTTGGTTCCCAGGACCAACTTCAGTTATGCGAAACTACCTGTAACTCTAGTCCCAGGGCAACGCTCTCTGGCCCTGGTGGGCGCCTGTATACATATGGTGTGTATAGACTCACACATCACAGTCACACAAACACACATAATCAGCATCAAATTTTTTAATATTATTATATTTGAGGCTGTGTCTGTCTCCTGCTCTCACAACCATTATAGTGCAATGAGCTGCTTAAAGACAGTGCCAGGGCAAGCAATAGCCAGACAGGCAGTGGGAAAGTCTGTGCCTCATGGAGGAAAGTCAACTAAATACAGGCAAAGAAAGAAAGAACCTAAGAAGCTGAGAAGCAAATTGTCCTTGCGTGCATTCTTTGGTCAGCCTTGCTGGGAGAAACGCGAGAAGAATCACGAGGATGCTTCTGTCAGCTCCGAGGGCTTCTTAGAAGTACTCAGGGAAGTGAAATCATGTCTGCCGAAGAAAAGGGGGAATTTGAAGGCATTGAAAAGGTTGACAACTCTCGCTGTTAAAGAGGAGAAGTGAAAACTCTACATCCCCTGAGAGGGGAGACCAAAAAGAAGTTCAAAAACCCCCAAATGTGCCCAAGGGGCTTCCTTCAGTCTTCCTCTTGCCCTGTTCTATGTATTGCCCCTAAGGAACGAAAGGAGGACATCCCGACTTATCCATTGATGATGCTGCAAAGAAACCGGGAGTGATGCGGAACAACACTCCTGCAGATGACAGGCAGCCTGGTGAAAAGAAAACTGCCAAGCAGAAGGGAAAATACCAGAAGGACACTGCTGCCTACAGAGCTAAAGGAAAACCCAATGCAGTAGAAAGGGGGTTGGACAAGGCTGAAAACAGCAAGAAAAAGAAGGAAAAGGAGGATGAGAATGCAGAGGATGAGGATAAGCAGAAGGCAGGTATGAAGATGGTGATGATATGTTGGTCCTAGCTCAGTTTTTATCCGTGTCTGTAAAGGATACACCCCATACAAAATTCACTCCTTTTAAAGAAAAGACATTGAAATATAAGCTGAGGAAGATTTGTTCTTAAACTGTACAGTGTTTTGCCCTGTATAGTTACCACACTACCGAATGTGTCTTTAGATGCTGGTGATATTTTTAATAGCCACTGACCTTGCCTGGTACAGTGTGGTGGTTGAAAACTGGCGTGGAAAATATTTTTTAGAAATGATTTTATTTATATTTATTTTATTTATGTTTATTTACTCTTTGTGTGTGTGGAAGAGGTGGTGTGGATGTCACAGGTGTGTGTATGGAGGTCAAAGGTCAATGTCCAGTAGGCAGCTCTCTTGCTGAACTCTATGTGTTCTTTGGGTTGAACTCTGTTCAGGCTTACTGGTAAGAGTCACTGAGCCATTTTGTAGACTAAGTGGAAGTGATTTGAGTAACAAGTGCTCACTGTTTAGGTATCTTCACTTTATAAATCTTTGTTAGAAAAATAACATAAATATATTCATATAGATAATAGAGATAGCTCAGCCATTAAGAGAGCTTGCTGTTCTAAGTTCAGTACCCAGCATCCCTGTCAGACATCTCAGAACTTCCTGTCACCCCATCTCAGACAATTCAGTACCCTCTTGTGTTCCTCAATGACATTCACACACACACATTCATAAAACCACACACAGACACATACACACACATAATAAAACAAACACTTTTAAAACTTTTGAACTATTCATGCATATATATGTACACAGATAAACACTGTATTTTTACATATATATTTGTGTTCACATGCATTTGTATGCACATGTACAGAGATGTGAGTTACGGTCATATTTGGCTTGTAAATCAACTGTAATTCCAAATCTAGGAGATCAGACAACCTATTCAGTCTTCTGTAGTCACCCACATAAGTAAGCAGGTATCTACACACAAATACACGTAAGTACATAATTCAAAAATAAGTATACACATAAATGCACATGTTGCAGAAATCAAGATGTTGCATCCTTGCCTTTAGTTCAAATTCATTTTCAAACTTTCGTATTATTTTTGGAGCTTACCACCATGCTCCAAGAGATAGTTCCTATGGTCACATAGACAGCCTTCATTAACCTCAGTATGGCACAAAGTAAAACAAATCGATGCAAATGGGGAAGAGGAAGACTGACAGCATGAATAGAAAACACTGACAAAATTGTAAACAAAATTAAAATATACCAGACAAGGTAGAACACTATCAGTATAAAATCTAAGGTTGGTTACAAGTTAATTATGTCCATTTTGGGAACTGTTTCTATTAAGATGTCATTGTGGATGTTTCATCCCTTGAAAAATCTTATTAAAGAATTAATAAAATGTTCCACGTGGTTCAAACTCACTTTTGGAACCTCCACAATACATTATGATAAAAAAAAACAACAACATTTTTGCTCAAGATTAATACTCTCCCATTTATTGGCACAAACAGTCTCTGGACAGGTTTTACAGGAGTAAATGATAGAAATTCTCTCCTTACAAATTTTCTCACCAGCAAAAGGTGTCTGGGATTTACTTCATGTCTATGGTTTCTTGTCAAGATTTCAATTTTAGGACAACTTTCTGATGGTTTAAAACATCCATTTAAAGTATGAAAGGAAATCTGACTCGCATTACTATATAATTAGTAGAAGAGAAAGAGACCAGCAATTTGCTTAAAGAGCAAATAGCTGAGAAACACCCAACTCCGCATCTTCATTAATAAAGTCACTGTAGGTCAATGCTCCCAGTTGGAAGCCGATCATTATCCTTCCTCATGGGGATATTAAGATGTTTAATTTGGTTTACCTTTGGCTGTATCTCCTGAGTTTCATTTCTCTACCCAATTCTTATTAAGCTTTCATTGATTATATCAACAACTCTACTTTGTAAATTAAAATAACCTATTATCCACTCTCTCGGCCTTCCACATGTGTTTATTTTACTCTTCCAACCCTGTTTGATAATGCCTCCTTTACTGGGTGATAAACTATCTCTAGTGCTTTTACCATGCTTATACAATAAACTTGATTTTTACATCCAAGTACAAATGAAGTAATAGCTTGGTATTCCATTTCAAATTGAAAATGAAGAGTAACAAAATTAAGTTGTATAAGACACAAGCTATCTGCTTTCTACATGTAAGTCTACATGCAGACTCTACCAGAAGATGTACACAAAAATTAACTCAAGATGAATAATCAACTTCCTGAAATATATAAAACTATAGAATTCGTAGAACAATAACAGGTCAATATAATTGGGATTTCCACAATCTTATCAAACATTAAGTTTAGATTTCTTTTAGTTCTTGTTATCAAATTCTAGAGCCTTTGACAACTGATTTAGGTTATGTTTTCTAAAAACCAATAAAAATATGAGACATAAAACCAATAAGATATAAATACTAGTTTTGCTGACTTATGATAAACATAACTTTATCTAAAAAATCTCATCCATTTCTTATAATTTATCAACATTCAATGTTCATTCTATAGTTTACGCTTTATGTATCATAACCCAAATAAACTGTCTAGCCATGGTATTTTCCTGCTTTCTGTAGTTAAAACCAACGAATTTTTAAGTTACCAAAAACATCCGAGCCAAAGGATGAGCCATATCTAGTGGAGTTTTAAACTCCGATTTCCTATAAAGTACATTATTGATCAAAAGATGCATACTTATGCCTCCGCCTTCTGATATTTAACTCTGAGGACAGTGTTCATCAGAAAAATGTTGTTTTGGCTCCTCTTTGTCAATTGATTTCCCATGTGAGTCTTAAACCCCAAATTACCTCATTAGGGTCTCAAATGGTCTTATTTATTAGGCTTCCTTATTTTATTAAGACAACATGATAATCACATATGTCAATTGCTGTAATTTTTCTCTCCCTCCCCCCCGTAAAAAAAAAAAAAAAAAAAAAAACTGAAAGTCGTTAAATTCAAGAGAGGAAAAAAAAGGTACAAAATTAATTATTTTTTTTGTGTGTGTGTGCTTGAGTTTGCTCTTTCTCCTCGCCAAGTGACTCTATTAGGGATTTAAATTGATACAATGCTTACTTAAGTTTACAAAAATCATCTTGCAGGAGTTAGTGGATATGTGAACAAAGAACAGCACAGAAAGGAAGTAAAGGTGTGACCTACGTAGAAAACTGACTATTGACATCTAAGAAACTGAAATTCATTGGCATGGCTACTGTGAAAGTATTCTATGAGGCAGGCACTAGGAATAACGTTGTCTAAATGTTGAAGAAAGTATGAGGCAGTCATGCATGCTTTTCCTCTTTCATCACACAGTTTCCATGAAGAATAGAGTCATGTCCACATCTCTTTTATTTAAAGCTATAGTACATCATGGATCCTGAGATGCCCAATTCATTCAACAGAACCACAAAACATACTTTTTCCAGAACTATACTGTTTTTCTAAACACGCAAACAGAAAAATACTATACTGGCATATTGAGATCATACATTGACATCGAAGAGACCTGTGTTTTAACATTAGTATTTATTTGTCAATTTACCTAAAGTTTCAAAGTGTCATCCTAAGTAGCAAGAAAAATCAAATTACCATAATATTTACAGACTTATTTTAAGACCTAATAAAGATTATATGGTCACATAAATTATCTGATAATATGTCTTACACAAAGCTATGATCTCAAATCTTACCAGATATTGTGAAACTGTATCTTCACATAAAAACCATTTGGGCTATTAGCTACTGTGGGTCCTCTTATGAAACTCAACATACTTTAGTTGACAAGGAGAACAATCTTTGGCTTTCTCAATAGAAGATACATATCTGTAGAGAAGCTAGTAACTTAGTGTGCCTGTTTATAGGGCTCTTCTTTGATGGATATGTCTCTACCACAGAAGATGGATGCACATTGTCCAGAATTCTGCTGTGGATTTTGGGTAGGAAGGACTGAATCCGCACCACGACACACATTGGAGCAGCCACAGGAATCTATGAGAGAATAAGCTTGCTGTTTTCTTTTATCTTCATGTTCTGTTTTATCATCATGCATAAGGAGAGATAGGGAAGTAGAGTTTTGAAATATACGTGTTAGGTGATATATACTTGAAATATTTTACTTAAAACTCATAAAAACCCAATAAGTGAAAAATGATTAGACCAAATTTTGCTGGAAATTTGCATCTCAAGTAACTTTCCCTGTGTCACGTGTTAAAAAATTCTAAGTATGACTATCTCACCAAATATGGTTTGTTCAATAGCCCATAATCTTACAGTGCATGCTATGAAGCTTTTGTTTCTTGTGTTCTGAGAGCAGAAAGTATTTCTCTAGACAGAGAAGTTGAAATGAATTGTAAGTATACTGGCAAAGATCCCAGAAGGAGAGGAGGAGAACTTACTGGTGGAACTGGGGGCACAGGTATTGGTGCAACTAATGAAAACCAAAAGAGAATGCAGAGGACATACTATAACACCAAGGGCAGAGGAAGGAGAGCAACCAACAGTTCTACACCAGATGGGGAAATAAGAAAGCAAATGCAGAACCTGTAGATCATCCCAAAGTGAGACTTCTAGTGGGTAAAGGCTGTGGTGACTACATGTGGCCATTGGTGACATAGCCTAACAGGGAAAAGTTTGAAGAGCACAGACCATACTTTGCTTTCCTCTACTGCTTCTCTATAGACAAGCTTCTGGGAGTAGAGCTCAAAGAAGCCCTTTGACATGGTCCAGAATTATCTACATCCCAGAAGGGAGAGCAAAAGAAAGACTCAGATACATAATTGGAAAATAAGCAAGCAACTAACTATGTTAACATGACTCAAGGTTAGCGTGGGAAATATGAAGTTCCTCTGCATTGACAGCCCAGGGCACACTGAGCATCCAGCAAACTGAGCCCTGTTCTTGGGGAAATTCTCATCATCAAATCTGTGGGGTCTCCTGTGAAAGAGTGAAAATCTGTTTCTAGAAGACAAGGGCCTTAGGTGTCAAGTGCAGCACCCACCAGGGAGCCTAATGCAGTGAAATGAGCACATATAGTCACTTATATGAGCTCCTCAACCTGTTTCATCACCTTATCTCCACAACAATTGATATCTCTTTTTATGGTATATGTGCTGTAGTTTGTTTTTATTTGTTTTCTTACTATTTCTCATTTATTTAGTTGTGAGTCTTAAGTAAAACATGTCAAGCTTGCAGCACCTAGCACATGTATTTCAAAATTCAGCTACCCTGTCTTTCCATGGCCTGGCAGAAGGCCTGTCAACAAGGAAAGACAACTTATTTTTTTTCCCTGTTGTAGATCTCTGCAGGTGTTCTAAAACCCCATGGTATTGGTTTAACCCCCTTCCCAAAATCTACATCAAGCTCCCTTAACATTCCTATTTTCCATTTTTTGAGCAAAAATCATGCTTTTAAAAGAAAATAGTAGTTGAAATCAAAAGATAAAATTAAGTCATGATCCCATTTGCTAAAGTTAATCACCGTTTGATTATTAGTTCAAGTATAATTTTATTTTCTTCTTCCCCGTACTTGCAAACACCCTATAGGTGCCCAATTCACAAATGTGGTCTTAAGGTCAGCAGCATGGGACCTTGAGAACTTGATAGAAATGCAAATTATTGGAAATCCTGGCAGACCTACTGAAGCAGAAAGCAGTGCTGAGATTCAGCAATTTGTGCGCTAACAAGCCCTCTAGGTAATATGATGGATGCTGAAGTTTAAGAACAATTTGTGCACTCACTATTTTACATTCTAATTCTTGTGCTCAACATTATCATATTCATATTTAATATCATGATTAGCATAGCCATTTCACTAACTGCTTAAGATTCCCCTAGACTAGGCACTTTGCTTAAACATTTGATCACTCACTCATTCACTTTATAAAACTTTGTGCGCATTCTGTATAAGAGGTAGCCGTTGTGAGTCCTACAATTACAGCAATCGAATGAAGACTATTTTACTTCATCATAACATAGTTATTTTCTACTGTTTCTGTTGTATTTAATGATAAAACTAAGTATCATTTTATAATGTAAACCTTATTATATATGTTTTTGAAAAAGGGAATTAAGATAGAAAATAGTGAACACCCATCATAATACTAAAGAAATGTATTTTTTTCCTTCTTTTGTACTTAAAAGTAAAAACAAACAAACAAACAAAAAACCTCTGAACATTCAATTATCAAGGTACTTCAGTTCCTATTTTCCCTGTTACACAGGGAGAAAAATTAGAAACTCTGGTTCATCTTCTAAAGCAATCAGTTCTTTGACTTTGTGTTGAAAATATGATGTACCATCTCTTTCATGTAATTCTTCTTCAATTAAGTGGTTGTTAAAATGTTTCTATCATTGTCAGTCAATCATAATCTTCTGTTTCTGCTGGGAGGAGATGTGATCTCTCTCACGTGCATTCTTCGGCTGTGATCCCAGGTACACGTGTGGATTTCACTATCCCCATCAGTGTCAATAAACTTCACACAAACGTCACCAATGGGCCAGACTGGCTGGATTCAAATAGATGATCTGAAAATACTCAAGTTGAGACAGGAGTTAATGACCTGTCTAGACGCTTGCAACACAGATTAATTCTACCCATCAGAAATAAGCTAATGATGTTGTATTTAAAAGAGAGGCTCTGATCCAATTTCAAAAGATTTACAGGGACAGTTACCATGGCATCAAGAAAGTACACAATTTAATAAGTAATCAAACAGGATACAATTCAGGATGATGAGGTGTAGTTCCACATACTCTGAAGATACTAAAACCTTAAACCTTAGATTATATTCACAGTAACAATGAGGCCTCCAGACACCCATACATCTTTTTTCCATACTCACAGGGAAGTAAATATTATTCTGTTTTTATTGGTATGAAAACTTAACTTAGAAGACGTTTTATATATTAAAAAGCAACAAATGTAATTGATTGAAATTCTGCATTCTCATTGTTTTGTTTTACCATTGTTTCTTTTCTATATTCTCAATACCTGTTAAGAAGGTTGTTCTAGCTAGGTGATATTTTTCTCTATATATTATTCAAATTTTCTTCCCTATTCCAATTTCCTTAATATGGCAAAATTTCAAATTATTTTCTATTCTATCTTTTCATTTGAATAATTACACACGAATAGGCATGTTTTAAAGTATTATAAATAGATAGTGTCCATCCTTCATTCAATTTCCCCTAAATATTACATCTTACATAACTGTACTTTATCCCGATTCAGTTTGGTGGTCCAGACTTTGTTGACTCCCCAAGGGAGACCTTACACCCTCTGAGGAGTGGATGGAGAGTGGGTAAAGTGGAATTGGGAGCAGGAGAAAGGGAGGGAAGGGGAATTTGGGTTGGTATATACAATAAAAAAAACTTTTAAAAATAAATAATAAAAAGATTAACTAGAAAAATAAAACCACGTAACTGAGTCACAGAGAAATCAAATGCTATTTTTATTAAAATTTGTTTCCCTATTTTTATACTCCCTTCTGTAACTAAATCATGTTCAAGGATAAAAGAAATGATGAGTTATCCTTGTATCTTCCATTTCTATACCAGTATTGACTCCTCAGAAATGTTACTGAATGTTAAGTTGAATTAAATAAATATACATTATGAATACATACAAAATAATTGCACGTTATATTGAATTTAAGAAAGAATTTATACAAAGTATTTATCAGAGTGTGTAAATATCACTAGCTTTATGCTCTCAAGGGCATTAATAAAGAACATGAGGTTCACAGTTGCAAAGTCCTGTGCGTTATCATTTATCTGACATTTATCTGTGTGGATATATGATTTTTTCAAAATGTCTGTAAAATATTCTTTTCATTATCCATATTAAGATTATAATAACATCTTAACAATAATGATGATAAAAGAAATTGTCATTATAATTTATCAAACTTATTTAAAATAATTCACATATAAGATGTGCCAAAAATATTAGTAATTCTCTAGCTAGTAAAAGAAAAGCAGGATAGAACGTCCTAAGACACACTCTTAAGTGTAGTTTCAACTTAATTAGAAGTAGAAGACGATTATTACTGCAACCTTAATCAAACTCAGGAAACAACTGAGCATCCGTTCACCAGGGAAAGGGCAAGCAGTATTTAAGTGAATTCTAAACTCGACCTCCAGAGAATTGATTGTGAACTTCGCTCTTGACATGATGGCTAAATAAACAATTACTTATTAACTGCCGCCCGAAGGTACACTTTTTAATCTCCTCAACTAGCGATAAAGTGAAGATTTGATTTGGAGATTTAAAACCAGGCTATAGACAATTTGCAGCTTAGGTGAGAAAGTAACGGGAAACAGGGAGGCTTGGGTCAAATGGCAAAAATACAATTTAGTTGTTGACCAAGAAGATGGGCTGAGGAGACATTTCTGAGGCTAAATATGCTTGGAACAGTTTCTCCTCCATAGATGAATGACTGGGCCACTCCTTAATGTCACTTAATAGTTTTCCCCTGAAGACCACCAGTACACTGCTGTGCTCTTGTATGCCCTTTTCATGGAGGCAACAGCACCTCCATGCGTTTGTAAGTAACATTGAAAATGTCTGAAATAACAGATATGCTGCTTAGGGTGGTAGACCAGGGCAGCGTTTAGCAATAACAATCACTGGACAGGTTAATCAAAATCCTCTAGGTCAAAAGGTCTCCACCATCAGGATAGAGCTGAGTATCTATCAAGGGGTAAAGATATATAGTGAGAAACCTACATTCTGAACTGGCTAACAAATGTATCCTTCCTTACAAAGGTGCCTGATGTGGGAGTCCCCTCTGTGTGTTGCTTGTTGTTAATGAATAAAAAAACTGCCTTGGTCTGATAGGGCAGAACTTAGGTAGGCAGAGAAGACAGAACTGAATTCTGGGAGGAAGAAAGCAGAGTCAGAGAGAGGCCATGGATCCGCCGGAGACAGACACTGGGAATTTTACCCAGAAAGCCACTGCCACATGGCGATACACACATTAATAGAAATGGGTTAAATTAAGATGAAAGAATTACCCAATAAGAAACTAGAGCTAATGGGCCAAGCAGTGATTTAATTAATACAGTTTCCGTGTGGTTATTTGGGGACTAAGTTAGCCGGGCGGCCGAGACAAACAAGCGGGTCCTCCCTGCAACAGATGCCCACCTTCATTTATAAAGTGAAAAGTTAAATTTTCAATCTCATGAGATTATGAGTGCTCAAACCAAAGCAGAGTTAAGAACTTTTTCTGCATCCATACTTATTCTATATTTAGAATCTATGCTTTCCTAATTTCAGATAATTGACAATATAGTCAATAATTAGCAAAAAAAATGCTTTAAATGCACTCTTCAAGGATGTTCTGCATTTACAGAAATACTTCTCCACAAGTCTTCTTTCTATTACTTTTCTAAAGTCCTTCAAAACGCAAGTGTACCATTTTAAGTATAGGATTGTGTCCGTTCTTCTTAGGAGTTCAGATCCAACGAAACTCTCAAGTAAGAACTGGTGAAGAGCTAAACACATCTTAAAGCATTCTCACCGTCTCTGATAAGTCATTCTGAGTGAAAAATTCTTAAAATTCCATTACTAAAATAGTATCCAATAATGACATTGATTTTGTATATTGCAGCCACAAGGGGTAGCAACCCTACAGTGGTTCAATAATAGATGGTCAATAAATGTTTCCTGAGTTTAAAATAATGCAAAACAAGAGCAACTAAAGTTTTAGAGCCTATTACTGAAAATCAATGTCTTCCTGTCAAGCAGTCTCAAATGTTTTAAATCTTCTTCCACTGATTCAATAAATTGTCAATTATCTTTACTGTTTCTAGATCTCTTAATACACCAATGCAGTTAGGGATGTTTGAGGAATCAGGATCAAAATGTCATATAATACCATTAGATAAGATGTGAAATATGCATTCTTATTTCTCCTATTTGTAAAGCAATCCTTAGGAAGGAAAAGTAAAGTAGCAATAAGATTTGTATAATATTTTCTTCAGTGCTGCTCTGCTTTTATACATCACAAGGCATTGTTATGATGACAAATATTACCACTCTGACAAAAAAAAATGTGTTAGGAATTACCTTAGTGAGGAAATTTCATTTAGGCTCACAGTTTCAAAGATGTCAGTGCATAACCCTTGGCTCCATTGATTCTGGGATCGGTCCACGCTGAGACAGGTCATCAGTTACATGAGAAGAAAGTATAGGGGCATGCTATTCACCTTCTTACATACAAAAAGCAGAATATGATATGGGGACTGAGGTCAAAATGCAACCTTTAAGAGTCATACTGAGTGAACACCTTCTTCCAAGAAGGGCCGCCAAGTATGTTTCTAGAATTTCGCAAAATGGAACTATCAACTGGGGCCAAATGTTCTACATATGAGTTTGTGGGGGAAATTTCATGTTCAGGCCCCAATAGAAAGCCTCTCAGAACAAACTCAGCTGTGATTATTTTGAGTTACATATGAATGTTTCTCAAAGACAGAGCACCTTAAAGGCTTTTGGCAGTCTTTATTAAGAAGGTAGAATATCTTGATTTGTCATGCTTTGCTATTGTCTCTTGGAGGCCTGCTCTTTTCCGATGGGGAATGAAGGGAAGTGGATCAGGGGAGAAAAGAGGTTGGGGAAAGCGGGAAGGCAAAGCAGGAAACTCTGGTTCGGATGTAATGTAGGAGAGAAGACTTTATTTTCAATAGAAGGAAGGTAGACAAGATTCTATTTGACAAATAGCAGTAATCCTTCTCCTCCAGTGTTCCAGTGATTGAGCAGAGTAAACAAAATGTTATGATTAAATGAAGTGGATTGAGTTTTAAATCAATAACATAAGATACAAAATAGAACATAATTCTGACCCGCCATCTCACTAATGAATATTTACTTTTCTAGAATTCTAGGAAGAATTCCTATGCCTTCACCCAGCCTTTGCTATGCAACAATTAACCCAAAATCTCTGTGGCCTATTGGGATAGCACTTATGTTTTACCCAATCACCCACAGATTGACTGAACTTTAGCTGTTTAGGCTGCTTTTTTTTTTGTTTGTTTCTTTGTTTAGGCTCTTCCTTCCTCAAAGATTATATTAGACTCCCAAACTATTCTTTTTCTCTTATATTTCTAGGACTCACAGATAACCAAGGTACAACTTTCTCCTGAGAAAAAGACACAAGAAGGCCACGCAGACCTTTGCTGCCATGTTTTATTGCACGTTCCCGTCATGACTGTTTCTCAAGTACAGCACAACACAAAGTTAAATCAAGAGATGAAGAAGCACAGTCCCCCCCAAGGACTTTGGCAAGGATATAGAAATATATTACTAGAAGGGAATGAATAATGATTTCTAGCAATTATTTCATTTACAGGTACTAAAATGTGATACAAAAGCTATCAAAATGCAGTCAGTTAGATTATATCTAATCCTTATTTTCACAGAAAGAGAGCCTGAACTAACTAGCATGTCACTTAGTCTGTTTCTATGTTTAGGGTTTCTGGAATCTAAGCTTTCCTGACATCATTTGCGGCACATGAAATTTCCTTTACTTGGCACACTATTTATATAAGAAATAGTGAACAGGAAGACCAAGGTCCTCCCATTCCTGTAGGGCAGGGAATTTGGACTGCTCTTCAGTATCGAGAGGGAGGGGGAATGGACTGGGAGGAGGAGAAGAAGAGTGGGGATAGGGGGAGGGGAGCGGGGGGGAGGGGGCAATGTGTGGGAGGAGGGGGAGGGAAATGGGAAACGGGGAGCAGTTGGAAATTTTAATTAAAAAAGAATTAAAAAAAGAGAAAAAAAAGAAATAGTGAACAGTTGAAAAATAAAAGGCAAAGCAAAGCTTAAGAGAAGACACACTTGTATTATGAAACAAGAAATTAGTAGGCAACCCAGTGCTAATGAAGTCACTCTGCAGTTCAAACAGGAACCAAACCGACTCCATCTCTACCCCCTACAAAGTTACCTTTAATTCCCTTATTTTTCTATTGATCTTGATTCTTAAAATAAATACATGGAGTGAAAAGTTGGTGAGTAAAGAAGAAAAAGTTTTCCTCCTACCAAGGATTTATCTTTAAAAATATCGCAATAGGCTCACACCTAGACACAAGAAGATAAGGACCACATCAGTCTGTCATTTCCACTAACATGTCAGACTAATATGTGCATTCATTCCTTCTGTGTTTGAGGCATTTGTCCCCTCAAAATTTACCACAAAACTTAATAGCTGTTGGGACATCGTTAAGGTCTTTTAAGAAGTATTATGTCCTATTATGGGGATTCCACCTTCAAGGGATGTCTATATGCAGCTACAAAACATAACTGCTTTACAGCTGCAAAGTATCCAATACATTGACTTGGATGGATAGATAGACCGATACATAGACAAACAAATAAGCAGACAGACAGACACACAGAAAGACAGACAGATAGTGCTCTAGCTATCAACTCTATAGTTCCTCTGCTTGGGAAGTGTGCTTTGAGAGTCCTTCTTCAAACCATGCTGAAATTTTATTGCCTAGAACTTTGTAGGTTTAGGTTGTTCTCTTTTTTTTTAATTAGACATGTCCCTTGTAGAGTCGTACAAGGCAATGTGTTGCCTTGCTAGTTGTCTGTATATATAGACCCTTGATCCACTTGTAATCAAGATGGTTTCTGCTAAGTCCTTGAATTCAGCAATGACACAAAAAGTCCGGCTAGAATAAAAGGCAAAAATAATGGAAAGGAGAAAGAAAAAATAGAATACACATAAAAATAAGCGTGACAAAAATTCTGAAAACTTTAATAGAATGTACAAAATATTTAATAAGGTAGTAAGGAGAAGGTAGAAGAAACAATTCTTAACTCTTGATCTTTTTGTGTTTGCGAGAATATTCCATCACTTCCCTAAGTCCAACACTCTCAGCTATTGCAAACACCGTCTGTGAGAACATGACTTAGTGCTCATCTAACTCGCTTCAATTGAAAAGACGTTTAAATTTTAACAGTTTTGCAGGGAATGGACACGTTAACAACCTGTGCATTTTCTGACATTTGACTTAATTTACAGCTCAATGAACTTGTCTCTGACTGTCTGAAACTGACACTTAATATTTATTCTTTTTCACCTCTGCTTCCTGTTAATGATCTTGAACACTAATAAAGTTTTACAAGAGTTGTGACTTCCTGACCAAGCATAATCTCGCTCATCAGTGGGAAAGCAGTGAGCACCACACTTGAAACCAAGAGCACACTGAATATTGCAAGAATATGTGTTTTACTTTTAACTCTTCTTTATTTTTCTAAATAAACTATTAGTGCTTAAGAAGCTTTGGGGCATAACTTCAACTACATATTTATAACAATTTTAACATATATTGCCTTTAGGCTCAAGTTCTAGAATCAATTTGCCAAACTTAGATGGGCTTGATTGTGTAAGACCCCACAAATTGAGTAACAGCAGAAGGCAGACACATATAGGAAAATAAATTTTTTTTCAAAATCAAATATATGTTGTAGATTTAATTTACTACTGCTAGAAAATGAGAGAGAAGGAGGAGAAAAAATGGAGGGGAAGAGAGAGAGAGAGAGAGAGAGAGAGAGAGAGAGAGAGAGAGAGACAGAGACAGAGACAGAGACAGAGACAGAGAGAGAGGTGAGAAATAGAATGAGAGGAGGGAGAGAGACAGAGAGACCAGGTCACCAGGTGTTAACGGTCTATTCTTCTGAGCCCTTAGATAGTTCTGTGTAAGCTATCAGAGGCAAACACTCCTGTATAGATGGATGGTTTTTCATTTCATGCTCTTTCATATCTTGCTAAAGCTGGGACTTCAAACACCAATTCAATTTCCACGTAAGTTGGACGAAGCCATTGATTCCCATATATATCTCCTGTCCCGAGGCCAATATTAACATCACACACCAGATGATTGGATCCATTTCATGTTTTGCCTTTGGTATCATCTTATCACTCAACAATAGAAAATGAAAAAAATAACGACACTACTTAAGCTCTGCAAGAGAAGGTCATTTGTAAGATAAGAGGTAATGTTTGTTTATCCTCGAAGTCTGTTAATCTTTTCCTCCATCAGCTAGGACCAGATACAATGAAAAGTTTTATTCTTGAATCTGTTCATCTCGGAAGTAAAGTGAGTGTCTGTAATATGGTGTGTGTTGGCGTGTATGTGTGTGAGAGAATTTTAAACTTCCACAGTTCTGTTAGTATGCATTCAATGCTATATAGAATAAACTAAGGTCTGTGAAGTGTCTAAACTCCATGTATTTCCTTTCATACACTGTTTATCATTCCAACTATCAATGCCTAGAACCCTGCATTGGTTTCACCTCGATCTAATCATGATTTAGTGATGAGCTGGCCCACACCTGTGCCATTGCCACTGAATTAGAATTTCCATATTTTCATAGTTTTCACCAAATAGAATCCCTGAGTCTGGATCTGCTCTCACAATAGTGTTTTTAAAGGCTAATCTTTATTTCTGACTTCAATGGATTTAGGATCATCATGGAAAGATACCTATAGGCATGAAAACGGGAATATTTCCCAAAATGTTTCATTGAAAAGAGAAAAACAAGATATTAAATGTGGATTATACTATTACAAGGGTTGAGATCCCGAGACCAAATCAAAGGAAATGAATTTGTGAGCCCAGTGACGTCAGTCCTCACTGTTTCCTGACTGTAGCCACAATGTGGCTACTCATATCTCCTCATTCTTTTGATGTCACCCCTTCTCTGCCAAAAAGAATGCTGTCCCCTCAAATTAAAAGCAAAAGTAAACTCTTTCTCCTTAATTTACTTCTTTGGGGATGCTTGGCCACATCAAGAGAAAAGTAACTAACTCTCTTCCCCACCCAGTCAAATCACTTTCGCTTTCATATTTAACCCCATATTCACAGGCAGTAATAGACCACTGTGTCTATGCCCTGAGAATTAAAATGTATTGAAAAAATCAAGTACTCAGATATAAAACAATATGAATATCTTCTGACAGTCTTGAAGTAAGAAATCTACGCTATGTGAATGTGATTAGACATATCACCTAAAGATATATAAAAAGTCAGAGAATGGAGAGACGGCTCAATAGTTAAGAGCACTGGTTGCTCTTCCAGAGGAGCCAGGTTCAGTTCCCATATGAGAGCAGCTCACAGCTGCCTGTAACTACAGTTCCAAGGGATTGTAAACCCTTTGGGCCTCTAAGAGCACCAGGCATACATGTGGTACAAAGACATAATTACAGACAAAGCACACTTACACACAAATTTTTAATTATAAAAAGAAATATCAAAGTTAAATTCCTGAGAAAACATCTCAAAATGAGAGTTTGAAGAATTTGGGGTATCTTAGACTAGACAAGATATTCTGTGTTGAATCTGATGGAAACAATATTATGAACTAAATTCCAAATAAACTATCAACATCATTGTACAATGTGTAGACAGAGGATGATAAGAGAAGGGAGTTTGGAAGCTTAGAGTAGAGGGTTAATAAACCTGGCAACTGATAGTGTGTCTCCAAAACCCTACTGAAAACAAAGACGTGGAACACAGCAAGTCATGTTTCTATCTCTTTTTCCTGTAACAGGCATCACATTGCCACACAGACCTAATTTGAGTTGTTTCAAATTTTATGTACATATAGAAGATAAGATATAAAAGGGATGCAGAAAACCAAAGGTGGATAGCATTCTAATTTAGAAGCAGGCTAGATTTCTTAGATTAAACAATACTGTCCACAAAAGAAAATGAGTACTAATTTGGACTTATTAAATTTTGCTTTTAACAGAACCTCTCAATAAGAAAAAGAAAGCCATACTTCATTGACTCAGGCGAAATGTGGTAAAGCTCATATCCAACAAACCACCTACCTCGAGCTATTATTTCCATGTGCTGGATGGTCCTGTATTTTAACATTGCATTTGCTTGAGAAATATCCAGGATACCACTAATAACACCTGTGGGAGTCTCTTTAAGTCCTTTCCAGAAATCATTACGTCAAGAGGTCCCAGACCTTAGTAACAGTTTAACAAATGATGGGTTCAGAATTCTAGTAGACTCTTTATAGGAACTGGAACTGTGGAGGATGAGATACAGCTGGAGGAAGCAGGTCCCTGAAGGCATTTTTAAAGGACACCCCTTATTCAGGTTTCATCTGCTTCGCTTTTCCTAGACATCACAACTTAAATAGCTCTCTCCCATTCGGCCCTCACAACCATATGGAGAAATTCCACTGGGTACATGAGCTAAATTAAAGCAAACAAACAAATTTAAAAAAAGGACTTGGATTAAATTGTTCTGCAGATCTTTTTGACACAACAATGAAAACAACTGAACACACTTCAGTAATACATATGAAAGTAAAAGTGAGGGGGACAGGTTCCAGCAGGACAGCTCATGACTGAAGCACTTGCCTCCTACTATGGGACCTGAGTTCAATTCACCTACATTGTGGATCCCCAGCATCCACATAGTAAAGGAAAACCATGACTCTCTCAGACTGTCTTGAAACCTCCAGATGTACACCATGGTCCACATGTACACACACACACATACACACACACACACACACACTAAGTACATATACACGTAAACACACACACAAGCATACACATAGACACATACACATGTACATACACATAGATACACTCACACATGCAATCACAGACACACAGACACACAAGCACATTCACACAGGTACACACACTCACACAAACACACACATAGATACATACACTTGCACACACACAGGTATATACACTCACAAGGGCAGAAACATACACATGCACAAACAATCTCACACAGGCATATGCACACACTTTTACACACATATACACACAGGCACCATACATATACATGCAAACACCCAGGGACACACACATAAACATACTCACACAAACACACACACATAGACACATACACATTTATATACACAGAGACACACAGTCACACATGCAATCACAGAAGCACACACAAAGACACACAAGCACACACACAAGCACACAAAACTCAAACACATAGACACATACACGTGCACACAGACAGAAACACTCACTCACACGTATAATCAAAGATGCACACACAGAGACACACAAGCACACACATAGATACACTCACATAAGCACACACATTCATACAAAAACACACACATAAAGCCGGGCAGTGGTGGCGCACGCCTTTAATCCCAGCACTTGGGAGGCAGAGGTAGGCGGATCACTGTGAGTTCGAGACCAGCCTGGTCTACAAGAGCTAGTTCCAGGACAGGCTCCAAAACCACAGAGAAACCCTGTGTCGAAAAACCAAAAAAAAAAAAAACACACACACACACACAGACATACACACATGCGCACACACAGGCACATACACTCACACAGGCAGACACATACACATGCACATACATATGCATGCAGTCACATAAACTCACATAGGCAGACACATACACATGTACACACTATTATACAGGCATATATACACATGTACACATACATGCACACAGGTAACACACACATGCAAACATACAGGCATACACACACACACACACAAACACAGATTTGACCAGATTTTTCACTGTAACAACACTCTTTGTCATAGAAGCTTGGAAGTCTTCACCAGTCTGACAAGCTTTGAGACCTGGTTTAGTAGTTAAGTGTTAGTCTTGCAAAATGCTTGCATGTTGGCACTTGTAATATCTATCTGGGATAGGAGACTGTAGGAGAGACACCACTATGGTTAATTTCTGCACTTTCCCAAGTTAGCATCCAGGTGGTCACCAGGCCTCTGAGGGTATGAAGAGAAAGTTAGGTCGTCTCAGGTTAAATCCTCTGAATTCCCTCTACAGACTTGTGAGCTAATGAAAAGGAGTTATGATACTGAATTTGGTAGTTTTCCCATGTAGGATTATTATAATACACAACAGACAAATTGCCCAACATGGAATGGGCTGCACTAGCCTGAATTGAAGCTGAGTACATTTGAGCCTCTGAATCTTACAGTAATAAAGCTTCGTGCTGTACTTTTGGATACTATGAGGAAAAGCTCTGTCTGCCCTGAGTAACAATGAAGCAAGGAGCCACTTCCAATTCCTACCCTGAAGTACAAATGTGTATCTGTTATACTGTGCTTTATGGCCTTTCTTAAACTTGGTTAGAGACCCAATATGTTTTACCACAGAATAACAGAGAATTTAATATCTGATAAGTGTATGCGCTTCTATATTGACTGATTGTGTTCCTTGAATCTTTAGTGCTATGAAGAGATTTCTGAGGGGTCACTGATAATATAATAAGGCAAAATTTTTCTAGGTATTAAAATACTACTCTGTACCTCGTAATACTCATAATTATTATAAATTAAATAAATGTTTGTATATTTAAAGAAAAAAATCTGGTTATATAGATTTGATCATTACATATCAGTTCTTTTATTCCATATATATAATTAAGATAAAAATTATAAAAGAAAAAATGAGGCTTATAAGCAGATGAGGCAGACAGACATTCTTTCTAAAATTTAATAAAAAAAATTAGTTTTATCTTTTGCTAGTTGGTATCCTTGATATAAGACAATGGTTTCCTTGGAAATATATGATAAGTAGAAAAGTGATAGCAATGTAATAAGTAGATGGATGGCAAGTCATCCATATACCTTAACTCTGTTATTTCTAAAGAGGATAGCCTGGTTTTCAGAATGGAGAAATGGCATTACATTTATTAGGTACAACATATCCTTTCAGACATACAAATCACTCATTCACCTATAATTTTAACTCCAAAAGGGATCTTTTTAAGTTTCATATTTCCATACAAAGTTACATCATCCTGACCAAACAGGCTATATTTAGGAATATATATGTGTTTATAACAGTTAGTGAATAAAGAGGCCATGAATTTGAAGCAAAGGAGGAAGAGGCATGTAACATGCTTTCAGGAAAAAGAGAGGGAAGGGAGAAGTTTTGGAATTATATTATACTCTCAGAGAAAAGAAAAGTTTTATGATTGCAAAGATGTCAGGGGATAGAATAGAGGCTGCTTATGGTTAGCATTCCCTCATACAAGAAAACACAATTTTCTTCCATTATCACAAATTGAATATATAAACTGCACATAAGGAACTGCAGTTTCATGGATCAATATCTAAAGCAGGAGTTTTAGCCGGGCGGTGGTGGCACACGCCTTTAATCCCAGCACTCCGGAGGCAGAGGCAGGTGGATCTCTGGGAGTTCGAGGCCAGCCTGGTCTACAAGAGCTAGTTCCAGGACAGGCCCCAAAGCTACAGAGAAACCCTGTCTCGAAAAACAAAAAAATAAATAAATAAAAAATAAATAAAGCAGGAGTTTTCAACCAGTAGGTCACAACCCCTTTAAGGTTCTCTAAGACCACTGGAAAAAAACACAGATATTTACATTACAATTCATAACAGCAGAAAATTACAATTATGTGGTAGCACTGATAATAATTTTATGGTTTAGCAGTCACCACTAACTGTATTAAATGATCTCTGCATTAGGAAGGTTGAAATCCATGGATCTAGAGACTGCTCTATTTATCACCAACAAATACCAGCAAAATAATCATGAAATGAATGTCCTGTCTGCAAAAGCAACAAAACAGAGAATAGAAACAATATGGAAACCAACTTACAGCATCAATTTCATAACATTCTTTAATGAATTTGTTGATAAAGAGCATCAAGATACTAATGCATTGCTAGGCTTTTCTGGTAGCTAGCCATAGCTGTTACGGAACTGTATTAATCAGATTTTTTTCACCCATTATCCAACCCCTCACTTGCTCTAAATCATAAGGAGCTGTGGTGTTGCCAGTCATTGAAGACCAGCCCCAGAGAGTATGGGTCAGACCCAGCAGGGCAGACAAACATACTTGAAAAATAATCACACAAATATCTCAGCTACATATTGCATAGAGTACTAGTTAATTGTTATATATAATGTTTTACTGCTTTCAGATTGTTCGGATGATGTATCTGAACTCCATAAGATCATCCACTGTTTCATAATTACGGTGAAACTTGGTAAAGTAACAGAACTACTCGGGACACATCCATGACACAGTTCTGAGACAGCTTAGCATTTCTTCGCAGCCATGAGTGAAAAAAAAAATTATCCTCTGCTAGATTACAGCTCTTAGAAGTCACATAGTGTTTCCGATTTTTTTTTTTTTTTTTTTTTTGGTTTTTCGAAACAGTGTCTCTCTGTAGCTTTGGTGCCTATCCCAGAACTAGCTCTTGTAGACCAGGCTGGCCTCGAACTCCCAGAGATCCGCCTGCCTCTGCCTCCCGAGTGCTGGGATTAAAGGCGTGCGCCACCACAGCCCGGTTCAAATGTTTTTAAAAGATTAAATATATATCACCAGTATATAATTAAGTGCCTAACAGAAATGATGCAAATCATAATATTATTTAGTGGTATTATCAGTATTGCTACTAATAATGCGTGTTAAAACTGAAAAAGGATCTTCCCAAGTTGACTTAAGTTAAATAATGGGCCAGTAGGACCAGGATCTAACCTTGTTGGAGCCCATTCCCTATGGTGGGAGGCCATTCTCAGCCTTAATGCATAAGGGGAGGAGCTTGATCCTGCCACAGCTTAATGTGACAGACTTTTTTGACTCCCTACAGGAGGCCTTACCTATTGGGAGGAATGGATGGGGGAAGGGGAGGAGAGAGGGGGCAGGAGGGGAGGTGGGAGGGAGAACCGTGGTTGAATGTAAAATAAAGGAAAAAAAGAAAATAGGTTAATTAATTAATTATTAATTAGAACCACATGATAAATCCAGAAATGTTTTTTGGACTGAAATATAGTTTTTTATGATTTCTCTACGTTTATTTCTTTTGATTTAACAATACCTGACTATTTGCTTGTGACTCTTTTATGTACTGATTCTGAGTTCCAAACTGAGTTGGGATTTGAAATAACATTTTTCACTTGGATCCTGGTTGTTCCAATCCTGGTATCTTTATGTTTTCATTCCAGGCTGTATTGGGCATTAAGGTCAGGGCCAGAGGGAGGATTCTCTAAGTCTTGGATCAGGAGTGCAGCATGCAAACAAGGAAGCTTACCAACAGGGCTCCTGTTCAAAAGATTATATCACCCCACAGAACAAAGAGGAGGTTACTAGGACTAATCCACAAACCACACACTAGAGCTCTCCCTGAAGGGTAAAACATGCACATTGTTAAAACCCAGTACAAAATACTGCACCAGACTATGATCAAAGACATTTCACATTCATTCCAGGAATATTTTCCTGGAGCAATGTAATTGGTATTTCTAGGATTGGCTGTAGGTTTTAAGTTATGTCTATACCAATAAATTTTGGCTTCAAATAATTGCAGAAATGAGGAAGAACCTAAGACTAAGCCTGGCCCAATAATAACTTCTTTGCATTCACATATGAAATAGAAATAATATGCCCATCTACCACAAAGCAAGTGGTACAGTGCATAGAAGAGATCTGTATCATGCTTGGCATTCTTTCTTCACATGTGTATACTGTATGTTCTGCTCATTTTTGTGTTCATTTTATATTTATGTGTCTCTTTAACAAATTGAGAAGTCCTAGAATGTAGGGTTCAGTTTTTGTTCAACTATTTCAATAAATTAGAGTTTGGCACACATTATACAGGAAAGAAATGTTTGCCAAATAAAGTAATACATGATTATTATTTAATGGTGTCAAGATATTATCCATTTAAGTTGACAGATTATACTTGTGCAGAAACCTGGTAGAGATAAAGCTCACTGAAACTCTGCCTAAAGTGGCAAGAATCTGAGACCCAGTCCGAGAGAAGACAGTTTCTGGACACACAACCCTAAAGTAACCTTCAAAATACATGTTAGAAAACCAGTATGAAAAAAGGAAATAAGGAATATCTAGGACACAGATGGTTTCTTTTCTTCTTATGTACAAAAATCAGTGACTTCTTATACACATAATTTTACCTTTTAAATATCTTAAATACAGGTGCCTTCACTTAAAGAAATTCTGCACTGAATGAACTTGAACAGTTCCTTGAAATCAGTGATTTCCATCTGCCTCTTTTGGCTGCCCAAAATCTCTGACTGTAGGAAACAGATGTGAAAGTAACATATGATTGTACCAAACTCCTCTAGGATTGGGTTTTCAATCATCTGTACTTGGGCCGTGATTTGCATCTAAACCAGAACAAATAAAGCTTTCTCAAGAGGAAATAAAACAATTTCATTGGTTTTGGATTTATTAAATGAAAACAATAGAGCATATATATATATATATATATATATATATATATATATATATATGTCCATCCAAGCATCCATCCATCCACCTATACCATATGGAGGCAACAACAGAGAGATACAGCAGCATATAATTTGGAGGTAATCAAAAATGGCTTTTAGAAAGAAAGAAACATATGTGAAAGACCATGAATGAATGACAGTTGCTATGGGACAATCATCTTGTTTCTTGTAAAGATTTTTTACATGTCTCTGTAGGAGCTCCTTCTGTATTTGTGTTGCTTTCATTGGTTAAATAAAGAAACTGCCTTGGCATTTTGATAGGGCAGTACTTAGATAGGTGGGAATACAGAACTGAATGCTGGGAGGAAGAAGGCAGACAGAGAGAGTGACCGCTATGGAGCCAGCCACCAGGTCAGACATGCTGAATCTCTCCTGGTAAGCCACAACCTCATGGTGCCATACAGATTATTAGAAATGGGTTGAATCAAGATGTAAGAGTTAGCCAATAAGGGGCTGGAGATAATGGGCCAGGCAGTGTTTTAATTAATATAGTTTTCTGTGTGGTTATTTAGGGGACTAAGCTAGCCAGGCGGCGGGATGCGGCCCATGCCTCCTACTACAAGAATACTTTGGGTTTGTGAAAACATAAATTTTAGAGATATGTATTGTACAAACAGTAGCATATTTATGTCAGAATGACTGTGACAGATGTTTTTGCACAATGAAAAGTATTTTTAGGACTATGGAAGACAGCATGAGAGAGAAATCTGATTAACATGTATTTGTCCTCACACTTTATAAATTGCAGGTACACACCTTAATAACTTGTGTTTGTGTTTTACTGAAATTTGTTTGGTGAGGTTGTCCTTTTAAACTGCCCAAACCTCTCAGTTGTCAAACTGTATCAGAGATCTATGAGAAGGATAAAATTTTACTTGAGTTATTGATTAAAAAGTGACAGAGAACTTACTTGGCTAGAGCTACTCCTCAGAGTCCTCCATGGTCACTGAAGGTCATATTTTTTTCTGTTTAGCACAGGTCCTGCCAGGTTCCAGAAGATCCTGTGGGCTATGAAATCTTTTGAAAGACAAGCCTACCTTGACCTGAGCAGCTAGGCTGTCGATTCCAGCGATTCTACCCACTATCTAGAGAGTTTCAGTTTAGACGAAAGACAGTTTTCCCCAGTGGTCAGCACTTGGCAGTTGAAACAAATTGTGGATGGACGTTGTTCTGTGCCCATTTGTCTTCTTTCTTCTTTGGAGGAAATAGAGTGCTGCTGCTAGGAGCCAATCTGTCTTTTTTTGTTATGACAAGTTTTTTAATAATTAAATATTTAAATGCCACATTCCTCACATCTCTGAGCAGTTGAGGACTGTTTACTGGGTATAGATGAGTTATAATTATAGTATAGAATCTGCCTGGAGAGCTGAGTCCAAGCTTGACTGTATTGGCTGTCAACTTAACAGGTAAAACAGAGTTGGATTAAGAGACTTAAAAGTACATACCAATTTAAAACATAAGATTTATTGCTTTGTAGTTTGAAATGAGATAAAATGAATAGACAATTATAACATTTTATAGTAAATATAAATGTATTTAAGTTACATATACACACACAGTGAACAGGAATTAAGTAAAGTGGATGCTTTGGTGAGCCCTACCAAATGCATGCCAGTGCACAAAACACACATGCAACAGAGTCAGCACGGGAGAACCAGGAATACCTCAATAAAGATGGCAGGACATGGTCACGTGACCTGGCTCTCAGTTAAAATGGCAGTGAAGTCACCTGACCTCAGTTAAGATGGCAGTAAGGTCACCTGACCTCAGTCAAAATTGCAACAGTCCATATTGCATGGAGAAACCATGTTTTTTGAGCTGTGGAAGTTTTAAACATAATAACAAGAAACCTAGAGGCATGATCTACCCTGTTGTTGAGCTGCTGCGCCACAAGCCACAGCAGGGAGCAAGGCAGAAACTGATAACAGCTGCCTTGCAGATCTGACTAATCTTGTCTGTTTCCACAGGACCAGTGGTAGTGATGGCAGGGATAGTTTGAGGAAAAGCAGAGCTAGCAGGATACTGGCAGAGTGTTTACAGGTGGGTGACTGATAGTTTGATGGTTTATACTATAGCTGAAAATGTGCAAACATCACAGGACCTATAGGAGGACATCTCCTCTCTACAGATGGAGTATTAATGAAACAGTGACACCATAAAGACTATGGGAAAACATCTCTTCCCTACAGACAGGGTGTGGATGAAGTCTGACTGGCTCCACATCCAGATGACTCTGAAACAAGAGGCTAGAGGACATTCCAAGCAGTGCCTCACAGTGGGGACCACTTATGAGTGGTCCAAAAGAAAAGAAAAAAGAAAGGAGAAATAAAAATTTGAGGGACCCCGGGCCCCAAATCTAATGCACCACACAGTCTGTGCAGTGCTAGCACAGGACTAACCTGTTTAGTCCAATCATGTTTTTAGCTATGGGAAGCAACTAGAGATGAATGTCAGTGAAGGGCTCAACCACAGCTGTGAAGACTGTGGTTGGGGGCTAGAAGGGGAAAATTTATCACCAAAGCCACTGGTGTGTGTAGAGGCTGGCATTCAAGCAGATAGAATGTAGAGCTGTTGTAAAGAAACCTGGTTCTGGAGCCCAGAGTTCTACATGTTCTCAGCTGGCCCACCTGAAAGCTGGAGGGAATGTGAGAGAGCCTGTCCGAGTCACAAGCACCAAATGTTATGGTAAAAATAAAACGCTGGGTTCCCTGAGTGGCTTATGGGCCATGAGGGCCAGAGGATCCTAAGCAGGGACCCAGGTGGTGAGTGAGAGACAGAAATAGATAGATGATAGATAGATAGATAGATAGATAGATAGATAGATAGATAGATAGATAGATAGGCACGCCATGCAGAGTGAGGTTGGATAATTATTTAGTGGGTTAAAAAAGGGAAGTGGGAAGAGGAGGGTGAAAGAGCAGAGAGAGGCAGAGAGAGAGAGAGAGAAAGAGAAACAGAGAGGAGAGCAGAGAGGAGAGGAGCCAAAGCAGCAGCTAACTCTTTAAGAGAGAGACAAAAAGGAAGGAACTCAGGCTAGAAGCAAAAAGAAGATCTGCTTTCCTCAGTGGACAGGGGAGGGAGTGGTCAGGGCTTGTGTCGTAAAGGAACAGGACAGACCATTAAAATGTACACATGTGCAAAGAAGTATCTCTCACATATTACACTCTAATCTGTGATAGTAACTAGAGGAAACACCAGTGCTCATTAGGAGAGAAAAACCATAAGTCTAGCAGTTGATAAGACCTGAGCATCACAGACGTTTACCCTAATAGGTTTCTGGGCAACCTCGGAATTCCAGAGCATATGACCAATGCCAAGTTATTATGTAAACATAAAATTAGCTACCATTGAATGACTATGGCATCAGGGCTAGAAAATTAAGTGAGTTGCCTCAGAGTCATATAGTAAAAAGATACAGCCAGAAGTGCAAAGCAATTGGTCTGGCCTCAAAGGCTATGTTTTCAACAAGCATACTGGAACATATTGTCCAGGAGCCACAAACCTGAAAAGCCATGAAACATCCCACCACCAAGGAATTCCTCGCTCTGTGCCACTCTCACTGGGACTCCTTTGTGTGGACAGAAGTGCATTGAGTTCTTGTCCCAAAAAGGGCAGAGTGTAATGTCCTCTCCATGAGCATGTGGCTGCATCCAAAGCTTTCCTATTGGCCAAACAGATGCCCTGCCAGATGGTAGACGCTTGGACATGAGATGTACTGTGGAAGGCAGCCAGAACTTTAGCTTTGTAACTGTTGTAAATGTCACTGTCTCTCAGACTAGACAGCTGGACAGAGTACCCAGAGCCAAGCAGGTGTTAACCAGGCAGCACATGGTTTCATTTCCAGAGGGAAGAAAACTGCAGGGCATGGAGATACACCCAGCACTGCGAGCTTGGAAGAGTTTTGTCTGTTCTGCCGATCAGCAGAATTCAATACACCTGCAAGTCAGGGGACCATCGAGGAAAATTTTGATTATTCACTTATTATTTCTATTTACACAGGACCCTAGATACTCAGTAGTTACAGATCTATGTCCTAACTACCTGCTCATCGTTTATTCTGTGACAAAACTAAGAGCTTGTCTTTTTCCTCCATGAAGACTTTCTTGATCTTGTCTAAGAGTTAACTAGGTGACAACCAGGCTCTTTTGATGTTCAGACCTATAGGGGGAAAAGATATTATATCGCATAGTTGGAGGTTAATATAGAAAGAACTACACAGGGCACATAGGAGTAAATGGTAGCCTTGACACAGCCACACAAAGTTTCCTCAGCAAGAAACGCTTTGATGGTCCTCAATGTTTAAGCATTTACAAAGCATAATTGAAGAAAATCAAAGAATGTTAAGACCTGAGGCTGAGAGTTCTCACTACGGGAGGCTCTGAACAGTTTAGTATAGATAGGGCAAGAAGCTTTGCAGACGTATGTTGGTGTGGATTTGCTATGTAATAGAATATGCTCTCCCTCGGAGGTACACATCAGCAGGCTGTGGTGCTCTGGTTATAGCCTCAAGACTGGCTTACTCATTTGCTGGGGTTGTGTTCTAAATAGCGTTTGACTGGAGGCACTGTTCATCACTTGGTCATCTTCCTTCCAAAACCAGCAGGAAAAATTCTTCTCATGGTGTCAGAAACATAAAAAGAATTTTTAAAAAGCCAGGTCAAAAATCTAATCACTGCTTCTTAAAGTACTGCCCATGCCACATGAGCTCCTATCTAAAGAATGTCACATGGTTTGTCTTGAGACAGAGTAAAGGGTGAAGGGATGGCACTGTGGAAGTGTTAAGACTCTGAAGTCCTCAGCAAACAAGAAAAGTAACTGAGACTGTTGGAAAAGGCAAGCAGGAAACAGATTATGGGATGCAGTATATACTGGGCTAATGATACTTTCACTTTCTCTTGTCCTGAAAGACACATGGGCTTAAGAACAATTTAAATAAAGATTGTTATGCTACATGTGCATTTTAGACCCTGTATCTGATTCCTATATAGAAGACAAACTGGAAACTGTCAGATAGAAATGAAAGTGTGCTGAACTTTCCTTCCATTTTCTTTCCTTTTATATATGATTAGGATGGTTTGGGATATTCTTCTTGAAGGTTTTGCTAGAATTATACTGCAATCCATCTGGTCCTGTTTATTCACTGGGAGACTTAACTACTTCTTCAATAGTAGTGCTGATTATGAGTCTGTTAAATTTAATTATTTCATCTTAGTTTATCTTTTGTATGTTGTATGCAACTAGGCATTCACCCATTTCTTTTAGGTTTTGCAAAGTCATGGAATAAAGGTTTATAAAGTGTGTCCTTTGATTTTCTGAATTTCTTTGAAATCTGCTGTAATGTCTCTGTAATTTGAGTCTTCTCTATCTCGTTGCTAATTTGACTAAGACCTTGTCAATCTTGACTAATTTTTGCAAAGAATCAGATTTTTAACTGATTTTAATTTGCTTCTGTTTTATTAATTTTAGCCCTGATTTTGATTATTTCTCCTGGTATACTATTTTGAGATTTGATTTTCTCTTGTCTTTTGAAGGCTTGAAAGTACATCATTAAATTATTAATTTGAGATATTTCAAATTATTAGATGTAGGTACATAGTGCTATAAACCTTCCTCTTAGGGCCATCTGTAGTGGGCCCCTTAGACTTTGTGTTGTGTTTTCATACCCAGAAAGACAAATATTGTACATTGTCATTCATATTCAGATCCTAGCCTTACTCAAAAACTTTTGTTCTGTGTGTTTAACTTAGAACACAAGTGGAAGCCAGTAAACTTTTATTTGGAGAGGATCATGTTGAGGGTGGGGAGATGGTTGGTTATATGTAGAATAAAAATAGTGAGGTGCGTATAAAGGGCTTAAGTAGGGAGGGGTATAGATTAGAGTGAAAATCAGGGGGTGAATGGGAAGGGATGGGTATTAAAAGCCTTATGGAAACCTATCTCATAACCAAGTTTAATAAAATGCAGGTGGAAGAGCAGTAGAACACATGTGAAATTGAAGACATTGGGTAAGTTGTAAAGGATAGAAAACTAAGCAGAATGAGACAGGCGAGTGAGGAAGACAAGGGAGTAGTGGATTGGGTTCACCAAAACTAAGATTTTGTTTTTAAATCTTAAGGAAATTAACCAGTTATAAAGTTGATTTCAAAATACAGCTTAAAAAGAAAATAATTCAAATAGAATTATTCTACATGTATGGGCAATGCTGTTTGCAGAATACATGGGTAATTAAATGGAAATTATTATATGAGGTATGAGATACCTGCCAATGAGTTATTATTTATGGACGTACCCCCAGAAGTTTCCAAAACAGCAGAGGCTACTGCCATTGCCCTTGGCCATGCTAACACAACTTACCAGGAATGTTTTTTCCTGCTGGTTAACTTTTACAGTGCTAGGACAGTACGATGGAGGATTTGAGGAAGCAAAGACATCAACACGATTACCCAGTCCTGGACCCTGCATGCTGCAACATAGACGTGCCAGGCAAGATGTACCTACTGGTACAATATCTTGATTGTGATAACTAATTGACTTTCTGATTGGATGTGAAACCTGTTCCACAGGAGGGAATTTCATTCCTGGTACTGTAACTCTGAAAAAAACCTTATGGCTGGGAAGATCATAGACCCTAAGGTAGGATCTACTATTGCTAATTTGCTAAATGACCATCCTGTCAAGTTAGATTTTAAGTGTTTGTACTTATACGGGCTGTTTTCCACTCTGGTAGAAAATCTTCTTTCTGTGTGGACAACAGTTATTGGAGACACAAACTGGTTAAAGCACTAAGAACAAGACACTCACTGTTCACTCCTAAATAAGCATCTCCATTAGCTTCCCAGCCCAGCCAAGCTTCTGGGTACACCCCCGAGGAGGAAACAGGAAGAATGTTAGAGCCAGAAAGCAAAGAATAGTGTTGTGAAATGTTGTATTCTGGATAGGACACAGTTATGATAATAATGAACTCACAGCAGCTACAGCTACCTGAACAAGACCCTGCATGAACCAAACCACCAAAATCCCAATATAAATAGGATATATTTTCTCCAGGGCCAGCCCTTTAATAAGGATTTATTGGCAATGGATAGTTTCTGGGAATAGGAGAATAATTCATTTTTGGAGGATGTGACCTCTGGTAGGCTCACCCACACTCAAATGAATGGCCCCACATATGGGCACACATGGGCAGCAGTAACTGGACTCAGCGGGCTATCAACAACAACAACAACAACAAAAAGACACAACACTGTGAAACATATTGAAAGTAACTCGAGAAAACTGGAGAAACATAGGTTTATGATCATATTTCATTGGATACATTCTCAAAAATAAAGAAAAAAATTTATTGTGAAATAAAACAGTTGAGAATCTCAAAGGGATATATTATAAATAAAGCAGTAGTAGCAGTGGAAGGCATAAAAGTAAATCATTAGATTCAGGTGGTGTATATAGAAAATTAATTAGTATAATATGCAATATTCATAAACTGGTATACAGAGAGGGAAGAAGTAAATTCAAGCTACCTGCTACCATTTCAGCTACTCTGGCTAGACAATGTGCTCCATGAATTCATGTGTACTTGTCTTACTTTTCTGGGGTGATAGAAGCATGTGGCCACCTCCAATGTGTGTGTGTGTGTGTGTGTGTGTGTGTGTGTGTTATAGATCTAAACCCAGATCCTTGTGCATCTGTAGCGGGTTCTTTACCCATAGAGCCACCTCCTCAGGTGCCAAACAATCTTTTTACTTTAGTACTCAAACAGAAAAGAAATTTCATCCTAAAGGGCAAGGAATATTTCTCCCTCACTAGAACCAATGCCTGCTACCTAGAAGAGAGTCTGACAGAGTGTCAATGAATATGTGTCACATGAATCATTAAAAGAAACTCCAGGAAGCATTGGATAATGCCCTTTATATGCCTTTAAATATCACACCTTTCTAAAACAGACTGCCTTCTAACCAACTGCTGTAATCACTAACCAACCGTCTTCCTAGAAAAGAATTGCAATTTCCTTTGCAATTAATCCATTTTATTGTTGCTAGTTCACCCCAAATGTGAGACATTTAAAAAACTCGAGTAAAATGTGAAGCGTTTTATTGTTGTTGTTGTAGTTCCCTGTGGCGCCAGCATTTGTCTATAAACATGAGCTAATAAACCCTGATTAAAAAGCCAAACAGCCTCACATGTGTGTGCTAGAACTGCAAGATGATGCAAGACCACAAAGCCCATTTTTAGTTAAAAGTCACAGTAATGATTTCATCCTTCATAGTTGCCCGAAGAACCCTGAGAAAGAAACCTTCAACTCTTACATTGTTTTCTGTCTTCAGGGTAATGAACCGTATGTGTAGACAGCTGCACCATCTGTAAACTATGGTCATTAATTAGACAGGAGACAGGACACTTCCAGGGAGAGGCGGACGGAGAGAGAAGGCTGAGACTTTAAAAAGTCATGGTGATTATTAATAACAGAAAGGGCAGTGAGAAGGGTAGAATGTCTGTCCTCCATGCTTTTAATATATTACACTGCCCATAGCAATGAAATATTGGAAATATCTGCATTCTGAATGTTTTCTACCTGCCCAAGAAGCCAGAGTTAAGCAAAATAGTGTCTCTCTCACAAGTAAGGTTATACATATTCCATAAATCTGCATAGAATCTCAGACTGTGCCATAGTGGTAAACTATTTGCCCCAAGAATCTGAAGACAACTCAATTTTAAGGAAATATTGAACTATAGTGCAAAACATCTTTTTAAAAAGTGAGTGAAAGACCATCTGACTTGCACGCTTTTGCCCAAGCATCCATTATAAGTCTCTAACTACAACGCAGCATTATGAGAAGACTAGAATCAGCTTATCAAACAAGAACAAAAAAACGAAATTCACTTAGAACAAGCAAGGACAAGGAAGGCTAACAGGTTACAGCTGAAATGTCCGAACCTTATTAGAGAGGTGAATTCAGGCAAATACATAGTATTCTTATTCCTTTCATGGTACACGTTAGATGTCTCTGGAAACACATAAAGAAACAGAGAGTAGCAGGAACACGTGCAAATGATCTTGTTTCCTGAACTCCTGAAATCCTACCTAGAATAGGAAAGCACGTGTCTTTCCAGGAAATAGGACACAAGCCCTCAATAACTGGGACAAATCTGTTTGTCAACACTGTGTTCCTATCACTCCTCAAAGTGGACAGAACATCCTAAATTGGGGTCTTGTTGACTAAATTAAAGAATTCATTCACTAGAAAATGTAACTATCTCATCTATAAAATAGTAAAATAATGTGGTGTAGAATTGGCAATAAGCTAAGTAGTTGGAGTTCTTGAGAATGGGGAAAAGAAGGATCTGGGTTTGACTCTGTGGCAGTGATTCCAAGCCTATGGGTCAAAGCCTCTTTGGGGGTCATGTATCAGACATCCTGCATCTCAGATATTTACATGAGGGTTCATAACAGTAGCAAAGTTACAGTTCTGAAGTAGCAATGAAACAATCTTATGGCTGTGATCACTACAACAGGAGGAACTATATGAACGGGTAGTGGCATTAGGAAGGCTGAGAGCCACTGCTCTATTGGCAATATAGTGGAGCATAGAAATAAAGAAAAATCTAGGGTGGAAGGGATAGGAACGATGGCCAAAGAAGGAAAGTTTAAAGAATCAGTGAAAAGCATGGTCAGGGGAGTTGTGTTGTCTTGTGCCAATATGAGACTTCTGGAGGTTTTGAGGCATGTTCTCTAGGGACCAGAAAGTAACCATCAGAGCCTTTAAGGCACTGCTTCTCTCAAACAGTATATAATTTAAAAACTTTATAAATTAGACTTTATGGCAGAAAAACAGTGGAACAGACCTTTACAAGAGAGAACTGATATTACTTTTGGACACTTGGATGCTGAAAAGGGAAGAGACTATAAAACTTAGAATGACCTTCAAGTTCTTAACTTCCTAGCCATAAAATTTAGTGAGCTCTTAATGAATGTTTTGTGGATGAATAAATAAGACATACGCAATTTTAGAAATGTTATTGTAAAAACTAACGTAAAATGTGTGTAGACTTCTTATTTATATTCAAGGAATACTTGTGGAAAACCATACAGTTTTTCTGAACTATTTAGCAAGGTGAAATACAAGTAAAAAACCGGAGATCCCTGAATGAATTATAGGGATATGTCACAGTCAAGAACTGGCTTGTTTTAATTTTCCCTATTTAAATTTTCCCAGGAGAAGATGAAAAAATGATAGACTTGTCCAGGTTTGGCTTGCGAAAGTCTGATACTGTGGAAGTGGCCAGTAGCCCTCAACTGTGTGACTGAATGGGCTTGGAAAGAAAGTGCTGTCAACAGAGGTGGACCACTGCCCCTTCTTCCCTGCCAAGGGCCTAGGTTGGCTGTGTGTATTCCTGGTGTGAAAAACTGCCTTCACACACACAAAGCACACTGCCTCGTATTTCTACCTTCAAGTCATGTCCTCTCACGGGTCCCTGCAGCAGAGTTCCCTTTGCTCTTGCACAGTACTCACTCATATCTATATCTTACTGTTTTTGTCTAAACTGATTCTGAAACTGAGTGTAAGTCCCCAAAACACCTTAAAAATCATTTCATTTATACTCCCAGGATAAATGCGCAGATGGTTTATGCCCCACTTTTTAATTTCAATTCTTTACAACTGATTCCTGATTGTTAATCAAATTCTAGACATCTAAGATAATTTTATACTCAAGGAGAACATTGTCTTAGTGTCAAATAATTCATTGGACTCTACAGCAATCCTGCTCTTCCACTGAACTTTTGCCTCAATAATCTTTCTTACCATTGGCAGAACCAAGCTTGAGAATGCTGTTTCAATAAACATTTACTAGGCATGTATTATGATAGATATTGAAAAAACTCTGACACGGGTTATGAAATTTTCCTTGAGGAAATAGACGTGTGTTGAAAACTACAAAACTAGTGACAATATGATGTGAAGTATATCCAGTAAACATGCACTTCCCATGTAAAGACCAGCATTGAAGACATGCTCCAGAGAGAATAAAGGAGCAGAAGTCAGCTTATTTTTATTTTGATAATGAAGTCGAGATAAATGGTCAGAGATTCCAAGAAGAAACAAAAGGCTATGGATGTTCCCAATATTGCTATGAGACAATCTCACAGAAGATCCCATGATCATCCAGCTCTTAAACTCCTTCCTACCCATCATCTGCAATATTCACTGAACTGTCAGCTCCAGACAGTCAACCCTGAGAATATACGCATACGTAACATCATACAGACTGAGCATGCTAAATTTAGGGATATGTGTGTATATAAATATATACATCCAAAAACAATTAGTGAAAAAGAGTTCGTGAATTTGGAGGAGAGCAGGAATATGTATATAGGATGATTGGAAGGGGAAACTGGTAAGGGATAATGTATAAATATATTTCTTTGGATGGAAGCATCACCTTGGCCCCTGGCATTTATGCTGTAGAAATAGCTGATAATTCTACATGCAAAGCCACAAGAAGCAGGAAGAGATTGACACTGGGCCTGATTTTGGCCTTTGAAATCTCAAAGCCCACCTGCAGTGACACACTTCCTCCAAAGAGGCCACACCTACTCCTTCAAAGTCACAGTACTTAATTCTTCTCAAGCAGAGCCACTCCCAGATGACTAAGCATTGAAATGACCTATGGAAGCCATTCTTATTCAAATCACCACACATACCAAATTAAATTTCACCTCACCATCCTTTATAAATGTGCCATCATCATCTCAATTAACCAATGAGGAAATGGAACATAAAGAGAATTAAGGAAAGTAATCCAGATAATACATTTGTAAATTGTATTGTTGTAAAGACCCAAAGTAAAACATATGTTTACCTAACCTTTGACTTAGATCCAATTTTCTATGGTTTCTATATTTAAAAACATATATTTAAAGTATTTTTATTGTAGACTAACAGAATTATTTGTAACCTTTAAAAAAGGCCAGACAAGCTGGAGGGAATCATAGTGTTCTTTTGAATGAGAGATCTGAGAGCAAAAAGAAACAGGTGAATGATGCAGATAGCTAGCCGTTTAACTGAAGAAAAAAAACTAACAACAGATTCTGATGTGTTTTGACTGAGTCTCAAATGTCTGATCATGTTGCATTGTATATAGCAAATAAAAGCCACAGTCATGCGTATCTCTTCTTCAAACAGAAGTTTAAAAAATACTGACATTGCCACCGAATCCCCACAGCCACTGTTGCCAAAGACTGAAGTTACACAAAACGGATTTTGTCTAAGGAAACAAAGGTAAATCTCTGGTGATTTGAGCATCCCGAAGATAAATATTTTTATTTGTGGTGGAAGCAATCCAGGCACATTTAGGCTTTGATGAGCTATCTTTGAAGGGATTTGCCTTTCTTTGTCAGAGTTGATTTCTATCTAGCTCTTCCCCCAGGAGGAAGGATGCTTTTGTATCATCTGCTATCAAGAAGAGCCATGCTGGTGTACAGCTTCTGTCTCAGGCAGAGTGAGAGCATAGCACCCCATTAATGGCCGCATGTGATTATTCTAAGATGTGATCCACCATTGGGAAAATTTTCTGGGTTCTGTCACCATCAGAGTAACACATCATTCTGATCATTGCCAAGAAAAGGATTTAACTTGGTATTCTGAAATGAGCAGACAAGCTGTAAGCAGGCACTGTCGAGCACCACCATGTGCCTTTTGCTTTACAAAATGACATATTTAGACATCTCCTGCTATCTCTTTATCTCCAGTAAGGGCAGAATTATTTGTTTTTGTTGCTGTTGTTCTATTAATTTTAGTTTTAGTAAGCAAAATCTTAACTTTTGTAGGATAGTGAGTGACTACTTAGCCAAGGAATGCAGCTTTCCAACTAGTGGAAGAAAAATAAAATGTTGTGGTACTCTAGCTTTTTAAATAAATTCAAAACTTTTTATTCTATTTGTGGCACACTTGGTCATCAAAACAGTCTATATGAAAGACAAAGATAAGAGCATAAAATCCATGTTAATGGGAGAAAGTTGAGACAGACATGGTGGGAATCAGGCTAAACACAAAGGTAAGCAGTGAAGCTAAGATATCACTAGGAAAATAGGGGATTTGATAAGTCACTTAACAAAATCGAATCATTCTATAAATGTAATTGAAATATAAACAAAATTATGATCAAATATGCATCTACAATGTGAATAAATTAAAAGGCTACTTTACTGTAATAATACACCATTTGAAAGCTTCTGAAAAGTATAAGGAATCTGAAGGAGAAAACACAACCATGTCTCAAAGGAAGGGCAGTTTCCTGTTGATGCGTCTCCTAGCTCATCTACATGGTTCACGTGACTGAACATATTATATAAACTACTTTTATGCTTCTGATAGTAAGGTCTAAGTTAATTTTCTTATTTATAAACTCTTTAGATATTTCACTTTATTTCTTGCTAAAACGCAAGTAACAAAATAGATTTCATTCATGGTACAGATCTAAGCAGAGAATTCTCAGCAGGAGAATCTCAAATACCTGAAAGACACTTAAGGAAATG
Source organism: Chionomys nivalis (assembly GCF_950005125.1). NCBI lineage: Eukaryota > Metazoa > Chordata > Mammalia > Rodentia > Cricetidae > Chionomys > Chionomys nivalis. The sequence continues at coordinate 5,618,813 of NC_080108.1, forward strand.
TTCAATATCCCTCCCTAGCCATCAGGTAAATGCAAGTCAAAACAACTCTGAGATACCATCTTATACCAGTCAGAATGGCTAAGATCAAATAAACCAATGATAGTTTATGCTGAAGAGGATGTGGAGTAAGGAGAACATTCCTCCATTGCTGGTTGGATTGCAAACTCATATGGGCACTTTTGAAATCAGTATGGCAGTTTCTTAGAAAATTGGGAATCAGTCTACCTCAAGACCCAGCAACACCACTCTTGGGCATATGCACAAAGGATGCTCAACCATAGTACAAGGACATTTGCTCAGCTATGCCCATAGAAGCATTATTCCCGATAGCCAGAACCTGGAAACAACCTAGATGCCCTTCACCTGAAGAATGGATAAAGAAAATGTGGTACATTTACAAAATGGAGTACTACTTAGTGATTAAAAAAAAATGAGATCTTGAAATTTACAAGAGAGACATATATAAATTCTCCTGGAAGGGGAAATAGACAAGATCTCCTGAGAAAAATTGTGAGTATATGCATGGGATAAAAGAGGAAAAAGGGGGAAGGAAGGATGGAAGACGGGAGGGGAAGGAAAACATCAGGGAACAGGAGGGTCAAAATTGGAGATAGACAGAGAGGGAGAGTAAGGAAAGAGATATATCTTGATTGAGGGAGCCATTCTGGGACTGTCAAGAACCCTGGTGCTAGGGAATCCCCAGGAATCCACAAGGATGATCCCAGCTAAGACTTTAAGTAGTACTGGAGAAGGTAGCTGAACTGGCCTTCTCCTGTAATTAGATTGATGGCTACCTTAATTGTCATCACAGAATTTTCATCCAGCAACTGTTGGAGGCAGATGCAGAGATCCACAGCTAAGCATTGGGTCAAGCTCCCAGAGTCCAGTCAAAAAGAGGTAGGAGCAATAACATGAGTGAAGGGGTTAAGACATGATGGGGACACCCACAGGAAACCCTACCTGACCTAGTGGGAGCTCACTGAACTCCAAAGTGACATCTGGGGAACTGGCATAAAACTAAACTAGGCCTTCTGAATGCGGGTGACATTTGTGTGGCTGGTACAGTCTGTGGAGTCACTAGCAGTGGGACAAGGACTTATCCCTAGTGCTTGAATTGACATTTTGGAACCCATTCTTCTTGGAGGGATACCTGCTCAGCCTAGATATAGACAGGAGGGCCTTGGTCCTACGTCAAAGTGATATGTGAGATTTTGTTGACTCCCAATGGGAAGCCTTACCCTCCTCTCTGAGGAGAAAATGGGTGTGACGTGGAGAAAGATAAGGGGATTGGGAGAGGGAACTGGGATTGGTATGTAAAATGAGAAAAAAAATGTTTTAAAATAAAAAATGAAAAAAGACAAAGATATCTTATTTTATAAATGTAAGAGAGAGAAAGAGAAATTGAATTCAATAAAGCATGTATTTGGCTACTCATAGCAAGATTCTTATCAGAGTATTTATCCCACAACAACAAAGATCAAGTCTTTTATGAGCCTGGCACCTGACAAGTATTAGACTTTCAATGAATAAAGCATGACATTTTAAAAAGATAATGAATGCATGCACTCAGCTTAATTAATCACCGAATTTAAAAATAGTGTCTTAGTTATTTTCTATTGCTATGCTAACACACCATGACCAAGGTAACTCATGAAAGAAAGCACTTAATTGCCTTATCATTTCAGAGGATTAGAGTCCATGGCAATCCCGGCAGAGAAAACGGCAGCAAACAGGCACCGGAATAGAGCAGAAGCTGAAATCTCACATCTTGAGATATAGGTATGAGGCAGAGAGACATAAGTATGAGGGTCTGGCCTGGGCTTTTCAAATATCAGATATCATCTCCAGTGACACACCTCCCAATCCTTCTCAAACAGTTCCATCAAATGGGGAGCAAGCATTCGACTAAAAGAGCCTATGGGGTCCATTCTCATTCAATCACCACAGATGACACAATTTTTGGAAAATCATTTTGTATGAGAGCAAGTGTACATGTAAGGGCTAGACGTGGACTTCGGATGTCTTTCCTATGCGTTAATTATTGAAACAAGGTTTCTCACTGAACCTAGAGTTCGCTGTGTGTCAGGCTGGCTGTCCTTTGTCTCTACCTCCACCTTCCTATGCCAGCGCTGGAGTGAGTGTACTTTTATATGGGTGCCAGAGATCCAGACTCAGCTCCTTCTGTTTGCTAAGTATAGATTGTTAGCTAAGCCATTTTCTCATCTCATTCTCAATTTTGAATTTAAATTATACCTATAAAGTTCCATGTAAACAATTATTTGAGTAATAATTATTATTAGGAAGTACTATATTAACAATAATAATCATTATTCATTCCATATAGATAACAGCACTTACGCTTCATATAAATGTATATTAACTTACAGTTGGTATATGTATGATTTCAAAATGACTGATACATTAACAGTAATGCTTTTCTTTCTACTAATAAATGTAGCACTGCTTTTGATAAATTGAAAGCATGATATACAAACCATCACAAGTGTCTTTAATTAAAACAACAAAAAAACAGACTTCATTAAAATTTAACAGTTTTTTTTAATTTTTTGAGTTCAGATATAAATGCAAGCTATGACTTCAAAGCTCTTCAAACAAGTGACTTCAAAAAGCTGAGTTTATTTAAGCTCTTCTTTAAACCTGTTTCTTAACGATATTCCACTTTGCTTTTAAAGCTATACTGCTTCTTTATTTTGCTTTCTCTCTCCCCTTCAAGGGTGCTACTCTTTATTTTCTTTTCAGTCTTGTGTGACTGCTAACATTGTTTGATCAATGAAAAGTTTTCTGTTTCCCAAAGGAATGGAATATAATAAAGCTGTTCTACTCCAACAATTAAAAACATTTTATTGTCCAATAAAGTATGTTTCTTTTTTCTAGCAACAACCACACTACATTAATTCAGACACTAATTTGCACATGATGTATTATTGATAGAATTTTATGAGCATTTATTACTAAAATGTATATACATATACATATATATTAGATTATATGTTATATTTAGATCACATAAATATCCAATCTGAGTCTTTTTTCTACTTCGATGTAATGAGAATTTTTTTTCTTTTTTATAAAATAAGCATGCAGTGGTGAGTCCATAAATTAAAAAAAATTACACAAAGTGGAAGCATTTTGAAAAGCATGTAAGCCAAAATTAACTGAAACCATTTAGAAAGGATGTTCACTGACAGCTCTTCATCAGGCACCAACTGCTTTCACGTTGATTCAGATAAGAATGCAAAGAAGTTTTATTGGGATTTACGCACAACTTAACATATAAGTAAAATAACCTGGAATTACCTCTGCAATATCAAAATAGACCTTTCTGAAATCCTGGTATATTTCTCCTTTCAGAAGAAAGGTTTTGAAAGAGATTAAAATTGCTATCGTCCATGAAACTCTCAGACTCAGAGGGATTGGCTACCTTGTCCTTCACTGAGATCTTCCTAACTATACACCAAAGGATAGAGTTGAAAACCAATTCTCATGCATGAGGCTGTCAGACTCATTTTTAATACGCTAAAATGAAATCTACAGGTCAAAGTTTAAAAATCTGCTTATGACATGCTAAATGTTTACAATTTAGATGATGCCTGCATATGCAGCTTCCTCTCGTGCCCGACTTCATCTAGCTGCCCAGTTTAGCTTCAGCAATGTGTTCCAGCTCCTGATGCGCCAAATTAGTGTTCACTGTTGTGCCTTTGCACTCATTAACTCTGCCACAAGTGTCTTTCTTTCTGCCCATTTTCTGGCTGGCTACTTCTCACCCTTCAGCTAAGACTGAGCAAATATGTCTCTTATCACTACGAAGAGGATGTCTGACCTTTTCAATGTTGAAATGCAACATTTCTACAAATGTATTGGTCCCTGACTCCTAGTTATTCCAGGATACATGCAGCCAATGATCCACAAACTGAACATGCCTGAGAGTAATGGAAGTTTGTGTGGTATAGGTAAACAGAAAAAAAATAACATGATAGCATGAGGTGTGGTAGAAAATGTAGACCACAGTCATTGCTATTACTATCACCCCCCCCAAAAAAATGATGTGACATTTTCAGGTAGATGATGGAAATGGAAAACATTATACTAAGTGAGGTAACCCAGGCCTCAAAAGATAACAAGGACAGAGGTCCTTTTAATTACGGATCTATATTTTAGTATGTAATCTGAAGAGGCAGGAAGATGTAAATATAGAACACGTGCATGAAATTCTTCAAAAAAATAAAATACTTAACGTATTTTTTTTCTTAGCACTTAATTAAAAGAGGCCAAGTGGCAAACCCTCCCTTCATAAAGGGTAGACAGATATCTTCTAACTAGGCACACTGAACACTGGACTTAGTTTTTTTTTAGACTGAACATGTGTAAACATTAGTTTTATACCCATCCCCAGAGAACATCTGAGTTTCTGCTCTCTGTTGTTTTCTGAAAATTGACTTTAGATTTAGATTTAGTTCTGATTAAAGAGAAAGGGAGAAAGAGTGAGTGAGAATATATTTTTATACACTCCTCCTCCATCTCCCCAGCATACCTAGAAAAGGTCTGGGTCCTGTTTGTTCTCCCGTGACAACCTATGTTCACCCAAAGGTATGTACTTCTATATTAATACTTCTTGTAATTATATATCAACATACTGATTTTGATATATCATTCATCCAAGTATGTGGATGATAGATATTAAGCTCTTCGTAAACATTCATTAAACTGAATTCCCCTTAACTCAGATCATTCCCAGAGCTCAGATCATTCACTAGGGAAGAGAAAACTGGCAGGGAAGTCTCAAAGTAAGTTAGATGTGATCTCCACTTAATAACTTACTCATGAATGAGGTTGGGCCAAAATATGTCTCTCTGAGCTTCAGCATCTCATACTAAGATGTACAAATGAAGTGGATTTAAATGCCATTCAGGGTCACTGGGCCTGGTGCACAAATGAAGCCCAGAAGGCATTTAAGATAATAAATTGATGGATATTTCTTTGAGGTCGTGAGATCATTGTAGCTATGAAATTATGTTGTAGATTCTATCTGAAACATCAATAAAATGAAGTGAGTCGTAACTATAGATGTGTGGTTAAAATGTTGGAGGACTGTCAAGGGGGGTTTCTGTGCTTTTATAGAATCCTGTATAATGGCTAATTCTGAGCAAAGGCAAGGGACACCGAAGCCAAGTCTCAGACTGGCCCGTCAGCGACCTCTAGAGCTCTTTTGGTTTCGTGCAACTGTATTGTTAATTAATGTGTATTAATTCTGGTAGATCTGTTCTCATTAAGCTTTCTTGGGTAGAGGCAGTACAAATGAAAACAGGGATTTGCACAGCTCTGACTTGGGGGCTTACTGACTTTCTGAGTGCCAGGTCAGGTTTTGAAAAGGCTCTATCTAGGCTTAAGCAAGGTTAGCTAGGCAAGCTCCCGCCATCACACATTTGACAAACCTGGATGATTGTGACAATCTCTCTTGAACAATCTTCCACAGTCTCTCACCTACCACCTGGGACTTCACACATTCTAGCTCCTGTTCCTGAGTCATAATGTAATTTTGCAAATATCCAAAAATCCAGCACTGCCACGCCCTGTAGGCTTTCAACTGCTGAAAAACAGACATCGCTTCTGCCCATATCCACAGTACCTTGCATAGCTGCTTATCCTGTAGAATGGTTTAAAATTTCAAGTCACAGTGTGTGGACCAACCCCTCGCGGTCCTGACTTCCTTGTTCATATTCTCCCTCCTTCTGCTCTTCAAGGGGACCTTGGGAGCCTAGTCCGGTGCTCCTATGTGGGTCTCTGTCTCCATCTGTCACTGGACTAAGGTTTTATGGTGATATTCAAGATAGTCATCAGACTGACTACGGGACAAGGACAGTTCAGGCACCCTCTCCTCTGCTGCCCATGGACCTAGCTGGGGTTATCCCCGTGGACACCTGGGAACCTCCCTAGAGCCAAGCCTCTTGCCAACCCCAAAATGACCCCCTTAATTAAGATATCTTCTTCCCTGCTCCCATATATGCCCTTCTTCCATCTCAACCATCCCACTCCCCCAAGCTCTCCCCAATTCTCCCCTTCTCTTTTCTCTCTCCACCTCTCCCCTCCCCCTCCAGTCCTAAGAGAAAGCAGGGTACCCTGCCCTATGGGAAATCTCAGGCCTTCCCCCCTCCATCCAGGCCTAGGAAGGTATGCATCCAAATAGACTAGGATCCCAAAAAGCCAGTACATGCAGTAGAGGCAAATTCCAGGTGAGTGGGGGAACAGAAGGGTAAGGGGAGGAGGGAAGAGAGTGAAAGTTTTAAATGATATTATTTATAAAGCAATGATATTATTTATAAAAAAAATAAAAAGAAAAGAAAATTCAAGTCACGGGAGTGTGTATTTTAAAGCTGTGTCAAGAACGGCGCCAAGGAACACATGTAAATAGCTTTTACGTGGTGTTCAGACCCTACTCTGTTGCCCTTTATTCTTCTTGCTGTGCTCCGAGGAAGACAGTCCCCTTACCCAACACATTGGCAGTGACTGGGGAAGCTGTTCCTGGCATCCTACAGACCTGAGAGCAGTTTTGTGTGATAGCAGCAATCTCCTTGGGGATCTAAATGTATCCCTGGCTGTATCAGAATTTTGGTCAAGCGGATAGATTCAGTGGTACTGGAAGAAAAATTGGAGAGTATAAACCATGAAATTAATTACAAACATCTATTTGCTCTGTTGGTACTGTAAAGGATATACAATTTGCTTCTTCGCAACTGCATAGCACATATCTTTTTCTGATATCTTCAAAATTAGCTCCTTTTCAAACTTATTTTTCTCTTACTTGTCTTTGGGGGTAATCTAACAAATTTGCTGAGTTTTAATTTTTATGGTGACTTCTTCCCCACTCCCTTGACAGCCACAGGATTTTTACACTCCTCATCAGAAAGGTAGACAAAGAGGGAATTTAGTCAAAGGATATTGTTTTGTTGAATTGTGTCTTAGAACAAGGCGATTTCTCATGCCTAGAATATCTACTATTTGTATTTTCAGCAGCATAATTTTTTAATTAAAAATCCTCAGCTAGCTCTGAAGACTCTTGCTCAATCTAGACAACCCTGGAGACAGCCATTAGGATGCTGTTCTTCCCTTTCTACTTGACACTGTCTTTTTCTTCTCCTTCACACCTGTAGTTTCAGCCTTTATAAATTTATAGACTTGGTTTCTTATTGATCACTTACCATTTTCAGAGCTCAGTAGACCTGTCCTGTCCTGATTTTTTATTGCTACGGCAGCAATACAAAGGTTAGAAATGAAAAAAATTATCACACATAGATACGAAGTTGTGTATCCATCCACAATCTATTGTTACTTTGAAATATTGATCTTACAGAATAACTGGAACTAGCCTGAAATAAAGCATTAGAGAATCTAGCCCACGCAGTGTCCATGAAAGAACTATGAAAAATGAATTGTTCCTTTTCCATTCTAAGAAATTGGGCCATGTGGAAGATGACAAAGAACACATGCCATGGTGCCATCTGCCTTGCTTGGGGATGCTGAGTCAGCTTCTTCCTCGGGGTGTCTCAAAATCTATTTCCCTGAGAATAAACTATTGAAATTTCCGCATCTCTAGAGAAACATATTCATCATAAAACCTGGTATTAAAGGCTCCAACTGTTATGAACAGTAAAATCAAGTATTTCTGCAATATATAATTTTCCCTTCGATATTGTTCCCCCTCGATACTGAATGCTTTGGAAACTAAACAGCTTTATTGAATCCTAATTTTAACATACCAAATAAGTGAACTGCATTACATGTGCTATGACCCATACACCATATCGTCTGCTTTTCAAATGTCACAACATCTTGGACACCTTGAGATTACAACGATTCCTTTCTTCAGTCCAGCAGAATCTATCTTGAAGTATTCTGACTGTCAAGCTTTCCCTATTTATAAAGTTCTTATCATGCAGCCTATTTTAAGGTTCTTTATTTGGTTTTGTTTTAGACAGGGTCTCACTTTGTAGTCCAGGCCAGGCTTTAAATGAGGTTTTTCTTCTGTCTCCATGTCCACACAGACCTGTTGCATGAGTGTGACCAGGATCAAGAGTAGAGCAACCTCACATGCTCTCACTGAGTGTGTGATGTGGAAGACTGTGTCTGTCCCCGTGCATGTACTTGTAAGTGCCAGACGTTGACACTGGATATCTTCCAAGCATTGGGATCATAGCTGAAAACCACCACACCTTCCACAAACTATTGTTTATAAATTCTGTAGATCATTAGAGGATCATTAGAGGCTTGCTATTCTGTTTACCCCACCTTTGCTCCTTGAAAATTTTCTCTAATCTCTCCTGCCTTTCATTGCTTTATCAATAAGTAAATTTTCTTTTCTTCTGTGTGATACTAATCTCTTTTCAGTTTGCCTTATAGTTATTTTTCACCAATCCAATAACAGGCTCCTTAGTGTCAGAGTTACACGGCACCCTGTACAGACGAGCTCTCAGACCTATTATGGGAATTTAACCAATATGCAACAGTAGTGGCACCTCACACATTTCCATTGAGTGTGCAGTGTATAATAGTGTGTACGTACATCCCTGTGTGTGTATTAGCAAGGGCCTGAGGTTGACACTGGATGTCTTCCTTTGTTATTCTTCACCGTGTTTATTTTTTCTTTTAAATGGAGTCTCTCACTGAACCTGAATTCAGCTAGACTGGCAGGCTAGGAATACCCCTGGGCTCCTCCCGTCTGGATTAGAGACTACTGTCACCACACCCAGTTTGTAACATAGGTGTTCCGGGCATCCTCACTCAGGTCCTCGTGTTTGCACATAAGGACAGCACGCATTTTAGAGATCAAGCCATGACCCGAAAATTTCTCCTAGTATGTGGTTTGCATACACGAATGAACTGCTTCTATCTTATTCATCTGTCTCTTGTCAAGTGGATGATGAGGACCCAAGCAGTTAGATCCTACTAGATAGAGTAGAGAAAAACGTTTTTATTATCCCATGCTAGTATATACCGTGGAACTGGGGACAGACAGCCAGCCCTAACTGTAATTGTAATCATCATCATCATCATCATCATCGTGTGTCTAAGCCACCTCTACCGCACAGACTTTTGTTTCACCTCCTCACTCCTAAATCTAAAGAGACTGAATTCCTATTTTATGTGTTTATAAATAATGTAAAAATGATGTTGTTCCCTTGATTTGTTGAATTAGCTTATACAGTCTAACTATTTTGTCTTCTTTCTCATAGTGGTGTTTTATTATTAAGTAATAAATCTTAAAACTGCAATATTCATTGAATAGTTTCACTCTCATTTATAGCCTAGATCTCTGTTACTCAAGGCACACATTTCAGTGCCCAGGTATAGCAGGACACACCAGTTAATACCCAAACTTGGGAGGTAGAGGCAGGAAACTCAGAAATTTAAGGTTATCCTCAGCTATCTATGAATTCCGGGCCACTGGGATGCATAAGCCCCTGTCTCAAAAAGCCAAACAAAGCCAACAAAAGACTCAAAACAATAAAATCAAAACTCTCCTATTTTATATTTTAGTATTTTTATTAAACACATTTCTGAATTAGAATATAGTTGCATATCTCCCTCTTCCCTTTCCCTCCTCCAAGCCCCCATGCATTCTCCTCCTATTTAGTTATTGTACAATACTGAGCTAGACCTGCCTCTTTTACAGTTTATATATCTGCTGAGGTTCCTTACTTCTGTCATCATGGAGGTGCTTGCCTGTTTCTCATCACTCAAGAGGCAGGAGCATCATGAATTCAAAACCATTCTGGGAAATATAATAAAAATTTATATTTTTTAAAAAAACATTTTCTGGGCTCTAGTGATGGCTCAGTGGTTAAGAGCACGCGCTGTTTCCCTATAGATGCTGATTTCAGCTCCCAGCATCCATGTCAGGCAGCTTTAAACCCCCACAACTTCAGCTCTGAAAGACTGAATGTCCTTTTCTTATAGCCATGTATAACACGTATGTGATCTTTATAAATATTTTATTTTTTTTGAGTATATGTTGCTTCTGTTGCATAAACACTTTATAACACATTTTATAACACATTCCTTAAAATCTGCCCTCAAAAGCAGCAAATCTGTCTACTGTCCCAGCACTCTATTTGTGGGTTAGAGTCATCTGGGCTGCCTGCCTGATCTGCAGAGTCCCCCTGGTTTCTACCCCATGTATAAATTAGAACATGGGGACAGAAATTCAGTCCGTCTGTGCACAGGCATTGCATTTCTTTCTCTTCTAGATTTCTCTCGTCCCCCAAAGTGTATGTTATCCAGCCAAGACTTCTCGACCCATTGTTGCCAATGTATCAACCTTTTAGTACCCTCCCCAAGAAATACAGCAACACCTTCAGACCAAAAGGGCAAGTGAGAGTGAGCTGTGTACTCATAACGTCAGCAGCGTCAGCAGAAGGTTTTCAAGACTACACTCTTTTCCAGTTTCCCTCAGCTTGCTGCTGCTCTCATACATTTAAAGACCTTGCCTAGTACATCCCTGGGGCAAAGTTGAAAGATAATTTACTCCATATTACCAGAATTCACATTAAATTTTCATCTTGACAATACTTATCTAAGACCAAGGGGTTTCTATTATTATTATTTGTTTCTGGTTTGCTGATTAGATGTTAGTTATATTACTCTTGTGTGAATCACACCATAATTGATCTTTGCTAACGCCTAGTTTTTGTTACTTTAAAGTGCAGTGGCAATTTAAAACATTTCTGAGGCTGTTTCAGTGCCAGATCCCAGCTATTTATGATGCTGCTAATGACTTGTCATCATCTTACCCACAGACAGTTAGAGAATTTTCATGCCCCATCTTTACAGCCTCTCTGAAGCCCTTATAACAATTTACATGCTCATATTTTATCAACTCACTTAAATTTCATTAAATCATATGATTAAAATACCACGCGCAGTCACATAAATCAGACTTTTCTTGCCAAAGCTTTGACTTGCAAAAGATTAATTTCGCAGGAAAAGCTCTCTGTGTGTCAAGAGTTCAGAGTGCTTGGTCATCAGTCGGTACTTATTACCAAATGGACAGACAGAGAGATGATAATTGAACAGCGTAGTTAAATGCAAAGTCCTTTAAGGGTACAACACTATTACCCTCACCATTTTATATCTAGAAAACACAAGGTCCAGAAAGAAAGGTCATTTTCTCAAGGTCAATCAACTGATGGGTTCCAAATAATATTGGGACCTAGTTCTTCCTGATCTTTGGCCTATTCAATAAATTTTATTTTGATTAAAAACACACCCTGCTCCCTATACATCTTTAAGACAACAAAATGCTCCTTCCAAGTCAGTATTGTAAAGCATGCCTGAGAAAATTCAAAGATTCTCTCCCTAACGTGTGATGTTCGATTATTCAATAAGTTGTTGACATTCAATCTATTGTTGATTAGATAAAAAATGCACAAGGGACCCTTGCAACACAGCATGAAATTGCATCCACCTCCGGTGAAATAACTGACTGAATGACAAAGTTTTCAACATAATCCAGTTAAACCTAAATTAAACCTTACAGATATTGGTTTTGCTATTTCTCCTGCTATATTGAAAGCTAGCCAAGTTACTCAATGCCTTTTGCCTACTGTTCTTTCAACTACGTCTCTAAATTGCTAAGCACACACTGCATTTGGCCGGATAATTACACAAATTTTAGTTAGGGAAAAATGTAAAGCAAGTAAAACCAGTTTCCTGAGTTACAAAGTCTGGCTTAGCATTCATCCCTGAGGACTATAACATGAAAAGAGCACAAATCTGTATCAACTTCTATCTATTTACTTCCCTTAAAGCTTCTGTTCCCCTTTCACACTATGACAGCACACAAGACATGTCTTAAAGGGTCTTTGCTTTCTTTCACCAAAACTCTCAACTCCTACAAGTTATCACATGATATAAAGAAAAAGATTCACAATTGCCTAATTTTAGAGGCTGTTTTAGATATCATTTATCTCAATGTTTCCCAATCTTTTATTTTCAGAATTCAATTTTTGGGAAATAATGTTCAAATTTCTGCAGAGGCACGAACCTACTTTAATCAAGATCCAGAATGTGGCCAAAGGAGTACAAATTTCTCTTTAAAGTGGAAAAATGCAAAAGGCGTCTTAAGAGTGGCACAAAGTTAAATATTTACTACTGAATCAATTCTATCATAAGGCAGCAGCTACACAAAATGCAGGATTGAGTTGTAAGAGTGGTAAAAATACAGCCTCAGTACAATGAAAGAATATGAGTTGCTGGTTTTCTACCTCTCATAAAAATATGAATTTGGGCTGATAGTTGAGTCAGTAAAGTGTTAGCCATTCAAGCAAGGAGACCTGATTTTGGATGAGTGGCACCCATGTAAAAAATAAACAACAACAACAAGAATAAGTAAATAGAAAACGAAACAGGTTTGGCAGTATCTCTTATAATCCTAGTGCTTAGGAGGCAGGTGACAAAGTAGCCCTAGGGTTTCGTGGCCAGCCAATCCAAACTAACTGTAAAGAGACTGAGGAAGACATGCACACTGACCTCTCACCTCCATAACCAAGTGTACCTATGTCGATATGCACTCATGCACATGTACACACACACACACACACACACAAACATGCATACTCCAGTAGATACAGGCACATGAAAAAGTAAATAAAACATTTGAACAACTAACCACATCAGTAACACATTCACAAGGGCTAAGTATTCCAGGGTAATATTATCATCTGGGAAGAATACAAAAATAAGAAATGAAGGACCAGTGAAAATAGCAACTTAACCTTTAACCTCTGAGAAGTAAGAATGGGCAATAGCTAAAGCCTGTATGGAAGTATCTTGGTTTCTCCTGACCAACAACTCGGCAGGGGATTTCTCATATCTGGTACCAGGGTTCTTACTAGCTGGTCTATGGCTCTTGGAGGGTAAATTGGTCTACTCAAGTCGACAATACATGGATACATATACTTACAAATTATATGTATTATGAATAGGTAAAAAATAATATGGCTCTTGTGGTCTTTCATGAAGAAAGAGTTTATAAAAACAAATGCAAGAAAAATACTTGAGATACAGTTTTACTCAGAATTAGAGTCAAAAAACAGATGCTGCTCCATTCCCGTCAAATAAACAAAAATTCAACTGTCTCTACACTTTATAGCTAAGACTGTGGAATTTTTCAAGAACAGAAAAAGGAGAAAATCCTCTGCAGGGTAAGTTAAAACAACTTTCAGATTCACCCAATCCTTTTCCTTGGGCCTGGAAGTTCGCCTTTGAATTTTGTTTTAAATACATACCTGCTACAAACAAATTGGCACGTTAGAGATTATATATTGTATCACTGTTTGTAAAAACAATGACCAGTCTTGGAAATAACGCATGCCCAACCAAAGGTTAGCCCACTCCCCCTGCTCCACAGGCAAACACCCAGAACTGTAACTCCACTCCTTCTCCCAGGCTTACAGGTTTTAAATCCCTTGGTGGCCACAGAGCCCTTGATGCTTACTGATGGCTCTCAGCCTTTGCATGTCCAGTTTCGTCACCTGACATGCTTAATCCTCCTCTTTAAAAACCCTCTATAAAATTTCTTTTGACCTGGTTCGATACCATCTCTCCTTATGTGCCTTTTGTGACGACATAAACAGAAAATCCTTTAGCTTTGCACAAGAAAGGCTACTGATAAAATGAAAGTAAGCTGAAATGTCTCAGCCTGAATCCACCTGGCAATAAGTGAATACAGAAAACAATAGCAGTAGGAAAGCAATCCCCAAATTGATTCTATCTCTTACTATTTATGAGAGAGACCAACCCTGACTAAATAATATATCATAAGAATTTTTAAGGCTACGCAATAAAATGAACTAAGTTCGAAAGACAGGGAGTAAATCACAGTGGTGGCTTTTTAGCAAAAGTTTACTATTTTTTGATAACTCACACATTCTAAATTAAAGCAAATAGTTTGTAACTGTCTCTTCGAATTCCCCATCTTGATCATTTAATCTTGCCAAACATTCCTTAATCTATGTGTTGCCTCCTTTTGTGTCAGCTTAGCAGGAGCTAGAGTCCTTAGAGAGGGGAAGCCTCAATTGAGGAAATTCCTCCACAGCATTGTTTTTTCTTTTTATTTATTTATTTATTTATTTATTATTTAATTAAAAATTTCCACCTTCTCCCCTCCTCCCATTTCCCTCCCGCTCCCCCCATCCCCCTTCCCCTCCCTCTCCAGTCCAAAGAGCAGTCGGGGTTCCCTGCCCTGTGGGAAGTCCAAGGTCCCCCCCCCCTCCATCCAGGACTAGGAAGGAGAGCATCCAAACAGGCTAGGCTCCCACAAAGTCATTACATGCAGTACGATCAAAACCCAGTGCCACTGATTTTTCAAATTAGGGACCAATGTGAGAGGACCCAGTCCATTATGGGGGGTCACTCCCTGGACTGGTGGCCCTGGCTTCCAAAATAAAGCAGGCTGAGCAAGACACACGGAGCAAGCCAGTAAAGAGCACTCTTCTAGAGCCTCTACACCCCTTACTGAGCCCAGGTCCCTGCCTGGCTCTGAACTGCTTTGGATGATGGACTATTGGATGGAACGGGGAGTGAAAGAAACCTCTTTCCTCCCTCTGCAAGCTGCTGTTGATCACAGTATTTTATCCCAGTAACAGTAACTAAGACGATGAATGGAAACCATTCCCATTTTCCTATAATTGTTGCTGCTAAGGTGTCATGATCTTTCACACATGTCCAAAAAGGTTGGTATTCCAATGTACGTACTAGAGACTTGTGACCAGAGACAGGCAACGAGACAAGGAAAGATAGGCAACACACCCACACTCCCTTCTCCTCCCCAAATCGATTCTGTTAATCGATTAGGTAAAAACCTTACTAAACAATTTTCAAAGTATTGGACAGAAATGTCAGGGGATATAAGTCATATTCAAATGTTTGCTTCTTACATCTTTTTTTTCTGTATCAAAATTGCTTCATTTTCATTTGTTAGGGCTATGTACTGAAAATCAATCCACTTGTTATACACAAGTAAACCTTTAGAATTTTTCCCCTGAATCACAACAAAAGAGAAAGTATGTCATGTTCATTTATGAGACACATTAACTTTTCATGCCCGGTATTCTGTATATTCAGGAAGATACAAGAGAATATTAATTCATATTTATTATTAGATAAATAAGAAAAGAATAGTAGCCACATGAAAAGCAAGGTATTGGGCTGATGTAATCAAAAGAAACATTACCCGTTTTAACTGGCTAAGACAATGGAGTCCTTTTATTAGCACAAACGTTTTTCAGGACAAAATGCACTGACATAATTATTCTGAGGAATACAAATTCAATAAACACAACAGAGGAAAAGAAAACAGCCTAATTTTCAGTAATGATTCCTCTTTTATTTGTATTTTAAAATACCTTCATGTTCATTATGTCTGAGATTGTGCCAGCAATCGTGGGTAGTGGTACTGTAATCATCTGTGATTTATACGGATGGAGCTGAGGCTTATAGAATTGAAAGGAAGCAAAGTTAGTCAGTTCAGCCATTCAAATTAGGAGCCACTTCTGACAATAAAGCTATTCTAGCATAGAGCGCCGCTGCTGCTTCTCTCGAGTAAATTAACTTGGAGTCAAAGGCTTCACAGAGAACTCACTTCATATCAATCTTTATCCCCCACCATTCTTTACAAATAGCATTTCAACTTCAGAAAAATTCAAAACTATTCAAATTTGACTGGGTCTTATCATGAACATGGTAAGACCAAAATGTAACGCATACAATTCGCTGCTGTGTTGGCCATTTAAACTACCATGTATAGGTTAACCATGGGGGTGCATTTTAATAAATATGTCATTAAGCAATTTCCACAATATGCTAGTATCCTAGAACGTATTTACACAATAGTATAGCCTACTGCGTACCTTAGCTATTGCTAATAGGCTAAGACCAGCTTGGCACTGTGTTGAGAAGTGCCATCAATTATGTCAGTGACCTAATTGTATATCCAAAAACTTCTATCAGTATAAAGTAATAGGCTATGTAAGAAATGAAAACATAGTAATGAAATGTATTGTTTTATATGCTAGCTAAAACCTTAGTGAAAGAAAGGAAAGCACCGCCTACACAGAAAATAGCAAAAATTACACAGAGGGTAAGAAATGTGCCACCTGTGTAGGATGTTTCACTGAATGGGGCTTGCAAAAGTGGGCATTGCTCTGCGTGGACAAGGAAGTGAACAGTGAGGCTTTTTAGGACATCATCCTACATTACTACAGACTTCACATGTTGTCCGTTAAGGCTACAGAAACCTGATTAAAACATGTTTAATGAGTTTGCTTTCTTATTTGAGTTTTTTATTCTACTTCATATACTTTAATCTTTTAACTTTCTAATTCTTGTAACCACTCTCAGCTTAAAACAAAACTATACCATAAAGGTGAGTAGATGGTTTTTAAATCTTTATTCTTTTTTGCTTTTAAATTCTTATTTAGTTATTTCTCTTATTTTTGATTCTCTTTAGTTGAAACAGAATTATGTCACTTTTCCCATGTCCTTTCCTCCCTCCAGCTACTTTCCTTCAAGGCTCCCCCACACGCACCCCACTCACGTTGGTAGCCTCTTTTCTTATATTTGTTACATACGTGGGGGGTACACAAATATACAGAGATACGACCTGGAGTGTTCTTTTATATTGTGTATATATGGCTTTAGAGCCTGCACCAGACAACCAACAAGAGGGCTAATCCCTGGAAGAAGCTAATTCTTCTTCTCCCATCAGTCTTTGGTTACCTACAGTTTTTTGTCTAACAATGGAACCCTATGAAATTTACTTCCTTCCATGTCAACATGCCCATTGATATTGTCATGGCTTCAGTCTTCGCTCTGATGTCATTTGTTGGAGAGACTGTTTCACAGAAGACTTCCTGGCATTCTAGCTTTTTCAGTCTTTCCACCCGTTCTTCCAGGATGTTCCAGAAGACATAGCTGTAGGAGCTATAATGTAGATGAATACATGGAGCATGGGTCTCCATACTTATTCTTTTCATTTCTCAGACGTGTCCTTACACAAGTGTCAATTGTATTCTCAAATTTCTAACATTTAATTCTTTTTTTTAAAAAAAATCTAGATTTGCTTCTCTTTAACATGTATGAAAATGAAAACTATCAAATAGATATATAGAATTAAAGATGGCTCTTTCCAGAAACATGAAGGTAATGGTTTTATAATGCCTTTTTTATTGTTGTATGACAAATTAATACAAACAAAGTGCTTTTAAACAATACTTGCTTATTTCATGTTCCTGCTCCTTACTTAGAAGATCTCTGATCAGAGTCTTGGGAGTTTAAAATCTAAGTGTTGGTGGGACTGCAGCTGCACCCGGGATAAGGCCTTTCACAACCACTTTCTGCATTAGCAAACTGATTGCCATACGAGCTGAGCCAGCTCAATCGCGCTACAAACTACCCTGAGGGGAAATAGGACCACTAATAAGACTGAGAAGCAGTCTTGATTAAAGATGAGTAGGAAATAATGACAGTGTTTGTCTAAAAGGTTTCATTCATGACCTTTGGAGCCAGGTGGTGGTGGCACACGCCTTTAATCCCAGCACTCGGGAGGCAGAGGCAGGCGGATCTCTGTGAGTTCAAGGCCAGCCTGGTCTACAAGAGATAGTTCCAGGACAGGCTCCAAAACCACAGAGAAACCCTGTCTTGAAAAAAAAGAAAAAGAAAAAGAAACTGGTACTCAGTTATCCACTAAGGCCTGTTCTAAAAAGTAGAAGTTGAATAATTCAGATAAATAAGTTAAAGCACATTAATTGAATCTCTGCATTTGAAGTAGCATTTGAATCCTCTCTAAAAATCCATTTGTCTCTGTTTCAATTTTCCTGAACAAAATGCTCATCCATTTTGATGAATATAAGCCTTTGAACCATTTCTAATCTGCCCTAGATTTTTAAGTGCGTCATCAAAATCATAGAATCAGAACAGAGAAACTTGAGCTATTACACCTCCATGTCAGTTTTGAGAAAATGAATTTCAACACTGGAGGGAAAATGAGGTAATAGAACCAGAGGAACATCAACTAGAACCCCGGCTCTTTCATGGGAATCAGAGCCTCAAGGAGATAATTACAGTTGTGTTTGGGATAGATGTAATTCTTCATGTGCATGAGGTGTACAATGGCTGGAAACAAGGACACTACAGTTTTCAAGATAGGCATTTAGACTGTGGACAGTAAAATTCGTCATAATATGAAGGACCACTTCACTTATTTCTTCCCTGCAGATATACCAACTGGGATTCTACAACTTCTGTATAAAGCATCAGAGAAACCAAGGGGTAGAGGGAGAAAGATTCTGTGGTTCCTGTACATGAGACATACTGAATAAATCTCAATCAAAGGATCACAAGTAACATATGCTGAATAATAAATTACTACACATCTGCTGGCTTACAACAATGTTCACATATTATTTCCCCATGGCTATGAAATCTGGTCAAATGTAAAATGGTTGTCAGAGACTCGCATCTAGGGTTGAACTCTCATCTGGAGCTTGTGGTCGTCTGCCCAGCTCATTCACGTTGTTGAAATATTATAGTTCCTCGAGGTTCTGGAACACCAGCCTGCATTTTCTCGTGGGCTGTCGGCAACCTGCTGCTCTCAGCTCTTACATCATGCCAGGAAGCCCCCGTGTCGCCAGCTCACAAAACGGCAGTGAAAGTTCTCAGGGCAGAAGGGCCAGGAAATCGAAGGAACCTAATCAAAGGAAATGACTGTTCTATCATTTTCACAAGTTCTGACCACACTCATGAGGAAAGATGTTCTGTGTGTGTGGGCATGACAATCTTGGAAACATTGTATGTATTTGACTTTGTTTATTTAAAAGCTGTCAAGACTGGAGGGGTGGAGAAGATACAGAAAAATAAGTGGTTTTCCTGTACCGTCCTCTCATTTATTCACAGTAAAATTGTATAAATCCTGAAAAAACCAAGCAACCATGCACATTTTTCAAATCCACCCTTTATTGATTGACACCCAGATCAGATCTCTATTTCAGCCATACTAAATCATAATAATCATGATTCCATATTTTGGCTGGAGTTAACAATACTATTTCAAAATTGCTAAGCTAGCAGGTTTTCAGTACATTCATTGCAAAGAAATGTTAAATGTATAGAGTGAAGTTTTAGTTAGCATACTTTGGACCTACTACAATGTATCTATGTCAAGAAATATCATTTATATTGCAGTTGCCAGCATAATCGCTAACTACATTCTAAATAGTTGTCCTTACAACCACCTCTTGTCACAGAAACTTCTTTTTGCAACAAACAGAGGCGATTACAAAAATAACTACGGCCAATCATTATGTGCAGTTGTGAATCCAGTAGATACTTCTACAAAACAGCTTCCACAGCCATGGCTAAGGGAGCATCTTAAGATACGGGACAGAAAGATTGTAACATCGGGGAGTTTGCCATGAGGCTGTATCTTCTACGACTGTCAGAAGCTACAGTCATAAAATCTTACCAAGAAGGCTGCCCAACCATGAGCTGACCAAGAACAGCAATACACATTTTAAAGTGGACTGGGGAAAGCCTAAAAGGCCTCACATCTATGCAAAGAACTACAGGCAATAAGTATCTATCCCAGGGAAAATCACACAAAATGGTTGTCCAATACCAACTGTCTTGAAAATATGCATAAAAGTAATATTGCACAGACTGATCAGGATAAATTAATGCATTTAGGAATACAGGAATATATTTATTTACACAAAAGCATACATTTATGTAATAAGAATTAGTGCAGAAAGAGGCCATGATTTTGAAATCCAGCAAAAGGGGGTATTTGGCATAGTTTGGAGGGAATGAAGGAGGGATTGGAGGGATAAAATAATGTTACAAGGAGGGGCCACTTGTTCATCCTGGCCACCTGGCTAGCTTAGGCCTGAAATAACCACAAAGAAACTGTATTAATTAAATCACTGCTTGGCCCATTAGCTCTAGCTTCTTTTTGGCTAACTTTTATATTAATTTAACCCATTTCTATTAATCTGTGTATCGCCACGTGGCAGTGGCTTACTGGGTAAAATTCAGCATGTCTGCCTCTGGCCACCATGGGATCTCCGACTCCGCCCTCTTTCTCCAGAATTCTGTTTAGTTTTCCCTGCCTATCTCTGTTCCCCTATAGCTCTGCTATAGGCCCAAAGCAGTTCCTTGATTCATTAACCAATCAAAGCAACACATAGACAGAAGGATCTCCCATACCAGAATAAAAGGAAGGGGTACATTATATAAGTATGGTATATCAAAAAAATAAATAATTTAAAATTAAAACAAAAGTAAATCAATATATTAAAAATGAAATGAAACTTAATGAAAAAGTCATCAGCTTAATGATGACTAATTAAATCATCATGGCATCATGTTGAATAAATTTTTAGTTAGTAATTACAGCAATGTTTATATTCTCAGTTACCAAAATATTTCCCCAACTGCTCACATTCATTCTCTACTGTTCCTCTTGGCACTTTGCCTCACCTCTTTATATTATTTTTCTTGATCATTAGGCTTGGGACATGCTATTTTCACTCCACATATTTATGACTTCTTGACTTTCCAGTATTTGTCTTCTCTGTATGAGTAGTTCCTTCTCATGTTATGAAAACAAAACTCATTTTGTTTCATTTAATGTCTTGTCTTCAATTAAGTGCTGTCTTTAGATTGGGAAGGCCCCGAGACTCAGTTCACCCCTGTAGGAGCAATCTCAATGGGACTCTCCAGCTCTATTTCCTATTTCTGCCTCCACAATGAGAAAATAAGATACATACTGAGCTTGCCAGTTGCCCTCAAGCTACCAAGAACACAGATTCCCGGACTCACTATTGCACTTTAGCAAGTCTGAGGTAAAATCTAGAAATCTACTTTAGGTCAAGGTCAATCTATTCTATTTTAGCAAGAAAATGGCATGTAAACTGGAAATCTCACAATTTCTTAATCCAAACTGTATTAGTTTAGCTCATGGTTCAGAAAATTTGCAGTCTGGTGTTCCAGGCGCCAGCCAGCACTGTCAGTTTGTGACAGGGTTCTCTCTATTTTGTACATCCAAGATATTAGCCATTATCATCTTCCATGACACATTTTCTGTCAACAGCCTCCAACCGAGATTACTCATGCATTTCTACAGCTGGAGGGGAGGTTTTCAGTGATTGACTCAGACGGTGTTGCCCACACTATTCAAAACCCCCAATGATGTATATGCCTTTCTAAATTCTTCCTCTCCACTTTTATCAACTGTCTCCTTAGTAAGTGAACTCCAGTCGCACTGGCTTTCAGAGCTTTTCATGCTCTCCATGAGCCTTTTGTTCTTGTTCTGTAAGTCTGGAATGATCTTCCTTAGATCTTTGCATCGTTGGTTCTATTAACTGTCAAGTATCAATTCTATTTTGACTTCCTTAGAAAGGCGTATCTGAAAATAAGAATTAGCTACCTCAATCTCCCGTCCTTCTATGAAATTTCCGTGAACAGTTTTCAAAACAAACCAAAGTCCTTTTAGTTTTTGTGCTTATTTCTGCCTCTCCTTAATAGAATGTAAGCTATCTGCAGTTAACAAAAGTAGTGATTTCCTTTATCACCCAGATACCAAGACCTAAGTATTTCAAAGCATGTTTGGCACTCAAAGAAAAAAAACAGAAAACAAAACAATAAAAAAAAATCTTATTCAGTGAACAAGCAAAACCAAACTGGAACAAAACAAATAGGGAGAAAAGAAAAAGCCCCAATTTGCCAAAGTAGAAATATGGTTTCCCATCACAGAAAAGTAATTAAGAAAAATATGGCTATCTATTTGTATCTTGTGATTCATGCGCACTCAAGGAATTTATGAGACTAGAACGGCTTGCAAACAAACATGCCCAGCTAAGCACTGCATCTGCACAGTGGTGTCATATTTTCTAATAGTGAAAAAGAAGCATCACAGTTTACAGACACAATCAATGTGAAAAAAATCTGCGAAAATGTTCAATGGAAAAATAACAGATACATTTTTTTGCACTGATTCAATGGATTTTAAGTAAGGAAAACATTAATTTGTCTTCACATTAAAGATAATTTCCATTTCACAGAGTAGTTGTGAGATGTCGATGAACAATGGGAGTTTGGGAATGTCTGTCTGAAATTGGAACATAGTATGACTAGCATACCCTAATTGTTTTCCTTCAATTATTCCTGCTATATAATATGCAGTACTCACTGAATCAGAAGCTTTGTCACTGACTTAAAGTTCTGTATTCACTTGTCATACCCTTGTTAGAGCATGCTCTCAGCAGCAGAATGATCCAATCATAGATGCCATCTTCACTTGGAGGAAGAACGAGCAAAGGAAAAAGATCTAATTATAAGAATACATATGTAGCCGGGCGGTGGTGGCGCAGGCCTTTAATCCCAGCACTCGGGAGGCAGACGCAGGCGGATCTCTGGGAGTTCGAGGCTAGCCTGGTCTACAAAAGCTAGTTCCAGGACGGGCACCAAAGCTACAGAGAAACCCTGTCTCGACCCCCCCCCCCAAAAAAAAAGAAAAGAAAAGAATACATATGTACATTCAGGATTTCTTATTTTGTTTCATCATTATTATATGACCCATATGCACCATAGATACAATGTGGTTGATCCAATGCATAATAGGAAACTCTATCAGTTTAATCTGTGTATTGCCAAATGGCTGTGGCTTACTGGAGAAAGTTCCATCCATCTGTCTCCAGTGGGGCTACATGACTTCTCCCGACTCTGCCTCCTTTTACCCAGCATTCAGTTTTGTGTTCCCTGCCTATCTCTATTCTTTTGCCCTATCACAGGCCAAGACGGTTTCTTTATTAACCAGTAGTATTCACAGCATACAGAGGAGAATCCCACATCAAGTGGCTGGCGTGGATGGCAGAGACCCAACTCCCTCACTTCCCTGAGAGACACTTAGAAATCTCATCTATGGCTCATCACTCACAATGAGATCCTCAATGTCTTCCTTCACAGTGCCTGGACACCTACCTTTGTTTTTTCAAAACTCTGCATCCTTTGACCTTTCATGGATAGTAAACCCCTGTGGTATACCATCCCCACAGACCACCACTCAAGTTCCACCGTTCCATTTCCAGGACACTGAGGCTAGGCCACTGGTTTAGCTTTTCTCTTTTGAGCTGAACTGAAGCACTGAATTCTGAAAATGAAATGACCATTAGGGCAAATGGTTAGCACAGAAAAAGGGAGGGCATCTAACTTCTCTCTTGAATTAGTAATAGCCCTGAAATCTCATGTAATTGCTGGTTAGTTGATAGAAAATGACCTGAATAAAACCCAGGAATTATTTCCTCATTACTTCCCCTTCAACAATTCTCATCTGTGGATTATTGCCATTTTTCTCATCAATAAACAAGTTCAAAAAGGTGGAGTGATTTTTTTTTTTTTATTTTGAAGATTGTACAGCAGTTACTCTGAAGGTCAGCAATTCAAGCTCAGGTGGATTCAAGAACCTCTGCCTACCCCCCAGGGTCTTTCCTCTTCTCTCTGACTGAGTGCTGCACTATTAATAAAAGAACCTGCAGCACTTTCTGCTTTCTTTAAAGAAAAGCTTTTCAGGCTGACAGGCCTATCAGAACTTGTCACTTAGAATTTGATGCCACACAGACTGCTTGGGGCTTGTCAGCCTTACAGAAAGACCCAAATGGATGCTTGCCACTGTGCATTTGATGTGCTGGTTCCATGGAGGCAGCCGTCATATTAAATACTTAATGCCAGTCAAGTTTATTTACTGGATCAACCTTTTCCGTTTCAGATACTTCATTTCATCCTTTATGCCGAGGCCACCAGAGCTCGTTTGGAGTCACTCAGCACCCTGTCTACCTGGAGTTCATTACCAGTGCTGACATTTTCCAGTCTAGAGAGAGGTCTATTTATGAATAGAAATTGGCCCCTTGGAACTTCAAGTTGAGAGAAAAGAAGCAAAAATTTAAAAAATTGATAAAACTTAAAGATGAAAGAGCTCTTTCACGTTTGGTTCCACATCAAAACATTATTCATACAGGCCAAGATTTTGGGAGATTAATTCTGAAATCGTCTCCTTTCTTTCCTCCCTTTCAAAAGGAAAGAGAAATTAAAGGTATTTAGAAAATTAGCTCCTTCCTCACTATCTCCACCAACGGTGTCTTCTGTTATCCTTATGCACAGTGGCTACTGTAATATTTCTATTTCGAGTACCTGTGGGGATCTTTTCTTGGCCTGGAACTTACCAAAAAGACAAAGTTTCTCTGTAGCTTTGGAGCCTGTCCTGGAACTAGCTCTCGTAGACCAGGTTGGTTTCGAATTCACAGAGATCCACCTGCCTCTGCCTCCCCAGTGCTGGAATTAAAGGCTTACACCACCACTGCCCAACTTTGACAGTAGTTTTAAAATGTGGCTGATAGGTAATTGCTAGAGATGTTAAGTGTGGTTCATACACTGAGTTGGATCTCCATAATGTTTAACTGTCGTTCCAATTATGAGGCCTTCGGATGAAGTTACTATGATTTAAAGTATGTGTACAAAACAATTTTAAAACAAAACTATCCCTATTAGGTACCAAAATACCTAACCTTAGTAATTTTACTCTTTCAAGGGCCTAGTGATTCAGAAATAGAATTCCTAGGGATCTAGTCTAAAATACTCTTTCTGAGACTGAAGAGTTGTTTCAGCAGTTAAGACCACTTGCTGTTCTTGCACAGGACCTGGGTACAGTTTCAAATACCTACATGAGATTCACAACCATCTGTAACTTCACTTCCAGGGATTCCAGTGGCTTGGGCCACTCTGGATACCAGAAATGCACATGGTATACTTAATACATTCAAGCAAAACACTCATACATATAAGATAAAATAAATCTTTTTTTTTTTTTCGTTTTTCGAGACAGGGTTTCTCTGTGGTTTTGGAGCCTGTCCTGGAACTAGCTCTTGTAGACCAGGCTGGTCTCGAACTCACAGAGATCCACCTGCCTCTGCCTCCCAAGTGCTGGGATTAAAGGCGTGCGCCACCACCGCCCGGCTTAAAATAAATCATTTTTTAAAATAAAGTGTTATTGTGCCCACTTAACAGATAAGGAAGATAATAATCACAAGGGATTGTTTAAAATTTTCAAGCTTGTATGTATATATAGAACTCTAGGGTAAAAACTCAAGGATTGCTGATTCCCAATATTGACTCATTTTCAATGCATCTGCAATATTACAGAAAGAAATGAAGGTTGATAATAGAAGCTAACAGGAAACTTCTGCCTTTTTCTAGATAGTTCAATATTTAAATTAAGGTCTGCAGGTGGGGAGAAGATTGAGAGAATTATAAACAGGAATCCCTGGGGAAAGGGGGTTATCTTAGACTACAACTGGTGGAAAAAGAAGCGACAGAGCCACTCCTCCTCCTTCTGAAGCATGGGTAAGGCATAGGACACCGGGGTGGGAGATGTCAGCTCGTGGGAATGTACATAACCACAACATGAGTCAGAGAAAACCATCATCTCCAAAAGTGACTGAAACTGAATCATCTTTCAAAATAGTACAGGGAAATAATAGCAATAAAATCCAAAGGCACATGATGTGTTTCAAAGCAGATGGCAGAGAGAAAGTCTGAGATGAGTTGAGTAGCCAAGCCATGGCAACTGTAGAGGCTTGACTCCGGTTCCCACAACTACAAACATGCAAATGAAAGGAAGTCAAGAGATTTCCTAAGTGGTACTGTGGAAGCAAATGGTGCTTGTCGAGGGGTGGGTACGAAGCAGACAATTCATTACCACTCTAGAAACTAAAAGAGCTTTCCCATCCTTGCCCCTTGAAATTCATGATATACATTTTAAAAAAGGACAACATTGTTAACTGCTTCTTCTACAGTAATCAAGGAGAACAACGAAATGACTACACTAGTCAGGACCAGTTGAAGAGCAAGATATGGATCTACTGGGAAAATTACAGTCATTCCGGGTGGGAACCACTGTGAAAGGCAAAAATCCTAGCTCAAATATTTGGTATAGTGTAAACATAATGAGTTAAATGAGAACAATCATTTTAATTCTAAAGAAATCACACACACACACACACACACACACACACACTGGAAAATGTGCCTATAAGCGTTTGTTTTGCTGATATTTTCTTCTGTAAAACAAAAGTGTTCTTACAGTTTTCTAAGAGATTATAAAAGAAGACAATGCCAGCTCCTTCAAGCTTGAGAAAAATAACATCTTCAAATCCTGGTAGACGTGTTGCATTATTTTGGTTTGTTTGCTTGCTTCAATTTATTTTGTAAATCTGTATGTAAACCGCCTACTTGATTAACTGCTGTGATTCTGCTGCAGCTGGAATAAGAGTTGTGATGCCACATAATATGCCAAACTCAGAAAAGAAACAATGAAAAAAGTAAATAAATTCTGCTTAGAATCCAAAAAGAGGCATTATTAGGCACAAGAGAGACAGAGAGAGAGAATGGCCTGCTGTATGTGTGCTCATTTGTATGGGCAAAATCTCTATGTGGCCAGACAGAGAACCCCAGCTATTGTCTCCAAATCATCAGTGGCTTGGCTTTTCCACAAGAATGCAAATTATGTTATTTGCTGACATTGTGTGTCAATTAAAGATAAAATGTGAATTCTCCCACAATACGCTCCTACTGGCATAGCATCTGGATTCTCTAAAATCTGTGGCCCAGCTTGCAAAAATATTGGTTGTTCTACATAAACCTTGTGAAGGTGAGGCCTCAACATAGCTGTGTAATTTTTCAAACTCCAGGAAGATCCTGGCTGTGTGATCTTCAGTTATAGCATCTAAAAAGGAGCTTTACTTTCTCCATCCTCTTCCTATCTAATCTGTGCTGATGCTATATTTATTCCCCAAATCACCAAGACTCGGGCTTGAGACAGATTTTGATTTCTCTTCTCCCTCTTACATTGCCCAGAATATATGACACTGAACTTCATGGATACCATGGTTTCTAATCCTTACCCAAAATCATCATCTTCTTCTTCTTCTTCTTCTTCTTCTTCTTCTTCTTCTTCTTCTTCTTCTTCTTCTTCTTCTTCTTCTTCTTCTTCTTCTTCTTCTTCTTCTTCTTCCTCTTCTTCTTCCTCTTCTTCTTCTTCTTCTTCCTCACATTGTTATAAATTACTACTTAAAAACCTACCTGGTTTCCCTTCCTTTGCTATTTCTTCCCTATCATTTTTCCATACTTTGGGAATTTGTTTTGTGATCATTTTTGTCATCATGGGACTCTCTCCTCTATCTTCTAAACTTTCAGTAGCTTCCCAAAGGCAGATACTGTATCATAGCTATATTGTCTCTGACCCTCCGATTCACCTTAACAACAGCTTTGCCTGCAATGTTCTTTGCTCTTCTTGATAGTTTGATTTTGCTCTTTCAAAAATCCCAAATTAATTGTTTGGCTTCTCTACAGAATCTCTACTTAAAGTACCAAGCATAATCATGCATCATTAATGCCCTTTCTACCTGATACAGTAGTTAGCTCCACTATCGAATGTATGTAGTGCTTATTTATTTGGTCACTAATCTATTTTATATGAGTGTTTTCATTAAAATAGTATCCTGCGATAGTTCGTTTCTGAGAAGTTAATGTAATTCTAAGAAATACAAAATAAATCCAGTTCATATGCAAAATTGTATCTTATCCCTATGATCTATTGAACAAACACATTTCTAATATTTTGTGATAAATGAATAAATATTGCACAAACCATACATCAATCATTAGAAATATATTTAAGTATGTATTTGATAGCAAAACACTATTATTATCTCCAAATTTTTTTCAGAGAGATAAAAATGCTGTATAAACTTCTGTTATAGTTTGGCTATAGCTAATTCTATCTATTTTTCCCTTATCTTGTCTAACCAGCTGCATGCCTCTGATAAAGAAAATAATGTGTGTTGAACCATGTTTACCCTTTATAGGCTCATGCAAACAAATAAATACCATTATACCAAAATGTCCCAAAATATGAAGAGGCTGTCTGTCGTGGTATTTTGTTTGTGCTTTAACAAATAAAGCTTGTCTGAAGATCAGAGTGTGGAGTTAGCCACACTAGTTGGAAATAGAGACCAGGCCATAGTGGCACACACCTTTTATCCTAAAACTCAGGAGACAGAGGCAGGTGGATCTCTGTGAGTTCAAGGCCACCCTGGGCTACACAAGATTGACTGAATCTAAAAGAGAAACAGAACCAAGTGGTGGGGGCACATACCTTTCATCCCAGCACTAGGGAGGTGGAGATGGGAAGTGCTATGGCTGGGTGGAGGGAGGGATATACGGCAGGAGACAGGAACTCAGCCTTCAGACTGAGAACGTGTACGAGAGAGGATGCCCCATTCGGTTTGAGGATTTCACAGAGGTAAAAACTAATGACCGGCTGCTCTGCTGCTCTGATGTTTCAGCTTTCACCCCCTAATATCTGACTCTCAGTTTTTATTATTAAGACCAATCAAAATTTACACTACAGCTTACAAAACCCTACCTTAATGGGATAATTTCATCAACTGGTAACTTCACTCTCTAATTTGAGTTGAGTGAAGAAAATAATTGCCAGACAAATATGTTCTTGATCATTTAAAATACAATGAGTGAAAGCTAGCCAGATAGATTTTATTCATCTAAATTTAACAACCACTGTGTAGACAATATCGAGTCTCTGAAGACAGAAATCCAGAACGTCTCTTTCAATACTTAAGATCACTGCCGGGGCATATTGACCTCTAATTCAATATCCACACTATCACAGAATGAGATCAAATCTTCAAGGAAGTTTGTCTGCTTTGCATTTAATCAAAAACAAAAATAAATTCAGTTGCTCTAAATCCTAAGTGCTTAAATTCATAGCAAGTAGGACTTTAAAAGTTGCCTATAAGGTTTCAGTGACAATAATCAACAAAGAACAGCTCCCCAGGACCGATACATTTTTCATGTGAATCATAAGACATAAGTAACCAACTACTACTTCATACCAGAGGACCCAAGTCTCAGTCCCTCCATGGACTAGGGGAGTAAACTTATGTGACTGAATAGTTACTCTCTGTTTATAAAATTATGCTAATCATTCTCTACCTATCTGATAGGATTACTAAGGATGGGTACATTAATGAGTACATCCTCGCTATACAGTACAATTGGATAAATTTTACTGAATTAAAATATGACTTTCTCATAATTTTATTCTTTATAACTCTCAGTGGCACCCACAGTAACATCTCTTTGCAGGGCCGGAGGCCTCTGATTCTAAGGAAGACCAAAGGTTCACCTGTTTCTGGAGGCAAATCACTGACAGATATTTCACAGAAAAATGCAGGAACCTGACTATAGTGAAATTTTCCAACACAGCAAAGATGGAAAGGTGCTGGATATTCATCCAGATAATATAAAAGTGACGTTCATTATGGCTTTAATTAAATTCTGCTGGGATGCTTTAATCTCCCCAGTTATCTGTCTTTGAAGTCTGCTATAAGGTCAGAAACTTAATCTAGCCATAAAAACTAAATAGATTGTGATGTCTCCCTATCGGAAAGTGCTAATGCTCTTTGCTTATCACTGAGGAATAATCTTTTTTCTGTATACACCTCTCACGTCTTTAGCCAGCAACCTTGCTTGTACTTTCCTCAGACTGATTTTAATCAGTTTTTTCCTGCCAGACTTCCCCTAAAAGCCGACTTTTGTACTCATTCATATCTACAAATTTTAAAGCAATATGGAGAATATTTGCATCATTTCATCCTTTTGGAAACTTAAATAAATTATGTTTGCTATCCTTATAGGCCCTTGTCTACATAAAATATTCAATATTAAAACATATATAATCTATAAAATTTCTGGGAGCTATATAATTATATCATAAAATATACTATAAACTTAAAATGCCGTGTGTGTGTGTTTGTGTGTGTGTGTGTGTGTGAGAGAGAGAGAGAGAGAGAGAGAGAGAGAGAGAGAGAGAGAGATGTGATGTGTGTTTCCCCTCTGTATGCTGTGATTACTATTAATTAATAAAGAAAGGGAGCCATTTTAGGGTTGGCAAGAGACTTGAATCTAGAGGGGCTCGCAGGTGTCCAGGGAGATGTCCCCAGCTGGTACCTTGGGCAACTGAGGAGAGGGAACCTGAAATGACCCTATCCTATACTGATGAATATCTTACATATCACCTTAGAACCTTCATCTGGCGATGGATCGAGATAGAGACAGAGACTCAATTTGGAGCAACGATCTGAGCTCTTAAGGTCCAAATGAGGAGCAGAAGGAGCAAGGAAGCAAGGAAGTCAAGACCATGAGGGGTGCACCCACCCACTGTGACAGTGGAACTGATTTATTGGGAGCCCACCAAGGCCAGCTGGTCTGGGACTGAATAAGCATGGGTTGAAACTGGACTCTCTGAGCATGGCGGACAATGAAGGCTAATGAGAAGCCAAGGACAATGGCACTAGGTTTCGATCCTAATACATGAACTGGCTTTGTGGGAGCTTAGCCTGTTTGGACGCTCACCTTCCTGGACCTAGATAGAAGTGGGAGGACCTTGGTCTTCCTGTAGGGCAGGGAATTTGGACTGCTCTTCAGTATCGAGAGGGAGGGGGAATGGAGTGGGGGGAGGAGAAGAGGAGTGGGGATAGGGGGAGGGGAGCGGGGGAGGGGGCAATATTTGGGAGGAGGGGAGGGAAATGGGAAACGGGGAGCAGGTGGAAATTTTAATTAAAAAAGAATAAAAATAAAAAAATAAAAAATAAATAAATAAAAAGAAACTGCTTTGGACCTATAACAAGGCAGAATTAGGTAGGTGGGGAAAACTAAACTGAATTCTGGGAGGAAGAAGGTGGAGTCAGAGAGAAGCCATGTAGCCCTGTAGTACTGGACAAAACTTTAGCTGGTAAGCCAGAGCCACGTGGAAATACACAGATTAATAGAAATGGGTTAAATTAATATGTAAGAGTTAGCCAATAAGAAGTTAGAGCTGATGGGCCAAACATTGTTTTAATTAATACAGTTTCTGTGTGATTATTTTGGAGCCAAGCAGCCGGGAACTAACTAGCAGCCTTACTCCAACATAAGTGTGAGTGTGTTTAAGCATAAAACATCTTTTCTATGCCTTAGAGAAAGTTACTAAAAGTACCATTTGCCCGTGTCTTCTTGCAAATGTAAAGTGCTAGGAATCACCATCGTCCACATTTTAACTCATGTTCATAAAACATCCATTTTACATATTTCTAAAGGAGAGAGTAGAAGTGTGACAGAGGATGCCCCCGGAGGCTATTAGCTGACATACTTGAATGCTTATTCACCAGGGAGTAGAAATGTGTGACAAGGATTATGGTATAGTTTGTTGGAGGAAGTGTGTCACTGGGAGTGGTTGGGCCTTGAGATTTCAAAATCCCACACAAGCCAAATCTCTCTCTCTCTCTCTCTCTCTCTCTCTCTCTCTCTCTCTCTCTCTCTCTCCTTTCCTCTCTTTCTCTTTCTCCCATGCCTGGGGATCAGGTTGGAATACTCTAAGCTATAGTTCTAGCAGCATGTCCCACCATGACTATCTTGGACTAGTCTTCTAAAACTGTAAATGAGGCCCTGATTAAATGATTTCTTGTTGAGTTCAAGGACATACTGTTCTACAAAGTGAGTGGGTTCCAGTACAGGCACCAAAGCTATACAGAACCCCCTGTCTCAAACAACAATAGCAAAAAAGATATATTGTGTAAGAGTTGCCTTGAACATTGTGTACTTCACAGCTAAGAGCAATAACCATGGTACAGTGTGTCAGCTAGGTGTCCCTTGACTTTCTAAGTATCCAAATGCTGTCTCTTCTAAGACTTAGCAGTAAACTACCATTACTAATAAGCTTTTCTTCTTCTTTGAGTCTTACAACAACGATGTTAGAGGCAGAACTCATTTAATCATCTGTGCTGTAAAGAGCTTTCATAATGCTATGTTAGTAAAAAGTTATTGCTGGATAACTTCATTAGAATTTGTTCTAGAACAGAAGACATTGTACCGTGGAATTTGAATTACCTACATTCAACCCAATGTTGCAATAAATAATGTGCAAATAATAGGGTCAATAAAATGGCTCAGTTAGTAAAGGTCTTAAGCCTGATACCTAAGTTCTTGTGTTCAAGTACAAAGATCCAACTAGTGGGAGAAAATAGCCAAGTCTTACAAGTTGGCCTTTGATCTAACACATTCACTGCAATATGCATGAAAGCACATACATACACAAGTACACACACACATACACACACACACATACACTCACACAAATTTTCTTTTAATTTGTTCATATTAATCATTTCATTAACGTCTTTGTACTTAAGATGATTCTATGCACTGTGAATAATGAGACTACTGAGAAAATTGAATGAGATGAAGTTTGGTATTTTTCCTATGCATTAATATTTTGACAAAAATAAGAAAAGGAATTCAAGCGTGTGTTATTTAGTCAACAAGGTTCCCTTTAAACTTTTTTTCTTTTATTTTTTATTTAAAAGTTTTCAGATACTATTTTATCGTGTCACACCCTACACCTCCTATCTTAACTGTTTTGTCTTCCTAACCACAACTTCACTCTATCTATCTATCTATCTATCTATCTATCTATCTATCTATCTACATCTATCTATCATCTATTATCTATCTATCTATCATGTATCTATCATCTATCTATTATCTATCTATCAACATTTGGGAAACAACATAAAAGGAAACACTGAAAATGAAAAGAAAGGTATCATAACACTCAACTAAGGTTTATAAGACAGAGGCTATGTACTTAAACACATACACACACACCTATATAAAATGGTGGGCAGGGATCCAGGTATGTCTTTATTTTCCTTTCTTTCCTCAAATACAAATTCTCCAGTCTCATCTCCAGTCCTGTAGCAGATTGCTTCCAGAAGTCCATCTTCCCACCTATGGCCAACTCCCAGGAGGACCTGGGGAAATGAATCAAACTGTCCTTCCTGTTCTCCATTACAATGTCTCCATTCTCACCCTCAGCCCAGTAACAACCTGTTCACACCCGCCCCTCCCCACAACTCAACTTAATTCACTGGAAACTCCAACTCTTGGCTCAGTCCTAAGATCCCTCTAGCCCTGTCATTCCTGTCTTTCCAAATAACTCACTCCAAGGCCACCTCTATATCTCGCTGTCACCCACCGACCTGCCCACACACTCCCTACAAGACAACCCATAGCCACCATGCACTCTTAAGATCCAGGGGCCAACAGAAATGAAGGAACAGAACCATACAACAAAGACAAAGCTAGAAATTAACTCCTACAATAGCAATCATCCTAGCGCCAGATGCCTAGACACTAGCACAGAAACACAGTAACAGACAACACAATATTCCTCTGCCAGATCATACTACAGCAGCCTCTGAGAAATACAGTGTAGCTGACTCACTGAGCAAGGACTTAGAAACAGATACTATGAATATATTCAAGGACTTAAAAGAAGATGTGAATAAATCCCAGTTACAAGTTTTGGTAGGTTTTCTTGACTTGATCCATGGTAACAGCAGAGCAATTATACTATAATATAGTCATGAAAGATATATTCTACTGAGAAAACTGGTTAAAGGGCATATGGGAATTATCTGCTTGTCTCCATGGTGATCCATCTGCATATCTCCATAGTAACTGCATTTGTTTTCCACCAACTGTTGTTGTATAAAGGCTATAATTTCTCCACACCTTTGACAACATTGTTTAATTGTTGCAGCCGTTGTTATAATACCTACTCTTAAAGTGACATTGTGATTTTTGAGAGGTGTTTTTCTCATGATCCATGACACTGAATATTTTATATTATATGTTGGCTTTGTTTTCACTTTAAGAAATACATATTCAAGTTGTTTTATTTCTTACTGAGTTTAAGTGAAGGATTACCAAGGGTGTGGTTTCCAAATTCTCTCTCCCATTCTGTTGGCTGCTTATTCATTCTGCTGAATGTCAAATGTTGGCTTTGTTATTGCAAAGTTTTGTAGTTTGATGCATTCTGACTTATGCATTTTTGTTTGTTTTTCTCTACTTTGATTTTATAGGTAGTGCATCATTCTAGGATAGATGTCATAAGAGAGAAAATCTACCAGTGTGCATATTATCTCAATTACACCACATGAATAAGTTCTAGAGCTGTTTTGAGCAAGAGCCCCTTTAAGTGGCAATATTAAATGGTGTACAGGGAGGATATGAGGCTAAATCTCACACATGCATCTTTACCACAGAAAGCAGAGCCTTTCGAAGCCTATGATCATGTGTTATTCTCTCTTTTCTCAGTCATCAAGTTGTATGATAGAGCACATGCCTTTTGCAATTGAAGTGTTTCTTTAATTAAAAAATTGAAATTTAATATTTTGTGGTGAGTAACTTTCTGTAAAATTAACATAAAAATGACTTCAAATACTCCTTTTTGATACATTGTCTTTAACAAAACTGGAAGTTATTGAAGTTTACAGGCTGAACCTTATTACAATCTGCACTTTTCAGTTACAGAGAAATAAATTTGGATCAAATCATTTTTATTTTTATAATTAGTGACTTGGGCATCTTGTACCTCATGCAATTTTGATTACCTGTGGAGTGCCATTGCCCAGAATATCTTCCCACTTAGCATTTCTTGCTAATAGTAGAAATGTCAGAGCTTTCCAATTATAACAAGCCCCGTTAAGGACTATAACATTAGGAAAGAACAGAAGGTCAAACCCACGATTGCTTAAGCTATCACACAGCTGCACACTCCCCATGCCCCCAATACACACACATGAGTGCACACATGGATGATAATACTTTTGCAGCTCTGGAACTTTTGCATGCTCATTTTTCAGAAAATGCCACATTAAACAAAAGAACTTGGAGAACCAGATGCCTTTCCTTTGGTTCTTAGCCATTCAGAAACTAGGAAATAGTTTCTATTCCCCTAACAGTGAGCCAGAACATTACAAATTTCAAAGCACACAATCAGAGTTTCTACTACGTATAATGAAATAAGCTGTTCTCTTGGTGAGAGCCTCTGCTCAACACTGAATGCCAGCACTGCCCCACTAAAGGCTTCATTCTTCACAGGCTCCAGGCCAACAGAAAGTTGGTCCTAGATTTTAGAGCCAGTTTGACTACATAGTTAAGATCTACCTGTGGAAGATAAATTCCCAAGCCAGAAGGTGAACTTTGCTCATTATACATCTTTCTATATCTAATTTTTTATATTTTCGATGGTTTTCCACTTCATTACTTCTTTCTATCATTATGTATTTTGAGAGGATGACTGTTCAATTGTTTTCTTTTCAGATTTCTTAATGTGAAACTTTACAGCACATACAGGTAATCTTATTCTCCTTTAACTATGTAAATCTATAGGTGTCTCCAGATTTTAGTATAAGCCTTTAAATTTTTAAATTTTATCAACAGCGTCCTAAGCTATATTCCCCTGTACTTGCTATATGTTTACCATTGAATGCAAACACCAAGGAAAACAAGATAGAATGAAAAATGTAAAAATCCGGAAAATAATCACAAATTTGACTAAATGGCAAAAATAAGTCTTTCTTGACTTTTCTATTTGTTTTTATTAAGAATGAATTAAATTTTCCAGGAAATGTACAGTGCGGATGAACAGGAACAAGCATGACCCAACTGTACACTGCCTACAAAAGACTCACTCCACTTTTAAGGTCCCTTATAGACTGAAAGTAAAGTGGGGAGAAAAGCCTCGTGCAAGTGGAAATGAGAAGAAACGCAAGAGCGATACCCATTTCAAACCAAATAGACAAGAGAGCCCAAAACTTCTAAGAAAAAGCAGGTTTGACTTTACGATTATGTAGTGTCAGCTAACTTAACAAAGTATTTTATAATACCACCTTCAAGACACAAGTTGTTAATAACAGAATTGTTTAATTTTTCAGTATTTGAGTTTTTTAAGTACCATAACCCTATTGATGGTGAGTCGGTTATTTGCAGCATCCATATAGTCGAACATTTTTAAACATCAAGAGTTATGTTATAGGAGTTATTCTTAAGAACAAATTTTCATACATCCAGCAGTAACTGCACCATGTAATTTTTCATTTGTGTAATAGATTCATTTAGCGTAGATGCTTGTCTCTCAGGTGAGAATTCCATTTTTCATTCATTGTGCTTATTTTCTCCTACATTTTCGAACATGGCCACAGTTAGCATATTAGCTGTCTATGGCTTTGAAATCAAAGTAGCACAAACTGAGTACCTTCAGTAAGACTTAGCATCCCATCTTTTTAGAGTCTAGATGCTGTGCATAAGCAACAATGTTTTCTTATGGTGTCTGTGAGGGGAATTCTTCCCATGCCTCTCTGAACTTCTGGTGGATTCCAGGCCATCTTTGAAATTTCCTATTTTCTAGATGCATTATCTGATCTCATGTTTGTGCATGCCATGCTGCATTCAGAATTTCCTTCTGAAAAAATGACACAATGAGTATGCAATTTTTAATTTATTAAATTAGATTCATTTTACATCTATCATCTTTAGAAGAGTTGTTTTGGTTGTGCCCAAATCTTGTAAATGCTGTAACTATGGATGAGAAGCAAAGATTATTTGTTTGTGTGTTTGTTTGTTTTTAACTAAAAAATGCATTTCAATTATTCTTCATTGCCAAAAGAGAAATACCAAAAGTTGGTGACTTAGAAGAGAAAAGATCTGTATTCGTTACAGGAGGTAAATCCCTGTGGTGTTTTGAATAGGTATGGCCCGCAAACTCGTATTTAAATGCTTAGCCCGTGGGAAGTGGCACTATTAGGAAGTGTGGCATTGTTGGAATAGGTGTGGCCTTATTTTAGGAAATGTGTCACTGTGGAGGCAGGCTTCGAGGTCTCATGTATGCACAGGCAACCCCCAGTGTAACAGTTCACTTCCTGTTGTCTGTTGATCAAGATGTAGGATACTCAGTGCCTTCTCTAGCGCCATGTCTGCCTGTATGCTGCCATGCTTTTTCCCATGACATTAATGACTAAACCTTTGAAACTGTAGGACAGCCCCAATTAAATATTTTCCTTTGTAAGGGTTGCTATGGACATGTTGTCTCTTCACAGCACTAGAAACCTTAAGTAAGACAATCCCCAAACACCAGATAAAACATGGAGTAAAACTGACTCATGTTGGGATAGTAGGCATAGTTAATAGTTGCTTAGACAGCACTCAAAGCTAACATCCATTTTCTGTAATTATGGCATTTTTACTACAATCTCTTGTGTCCTTTATTTTTAAAATGTGGGGAGAGAAATGTTTAGGTGTATTTGGCTTTTGTACAGTAGACCCTTGACACTCGTCTAAGATTTGTATATACATCTACTCAGAAACCATTGTGAACGCCCTCCTTCATAAATAGATAATTTCCCCGGCCCCCTTTCACTTCCTAAAATTACATTCCTGTCTGCAGTAATGAGTTTCCTGGCACAGCTTCAAAATTTAATCACAGTTTTCAACATTTACTGAAGTTTTATCTCTCACTTGTCAGAAATATTTCATAAATAAAACATTTTTATAACCTTGGATGAATTTATAAGTATACAAGAAAAGGAGAGAACAGCCCCACTGCACTGAGATATGATAGACTAATATCATTCACGATCTCTGTAACTCACAGCTAGGTTCTTAGCTTTATGCTTCAGCAAGGGAATGTTCTGTCATTGAAGCACTTATCAAGTATTGTGGCTGCCTAGTTTTTACCTGAATTATCTGTTACCAAATCATTGCATCTACATTGTCTGGCACAGTTGGCTTACAATACTATTTGTTGAACTGCTTAATAAAAAGTTAAAATAGCATTTTTAAAGTTTGACTAAATTAATAGATTAAAATGAACAAAGTGAAACTCCACACTTTATCATATCGATAGTGTGTGGATTATGCCATGTCACTATGATAGATATCTATGTATATATGAGTAGTTAGATAAGCTACAAAATATTTTGACTGAGTGATTTTATGAAGCATGATATAAACATAACTTAAAATGTTTCACCCTTCTGACAATCTATAATATTTTTTTCAAATATTTGCTGTCTATTCTCTTCAAATAATCTATACAAAGATTATTTGCAGAAAACTCTTTGAAACATAAAGTTCCAAGGTCTGACCTGAGTAGTTTATAAAGAATTCAACATTGACTGAAGGCTGTTCTCCCATGTAATGCACAACAAAATCACATTTTCTTATTTTGCTTCTGTTTGATATATTTATAAACTACATTGTAATCATATTCACCACTACCAATATCTTCTATGGCCCGCCCACTTCCAGTGACCCCCTTATTACTATGGATTAGGACCCTCTTCCACTTTTACTTCTTTTTTGTGTAGATTTCTTGCAAGAAACCACAGCCTGCAATGTGTTCATAGCTGAAATAGCCATGTAATGGCCAGAAGATAGTTCTCTAACCACCTGGTTTCCATCTTCATTTTCTCTTATTAGTAAAGCCAGGTTGAAGTCTACTTTAACAAATGTCACAGTAGATAAGCCAGTTTGTTTGGGAATTGATTGAGTTCATGAACTGATTTCCATCCTTTGACTTTCACTGTCTTTACCAATGGAATTTGTTTTTTGGATGTCTAGTTTTATCTAGTTTATTTTAGTTCAGTAAGGAAATATATTTCTTTTTATTGTTGAGTTGATATAATTTACATTTGAGTTTATTATTGGGAGAATCATACTAATTCCTGTAATTTCCATTGTTATTTTTCTATTTGCTTAAGGGACTGATCTTTTCTTTCTCCTCTAATACAATAGGGGAATGCCGATTTGCTGGAGTAGACATGGCAGACTCTTTCCTTACTCCTCAGTATCATTACTCTTCTGAAATTCATTCTTTCATGTACCCTCAAAATTCAGGTGATTGCCTATCTTCTGCAGCCCTGGCTTAAGGTGAGGCTCTGCCTTATTTTATGCTTGCTTTGCCATGTCTGAAACCTCCATCAAATAGTTTTGCCAGATATATAATCATGTTTGACAATTAATTCCTTTCAGGGCTTGATTTGTGTTGATAAGTTTTTCCTGGTTTTTATTGGATTGGTGATGAGAGATATGATAGTATTCTGCTATTTGCCATTGTTAGGTAAGTGGTGTTTTCTAGTTATAACTTTCAATGCTCTTTTTTTGCTTTGTGTGTTTGACACCATGGCCATGATATGTCATAGATTCATTTCTAGCCATGCATGTTTGGAGTTTTATGATACTTGTGTTTCCAAGTCAGTTTCTTCCTCTAATTTTTATGTGATAATTAAATACATTATCCTTGGCTTTAGCTATAAAACTCCTTCATCCATCTTGTAGATCCTTAGGTTTTCACTTTTGTTATATCCAAGAGTTCATGGATACTGTCCTCATGATCATATATTTGTTTTTCTTTATTATGGTGTGAATGTGTTTATCTAACCTTGTACTCAATCCCTGACCCTCTTTCTTCTACTTGGTCAAAACTATTGGTGATGTTTTGTTTTTTATTGTCTTTATTATTTTATTACTTAGTTTTCATTCAAAAATTTCTATTTATTCTCATTATCCTTGCTAATTTTTCCTTCTCTATTGCTGACCTTGAATTTGCCCTGCTGATTGTCTCAGCTTTCTTAATGATTTTCTTGCATGCTTCTGATTTTCTTCTCCTACCCTTTGTTGGGCTTGTCTCCCTCTAGCTCTCTTTTTTGGCATAAAGTAGTAAACATGAAACCTTCCATTAACAGTCTACCTATATCATACTGTTGGATTCAGAGTTAAAGACACAATCTTTTGAAAGGTCATGTTGTTATGCTTTTTCTGACTTGTATGTTTTTTTCTGAGCCATAATCTACCCATCCATCTATTGTTTTGTATATGACTCCTAGTTTTAATTGAGGATATTTGGGTAAAGAACCTTTCTCTTGATATTTCAAACCCCAGTACCACTCCAAAGAAGAGAGCAAATTGGTTTAAGGGACAATTTCTCCTTCTCCTCCTGTCAGGGAGTCATACAGTTGAAGTGATGTGTAACTTGGCTGCTTTAATGTCACTGTGTGACCTACTGTTTTCTCTGCAGTTTTAGGAATCCTGTCATTGTCTTAGTGATTTCCAAAGCTGGGCATCTTTTTCTGTTCAGAAAGAGTGTGCTCGTTTCTTGTGTTTCTACTTTCTCCTGAGTGTCTCCCAGGCAGCTTCAAGTAATTTGGCTTTAGGATAAAGACATGCCATCTAGCCATCTTTTCTCCATCTTTAACCATTGCTGTGAAATACGCATACACACAAATCAACACATAAACACAACCTACTGAGACTGTTCGGTGTTTCCTGGTAGCATGTGTTTCTAGACCTGGCAATTCTATATTGGATAAGCAATCCAGGTATTTGACTCCACGGAAGCCTATTTCTCCTTCTCTCGGCAACTGTTAATTGCCTGCAGCTTCTTCATCTACAGGTGAGGCCCTGTGAGATTCACCCCCATCTACATCAAAACACCTTTTGGAATCAGCATGCCAGCATCTACATGCTGATAAAAGAGGCAAGCCATCAAGAGCGCATTTGCTCAGACATTACAAAATCCAAGGAAAGATTTCAAGGGCTCAATTAGAAAGCCCTTGTCCTTGTTGACAAGGCACTAACAGGCAATATCAAAACCTAAATAAATGTCCACTTACCCCACCAAACATATGTAATTAAAGCTTTCTTTCCCCCAAGGTCAGAGATATACTGCGGCTGACCTTAGTTATAAGAATATATACTGGACTGAGATCATTAAGGAAGTTTAATTTTCTTTATTGATTTTGAAGAAGTACTTAAATTCACCTTTAAATATCCTTCTCCCCTCACATTATAAAATTCCAAAGGCCTTTAGGGCTTTCAATCGCACTGCACAAAATAAATTTCCTTTAGTGTTTTTCTACTTAGCATTTAAAGTGTAATGACATTATGGTCACTGACAATTTCCCCAGAGTCTAACCTATTATCACACATGGGTTTTTACTCTTAACACACAAGAGTGAGTTTGGAAGAGTAACTGACTGCCATCCAAGAACAGTCAGGTCCTCCAGTGTGAATCTAAAATGCCAGCCTTGTTCTCACAGCCTGACTTCTGGAGGTCCTTAGGTACTCTGATCAATATTTGAGTAATTAAAATTGCTCATGATCAAAGTTCTGACCTGTGCCTTGGTCTTGCTTATCAGTAAAAACATGTCTTGATCTCCTTGTCCACAGCCATCGGGAGGTTCGTATAGCAATATCACTGAGCTCCTGCCTTCCTCCTGCCCTTGACTTTGGTGCATGCTGTTTCTGCTGTGTCAGCCCAAGTCAGGCTGCAAATGCTCTTGGCTGCCTCAGCTCATTTCCAACCAGCACTACCTTCTCTCTGCTTCTCTTCAGTTTCTCAAATCGTTTTGCAAACTGTCATCTTAAATCTGCCATTATTACACTGCTTCAGCCCTCTCTAGTTGGTTCCTCCTTGAATCTGTAAAAACAGACGATTAAATCCAACAATCTAATGCTGCCTTTCAAGTATTTGTAGGGAAAATGTGTC
The DNA here is from genome assembly GCF_950005125.1 of Chionomys nivalis. NCBI lineage: Eukaryota > Metazoa > Chordata > Mammalia > Rodentia > Cricetidae > Chionomys > Chionomys nivalis. The sequence continues at coordinate 5,660,382 of NC_080108.1, forward strand.
TTTTGGTTTTTTCCCAGAGTCCCTCATAGTCCTCATTATTTAGTGAGTCCCAGCATGCTTGGAAAGTCCCACTTTCCTATCCATAAAACAATAATAAATATGTCCTTCCGTGACAGAATCTGAGTCTTGGTGAGGGTTTGCATACTTAATAATAGACTCAAGACTAAAATCATCATATCCCCCAGTCTCAGTTTTAAGGGGTAATCAAGAGTCTTGAATGTTTTCTAGGTTGGTCTTCTAAGCCTACCATTCCCCACATTGTTGCACTATATAGCTATCATTTCAGTAGTATTTATCAGTCGCAACATGAACTTCTCAGTATGCAATACTGTTCAGCATTATAGTAGCAACTAGTATTTTACTGATTAGATCCACACATTTCTGCCAAGGTAAGATAATACAAAGTCAGTCAACGATGTTTATTGAATTACATAGAATAGTAAAATAAAGAGAATACAGAAATTTGCCAATTTTCTGAGCTGGCAACTTTTACCCTCTTGTTTGGTTTGCCTTCTCACTTCGGCGTAACTGATCAGACATTTAATCCACCTCAACTTTTCACTCAGCATGAACTTGCATACTGAAGCATAATAAATAATGTATAATAGCATAATCTTATAAAAGTAGAGTAAAGATCAAAGCCTTAAGAAAGAGCTGTCCAGAATTTTGCATAATCATATTAATCAAAGATGAAAACATAAGATAACTGTGTTGAGAAAAAAGAGCAGAACTATACTCATCTGTTGTATTCTGTTTTATCAATTATGTATTTTTGTCTTTTAACCCAACAGACTTATGCATGAAAGAAAATTGCAGCATGTTACATTTAAATAAAGATGAGAAATAACATAAATCAATTTACCAGTTAGGAAGATAAGTTATGGAGAAGTTGAATATTCTTCTTTACTAAATGAATATTAAGCAAGTTATCCAAGAGTGAACATGAATCAGACCAGTTCAAAACTCATGGATTAAGCATCCACCAGGCCATGGTTGGACTTATTTACAGTTTCTCAGTTGTACAGCTTTCAATAGACTTTCTTTGTTCTGTTCTTAGTGTTTTAACTGTGTTATTTCATGGGGATTTTCTTTGCTGTTCATGTCTATTTGGTGTTTTGTATGCTACTTATATAGTGGGTTTGTCTTTCCATAGCTCGGAGAAGCTTTTGTCTATGGTCTTGTTGAAGATCTGCTCCATACCATTGAGAATCTTCTCTCTCTTCTATGCCTACAATTCAATGGTTTGGTCTTTTCATGACATCCCATATTTCCAGTATGTACTTTTTCTGCATTTATGGGATTTTTTTAGCTTTTTATATTACTTGCTTATTTGGTCTAAATCTGCTTCTTATTCAAGTCTCGACAGTCTGCCTTCTGCTTGCTTCATTCTACTTGCAAGGCTTTTCTTTCAGTTTTCTACTTTAGCTATAAAGATTTTCAATTGCACTTTCATTCAAGCTTGAATCCTCTTCATCTGTCTCCCTATTGAATTTTATCTCAAGTACTGGACTGTCTTCATCATTTCTATCAGTCTTTTCTTTGTGTTTTCCTGAGCATCTCTCAGATCTTTGTTCTCCTAAAGTTTGTCCTCCTTAATTCCATTAAGCTGTTTCTTTGTGGTGTCTTTAAACTCCTTGAATTCTTTGATAAGGTGTATGAGTGTTTTTACTTCTGTTTATCTAAGTAACTCATTAGCAAGTAAGACTAGTAGACCTTGGAAAGAAAAAATGAACTTTATCTTTCATATTTTTATGCTTTTTTAAAAGGAGATCTGGACCCAAGGGCTTTTAATTTTTTTTTTTTAAATTCAGTGGTATTCTTGCCAGGGCCTTAAAATCCTTAAAAGCTAGGTTTTGATTTTCAAATCTTGCAGGCAAATGTATGGATCTAGAAAACATCATATTGAGTGAGGTTAACTCAGACCCAGAAAGACAAATATAACATGTACTCACTCATAAGTGGTTTTTAGACATAAAGCAAAGAAAAATCAGCCTACAATTCACAACCCCAGAGAACCTAGACACCAAAGAGGACCCTAAGAGAGACAAACATAGATCTAATCTACATGGGAAGTAGAAAAAAACAAAATCTCCTGAGTAAATTGGAAGCATGAGGAACATGGGAGAGGGTAGAAGCAGAGAGGGGAGAGGAAGGGAGGGGAGTGAAGAAAAATATATAGCTCAATAAAAACAATGAAGAAAAGAAAACCCTAGGTTTTACAATCCATCCACAAAAAGTCAAAAACAACAAGGAGCTTAAATGACAATACCCAAAAATCAGCAAGCATTTAATATACTTTAGTCATGAATATAAATATTCAAGTAGTTTCACAGACGATGTCTGATTTAATACTCACCTTAACTTAGTGAAATAAGTTGCTTTATTGCAACATATCATGAGAAAAGAAACAAACTGCACACCTAGCCTGGTTGTAGGTAAACAGTTTGTAAGTGACTAAAGAGACCACATGGGAAACTAAATATGCTTGCTTTCAACCCCTACTGTCTTCTAGGAGCTGTGTTTATAATGGATTATGTTATATGCTAGTAATTACTTGTGCCCTTTCCTCTTTTTCCCTTCTACATCTGAAGATGAAGATCTATCTATAGACAAGACCCAAGTCTGCTGTTGTGCTACCATTGAAAGGGTGTCACTCCACAAATCAACTTCTTCAACATCTATCTCTCTTTACACATTAAATCAGTATTCTAAGCAAATACGTGCATTTTCCCATGCCTCCTTCAATTCAATGAAAACACAAGTATGTATCTCCTCTCCATCTTGGTTAATTATTTGGTTAATACAGACTGTGCCCTCTTTATCATTTACCAAAGTTCCCGAAGCCCTCAGAAATTCACTCTAGTCCACTTACATATTGCATATTGATGTCTCCCTAGACTATAACTCTGCATCTATGATGTCTTCAGCAATCTCCAACACTCTAGCCTGCTGTGCTAGAGTGGTTTCAGCTGCCACCCACTATCATATATAAAGCCAAACTCTTTTCCCTATTGAATGACCAACCAAAGTGGAAGCACAATCGCAAGAATATAGACATTTTCCAACATGCGTATCAGAACTTTTCAAGCCTATGTCTATTGTTTACTTCCAAAGCAATGTCCGTTTTTTCTAGGTGTTTATAATGGCAGAACCCTAATTCCTAGTGCTAAAAGTTACTGGACCCTGAAATTTTAGAATATTTGACTTCCCCAACCCTTTATGCATGTCCTAATCTTTCAACTGTTCCCATATATCAATACATCATAGTAATTCTACTTCATAAACATATTCAAACCTGTCCTCTTTTTCTAATTTTAGGGCAAATAATCTTGACTGTCATCATCCACAGATATGTGCATACACTAATTTCTTATTGTTGTCATGACAAGTTACCACAAATTTAGAAACTGAAACATGACTTTTTCATCTTTTTTTAAATTTATTTTACATACCGACCACAGTTTCTTCTTCCTCTCCTCCTCACACTTCCTCCTCCTCCCTCCTTCCCCATCCACCCCTCATCTGCCTCCACTTAGCTGGGTTAAGGCCTCCCATGGGAATCAACAAAGCAAGGTTCATCAAACTGAGACAGGACCAAGCTCCTCCCCTCTGCATCAAGGCTGAACAAAGCATCCCACCGTAGGGAACAGGCTCCAAAGAGCCAGCTCATGCATCAGGTCCTGGTGTCACCCCTAGGAGCCCCACAAAAGACCAAGCCACACAATCATCACCCAGATGCAGAGGGCCTAGACCGCTCCTAAGCAGGTTTTCCAACTCTCAATCCAGTGTCTTGTTCCCACAAGCTCAGGTCTGCTGTCTCTGCGGGCTTCCCCATCATGATCCTGACTTCTCTGGATACAATACCTCCACCTTCTTTTCAGCTGGACTCAGTGCCCAGCTGTGGTCCTCTGCATCTGTCTCCATTTGATACAGGATGAAGGCTCCAGGATGACAACAAGGACAGTCACTAACATGATGATAGAGAAAGGCTAGGCCAGACACACTCTCCACCACTGCCAGAAGTCCCAGCTGTGGTCAACCTTGTGAGCTCCCAGGAGCCTCCCTGGCACCAGGTCTCTCCCCAACGCCACAATGGCACCCTCTATCAAGACATCTCCTCTGTGACTTCCTCGCTCAGTACCACCCACAACTCAACCACCCTTATGCCCCATATTCCCATCCCCCCTTCCCAGGTCCTCTACTCTCAGTTTGCCCACAGAATCCCATCCACTTCCTCTTCCCAGGGATGTCCATGTGTCCCTTCTACGGTCCTCCCCATCACCCAGCCTCTCTGGAGCTGAGGACTATAATCCGGTTATCCTTTGCTTTACATGCAATATTCACTTATGAGTGAGTATATACCATGTTTGTCTTTCTGGGTCTGGGTTACCTCACTCAGCCCCTCAACCAAAGAATTAAGAAAGAAAATGTGGCATATCTACACAATGGAGTCTTACTCAGCAGAAAAAAAATAATGACATTATTAAATTTCTAGGCAAATGGATGGAACTAGACACAATTTTTTATATAATTTTGCAAGTAATTTATTGGTGATGAAAAGTGGAAGCAGTAGGTTATCCTCTAGAATCTATTTCTTCATCAGCCTCAAATAATGGCTATGTTTAATTACTCAGCACAAATTCCCTCCTGTTGAGTGGGCCTCAAACACATTTAGGTAGAGATCTTTCATGAGTGTCCCTAAGCCAAAATGAAGTGATCAGTTGGGTGCTGTTCCTTTATAGAAATTCCATTTCTATGTCTTTCCCATCTTCTTGAGGCCACTAGTATTTATGGTTTGTGGCCTTTTTTTCAGTTTTGAAAGCAACTAGTGAAGTGAAACATCTCTCTAATCCATGTTTGTTCCTCTTATATCTCTCTCATTATATCCAAGAAAATTGCTTGACTTTAAAGGATGTATCTGAATAAATCAGCTCGGTGAAACTGTCTGAACTAATCACCGCATTCCAGGTCCTTTCACTTCCCCTCCTCTCCATCCTATGTACAACTGCTACAGATCCATAGAACGTGTCTTAGATATGGAGAGGTCATTAATCTAGATACTGCCGGACAGTGTCAACATTAGTCAACAGTCTCCTAATTGATATCTCCTTGCTTCAATGCATCTGTCCACCACCAAAACCCTCTTGCCTGTTGAAAATAACTTTCCTAAAATCTCTCAGTATCTTCTGACTAGTATTAAGATAAAGCACCAAGTATGTAGTCTGTACCGAACTCATAAGGGGAGAATCCAAGCAAGAGGAATCACTTGGCCCACTGCATATTCATTCAAATGTTTATATTTGTTTTAAGTTACAAATGAGATCATTTCTCCTTTCATTCCATCATAAAACTATTATTTGCCAGTGTGAAGCTCTTAAACCAAATAGCACTTTTGTAAGCTTTTGTTGTAATTTTAAAGAATTCTGGAGATCTCTAAAACAAAATCCACATCTGAGATGTGCAACTCCCTGTAGCTTGTGAGCCTTCTCTGAGGACAAACTCCCTGCTTAGCTTCACTTCTAAAGACTGCACTATGCCCTCCTGATACAGTAAATCCAGCCATCTTAAATTCCTTTAAATAGCATGAGTCAACAGAAAGTGTTCCTGATGTCGTGCATACATTTATGACTCATTCCTCTGTTGTTTGAATATGAAATGCTCCCCATAGGCTCAGGATTTTAAGACTCATTTTCCAACTGCTGGAGTTATTTGGGGAGTTTGTGGAAACATTAGCAACATGGGCGTAGCTAGAGTAAGGACATCGAAGGAGGTGTACCTCAGTTCTTCCTGATTTCTGTTCCCTTCTTCCCTCTTAACTCGCTGACTGCCATGAGGGGAAGAGCTCTCTTCCACACGCTGTCACCATCATGATGTCCCTATCTCAGTTCAATTCTAGGAGCTGAGACCATGAACTTAAACTGGGAACTTGAACCAAAGTGAGCCTTTCCCTATATTAAACTGCCTCTGCCAAGTATTTGTCATAGCAATCACAGTTCCACTAGCAGATTCTACAGGGACTCCCTGGCTCATCTGAATCCAACACAGCCTCAAACTCCAAAATTAAATGCTGCATTACAGCTAAGGGGTTCGGGATAACCAGAAGAGGAAGAGAAATTTTAAATGCGCAGAAAGTAAAGACTTCAACTGCCCTTTTCCTTTTGATTTACTTGCATTCTACTTCCCAAACAATCCTCTAGAGGTGTTTGTGGTAGAGAACACGATGCTTACAGCAGCCAGAATAAAGGGATGTAACTTTCCCTTCTTCTTAGGCTTCCTGCAGTTCCTATAGGATGGTGCCAACCTTTAAGGGGTAGATCCATAGAAATGAAAGGTCATTAGACAAGAAGTGGAAACGTCACTCTGTAAAGTGATGTGTGAACTCTAGGCTCACTCCATCCGGCAAAGGCACAAATCTGACAACCAGGAACACAGAAGCCTAACTGAACTAAAGAATTTTTGCCTAGGTCATAAACTGCCCATGTGCTGGAGTGCTTTGGAGACAGATGGGCAGCACTCTACAAAGGCTTTGAAACGTGAATTGGCTGGAACCACTAATTCTAAACCAGTAGCTAAAGAATGCAGAAAAACCAGATGATTCAGCTTTTCTTGATGAAGACTGTATAAGTATTCTGAAAACAAATATGATTTTAATTTAACAATTAGACATGTGACTATCACTCTGGGGCATTTGTTACAAATAACTGAAGACATAAACTCACACATAGCAAAAATAATTTTATCCCTAAGTATTAATCATACTATTATTTGTAATATTGAAGAGCTACACACAAGAAAGATGTCTGTCATCATAAGAACGATTAGGCAGATTATCACATAACCATATCATAATGCTACACAACTATCAAAAGTATCAGCCTATGGGTACACACAACCACCTACATGAATCTTCAGATAATTACGCTACACAAAAAAGTCAGGCCCCAAATTTCACATGCTATATGTTTTATTCACATAATTTTGAAATAACAAAGTTATGAAAATGGATCCCAGATTGGAAGCTGCTGAAGTATGAAAGGGTATGAAAGTGGTGGAGAAGGCGGATGAACGGAGAATGGCGGTTGTGCTTTGATAATCTTCTATACCTTGACTATCACTGGAAATATGCTACTGGTGATATCTCATAATTGCTTTCTTTCTTTTTTTTTTCTTGGAGACAGAATCTGGCTGACCTGTAACTATGTAGACCAAGCTGACTACAAACTCACAGAGACCTTCCTATCTGTGATTCCCACATGCTGGGATTATAGGTATGAACTTCCATGCCAGGATCTTTTTTTAATATAATATTTACTTTATTTATTTTTATGCATAGAGGTGTTTTGACTGCATATGTGTCTGGGCACCACGTGTGTGAAGTATCCAGGGAGGCCGGAAGGCACTGGGTTTCCTGGGACTGATGTTACAGACGCTGGGAGCTGTCAATTGGCTGCCAGGAATCAAATGTTTCTCTAGAAGAGCAGGCAGTGTTCTCACCCACCGAGCCTTCTTTCCAGCTGCATTATAATTTGTAAGATGGCTTTATTATGGTTCTTTTTTAAAATGATGTAAATATCACATAAGCTCTGAGAATGAACACTAGTTTTAAAACTTCAAAAAACCACCAGGGCAAAAGGGGGGCACTGGTGTAGACATTCAAGTAAATGGCTCCTCATTAGGGAGGCATTACCAAGTAATTCAGGATAACTCCCTAACTTCCAAAACCTTATTCTTAAGAAGAGTTTTACAGAACTGCTTTATCAACACTGCCAGGGTGTGTCTAATAGCTCTGCTGGGGTGTGTCCAACAACTTTCAGCTTTGATTTTGGCTCTTCCCTGGAAAATGTTTTCTGAGGTATGTCTTGATTCAGAAAATTCAGGAATTTAAGGGACACAGGGGTTCACAGCTCACATTCCGTTATCTGTGTTCTCAATTCCCACCAAGTAGAGTCTCTGATTTATGGCAGGAACGTTGAACAAAGAAGAAGGAAAGAGGAACAAACCACTAAGTACTTAAAGTTTCCAATCTGAAAGCAGGAACTGTGAAATAATTCTAGGACTTTTATAGGCAAAAACCTCATTTTTATCTTCTCAAAGAAAACAGGTTTATTTTCTAATTGAAAATAGATTTTTATACAATATACTCTGATTACAATTTTCCCTCACTCACAGATACATACATATGTATACACACACACACACACACACACACACACACCCGAAAAGCCCAAAACCAGAAACCATAATACATATACAAAGGGCACGTGAACTTAAAAACATCAACAAACCCCTGACAAAGCATTAGGAGACTAAGAACCAAAAAACTGGCATTGACTTTCGTGTGGCCTTGGCCACCTACTGCTGGGCATGGAGCCTGGCCTTCGGAGTGATTTGTGTGCCTAGTGAAATTCCACTGGGTAAAATTAATTTTCCATTTGCACACAGTTATCGACTGGAGATGGCTTCTGGGTCACAGGGAGGGGCTTGTGTCTGCTTCCACTCTCAGTACTAGGGACCCATCTAGCCTAGACCTGTGCAGCCCTGTGCATGCTGCTGCAGTCTCTGCAAATTCACATGCATGTCAGTCAGTTCCGCTGTGCTAAGCAGGCCTTCTTTCATCGATATTCTCCATCCCCTCTGGCTCTTAAATTTTTCAGCCTCCTGTTCTGCCGGTTCCCCTGAACATTTAGGGGAGAGATTTGATCCTACTTAGGACTGAGTGTTCCAAGGTCTCACACTTTCTGCACGTTCTCCAGCTGTGGGTCTCTGTATGTGTTTTCACCTATTACAACAGGAAGCTTCTCTGCCAATGACTGAGCATGACACTGGCCTAGGAGTATAGCAGAACGTTGTTAGATGTCATTTTATTGCTACGTTCCCTTAACGGAACTGTAGTATTTGGTATTCCTCTCGGTCCCTGGCCTATCTAGTCTCAGGTTTTTCCATTTTGTTTAGTGAACCTTAGGTCCATCAGACAGTGACTGACTGCACTCACAAGCTTTGTGCTATTGCTGTACCAGCACAGCTTGTAAGTGGTCACAGCCGTAGAGTGAATGCAGATTTACAGCACGGTTAGTGTTCACCTTTCTCCTTTGGTAGAATATTGGATGCGAGTATTAGAGGTGAAAGCTCTGGGAGGGACCAACTCGACTTTTCCGTATTTAATGAATTGTGCATGAGTTTTCTTCAGTATTTGGGCCTTACCCTCGGTTTGTGGAGAACAACCAGTAGCCTTGGTAATAGGCTGAGTGGTTTGGGGCTTCCAATGAGCTCCTCTCAGTAAATAGCTTGATGAGATGTAATTCATTCCAAGAACTAAAAGATTTATCTTACAAAGATCACAATAATGAAAATTAAAAAGTTCCAAGTCCTTTCCTACATTTTAATTTATGTGATTTTTTTTTTTTTTTGAAAACCTTTACCTGGAGAAACATACCCGATTTCTTGTGCTCCAGCAGGGGTACAATAAAAGAGTGAGATTGCTATGAGGTTTAACTATGCAATAAAGACTAAATTTTAACTCTCATATAGTGGTGGCTGCCCTTAAGCTTGACCATTGCTCTATTGTTAGAATTGAGCCATTCAATGGCTCAGTCTTCTGACTCCTCCACATGTATTTTCCCCTTAATCATCCCTGTTTGACAGTTAAGGACCAAGAGAATTCTTGAGTATCAAGCTGCTACTCACTATTAGACAGGCTCTCTAAATGCAGAAGTTAGAGAGAACAAGCAGGGAAAACTTTAAAAGTATGGTTAACTTTCAAAGTATTGCTTTACTTTGCTTCTATTTCATTTCTACAACCCCACTAGCCTCTAGCACTTCCTCTCCGGGGTTATAAGGAATAAAATTTCTAACATCATCAACTCCTAGAATTTAGAAGCATTGTAGAAGAGTAGAAGACACTGCTTCCTGAGCTCATATACACGGAAGCAGCAAGCACAGGGCCTACATGGGTCTACCCATTGTCCTCTGTATATATTATAGCTTTCCACTTAGTAATTTGGAGACTCCTGAATGTGTAAACAAGTGAGTCTTTGATTCTTGTGCCTTTTCTTGGGGCGTTTTTCCTTCTTTTGGTTTGCCTTGGTCAACTTTGATGTAATGTCTTTTTTGTTTAAAAAAAAAACACTATTGAGATAAAAATCCTCTAAGAATCTTTAATTCTCAGCAATAGATGACAATTGTGGTTGACAGGAATTCTGCATGTGAAAACTGAAACTGAGTCAAAGGAGAAAAAAAACTCAGGAATTTTTATGGGGATTACTTATTCTAGAGAAACACAAACACAGAGTTATTAGGAAAAATAAACAGATAAAACATTTAAAGCTTTTGTGTCAGCATAATAATTGATTTTTATTTTCCTTTCTTCAATATCCTATGATAAATAAATCTTCTATTGATGTACTTAAAATGAAAATAAAAAGGGACAAAACAAAGGAAAAATGTCACAGAGATATATTTTAGATGCTTGAGATCTGACAGGCAGAGAAAGAGATGGTGAGAATGACTTTTATTTTTCTTTCTCTTGCTCTCGGCTTTTATAGGACCTGCCTTGGAAACATTTTCCCTTCTCCTTCTAGTCCACAGGTAAGTACTCTTCTATCCATAGGCTAATATTTTTTGTACTTTATTAAGATGCATTGTAATTGCAATCTCCTTAATTGCTTCCTAATTGGTTCTTTCCTCCCCTCGGTGTATTTTTCATGCATTATTGAATTCCAACTGGCTTTCTGGAACTCATTTTGTATTCTTTCCAGACAGCTCTTCCAAAGTGAAACTGTGTGTCTCCTGGTCCCTTGATCACACAGGAAATGGCACAGTGGTGTTGAAAGATCATGGTTTGGAACTGTAAACCTTCTGATACAGCTACAGGGGACACGGCAGCATCATCAATCATCCTGAATGTTTGCTTTCATCCACAGTCACCTTCATACACAGAAATTACTTAGTAACAGTTTCTCACAACACTATTTTTGATAATAGTTCCTTACAGTTGTTATTATTGCCATTCAACATGGGAAACATCTAAGATCAGAATGGCTAAATATCGTTCTTCCCAGAGTCGAATAGCTAACCTAGACCTATATGTAAGTCTCTCAATGCTAATCTCTGTACTCTATCCACCACTATCCAGTGCTTGTGTAACAATACACATGACAGATTAGTAACCAATTAACCTCATTATTGTCCCACATGTTTTTCAAGAAAGTATTTCTCTTTCAATGGCTAAGTCCTTTAGTAATAATAATGTGTCATGGAATGATTAATCGTCTGAAGTGAGGCCTGACCTGACCACAGCTTCTCTATTTTGTAAAACTAATTATGAGTCTACTTTCTTCCCTGAGATGTTCTGATCTTCCGGTATAAGTACATTATTTTTATAGAGACAGAATTTCTAGGGGGCACAAGATCATTGAGCTATACAATTGATATGTAAGCATATGTGTGTATGTGTGTATGTGTTCATGTTCATATGTATGTACGTACACTTATATGTGGGTGCCTGTGGAGTTCAGAGAACAAACTTGGGTGTCATTCTTCAGGCACTATCACCTTTAAGTCAGAGTCTTTGATTGACATGGAGTTCACCAAATAAGCCAGCTCAGTGGTGTCTAGAAAGTTCCAGGGATTAACCAGACTCTGCCTTCCAATTGCTGGGGTTGAAAGAGATCACTACCATGCCTGACTTTTGCTTTGTCTATGTTTAGGATTGAATTTCATTTATTTAATTGTAAAACAGGTTCCTTATTGAATGAAACTATACAGCTGTCAATATTTATTTCTAATTATATTCAACTAGCTTAAAGTTCTATGCAATTATATGTTTGGAATTCTTTTTTTAAAAAGGCAATATATTATAATATTATTTTATAGAGGTAAAATTTCTGGGGGCAAAACATCATTAAACTATATAATTGATAAGACACAAGCATACATGTGTGCATGTTCATGAAATACATTTCCTTTTTCATATTTACATTATAGATTTATATTTATGTTATTATATTTAATTAATAATATTAATAATTTAATTAATAATTCTTTATGGTTAAATATATGTTTTTAAAACATAGTATACATTCATCCAATCAAAAAGATCAGGGAATTTAAAACCCTCAGGCCATATTGGTTTATGCTGTTCTGTTGACATCAATATAGACTCCTATGAAGCAATCACAAGGAGGTACTGTGCCTTTGTAGGTCAAGATTAGCAGACCTTTAAGATGCACCCAGAACGACTGTGACAGAGCACTTGGAGTCATTTCACTAAGAGTTTGAACCACATGCACCTTTGTTCTCAAATTACTTTGCCTTCTCTGTATGGTAAACCACATTGGCACGGAAAGGTTCTATGCGGTTAATAGAGTGTCCCAGATGCAAACCTGTAGAGTTCTCTGTTTTTATTAAGGAGATTTTGCCACTGCTTCTGGCACTATAAAAGATTTTGGTGAGGAAGAGATGGCTTAGTAGTTGAGAGAACACTCTCTTTTTTTAAAACAACTGGTAACAGGTTTCTCTCATACGACGCATCCACTCCTTACAACTCCCCCACCACCACCCCCCCTTTCCCTTAAATCCCCTCCCTGCTATTTCCCTTCAGGAAAGAGCAGACCTCCGGGAGACAAATAGGACAAAACAAGACACTGTAAGACAAGGCAAGAGCTTTTATACTGAGCATACTGGGCTGGACAAGGCAAGCCAAGAGGGAGAGAATCCCAAGAGCAGGCTAAAGAACTAGACACATCCCAGCTCCCCCTGTTAGGAGTCCCACAAAAGCATCAGCTGACAGCCATGGCACATAAACTGAGGACCTGGTGCAGACCTAGGTAGGCACTATGGCTGCTGCGTCAGTGTTTGAGAGCCCATACGATCCCTGCTTAGTAGCTTCAGTGGGCTGCATGATCCTGGTATATCTCATCCCATAAGACCTCTACAATCCTTCCTTCCCCTCTTCCATGGGGTTTCCTGAGGTTCCCTGAAGTGCAAGAAGAAGGACTTGATGGTGACCTCTGGTTTAGACATTAAGCATAGCATCTTCGTGTGTGTAAAAATTCCTTCTGTTACTTGTTTTAGCTACCACTCATAATCTGTGAATGGAGATACTGTCTCTGTTGGAGGTTTTAAATTATACTTGACGAATGGATGACATTTCCTGTACTCGCTAGTTATAATTTCAAAGAAACAAAATACATACTTCGCAACATGTCATTGCATAAAAGTAAACATAAAATGCTTGCTTATTTTATGTTTTTCCTATTTTATATTAATACATTGTTGTCAAAATAACCTACAAATTATTAAATTATTGTTTTCCTAGTTGTATTATGGATATATTGATCTTTGTGGGTTTCATAAGTTCTAATCCCTAGTGGTAGTTGTTGTCTTGCGTGATCCAACCATTTTACTTTTGTTGGCATGAGCCCACTTAAAGAAACCCTAGATGGTGTGCAAACATCTCTAGGATTTGCTGAGAGCATATTACTCCCAAAACAAGATATTCCAGGCTCTGTGCAAATACTTCTGTCCAGACACAAAGCTGTGCTGCCAGTGTTCTCGCATCTAAAATAGCGTTTAGAAATTACAAAGAGTCATAAGACAAAGTAAGGAAATAAACATTTAAAAGAAAACATAAAAATACTGCTTTTCCTTCCCCCTCCAATGGAAGGTTATAGAAATGCTACCTCCTATTTTACATTTGTGTTTTCATGTTACGTTGATAGCTTTGATTGATAATATATCAGCAAATGAATGTGCAACTTATTGTGTTCTTAGTAACACTGAAGAAAAATTTAAGACTTCTTACTGACACTTTTTATTTTTAGTAGATGTCAAGGCATATGCACTAACATCATTAAAATCATTTTCTTATGTGTTCATACAACAAAATAGATGCATCAAAAGGCAAATGGAGGAATAGGTAGATATTATTATTTTATTTTCCAGCTTTGGAGATAGCTTTAAAATGTCTTCTATTGAATTTTGTTTCAAGTATGCAAAATTTTTACATGATCCATATGCCTATACCTACTATCATACTTAATTCCTTTTAAAAACGTTCAATGAAGTGCTTCCATCTTAAAGATAAAATACCTCCTCCGGAAAAATAATTAGTACTATATTCTTTGATCCCCATAACAGTATAAAGTATTTCACAAACCCTTCAACACACAATTCTTTGTAAAATACTTCTAAATTTTATTTTAGATGTATTTTCATACCTTTATGTATGTATGTGTGTCATATATGTGTTTCATGCCCACAGAGACCAAAGAGGATTTTTGGTCCCCTGTAATTGGAGTTACAGGTAGTTGTGGGTCACAGTATTGGTGCTGGAGACCAAATACAACTGAGTCCTCTGTAAGAGTGGTATGTATGTTTTACTATCTGAGCCAATCCCTAGAACACAATTCTGATGTCTGATGAAATGTTTTGATTCTTATTTTTGCAAGAATTTTGGTAATAACCTGAAATTAAAACTTCATTTTTTATATCAAACAAATTTCAAGTGTTTCACCATAATGCCAAGCCCAGATCACTTCTGCCAATATACAACATTTTCATACAGAATGAATGGACAAGTTCTGATTTTCCCTCATATCCATCCCGCCTGCCCCATTGGTTATTTCAGTCAACGCCCCAAACAGAATTTGCATTATAATGTCGAGGAGAAGGTCAGAATCATTTCCTACCTGGTTACAGAGACTAGAACCTGTGAGTCCTCATCAAACTGCTTCCCCATCCATCTCAGTTTCCAGGCTTTGTCATAGCTCTCCTCCAGGGATGAACAGGTCATAAGACCTGAGAAAATCAACATGGGATTAAGTTATTATTTTTTGCCTTGAAAAGATGATGAAAGATAAATAAACAAGCAACCTTTTATCAGATCAAATGAACCAGATTCTAGATGGAAACCAACTAAAGTTGCTTACTAAAATCTTTAGTGATTGTAAGCAAAAACCCAGACTTGTCCATCAAATCAGAAGTCATTCTTGTGCTTCAATATAAAAGAAAGAATCAAATGATCTTCACTGTGCTGCTAATTCTGTAATTCATAATCAGCCCTCCCCATTGCTTTTTGTTAAGATAGGGACCCCTTCCACTAGTCTGTGTATAAACACTAGAAGAGCCAATGAAAACAGGAGTACTATGAGGAGAAAAATGGCGATTTTTCACCAAAACCAGATGAATATCTTGTGTCACCTAGTTATTAAACAGGAGCACATAACCAACTTTTGCTTATATGATCAGAAAGGTTTGACCTAAGAGAAAAGAAATGAGTTGGAAATGGTACAAACAATAATAATAACAATACAAACCATAATATAACCTGTGATGATCTGTGTATACCAGATTTTGATTATATACACTTTATATGATTTAATGTATTTAATCACAAAATTGCTGTGAAGTAAAAGCATTTCTAGAATGTAAGTAAAGATGGAGCAACAAAAAAAAAATCATCTTATAGCAAAGAAGTCACAAGGCTAACCGCAGAGGACAGTGAGGAACTGCAAGCTTCTAACACGGTACACAGAAGAATGGCCTACTGTGATCTGATAATGAGACAGAAAATATATCTTCCAAAAAACTTCAGTTTTTGCAAACCTAACAAAATATCATTTATGCCTATTTTCTCCTTTTGAAGGATGTGCTATCGGCTTTTCTTATTCAAAACCTTCATTTAAACTGAAGTCCCTGAAACTGAAGAATAATTCGTCACATCTAGCTGTGTCCATGCCAGAACCAGAGCAAATCACTTCTGTATTCTTATGCCCATCATCTTAACTCAGTATTTATTTTCCTCTTGTCTATCTCCATTTCTAAAACTGAAAGATCTACCATTCCAGTGGACAGTGCAGACTGTCAGGAAGGAAACCGTATTTATAAATAAGCAGACACATCCATAGTCTCACCATGAAACAAGCTGAAACCACAAGGTGACCGTGCAAGTTTACCCTAAGCATGCAAATACTATATACCTAGAATTTAGTTGGCACTGAATTAATTCTTTATTCATTCTGCATTCAAATCTCAAGCTGTTCAACTATATGAGATTTAGCAGTCTACCCTCCTGACAGTTCCTAAGAAAGAAACACAGAGGCCCTCCGCATGATACTTAGTTTCTCCTGATCCCTGTTTAATATCTTTTGCATCTGTGAAGACGTATGTTCCTGTCATTACCTCTATCTTATTATCCAAGATCATCCTTTGAAGCATCTTGGTCTTTATCTACCAGGAGAATTCCTTAACACACGATATATTAATTGATGTCATCCCTGGTATGCTAGTATTGACTTCTAAACAACTTTATTCATATTATTTGAGAATTCAAGAATAAAAACAAAATACATTTTCTTCTCCCTGGTTTCACCTATTGTAAAATCTAAACTTACGTGAAGGTCTGATTTTTCAGGGATGGTGATCTTAATATTCTTCGTTTTGTCCCACACTGTCCCGGGATGTCATCAGGACAGCTAGCCCGTTGCAGTTCTAACTTGGACATTGTGCTAACCCTTTCATTCCACTCTTCTTTTCTAGATTTTGAACTTTTTGTTTATCTTGTGCTGTGCATGGCACAGTTTCTCCAGCTACCATAGACTTAACTTTATCAGCTTAAGATTCACATTCATTTTGCATGATACCTCGAATCACTTACCAGAACCTTCACCCAAAACAACCCAGCTTTATGGAAAGAAAAGGCAGCAGGAATGAAGGAAAGCTTCACAGCCAAGAATAGAGCAATTGGGGATCTGTTGTGGGGTATTTGTATATTCTCTGAAGATATATTGATGTGATTGATGTAATAAAAACGTTAAGGGTCAATATCTAGGCAGGAGATATAGGCAAGTTTTGCAGGGAGAGAAAGGATGAGAAAGAGAAATCTAGACATGCAGGAAGATCCAGGAGATAAGGAGAGGAGACAGGAGGTGTAAGATGGAAGAGAGGTAGTGACACATAATAAAACATAGATTAATATAAATGGGTTAATTTAAGTTATAAGACCAAGTTGGAGATAAGCCTAAGCCAAAGATCAAACTTTCATAACTGGTAAGTGATTTTTGTGAGTTGGTGTCCCAAAGAAAAATGCAGCTACATATGATGTCGTGTGTGGGGTTCAAATATCCAAACAAAGAGTCTGAGAAAGCTAAGAAAGGTTCTAGACAAGGAGCCCGATGTCCTTTCCTAGTTCTGTAGTCTCCAGTAGGCTGCTGTTTAGCAGCCTACAGAGACACAGCTGAAGCCAACCACTAGCACTATGCACCAGCGCCATACACTAAATTGAGTCACCTGGTGACTGACACGCAGTTAAGATTTGTCTCATGCAATAAGAGAATGCTGCAGTCTCTTAGTAGGGCCAGGTCCAGACACACACACACACACACACACACACACACACAATCCCTTAAAAGGTATAATATATTTAAAAACATGCTTAGATACCAAAGAAAGAAAAATGGGTATGGGCAGTCATAGAAAAAATAGTTTAAAAGTAATAAAGTCTTTAAAATGAGCATAAAGTAATACAAAAATAAGCCACATCAGGATGGAAAATATTATATAACAAAGGTAGTCTGGACCTTATGTATGTTTTGTTAATTTTTAATTTTATGAATGCTAGGGAACAAAAAACGTCAACTGCCGAGAGATATGGGAATGTGAGAATAAAATCTACTAAGTTCAACCAGCTTATATATTCTAAGACGAAGTAGTTATAGTTACAGCTTTTATATATATGTGTGTGTGTATATATATATATATACATATGTGTGTATGCATGTGAATATATATATATATCTGTCTGATGTGGGGTTGGTGAAGATTTTTTCCCATTCAGTAGGTTGCCTTATTGTCTAACTAGCTGTGTCCTTTGCTTTACAAAAACTTCTCAGTTTGGGGAGGTGCCATTTATTTATTGCTGCTCTCAGTGTCTGTGCCACTGGCGTTATATTTAGGAAGTACTCTCCTGTGCCCATGCACTGAAGACTACTTCCCACTTTCTCTTCTGTAAGATTCAGTGTGTTCAGTTTTATACAGAGGTCTTTAATCCATTTGGGCTTGAGTTTTGTTTGGTATGGATGACTTCTTCTTAGCATATATCCTCACAGAAGTTTTTTTTCTGACTACTGAACTGAAACCACTGCCTATTACCATACCACATTCTATGGTCTTCTTTTAATATATTTATATTAGGTTGAATAATGATATCACAAAGTGTACACATATTCATTCTCAAAACCTGTGATTATGTCATCTAATGATTCGCTGAAAATATGATTAAATTAAAATTAAATTGAAAGTTTGGAGGTGGATATATGATTCTGAAGTTAATGGGCATCTTCTTTACAATCATAGGCTTCTTATAAGGCAAAGAAGCAAAAGTCAAAAGGAAATTTTGTAAGATACTATAATGTTAATTTTGAAGATACTATAATGTTAATTTTGAAGATTACAAGTACTCTCTGGAGCTAGAAGAGTCTGAGAAAGAAAATTTCCTCTATGTTCCCTAAATAATTCAGCTTTTCTGATACTTTTACTTTAGAACTTCTGACCTCCAGAAATATAATAAAGTTTTATGACTTTAGGCCACTAATTTCACATAGTAGAAGCATAAAGAAACGACTCAGTTTTTACAACTGGAAATAGATTGACCTATGGGGGGGGGAAAAGCAAACAACTGATATGTGGCTTTAGAATTAAGTAATGAGCAGAGAATAAAAGGATTTTAGGGCTCATAAATGGTAAATCCAAGATCTGCAGTCTGATAGCTTCTGACTCTTTTATTTAACAATGTGTCACTAGAAAGATATAAACCCAGGGAAGGGTTGAACAAAGAAAATACTACCTGATGAAAGGGAAGTTCTCAACCTATCCAGATTGAAAATTAAACTAAATTTAGGAGAATGAATGTCAGGAAGAAAAGCAAGAAAGTGGGAGGATGACCTATTGCTAGTACCTTAGAAGGATCAAAGCCCAAAACACAGAAGAGATAAGTCAAGTGGCTCAAGGATTCTACCATACATCTGAATATAAACTAGGAACATATATGGGATCATCCAGAAAAGAGTCATGAAGAGGCTCCCTGACTAGTGGGGGGAATCTGTCAGATGACATGAAATTTCCAGAAGCTCTTGAGGATGTTGCATTAGCATAAAAACTACCATCTTGGACTACAAATGATAATGAATGGATAAAACGGAAAGAATGTGAAGTTCTCTAAATTCTACAGTTATGAACCCCTAGGTAAGATTGCTCAGTTTCATCCCATAGCTATAATTCATGATAGAGGAAAGATCATTTAGAAAGCATAGCTCCCAGCTCCAAGAGCAAGTCAACAAAGAAATGGATTAGAGCACTCGACCCAGAATTTATGACAACTTCTTAGAGTAGCAATGGGTATCTAATACCTCATAGACAGTGAGCTCTATTGACGATTTTACTTGATTTACTCAATGTTATATCTCCACCATCAAGAAGAATTGTCATGTTATTATGGACATTTAATAATTATTTATCAAATTAGTGAATCAATATGTTAATGAGCATGATATGTTCAAATGTATAACTATGAGAACATGTAACAGCCTAAGACTTACAAACAATTCTCATATTTAATTCTAAGCATGTATGTACATCTTTAAAAGTATGGAAAAATATACTACTATTGCAGAAATACTTATATATATTATGCTAAATAAATTGTTTTAAAGAAGTAATTTACATGTATTATGAATATTTAATCCTGAGATATCCCAAATATGGCCAAGATAAAGAGACAAATGACTGATATATTACTCTATTAGTATACCGATTCATATTTTGGGTGCCATCAAAATTGATGAGCTTATTTGTCATTACTTTTCAAAAATGTTGGAACTGTCCATTGTTGATATTCTAATTTTTATAGGAGAATTTTTTAGAAATTGCTTTTCTGTCGTGAGGAAACAAGAGATAATCTGGAACTTGGATCATTTTAAATCTTTCCATACTTTTACACAAATATAAGTTTAACCAGTCTAAGGAGCCCAACTTGATTTCCCAAATCCAGTAGCTCCATCTGGGGGTCACTACTTAGAAATGCTATGGAGTTTTTGTACACAGAAATTACACCAACTCATTACAAAGATTCTGCCTAATGTGAAGTAGATATAAGTTAGATATATAGAATAGACAGGTACGTAGGTATGTAGATAGATAGACAGACAGACAGACATGTTCACCTACTGGATAAATAATTAGTTTTCAAAAGCAATTTGATGAAATGTTAGATTAGTTTATGATACGCATTGGAAAAATTTGTAAGTATATGGAAAAACTGTATGTAAAGGAAGAATTGACTTTGATTTCTTTCCTCTTTGTGTTTTGAAATTTCAAATTGATTAAGAATAAGCCTCACTAGGAGTCTAATGACAGATAAACAGATAAGGAAAATTTTATGTTTATTCATACAGTGTAATTTTCAGCCATAAAGAAGAATAAAGTTTGCAGGTTGCAAGAAAGTGGATGAGGGTGGAGACCAACATGTTAAGCCAATTGCAGAAAGACAAACGTGACATTTTCTCTCATTTGTAGTTCTAAGACTTTATATAGATGTATGAAATCATGAGTTATATGACGTAAAATGAGATTAAAACTGTCTAAGGGGACAAAGGGGACCAACAGAAGAGGGAAGGGGAAGGAAGGGAAGGAAAAGAGGAGGTGTGAGAAAGAACATGCTCGGCTCACAATATATGTGTACAAAAGCTTGAAAAACATAAACATGTGACTGAGACTGCAAATATATATTAAATAGATATTTTAAAGAGTTGTTTACAGCCGGGCGGTGGTGGCGCACGCCTTTAATCCCAGCACTCGGGAGGCAGAGGCAGGCGGATCTCTGTGAGTTCGAGACCAGCCTGGTCTACAAGAGCTAGTTCCAGGACAGGCTCCAAAACCACAGAGAAACCCTGTCTCAAAAAAACAAAAACAAAAAAAAAAAAAAAAAACAAAACAATAAAGAGTTGTTTACTTGTCTCAGATAATTTCTTTTAAAATACTTTTTATTTTTGATTTTATAATAAAGTACATCATTCCACCCTTCCCTTTCTTCATTCTAAATGCTTCCACGTATACCTCATTGCTTTCCATTGGTTCATGGCCTCTTTTTTCATTAGTTGTTGTGACATGCAGATATGTTATATTCATAAATATAACCTCCTCAGTCTGTATAATGTTTCTTATAGTTATGCTTTCAGGAATGACTATTCAAAAGAATTCTCAATGAATAATATATCAAGTGTGCTAGAACTAACTCTTGATTAAAGGATAGATGATAGATAGATGATAGATAGATAGATAGATAGATAGATAGATAGATAGATAGATGATAGATAGATATTCATTGAGAATATATATAATATTATTGTATTGTGGATAATATATTCACTATATATTTATTGCATGTGTATATGCTATATATTGTATGTTCATTGAGAATACATACACTTATATATATATATATATCAAGTGATATATATATATATATATATATCAAGTGCCCTAGAGCTAACTCTTGATTAAATGTAAACAAAATAAGGTAGCATAATCCTTATTTTGTGTTTCTCAATGACATCTGTGTATCTTCAGTAAAAATTCAGTTGTGGGAGAGCAGGCTGGACACCTCGCCAGAGCAGCACAATGGAGCCAATCCTGTTAGTGCAGGTGTGGGTGAGCCAGCCCCGAAGTTGTAAGCATAATAGAGCTGCCCTCATTTCTCATCTGTCTTGTGGTGGCATGGGGTGTCCAGCCTGCTCTCCCACAACTGAGTTTGTTTTCTTTTTTAAAAATATAGATAGATAGATAGATAGATAGATAGATAGATAGATAGATAGATAGATAGATAGATAGAATTCTACTCAAAGACTGCAGCATAAAAATTCTGTCCAAGTTTCCAGGTTTCGGTTTCAGGCTCTTATACGATAATATCTGCTCTTAACTATGTCCCTAGCAGCCTTGTTTATGCTGTAAATTCTTGTCTTGCTAGCTGCTATAACTGTAAAATTCATTTCCATAAAATAATTTCATATTCCTCTTCCCTTCTTTTATTCCTCGCTTCTTCCTTCCCTTTCTGCATCTTCCTCCCTCATAAACAGGTAGATATAACGACAGACAGGGGGGCCTAACTATGATTGCATGATGGTGATAATACCTCGTGCAATCACTCAAGATGACTGAAGAGCTGAAATACAGTAGTTTATTCACAGATGAAATGGGAAATTACAGAGACCAGTATCAAGAACTTAGCCTTCTCCCTTATATGTTAATAATATATTTTTTTCTAAATGGAGCTGGCTACCTAACTTTGCTGAATTTATAGAAGCAATGTAAAAGAAGATAATGGTAGTCACTTGATCAAAGTGATAAATATTTGATTACCCCTAGCCGAGTAGCTATTGTCAACTGACAGCTTCTGCGAAGCAAAGAGTCAGTTTTCTTTAAGAGTGTAGTCTGTGGTAAGCTGACCATGTTCCAGTGGAAGGTCACACATTTAAGAGTGTGTGGAAAATTTGTACTTGAAGGGTTGAAAGATAAAAGAGGACAAAAAAGTGTATAAAAAATATGGGAATTGATCTGGGAGTGTTGGAGGGTGGAGTAAGTATCATTAAAATCCAATGAACAAAATTGTCAAAGAACTAATAAAATTAAAGTATAAATAAATACTTTATTACCAAACATTGATGGTAAAATTGTAAGTACCATCGTCAAAGAACTAATAAAATTATAGTATAAATAAATACTTTATTACCAAACATTGATGGCAAAATTTTAAGTACCATCATCATTGCTATTAGCATAGGTTCTCATTTTCAATTAGGACAGACACTTTGTGGACAAAAGAAGATGACAGTAGTTCTGTATTTCCTATTTGTAACATGTTTCCTGCAAACTGGAATACAGAAATTAACAGCTAATAAGGGTACTTTGAGATGGAAATAATAAATACAGTTTGAAACACCCAATTTGATCATTTCCCTTTCAATCAATGTGTTCTCACATTTGTTAGCATGTTAATTATTGTGGCAAGGCTTTTCAAATTAGCTTAGTGGATTTAGCCACATTTCACACCAGATGTGAGTTCACTTAAGATGTTTTATATGTAAATATTGACAATATTTCTTTGGGGGCATTTTAGCAATTCTATGCCTCAGTTGGGTTTTAACAAATCATTTTTCCCTTTTTCTCAGCATATAGAGGAAGTGACAGCGTTAGCTTGTAAATCATGGATTGGCGTGATAAGAGCAGTAGATGGATAAAGAGGTAAGCCTGGGAAACACTTATGTTCGTTAAAGATGAACACCCTACCTGGAGAAAATATTTAAGATCCTGTCTTAATAAACATAGGCGTTTAGTCTTCTCTTCAGTAACTCTATGAATAGAGGTTATGAATAGATACATGATTTATAAACCTTTGTCTTAGCATGCCTGACAGGATACAGCAGGGAAAACCAACGTAACATTGTGCAGTTGTAAATACCAATGGACTGAGGGTCAAGCTATGATTGTCTTAGCTTCCTGCTTGTCGCCTTGTGATCTTGAAACGGTATTTAACTTGTCTCTGAGCCTTGATACCTTTCAGATGAATAAAGTAACATAAAATACTTCTACAAGTTTAAGGATTACTAAAAACAATTTCCTGGGCCTGGAGAGATGGCTCTAATAGCTTAAAACACTGGCTGCTTTTACAGAGAACCTGGATTTGATTGCCAGCATGATGGTACACAGCAATCTATAACTCCAGTTCCAGGGGAATCTGATGCTTTCTTTTGGTCTCTGTGGACACTACACACACACGATGCACAGATATTCATGCAGTCAACACTCATACACATAAATAAGTCAAAATATTGTAATTCCCTTCGAATTCTGTATTTCATGAAATATAGATCATAATACTTCCCAAGTAAATTCATTATTTAATTTGTTTCCTATTAATGGGTGGATGTGGAATAATAAATGGCAACATATTTACTAAATTATCAAGAAATCCCTGTAGGAAAATTCCATGGAAATGAAAGAATAGGTATTTAAAATAAAGAATAAAGAAAAGGCCATGGCCAAAACAAACTGTTCAGGGATGACATTTTAAAATAAAGTGTATAATTTCCCAATAAAAATATTTATCATTATCCCAAATAATTGATTAATTTCAAGGCTAGAGTCAATCCAGTAAGCCCTCCTATTGTCTTTTTCTCTCTCCCTTCTGGATGGGCAATATTCAGACCTGAGGCAGTTAAATGTAAGGAAGTAAGATCTTACTCAGTTGCAAACTCAAGAACTGGGATTGAACAAAGCAATACTAGAATTTTCAACCCCACCTGAAAACATTTTCAGTTTTACAATTAGCCAAAAAGTTCACAGCAGCTTAAAACCCCAAAAAATCTGAACTGGTGGGGTTATTTTTTATCTCCTTAGATATGCCCAAATCCTGTCCTCCAAAGTGTATTGTATAGGTCTTCTTTTTCCTATGAATAAATCTGTCTTCAATATTCTAATATACAGTCATCAACATGAGAAAAAGAATCTAGGTAACAATAGCAATGCTATCCAGTAGAATTTTTTCACTTACTGGAACAACAGCCTTGTTACGATGAACTGTGAATTACTTCCTCCAGCCTCACTCTGCAAGCACATACGGGCAGTCAGAGGCTATAACCCTAAGTATTGTCTGTTCCAAATCCCAGTCCCTACCACGAAATCAAGACCCTTGCATGATCAGGATCTCACGAAACAAGAGTGAGTGGCCTTGTTTGTGATCCCAGCCATGGCTCATTCTTTAGTAAAGTTATCAGAGTCTGAATTCTGCTATGTTTGCCAAGCCATTAATGAAGTGGAACTCTGTTCCCTATTTGGCATGACTTTCTGACGTATGCTACTTTGTTAGGAAACCCTAAGTGGGAAGCAATAGGAAGCAGATCACCCAAGCATTAACCTCCACCCACTTCTCCAAATTATCCTTTTGTCAAATGTCCACAGTGTTGTTATATGATCTTCTTATATCTCCTTTTAAAATCCCATGTAATAAATTCTTCCAAAGGCTATTATATGAATTGTTTCTGGGTGGCAATGAGCCCCTCATCTGATTTTGGCAGTTGGAACTGAATTAATTATGATTAAGTACAATCTATTTTTTTCTTGGTATGTGCCCAATCCTCTGTGAAATTCATTTAAATTATTAATAGATATTTCTGGGGTAAGTTATTCAATATTGTAGGCAGAATGGTTGATGTACTGGTTCAATCCTTTTGCTTACATCCTTCAACGTAATGGGTAAAATATTGTCTCCTAATTTTAAATTATAAAGTATAAACAAAATTTATAGCACCATAAATTTCCTAGAGCAGTCATTTCTAAACACTAGGCAAAAAGACAAATACTATCTGCAATGAATTTTCCAGTCTACAATTAGAAGAAAACAAAATAAAAAGATGGAACAAGATTTGCATTTTTGTTTGGATATGGAATCTTGTAAGATATCTTCCTCTTATCAAAATAATGGGTGGAAACGGAGCAAGGCAAAAAAGACATGGTTTGTTTCTTAGCTTCTCGCATGGCCTAGGATGCTAAACGGAATAAAAGGACAAAATTTCTAAAACAAGCTGTTATTCCTATGAGGATAATCTTGAAGAGAAAATAGAAAATGCATCACATATACAGAATATTGCTTATGTGAGAAGAGCAGGCAGAATATTGCAGCATTAACATGTGATTCAGCATGTTGGCTACAGTCCTGCAAAACGTCCTAAGCGTGGGGATAATTCCATATGTGTGCCTACCAATTATTTTCCAGGAAGCCTCACCATGCCTGGCGTGTGAAGTAGTAGAGACATGGAACCCTTACTTATGATTTTACCAATAAAAATTTTAAGGGTCTTATCATTTGAATAAACCATGGGCTATTTGTATATATTCATTTTCAAGTTGAGATCACTCCCTCTATCTATCAATTGCTGATTATTTTATCAAGAATGGTATTAAACTTTCTAAAATTATCTTGTTTTCCCTTCTATTCACACACTAATTTGTTCTCTTTCTTAGCCTATTGTGATGAGATATATGAGCTGATTTTGAAATGTTGAACCAGCCTACATGCCTGTCTTGAATATGACTTTGATACGCTATTCAAGTGTTTTCATGTGTTGTTGGATTTGATTGTCTAAAGTTTGGTTGAGGACTTTTGAACCCATATTTATGATAGGTATCCATCTATAGTTATCCCTTCTTGCAGATACTTTATTGAACTTTGGTATTAGAATGGCCCTGACTACATAAGTTGCTGGCTACAAACACATTAAACCAGAGGTAGTATAATTTTATCATTTAGTGTCTGTGTAATATACCAATAAATACATTTGGACATGGTGTTTTATGTATTAGAAAGTTTGTTATCAATGATCTTCTTTATATAATACCTATATACCTATTATTATTATCAGCAGCACGATCATCATCACCATCATCATCTCTTTTATCTTGTGTGAGTTTGTAAAAATTGTGTCTTTTAAGAACTGGATCCATTTCATTCAAGCTATCAAATTAGTATCCAGAAAGCTGTTCGTAGTATCATTTTAGTTATTTTGAATATATACTATTGGATGCATTTATCATTATATTCAGCTAAGTAATGGTGCTCTTCGGGTCAACTGATTTTTTTTTTTGGTCTGATGAATCTGATCCATTTCCAACACAGCAGACTAAAGTTTCCATATAGAATCTATTACACTTGTTTCTTTTCTCTCCCTTTTCATTGAAAATAGATTCTTGTATCACCTCATTCAGCCTTGCTATGAGGCATATGACTAGTCATACTGCATCATGTTATGCCAAGTTCAGTTGATATCACTTGGATGCCAGGTTTCATTTGAAGGGAAAAAGAGGAGCATTGTATCTGGGCAAGAGGAGTGGTAGAGGTGTGTTTGGAGGAGGAGAGGGAGGAGAAGCTGTGCCCTGGATGTGTTATAAGAGAGAATAATAAAGAAAATGGATTCTTTTTCATATACTATATTTTGAGTTAGGAGCTGCACTCTGAAGCCTGGTGAGCTCAAACATAGGTGCACAACTGAAAGAACTTCTACTCTCATAAAATGTACCTATAACTAGTACTGCAGCAATAAAGAGAGTACTCCATGCACACTTCTGCCATCCATGGCTGATTGTTGACAGGGCCAAGCTTATGTGTGTCCACAGATGCTGTGAGTGCCTGTTTGCGACAGTTGTGCCACACCTATTTTCCATTCCTCTCACCCACTTCTGCAGTGTTCTCTGATTCGTGTAGGACAGGCTAGGTGCCACTTTGAGCCGAAGAGATGGTTTAGCAGGTCAGAGTGCATAATGCATATGCAGTTGACCTCGGTTCAGTCCCCAGCAGCAACATCAAATGTTTCACAGTCACCTGCAACACCAGCACTTAGGAGCAGCATTTACTCTTCTGGCTTCTGAGGGCACCTATAGTCACCTGCACATAGTCCTCCCAAACACAAAGATCACATATTAAGTAAAAATGAAACTTTTAAATAAATATTTGTAGCATCTTTTGGCATTCAGCCAAAAGATTTATTCTCAATATTTTGGGAAATCCTTAGTCTCAACATTAAATAAATGTTGCAAAATGCCCTAGACTCTGGTGGTGTCACTGGAGGGGTCTACCAAACTTCCAAAGAATAAATGATTCTAATGTCCTCACTCTACTCCAAAAATGAAAACAGAGGAAATATTTGCTAATTTATCCTGAGATGATCATTGCTTAATGCCCCAGCAAAATGACATTCAGGACAAGGAAATTACATCTCATAAACACAAATGCTAAAATTGCAATAAATTTTAATCAGTAAATTATAAAATGTGTACATGAAAACAACAATATACTGTGAACAAGTATGATTTATTACAACATTCAAGGTTAATATAACACTAAACATGGACATCTCTAATCCACTCTATTGATACACTAAAGAAATCCTACAGTTATATCAATCAAAAAATCATGTTGACAAAACCAGCAGCTATTGCTAATAAATCTCTTTAATTAGGAAAAAAGTGAATTCTGTCACTCCGTGAAGATTTATGAGGAAAAAACAACCTGCAAATCGCATTCTACTTACAAGCGGTGAGTGGTATAGTTTCCCACCAAAAGGAGAACGAAGACAAGCTGTACTCACTCACCACTCCTGTTGGGCACTGTACTGGACAGTCTTAACTAATGCAATAATAAGACAAAAGCAAGATATGGATCCAAACTGGTAAGGAGGAAAAAAAGTACTTTAATTCACAGAACACATGGTTAACTAAGCAAAAAAAAAAAAAAGAAAAGAAAAAAATGGCTTAAACCAAGAAGGGAGTATGGAAAATTTGCATAATGTAAGCATAACCTACAAATGACAGTTTTATATTTGTATATCAGCAGTGAAAACTCAGAGTTTTAAATTAAGAAAGTAATACCATTTATAATATCACCAAAAATGAAATTCTTAGCTGTAATAAAGAACAGCTTATACAGATCTATATGTATAAAACTATAAAGTGTGATGAAAAAACTCAAAGGGTATTGAAACAAAATACCCCATATCCATTTGTTTAACTTTAATATGATTAAGCTATCTAATTTGCCCCAGTATGAGCTCTTTAAACACTGTAATACCAGTCAAACACCAGGGAAATGCTGTGTTATGTTGATACCTAGAAATCATTCCTAGTTTTTGAAATAGTGTAAGAGACCTAAACTGCAAAAGGACAAATATGAAAAGCTAATTCTATCAAATTCCAAGACATACTATGAACCTATAGCAATAAAAAAGAATAACATTATGATATTAAAGAAAGAATAAACACAAATCAAATGACTAGAATAGAAAGCCCAGCAACAGACCAACAAATGCCATCTTTGTCTTTGACTAAGGAACAAATCACTTCGATGCAAGTATTCTTTTCAATAAACTGTCTAAAATAATTGAACATCTTTATGTAAGCATAAAGTCCACAAGAATAAACATATACACATATACTTACTGCATTCACAAAGCTAATTGAAATAGCTCATATATCTAAATGTAAACTCAAAACTATAAAACTTCTAGATGAAAGCCAGGAGGGAAAAATCAAAGTCTTTGTTCAGCAACAAAGTTTTAAATAGAATAACAAATGCAGAGTCTGACTAAAGTAATGAGCTGCACTTCATTAAAATTATGAGCTCTGCCAAATAAAATCAATAAAATTAATTAATGCTACAAGCAGATAAATGTTAAATGCCATATGGTCCTAAATAACTACTATCCAAAATACACAACAAAAAAATCTTTAAAGTTCAGTAATAAGTGAACAACCAAACTTTAAAAATAGAAAATAACCTGGAGCCGGGCGATGGTGATGTACGCCTTTAATCCCAGCACTCGGGAGGCAGAGGCAGGCGGATCTCTGAGAGTTCGAGGCCAGCCTGGTCTACAAGAGCTAGTTCCGGGACAGGCACCAAAGCTACAGAGAAACCTATCTCTAAAAACCAAAAAAAAAAAAAAAAATAACCTGAACACCTTAACGAAGTAGATCTACATACGGGAACTAAAGATGTGACGGCATGTTCATTTCTAGGCTCATTTATCATTACTAAATGCACATAAAGGCAACAGCTGGAATCCACTACACACCTATTAGAATGGCTTAAATCCGAAGCATTAATTGAAGAACTGCTGATGGTACTTAGAAAGCAGGATCCCTCACATTCTTAGTAGGAATGAAAACTAGGCCAGGCACTTTGAACATTTAAATATAAGATCAATCTACTGTGCTCCTGACTGATTTTAAAATTATATGTACACAAAATCCTGCCTAGAAGTAATTATCAATATTTACTCATTTATAATATGATAATATTAATAATAGTCCCAAACCAGAAGTAATCAAGATATCCTTCAACAGACCAGCAGAAAACAAGCTATGGTATATTTATGTGATTGTATATTATTCTGTAATAAAAATAAATGCACTTCCAAGGTATGTAAAATTGGAAAATAGATTTCAAAGAAAATTGATAAATGAAATAAATCATGATATAAAAATACGGGCAAATTTTTTAGTGAATAAAATCTGTAAGAGCACAGAAAAATCGTCTGTAGCATTCAAGCACTATACACTAATTGATGGATTTTCCCAGAAGAGTGACAATTCTAATACGGCTGCATGTAGATATTGAGTTAAACCATTGGATAAGTGAGTGCCATGTGGCATGAGTCAGGCTCCTTAAAGGCAGAGAGCAAGTGTGTAAATAAGTAAGGGAGAGGGCAGGAATGACTCGTGATAAAATAGGAAACATCTTGTGAGCTCATGTTTACTTTCAAATAGATATGTATGTTTCTGTATATAAATATCTATAGGTACATGTATAGTACTCAGTCATTTAGCACAAAATACACACGCTTGCTTGTTACATAAGCTGAAAGGCCCAGAAAGATATCACCAACAACAGGAGCACCATGAGCTCCTCAGCCTTAACCAATAAAACTAAGCAACAAAAAGAAACCAGAAATCCCTGGGGAAATAGTTGATTCCATGACTCAAGCAGAAAAGGAGAGAGACAGACAGAGAGACAGAGACAGAGACAGACAGAGAGAGAGAGAGAAAGGGAGAGAGAGAGAGAGAGAGAGAGAGAGAGAGAGAGAGAGAGAGAGAGAATGAATGAGAATTTCAATGACATAGAGAAGACAACCAACATCTGAAAATTTTTCCAATTACCAGATTAAAACATAAGAAATTTGAGTAACAATGAATTATAATTCATAGTTTAAAAAATAAATAGGAACAATGTCTGACATAAAGAAAAACTACTACAACTGAGTTTGTGGAAATAAATCATTCTGCCAGATATTCTTGGGAATGACAGTGGACTATTCTACTGTTTGGTGTGTTTTCTTGTTGTTTGTATTAATGATAATGGTGGTTTGGTTTTCAATGTCTAGAAGTAAGATAATACACAAAAATCCAGATTTCCTGCTTCCTTTACAAAGTGAAAGGCAGAGGTGAAGATATATTCTCCAAAAACCAGAAAAAATGAGAAAACAACTGCCCTTTTTATTTTCTTTTTCCCATTTCTGTGTAATACATGTGGTATATATGCATACAGGCATGCTGTGCATGCATGTTTTACATGTGTGTGAGCATACATGTGCACGGGTGTGCATGTACTTATATACACATGCATGTGAAGACCCAAGGTAGATGTCTGGGATTTTCCATTGTTCTTCCTCCTTATTCACTGTTGTAGGGTCTCCCAATCAAATGTAAAGATTCTTGATATGGAATGTCTACCCTTGGTAGCCAATCTGCTCTGGGAATGTTAAGGTTTGTGGTCACTGTGATCATCCAGTATTTACATTGGTTCTGAGGATATGAAGTCCAGTTCTCATGCTTGCAGGCTAAATGCTTTAACTATGAGTCATTCTTTTAAAAAAAAAAAAGAGAGAGAGAGAGAGAGAGAGAGAGAGAGAGAAGAGCATACTGTATTCCGTTCTACTTCATACTTCCCACTATTATATCTTCATGGAAAAGTACATTCATTTCTCACCTATTAGATTTTATTGGCAAATGCCTTTTTCAATCCTCATCTACATTACAAGATCATGTAGGTGGGGTTTATCCTTACTCCAATCTGCTTACTGCTCATGATCTGAGACATAGTATAGCCAACTACTGAAAGTAAAAACATTGGAAAGACAAGGGTTCAAATTCCCGATTTTGGTGGTTTTATGGCTAATGCAATATCTCTCTCTTATCAAGTAGAAAAAAACCATCGTTGCTCTTTGATAGGATGACTGCAAATTAGATAATATTATTCAAAGTTCATAAATACAGTCGGCACTCAATGTATGTTCATTTATCATTTTTATTTTTACTTGATTGATTTCGAAAAAAAAACCCTGCAAAGAAAAATGAAGCCTAGATCATCAGGCCAGCAAGAGACACATTAAACAGATGGCAAGGCAACAAGGAGATGAGGCATGAGAGAGCAATTTGAAGAAGCCAGGAATGGTGATGTTTAATCAATATGGAAATGTGGGCACAAAAGAACCTGGATGCTACTGAATACATTTTCTTCTCCAGTAATGAGGACAGAAAGCCACCCCAGCAGGCTGTGCAGATCTTCGAGTTTATTATAGCAGGACGGTTCTCACCCTGTACTAGCCTGTAATTTGCATGGCAAATGAAGGCAGGGTCTGAAATAGTGACGGAGAGTCTGCTGGGGCTGGTGTGTTCCCATAGCCCAGGTGGGCATGCCCATCTGGAGCATAAACTAACAGACTCTCACCCTTCATCCCTACTCCCTGCAAAGACAATGACGGCAGACGCACAATGATTATTATGACATTTTGTTTAGGTACCGCTACTATTGTAGTTTGTATTGCTTATTTAAGACATATTGAGCACTTGCTTTGATTAGAGTCCATGATCAGTGCTTCACGTATTTCCCCACAGGAAGTGCTTCATGTGACTCTATGGAGTAAATCAGAAGACAGACTATTGTTATCCTCCCTATATAAATAGTCTATGATTCGTGTGTGTTACGTTGAATTTTCTCATCTGCTTGGTAACAGTAATGGCAAGAATAGAGTATTTCCTGTCTGATTTCAAGAATTCATTATCACTACAGTAATAGCTGTCTCTGCTTGATGTTATCAACCTCAGTCGCTACCTTGGCTGGTTTGTGGTTGATTCAAACAGAAACAATACAGTTAAAGATTTTGACTGTCCTGCTTTCTCTTCATTCAATTTTGAGGAATTAGCTAACTTGATGAATATAAATCTTCCTTTCTATGCCATTGCCTGCCTTTTTCAGCTTTTCCCAAGTAAAAGTTCTAACAGCACCAATATAAAAGCTACTCACTATTGTGAGTCAATATTAGCCATGATGGTGGGCACATGAGAGAACATCATTCATTTTTATACTTATTTGTTGCTTATTAAGACAGTCAAAATACTTGGATAGGTCCTTCCCCCCAAAAAAAAGTCAAGTATGTATTTCTATGTGGCAGACTAATAATAAATAATAGACATCTAAATTAATGAGTGTTAGCCAGCGGTGGTGGCGCACGCCTTTAATCCCAACACTTGGGAGGCAGAGGCAGGCGGATCTCTGTGAGTTTGAGACCAGCCTGGTCTACAAGAGCTAGTTCCAGGACAGGCTCCAAAACCACAGAGAAACCCTGTCTCGAAAAACCAAAAAATTAATTAATTAATTAATTAATTAATGAGTGTTATTTCTAGAAGCAACAGCACATGCAAGTATAGCCGGGATGTGAATGCCAGTTTACATAGATGGAAGCTCTCCTCTGATACCCAACATCTGAAGAGATTTTTAAGCAGCAACAACTACCTGATGCCACTTTAGACACTTTATAGGTCTGACTCTAAATGCAGTAGACGATGACAGGGCTGTGAGATCACCCAAACAACAAATCCTTCTAAAGATACCATATTCTTATAATTATTTTCTCTTTTAAATTATACCATTTGTAACATTAAAGCATAATTTTTCCCATGGTGTATGACATCTGAAGGTGGAGAGAATTATCAGTCTGTAAAATATCTCACTAAGAAGTGCATGGGAGGCCAAAGTCTACATGGACCTTCTAGTTAATTCCATTGCAGGTCACTGAAAGGATATCACCCTTAATATCATTCAAACTGTGATTTTATTAGTCATGTTATGCTATATCCAGTAAAATTAACTTTATAAAATGAATTATAATCACCAAAGTATGTACAAATGAGGTTAATTTTTAATAAACTAGGCTTATTTAACATAATCTGAAAATAAGTTTTCTTTTTCTTGTTTACTGCTCATGCAGACATGTTATATGGGCTTACTACATGATTTCCCCTTGTTGATGAATCACAAGTAAATCAATATACAGTAACTTCATGTCCAGTCAAGTGTAATAATTAACTAAATAAAATCTAGACTTTAGTTAGACATTTCTGCTCTCCCCCAGCTCACACCAGTCTTGGTAGTATGTTTCACATTTCTGTTCTTTGTTATTCTTTCCCTATCTGCCAACTTGCTTCTGTTACCTGTGGGTTGGAAGTAGATGAGACAGAAGTGGCTCAGAAGCAGAAAATGTCTGACAGGCTGTAGGGAGGGGCTGTTGAGCTATGTGAGTCCTTAGTACTAATGGCACACTGCTAGCCTGCTTTCCATTACTATGACTAAGTAAGTACAAGATGAAACAACCCAGGAAGGAATAAGGTTTGTTTCAGCTCATAGACTTGGAGATTACCGAAAAAGGTAATGAAATTAAATTACACAAACACCAGCTAAGAATACAAGGTTTGGTGACTCAATAATGAGTAAAAATTAAGGCCGGTAGAGTGTGCGTAGCACACCCTGCTGCTTTCCAGACAACAGGAACTCAAGAGGGAAAACAACATATAACTCAGCCGGGATGTTCTCCTCTGGGCTCTTTTCTGATTGCTATTGTTCTCCTCACATTCGTAGTTTCGGCAGCTGTTCCCAAGTCCACTAACCATCCTGCCTGCATTTCACCGTGTCGGCACGCTCCTCGCATCCTCTCCCGTCTCCTTTCCTTGACGATCCCCAGTAGAATCTCATATAGAAGCAACGTCCTCTTCACGTTTTCCTTTTATTTCTAGTTTGCTCCCAGCATGCCTTCACGGGGCGGGAAATCACACTGCCAAGCCTTTCTCCAGCTTTAGTAAGGAGAGCTGCTAAACATGCTCCCATTTTTTTCCTCTGAGTCCACAGGAGGCAGAGCTTTATGTACATCTGCGAGCACTTTCGACAAGGAGTATTCGAACCTCTTCCGCGTCGCAACTGCTGTGTAGGCAATGGTTGCAAAGTGGGTTCACAACACTACCTCAATAATCTTCAGCCTCATCTTGAGGGGGCCTCATTAGCGTCTCCATTTCACACAGGGAAAACTAACCGAGACTAAATGAGCTGCAGTGACTCTTCTAATCTAGCGACAATTTTATTGACTTTCCCATTCTGCAGTATTGCAATATAGAAGACTCACTCGTGAGTCTATATCTAGTTCTTGGATGTTTATCAGTGAACTTTAAAATAAATTACAGGGATATAAGAGAAAGATAAGGAAGAAATAAAACAGAAAACCCAGAAAGGAAAAACAATGAGAACTATAGCAATATTTGAGAGCCGAGAGCGTTAGAATATGCAAGCGAGGTTACCCTAGGGTAAATGCCTTGCGGGTGTGATGGGCTATCTTGAGCCTGCAGGAAGTTGAAGATAAACTAAAGAACCTCCCTCCGGTTAAGTCCAGTCCTTCAAAGAGGATGAATGTGATACTCAAGCAACATTACTCATCATCATCCTACGAAAACTAATAAAACTCTCTAAAGCAAGGACCATCAATTTATACCCTCAGGTTACACATGAATTTAATTGATCCAATAAAATATTAACATACACAGAGGGGAAAGCACCCCATGGTTCAGCAGCAACAACAACGAACATGTTTCTTTATATGACCAAGATCCTCATATATACTACTTAGCACTATAAAAAGTGTGCATTCAAGAAAAAGTGAATGACCTTACAAGGAAAATAAGGACTAGTGGAGAGAAAATGAGAACTTTGAAGAAACAGGATATGAACCTTAGAAGTGACTCCACAGGGTCAAGAGGGGCACAAGAGGGGATTCCCCTGGATTTGTAGGCAGCCTGGCATAGGGCGTTGGCACTGAATCAGTGACCAGGAGGAAGGGATCCCCACAAATGATGTAGCAAACCCAGAAGCTTTGGCATGTATTTTAATGTGGGTTTCCCACTAGCAAGTTCTTTTAATGTCTCTCTATGAAAATGCTTACAGCACTCCTTCATTTTCAACGCCGTGGATCTACGAACCTCTCACACTCATTTCCCGTAAGAGAAAGCAGATAACGTACAGATTGCAACTCTGTTCTTTATTTCTGTTTCTTGGTGATCTTGAATATGCAAAAATGTGAAATATATGATTCTAAAAGAATCAACCAGAAAAATAGATGCATTCCCTATGGTAGTTTATATGCAACTTTAGAACAAAGAAATAAAGTTTTATTTATAAACATTATAACAGTTTAGCGTGATGAAAATCATGGATGAAAAGAAAGTCAAGGAATTTAGGATGCATAGGAGTGTGGAATTATTAAGACGTCATTTGGGGTCATGATTACACGCATGTATAATCTGTCAAATGCATCAACACATAACTCTCACTGGTGATACACAAACTGAACTACAGAAAGGTGCAGGAAAACAAACAACCAAAGAAAAGGTTGAAGACTTAGAGGATTTTTTCCGTGTCTTATCAATTTTAGAAGTCAACTTCTGAGAAGTGTTTTTGAATACTAGTTCAATATATTTTAAAATATTTTCTAGAATACTGTGGAGCGACAGCTCCTGCACTCCTGAACAGAAATATGAGCAAAAACAGAAATACAAGTATGTGACCAGGATACTGAAACCGGCGTAGGCCTGGGGATCTGTGTCAAATACAGAGAAGGCTTATATTTTGACAATTTCCCAGTGTTTAGGATATGGTATATATCATACACTTCATGGGCTATAAAGTCTGTGTTTCTAAGGGAAATTCACTTATTTGAGAATAATAAAATCAAATAAAAAATAAAATCTAACACTGTTCTGGTGCAAAGCAAACACAAGGATGCTGTTGAGACTCTGACGAGGAAGGGGGTGTTGTACTGGAAATGCCACGAAGCCTTAGGCCAATCTCACATGTGTTTGTGGTTAAAATGAATGACGACATCTCCATAGGTGTAACACTCAAATAAAAGCAGTGGATAGCAAGAAGCGCCCTTTAGTGCCTTGACTCAGCAAAGGCAAAGGGCTTCAGATGACAGGCACTCTCACTAAGTCTCAAAGAACCCCATAAGTCATTGTAGATGGGTACTAAGAATTTTCTCCACGTGTGGTTCTAGAAAGGGACAAGACACTATAAAAAAAAAAACTCATAAAAATCATACAGGAATCAAAAGTGTTTCATACTTTCTTATAACAAGATATTCTATTCAATAAAAGAATAATTTCTGCAGTAACCAGCCTTCTAGTAGTATTCATATGGGTTTAATACTTAATTTGTTGCAGGTTATTATACACAGCTCTCTGGGAAGAGACCTTGGCCCTAGTTGACCACTTGAATTATGAAAAATGTACCAAATAGAATCTATTGACTTATAACAGATTAACAGATTGCTCTCAGAATTATGTTTTAAAAACAGCGTGTGTGTGTGTGTGTGTGTGTGTGTGTGATGTGTTATGGGTGTCTTCCCCAAATGTATGCCTATGCATTGTACATAACTTGTACATCTATGAGACTAGGAAAGGGTGTCAAGTCCTCTGGGGCTGAATTGTAAATGGTTGTGAGCCACCATGTGGGCCCTGGATGCTGAACCCAGGTCCTCCAGAAGGATGGCTAATGTTTTAACTGCCAAGCCCATAGCACTTGATAAAAAAAATAAAATAAAAAAAAAAAAAACCACCTCAATTTCTGTGATAAGAATCTTGGTGAAGTTAGCTCTAAAAGACATACACAAGGCACAATTCTTATAACATGTTTTTATTCATTGAGCTTCTGTTATATTCCAGAAATTACGCTAGTAGGAAAGGAGAAAGGGTCAATGAAATATTTGCTTCTGCCTATGGTTGATGAGATCAGACCAGCTAAGAAATTTGTAAACAAGTGGATTATGACAGAAAATACAATTTAACATGTAAGACAGAGAGGAGCAGAGATGAAGCCACAGGAATGTGAAAGAATCAATTGATAGAGAGTTTTGGAAGCTATGCCAAGGTGGTTGATGAGTACCCATTGGAACTTTTTATCAAAGTGGTAATATAATCAGAAATACAACCCTCACTGCTGTGTGAAGACTATGCACTAAGGGGATGCATATGGAGACAGAGAGATAAGTCTTTACAGGGAAGAAAGTAATCCAAATTTAGGCAGTGGGAAAGAAATGAAATTTTAATTCAGTCTCTGCTGACAGCAATATCCAAATTAATCTAGCTGGATCGACACCCAGTTCTCACAAGCAAGCACCAGTGCTTTAACTCCCCATTCCCAACCCACCTTTGTTTACCTGTTGATAGATGGTCGCATCACGTGATTCATGCAGGGAGACTTTGCCCACTGTCTGATAAACAGCAGACACCCAAGTCATTTGTTTTTCCTGGACCATAGGTATCAAGGAAGCGGATACAGGGTGGACACATGCTTTGCCTCCTGTTTTTGTTGGCTTCCTCCTAAGCTGGCAAAAGTTTGTAGCCTTGGAAGGCAGGGAACTAAAGAGAACAACATCGAGGAGCATCTGCACTCTGTGCACAGCCCTGCTAGGAAATCCCCTGCCCCTGCTTCCAAAAGCTTGACAGCAGCCGGCGCCAAGTGTTAGTTAATGAGACCACAGAGAAGAGAAAAGATGCCCTATAGCTTTCAGATGTCAGTGTTCAGAACTGATTTCTTAATACAAAATCCTTTTCATTCTCTAGTTATTTGAGTACCTACTATGTGTCATGAACTATAGGGGGCATCTTTCCTTCTCATAGTCCAGAGACTTTCGTCCTGCTGTCTTTTTTTTATGGAGAAGAGATACTTTGAAAGTGAATGTCTCCAGACTGAGACTGCACAAAGACCAAGAGGTGTGTGATCACCTACCCAGCTGGACACCCCATTCTCTAGGCCCTTGGTACTGGGGCAAAACCCTGGACCCCCTCCCCCACCTGGCTCAACTTCTCTAGCCAGCCAACAGGCAAGCTTTCTGCAGGTAGGTTTCTTCAACATCCCCACCCCATCCATTGGGCCCTGTAAGCTACAAGTTCTACTCCACCTTCTAACCCTCCTATCCCCTACGACCTCAGAGGAAATCTGAAGCACAGACTGTGACTACACAGAACAGACCAAGAAAATGGAACAAGAGAGCAGGCCAAAAAAGGCTTCAGCAGCTCCCTGAGACAAAACAGCAACAGTATATAGAGCAGATCAAGAACAGCTCCCAAAGACATTGACAGCAACTACAAGGACTAGACCAAGAGGCAAAAACACTACTGGCACCACTTAGAAGAAGAGATAGGTAGGCACCAGTGCAAGAATTCATTCAACAACCTAAAAAGCAACATGGTAACACAAGAACCCAGTGGTCATACAACAGGAAGACTTGGTCATCCTAACCCAGAAGAAGCAGAAGAAAAGGATTTTACTTGTAACTGTATAAGGATGATGGTGACCTTTAAAGAGGAAATGAAAAATTCCCTTGAAGAAATGGAGGAAATGACAAAAAATTGGAAGAAATAAGTAAATCTCTTAAAGAAACCCAGAAAAATCAAGAAAAAATAAAGGACAATCAAACAGGTGAAGCGAACAGTTCAAACAGTTCAAAGCTTAAAAACTGAAATAGAGTCAATAGAGAAAACACAAACCAAGGGAATTCTGGAAATGTAAAATCTGAATAAATGAATTGGAATTACAGATGCAGACATAACCAACAGAATACAAGAAATGGAATAGAGAATCTCAGGTGTTGAAGATACTATAGGGAAAATAGATTCATCGGTCAAAGAAATGTTAAATCCAATAAATTCTTACCACCAAACATCCAGGAAATCTGCGACATCATGAAAAGACCAAACCTAAGAATAATTGGGATAGAAGAAGGAAAAGAACCCATGCTCAAAGGCACAGAAAATATATTCAACAAAATCATAGAAGAAAACTTCCCCAACCTAAAGAAGGATAACCCTGTGCAGGTACAAGGAATTTACAGAACACCAAATAGACTAAATATAAAAAAAGAAAAAAGAAAAAAAAACCAAGTTCCC
The DNA here is from genome assembly GCF_950005125.1 of Chionomys nivalis. Classification (NCBI taxonomy): domain Eukaryota; kingdom Metazoa; phylum Chordata; class Mammalia; order Rodentia; family Cricetidae; genus Chionomys; species Chionomys nivalis. The sequence continues at coordinate 5,700,243 of NC_080108.1, forward strand.
TCACTGTATAATAATCAAAACGCAAAACATAAAGAATAAAGAAAGAATATTAAGAGCTGCAAAGAAAATAGACTGAATAACATACAAAGGCAGGCCTATCAGAATTACATCTAATTTCCTAGAAACCAGGAAAGTCATAAAGTCCTGGATAGACATGCTGCAGACACCACAGATGCAAGCCCGGGTTACTATATCCAGCAAAGCTTTCAGTCACCACCAATGGGAAAAACAAAATATTCAATGACAAAAACAGATTTAAACAGTGCCTAACCACAAATTCAGCCCTACAGAAAATACTATAAGGAAAACTCCAAACCAAAAAAACTAACTGCACCCACAAAAATTCAGGCAACAGATAACCTCACACCAGCAAACCCCAAAGGAGGAAAAGACACAAACACTACCACCGAAAAGTAACAGGAATTAACAATCACTGATCACTAATATCTCTTAGTATCAATGGACTAAATTCACCTATAAAAAGACACAGGTTAAGAGAATGGATACGAAAACAGGATCCATCCTTCTGCTGTGTACCAGAAATACTCCTCAACCTCAAAGACAGAATTTACCTCAGAGTAAAGGGATGGGAAAAGATTTTCCAATTAAATGGACCTAAGAAACATGCAAGTGTAGCTATCCTAATAGCTAAAAAAAATAGACTTCAAACTAAAATCAATCAGAAGAGATGGAAAAGGACACTTCATACTCATCCCTTGGTCCTTCCTCAAATCAATGTGCCTTACCCGCTCTGAAGAGAGTATGGAGGTGGGGGTGAGGAAGGGGAGGAGGGGAGGGAGTGGGAACTGGGATGTAAAATGAAAAAAGATCTTTCTTTTTTTTTTAACTAAAAGCCAAAAGGGAGTGTATCTCTAACTTTTAGTCAGCCTGTGTCCGTTCTGAAGTCCAGGCTTCTTTATGTTAGCGATTCCTTTGTTTTCAGCCCACGCACGGATACTCACAGTGTCTCCAGCTACTCACAGTTCTCCAAAAAGAAACGTGATCAAAAATATTGATGTCTTCACCCTATCAAATGCCAGCTAGGAATCATTACATTCACCGGTGCTGTAGTAGCTGCTCTGTGTGAGTAGTGTTTATATTACTTTATATTAATTGAGCTTCAATGATTATATAGCAATAAAAAGTAAGATTTCCTTAAAGTGGAAAGGTGATTCAAATGTTTGTCTTATAAACCTGACCAACCTTTTGTTTTTCTTGTTCTTAGTGATCATCATCTTTTAATTCCTCTCTGTAGATGTTGAATACTACCTTTGCCACAAATCTGAAAAATGCTGTATATAGTGTTCCTACCACGTGGGTGGATTGGATCTGTGACATAGGCCTCCAAATGGGTCATTGCATCAAGCTTCACATGGCACAGCAACTCCAAAGCTGTCCATTGACCATAAAATGTGAACCACCAGTGCCGGGGTCAACAGAGAGTTCATCGCTATTCTTCGAATGCATTGGGGCCCATTAGCAATATTATCACTGAGCTCTTCATGAATATAATATGAAAGTCTGTTATTAAACTTCTTCAAGCAGAAGTCATTTCATCACTGTGAATTTCTTCCACCAGCTGGATCAAGAATGGCAATTTCAAATCATCATATTAAGTGAAGATGACATACTCAAAAAGCAGTATTGCATTCTTTCTCTCATTTGTAGATCCTAGGTACATAAAACCATGCATGTGTGTGTGTATCTGTGGTGTGTGTGTATGTGTGTGGGTGTGTGGGTGGTGTGTGTGAGAGAGAGAGAGAGACAGAGACAGAGACAGACAGACAGAGGCAGAAGGGATACTGGAGAAGGGAAGAGACTAGTATGGGTAGAAAAGTGAGGATAGAAAGAATGGGGAGGGTATAACCGGTAAAAATTATATCATGTAATATACTTCAAGGAATCATGTAATATATTTCAAGCCCAGAAGCATATCCAGAGAATGTACCCTGAAGGGCGGGGTGGATAAAAGTAGTCCACACCCTAAGGGAGACAAGAAGCAAAGAACATTATGAGAGTAAAGTCAGCCTGCAGTTGACTGTCACCCATATTCAAGATGTGTGAAGAAAGTTCAAGGAAACCATCCAAGAAGCTTAAAAAACAATCTATATTTGAGCATTTTTCCTAACAGTAAGCTGTGGGGAAAAAAATTTGGCTATCAGAAATTACCCTGAATTGCCACTGATATGTTCCCTGACATATTTCTAGTTACTGCCCACTGAGAAAATCAAATGGATAGATTTCGATTTCTTAAGGAAGCAGTTAAAGGAAAAGGCTGAATTTATATTTCATAAAGTAAAACAGCAAGATAGGAACAACCTATAAATGCAAGGGGGATGAAGTCCCTTCCCTGTGAGATCCTTGTACTCTTTAAAGGTCTTCTCTCTGAGCTGAAGAGCCAATGCTTTATTTCTCATAGGGCTGGCTCAGTGTCACTTACCTATGAACACACAAAAGGTAGCGAATGTCTCCGTGATTAATTTCTCTATAGCTCCCTTCATGTATAATGGCATATTTACATCACTGTATATACATTAGCACTATATACAGGCTAGGTACCAAAACAGAGCAACACTGCCATCTCCTGTATTCAATATTGTCTGTTATATTCTTTTTCCTTAAATTTACCAAAATATTTATCAATACCAAAGGTATGTATCTTTTTTGTTTGTAAAAACCTCATTCCCAATGAACCTTCTCTCTTGAAAAAGCAGACAGAAAAGAAACTGAAATTAGTAATGTGTTATCTAAAACTGTTGGCTTCTCCAGAGCGATATTGTTTTCTTTATCCTACATAAAGCTTCTTTATATTTCCCTTTATACTAAAAATAGATTTACATATGTGTGTGATATGTATATCCTGATTACAGTTTTTCCTCCCTCTAGGCTTCCCAGTTCCTCCTCACCTCCCTTCCCAATCCACTGCCTTTCTGTCTCTCATTAGAAAAGAACAGGCTTCTAAGAGATAACAACCAAACATAACTAAATAAAATATAATAAGGTAAAACAAAGCAATCACATCACAGTTGGACAAGGAAAATCAATAGAAGGAAATGAGTCCCATGAGTAGACACAAGAATAAGAGATCCACTCATTCACACAGTCAGGGGTCCCATAAAGAAACTAAACTCAAAGCTATACTATACTCACAGAGGACGTCATGTAGACCTGTGCAGGCCCTGTGCTTGCTGATTTAGTCTCTACGAGTTCATATGAGCTTTGCTCGGCTGATTTAGGGAAGCCATGTTCTCCTGGTGCCCTCCATTCCTTCTGGATCATACACTTCCTACCTCCTCTATAGTAGGGTTTCCTGAGGGAAGGGATTTGATAGAAACATCCTCTTTAGAACTATGTGTTCCAAGGTGTCTCACTCTGAATAATGTTTAGCTGTGAGTCTCTGTATCTTTTGTCTTCTACTGCAGGGGAAACTTCTCTGAAGATGACTATAACAGGCAGGGATCCATGAATATAACGGAATATCATTAGAAGTAATTTTATCACTACTATTTTGTTTTCAAACCAGTAGTATTTGGTTTTATCATAGTTCTCTGGGTTATCTAGACTCTGATTCCTGGTTACTCAAGCATTGTCAGATATGAGTTCCACCTCATGGAATGGGCCTCAGGTCAAATCAGACAGACTTCGGTTGGTTATTCCCACAAGCTTTGTCCCACCATTGCCCTAGCATATGCTGCAGGCAAAGACAAAATTGTAAATCAAAGGCTTTTTGACTGGGGTGGTATTTATGTTTCTCTTTTGGTAGCTTGTAGAGCTTTGTGTAGTTTCCTGCACCAAATCCACTAGAGCATAAGGGTGCGAGTTAGATGTAGGCACCAGTTCAACCTCTACATGTGCAAAGAGTTGTGTGGGTGTTGTCTTCAGCGATAGGACCTTGCTGGCAGTTTGTGGAGAGAAATCTATTGCACCACACTGATATCCATCGTGGTTGTCTAAGATTGCACGCCCACCTGCAATGGAGGGGTGTTCCCTTGCTCCACATCCTCCTCAGCATGAGCTGTCATTTGTTTTGTTGTTCTTAGTCATTCTGAAAGGTGTAAGATGGAATCCCGAAGCAGTTTTGTTTTGTATTTCCCTGATGGCTAAAGTTGTTTGGCCTTCCTTTAGGTGTTTCTCAGTCATTTGAGTTTCTGCTATCAAGACTTCTCTATTTAGATCTGCATCCCATTTTTAATTGGGGAGGTTAGTTTCTAGTTTATTGATCACTTTATATATTTTGGATATTAGTCCTCTATCAGAGGTAGAGTTGAAAAAAAAAACTTTGCCCATTTTGTAGGCTGCCACATTGTTTGATTGATAGTGTCCTTTGCCCTACATAAGCTTTTAAGCTTCATAAGGTCCTTCTTATTAATTTTTTATCTTAGTACCTTTTGTAATGGTGTTATACATGCTTTTTTGACATCCGTGGGAAGCCTTCCCCTTTCTAAACAGAATCAGAGGAGGAGTAAATTGGGGGATGTGGACAGAGGATGGGTAGAGGAGAGAGGGAAAACTGTGGTTGGGAAGTAAAACAAATGAATAAATTTAATTAACCAAAAATTTTAGCTTGATTATGTATAATGGTAACCAAAAAAACAAATATGTATAAGAAACAAAGCAAAATAACAAGTATAGAACCCACTACAAAGCAAATCACTTCACCAGAGGAGATGACTCTGAGAACGTGGGAGAATGGTAAGAAAATCAAACTGGAAAAGTATTTTTTTATTGATTTTTATTGAGCTCTACATTTTTCTCTGCTCCCCTCTATACCTCTTCCCTCCCCTCTTCAACCCTCTCCCAAGGTCCCCATGCTCCCGATTTACTCAGGAGATCTTGTCTTTTTCTACTTCCCATGTAGATTAGACCTATGTAAGTCTCTCTTAGGGTCCTCATTGTTGTCCTGGTTCTCTGGGATTGTGATTTGTAGGCTGGCTTTCTTTGCTTTATGTAAAAACTACGTATGAGTGAGTACATGTGCTAATTGTCTTTCTGGATCTGGGTTACCTCACTCAAAACGATATTTTCTAGCTTCATCTATTTGTCTGGTAATTCAAGATGTTATTTTTTTCTGCTGTGTAGTACTCCATTGTGTAAATGTACCACATTTTCCTTATCCATTCTTTGTTGAGGTTGCTTCCAGGTTCTGGCTATGACAAACAATACTGCTATGAACATAGTTGAGCACAAGTTCTTGTGGCACAATTGAGCATCCTTTGGATATATACTTAAAATTGATATTACTGGGTCTGGAGAAGTTGTGGGGTAAAGGGAACATTCCTGCATTGCTGGTGGAATGCAAGCTGTTACAGCCCCTTTTGAAGTCAGTGTGGCAATTTCTCAGAAAATTGGAAAATTATTTTTACCATAATTGTAAGATTCTGATTATTAGTAATTGTCTTAAATTGAAATTGGTTAATTTCTTACAGTAAGTCATTTTACAAGCCCCAGCTGCTGCACAGTGCTTCAAGAAACTCATTAATGCAAAGACCACACATAAGCTATTCCTTGCAAATGGAATCCAAAAGAAAGCTGAAATAGACTTGCATTAGATATATGACTTTAAACCAAAAACAATGAATAGAGGAAAGAATGATTATAATAAAGGAGTCATTTATCAAGAAAAAATAAAAATTCTAATGTTTATGTACTCAGTTTTGAACTATCCAAATATGCAAAGAAAATAGTAATAAAGCTAAGAGGATATATAGACTCCAATACAATAATAATTGGGGACTTTAACATCCTATTTTCAGCAATGGATGGAACATAGAGAAAGGAAGATCAAAAAGGACAGGAGTATTAAGTTGAATCCAACAGACAGCAACAGAACACATATACAGTTTAGTGCCCAACAAGTTTAACATTTTAATTTAAAAGCATATTTTATACATCAACTGTCTTTTCAAAACACAAATAAATGATGTTGGGAATCAATAAAAAGAAAAATCTTTAAAGTTCTCTAAGTACTCGTAAATTAAATAGCTTGCTATGAAGGAACTAAGCAGTGGGAATATTAACAGTTTAGTTATCAAGTGAGTGTCATTTTTAATGACAATCATGATTTGTGGCCATCCATGCCTACGAAAAAAAAAAACCACCATGTGTACACTCCACTGTGGATATCACAGTGACATTTAAGAAAATTAGAGGAGCATTCTTTTTACATTACTTTCATGGAAAGGATTGCATTTATATGTCTAACTCAAATAGGCAACCATACAAACATTGAAAACTCAATAGCCAAGAGTTGTCCATCATTAATTCTATTATGACAGATTATGATAGGTTTATGAATTTAGAGTATATTCAAGACAAATTTTTCATTCTTCCTTTAAAAAATAGTGAAAACAAACTCTATCTGATCCTTATTGCTCCAGTTGTTCCAAATTCCATACACAGAATTTAAAGTTTCCTATCTCTCTCTTCCTCTAATTTTCTTCCCCCTCCCCCATTCCAAACTCTCCCTCCAAAGGAGAAAATATAACTCTGGTATTTAGGTAAAAGAGACTACTCCTTCAGCAGAAATTCTGGGGTATCAGAGCTCTAGTGAATCCCTGTAGCTGTGACTAAGTAATGTCATCGAAATACTGAGATGTCCTGAGCCACTTTAGAAATTAATGGACTGAGTGTGATATACTGGCGTCTCTTTCACGCATCTATAATTGGAGTGCCAATTTATTTCCAATCATTTCAAGCACTGTAATTATAGAGCATCATCGCCGCCTGTTTAACATCCATACGGGAAGCTGTGACACAAATGGTAGCCAGGGACCAATAGTTTGCAAGTGAGATACATACACAGCGCATCACAAATGTCCTGGTTTGTTTATCAAGGCCTGAACCTTGGCCAAGGTGGAAGGAACTCAGAGAGCCGTGGAGTCGTTTGTGGGTTGTTGATTCATGAACGTTTTGTTTAACCATATCATTAACAAGTGGAGAGAAGGAAAACAAAGAAAGATAACAGGCCTTTGCTGCACTGACCACATACATGATGAGATTTCAACACGCTGCACTAGAGCATTTACTGCATGCATGGCCTTCTGGTGAATGGTATATATACTGAAACACTAATGGAAAACACCCAAACACATGTTCAGAACAATGTTGACACAGAGGAATACGGTTACAGACTGTACACTGTGAGGGTACTTTTGAAAAATTCTCTGCTATTGTTTCCATTTGAAATCTGGTGATGCAAAAACATGCATACATGATAAAGACATTCACTCAAATGTTCATACATTTCTGTAAACCAAGAGTAGTTTGATACTCCAAGTTCATACGACATTTTGCCAGAAACGCTTATACCAAATTTAATTATCACTGAAAAGCAAGGGTGTTTTTCTATCTCTTTCCATAATACTCCATTAATTTGTTTATATCAGATTGCCTCTGTTTCTGAAACTTACTACTTCACTTACATTATCCATTCTTCAAAAGAAGGCAAGAAAGATAGCTTACTCACTGGGGGATCCTTGATGTCTGCCCTTGCACTAGAGAGAGACACCATAGCTATTGTGAAAATGCTGAGTAATTATGTAAATCAAATTCCATGTTGTAACAGCGTTCATACTTAACATCTCCCTTCCACATCATTTCTATCATTTAGACAAAATCTCTAAGCCTAAGTGCCCTGAGCTGATTATCTCTATTAGCATGAGAATCAAACCATGCCACAAAACCATCCATGGGCTTTTGATTATGTTCCATTATTTGGGAAATAAAATCACATCTCCTTATCTGGTACCCAGAACCCTGCATCACTCATTATATTCTACCTTTGTCACTTATTTCACTACTATGAAGCTAATGTTGTTCTAGAAAAGGCAATTGATATTTGTGAGGGTTTGGTCACACTATTTGCATATTACAAATTTTGTTTCATCAAATATTTAGCACCAATTTAGGTAGCATATTTATATACTCATGAAAATTATAATGACTGGAGTTTTATTGCTACATAAAATTATTATGATAACTACTTACACACTAAGCCAGAGGTTGTGTTATTAAATCAAGAAGACTGAGATGGCAGATACGGGAAAAGAAAGAGATCAGCAGAGCAGAAAAAAAAGGAAGTTTAACCAAAATAATTCTAAAGAATGTATACAACTTAGAATTCTAAATACTTTTTATCCAAAACTCTGACTGTTCTCTGTCAACTGCACAATAGACAAAGGACTCAGGGTCCAGGATGGACTTCCCAGACAGTGGTAGATTGTGGTTGTTTATACCAGCTTATGAGTTTTATTAGTGTTCATAAAGCACAGTAGCCATTATGAAATGTGATTAGTAAGAATACATCTACCTACACTGATGTTTTAATTAATTTAGCCTAGAACTATCAATTTGCCACTATGGGGAGCCAGATAGACCTGGGATTTTCTCAGAGGCCATGATAGAAGGATAAAGGGAACTTTAGTTCTGTGTCTTGTGCAGGAGTGTACTTAGCAAGGTCTAGTACTGGACTTAGTCAGTTCCGCAAACCAGTCAAGGTTACAACTTCTGGGGACCCAACTCTTCCCCATGGGATGTGGTTATGAGTCCTAACACAGCTGTATCAGAGGTATCCTGTGTTCTCTTTGCCAACCTTGTTTGACATAGCTCTCTGCTGACTTTGACCATTTTTTCCATCTACCAGTACTAGGTAAGATGCTGTACTTTTTAACAACTTTGCTTGGCCTAAGTCACTGGCTTGCTTCTGCCTTCTTTATTTCTCATCCCTGGTCCTCCCATTCGACACCTCATTGCTTGGGACCCTTATTCTGTGGGTTCAGGTCATGTTCTGGGAAGAGAAAGACAGGGAACAGAACCTGTTCGACCCTTTGCATGTGCATCTGACTGCTAGCTCTGAACCTGCACTACTTCAGTGCGTGGTCTCAGCAGACCTGACATCAGCACTAGGGTTTGATGTGGCTACAAAGTTCAAAACAAGACAAATAACTCACTCAAGGTCTACCAGCTAGTTGACTCAGTCAGAGTTTGAACCCAAGTCTTCAGATTCAAACATATATCTCTTTAGTTTTTATTAAACTTTAACTGGGAAAAGTAGGGAAGAGTTGACTGAAGACAATAAGAAGTGACCATTTATTACTCTCATGCACAGGGATAAGAAATTTGGCAATGAGGCGCTTGAAGGGAATCACTATGTCAGCCATGCAGCCGTCCCTCTGTTTACACTGCTGGTGGAGTTCAAGCTCTTGATTGAGACAAAGATGAGTTATCATCTTTGAAAAGTAGATGATTCTGTATCAGGATGTGGGTGTGAATATGAATGAGCCTACGGATAAAAATAATTCTGAAGAATGTATACAACTTAGAATTCTAAATACTTTTGCTAACCAATTTAAGTCCTCATCTTTAATGTACTGCCTTCAGACATACAGAGAGAGAGAGAGAGAGAGAGAGAGAGAAGATGTTATAATTTTCCAGAATGTGTTCTTTACAAAACTAGCTCTGAACCCAATAGAAGAGGAGAAGGAAAGAACATGCAGGGTTCTTGTTTGCTTGTTTTGTTTAACTTTCTTTTTAAACCTATTCTTTGTATCTTTCCCATGATGCTTCTCAATCTGATTCATTTCCTTGTCCATTTGTGTCTCACCTATGCCTCTGCTCTTGAAACCTCCCTTCCCCCACCCGATGAAATAACATTTAAGCCAAAAAAAATTGAAGAAAAGAAAAAAAAGGAAAAATCTTGTTATGGAAGCTGTGGCATGACACAATGACTCGCAGTAAACTCTTTTGCCCATTGATCTTTCATTGCAAGTGCTCACTGCAAGGAGTCCTTGGTCTGGTTTGAGGCCTCTGGTTTCTGCTGCACTACTGATACTGGTCCCTCCCTCAGACTCTTCTAGGATATCCTGTTGTTGCTCTGTGTCATGGAGAACCTGCAGCTTTGGGTCTGCAGGCCCTTCATGAGCTCCCTCAGATCACAGATGGGGTAGATATTGGGGTGGACCAACTCATAATCCTGTTTCTGGGTCTGGGTTGGTCAGACTACCAGCTCTTCCCTGTCCTTACAATCAGGGTGAGCTCTCCAGCATTGCCCCAGCTAGTTCACCCTTTAAAGCATGAGTAAGAGGTGGGGCCAGTTCTCCTGCTTTCACACCCTCAAGGTTGGCACTCCCATACCTGGACCATCAGGGTCAGCTCTACTGTGTCGCCCAGGGGAGGGGGAGGGGCTACTCTCCCAAGTGCTGCAGCTGATGAGGGGCAGAGACAGCTCTCGGCCTCTTATGACCTCAAGGCCAACCCTCCCACCCATCACAGGTGGCAGAGGGAGGGAGGGAGGAGAGCATCTCTCCCCCACCGACACCACCATATGGAAGACGAGGAATGGGACCAGATTTCCCATTCTAACATTCGCTTGACCAGTTTATCCACTCCTCCACCAACAGGGTCAGCTCTACTGGCTGCCCGGGACAGAAGCAGGGTCTGTTTTCCCGAGTGCTACAGCTAGTAAGTGGAAGGGTCATCTCCCTCGTATGTCACAGGCAGCAAGGGGAGAGGGCTAAGGACATATTTCTCTCTGCTCACCCATGGCATGGCATGACAGATGAGTAGTGGCAGAGCTGGCTCACCCACATCTCCGCCAACAGGGTAGGATCTGCTGTGCTGCCCAGGTGAGTGGCAGGGCCTGCTCTCCCAGTACAGCAGCTGTTCAGGGGCAGCTCCCCAGCTCTTATGATCTCAGGGACAACGTTTTCACCTGCCTCAGGCATGGGGGGAGGGCATCTCTTCCCTACTCATGCCAATATATGACAGATAGGGACAGGGCCAGATCTTTTATGTCACATTCTTTGGGCCAACTCACCTGCACCCCCATAAATAGAATCAGCTCTACTGTGCTGCCCAGATGAGATGTAGGGCCCACATTTTTGAGCGTTATAGCAGGTAAAGGGGAGGATCCGCTCCCTCACCAGCCAGAGGCAGTAGGGGTGAAAGGGGAGAGCATCTTTCCCTTGCTCACACCACCACACCACAGACCAGGGAGGTGGTAACAATTGTGTCCCTCTCACTCCCTCAGGGGTGGCTCACCCATGCCCCTGTCTACAGGATCAACTCTATTATACTGCCCAGGTGAGGTGCAAGGCCTGTTCTCCCAAGTGCTGCAGCTGGAGAGGGGATGGGTCAGGTTACCACCTGCTGCAGATGGCAAGGGATGAGGGGAGGAGGGCATCTTTCCCTCACCCATTCCACCTCAAGACATACCAGAAGGGTGTGACCTGCTCTCCCATCCTTATGCCCTCAGGGAAGACTCATCCATGCTCCTGTGAATAGGGTTGGCTCTACCATGCTGCTCAGGTGAGGTGTAAAATCCTCTCTGCTAATGTTTGCCAATAATGGGATGGGATGTGGGACCAACTCTGTATAGCCCTATCCTCACAGCCTTCGGTAGCATCAGGAGTCATGAAGATCATCAGAGCCCACAGCTGTATCAGAGCCATGAATCCAGATGTGATCCCCAGTAGAAGCCCAGGTCCAGACATTACCATGGTCCTGGGTCACATTCAAACCATTCATCTCAGCCTGTTCCTCTGCTCTTTTGCTTCTTTAGATATCCCTGCTCATAGAACATGAACCATTTTGTCTCTATCTCTCTTCCATACCACACCATACATTTGCTCACCACATAGGGCCCATTTGCCCAGCGCTGCAAGGTGGCGGGCCGGTAAGTGTTTTTATTTCCTCGGAGCCCAGGGAAGACCACCCCAGGCCTGAGCGTGCAGTTTTTAAAAAGTATTTACAATAGTAGCTCCTTATTCAAAATGATAAAACTCTATTTAAAACAATTCTTGATTAAAATTGCTGTAATATTGGGAAACAAGAAAACCTGAATCAATGATTGACCAAGATGAGGCCTTTCCAGCTATATTGTTACTATAATATGATAATGTGGGGGTAATCTATAAATAAATTACCACACTTAGTGTTGTATTTAATATGTTCTCCTCAGATTGTTTCTTTGTGCCCTTTATATTCAAGTGGTTTATAAGTTGTATGGGTATGTGTGTTGGTGGAGTAGGGGAGTATTTTTCACCAACAATTAAAAAAAGAAGGCAAGATTACCAAATCACATTAGGGATAGCTATTGAGGAGGACAATAGAATCAAGTTTCTCTACAATCTTGTAAGACAAGCCAGATTACCATAATGAAATTTAATGAAGATAAATGTAAGCAATCCACTAAGCCCCTGAAAAATCAAATGCACTAGTACACAATGATTAAGATATTAACTAATTGCCATTTATGTGTAAAAGGCCTAGACAAAAGCTGACAGCGCACTCAATAAGGAATCAATATTGTGACATTAAAGCAGCAGACTCAATTTCAGACCACAGGATTCTAAGCCTACCATCCAGAAACCAATGAAAGCAGTCCCACTGTGCTTCATCCTGGTGACACATGAAGTATGACTCCATTTATGCACAAAAAATCAAGTAGTGCACATTGGAATATTGAGAACCAAGGGCAAAAGACAAATAATTAAAAGGACTAAAGAAGGATACTGTGTCCACTCAAATATTAAGACATTAACAGGGACTCAGTTTAGCCAAGCGCAGAGAGCAGATCTCAGCAATCACAGGAGAACAGAGCACATTTCAATGACTCACTAAAGAGACGGTAAATGCCTAGCTTTGTGTGCATCTAGAAAAAGCCAGATTTCTTTCAGATGATCCATGTAAGTAGACAAAAGTTGTCTTTAGCACCACTTCCCTCTGTGTTCCCCAGCCAGTTCTAGGAGCCCAGCTCTGCAGGACATGTTTTTGAGGGATAAAGGAAAATTTGTACCCTCTAGAGTGGGTGGCACTTTGTAAGATTATCCTCAACTCCCATCTACATTGCTACTCAGGACCATCTTGGACCCAAAGGACACCAGATTTCCTCACGAAATTTTCCAATCAGCCAGTGTACTGAATCAAGGAAATAGTCTAGGTTCCTTGTCAGCCAATGAGTGGTTCTCAATATTTCTGATACTATAGCAACCTTTTAATAAAGTTCCTTATGTGACCTCCAACCATAAAATTATCCCATTGTTACATCATACCTGTTATTTTGATGCAATTATAAACAGTAGCTTCAAAACCCACGCCTCAGTGACACACTTCCTCAAACATGACCACATCAGTTAATTCTTTTAATCCTTTCAAATAGAGCTACTCCCTGATGACTTAGCATTCAAGTACATGAGCCTATGTGTTGAGAGGGCATTCTTATTCAAACTACCACAGAATGATATCACAATAAATGTCGCCTCTATAATTCCTACCTAGGAATTTTATTTATATTTTAAAATTAAGTGCAGTGTTTAGTAGCTGGAGACATGGCTTAGCAGTTAAGAGTGTAAACTTCTCTTCCAGAGGATTTAAGTTTATTTCCAGCACCCACAGCATTTGGAACACAGATGTTTGTAATCCCAGTTTCTGGGGCTCCAATGCCCTCTTCTAGTTTCCACAGACACTATACTGAAATGCACAGACCCCTGCACAGACATGTGCATAACATAATTTAAAAAATAAAAATGAAATACATTTTATAAAGGTAAGGAATATAGTGTTTATTATTAAACAAGTGGACGCAATCTTTAGCCATCTCTCTGTGAGCCTGGCCAAAGGAAACTAAACCTCCCTTTCCTCCTGTTTGCAAAGTCATGGGCTGGCATCTGGGGAACCTGCATGGGATTGACCTAGACCCTCTGAATATCAGTGTCAGTAATGTGACTTGATCTGTTGGGGGAGCACCCTGACAGTGGGACCAGGGCCTATCCTGGGTGCATAAACTAGCCTTTTGGATCACATTCCCTATGGTGGGTTGCTTTGCTCAGCCTTAATACAGAGCGGATAGGATTGGTCCTGCCTCAACCTGGTATGACAGACTTTGTTGACTCCCCAAGGGAGACCTTGCCTTTTCTGAGGAATGGATGGGGGTAGGGTAGGGTGGAGTCAGGGAGCAAGAAAAAGGGGAGGGAAGAAAGGGGGAACTGGGGTTGGTATGTAAAATGAAAAAAAATAAATTAAAAAAAAAAAGAAACCAAAGCTATGGTTCTGAGAAAAAAAAGCACGCGAACAGTGAGACATTGCGTGCTTATGTGGACTCTGGAATAGACACTAAGAACTTTTAGCCAGACATAAGAGCATGAGAACTGACAACATTTTCAGAACCCCCACCGCAGTGCACGATAAAATGAAGAGACAATTTATTTTCCAGTTTTCCAGACCCAGAGTCACTTCCTGTGTAGTTACACATCCATTATGAGTGAATATTGACTTGTTAATTTACAAAATGGAGAACAATATTCCATTGCATTTCTATAAGTATTGAGGAAGAAATACAGGATTTATTTTTTTTTCTGTGTTAATAAGAATCGGAAGGTCTACATGTGCCTAGTAATTTTGTTGATTTGGTTTGACTTGGAGTTTTATTGGGGGCATATTTTTCAATTACTGGGGGGCATATTTTCAGCTATAGAGGGACATATTTTGAGAAAAAAGTGATGTCCTTAGGATTGCAATTAAGAGAAGTTTCCAAATTAATGAATAGGTCATCAGGCTGAGTTCCTGAGGTCACAAGATCAGAAGAACAGAGAAAAGGGAAACCTTGCTTGAGTTGGAGGAGTGCAATGTGATCTCCAAAGATGATTGTAGCAAATAGCTATCAATCAACTTCCAATCCAAGACTCAGTGAATCATTGTTAGCCAAAATAGTGTCCCCCAAGAAGATCTAGGTCACAATTTTATGTGGGATTCCCCTCTGTATGCTGTGAATATGTTTTATTCCCATTGTTAATAAAGAACTGCTTTGCCCTACCAGCAGGACAGACTAAAACAAGGTGGGAATTCCAAGCAGAGATAGAGGAGAAAGTAGGCAGAGTCAATGATGTGCCATATAGCCGCTAGAGGAGACAGAGGCCGGAAATTTGCCCGGTCAGTCACAGTCACAGATAAACAGATTAACAGAAATGGGATAATTTAAAATATAAGAACTAGCTAAAAACATGCTTAAGCTATTGGCCTAACAGTATTACGATTAATATAGTTTCTATATGATTATATCAGATCTGGGTGACCAGGAAAAAACAAGCAGTCTCTGCCAACAAAAATCTCTGGAATGAATTCATATCTTGCTCCCAGACATTCCTTTTTATGTATGATCGCATTGAGGATTTCACAATGGAAATACTAACCTAGGTAATAAGGAAAGGCCTTAGATATGGACATCTTTAGAAAAGGAAAGAAGAGAAAATGGGAGGAGCAGAGGAAGAGATGTGACTCTAGAAAAATAAAAAAAGATACATGTTGGCAAAATACATGTTGAAGTTTTGTGCTTAAAAATATAAGAAATTTATGCAAGAAAAAATATAGGAAGGACCATAAACCAAAGAGCAGAGGTTGTTACTAGATGTTACAGAAGGCACGAACACTATTCTCCCTGCACAGCTTATAGACAAAAGGAATTTACTAGACTTTGAATTCTAGTCCAGTAGGATGAATGTCAGAGTTTGAATTCAATAAGTACAAAATGACAGTGTGCCTTTAAGAGATAAAATTATTTCTACTGTCTGTCAAAAGATGGAAGAGATGTTCTATAGAGTTAGTCTGTGATAAATAATTGATCACATTTATTTTAGCTAGAACTTAGTATGAATTGTCAATATCAATAGAGAAGCTTAAATTGATTTCTTAAAATCTGAATGTACCTCTCTATATATCCTCCAGGTTTCTAAAACCTGAGATAAATATTGTACTTTCATCTATTTGTAATGAAAGACCCAGAAGATGAATTTGGGGGTTATGGCTTAAGGTTAAAATACAGGTTGCATGTGCAAATATATAGATCTCAATAATTTACCTTCTCTTTGATGGTCTCCTTGTTTTCAAAGTGTCAGCTACTTTACTCAAGTGTTCAGACAGCGCCATTATCTGAAATAGCCATCTCACCATGCTTGGCATCCTATAACCTGGTTTCCAAATTGTTTCCATTCCATACACACAACCTAAATTTCTTGATACCTTTGTCTTAGCAAATATTAAGTAATTTACTTGGAAAATTCTCTCTTTCTTCCTTCCTTCAAAACTCCAATGATAGACCAGGAAATGTTCTATTACTTGTTGTAGCTCAAATATGAACTATCACAGCAAGTGCCTGACAGAGGCCTTCCCACAAAGTCCCTACCTAGTTGACTCCTAATTCCCTTCTTCGATCAGTGAACTGGTTGCTGTCTTTTAGACATGGGCATTTCTGGTTTTATATAAAATACAAATAAGAAAGGACAATGGTGCTCCGTCCATCTGGATATGCTCTAAGTCCCCTTGATCCCAGACTCTGCTCTGTTTTGCTGGCACATATCCGTGTTTGATCTCTTTCTTCATAAAGTTCAGCTCAAATACATGTATGCATATATGTGTATATATGTATATATATATATAAAACTTTTGTATTAACTAACAAGTCATTTATGCAAAGTAATATTAGCATCTGCCCTTCTTGATACAACTTACTCTGGAATCTTCCTTTAATCTTTGGTTTCATTCAGCATCCTATTGGATTCGGTAGACACTGTTCTAAAATGATCAACTTGATTAAGTAGCTGTCTACCTCAGTGTTTTCTGCATCCTTACATCAGCACTCCTCAAATGTCTCATCGCCTCCCCCATCAGCTACATTTTATCTCATTTAACCATCAAACATATAGATCATTTAAAGGATTCCATTTAACGTTATTTACACAGTCTTTGTTTCTGATTCTGAAAATAGCAGCACCTGACCCAGAGCAGTCCTCTCCTTGGCAGATTGTTTGTTTGTTGTTGTTGTTTTTCCCGAAAACAAGACAATTCGCATTCACCCTGGTGTACTGTGTTTGTGTGTTTGTAGGTGTGAAATTCATTCACTTCTGAAGAGTTATGGTTATTTTCAATAGATAATGGTATTTACTGGCTAAAACCAGGCCAGAGGTGCATGTGACACTGTTTCACATGCTCACCGGCAGCTAAAGCTTCTTCCTGACAAAGACAGATTCATGGAAAGAAAGAAAAGTCTGCCTTTATGCTGTTTCAGATTGCCCAGTTTCCTTCCACATTACTTCAAAGTGAAAGTTAAGAAGCAGTGTGTCTGATTAGAAGCCTCATGTTTTGACCCGAGCATAGGTCCTGCCCCATTGACACTGCTACCCAATGAAACTTTCTGTACTGATGAAAAAGTTTACCCAAAACAATAATATCAGATGAGGAAGAAGCAACTTTTAATTGGTATCTAATTTTAACTTGTCTAAATAACTTCTAATCATGTATACCTTGTGGTTTTTGCACTGAACAACAAGGTTATAGTGAAGCACAGATAAAATTGCAGGGTTGAGAATATATTTTTTCCTTTTCCTTATTGATTCCCAAGCCACATGGCAAATCCAGCAGCACCTGAGTCCAGCACCAACTGGCTGAAAACAGAGAGCTCCTCTCTAGTCCCCTCTCCCCAGAGAGAAAGGCTATGCTCGCATGCATAACTTAGCAATACAAATATTGCTGCTGTGTGCATTAAATAATGATGAGGATTAAATATTGCATGTGGATATTTAATCCAAACTTCTCCACTAACTTTGGAAAATATAAGCTAGCCTACTATATCTCTTATCATGTGTGTTTATACCATATAATAAGATATCTATATAAATTATATATATGATGATATATATACACACACACACATATATATAAAATCTAGCATTCTCTGTAATCTTTTGTTATTGAGATTTTAACATTGATCCCTAGAAAATGATAGGGGTTGAGGCAGAGCATTATTCTCAGTGCTACAGAATTTCCCCTTGCTTAATAGACAGTGATTTGCCAGCAAGATTGGGATTATTAAGCAATTATCAGCAGTTTGGAGATGATGGTAGATTCAGAAAGACTCTAAGTTATCAATTTTTACACAGATACACACACACACATTTATTTTCTCTCTCTCTCTCTCTCTCTCTCTCTCTCTCTCTCTATGTAATGGTTTTTAAAATGTTAATTGCAAACAGGAAATAATCATGATGAGTGAATTAAGCTAGCCTCAGAAAGACTAATACACTGTGGTGGCTCTCAGTTGTGGATCCCAAGTTTTATATAAATACATGAAATCATGTCTGCATACTTAGTATGAAAGTATAAGTAAAAATATCTGTGGTAACAAAATAGACTAATGGTATGAGAAGCCCTTCTCTATATGTGTTGATTTTATTGGTTAATGAATAAAGAAGCTGTTTCTGCCAGTGGCTTAGAATAGAGCTAGGCAGAGAAAACTAAATTGAATGCTGGGAGAAAGAAGGTGGAGTCAGGGAGACGCCATATAGCCACCAGTTGGAACCTTGCTGGTAAGCCAGGAGCCTTATGGTAAAATATAAAATAATAGAAATGGGTTAATTTAAAATGTAAGAGCTTGCTAGGAATATGCAATAGTGATTGGCCAAGCAGTGATTTAATTAATACAGTTTCTGTGTTATTATTTTGGTTCTGGGCAGCGGGGAACAAACATGTGGCCATCCTACAACAGACAAAAAAAAGAGAGGAAAGAAAGGTAGGCAGGAGGGTATGAAAGGATAGGCTTAACATACACGCTGTGCTGGTACAAAGATATCCCTATGTAATACCATCTCAATACAACGAATGTGTACCATGTAATTTTATTTTTAGTTGCAAACCAAAAATTATAACTGTCATCATTTTGTTTCAGAATGTGTTTGTGAAGCTTTGGTGCCAACAACAGAGAGTTTTGCATTCAAAATTCTTATTTTAGTGAGCTCATATTTGCAGTGGGAACATAACATTTACTGCCAAATTGATAAACAAAATTCTCGTGTGCGTGTGTGCACACACATACACACACACACATACACACGCATTTAAACTGGCCAGTGAGCAAATTTAAAAACTCAAGGAATTTTGTCATTTTCAAGAAATCTCAAAGATTTCCAAAATACTCCATGACATTATAATAATACATTTTGATAACATATGAATCTGCATTTAAAATTACCAAAAATGTGTTTCTGACAAGTTTTTGCTGATAATAACAACCTTATTGAATTGCAGCAAAAAGAAATTTAAAGAAGGTGTGCAATTTCCCACGAGTGTGTGACAAACTCACTATACACTTCCAACAACTTACTATACCTTTCTCAATCTCTGTCTACTACCAATAGTTCCTCTGCTAGGCATGGGATTTCATAGCCATCACCCCTTTCCAGCTGGGAATGATCTGGCTCTACTTTACATAGGGCTTTGGCATGCCAAAACCTACGTGAGTTCATATGTGCAGCCGCCCTGTTGTGTCCAGGAGGCACTTTCCTTGTAATCAACCATCACCTCTATTTTCATACTCTTTTTGTCCCCCCTTCCCCCCCCACCGCTACAGTGGTCCCCTAGCCTTTGAAGGATGAGGTGTCATACAGAAGTCCCATTGAGAGCTGAAGGTTGCTCTGCCTCCCATCCTCAGCACCTGAACAATTTGTGCTTCTCTGTGCTAATCACTATCAACTGCAAGAGGAAGATTCTCAGATCAGGGCTAGAGAGTCCTTGTGAATAATACCAACAATAAACAAAGAGTTGGTTTAATAGTATGTCCATTTAGCAGAATTACAATAGTAGGTTCTTGCCTAGGGCCTACCTAGGCAAAGGCTCTTGGCCTTACAGAAAATGTACTCAAAAAAGCAACTGACAAAGTTCTTTTTTTCAAATGTACCCTTTAAATGGACAAGTCCTTGGAGTCAGTTTAAAGTTGAGAAGGGAGGCAAAGACTAGCCACCATTAGTGCTCTTCATCTGACCCTCATCGTCTATGAGGACCAGTGCTCCTGAGTCTGGAAGGTCAGTCTCTAGTCTTGTAAATTCCCTTCTTGTTTTCTCTGGAGACTACCTTCATTGGTTTTATTTATTTATTTTTTTTTTTAACTTGGGCTGATGACTACACACGGGAGGGGAATGGAGCCTGACGCAGAGGAGGAGAAATCTATCTTGTCGATGAGCCTCCGTGAAACCATGCTCATTCTTCCCCACATGTGGCGTTCCTATCTTAGTTAATCCTCTCAGTATTTCTCTTAGTTATCGTAAAAGAATGTCCTGAAATGCGTTAAGCTTTAAGGTGCCTACATTTGTGTAAGACAGCCCTGCCACATTGCTTCACGGTAATTTTTAAACCATTCCACTTCTCAACCACCACTCATTTGTGTATAGAAGACTTGGTCCACTGAACAAAGATAATTCCAAACTGATTCACTGAACTCAATCCTTTCAGGCTTTATAATAGATAAACTATTCCCACGTCTACATAAAGTGTATGTTAAAGCAAGCTTACAGGGCTGAAAAGGGGTATTTCTGTGAGATTTCTGAATGAGTCCAAGCCTGAAGTGTCTGTGGTCAATACCAGGACATCTGCTTAAGTTCAGGTGTGTTGCTCTATAGAAACAGATCCCCTATGACAACTAGCCTACAATCTAGTTAAACACTAAATCATGTATGCCTCGTTCTACTCAGATACCCCTATCTGAATGACTCCAGCTTTATAAACAATTGGTTATGATGCCTCCACTTTGCAAAATGAGTATATATGAGTAATAAACCTAGAATTCATTTGGAATAGGGTGTTTAGAATTTTTTAAATTTTATTTATATTGAGACAGAGTCATGCCAGGTAACCTAGGCTAGCCCCAAACTTGTTATGTAGCTCACTCTGACTTCAAACTCAGTATTCTCTTGTCTGAGATATCGTAGTAGGGTTATATTCATGTATTACCATGCCAGTTGAAGTAGTCAATTGTTTTTCCTGTTTGTCTTGAGACAGGGCCCCACTATGCAAACTTGACTAACCCAGGAACTCTCAATGTAGAATAGGCTAACTCAGAGTTCACAGATATACACCTGCCTCTGCCCTCTAAGTGCTAGGCTTGGAGGATTTTACCATCATGCCTGTCTAAGTTTCATTATTTTATTCCAAAGTTAATTGACTACAATGCAGTGAAGGAGCAAAGCCACATAAATATACATTTTATGTGCAATACTGACACTTTATATAAATTATTCAGCTGGTATCTAACAAGGAATTGATGTTCATAGAAGTCTGATAATAAAGCAAAACTATATATAATTCAAAATTTTTCTTGTTTACTTCCAAGTTTAAGCTTTTCTTAAATCTTCCCCCAAGCTCCCTCTCAAGGGCAGCAATCTCTAGCTTTAGCTATCCCCTCTCTCTCATTCACAGCCACACCTTATTTTCTTGTTTTGCTTCATTGTCCTCAGTTGTTGGGCTTTTTGCAAATTGAAAGTCTGTGGCAGCCCTTCATTGAGCAAGTCTGTTGCTGAAATTTTTCCAACAGTGTTTCCTCATTTTATGCTTCTCTATTACATTTGATAATTCTCAGAGTATTTCATAGTTTTCCATGATTACCCTATTTGTTCTTGACATTGGTGTTGTAGTGTTTCTAGTCACCGTGAAAGACACAATAAGAGGTTTCAAAGTTAAGAGGTTTATGTTTACTATTAACTAGCTCTTACAACTTAAATTGAGCCATAATTCTTATCTGTGTTACCCACATGGATTTGTACCTTTTCCCAGTGCAGCATTCTTATCTTGCTTCCTCTGCATCTGTGTGGTGTCTCTCTGTCTATATTTCTCCCAGAATTCTCCTAGTCTGATCACCCCACCTATACTTCCTGCCTGACTACTGACCAATCAGTGTTTTATTAAACCAATATGAGTGATAAACGCTTATAGTGTACAAGAGCATTATCCCACAGCATGCGCCACATTTTCTTCCATGTGGTTCAGTTCATGGACATCCAGGCTTTTTCCTTAGCTGCAGTAATCATGAATGTGCAAGTTTCTCTTAACAGGAAGGAGATTCATTTGGGTCTAGGTCAAGAAGCTGTGTGACTGAGTCATAGGGTAATTTTATCTTTAATTTATTCAGGACCCTCCAAACTGATTTCCAAAGTCACGGTACTTGTTCATCATTCCACTAATGGTATAAAAGAGTATCCCGTGTCACCACAACCAGGTTAGCTTCTTTGCTGTACCATTGCTTTGGATCTCCTGAGATGCTGGCAAGCATTGTGACTCTTCAAATGTGGCAGCAGTCCAGTAAGCATCTGTAACATTTCAGCAGATTGCCTGGAACAAGTGTTCCCTGAAACATTATTTGGGGAACAATGTTCCAAACTGACATTAATTTATTGGGTTGTTTATTTAATCAGCAACACAGCCTGGAAGAAAGTCTAGAGTATGAAATAGCCTGTGTCCCAGAAACGGATATTCCATTTCCGTTCAGACAAGAGTCTCTTTTGCATCACCTCTAACAGAGGAAAGCGAACTTGAAGGGCAGGTGGACAGACATTTTGGTGTCTTCCTGCTTCTCTTTTTATAACTGTTTGTATCAAGCAAAGATATTAATTATTCAGCGAGGTTAGAAGAGAGCGGTTAGAGAAAGAATACTAAATAGAAAATAAAGAATCTTTCCCGCTGCTCCACTCACTAACTATGATTCTGTTCGATTCACTTCACCTTCCTGGGCTATGTGCTATATGCTCATTTTGTGCTGGGGACTACAAACAGAGAAGCTGCTCTTAAATTTCCATTCTAATGACAATCTGCCTAGTTGGCATCTCCCTTGCTTGGTACATCTATTATCTGGCAGAGTCTCAGGTAGGAATTCATTTCCTCCAGCATGTCAACTACAGACCATGTTAAGATTTACAAGTAACACCTAAGATTATATCATACTATGTTTACATTCTACCAATTGCAAGCCATCATGACATTTGTTCTTTAGGAAAGCTATCATTTTGAGACAGAGATTTTTTTTTTTAACAGATGAGGAAACCATGTTCTAGAAATTTGCCCAAGGTTATGCAGCTGCTAAATGACAGAGCCAGGCTTGAGCTCTGTGGCCTTCTGAGCTAGAGTCCTATGTATTCAGAAACAGAATGTTTCCTTGCCATCATGAAACCATAGCAATAATAAATTTGCTACACTCTCCTTTGCAGCCAGACAATGACTCTAGGGAGATTGGTACTCATTATTTTTCTGCAGGGAAAACACAATGTTAACTCAGACAACATAATAATTTTATGGTTTGAATGAAAAAAAATTTGCCCCTGTCAAAATCAATTTATATCATGAGACTAAATAAAAATTTCATGTACTGGGTGAAGAAAAAATAGAGAGAAAATGTCCTGAGTGGATGAGCTTAAATTATGTCCCATTTGAATGAGTTCATTTCCCAGAGAGAGTCTCATCAGGCTTTTTAATTAAGAGCAAATCGTTCATCTAGACTCAGTAATTTCCCAATGACCCCTTCTTAACGCTTCCTTCTAAGGTGATAGAGAAGACAATAGGGCTTTCAAATTGAAAGCATCAAGCTCTCAGAGACAAAATCCTCTGAGTCTAAGTGACTCAGGAACAGGAGATGGCTTGAAGAAGTAACTTCATGTCTGTTTCATGCCTCCCCTGAATATAGGGTCTAAGCTGCTTAAGGGGATACTTAATGTTGATTAGAAAGCATTAGCCCTATATGTAAGTACTTATATGCAAATACGCATTTGTCCTTACATAAAATTTTATGATAATGAAAAAGTTCAGAAGACCACTTCCAAAGTCAGGTAGAAAATTTATGAAGGAAGGTTAAGACCTAGATTTATCTAGAACGCTAAAGACCTAGATTTATCTGAGGACAAGACGGCCACTAGGAGTGAAGTTCAGGACAGCAATAGGAGCTAAGACTTGGGATAGGGGATATTTTGTTGATAGGACTCTAGGACGAGGTGGGGGAGGAGAAAACAAAAAGCTGAATAAGAAATGATGACTTCTCACACCGACACAGTGGTAATGGGTTTTCTGGAAGTAACGAATTAAAAAAAAAATGGCTACTGCCTTAACAATTACTATTTCCATGACTCCTGCTTTACATCTTTTCTGCAACTGCAACAAAAATATTATTTCCAGTATTATACAACAACCACTACTTAATAATCACTTACTAGGTACCAGGAACTGTATGATGAAGACTATACTTTTGTCTTCTTAAGTAATTATAAATGTAATCTATACTCTACTAACCATAGTATAGAACATTCAGTGAAACATGGGAGCATGAACTTGGCATTGAGGAAAGAAAAAAAAACTGTAAACCACTATAATTGGCAAGACAAACTCTACCATGATTTACAAGCCAAGTCATGATGTACAACATGAATCCCCTAAACTAATATTTTAGCACCAAAACATTCAGATTCAAATCTCCCAAGGCAAGACCACATGCATGTTGATAGTGAATCTCCAGGCTCATAAATCCTAAAAGACCCTTAAGTCTTCCAGAAACTCACCTAATTTTTAAAGTCTAACTTTACCCAGAATATACTTGTATATACATCCTGTAAACTGCATATTGGATCTCTCTCTCTCTCTCTCTCTCTCTCTCTGTACATAAGTTTATCTCATGGCATCTCTGAAAAACAGAATCAGTAATTATTTGATAGATGGTTCAACCCTCTCCCAAAGTCCCCATGCTCCCAATTTACTCTTTTTCTACTTCCCATGTAGATTAGATCCATGTATGTCTCTCTTAGAGTCCTCATTGTGGTCTAGGTTTTCTGGGATTGTGAATTGTGGGCTGGTTTTCTTTGCTTTATGTTTAAAAACCACTTATGAGTGAGTATATGTGATAATTGTCTTTCTGGGTCTGGGTTACCTCACTCAAAATTTTTTCTACCTTCATCTATTTGCCTGCAAAATTGAAGCACCGTAATTTTAATATTCTAGCAAATCTTTTGTGATAATTATATTTAAGAATCCTGGCTATCTCTATTGTCCTAAAGAAAATGCAGATCCAGATATTCACTGAGGCCCTGAATAATACAGTTGACAATGTCTCAATTGAACAGTCTCAGAAAGGGAATGAGTGTTAAAGAACCTGTGTGCCACTGAATTCCGTGGTTATCCTTTGTCCAGAGATACTACAGAGCTTAATTCTTTATTGAGCTACTTTCAAAACCATAAGTTGAAAGAGAAGAAGTTTTGCCTTGGTCCATTGGAGAAAATGAGACTACACCCTGAATTAGATCCCTTACTTTGCATAAATCCTATTTTGTAAAAGTGAATTAATTATCCATAAAAAGAAAGGAGCAGCTTCAGTTTCTATTTTAAATCTTGATATACCCTCACCAGCCTGGAAATTGAAAAGATCAATCTTGCAATGAATCATAAGTTGTCTTTAAGCCGTGAAAGATCTTTATAGAATGAGTTTCCCAAAGAAGCAGCAGAAGAAAGCAAGATGGGGGGGAAAGAGGGAACAGAATGTGGAAGCAAAGTTGCATTTGCTGAACACATTCTTGAGTTTCATTCTTGGGGAAAAACAGAACTCAGTAGTTTTCAAATCATCTCTAGAATCTAAAAGTGTGGACGTTTTCACTGTCCATTTTACACACCACCCTACTGTTCTAGTTTCCTTTATATTGCTGTGATTATGCACTCTAACAACAGGGAAGAAAGCTTAACAAAGGAAATGGTTCATTGCGTTTTAAAGACTAAAATATGCCACTGACAAAATTCAGGGCAGGAATGCAAAACAGACCAAACCACAATCCCAGAGAACTAAGAGAACAATGAGGACCCTCAGAGAGACTTACATAGATCTAATCTACATGGGAAGTAGAAAAATACAAGATCTCCTGAGTAAATTAGGAGCATGGGGATCTTGGCAGAGGGTTGAAGGGAGGAGGGGAGAGACGGGAAGGGGAGCAGAGAAAAATGTAGAGCTCAAAAAAATGTTGTTTGCTGACTTTCTTGAAGGGCCATGGTTTCCTCCCCTTCGTAGATAGCCCTGTGTTAGTAAGAGTTCTCTAAAGGAACAGAAGTGATTGAATATATAATAATGGGTAATATATATTATAATAATATATGCGTGTGTGTTCTATTTATTATAATGACTCACAAGCTGTGATCCAGCTAGTCAAACTATGACTGTCTACAAATGGAAATTTCCAGAATCCAATAGTTATACAGTCCAGGAGGTTGAGTATCTCAGCTGATTTAGTCTATGTTAGAATCCTGAAAAAGTAGACACTAATGCCAGTGAAGGAATGAATTCACCAGTGAGAGTGAGGGCGAGCAGGCAAAGAGCAGTCGCTTTCTTCTTCCACGTTCTTTATATAACTCACCACCAGATTTCAGATGGGTCTTCTCATCTCCAAAGATCCTGATCTTGGGTGAGCGCCCCCACTTCAAATTTTCAAAAATTCATCACAGGTGTACCTAGCCACTTGGATTTTAGCTATTTCTACATATTGTCAAGTCAACAACCAATGAAGAATAGTCATTACTAGATCAAAAACACCTACCAAAGACTAATAATTCCCAATGCTCTGGACCCTCAGGACAACAAAGAAGGCTGCAAAGTTGAGCTCACTTCAGGGCAGTCATGTTGGTGAGACTTCATGGGTGTAGCTTCTGACTTTACTTGAAGACACAATCTTACAGTAAACTCCATAAGCTCTATCTTTATATTTCTTCTTCCTCTTCTACAATATTACTTGGTCCTTGGGTGTAACATTGTCTTGTTTTTGAAAGTTCCATTGTTTAGATGGGAAACAATGTAGTGACCCTAAATTATTCTTATTCCTTATTTCTAAGCCAATGTCTCTGATTTTAATGTAAGCAGTTTATTTTTAATTGGCTTTCCAGGGCCATAAAGAACTTTTGCTAGGATTAGACTACAAATCATTTTTGTCAAATATAAGCTCATTTTTAATCATTTTGTTTTATATACATAAAACTTGCTGGCAGAGGACAGAGCACTGGGTTCCCAAATTCCAACAGATTTGTGTACTCCAAATCTTGGAGATAACCCTTTAGATGATTTGAGGTTTTCCAACTTCATTTTCCAAAGTTTTATGAAAATGAAATTAATAATCTTAGCCACATTATAATTTGGGGACAATCCATTAAAATAATGTAACTAAAAGAATTATTTGATTATTCTTTGTAACTGTTAGTAACTATATCAAGAGCTTTGAATTAATCTGAAAAAATAGGTACATTTTCTTCTATCTTGCTTAAAACTGATCAAAACACATATATAAGTTAATTCTTGGTTTTCAATAGTTAAATGGGGCAGAACCAAAATTTGGGTTTTAGAAAAAGAGAATCTTATTGTGATCTAAAATAAAGCTTGGAAGGAAACAGAAAGGGAATTCCTTTATCCCAGATTCCTGTTCTCTCCAGTCACCTCTTCAACTCGCCAAATGAACTCCCTCTTTCCTTACCTGATCACTCTGGTGACTTTCTACAAGTCAGCTAAAGCTAAGATCACCTAACATCCACTCAACAAAAAGTCCTCCAGACAGGATTAATTACCAGATCTGCTAAGCCACCATTGTATTTATCTATTTTTGTACCTATCACAGAGACAGGTCTTTGTGTGTGTGTTTCCCTGGAAATATTTTTATATTGTTTTTATTGAGCTATATATTTTTCTCTACTACCCGTTCTTCCTCCCCTCTCCCCTTCTATCCTCTCCCATGAGGGTGTTCCATCGTACCACAAGGACATGTGCTCAACTATGTTCATAGCAGCATTATTCATAATAACCAGAACTTGGAAACAACCTAAATGACCCTCAACCAAAGAATGATTGAAGAAAATGTGGTCCATTTACACAATGAAGTACTACACAGAGATAAAAAAAAAAAATAGTGACATCTTGAAATTTCCAAACAAAAGGATGGATCTAGAAAACATATTGAGTGTGGTAACCCAGACCCAGAAAGACAAATATCATATGTACTCACTCATAAGTGGCTTTTAGACATAAGGCAAAGAAAAATCACCCTAAAGTCCACAACCCCAGACAACCTAGACAACAAAGAGGACCTTAAGAAACATTCAAGGATCTACATAGAAAGGAGAAAAAGACAAGATCTCCTGAGACGAGTACATAAATGTTTATGTTTGTCTCTCCCTACATTCTTATCTCCTCTAAATACAATTGCTTGTCTTTATATCACATGATGATTCATATAGAAAATGGCATGTAAAAAATGTTTAGAACATGTGTTTGTTGAATTGAATGTGTGTCACCATTATTGATTACATATCATGAATCAGAAAATTCTCAACAAGCAGAGATGCTTTATACCTATTGCCTCTTGCGTTCTCAGAACAGCCTAACGAAATGGTTCTGATGTGAGCATTTTGAAATGGAGATGGCTCAACAACACACAACGCTTGCTCATTCCATCATTTTCTGGAGGAGCTGAGCTTCTAACCTGTGCTCATTAATGAAACAATTGAGTTACAGAAATGTAATTGCTACATATTACTTCTTATTATCACTGTGGCCTAAAAATAACCCATTGTCTCTAACAGAACTGTTCCCAGAACTGCGAGCTTGCCTATGCCTGTTGATTAGCAAGAAATAAGAACCATCAATTATCAGCTTGTGTGGCACAGAAAAGCCTGATCACCCCAGACTTCAATCTGACACTGAAATCCCTGAGACACTGGAGAAAAGAAATGTCAGTATAGAAGCTCTACCTGAGAAATGTAAAAGCTTGTCATGTCCTTTGTTCGTTGAAGAGGAGCAGTCATTAATAATTTTAAGCTAAGAGGTAGAGAACCGAGACTTACTAATAAAACAATGGCACCCATAGTAGCAAAGCCACCAATGAAGCACAGGATAGTGAAAAATAAGGAAGGCATATTCCGATAACAGGACTGTAATTGTAAGTGACTTTTGGCGTCAGCAAAATTAATTGGGAATCTCTTGATAGATCGCTCTGACTGAGCCCTGAACGGCACTGACTGTGAAATATAGCTTTCTGGTACAAACTCTGAGAGAATTTCCCTGAAGGGAGTCAAAGGAAGATCTCTTCCAGGGACAGTGCAGAAGATAGATAGAAAATGTGTCAAGTGATTGATCAGATACTTGACCACAGGGTTGCCTACTGTAATTTTTAGAAATTGAAAAGCAGGTATTTTTTTCTGAGAAGTTAGACTTTAGACATTATCATCAAGGGAGAAAGAAGGAAGGTCACATAGAATAGATGGCCTCAGTGGGAGACCATAGATCATTCTCTGAATTAATTTTTAAATTCCTCTGTGATGGTGTATTATTATACCTCTGATCATTCAATCTAACCCTCATAGTATCATTACATTTTCAAACACAGAATGCTCAAAACATTTTAGTGCTCCCAAGCCCCCCACTGGATGAAACCTTACATGTTTCTTATGGCAAGAATTTTTCTTCCAATGTGATCAGATTTATATCTAAAGACTTACTTCCTTCGTTCTTGAATTAACTCCTCTTTGAAGTGTTGCTTTCGTCTGTCAGACTTTGTGACACTGAATGACTAATCATTTTAGACTCCATTGAAAGAGCTATTCCTGAAACAGTAGGTGTCAGGATGAAAATAAATGTCAGCATAGAAGCTCTACCTGAAAGTCTAAAAGCTTGTCATGTCCTTTGTCTATTGAAAAGGAACAGTAGTTAATCACTGAGCCAGAAGATGCAGGTGCTCTTATTTCATCCTGTATTATGGTGACTCTCTGTGCAGGCACTTCTCCTAGAAGCACAATGACACCACTCAAACCTTTACTTGTATATCATCATTCTTATAATATTCTTTCTCCACGTGCACCTCTCCCATTCACCCACAAATTCATAAGGATCTAGAGAGCTGGAAACATGACTTTTTGATATGTCTACACAGTGATCTTGGAAAGGTCTATTACTCATTTTGCTGCCTCATTTGTAAACTGGGTCTGCTATGAGATTCCCCTCTGTAAGCTGTAAGTATGCTTTATTACCATTGGTTAATAAAGAAGCTGCTTTTGGCCTATGCAGTGCAGAATAGGGAAAGGCAGGAATTCCAAGGAGAGATAGATGAGAAAAGAAGGCCTAGTCAGAGAGACGCCATGTAGCTGCCTGGGGACACAGATGCCTCATGGTAAAATATGAAAGAAGAGAAATGGGTTAATTCAAGATGAAAGAGCTAGGTAGGAATATACTCAAGCTATTAGCCAAACAATATTGCAATTAATATAGTTTCTGTGTGATTATTTCTGGTCTGGGCGGCTAGGAAAAGAGTGAGAAGCCTCTGCCAACATGGACCTTATGTACTTCACAGGGAAACCATGAGGTTCAATTATTGATTAAAGAACTTTGAGACAGCCTAGATGAAGTTACTATAAGTATTGATATATGAAAGATTCCAAAGTATACAGTATAGACGAGTAATGGGGCCCTTGGGAAGACATGTAAAAAATGGCAGACAAGAAAAAGAGAATCATATACTATAGATTACATTCCTCTTTGCACATAGACACTACTTATCAAGCAGCTGAAGTCAAAAGGAAAGTAATAACTTGCCAAGAGAGAATACAAAACACTTAGAGAATGTGAACTTACAAAGAGGAAAGCAACTAATTGAAAAACCTACAGATGTTTGAAGAAATCTTAGCAATGTAATCAAAATAATTTAAAATAATTAGGATGATAAATTTATTTTTAATTGTTTTTATTGAGATTTTTTTTCCACTCTTCTCCCTTCTCCCCTCCTCTTCTACATTCATTCCTAATCCCCATGCTCCAAATTTACTCAGAAGATCTTGTCTTTTTTTACTTCACATATAGATTAAACCCATGTATGTCTCAATTAGATTCCTCTTTATTGTCTGGGCTCTCTGAGGTTGTGGACTGTAGGACGATTTTTCTTTGCTTTATGTCTAAAAGTCACTTATAAGTGAGTACATATGATATTTGTCTTTCTGGGTCTGGGTTACCTCACTCAATATGACGTTTTCTAGATCCATCCATTTGCCTTCAAATTTCAAGATATCATTATATTTTACCTCTGTGTAGTACTCCATTGTGTAAATGGACCACATCTTTATCAATTCATCAGTTGAGGTCATTTAGGTTATTTTCAGGCTTTGGTTATGAACAAATAATGCTATTATGAACATATGTGAGCACATATTCTTGTGGTATTATTGACTATCCTTTGGATATATACCCAAAAGTGGTATTACTGGGTCTTGAAGTAGGTTGTTTTTAATTTTCTGAGAAATCCCCATACTGATTTCCAAAGTGACTGTACCAATTTGCACTCCAATCAGTAATGCAGGAGTGTTCCCTTTACCCCACATCCTCTCCAGCATAAACTGTCAACAGTGTTTTTGATCTTACATGTATAAGATAGAATCTCAGAGTTGTTTTGATGTGCATTTTATGATGGCTAAAAATGTAGAACATTTTTTTCAATGTGTTTCAGCCATTTTAGATTCATCTGTTGAGAGTTCTCTGTTTAGTCTGTACCCCATTTTTATTGGATTATTTGTTCCTTTGATGTCAAGTTTCTTGAGTTCTTTGTATATTTTGGAGATCAGCCCTATGTCCAATGCGGGTTTGGTGAAAATCTTTTCCCATTCTGTAGGCTGTCTTTTTGTCTTGTAGACTATGTCCTTTGCTTTACAGAAGCTTCTCAGTTTCAGGAGGTCCCATTTATTAATTGTTTCTCTCAGTACCTGTGATACTGGGGTCAAACTCCACTATTTTCTTGAGATATGATACTTTACATAAGTGACCCCAAAAATTCTACCAAAGAACTTCTATGACTCATAAACACCTTCAGTAATGTAGCAGGATACAATATTTACTAGAAAAAAATCAGTAGACCTCCTTTACACAGATGATAAATGGGCTAAGAAAGAAATCATAAAAACATCAGCCTTCACAATAGCCAAAAATAGCATAAAATATCTTGCAGTAACTCTAACCAAACAAGTAGAACACCTGAATCACAAAAACTTTAAATCTTTGAAGAAAGAAATTGAAAAAGACACCAGAAAATGGAAAGATCTCCTATGCTCTTGGGTAGGTAGAATTAACCTAGTAAAAGTGGTAATATTGCCATTACAGATTCAATGCAATGCTCATCAAATTCCCAGCAAAATTCTTCACAGTCATAGAAAGAACAGTATTCAACTTCATATGGAAGGGCAAAAAATCAAAGATAGACAAAACAATCCTGTACAGTAAAGGAACTTCTGAAGGTGTCACAATCCCTGACTTCAAACTCTGCTACAGAGCTACAGTACTGAAAACAGCCTGGTATTGGCATAAGAACAGACAGGAGGACAATAGAACCAAACCGAAGACCCGGGTATCAATCCACACACAAACGAACACCTGATAATTGACAAAGAAGTAAAAAAATATAAAATGGACAAAAGAAAGTATATTCAACAAATGGTGCTGGCATAACTGGATATCAGCATGTATAAGCATGAAAATAAATCCATATCTATCGTCATGCAGAAAATTCAAGTTTAAATGGATCAAAGACTTCAACATAAAACAAACCACACTGAACCTCATAGAAGAGAAACTGGGAAGTACACTTCAACACATTGGCACAGGAGACCATCTCCAGAATGGTCAAATTCAAATAAAGGAGGATTGTAGGGAGGATGAACGAGAGCAAAGAGCATTATGAAAAGTTTAATCATTAAAATAAAGAGTTCAACAGAATGGATGAATAGCAGGACGTATCACACAGCAAGTAAGTTAGTTAACTTCAGAACAAATATAAGGAGATTCCCAAAAGGCTTCAGGGGCAACAAGATTTTTCTTTTCATAACATCATTATCAATGCCTCAAGAAAATGGAAAAGTCAAAATAAAAGTTATTTTTAATAGTTTAATGAGATTATTAAAGTTGTAATTTAAAGGCTCGCATACTACTTTATAAAACAACCTAAATTTAGCATTAATAAAAGTAATACAGATAGGCTGAACTCATATTATAGCCTCATGCCAGGCATGGCGGTACATGTCTGTACTTCCACACTCAGGAGGATAAGAAAAATTCAATTCCCTTCTGGACTACATAGTAGTTTGCAAGGCAGCCTGGGAAATTGAGACTCTGTCTGAAAATAAAATCTATGAAATAAAAACTTAAAAGGGACTACTGACATATCTCAATGATAACGTGCTTGTCCGATTTGCCCAAGGCTCTAGGTTAAGCCCCTATACTGTAAAAAGAAACAAAAGAGTAGAATTTGTAAGATTAGTTCAGCTACATAAGATCTAGAACCATATTAGCTGTAGATGTTTTTAGGGAATATGGTATGTAAAATTAGAAGACAGAAAAAGTATCAAAAACAAAGATACCCCAATTTTACATCAATCAAATTGATAACTGAGATGGTAAACCATCATAACTAAGTAAAATGAAAAGAGATGTTACCTGTTAGAAAAAAACATAAGCGATAAATTGTGCTGAAATATTTTGCATGGATTTAACATTGTTATTACATATATGAAAAGAAACAGCACAGCATGTGGAAAAAGGATTAAACAAAGTTGCAGTTGTGAGAACCGAAGATTTAGCTCAGTGGCAGAAAACTTGCTTAGCACATGTAAGATTTGTGTCTGGTCCCTCACACGCCCTCCAAAAAAATCATAACTGTAGATTTTAATATACATCAAGTTAGAAAATCATAATGATTGTATTCTAAAAAACACAAATTTTAAAAGGCAGAAATCATTCATGAGGGAAATCTAAATGGCCATAAATATATGAACATGTTAAAACCATGTTTTATTTTCTATCTCAATGCTTCATTCAGAGCCAATGAAAGTAAAACATAGCGGTGTAGGTATTAAAAGTTTCCAGTGGTAAAGAAATTATTTCAACATGCTATAATTTGTGAAATTGTGAGCCATCTGAAAACAAAATAAAGATACAAATTCTACTCCATAGAGAACGCAGAATTAAACTGGTTTCTAGCGAATCTCATGCTCAAAGACACTAACCACAAATAGAGAACATCATGTTCAGACAACTGAAGACCATGAAGTATGCCTAAAAATTATCAGGCTTAGTAGTTTGGAAGGATGTGGGTATAGCTTGGTAAGAAGAGATGCATGGCTCTGGCCCAGTCCAAAGGGACAGATGGATTCGGGTTGTAAGGCTCTTGTATACTCTGTTGGAATGCCACTAAAACCTAAGTGGGACAAAGGGATCAGATGACCCTCAGCAGTTTGTAAAGGCCACATGAAGGATCTCCACGCTGCACCAACTAGCCAAGCTATCAAGATTTCAGAGCTGTACTAGAATAAGGCTCTTACCTAAATCTGGGTTCTTATAACGAATGTTTCTGTCGCTCTGCCTTGGGGTAGCATCTGTTGGAATGAAAGACATTCAATTCAGAAGACACTTTGATCGTCAGATGATTTATGTCACCCATCACATGTCAGAGTGTCAGCCACACACCTGTCATCAGGACGGTGTTGTATAAAGAGATTTTAATTGCTTCTGGAGTATAAATAAAATGATCACATTTTCGCAGAGACAAATGATGGGATCAGCGCTAATTTGCAGGCTATGGTATGAAGGACAAAGTAAATCCCCAAAGGGCCGAGATGCAACTTATTTTACTGATAGGAAGTGTGGGCAAGAGCATTTTAATAACAAATGGCAATTCTCACCCTGTGACAAGAGCTTCAATTCAGAAAAATGCCAGGCTGATGCATTCTGTTTTCTGCCCTGTATCTAATCAGCTGTGGAAGGTATTGATGGAAGAAACAGCCTGTGAGGTAAGGACTTGTGAATGTCAAATGTTAAAAGACGTGTTTGCATCTAGGCAATCTCTTTAATTTTGCTATGTAGAATGGCCCAATTTCATGTTCCCATACCTGTGTTTCGCCTGTCTGCCTCTGTCCCTCACTCCCTGCCTCCTATCTCCATTGTAAGCCCTTACCTTTCTCTCCTTTTTTTGTGTCTTTGATCTCTTCCTGTAACACCATTAGGGTTATTCAATCCTTTGCTCAGAAACTCAACCAGACCAAACACAGTCTGCAAAAAGTACTTCCTACTCTTTGTAAGTTCAAAGAACTTCGTGATACCCATTCATTCAGTCAGTGAATACGTAGTAAAGAGCTGCTAGGGTGGACTTAGTTTAATCAATTCTGACAAATGAGCTTGCCGGCATGGAGCTTACAGACTAAAGAGACCATGGCCAGACATACAACCCTAAACAAATAAATGAAGTTGCCCACAGTTCATTAAATAAAATAGCATACTGCTTTAATTTTTTGTGATTTTATTAATATAGTCAATAAATAAATTTCTATTATGTGTGTCTTTGACTTTCATGTGTGTAATCCATAGAGTTCCTTTGACTCATGACTCCTCAAACTTTTCTGAAAAGTTCTCTTACTCCTCTGACTCTTTGACCCTCTTCCTCACCATCGCTCATGTAAATTCCCACTCAAAACAGCACCCACTGTCAACTTCTTAGTCTGAGTGCCACCAAGAACCTACTCACCCTGATCTCACCTTTTAGTGCTGCAACTGTACAGCTCTCTGACATCACCAACACTGCTAGAAGACATTGGTTTCTTTCCGTCCTCACTCCCTTGCCTGTACTAAAATTCTTATATTAATTTAAGGATACATTATTATGTTTTATATCACAGTTAATACCTCTATAACCCTATACATATATTTTTATTATATTTCCAAAACTGAGACCATAAGCCAGGTACAAATCAATTAATATTGTCGAATACTCACAATAAGACAATTATCTGAACTGATTTAATCTTCACAGAAACTGGATGGCATAAATTAATTATTTTCTCTTTTAACAAATGAGAAAATTATTGTTTTGCAAGATTCAATTAATTTGGCCACTAGCATAGATATGGTAAACATATTCAGAAAATTATTAAATGCATAAATTTATTAAATGTATAATGGGTGCAATTATTAAATTTATTTATTTTTAATAATTTATTTTTTATTTTGTATGCACTGGTGGTTTGTCTGCATATATGTCTGTGTGAAGATGTCAGATCCCCTGGAACTGGAGTTACAGACAGTTGTGAGCTGCAATGTGGGTGCCAGTGCTCTTAACCTCTGAGCCATCTCTCCAGCCCTTTATTACATTTATTAATAAATTTAAAATTATAAATAATCCCACAAGAACTTAAACAGTCTTTCATATTTCACACAGGTCAGATAAGGTAGGAACACGGAATCAAAATTCAAATGTCTAAATCCTAACTCCAGATTCCATTCATTTGGTCACTCTATTATTCTCAAATATATTCAGTCCTCAAACATAGTTGTAAAATGAATGAGTGAGGGAGTGAAAGGGTCCCTGTTTTATAAATCAAACATTTGCATTATCATTGAAGCTATTTCATTATGTCAAATCCTAGCTTGATATTTTCTCTAGGAAGACATCCTGATGAATCTTTCCCTTGTCCCAAAACTTGCTGTTGCCTCATCTAAAATGCTTCATTCAGGTATTGAAGCCAATTTTATATCGTAGGCATTATGTTTGCTTCAGTTATACTGATGGAAATAATGAAAATAACAAGCATTCTTCTGTTCCTCTACTATAGTGCCATGCATAGTCCTCATCCACATAATATATATAATGTATTTATAAATAATATATAATGCTTATATGTATATCTCCTAAATAATATTATCCATCTATTTATTTTACATCGTGGTTTAATACTTAAGATAGTTTAACAATTCAAAGTTTTGACATCACTTCATTCTGATTTTTCCATTCATACTAATATATGCAAAAAATTACCAGCAAGAGCTGGAAAGGTAATTCAGTGGTTAAAATCACCGACTGCTCTTCCAGAGAAAACAGGTTCAATTCACAGCAACTATATAGTGGCTCACAACCATCTCTAACTCCAGTCCAAAGAAATACTACACACTCTTCTGGTCTGTGCAGACATCGGATGTCAATGAGGTATATGTACTCATGCGCATGCAAAACATCTGTGCACATAAAAATTGGTATTACCTTAATTATCACTCAATATGCACATCTAAAATTAGACTACTCTTCACAAAGTGAAGACTTCCCTCCTGAGATCCTAGAATATTCTTTTCTGTCACCCTGTATTCTTCCCCTGCCATGAATTATTGCATTCTATCTCTGGCATCCTTCTGTTCCCAGAAGACTTTTCCACCCCTTTCTGTCACTTGTCTTTTCACTGGAAATAAATGCAAGCCCTGCAAATAGTTCATGCTTTATCCTTGGGGCCATTTAAGCTACTCAGATAGGTAGTTCTGTCCTTTCTCCATTTTTTTCAACAAAAATGTCATGTCTGAACACTTTCCTCAAATATTTTACTATTTGAGCATGGTCCTCCAACTGTAGCTGATGAGGCTCCATCCTGGAATGAGCTGTAGAAAATTTGCCTAGAGAGGTCAGTTGGGATGAGTTTGTAGAATACCTTGAATTTCAGGGACTTAAAAGCATCTCGGAGACATTAAGATATTAAGCCAAAAAGTAATATATCAGAGATTAAAGACAATCTCAGTCATCTAAATACGGGTTGATAAAGAGAAACCCCTAGCAGCAGATGAAGAGGTCAATAGTTAAAAATCTAGGCATAGGGTTCCTGACAGTCTCATTATGCTTAGCACTAGTTATGAAGGGCTTATTACACACCAGGCCTCTTCAATGTGTTGCCATGTTTCATTTTTTAAATAAGTGGAAGAAATACATGTAGCTTCCCCATTTCAAGATGAAGAAAATACACCCAAAGAAGCTAAGAAGTATACCCAGCAAACTGTTTTCTTGTTGCCAAGATCCATGTTCTTTCTGCCCATGGTATCTTCACCCCGAGTTTGTTCCACATTCTATAGGATGCAAAGCCCTTTATTCTGTGCATATGATGCCCACTGACTATAGCAATTCCTAAAAAAACAACGAAGGGCAGTCAAGATATTTCACCAACTAGCCTAAGGTCACAAAACCAATAAAACACAGTCCAGGAAACCAACCTCCTTTCCCGCAATGGATTAGTTACCAGATGTTTATAACTAATGAAATGCAGACTGGGAATATAGCCTAGCAATATAGTGCATGCCTAATATACCCAGAACTGTGGGTTCAGTTCCCAGAATGGCAAAAGAGAAAACTACCTCTCCTGAAGGAAGTGTTAGAAGCTCAGTGTTAGAAATTTATACCAAAAAATATCTTTAATAGTTACAGAAGCTATCACCATGTAAGGAAAACTATAACTGCACATTGTGTGGGAATTCTTACCAACTTGTTTTTAATATTAAGAGAACTGAGGTGCTGCTTAAGAACTTAAAACCATTCATTCTCCAAAGAGCAGTGCCCCTGGATTGAATAGATCTTTTCATGGGTTGCAAACTCACAATATATTTAAAGTACCATTTTACTAATTTAGAAGATAGTAGATTATGAAGAAAGCTATAGATATTTGCATAAAGCATGAAATATATGCTTAATGCAGCTTTAGTGCATGGGATGCATTATACTGAGAGGATTTTTTAACCTAATACTCAAAATCAGTATTTGTTCTATTAGTTTCAAAAGTTTATTCAACCTTTCTTGAGCTGACTATTGTCCTACACAATGGGCTACAGAGATATGTATGTATGATTACGTTTCTAAGGATTTATGGTCCAGTAAAATTGAGGAGTTAATAAGAAAATATAATAAATTTTGGTTTTCACCTGCCTCTATTGTCATGTTCAAAAGGGTATGCAGTGTGTGGAATGTCCAATTTTATGCAAAGATAACAAATACACTTCAGAGAATAAATAACATTGAAGCTAAATCCTGGAAAGTGAAGGGATATTACAAGATACGCAGGGATAACTGGAAGTTCTGTGTGGATTATAATGACTGTTTTCACATCTTATCTCCTGAAAACTTCAGTGTCTCTCGAATTCTAGGGAACAAAGAAAAGCAGATCTAGCAAGACTAGATACGATGTTATGTCAAAAACTACAGCAATATCTGAAAAGATGGGCGTGTGAATGTGTTATGAAAAAGATACAGCACTTGAGGAAAGCAAGTAAGAGAAATGTTCTTTTGGTGACTTGAGGATGTTAATAACCAAGGCAGAGAAAGAAGAAGAACAGGGGAAAGAGTTTCAAGTTTCCTCCATGATGATGGGCTAGGAAATCTACGTGACACTCATGTAGAAAAGGAAAGGAACTAGGCATCCAGCTAAATGAGACAGGTTCACAGAGTACACACACACAGTAAGAATATTAGGATGCCTAATTGAATCACATGAGTGGGTGACTTTGCTCACAATCAATAGAGTGAAAGGGGAAAAAGAATTGAGGACAGAATGTTAATCGTAACTATTTGAGAATGAGAGAAGGACTCAGAAGGTGAAAAGAAACTATGGGAAAAATAGAAAAGGTCAGGCAAACCCAGAAAGGAAATAAAAAAAAGGCATAAAACAGAATGGCTGCAGTTTAAAGCTTCAACAGCGGAAGACACATCTGAAGTAACAACAACATAAGTAGAGACATGAATCAGCCATCCTAAAGGAGCAATTGTGGGCCAGGAGGTCAGGAAGACAGAGGGGAAGATGGATTGTCCACTTGGGCATGAGAGTTATCTAAGATAACAAGAGGAAGAGAAGTGAAAATAAAAGTCAGGAGGAAAATGTCTT
Organism: Chionomys nivalis; assembly: GCF_950005125.1. Classification (NCBI taxonomy): domain Eukaryota; kingdom Metazoa; phylum Chordata; class Mammalia; order Rodentia; family Cricetidae; genus Chionomys; species Chionomys nivalis. The sequence goes on from NC_080108.1 coordinate 5,739,759, forward strand.
GATAAATACAGGACGTTGGTCACAACCGCAAGAGATACTGACATAACGAATGCCATGTGTCTCATACGTGCAGGCTTTTTATAGAGATGGGAAGTAAGATAGATGGTAAGTGATGATAAAAAAAGAGAATATTGTTGGTAAACTCCCTAGGGCTTTCAAACACAAAATATAACAGAGCAAATAGCCTCTGCTTAGTGAATAGGCTGTCCATGCAGAAGAGCCAGCAATGAGTTAGAGTTCGAGAATAAAGGTACCAATGGAAAGGATAGGGCAATAGAGTCGGGGACTAAGCCTGACACAGAATGAACACCTTCATTGCAAGCAGAAGATGGAGGCCCTAATCTTGTACTCTGAAGTCTGTGGTGATGGGATGAAAGTCACTTTAGAAATGACTGGTGTCAAATTTCAGAGTGAAGATGATTATCCAAGGCCTGATAAGACTGAATCTGAAGCTTACATTTATTGATTACTGGGGTGTTATTTTGGGTACTCTTCAAGGTACCCTATGTAGACTTTCTCTATAACCCACTGTTGAGGCATCCACAGAATAGGGGAAAGAAATCATGAAAGAAGCAAACACCTGGTACATACATAGTAAAAAATATGCAACCCATTTAGATAGATAGATAAACATATCAGGAGGTGAGTCCTCTCCTCTCTCCTGTTCTTCCTAAGCACTGGAAAATATACTCCAGCTCAGCTTCTAAAATTATTTCTCTTTAAAGACAGTTGCATGACTCCTACAATAAGGCAGGAAGCAGAGAGGATGGAGCCACAAGAGACAAAGTCATGACTGTAGAACACAGTTGCACATCAGAAGACACTCGGCATCCAGAATACGAAGTTATCCTGAATGGCATCAGAAATTAGGACATACGAGAAAACAATGACCACATGCAAAAGTCCTCCATGACCCCAAGTTCAAGGGTATCTATTCCTTGAGAGCAGAGCAATAGCACTGATTGGGGGTTTCTTTCATGAAGATGGAAAGAGAATCTGCTACGCTGCATTCAGAAGCTTGCTCTCCATATTGATTAGTGGGAATTATAAAATGTTCTGCTAACTTTGGGGGGGGGATTATGTGTGATATTGTGTATATTTCTCAGCACAATTCTAGACACATGAACCTCACAGAAATCCACTGACTTGTATAATTTTGTGGAGGTCAAATAAACATTTCTCTATCAGTTGTCTTTTAACCAATTTCAATGAATCCTTACAGCTATATGTATTAATTCCATAACTTTTGTTCTCTCTAAGAATCACATTATTCACTTCAAAAATTAGCATATAAATGCTAGTATATAAAACACAACTCACATATATACAGTAAACTATGTGTGCATATTATGAGAAAGGATTAAATTTCTGTCTATTACCCTAAGCTCATTTTGCTGCTTGCTTTAAATTTACTTTGCTCATCAGATTTTGAACAAAGTTACTCATATGTCACTATCACCTAGAAAGTAAAGGTTTTGTGAAAAACACTTTTTTCTTTAAAGATGAGAATAAAAGTTACATTGAGGGGTTTTGCAAAGACTCTAGTGTTTTATGTAATTGTCTAATCCAATGCCTATCACTAAGTTGGAGCTCAGTGTGCTATAAAAATTAATTGTTGTATTCGAAGAGATGGCTACACATAATGAAAAGATAACCTACATAATGAAAGACAGCCTTTGTAAACACTACACATTTAATAAATGTTTCATATCTAAAATATACGAGGAACTTAGGGTAGTCACTCTTGTGATTTCATTCTGCTATAGTCACCAACCAAGCAAAACCTTGTAGCCTGAAGGAAAGATATACCTGTGGGGAGACACAAAGTGTGTAAGGTGTCTTCATAAGCAAGAAACTGCCCGCTGAAGCTTCAGAAAGACATTGATGAAGCTTAGAGGACATAAGTGAGGACCAAGAGAGTTTTTAAGAGATATTTTCCAGCTGGGCGATGGTGGCACACGCCTTTAATCCCAGCACTCGGGAGGCAGAGGCAGGCGGATCTCTGTGAGTTCAAGACCAGCCTGGTCTATAAGAGTTAGTTCCAGGACAGGCTCCAAAACCACATAGAAACCCTGTCTCGAAAAACCAAAAAAAAAAAAAAAGAGAGAGAGAGAGATTTTCCATCTGACATAGGGTGAGTAATAAAATCTATTCTGAGCAGTAGATAGGATAAGAATCATACAAAGGGTGGGGTTTTCAGTACCACAGGAGAATAGGAAGTCAGATCCCAATGCCTTGAGATATAAAAAGCTTGGTTGATGTTAAGTCACAAAACAATCCCACACCAGTTCAGAATTATGAATAATAAAAGGGATATTTATTTAAGAGGAAAATTTACAGATCACTGGCCTAGACTACAGTCCTCTGCACAAACAGGAACAGAGTCTAGCAATGGGAAGTGGGAGCTGGAAGCAAGAGAGGGGGTGTACATTTACACTGCTTTTACAGTATAAGAGACCATGCCAAATGGGCTGGTATATTAAAGGCTATTGGCTGAAGGAGCAGAATGTGCTCCCACAGCATTTGGTATAATCGGAAAATCTTGGGTGGTTGAAGCAAAATAAGCAAAGAGGTGTTGATACAGAACAGAGATCACAACATGCAGGAGTTGTTGAGCACATGTGAAGGGTTTGCATGTTATTTTAGATTAAATGAAGGTTTGCTATCAAGAACAGTATAGCAAGCCAAGCATGTTTTAATTCTGGCTATAAGTAGAAAATAAAGAGAAAGGTGATCATTTAGGGGTTAAAACATTCACAGAGGAAGAGAATGCTGTCCATGAAAATAGGGATACAAGAACAGACTTTGAGTATATATTCATGTAGGAGAGCCAAAAGCTATCTCCAATATAAGAGAGAAGTCAAGAATCAGATATTTCAATGTTAAAAGATAGTCACAGAATCCCTTTGTCTTTAAGGACACAAATTAGCTCCCATTTTTAATAGAACAGCCAATACTAATAAATGATGACATAATGGAGAAGACAAGAGATTATAAATAAGACTGTAGATCTGAGTCAGAGTGAAGTGACCATATCTGCAGATCGATGGCAAGGAAGAGGAAAATCACTTTATATCTAAAGTGTGAGACTTGAAGGTAAGTCAGATAAGGAAGGAACACATCCCTAGTAGGAAACAAGGGGAAGATATGGATGAGGTCTTCCTTGAAGAAGAGCATGTCATCATAAACATTGATAAGAATTGCTGACACAGTATGGTACTAGAAAGCCAACAGGTTTTAGTGCTACATAATTATCGGCATATTCTCACAATATACACCTTTATTAACCAAGCCGTGGCCATCAACCATCCATGGCAGAAAATGTCATCGCTCAGAAGGAAGGTGAGATGCCTGGGCCAGTGTGGTGATAGCAGCTAACCTTATGACATGTTGACTAGATGGGAGAAGTCTTGCTCTTTTTCTATTTTGTTTTCCAATTAGCTAATAATTACACACAAATAAGAAATCTAAACCATATTTTGTGGCACATGCATCCAACCCATGTACTTGGATGCTGAGGCAGGAGAATTGTCTCATTTAAGATCAAGCTGAGCTGCATAACAACTACAGGCCAGTCTAGGTTACAAAGTAAAGTCATGTTGAATAAAATCCCAATTGATGAATTAATCAATCAATTGATTAAAATAAAAAATCTAAAACTAGGAATTTTTAAGAAATTTTACCTAGTAGGAGCAGGATTTCAAATTCAGGTCTGCCTAACTCAGAAACTTGAACTCCTGTCTGCTTCTCATTAGCTTCTATGGGAACACCTGCTAAGATTTACAAATTGAAAATTAAGTTTCAACTTTCCACAGGCGGACTGTGTGATGTAACTGTCTTTATCATTGCGAAAGCATGAATTTCACCACCTGAGTCAGGGGCCTACTAGGTGAAACAATGGAGATTCACTCATGAGTGAGCTTATCTCAGGAAGAGGATGACCATCTGCCTCTTTGTGACAGATAGGATAGGAAGCCATAGACCCTTCACTTTGTTATAAGGGAAAGAAATGACTTTGAAAAAAGACAGTTCCTTGTGTCACTTATAAAATAAAGAAAAATGGTACGTTAAAGAAAATGGAAGTTTTGTAAGTTGAAACATGAAGAATGGTGCTAAAAGCATTTATATCTGTATCAGGAATAATATCACCTCATCCCCTATAATTAAGAGATAGAAGGATTTATACAAGGTTTTAGCTGAAACTGGTGGTGGTGGTGGTGGTGGTGGTGATGGTGGTGGTGGTGGTGGTGGTGGTGGTGGTGGTGGTGGTGGTGGTGGTGGTGGTGGTGGCGGTAGTGGTGGGGAGGGGTGGTGGTGGTGGTGAAAACTAGACCATCTTGTCCTTAGCATAAACCCTGCATGCCACATACTATGTGGCTTCCTGTCTGTGGGTGGTTACAATATGACAGTACAGCTCTTAAAAACCACTAACAGCCTCTGCATGCCTAAAAATAAATGGTTTTCCATATCTATACAATAACCAATATAGGCAAGCTGAGGAGATAGCTTGGTGAATAAAGAGCTTACAGCACACACAGGAGGCCTGCATCTACATCCCAAGCATCCATATAAGATCCAGATCCTGCCACGTGCATCTGAAACCCAAGGGTTTGAGAATGCAAGGGACAGAAACAGGAAGTTCCTAGGGTCTGCTGGGCATCCAGCCTACCTGAGATGGTAGACTCCAGGATCATTAATAAATCTGTCACAAAAAGTAAGGTGAAGTAACTTCCTGTGTTAGGAGGAAGCCAGTGGTAGACTTCACACACACACACACACACCACTTAAAAAATACAAATAAATCCTTTCAAGAGATTCTGCTTCTCTCTTAGCTTTTCCATAAATTCCACAAAGTGGATACCTTTAGCTAGACCATGTTCCACTCACCTCACCAACTAGCTCCTCAACTCTGCTTCTGTGCAGGAAGTGATTTGAGCAAAGCCTGGTTCAAGCCTGTACTTGATTCGAAACTTCTTATTTCATGCATACCAAAGGTTTACATTGGTGAATCAGGTGATTATACCAGACAGTGCTAATTTTGCTTTCTCACATGCTCTTGTCTCCTGAGTGTATGTGTCTCTTAGGAGTCCCACAGGAGAAAAGCAATTGGCAGGAAAAGATTCATGATACAATCAACACCAACACTACATTATAACCAAAGTGGCAGGTTGATTTTTCAAACCACCACTGAAAGGCATATGTTCAGCTGTGATAATTGATGCTATAATAATACCAACAGAAGCAGTCCCATGTAGATAGTAAGGCAGCCATCACATCACTCACACACCTGGAATGCAGCCCTTGTCATCACGCAGTGACAGCAGAGTTTAGTCCTCTACCCCAATGCTTTCATGGCAATATTTACTGGATAAAAGGACTTCTTTCCTTGAGATAATACCACTTCATATAATTTACAACTTCTGAACAATGCCGCTGAACATTTTTATAGCATTCTTCATTTGATCTTAAAAAGGCTGGAAGTGTTTCTTCCAGCAAATCATATGAAACACAAAGCTGATGACAGAAGGCGCACCTCTGCGCACTCTCGGGAAGTAGACGGACTGTGTGTGACTTTGTCATGCAACAAAACACCCGGCAAAAGCAACTTAAGGGAGAAATGTTTTATTCTCGCTCACAGTTTGATAGTACAGTCCTTCATGGTAGGAGTTCACAATGGTAGGAGCTTGAAGAAGTTGTTCTAAATGCCTCCAGTTAGGAAGCAGAGAGAGATTAATTCTGATGCCCTGCCCAGTTTCTCCTGCTAACCAGTTCATAGCCCCATGGAATGTGCTCTTCAAAGTTAGCTTGGGCCTTCAGTCTCCAAATTGAGACAATCCCTTCCAAACATATTTGTTGCTTTGGTGAATCTATATCCTGCCAATTTTCCACAAATTAACAAAGCTAACAATGTTAGCTATGACAAGCTACTTATATCCTTAGTCTCCAAATTTCAGGATTGTGTTAGGCTCTTCTTGATGACCTATAGCTGTAATACTGAGGGTATACAGTTAATGGGCTCAGAATCGATCTTTCTAAGTTGCATGACTCAATTACAGAATAGTCCAAATTTTAAATACTACATTCCTGGGGGTAGGATTGCCATTTTAGGACAGAGGTCAAGGTAAGAGCCAGCAGCTGGCTGTTTTGCTGTTTGGATGTTCAATTTTTCTCCCTGAGTTTTTTTTTTTTTTCTTTTTTTTTTTTTCTTTTTTTTAGATTTTTCAAGACAGGGTTTCTCCATAGCTTTTGGTTCCTGTCCTGGAACTAGCTCTTGTATACCAGGCTGGCCTCAAACTCACAGAGATCCGCCTGCCTCTGCCTCCCAAGTGCTGGGATTAAAGGCATGCGCCACCATCGCCCGGCTTCTCCCTGAGTTTTATTAATCATGCATCACCCCCACTTCCATGACTGGCCTCCACAAAGCCAGACAGGTCCTGAGGAGCCAGACTGGTAAAGCTGTGCCCCCCGCCTTTCACGGCTGTCCTCTGCATGACCAGATAGTTCCAGAAGTGCCATTCTGGGAAGGCTGCACTCTGCTCAACCATGACTGGCCTCCCCAGGACAGGAACTCTCATTCCCCTTCATGTTCCTAAAATCAATCAAAACCTAGACAAAGAGGGCTGTTTTGTGACTTAGTAGTAAAGGGGACTGGATGACCACTCTAGCTCCTAGAATAGAACTTTGAACTACATCAACCAAAAAGAATGTGCTGGAAACTGTGACAAAACTTTAGCTGGTGTTGAGAAGCAGTCAGCATTACTAAGCATCCACGTGACTATGTCTTTCATGTGATGACATCCGATAATTCTGACGTACCCACTACCAGAATCATCCTTTCATGCATCTAAATTCTAAGCTGTGTTACAAGACTGACAGGTGAACATTAGAATTCCCTTCACGCAGGAATGAGGAATCTGAGAGTCAGAAAAACAACAAAGTACCAATAGTCACCATGTCATTAGTACTTTTACATTCAAACTCAAGATTCTTGTCTATATATTCAAGAACCCCTCTCATACAAGAATCATCTGGTGTGTTGACACGTTGGTAGGTACAGGTCATTCTCAGTGACAGCAACTCCACCGACCCCAAGAAGTCTCTCTTAGCCATCATGGTTGCTGCTAGTGCCCATAGACATCCCTCTCCCCACCAAAAGTTGAGTTGCTCTCTAATTTAAAGAAAGCAGAATTTAAACACTCTTGAACTAAACATCAAAAACTCCAGTCAGCTCAAAAATGTGCCTCTACCTTGGTTCTAGAGGCTACTTAAGAGTCAAGTCAGAGCAGCAGGGCTCAGAACAACAGAAGCCTAACTGGCCCCATTTCACCTATTTCACCTGTGAGTTTCTCCTTCCCTATGACCCGGGAAGAGTTTGGTTCTCTCCCTCCCTGAAGAAGCCATGAATGATGGGCATTCCACCTTTCACACTTTTGTTATTTCTCTTGGGGTCCTGCCACCTTCACAGCTTTCACAACATACACAGTAGTCTCATTGGTCAAGCAAATGCTGTGCTTGCTCAAAGTGGACATGATTTACAGGCAAGCATGGTTTTGAGGAAATTATATAAATTTGAAATGTCATTAGGTCTCATCTGAATAGTTTTAAAAAATCATTACCATTTTCATTTCCAATCCTTTCCTAAACCTCTCTTTCCTCAAAAGCCAACCCTGACAACTGCTTTGTAACATCTTTATTGATTATCTGGTCCAAAGGACAGACCCCGCCCCTTCTTCTGGGATAGAATCTCCCTGCCAATCAATGTGTACAGTCATGTCTCCCATTATTTCCCTGCATGTAGGAGGTACCCAAAAAATAAGCATATATTTAAAATTGACACAAGAGTAACGTAACATAAAGATGAATACGTCCCTGACTGATTTGCTAAAATGCTTAGATAAATGGACTTACTAAGTTACTACAACTTTGCAAGTTTTATATAGTTTCACTCCTTTGGGGATTCTTGTATTAAATATATAGTACTTTTTTTCTTATTTCTGTTTTGTTGTTGCTGCTATTACTTGAAGTGAGGTCTCACTAATATGGCCATAGCTCATCTCAAATTCCTATGATCAGGTAGTCATCGTCAGCCTGCCAAGTAGCTAAGTGTCGAAACTTTAACACCTCCTGTGTCAAGGCCCAAGAGCACAACGATTAAAACAAAGGGATAATAGTTAGAGATTACAAAGGACATCTCCAGCCACTGGGAAGAAGGCATGCAAAGGTAGAATTTATCTCAATACAGAAAACTAAGCAAATTGTGGGGCACACAAACACTGTCATGCTTCTTTTCTTTACACAGTGATCAAGGCCAGTTGATGTATCAGTTAACAGTGGGGTCATGAGAGGAAACAAAGATTTTAAAAAAACAGTAATGCCCCAATTAACTCAACATTGACAAAAGAAATGCCCAATTAACTCAACATTGATAGAGGAAGAAAAACATAGCATTAAAGTAGAGTAAAAGCTAAAGTAAAAATCACAGTGCAGTGGAGACAGCAGAAGTGAGAGCGATGTACAGAGGAGGCCCAAGAAAGAGGACAACGGTGAGGAAGCATTCACTTGGCTAGGACGTGATCGTGGAGAATGTGAGGAGCAGGTAAAGTCTGCATTCAGAACTGCATTGTGGCTCTGTTTATCCAGGATGCTGTGAGTCAGAGCATCTCTACTAAGCATATAAGTGCAGTCCCAGGGGATGAGGCAGCTGGGGCAGGCAGGCCAGTTCATGATGTATTTTCATGCTCTGTCATACATTGTGAAGAACGGCGAACCCTGGCTGCTCCTGTTTACTTACTTATGTATGTATGTATTTACTTACTTATTCATTTCTAGTGCAAGCACAGGAATGTCACAGTGAACATGGAAATGTTAGGAGACAACTTTCTGGAATTGGTTTTTGCCTTCCATAAAAGTGTCCTTCTTATTCTTTCTGCCTTGCTAGGCTAACTGGCCCTGGGGCTTCCAGCAATTTGCCTGTCTGCACCTCCCACCTTCCCCCAAAGGAACGCTGGAATTAGAGAGGTTTTATCTGTAGGTTCCAGAAGTAAAAATAGCATGTCAGACTTAGGCAGCAACCAATTTCATGTAATAAGACACTTCCCTAAAACATTGAGGCTGAGAAAAGATATTAAAAGCATGTTAAGAAAGTTTTCATGAAGATCAGGCACACACAGCACCACTGTACTCTACTCCAGTTCATGGCTACACAAAAACATCCAATCAAAAAAAAAAAAAAAAAAAAAAAGAATAGTTGAACCTAGGCTCTTGGAAGCAGCCTGCTGTGCAGTGAAGGGGCAGCATTTAGAAAGGAGGCAGAAAACGCCACGACTAAAAGCATCTCGGAGAGGAGAGGATTTATTTCACCTGACATCTTTTAGCTTATCATAAAGGAAAGTCAGGGCAGGAACTCAAGGCAGGAACTGAATCAGAGACCATGGGGAAATGTTTCTTTACGGCTTATTCTCTAGGTTCACATTCAACTGATCTCCTTCTAACTCCCCAGGGAACCTGACCAAAGTGGCAACACCTACAGCAGTCTAGCGCTCAACACGCAGATAAATTATTAACCACGAAAATACCCTCACGGACTTGCCTACAGGACAATCTGATGGAGGTATTTTCTTGAGTGAAGTTCCCTGGTTCCAGATGGTCTCATGTCAATTTGAAAAGAAAAAAACACTCACTAGTATACCACTTATTATTTTATATTTAAATTATTTTATTGAATTATTTCTTTCTAAAGACAAAAAAGATAGTTGAAGGATTGAACAGCTTTATATCTTAATAAATATACTCTAGACAGGTTGAAATTATATTTTCTCTTTATGATGTTTTTATTTACCCATTGTCTTACTTTTCTATTGCCATGAGAAAATAACATGAATAAGGAAATTTATAAAAGAAAATGTTTAATTCTGGCCTAATGGATGCAGAGGGTTAATATCCATGACTATCATGATGGAGACCATGACAGTCAGTAACCAGGCATAGTACTGGAGCAGTAAATAGGAGCTTGCATCCTTACCTTATAAGTAAAAAGCAGAGAAGGATAACTGGAAATAACTTGGGCTTTTTGAAACTTCAAAGCCCACTACTAGTGACTCACCTCCTTCAACAAGGCCACAACTCCTAATCTTTCCCCAACAGTTCCATAGCTGGGGCCCAAACATTGAAATATAAACTCTCAAAAATAGTCCCCCATTCAAAACACCATATATACATCCTAATAAAAATTATATTTGTATTTTACATACATGGTGTAACGTGTGTGTACATATGTGAACATACTTATACATACACATGCATGCACTTGTGAGCTCACTCTTCTGGGAAGGTACACATGAACCTATGTGTGCATACCTGTGGAAGCAAAAGATGAATCTTAGGTGTAACTCAAGTCCCATCCACATTTGTTTTAGAAACAGGTTCTATCACTGTCCTAGAGATAACAAACTAGGTTAGATCAGCCAGGCTGTGAGCCCCAGGAATTATCTCATAGCCACTTCACCAGCACTGCTATTACAAGCATGCACTATCAGGCCCAGTTTTTGTAACATGGATTCTGCAGCAAGCCACCAACTAAACTATCTCTCCAATCCTGGATGATAAATCTTAGCTCACATTTGTTCATCCCCTTGGGTTATGTGTTTTACACTGAAACATAATAATGCTAAGAAATGTCAATGAAAAAGCATGGCAGGAAAGGACCAATGAAGATCAGGAACGCAGACCGCATTGTACTTCACCCTACTCAGTAAGCACACACAGGTGCTTCGTCGATATATGTCAAACAGATGCATGAAGTAGACTCAGGTGAAGTCTAACTCCATCTTTTTTTCTGTGACTCCAAGATCTTGGACAAATTGTTAAGCTATTTTATTCCCCAATTTTCTCAACCGGTTATTTAGCATAAAAATGTACAAGCTTTACTAGCTAGATGCGTTACTGAGTCATGTTATGGGGGAAATTCTTACTCGGCAAAAGTGTGAGGTTGAGCCTGCAATCCTGAACGTCTAACAAAACCCAGATAATGCCAGCATTGCTTGACTGAGAACCACGCTTTAGGTTGGAGGAGGGGAGAGGTTAGAAAAGCTAAGCAGACAAAAACATTTTACAATCTGTTAAATACTATTATTTAAAAGCTACTTACTATTATGTATTTAGTTAAGTTTTTATTAATTGTGAATGTTTTTATTAATTGTGAATGTCATATATTTAGTTTTCTATATTTTGGGTTCTTTTAAATATTTCTTCTGTTACAGCTAAATTTGAAATAAATGCTCTACCCTATTTCTTCATAGATTTAGACAGATTTTCAAGAAAATATGTAATTCTTTTTTAATTTTTTTTTTAAAATTGAAAGAATTTGCATTTATTTAAGAAGAAAATTTACAGGTATCTGAATTCTGTTGTAATTATTTTCTTTTTTCAGTAGATTGTTTTTATTACTTTATAAATAATACCATTCAAAATTTCCACTTCCTCCCCTCCTCCCACTTCCCAAAAATATGTAATTCTTTTGATACCTCTGATATACAGCATAAATTCCATATAACACTGGTGTTCAACTTTCCATAATACATTCAATATTGATTGCTTTTCTCATTATTATAATACTTTTATTAGCTGTTACCAATTCGGATGCATTTAGTGTGTCTTTCAAAAATATTTTTAAATATTTTAAAATTAAATCTATCTCTGAACCTATAAGATTTTTAGCTCTGAGGGAATTTACTGTCTTTGTAATAATGAGAACTCCCTCCCAGGGACAGAATACAGCTTTTCTTCAGTTTATATATTCTTTTTTATCCAATCAACATAATTTTCTATTAGAAAGAAATTTATTTTTTTCCAGGAAAAAATAAAAGTATAAATATAGACACAAGAAGATGGAAACTATATTCATAAATGTTTTACAAATTTTTAAGCTCTGTGTTACTAGAATACAGGTAGGAATGCAACAGATTTTATAGGTTTATCATATCTGTTGTTGATCTAAATCTTATCATCTAACACAGTACTTCGGTACAAAATGCTACTTCATGACTATTTCTTGAGAAAATAGAAGTGGGACTCTCCTCCTTCCCACTCTGCTCTTTTCTGTTACAAGCAAAGCTTGAACCCTGCCTGCCCCAGAACCTCAGACAGCAGCTGAGTGCTATGTCCAACAGATGTCCGGGCCAAGACTCCCTACCTGTCTGTGAAGTCCCCGTTGGTCCCTAGATTCTCTCTGCGTGTGACAGCCCTTTAATACAGCACTTCATCATATTTGACCACTCCGCTGATATTTGCTTGAACCTGGAGTTGATATCCCTACCCCCAAATACTTCTCCCTACTTGTACTCACTATCAGTGAATGGCTGAAACATCTAAACCAAAAGACACCTCATTTCCAAATAGCATTTTGAGTACGTTTCAGCACTGACACTCGGGACCCAGAGATTTGTTATAGCTTGAATGTGAGACATCCGTGTTGTGCAACTGACTTTTCCTAAGTTGATGTCTACTCGGCCCAGACAGTACACAGATCACAGACCAAAGTCCAACTTGGAAGAGCAATGAGCTTTTTGGAGGTATTTGTGCTTATATGGAAGAAGGATTACATAAAGGAACATGGAAAACTCAAAGACAGCTACATCATCAAAAAGTCCACACCAGCATGGATAATATTTTTTAAAAAAGTACAACCCTGAAATTCTCAGCACAACTTGCAGGTAGATCAATTGCAGTCCTGACTGCACATGTAACCTTGGAGAGAGAGGGGCTAGGTGGCTCTGCTAAGTTTCAGGAACTTCCTGAGTCTTAAGCAGCCTCCCTCCACTATGGACTCTTCCATTTTAAAACTTTCTCAGGCTTGGCAAGCCTCATCCAGTATTTATCTTGGGGAAAATTTCTGTACAATAATTCTCTATAGGTTTACATGTCTGAGCACCTGGTGGTGCTGTTGGGAATGGTTGTAGAACTTTCTGGAAGGGAGCCTCGCCTGAGGAAGTGAATCACACTGGAGATGTATCTTGAGATTCTAGCAGCTAAGCACTATTTCCTGTCTTCCCTCTGCTTTTTGTGGTCTTATGTGACATATCCAGCCAACACCCTATTCCTTCAGTCATACCTTCCCACATGATGAAGTGAATTCACTAGGAACCAACCGTAAGTCAAGATAACTCCTTTCTCCCTCCAACTTCATTTTTAAAAGTATTTCTTTCCCAGCACTAGGATGTTACTAAGTCACAACAACAGTTATCAGAGTGTTCACAGCAAGCCTATGAATGCCACTTTGTGCTTTAAAACACGTAGACATAGGAGCATTAATTGCATGACATGAGACCATTGGTTTCAATGTTGCCACCTCAACCTTGCTGAAAAACACCTGAAATGTCATAGATACAACTGAAAACTTGCCTCAATATACTTGCAATCAATAAAAATCATAAATAACAATATCAACTAAACACCAAGAAAAATATTTAGTGGTTACAGTTCCAAAGACCCTTGCTCTTCAGTTCTCACGGAAGGCTGGGGAGAAATGCAGCTATATGAGGCCAAACCTCAGCTTTAGATACCATGTATATTCTTCCCCAGACAGGTCTCCCTGGGCACACGGTCTCTGACAATGGCCCAGCTCTTTCCATCATCCTGAAGGCTACTTGAGAATATAGCATGTTCCCTTTGAATTTCCCTTGTTCGAGAAACGAGATGGTAATTGCTCCATCTTCCCTTCTGGGGGGCCCTGCAATTGCTCTTAGGTCGTTCTCTCATCCCCCATAATTGTTTTTCTCTATGCAGTCGTATCAGGAATCCTTGGGCAGAGCTTTCCTTAGCCCAACATTTTCAGCCTCTACATCCACAACTCTAAGTCACTCAGCATACAGCAGTGCTGAAGTGCGACCCTGACGTGACTGGCACAGTGAGCCATCTCATGATGATCAGCGTTTAATCGAGAAGAAAGGCGAGTCGGTAATTTATCAAAAACACACAGCCATTCAATGACAAGACAATAATCAACACTCAATTTTCTAACTCCAGATCTCTCGGCCTAAATACAGAGACGTAGGAATGTGTCACCCCATCACAGAAAGCTGTACTGCTGGCCCAAGATATTTCTGTGTCAACTCATTTAATCCGCAAAAGAAATCCTTTTATTTTTTGATGGACCAGGTAAACAGTGGAACCACTCACAGTCCACATTTGAGGACGCTAATATATACAGGTAACTGCTCTAACCTGGGGCCAAAAACATAGCTGATTTTCTGTTTTTTTTCTTTTCTTTTTGTTTTTCCTTTTCAAGACAGGGTTTCCTGTGTGTAATAGCCCTAGTTGTCCTGGAACTTGCTCTGTAGACCAGGCTATCTTCAAACTCACAAAGATGTGCCCTCCTCTGCCTCCCAAGTGCTGGTCTTAAAGGCATGCACCACCACCTCCCAGCCCATAGCTGCTTTTCTAATAATATAAATTCCACTTGTTAGTTTTATTTGTGATTTTATGTTAATAAGATTCATTTTTAGAGCCACAGTAAATTGTAGTGCCTGTCACCGATGCTCTCTTGCCATTTTATAAGGCTGCAACTGTCTTGTATAAGAAAATATAATTCTTTCTCTATTCATCATTTTCTAATTGATATTTAAGTATTTACTTTAGGCAAATTCTCTCATAGCCACCATAAGCAAAGGATATCTGAACTAGCTTAAACACAGAAGTACGCTCAAAATAGGAAGAAGCCTACTGTTTCTTGGAAGTTTGCAACTGAGTTTATGATACACTTACTTATAAATGCCTCTATAATTCAAGTGGTTACATAAACCCATTTTACAGATAGAAAATCTAGCATTCATGAGATGTAAATAACCCTCCCAAAATCACATTATTTTCAAAGGGCAAGATTGAGATTCAGATCTACCTGGCTACAAAATACCACGCTCTTCCTACTCTGCCTTCATCCAAATGGTACAGCAGGAACTGGGAGGGGCACGGAAAAAGACCTTTTAAGTAGCAATGCGGAACCTGCAGGCTGAAGGACCTCCACATCGAGCATTTCACATTTTAGTTTTCCTCTCAGATCTCTCAAAAAAGCACATGGACATTTTTCCTCTGTGAAGCGGAAGTATATTTTAATATTAATGTTCATAATAACAAAAACAAATACATATAACTCCAAAGTACTGGGCAGCAGACATCATAATTTATGTAATTTGTTAGAAAGGCTATTTGTTACATTGTATTGAGGAATCCATGTTTACTGCCTATATTGCTGGAGGCAAACTAGGAAGATTTCAAAGTTAATTTCCACTCATGAATAATACATTCCAAAGCCTAACACTCACAGGTTCAATCACTGGGCTACTGTCGCCATCTGTTGGGCTTCAAGCTACCTACAGCTGAAACTGGAGCTGGAATTAAGGTTGGGTCCCCACACACCCCTGGCTTCTGTGATTGTAGCTCTGTGGGCCAGGAAGGAACTATGTTTAATGCCACGACAGATGTCTGTTAAACGAATTCATTTCAAAAGACTGTTCTTGGTTGTCTTCCAAAAGAAAGATTTATTCTTAATAACCTATCCATAAGGCAAGACGATGTCCATCCGGGAAGATGTGTTTCTGCCATGCAAATATGAGCAGAAAAAAAAAAACAAAAAGCAAAACAAGAGCACTAGAAAACGGCTTTGGCAACTACAGTGTACAATTAATGAAAAAGAAAATGCAACGTTGTGCTATGCAGGTCACACAAACTCTGTCACTTCTGACTGAAACCTGTCATCCTTTGGCAGCGTAAGCGAACCTTTCACATTTCAGGGCACTCAAGACAGTCCCAAAGTGAGCTCCCAGGGCTCTGTGGACTCGCTGGAGTTCTATGAAGAAAAAAAATTTTCAAGTCCATTTCCTTCTGTGTCAGATTTTTGATTCGCTAATTCATGAAAACTCCAACACATTCAGCATCGGAGAGTCCCTATGTTGGTCCTTCAAATGGCAAAGAACTAAGGTCAGGACATCTTACAGGCTAGAAGTGAGGTGGGAGCGGGTGCATCTCTTACTCCTGCCTGCTCTTGGTACTCTTTTCCTCCTGTTGGTTGCCCTGTTTAGCCTAATATGAGAGCTCCATCCTGTCTTACTGCATCTTATTTTGTCTGGTTTGGCTGTCGATTTTTGGAGGTCTGTTCTTTTCTGAAGAGGAAATTGGGAGTGGATCTGGGGAATAGAGGTTGTGGTGGGGTCACAAGGAAGGGGTGAAGGGAAGGAAAACTCTGGTCAGAACGTATTGTATGGGAGAAGAATCTATTTCTGATTAAAATTCTTTTAAAAAGTGAGTCTCCTTTGCTACTGTTTGTCATGGGTCCTCAAACTTCTATGCACAGACATTTACATTCTCAGATTCTCTGTTTGAGATAGGAGGGTTCACTACACAAGTAAAGTTCAAGCGCTCTGTCAAGGTGTTGCGTCAGTCCTCTAATGGTGAGTGCTTTCCCAAGACCAACAACTGTTTCAAGGGCTTCTCCTGTTTTCTAACCTGGTTCTCTGAAAGCCCAGATCTTTAAATGTAGCCCAGGCTCCATGACCAGTGGGACCCATGCACTTCAAAGTTAGTGCTTTATAGAGACCAGCTTAAAATTCTTTGAACTGACCTAAGTGACAATCGATTGGATAAAGGAGCATTAGGTAAAAGAGTTGCTTGGCCCCTCCCCAATACTTTCCCCACAGACTTTTGAACCCTCTCCCCAGGCCTATTCTATTCCCACCTTCCCACCCTAACTGGCTGCTCTGAAATGCCTTTTCTTTTAGTTAGGTTTGGACCATAACCTTGGCTAACTTCTATGGACTTAAAATGGATGTGATACAATGCTGTTATAGTTATCTAGGTTCTACTTGCATTATAGGCCATTTTACAAGACTCTTACATGTAGAGCCAGGATACATTTGTTAGTGTAGCAGGTTCCTTCAGCATTAGAGACCCACTAGGCTTCACCTGGCAGGAACACAATGATTCTATTTGTTTTTAAACTATTAGTAAGACACTAGTATGGATGAGAAGCAGAGGCAGAAAAGACTGACTTAAGACCTAGAAAATGGGGCCATCACAACAACCTTCCCTACTTTAAAATTTTCATGACTATATTCACATAGCCACATGTTAGAGAAGAGAGTAAAGAAAGTGCATGCATCTGAGTTCCTTAAGAGATATGAAAAGATGCATGTTCTTTCTTAAATGCCATGGGTTGGGCAATATTGCTAAGGCCAGAAAACACAGTGTACAACCTATTTCCTAATGAAAAATATAGTGGAAATAAAGAAAGCTTTTTAGCTGTTTGGTCTGGAAAATGAACTAATTCTCAGCAGACTTTGCTGTCAGCGCTAGCTAACAGAACATAGCTTTAATATAAAGAAGATGGGCAGGGTGAAGAAAAGTATTAGATGTATCCCAAACAGCCCATTTCTCTCCCTTCAGTCCTTCAGTTTAAAAACGTAAAAATACCATATGGTTCCATAAGATAGGGCACATCTTTAGCAGTGATATAAATATGTATACTCTCTTTTCTGGATACAACTGATTTTTAATATTTGTTTGCACTTTCACCCCCAAATAACTGATGTTGTCCGAATATGGAGCCAGAGTGCTGGTGTCAGCAAACAGAGGATTCAGCCTAAGAGAACTTAAAGAAAATTCGACTAATAGCTTGCTAGAATTTCTTTGTGGATACTAAAATATAAATATTACTTTAAGGACAGTGCCAACTACATTGTTTGTTGAACATTCATGTAAAATAAAAGTATGAGGCTGTGGCAGGGCAGGGAGTGAATCTCCTCTCCCCTGACACCCCAGCTCTAATCCCTGTGCAAGAACAACACTGGTGGCTTTGCGACCCCCATGCAGAGAAAAATCATTCACTAAGATCAATGATGGGTGACGGGAGATTCTCCTGTTCTCATTGCCCCACCTCTACTTCCTGTCTGGTTGTCCCACCTATATTTCCTGCCTGGCTGCTGGCCAATCAGCATTTTATTAAAATACAATTGACAGGGTACAAACCATTGTTCCACAGCATCATCCCATCTTGGAAACCTCATATATAAAGTCTTCACTCTCTTGCAATTCTTTATCTACTAATCCAAAGAATCCTTCTAGCAGGTGCCTAGAACACAGACCATCTCCCCTCTTATACAATAATCACCAGAACATGGAATCAAAATAACCTTTACCCCATTAAGACTATAGACCTAAATTGCCAAGGTTTAGAGTTCTTGGCTCAGGAGTAGAGAGGATCACGGCCTCTGAACAAAATGCATGAGCTTCAACTACTTCAGAGCCCCTGAGTGGTACATGGGGCACTGCCAATCGCTGATAAATAAATTGGCATATTTCATCACTAGTCAATCTTTAACAGCCCCGTACCACCTGAGACAGTCTACTCTAAAGAACAGGATGAATAGGGCATCCGAGTAGAGCTGCCTCCTTCTATGATTTCTGCCAGAAATACCAATATAGACCACCTGTCCAATTTTCCATGATCCACACCACAACTGAGAAACATTCTACCTGCCATCTGTCACTTTTTTTCTGTCAGATTTCTTGTAAGGCCAAGGAAACTGATTGTGTTTTTACATATAAATTACTCTGATACTAGTAATAAAACACCTGACTGAGCTGTGCAACTTAATAAACGCAGCCTGTTCAGCAAAACCGTGTCACACAAGATGGAGTGGCAGTCATCTATCAAGACTGGCATGCCTTGCCTGCCTGCATGCTCCCAGCTCAGTTCTGATCTCAGATGCTCTTGGGGTCATCTCATCTTACTGTCCGATGTGGTCCTCTGTTTGGGGGGATACATGATGTAGAGATGCAAACCTTGCAGAGACCCTGTTCTTTCAGAAAGGGATATATTGTGGTAAGAACACCCACTATTCAGTCACTCTGCTTCTGCTATTGGTGATCCTCAAACAGAGGTCGGTCATAGCACTGGAGAAGCCATTTATCTCAACACACTTTCCCTTTCCTATACCAAAATGCTACCTGGTGTTATAATTAACTACTTCAGTTGATTTTTCTTTGGGGAGGGGGTCTTAGAAGGCGTCTCCAGAGTGAGAAAATATAGAGTAGAGAAAAACTCATTTTATTTGGGTTATCCTCTAGCCCCATGACTTAACTACATTTCCAAGAGGGCTATTTACATGCCCAACGACATCCTATGTCTCTGGGACTGTGCATATATCAAATTCAAACTTCGCAGTGGAAAAAAAACTTCTTGATTTAGTTTGTCACTGTCAAAGATAATCACAATCACCAAAACCTAGGGATATCTCTTATACCAGGCTACCACATAGACTGCTGGCCATCCTGGACACAGCTACTCTGTGTCCAATCAATTAAACCTAGGATCTCAAACCCAAAATTCTATGTCAGCTTAAGAAGCCCTTAGGGTTGCTTCCATCCACAGCAGGCTGCAGGCTTGGCAGGCAGTCAACACAACAGATTCTTCTCCAACACATCTCTTTCCTCGGGCATTTTCATTCCAGAAAATGCTTGTTATACAAAGCAGAGAATTGATTACTGCACTGGAAATGGCACGTATTATGCAGGATTGCTCATTTCTGAAATTTCAGAGTAATCAGAAGAACAAACACCATACCAAAGCTGTATTCTTTAAAACGGGGAGCTTTTGTGCCATAGAAGACTTTGCATCTATTTCCAAAATGCAACAAAGTGAATATCAAATGATATTCTGAGCTTCTGAGTAGACCACTCATCATGTTCACAGAATAACTGGGGAAATTTAAGATAGTTCTGGGGGGAGGGGGCAATTCAATATACAGTCTATGTCATCTGATTTGGCTCTGATTTTTACAGCTGTATGTGGTAGGTTCTCAATTCAATAAGTACTAATAAGCCACATACTAACATATATGGAGGAGGAGGAAGAGAAGGAGGAGAAGGAGAGGAGGAGGAGGAGGAGGAGGAGGAGGAGGAGGAGGAGGAGGAGGAGGAGGAGGAGGAGGAGTCAATACCCATGGATGATAATGTTTGGTGAGTGCCAGGTGGTGAGTGCTGCAAAACTCAGAGAAACAACTGCATTTCATGCCTGCACTTCACACTTCTAATCAGGATGTTCCACTGTTTTTTTTCTTAATAATACAACCTTAACTGTTTTTCGTGAAGCATTCAAGATTAACAATTTTACAAAGTCAACTCTCTTTGCTTGTAAGCTGAATGAATTTCTATTTTATTCTGTCAAAAAAAAGAGATGTGGGGATAAAAAAAAAAGTCAAAAAGGAAGTGCTGGCTAAACTAAGAGGCTTTCTGTAAATAACTGGGAGCATCACATCTCATTTTATGGCAGTCTAGGGCAATTTACATGACTTACTAAGTAATGAAAAACACAGTATCATTGCTTTATGAATGATCATGAGGTCAGAGGACTCAGTGGTGATATAAGAGCAGTAATGATCTCACCTCTGAAATGCTGTTGAGGGCAGTTACCCAGATGTCACTCCTGCAAAGGAATCAGTCCAAAAATTTCATGCCTCATCCCGGCTGGGCTGACTTTGTGTGAACAGCCCCACTGCAGTGATTTTGTGATGTACAATTTGTTCCACGAATGTAGCAACTTTTTAAAGCGGCTTAATAGATACCTTCATAAACTTTCAGGGGAACAAAAAGAACACCACTTTTGTACAGAAGAACATAGCAAAATGCTTTATATAAGGTGCTATCCCACCAGTGAGAAAAAGATAACTTGTTATTTCTATTGGCCTAGAACCAATGGACAGTCATGGAATAAAACAGGGCAGGGGTCATCCAGCTCAGACATCATAGCTATGGAGTGATTGATAATATTATGAAAAAAAGAATGGAGATTCTTAAAAGTATCTGTCTGACATGACAGTGTGCAATATCGTGGCACTTAGAGACTCACAAATGTTTATGTACATATCAGGAAATGTACAGATTATGTTTCTATGATCAGGATAATTTACAATGGATACACCCAATGTACCTGTGTATCCATTCAATAAAGCAAACTCCTCCTTTATTGAAGAATAATTCATATCAAATTTGCTTCTCAGGGTGGCTTAAAATTGATGTCTGTGGAGCTACAGAAGTACTTTTGTATTACTATACTTCTTGTCTAAGTAATGCTGCAATTTCAATTCACCTGAATTAAAAGCAAATTCCATCTACCACAAAAAAAAAAAAAAAAAAAAAAAAAAACAACAACTCTTGTAGACTAGGAAAGTAGCTACAGGTCAGTAAGGGATGCTGTCTCTGCAGTGAGTCTCTATCCCTCACATGCACATAAATGCTCTCTCACTCATTTTCTCTCTCTTTTTCTCCTCTCTCTCTTTCTCTCTCTCTCTCATATACACACACCACACACACACACATACAGAGAGACAGAGAGACAGAGAGACAGAGAGAGAGAGAGAGAGAGAGAGAGAGAGAGAGAGAGAGAGAGAGAGAGAGAGAGGCATGATAACAATACACAAAGACTGTCCTGTCCTTATCCCAGTTCTGTCATTACAATGGTACTTTATGACTTAGCATGCTATCTGGAGAAGAACTCCACTATTCTGTGGCTTTGGGAAATCTTGTTAAGGGTCCAAAAGACCTGGGCCTTCTGTGACATACACCCAAATATTTGTTTTCAAGGAATCTCAAAATTAATTTCTTTCCTAGGTCTTAAAATGTGTGTGAGAATAGTGGCTAGTATCAGAGACTCACACCGATTGAGACTGTGCTAATAAATCAATTGCTTTGTTTTTAGGTGTGTTATAAACCCTTGAAAACCAGTTGTTGCCTTTATTCCTATTCCCTACCAGGCTCTTTTCTGTACAACTGAGTTGAAGGTTATGGTGCTGACTTCCTTTCTACATTTTTTTCTGTAAGAGGGAATGATCAGTGTCTTAGTTAGGTTCTTATTGCAATGAAGAGACTCAATGGCCATGGCAACTCTTATAAAGAGAAACATTTAATTGAGACCTAAATTCTACGTTAGGTGATGGATCTAGATAAATTCGAAATAAAAGGATTTAAAAAATATTTCCTTAAGAGTTTCTCAGTCATTTGAGATTCTGCTGTTGAAAATTCTCTGCTTAGATATGTGCCTCCTTTTTAATTGGATCACCTTGTTTGTTGATGTCTAGTTTCTTGAGTACTTTATAAATTTTGGAAATGAGCCCTCTGTCAGATGTGGACTTGGTGAAGATCTTTTCCCACTCGGTAGCCATTTGGTCCTTTTAACTGCATCCTTTGCCTTAAAGAATCTTTTCAGTTTCATGAGGTCCCATGTATTGAGTGTTTATTTCAGTGGCTGGACAATTGGTGTCCTGTTCAGGAAGTTGTCTCCTATGCTAATGCGTTCAGTATTTCCCACTTTCTATCATCTTTCCCACATCACATTTGTATCTGGATTTGTGTAGAGGTCATTGTTCCGCTTAGACTTGAGTTTTGTGTGGGGTGGCAGATGTGGATCTATTTGCATTCTTCTATATGCCAACATCAGTTGGACCAGCACCATTTGTTGCGGGTGTTTTCTTTTTTCCATTATGTAATTTTGGCTTCTTTGCCTAAAATCAGGTGTCCATAAGTACATGGATTTATGTGTGAGTCTTCAATCTGATTTCAATGATCCACCTATCTGGTTTTGTGCCAATAGCATGCTTTTTTATTACTGTACCTCTGTAGTAGAGCTTAAGATCTCCCGAAGATACCTCCGGAAGTTCTTCTATTGTACAGGATTATTTTATCTACTCTGAGTTTTTTTTAACCATATAAAGTTGAGTATTGTTCTTTCAAAGTCTATAAAGAATTGTGTTGGGATTTTAATGGTGACTACATTGAATCATTCGGTAAGATGATTTGGTATGCTAATGGTAAAACAGCCATTTTTACTATGTCAGTTCTAGTGATCCAGGAATATGCCGAAGCTTTCCGTCTTCTGATACCTTCTCTTTCTTCAAAGACTTGAAGTTCTTCTTTTTTTTTTAATTTTTTTTATTCTTTTTTAATTAAAATTTCCACCTGCTCCCCGTTTCCCATTTCCCTCCCCTCCTCCCAAATATTGCCCCCTCCCCCCACTCCCCTCCCCCTATCCCCACTCCTCTTCTCCTCCCCCCACACCATTCCCCCTCCCTCTCGATACTGAAGAGCAGTCCAAATTCTCTGCCCTGCGGGAAGACGAAGGTCCTCCCACTTCTATCTACGTCCAGGAAGGTGAGCGTCTAAACAGGCTAAGCTCCCACAAAGCCAGTTCATGTATTAGGATCGAAACCTAGTGCCATTGTCCTTGGCTTCTCATCAGCCTTCATTGTCCGCCATGCTCAGAGAGTCCAGTTTCAACCCATGCTTATTCAGTCCCAGACCAGCTGGCCTTGGTGGGCTCCCAATAAATCAGTTCCACTGTCACAGTGGGTGGGTGCACCCCTCGTGGTCCTGATTTCCTTGCTCATGTTCTCCCTCCTTGAAGTTCTTCTTATACAGGCCTTTCGCTTGCTTGGTTAGAGTTATACCAAGGTATTTGATATTATTTGAGACTATTGTCAAGTCTAATTTCCCTAATTTCTTTCTGAGCCCATTTAGCATTTGTATTGATATTTTTCTAGTTAATTTTGTATGTTGTCACTTGATTAAAGGTGCTTATTCCCTAATAGAAGTTTTGGAGTCATTAATGTATACCATTTGATAGTCAAAGTACAATTATACTATGACTTCTTCCTTTCCTATTT
Source organism: Chionomys nivalis (assembly GCF_950005125.1). Taxonomy (NCBI): domain Eukaryota; kingdom Metazoa; phylum Chordata; class Mammalia; order Rodentia; family Cricetidae; genus Chionomys; species Chionomys nivalis. The sequence continues at coordinate 5,763,464 of NC_080108.1, forward strand.
GTATCCCCTTGATTCTCTTTAGTTGTTTTATTGTTCTACTAGAACTTCAAGTGCTATATTGAATAGGTATGGAGAGAGTAGACAACTTCATTTTGTCTCTGATTTTAGTGGAATAACTTTGAATTTATTTACATTTAATTAGATATTGATGTTAGCAATATGGCTGCTGTATATTGCTTCTATTATGTTAAGGTATGTCCTTTTAACCCTAATCTCTCCAAAACATTTATCATGAAGGAGTGTTGGATTTTGTCAAAGACCTCTTAGCCATCAGGGACCAGGCAGGACTTCAAGAAATGACTGAAGGAGTGAGTGAGTAATTTAAGAAAAAGTTGGTTCTTTGACTGTCAAAATAGGCAGTCAGGAAGAAACACCATCTTAAATTAAAGCATGAGGAAAAAGTGCAGGCTGCTCAGTAAACCCACTCCCACCCCCAAATCTGAAATCTAAACCTTTCTTTCCTACCACCAGTAGGTTCATTATCTCCTCCAAACTCTTACAAAACTGATAACATTCACTCAATGTGCTACTTTCTCTGAATTTAATATTTACTCTCCCTCTTCCAAACTTTTGCAAATTAGCTCTCTGGCTAGGAAGGAAGAACTGGATTTTTAAACCTATGTCCACAGACAGCAGAATGTAAAAGAAGATTCTAAACAACCAAGAGAAGTAGTTCAGACTTGACAATTGCCAACTCCAGATGTGTTTAAGGGTAGAAATTTCTATTTTATGCAGAACTGATGAGACTGGCCAATAAAGGACTGAAAAGCAAGGAGAAATCACACTGACTAATCCCATAAGCTCTTGGCTTAGCCCTGTCCTTACTTAGTTCTCAACACTCTGTGAGACAGGTTTCTTAGCCTCATTTTCTAGATGAGAAAGTAAGAGTCACAGCAGTCAAGGTATTTGACTCGGACCACAGAGATGGTCAAAGGAAGGAGATGTTTATGCCTTCCTTACCCCCTCCCTTCTCTTCAACTCTATTCCTTGTATACTTCTGAAGTTGTAATTGGTTTGCGGTATTGCTGAGCCCACAGAAAAGTCCAGATGCTTGGAGCTTTCCCTCCTCGTAATGGACAGTTGAAACCTAAAGAAGGAGACTATTAACTACGCTGCCATTACTAGTCTCCTCACAATACCAGCAACATAGCCGTCTGGCACTTCAAATTAAGCAGGGCATGGAGGAGCACTCAAGTACACTAGAGGGCCCTTGTACACATTTCAGTAATTTGGACTGGGACTCTTCGAACCACTCGTTGACCAATGCAATTCTTGTCAGTGAAGCTTTTGCTCTCTGTAATTTTTCTTCCCTCCTGAGTCTGTCTGGGAAATATTTTGCAGGATTAGAGTTCCACCTGGAGGCTGACAGGGTATCTGGAACTTCCAGTGCAGAAGCATGCAACAGGCAACCTGTACAGGCATTGGTAGAACAAATGCTCAAGAAAATGGATAAACGTAATTGTATCACGGTGGCTCCCATTTATTCGCTGAGCACCTTGCAAGCATGAGCTCCACGACATCCTCGCACTTTATCCTCAGTAAGGTTTTAGAATAATACCTTTATGATTCCCATGCTAGAGATAACTGAGATTTCACAGCCAATATTTTTTCTTAATTCGTTCAGCTATTAAGTATTGAAGAGGGAATTAAAACTCAGGTTTCCATAAGCACATTTTAGACTCATAGTAGCATTGCATATTGAATCTCTAAACGATAGAAATAGCAGAGACTGACTAGAAGCCCGGAGAACCATCAGGTCCTCTAGTTTAAGTCTCAGGGGGGAAGCAATAAAACAGTTTGGATGCTTCATGCCCCCTGCTATTGTGCCCTCTCGAGAAACTATTAAATTTCTGTCACAAGCAATGAGACTTAAGTCTATTCACACTCATGTGTAAATAAAGCGTAATCGATAAAGCTTAAAGCTTAATTATTTATTTATGCAGATTGATTATTTAAGCTTAACAAACAAAACTAAAGGAAATTTCATTATTTTTATTGTGTAATTAATTATTTACACCTAAATTAGGATAAACAAGGTTTGGCTTATCAGGCGGCCTTAGAAAACCCCAGTCAGGTCTTCGCTAGCCCTGGATTTGTCTCTCTTCTCTCCTCCCTGATTTCTAGACTCTCTTTCTTCCCAGCTAACCACAACCAGCCCTCCCCTGCAGGAATCTCTTCTTCAGGGCACAGTTCCAGAACAGAATGCCAACTCCCCAGGAACCCCAATTCTTTTGAATTTTGAAAACAAATCCCTGAATGTGTTGTATTTTAAGAATTTTCCTTCCGGAGTACAATGACTAAGCAAACAGAAATTAACATGGGGTAAATAGTCATTTGTGTTCTCCAAGATAGCCACAGCTCTGAGTCCCATTGATTCAAAGGCTGACTTTAATATCCTCACCATTTGGTGGAATCTGTCTCTGCTTCTCAAGACTGAGTGGACCTTTGTCAATGTCTGACAATACACAATGACCAAAGTGATATTGTGTACCTTCCGACTTAGAAACAATAGCCTAACCTTTTTTCTTGACTTCTTAAGATGCTTGTTGTCTGAATCTAGACCCCATAATAAGAATCATCTGAAATTAGTCCAGGGGCTGGAACAAAAGACCCAATAGATATTCTGGTCAGCAGGCTAGATTTTCATATTCTGTGCCCCAAGCCACCATAGTACTTTAAGATTCTTCTTTAACAGGTAATAAGATATTTTTTTCCTCCTTTCTGTCTCCCAGTAAGTTGGAGCTGACTGGAAATAATCAGTTTTAGACTCCAGCTCAGTTCCTGTTGTCTAATAGCAGATTAATAAATGATTCAACTAAAATGCCTTATTATTTTAAATGTTTATTCCATAGCTGAATAAAACATTAATTTTTAGTGCTTAGATTAAGGAAAGCTACCTGTAAAACTCATCATTTTACTTCAGTATTGAACATGGGGGCTGGATTAGAACATTTTTCTTTAAATCAATGTTTTTATTAATTCTTTGATAAATTTCTATATACATACATTTTACTATAGTCACACCCCACTTCTCCCACTAACTCCTCTTATATCCATCTCCTACTTCCCCACTTCCTCCCAAATGTATGCCCCACCTCTCTCCCTCGCTCCCTCCCTTCCTTCCTCTCCCCATTTCTCATAGCCCACTGCTTCCAATTTTACTGCTCATGAGTTTGGGCCATCACTGGAGCATGGTCATCCTACCAGAGATCACACCATTAAAGAAAACAGATTCTCCCTTCCCCAAGAAGCAAGAAGCTGTCAACAGCTCCTAAGTGAGGGACCCCACAGCTGGCTCTTCCCCAGCCCATGCTGGAATGTTTGATTAGCTTGATCTTCTATGTCTGACAGAAGCAACAGCAGCTGCTGGCAGTTCATGAGTGAGACTGTTTGGTCATGTCCAGAGATGCTGTTTCTCTTGGACTGGAACAGTCTAAGTAGATAATTCTGAATGAAGATTCAGAAACAGTAAAATATTGAGCATTGATGAGGCAGAAATCATAAAATAGGAACATCAATCTCAAGAGAAATAGGGAAGAATTTGTTAAAGCAGGATATGAATAATCATGCAATGATTTAAGGAGTCTTCTGGGGGTTGACTACATTTATTGGAGCCTGGAAATTGCTGAAAGATTTTAAGAAAGCATTCAGGGGATCATGCTTCCTCTAAGTGAGATGTCAGAGTTTTAAATCAATTTTTAGAGAATAATTTGTATATAATTAATCAAATTTTATAAAACATGTACATACTCTTTTCACAAGACTCTAGCTTCCTTTCTGTTTCAAAATCAACTTAGAGATCTATTTAGTTTTTCATTCCTTCTCACATTTCACTACTAAGGTTAGAATTCAAGCAGGAATTTGAATCAGAAACCAAAGAGGAATGTGATTTTCTGGTTTTATATCACATTTATTATACCAGCTTTTTTATGTAATTTAGCACCACCTGCTTGGGGAATGGTGCCACCCATGGTGGGCTGAGTCCTTCTATATCAATCAATGATCAAGTCAAGCCCCCAGAGACATGTACTATGTCAAGACGATCTAGACAATACTTGAGTTGAAAGTCCCTTCTCAGGTGATTCTAGGCTGTGTCAAGTTGACTGTTAAAGAAAGGGAACTAGGAGGCATAACTAATATTCATACCTTCTGTTCGGATTCTTGTTGAAAATACTGTTCCTGAGTGGGCCAGCGCTATGTCCTTGACTTTCTCTGAGAACAAGGTGTGTGCTTTGAGGCAGCTGGCATGCTATGACAAGTTTCCAAGTCACAGGACAATGGAGCTCCAGATGGGATCACTGGCCAGGCCTCCTGTAGCTCTCTCCTGGAAACCTGACATGATGAGAGGATCATTAGCCAGAGAGAAACAGCAGGATTATTAACTTCAGCTGCACGTCAGACAGCCCTGTGCTGAGAATCCGTGCCAAATAGCCTGAAGCCGCTGCTGCTTTGACAAGTGCAGGTAGGGACCAGTTTCTAGTACTTGTGGCTCTGAAAGAAAAGTCAGTATAACTTTTAAAATAGCATAACAGAATTTCCATTAAAAATAGACTCCTGTCCCTTGTCAATCCATGTGTAATTAATCAAACATAAGAAATAGCGAAGAACCAGCCACCTTACAAATACTGTCTGATGTAATCCTGTCTTTGTAATCATGAAATAGATCCATGGCTGTGTTTATGTTGGAAATAGTAAATCTTAAGTTCAAGAACACTTAGCATTAAGCTGAGGTCATCTGGTAATAGCTAATTTGAAATACATTCCTATTATGGTTGTCCTTCCCTTCCACCAACCACTTCTCCCACATGTGACAGTCACTGATATTAGGCAGACAAAAGCAAGTGAAACAGCTTCCTCGGCCTTAAGAGCTTCACAAACTGCACAAGAAATAATCTGTGAACAAAGAACATTGAATTAAGAGTCAACAGAAATAGTAGTGAAATGCAGAAGAGGACTAAAAAGAAAGAAATCGTGTGCTGATGCTCCCCTTGTTTGGATGAGCATGAGTCATGAGAACTTCAACCCACTCACCATTACCAGTAATGTCTCCTGCATCCCAAACTTCCTCACCTTCCTTTCCAAGGTCATTCATGATAAGTTCAGCATTGTGGAGGGAATCATGATCACAGTCAATATTTCCATTTCCACCCAGAAGACTGGGAATGGTTCCTCTAGGAAACTATGATACTACAGCCACATAATATACCATTTCTGCATCTCCTGGTACTGCCAAGCTAATAATAGAAAATCAACCCAGATCTGAATAGAAAGTTCATTGTCCTTCCACATTTTTACATGTGTTTCTGAAATACTTTTAGAAGAAAGCATCCAAATGTAATGACATCTAGAAGGTGATAAAGCAGCAAGCAGTGCCCCTAAAAGGCACCCGATGCCAGGCTGTCTCCTGTAACTTAGTAACACTCACTTTTCCACCTTTGATTCAGGGGCTGCTAATGTCCCCAACAAGCACTCTGTCAAGCTCATTTTCTGCTATGACAAGAAATTGGACTACTGCACCAGGGCGGTGGACCTCATAGTCCATACAACCTTCAAGGAGTAAGAAGCCGTGGCCCACCACTCCAGCAAAAACGTGAAAAGAAGAGAAGGATACTCAGCTACTGGGGAGTCCCTGCCCTAACTCATCAACAAACTGAGCATCTCTCCTCATTTCAAATCCCAGACCCACAGAAGAAGAGGAGGGGCTGAGTGGGCGGTACTCTCTCACCATCAACAAAATTCACTAAACTTAGCCACTCCCAAAAAGCTAGGATAAAATAATTATTTTTAAAAAATTTAGCTTGAATGTATTAAAACTGGCATCCTTATTGGTCAAGAAATGAATGCCTATTGTCATTTAGTTAATCTGATCTAATTAATTAATTCCAATGAACCATTAAGGGAAAAGTAAGAAGAACAATAAATAAACTAGCATTTAATAGAAGTGGAAGCAGCTGCCCAACAACAAAATTTAGGAAAATGAAAATTAAACTCAGAATGATATTTAATTTCACACCTATTAGGTTGGCAGAACTTATGAATTCGGACAGTGTTAAGAAAGCCACAGGGGTCCACGTGGATCGCTGGAAACACAGAGCAAAGTGATTTCCCAGTGAGTGTTCCTACTCCATCTTGGGGTTGGCCACCCTCAATGTTTCTCGACCTCTGAATCTCACCCAACTCCAGGATGGTAATAAGACAATCCTGGAAGCTGCACTCGGAAGCTAGGCTCCCGTAGCCTCTTCAATGATTTGATTTGATCAGAGATAATATGAATAAAAATAAAACTATTGAACTCTTGTTTAAATAGACTCCTATTCCTTAAGAAAGTAGTCTTTAGCTGGAGAATTCACCAAAACCAGCTCTGGGAGACTATGCATATTTCATAATCCCAACATTAGAATTTCTGATACAGGAGGTGGGCACTGGAACACAAAAATTTGCATTCCTGACAAACCCTCCGGACTTCCATGATAGATCACAGCCCCTGTAGCAGTCTCCCTCTTGCTGCCAGAAATCAGGCCACACTCCGAACAGTCTCTGTCCCTGGACAGGGAGTAGATAATAAAGTTTATTATACTCTTGCGGTCTCCTGTTTTCTTCCGCTATGAACAAGATAACTTTGAATTAAAATTTACTTTTATCTAGTGCCTTCATGCCCTTGTGGCTCCTAACAATAGGCTAGACTAAGCTGGGTTGTGTTGTCTGGAGCTTGCTCCCCTTCCCAGCATATGAGAGTCAGTAAGTCCCTTCATTCCACAGAGCCAAAGGCTTTCTCTCTCTCTCTCTTCCCTCCAATACCCCCATCATGTTTGTCTCTGGTATGATGCTAATAATAACTCTTCCTATATTCTTGGAACTGAATGGTTTGGGTCTTCAGGCCTCCTTATGGTTGCCTATGGCAATGGTATTTTATCTCTCTGACATATTCCATGCTAAAAGATGTTCCTTGTCAAGATCCCCACCATATTGCCCAAGATAACTCTCTGTTCCAATGTTCTTCCGTTCTAACATCCAATCATGGCGGCTCGTGGGTTACAGCTACTTGTGGCTGTGAGGCTATATGTTCTAATGAAGTTTATCTGAAAGGATGTCATCTCAACCTCCTTTCCTGCCTCCCCATCCCTCTTCCTAGCAGCTCTAATGCTGTGGGTCTCAAGACAAAACTTAAAAGACTCTTTCTTTTGAGAGTATATTTTCATCTATTGTAGACTGAGAAGAAAGGAGTGATGTAGGTGAAAGGAAGTTGAGATACAGTTTAAAAATTATTTCTGTTAATAATCTTATCTCGAGAGATAAATATAGAGTCACCCTGAATCCATCAAAAATTCACTTGTGCACGCATATACACACAGAGAAAGACACAAACACATATTGGGATACAATTGGAATTTTTTTAAAAAAATGAGGAAATACATTCACTTTCAGCATGAATGAACCTGAAGAACATTATGAGAAGTAAAATAAGCTAGGCACAGAATGCAAAAATCATCATGATCTCACCCACGCATATGTGGACTCCAAAACAACATGAGCTCAAAGAATAGGGAACAGAATGACAGTGACTTCGGGGTAGAAACAAGGCTTAAATTGGGAGAGGTGATGACCAAAAAGAATATGAAATTTCACAAAAAGGAAGAGTTTTAGACACACATTGTTTGGACAATGGAGAAAGAGTTAGAAGAACATATTATGAGGGAGAGAGCCTCCCCACATCTGTGGATTTACATAATTAATATGGTAGAGATTGTTATATTACTGAAATCAGGCTATGGAAACAATACCTATCAAAATCCTCATGGTCTTCTTCATAAAAGTAGAAAATAATTCATATGGAATCAGTAGAGACCTCAAATAGCCAAAGCAATTCTAAGCAAACAAAATTCTATATATGGCTGAAGGAGAAAAATAAATTGTCCGCAATACAAACAGTCTAAAAGAATCCATGTTCACCAAATGATCCCTACAGAGAATACTAGACACCGTATTTCAGACTGAGGAGAGAGAGAAGCATAACCAGGAGACTCCGCAGTAGAAAACAAATGACACTATAATTACTGAAAAACGAAGTATGATTAAGAGCATAAAAGCACCAAAATGATTGTAATTGACAAATAACTTTCAATAATACCCCTAAATAATAGTGACCTCTACTCTCCAATTAAAAGACACAGGTTTATTGAGTGAATTAAGAAATAAAATCTGCTGTGGGCAAGGAAGTCAGCTCTCAAGAGAGAGACCACCTTAATGTGCATGGGTGGAAAGAAGCATTCCAAGCAAATGGGAGCAAAAGAGCAGGCATTGCCATTCTAATAATTGACAAAACAGACTTCAAGTGATACCTCATCAGAAGAGATACAGACAGACACTCCTTTCTAAGCACTGGAGCAATTAACCGAGAGGATGTTACAACCTTAATTATATACACACCAAACTCTGATGCACTCCATTTTCTGAAAAGCATTTTACTGGCGTTAAAGAACAAATAGTAACAACAATTTAACAAGAGGTAATCCTAACACCCCACTTTCTCCAATAGTCAAGTCCCCTGAGCAGGAAAACAAACATAGAAACATCAGAATTAAGTGTCATTGTGCACCAAACAGACCTAGCAGAAATCTACAGAATAGTCCACCCAAACACCAAAGGATATACACACTTTTCAGTGACCCAGGGAAGTGTCTCTAAAATAGGCTACATCCCTTGAACCAACTCTTGCTGCTCTTCCTTCTTTCCTTCTTCTTTCCTTCTTTCCTTCCTTCCTTCCTTCCTTCCTTCCTTCCTTCCTTCCTTCCTTTCTATCTTTCTTTCTCCCCTTTTCTTTCCTGTTTTTCAAGCCAGGGTTTCTCTATATAGTCTTGAAGTTTGGAGCCTAAGTTTTGGAGTTTGGATAACCTCTGCTCAGTATGCCTTTCAGATCTTTTGGATTAGCAGTACTTTTCCGACATGCAGATGAATGTCATTTTGTCATCAGCAGGGCCTGTAGCTTTATTCTTTTTATTGACTGGAGGGAGTATCCTGAAAGTTAGCCAACTTCCTTTGAAAGTCAGTCAGAAGCTTTTGAGAAAGAGCTGTGTGAAACCAAAATGAAAATCTGCCAAACACATGAATTGGCCACCCCACATTCCACTTCAGGATTTTTTAAAACCTATCCTGAGGAATCTAGCAGCTTCCGTTTCTTTTCATGTCATTGTCTGACATGTGTCACTTGCTGATCTTCAAACGGGTTTTATTTTTTATATGCTATATCCAAAGATATACTTTTGGCATCACTTAAATCAGCAGAGTTCTAAACATCAGCTAAAACAAGGCCCCCTCACCAATAATGACGCTAGTACAAATAATTCAACTTGGTTAACAAAGAAGTGATGGAATAATTTTCAGGTATGGCAAGTTCATACATCTTCTGGAAATGTGACAGTCTAGTCTAAGACTTTCCTGTTTGGCAACTGACACACTGTTTGATCTTTATTTTGAGAATCATCTTAAACACCAAAACAATGCATATAGGTTGTGTCAGAGAAGAACCATAGAATAATGGTTTCCATTTGCTGATCGCCTACCACATGACAGATGGTTTATAACCCTGGAATAGATAGATATTGGACTTTTATTACAGATAACAAAAAAATGGCATCCAGAAAGCTTTAAGAATTTCCTCGATATCAACAAATATGCCACAGAACTCAGAATTCAAAGTCTACGATTCTCTTTTCTCTATGTCTCTTTCCCTAATCTAAGCCTGCACGTATGAATTGCTTGAAAGTATGGTCTTGTCCACGTGGGCAGGGTTGGAAGTATCTTCTGTTCTTCAGAAAGCCATTATCAACTCAGGAATTAGGACCCACCAATGGCATCATACTACAATGATCTACTTAGGCATTAACATAGACATGCCATGAGTAAGCCTCTCCCATCAACTTTAGAAGGCTTGCTAACTTTAAACTATGTTAAGGGAAAAGATGTTGCCATAGTCTTAAGCCCATGTGTGCCTAATTGGATTTACAAGTACTCTGTCCCAGGCAATAAGCCATTCAAATTACCTTTCCTACCACAGAGATATATGCAGATTCACTCTCAGAATTCAGCATTTAATCACACCTCTACATTATATCCATTGAAGGAGGAAGAAGAAGTTCTAAAATCAAACCCATCTGACAGAGATGCCATGACTTTTCCTGAGAACAGGCCAGTGCTGTGCCTGGCCAAGTCAATGTCAATCACATTTATGAATCCAAGAATAAAATTCCAAAGGGAATTATGCAAATAGAGCTCAGCATACATCACAATGAAGCCGAGTTGAAGAAAGGCAACAATGGTTCAATATCAAAGATGTTGCTGATGATTCTAGCTGATTTCCTCAAATTTCAGTTGGTTACCCAGTGCCTTGTGGTCATGAAAGCATACACACACATAACAGCATTTGGATGGAGAATATTATACTTAGAAATATGCTATATATGTACATGTGTGTCATATAACCACAATTAATGCAAACAGAAGCCATGGATGTGCAAAAGAGCAGGAAGAAGTATATGGGGCATTTGAAGGGAGGAAAGCATAGCAAGAAATGTTGCAACTGTATTATAATCTCACAAATAAATAAATTTAAAAATCAAGAAAAGATATGCCAATCAAAGATATAATAAAAATTAAGTACTATCCACAGCAACAATCTACGTGTTCAGTGGCATAGATTATAAATTACTACGTATCCTGTCAGAAGACACAAGGAATCATTAGAAATCGCTTTTATGGAAAGCATATAATAACCTAGAAGATATTTAGGCTATTATTTTCATCAGAAAAGTCACTGTGTGAAATTGTGCATCAGCTGCCATTATAGAGAAGAACACACATAGAAGAACCTGGAAAAGACACATCAAAAAGCTCATGATGATAATACACCAACATCACTACAGTTCTTTTCAAGTTTGTTATTCAAATGGTTTAAATTAATACTGTAATTTAATGGAGACAAGAAGCTTTTCATTATAACATAAAAAGCACATTGAAGACACTTTCATCTTTCTTCTGAGTACCCATGTTCATTTTTTTTCTTCATCCTTAGGCAATTTGGTTTATCAAGAATCCTTGTTTTCCAATTTCTTCACATCTGTTTCATACTTAAAAAGTCAATGATTAATACGTAGGCAGTGTTTACATATTCTTGGCTGTTACTAGTGGTTTCATAGAGAAAACACTGAATTTTCTGTCATGTTGAATCTATTTACGAAATAAAATTACTATCTAATGCAAAATTTGTTGGTTTTCCTGTGGACGGGACAATGAGACTTTTGGTAACAAAATATTAAATTGATTTCCCTTTTCTCATTCCACAGTTCAAACTTCCCATGGCTTCACAGCCTGTAAGAACCCAAGCCAATGTATTATATGTTCACAGGTGGATCACCCAGAATGTCCTTTCTCCTACAGACATTAGGGAAAAGTACTGGAGGACTTCTAGATATTTTATTTTCAATTTTATATATCTACTTTAGACTGTAAATAAATGATGCTGATTGTGATCACGTTAGCTCATGTCTTAGCGAATCCTATAGATGGGGGCTGGAGAAAAGACTGTTTGGTTAAGAGTGTGCCCTCCTCACAAAAACAAAACAAAACAAACAAAAAAAAAAAAAAAAAAACCTGTGCCCTGCTTTTCCAGGGAACCTGAGTTTGGTTCCCAGCACCAATGTTGGGTGGTTCACAATTGCCTCTAACTCTAGTTCCAGAGATTTAAACCACTTTTTCTGGTCTCCGTAGGGACCTGCACACACATGGTATACACTCATACAGACAGACAGAAAAAAAAAATACGTAAAAGTAGGACTGGTGGTGCGGCTCAACCAGGAAAGGCACTTGTCTCCCAAGCAAGAGAACCTGAGTTCAATCCTCAGAACCTATGTAAAGATGGAAGGAGAGAACTAACTTCTAAAGCTGTCTTCTGATCCCCACGTGCACATGGCGACATATGCCGTACACATGATGCACACATAAACACAATAATAGTAAATAAAATTGTAAATATATATAGTGTATAAATATAAATAACTCTTAAAAAAAGAATACCACTGATTTATTTCTTCTGGTGGACATGGGCACCATGGATACTTCCACAACTATTATGCTCTAGCCTGTTTTGATGAACCGCATCCAATTCTTTTGCTTTCTTCAAAATTCATATATAATCCTGACAGACCCCATATAAAAAATCTCAGAGGTAGGACTATATATCACAAAACAAGCTAGGAATCTTCTAACCAGAAGACTGGAGGTTTGAGCTGTGTATTAGCTACATGACCTGACGCCAGCTGTCCAATCTCTCACACCGTCAAGGTCACAGAACAATGTATAGCCCCACAGGATGGTGACACATAGCAGCGACTCCAATTACAAAACTGCATAGTAAGTACTACATGCACAAATAACCATACATGAGAATTAAGATTATAAAATAACCAGGGAGGAACTAGAGAGATTGCTCACTGGTTAAGAGAAACCACTGCTCTTACAGGGGATCTGACTTCAGTCCCAGCACTCACACAATTCACAACCATGTGTAACTCAAATTTTTGGTGGTGTCCTAGTGTCCATTGGTATCAGACATGCATGTGGTGCACACACATACATGTTATCAGACACTCATACACATAAAATAAAAACATATTTTAAAAAAGTAAACATGTAAGAGAAAATGTTGGAGCAATGTTTGGACTGGGTTGTAGCCACTTTCCTGACACTAACTAGCATCCTTGAGGCATACCACTTCCTCTGGGGAACTCATCTCCTTGTGAGGAATCAGATGATAGGATTCCTTAAACTCCTAGCTGCCTAGCACTCCTTGTTATAATCACATGTTTTTAATCGTAGCAAGAACAGAGCCTTCAAACCCCGTTCACTTTCCTGAAAGAAATCCTCTGCCCTTTCTTCTCACCTGATTTTTCTCAACAGCTGCCACTTCCTGCGCATAGCTACACAGAGAGCATGTGATAGCCCAGAGCAAGTGCGGGTGTTTGGCTGTCAAGCTATGGAGCTGAAATGAACAGGGCAAATTTTCTAACCTTCCCATGTTGACCAGGGCGGTGGCACAGATCATTTCTGATCAGACAAGGCTTTCTCTGTCCCTTCCACCTGGAAGCCTCTGTGTTAAAACAGTCACTCTGGTTCTTGTTATGCGCCTCCCCCAGAAGCTAGCAGCAAATTGGAGCCAAAGTGTCTGAGTGTCTTGTCCACATGGGAGCGTGCACTGGCTAGCAAGCCCCCAGCTGTCCGCTGCAGCTCATCCGAAGCAATAAATGTGCCTTGTCAATGCTCACTTGGGGAGCTATAGCCAGCTTTAATCTAGGAATGAGAGAAGGGAGGTCCCTGCTGTTTCCACAAATATCTTCCTCAAGGAGAGCGTCTGCTGGCGACAGCCTGGAGGTCAGAGCACAGGGACAAGGCAAGGACAAGTGATGGACTCATAAGTCAGACACAGAGATATGATGAGTCTTTTTTTTTTTTTTTTTTTTGGTTTTTTCGAGACAGGGTTTCTCTGTGGCTTTGGAGCCTGTCCTGGAACTAGCTCTGTAGACCAGGCTGGTCTCGAACTCACAGAGATCCGCCTGCCTCTGCCTCCCAAGTGCTGGGATTAAAGGCGTGCGCCACCATCGCCCGGCTATGATGAGTCTTAAAACTGAAATGAAGTGCTTAGCCATAGAATGAGCTGTACCCCAACACCAGCTTGTCTGAACTACCTTGCCATGTCACAAAACAAAAAGACACCCCACACTAGTTATTAGCAGATGTCGCCAAGGTGTTCTTGGAAATAACAGGCCCCTTTTAGAGATACAACAAAACAATCCAAAACCCTCATTGGTAGATGGTACCATCTTCCTTTCCTGGTTAAAAAAAGAGAAGTTGTTTATAAATAAATCACTTACTTTAAAGTTAAATATTGGTAAATTAATTGCCTCAAATCAACATCCTTCATAAATTAATTAATTAATTCAAAAATTATATGCAGATAACTTTTGCAGGAGTCTCCAGGAGAAACCATTAATAATAGTTCGGGGACAAACAAATACAAGGAAGAGAAAGAGGTGAAGCAAATGGGGTTTCAGACATAGTTCTGACCCAACAGAAGGACCTTGAGAGGAGATTTCACCCCTAGCCATGCTGCCCAGACTGAGGAAAATGAGACCATATGCCAGACATGGGTTGAAAACCTCCAGAAGACTGAGTAAACGTCAAGCATTTGCCAAAGTACTGAAGAGTAGCCATGGTCCTGGACACCAGGAGGAAAGACACCATGACTGAAGAAATGATCCACCATAGTGTCCTGGGCAGGGCAACAACCAAATTCTCTACACATAGTGAAAACGGAAGGCTCACCCCCACCTCTGTCTTCATCCTGAACTTCTTTGATGAAGATCTCATTGTTCCTGACAGTGACTGAGGAAGAGTCAAGACAGGCAAGCATTTACTTTGCTATGTAACATGAAAACTTAATATACAGTTAAACAACCAATCCAAAGTCATACAACCAGTATGCCATCACACACACACACACACACACACACACACTAATTCCTTCTCTTTTACAACACATGTTGGTTTCCTGAAGCACAGCAGAATGCTGACTAGTGTTACATGAGAGCATTCTTACTACTAACAATCCCCCCAAGACTGCATACACATTCATAATTAGAAATGCATCTTTCTAGATCAAGTACTTTATCTTCCTGCATCCTCTGCCAAAAAGTCACCAGAGAATACACACTAGGCCACTAGGCTGAATGGATATGGGCAAGAATGAGGCTGGGGAAATTCATAGACCCTAGGGAGGCTGCAGATGACTGCAGCCATCACCAAAACACATAAGGGCTTCCTTTGGTCCTCAAAGAAGTCACATGCAGCAGAGAAACATTTTGCAACTACTTTGCAGTTGAGAAAACTGGGTCGGACAAAAGTTAAGAGCAGAGCCAGCTCAAGAAGCCAGCTCTACAATCTCACCTTGAGAGCTTCCCTGTCTATGAAATTCAAGAGGACAGTAATGCCTTTGGGATTTTCCCACTCAGAATTCTTTATTAATGTCTCTACAATAGCACCTAACTTCTCTTTGACAAACATTTTTTTAGAACATACAGTTTTGAAAAGAGTCTTAATGGATGATATATTTCTACCACCAAAGCACAGGCTGCTGAACTAAGCTGTTAGACCTGAGTAAAATGTTCAACTAGATTTGCTCACAAAACAATATGCAACCAAGCAGAACAGATTAATGTTTTGGAGAAAATGGATATGGATGCTTAGAGAGCTATTGCTGAGA
The DNA here is from genome assembly GCF_950005125.1 of Chionomys nivalis. NCBI lineage: Eukaryota > Metazoa > Chordata > Mammalia > Rodentia > Cricetidae > Chionomys > Chionomys nivalis. Next base: position 5,778,774 of record NC_080108.1, read on the forward strand.
CTGTAAATACCAAGACCAAGGTAAATTTTGAGCTTCCAAGCATCCCTCTAATCACAGGATGTAACTTCGCCAAAAAAAAAAAAAAAAAAAAAAAATGAAGTCAAGACCAGGAAAACAAATTATAAAGGTAATGAGTGATGGAAGGATAGAGGAATGGAAGGAAAGGAGCAAAAGGAATGGAAAAGAGTCAGGGTGAGAGAAAAGAGACAGAAGAACATGGCAGAGAGAATTATTGAGACCTCTAATGGAGCCAACGCTAAGAGAAACGCTACACTTCTTGAACTTTCCAGTTATATGAAGATCAGATTCTCTTCTTACAAAAACAACCTTAAATTTAGTTGCCATAGTAGCAGCCAAAGCAACTGTATACCCCCCATTCTGTATAACTTTCAAACATATATAGCTATGTCTATGCCTTTGCTTGTGTTCATTTTATAAATGGTGATTCTAGTAAATGTAAATTAAAAGTTTGAAAAGAACTATTTCTTTATATACTACATGGTAAAAATAATAGTCTGAGAGACTACTAAACCAACAAAATGTTAGACATGGCCCTAGAGAGGTGGTTCCCATTTCTGTTACAAAAACAGAAAATTTACCTGGTTTGAGCACATATCAGCCCTGCCACACTGGGAATTATTTAATCCTTCTAAGGGTTAATTTTCTTTGCAGTAGAAGGTCATCTGCATTTCCCTTTCTCACACTAGTTGTAAGATTACTAGGGGGAAAAATGTAAAGGTACTACCTGAACTAAAATATGCTGTGTGGATGCGACAAATTCATTATCGAATCACAGACCCTGATGAACAGCTAAGCCTTTGCCGTGTGTGCACGTGTATGTGTGCTTGTGTGCATAGATGTGTGTAGTGTGGCTGTAACTACTGAATAAATAGCATTTCCACAGCTTCACACACAGACACACACACACACAAAAAAAAACACGCTCTCTATCTCTCTCACACATGCGCTCTCTCTCTCTCTCTCTCTCTCTCTCTCATTGATCTCTAACTTCGATGGAGAAAGTACTTTAAGGAGCTTGTTGATTTGCAACGTGCTTCCTACGTGATGTCCCCCATCAACCACCAGAGCAGCAAGACAATAATGGACTTTGACAGGCTCCGAGTCAAAGTTGTCTGGACCGCTCAATACCGAACTCAGCTCTGTATGTACCTTCTCATGCCCAAACGCAAATGTTCCTGACAGTATGTGCTACTGGCTCTGAATGGTTCTGCAGAATGCACGAGCTCTGTTAGACTCTGCCTCCTTCGAAATCCAAGATCCCGAAATCAGTAACCAGAGAGTCATGCTATCCTTCTCCCCTGCAAGCCTATATCCCTTCAACCCACCAGAGTTGCCATGACTACTCAAACCCTCCTGTCCCAACAGTACTGCCACTTCCTGAACTCAAGCCTTTGTCACTTCGTAATTCCAACATCAGAGAAACCTGAACCCGAAATCTAATGTCTGATCACACATACTCACGTGAGAATTTGTCAGCTCCCTTGCAAAACTGAGTGTTCATCTCATCGTATTTAGAGAAAACTCTGTTCCCAGCTTTGTCTCTTCAGGCTTTTGGCGCTTCTTCCCTGTGTGTATGTTCTGATCTAGCTGCACCAAAACATTACTTAAGCTTCTTTGCCAGTTTCCTTTTTGTTCTTGCTCACACGCTTTCTTCACTCTAGTCCTATGCAGCTAAGCTCTCTGCAGCTCTAGCTATGGGGCTACATGCTTTACCCAAACCACTCTCATTTAATATTTAACACAATCAACTGTGCAGTGCAGCATATATAATTTTTATTTCCACTTTGTATGTAGAGAAAATAGAAGTTAAGAATATTGTTTATCAAACTCACAGACGTAATAGTAGTTAAACTAGTATTGGAATCTAAGCCAGTATATTCCAGCAATCATGAGCATTATCCCCAACATTAAACTTTTGCCATATTTCTGTTGTTGTACTCATTTAGCTGTGCTTTAAATGGTAGTTGTGGGTATTGTGATTTGTAAGAGCCTTGAGCTGGCTATGAATTTTTGAGAACAATCTGTGTCTTCATCTCTTTAACTACTACGTTGGCACGGGTAAAATCTAGAAGTGACAAGACACTAAACAGTAAGGGTGACACGGCAAGCGGGGCAAAGGATGGGATCCTGTGAGGACATGTGTACACACCTCACAAACACACAAAACACATACACACAGCATTTTCAAAAGTAACCAATAATCTAACAAGTGAAGACAGAAGAAAAAGAACATGAGCAATGATACGCTGCCTGAGACACTAGAGAAATGTTAGGAGTCTCTTCTGGAATCCACCCTGCAGCCTGACAGCCTGACAGAAATGAGGTTCACCCCTCTGGTAGAAGAAGACACCATGAATGCACAGGCATGAAAGACATTCTGCTCAGGGATCTTGCCCAGAATAGATCGTGTCTCCACTTGCTACATAATTGTGCATCTGTCAATTAAGTCACCTGTCTTTCTCATATATAATTGGGACAGTAATGTATGACTTGTGTTTGGAAGTCAATATTTAAGACATAACTTAGGATTTAAACCAAATCCCGGTACCAATGAGAAACCTACAGGTGCTGGACTGGTGATGGGGTTTATCTGTGTATGTATTGATTGCTGCTTCACTCTTTCAAAAAATGAGTACTTTGCACTTCCAGCAGCTGTGCTAGATCCTAGAGATAGATCAGAGGCAGGTGCTGCTGTGTCTTAAAATATAAATATAAAATATAAATAACATTTGTTATTGCTAGATATGTTTATTGTTTAGGATTTACTTCCCCCAGGGAGATGTAAGTTTAATGAATTCAGGGTCTTTTGGCTTGACTTTAATATGATGTTCAGCATCAGAATTATGGCAGAAAATGCTTATAAGTAATTCTAAGATAATGCATGGGTCTTCAAATTATGTTTTTGTGAAGGACTCTTCCTTTTCTAGCTCCTGATAGCTTTTGAGTAACAGATATCGCTTTATTATCTTTATTTATTAACTGATTCTACCCTCAAAGTGACCTGTTTAATCTGGTCAAACCAATTACGCCTATATCATCAGAGGTTTGGAAGTGCTTTTCCCACTCAAAAATTGATGGTTCGCCCTAAGAAATGGCTCATATTTTATTCCATTTATGTCAACAATGAAGGAAGGAGCTACCTTTGCATGTCAGACACACATGCAGAAAGCACTCAAGGGAGTCTCCACTGTATACCACACGGAGATGTGAGTGTACTTATTTACTGAAACTTGGAAGGAACTGAGAAGGTGAGATAAAAATTCTGATGAGGGGTCGTAGGGGAGAAGGCGGGACACTGATGTGACCGTGTTACAAATTCCACAAAGCCTAATTGGCGCAGTGACATCAAGAGGCTTCAAGTCGGTGAGCTGAAGTCCTGAGCTGGAGCTGGAGCACACAGGGGAAAATCAGAGACGTAAAGAATGGAGACTGAGCTCATTTTCTCATCTGAAAGTCAAGACGCGTAACACCTGACAAAACATGGAATACAGAGAACATGGCTACCAGAAAACCAGGGTATCCATTACGCCTCGATCATGCTCTATTCTCGTGACCTGGACAAAGTAAATTAACCTTCTAACACCCCAAATAAAACTGGTAGTAGCCCTGCCTCAGGAGCCGTTACAAAGATGAAATGAAATAATAAATGGGAAGCTTCTGGAACATGTAAGGTGCTTTCTAAAGGTTGTGTCTTTAATGTTCTCACTGACTAAAAAATTGTTTCTTTCTGACTTTGTTTTTGATAACCTTAAAAAAAGACACCTTTTCTTTCTATAGTTTATAAAGTCTCTTAATTGAAGGCACAACACAAAATTAAACCCAGGTAGAGGCAGAAAATATTTAGTATTCAGAGTTCACAGAAGACGAGCTAAGTGCTTTCAAAGGTGAGCATGTTGAAGTACTAGCAGTAACTAAAAGGTGCTGGGCACTTGTCAGGCTTTGAGTGGCATGCCACCCCCAGGGATTTTCCAGCTCTTCGTCGCCCCCTCCTCCATATGAAGAGTCAATGTTTTTCCAGGACATAAAAAAGACTTTGCTGGGGCTGGAGAGATGGCTCAGAGGTTAAGAGCGCTGACTGCTCTTCCGGAGGTCCTGAGTTCAATTCCCAGCCACCCACATGGTGGTTCACAACCACCTGTAATGAGATCAGGCGCCCTCTTCTGGCCTGCAGGCATACATGGAGGTTGAACACTGTGTACATAATAAATAATCTTTGAAAAAAAAGACTTTGCTGCCTCCTCCTCCTGCCCTCCCAAAAAAGAGGAAGCTGGATATCAGAGGTGTTTCTGCCAACCAAAAAGAAAATGTAAAAAGCCTGGATCTTTTAGTAGAGAAGAGCAGAGAGTTTCTACTTTAAAGGACAGACAAACAGATAATGTAACAAGAAGCTCAAACCTCAGGTGTGGAAATACAAGTTATGTTCTGCTTTTGATCTGTGACCTGAGAGCAGCAGGAAGATAAGGAATCCCCCTCGCCACCTGAGGTGGAAATAACGAACCGTCGGTGTAGGTAAAGAAAAGCCTCCACTGTCATTCCCAAAGCCAAAGACTCTCCCTTGGTACTGGAGGTGTCACGGTGACCAGGGAAAGCATACTGTAGATGATTACAGCAGGAAGGAATAATTCACAGTTGACCGGGGGAAAGGGCAGAGTGACGGTGGAACAGGTCAGGAGAATGCCTGGGCCTAGACCCTAGGTGGTCCTGTCACCTCTCACACGCTTGTCCATGTCAGGGATCAGACAAAACCACATTCCCAATTAGATAAGAAGAAAGAAGATCCAGAGGACAGGCAAAGGCCTCGCTTTCTGAGCCAGCACCTTCCACCTTGCAGCCCTAGGCAGCGACAGCCCCATACCACATACTTGGAGAAATGCAGGAAGGATGGCAATTAACAGAGGGGAATTACCCAAAGAGACCAGGCCATGCAAAAGCTGTAACCTAAACCAGAGTCAATCAACTTAAGTCCAGTAATTCCAAAAGTAAAAGTTGCTCAGTCTTCCTCTGCCATCCCTCTATTCAGCTTCATGGTAGACAATTTGTTTAAGGAAGAAAAAAACAGTAATAAAAACAGATAAAAATAAAATAAATAAAAATATGATAATCATATATTTTTTGAGTAATAGTATAAATTTTGACCCCAGAACATATACAGTGTATCATCTGTTCTCTGCAGTGGGTCTGTGACATAACACTGTTACTATATATAATTTAACATAGTTCCTGAGTTTAAATTAAGTATTATATAATTTATTTTATTCACTTTGAAAAATATGAAAAAAAATGTTTTTGGCATACAGATGGGCTAATTTCATGTATGCCCTGGGAATGAGCCTTAGTAGTTATTAACAAAGTCAAGATGCATGCAACTAGAATTATAAACAGGGAAGCAAAAGACAGCAATAACATAACATTTGGTTCAATTGAATCCAATCAAATAAGTTGTTACTGAGCGCCTGGTTCATGAAGGGTACTTGGCTAAATAGTGGGATTAGAAAAAGGTCTGAGACAAGGCCCCCAGAACTCAGAAATCTGTGTTCTTGTAGAAAACACACAGCTTTTCTATCCAAACTTACCTGGCTATGACTCCTAGCTGTCTGGTGGTGATAAGTTTCACTCAAACTCTAAGCTGCAAATTTCTTTCTTTAAAATACTCAATGATAGCCGGGCGGTGGTGGCGCACGCCTTTAATCCCAGCACTTGGGAAGCAGAGGCAGGTGGATCTCTGTGAGTTCGAGACCAGCCTGGTCTACAAGAGCTAGTTCCAGGACAGGCTCCAAAACCACAGAGAAACCCTGTCTCGAAAAACCAAAAAAAAAAAAAAAAAAAAAGTACTCAATGATATTCTACTATACATGACTTGAAAGGTTGCTAGGAATTTCAGAAACCCATACATGTTAACCATCAATCTTAACAATTGAGAAAAAAGAATACAAGGAATGTCCCTGCAACAGAAATAGATGGTCAGAATGGAGTTGCTGTTGTGGACTTAAAACCCTTTGGAGAAGAAAGAGAATAAGGCAGATAAAATTCATTGACAAAATGGCAAAAATGGTAGTTTTTCAATCATCAAATAAATGTTGTCCAACTAGGAAAGTCAAGACAATATTTATCAAACCAAATGTATTGCTATATTAACCAGTCCTAATCATTCCAGGAGGACATAGCTTTCTTACTTTATACCTAAGTAAATAGAGTCTCGCGAAAGATTAAACTTTTTTCAAGGTCACACAGAGAGCAGTAGCAATATTAGCATTGCATCTATGACCCTCTGGCCCCTATACCCGCATTCTGTCTGCTGTCCCCAGCCCTTGTGAAGACATCCATCATAAAGAGGGTCTTGGAGATGATGCTAACAAACACCTTGTAGCATGAGGGTGCCTAAAAGAATAAGCTGTACATAGCAAAATATGAAAGGACCCTCTCCCTTGGCAAACCCATGAATTCAGCAGGCTGTAAAAATATATGAGGCCAGAAAGTTGGAAGCACCCTGGGTCAGTCTGAATGGAACTAACTTTTGTCCAAATTCCTTTTTGACTATTAGTCAGTTGGTGCTTTTGTAGGATCTTTCTCAAAGCATAAAACTCAATAAAGTATATTTATAGTAATTTCTTAAATACTGTGAAGCTATTTCTTCTGAATAAAACATTCCCTCATGGCAGGAGGCTACCTAAGTGCCAGAAAGTAAACACAATTCAGAAATATTAGGAAGTTCCTGTAACTTGTAAGGTATGTAAGGCGCCTCCCCATGGTTTTACATCTAGCAGTAATTGCTGGAGAGAGGAGATTGCCAAGTCAGAGTTCAAGGGATACAGCCTTCTTTAGTCCCGGTCTGTGCTGGGATGGACTTTGTGGTGATAGAGCTGCCTTTGATTCTCCCGTGCTCCTGCAAGTAACCCTGGCAGCTCATTGGTTCACTAAGGCAGGCCTGAGTGGAATAGTTGCTTTCCTTTGTCATGTGCACCTTATCAGAAGTGAACAGACATTTGTTTATATCTCCCCAAGAAAACTCACAGAAACCCTACCAATGGCATCTTATGAGCCCTCCCACCATGGTACCTTCTCCTGGATACAGACTTCTATGCTCTCTTCTTCTTAAAGCCACATTTCCAGAGACTAATACGATGACCCAAGCAACGGAGCATGAGTAAAGCAGGTGAAAAGTACCAATATGTCCTTCACTCTGCACATCACCTAAATTAATGCAGCCAAACGTGCTGTGTGTTCTGCTTTGATTTTAAGAACCACATGCCGTGTAGTGGCCTGCTTTATGCCAAGTGCTACTTCAGAAATAAATTTGAACTGGCCAAACAAATCAATCCCAGCATTTTCTAATGTCTTTCAAAGATTAGCCAATCAGAAGGCTTTCTATTCAGACGCAACCAGAGTTTAAAAGGTTTGGAAATCCATCATAGCTCCTAAGTAGACATGACAGCCAAAATGTTTTCCTTTCAGTGATTCATAAGGGACAGAAGAACAAATCCATCCTCCCTCCGTGTGGAGGCCTTTTCTTTATCATCACATCTCACTCTGTTTGCATCACAACCTGAACGCAACTTCTAAGAGCACATTCTCCGGGAAAGAAAACAAATTAGAACGGGCAGCTCACCCAAAAAGGAGAAGCTCATATCCCGATCACCGTTGTGCAAAGGAGAAAAAGAAGAGAATAAATAACAGCTGGCTCCGGGTGGCTAGTTTTGTGTTTCTGAACTGAAGCTTTGTGGGGAGATTTTGTCAGGGTTTGTTAAGTGACTTCAATACGTTAGAAATCCCCCACTTACAATGACTATAACTTCTTCTCAGGACACTGCCTGAATAGCAGTGTCTAGTGGAGGTTTCTACCTGCCTCCCCCGAAAAGCACAGAACACTAGCACTGTGCAGACCAAAGGCCTCCTGATCTCTAAGCACAAGGAAAATGGAGGCGCCTAAATTGGACTGCAAATCCTTAATAGCAAGATGGAATGTGACAAACGGGTGAATAATAAGGCTGTTTAACCTCCCCAAAACACCGAGAACCATATATGGAGGGTCTTTTCCCTCATATTAGAAATTACAAAACACGAGTAATATTCTATAACCAGGTCAGGCATGCACTGATTTTTCTCTGAGATGCAGATTTCAGGAGTTAAACCCTGATAGAATGGCCATGCATGACCAGAAAATGATCAAATATTGGGAACGCCAAGAAAAATAAGGTAGTTTCCTGATCTCAAAGATCTCTGAATCAGAGAGTGGGATAAACCGATAAATGATAGATCGTACAATGGCAATGGCCAGGTGCTGCTGGGGTAGCTTGGTTGGACAGTAGTGCTTAGCACAGTGGGCACTGGGTTCAGTCTTCAACACCCTGCCCTCCCCTGAAAAGGGAAGGTTAGAATAGAAGGGAAATAGCTGTATCTTGTTCTATGATTTGTTCGGAGACAAGAAAGCTATCCCTGGCTCTCCCTCATCAACAACTTGAGCCAGCTGGTTGCTCTCAAATAAACCTACAGATTGGAGTGAAACTACAACCCTTTCTATTACTTTCTTGAAAATCTTCCAAGCTGCACTTCCCATATCCATATCCCTACAGTGGTGCACTGTACAGACCTCAGCACAATTCATTGTGTGCACTCTCGGCTCTACATAGGCTGCTTCCCAAGAAAGAGAGCCAAATGCCACAGCACATGCTTCAAAAAAAAATCTCTGCAGCTCTTGAATTATTCAGAATGCTATTAAAATGAGACTCACGATTCACAGGGCAAATTAATTTTAATTTTTAAACAGGCAACATTTTTAACTGTTCATTTCCTTGAAATGTATCCATCCTGGCATTTTTATCATCTGAAGAGTAAGTAAAGATTGCGGAGCAAAGAGGGAAAAAAATTGGCGTGCTCCTATTCTGGGACTCCAACGTCCAAGAAGGAATCTGCCAGTGTGAGAAAAGCCCCTTCTGCTGTTCTTAGAGGACACGTATCCTGAAAACCCAGTGTGGGTCTAAAATTCCAGGCCTAAAATTCTTCTCTCCCTCTGCTTTTGTCACATTGAGAGGGGGACAACCATCTGAAACCCCAGTGTCTCCAGCTGTAACCCTCTAAGTGCAGCGTTTTCCACACTAAGACTCCAGGAAGACAGATGCCTGTGCCGCTGACCCCCAAGAACAACACTCCTCTTCTGAACTATCCTTTGTGTTCCCAGCACCAAACCTGTGATGCCTCAGTCAGGCCTTACTGTCTTCATCCGAGTTTATATGGAATTTCTCATCTCTGTACTCTACGACTTGAAGTATCCTTCGAATATCCAGGAATAAAATAAAATCCTCACTGTTGCCTAAGCTTTATCATGCAGATGCCTACTGTTTCTAAGCCTCCTTTGCTTCAGACTCTCAAAAGGCTAAAGCAGCTGTCATGTATAACCCGAGATTGGAAAGGCCAAGGCTTGCTTAGTCCAAGACTCCAAATACTATCTTGACATCCTGGTAGAAATCAAGAAGGTTCTCAGGTACGCATCTGAATTGCCTCTCTCTTCTTGGCTTTCCTGGTTACCGAGAATCATAAATAAATAAATAAATAAATAAATAAATAAACAAATTTTTAGCATTTCTCACAATAAACTACCTTTCTCATGGTTTATCAGCATCATGATTTCAGAGGTAGACCCTATGAAGAAGAAAGGAATCATCTCTTTCAGAGTTTCTGCTTGGGCTCTCTACCCTGGCGGTATTTCTGGACCCTGGGGTTTCCTTACCCCCTGTAAACTGGAACTCTCATTCCCTCATGTATCAGAAACTCACACTCACCAAAGATCCTCCCTGCTTCACCACAAGACTCAACTTCTCAAACAGAGAGCCCCAGTACCCAGAGAATGACTGTGCTCATTCCTATCCCACCCCCATGCACAGCCATTTCTCCATCTGAGACCCTGGCATTATCTATGCCCAGTCCACCATTTCTCTTAGTGGATGCTTTCCCTACAGATGACTCTACTTCCTGGCCCTTCTTTCCTTATGACTGTCTCTGTCTCGGGACTTTCTTCTCTCCATCCGCACAGTCCGAGGGATTTCAAACTGCAAATGCCATCATTCACCTTCTAGAAAGTATCCATATTCCAATTCTATCCTTATTCTTTGCTACTCTTTCTGCTCCATTCTCAAACCATGTGTTCCAATGATGCTATAAGGCTGACGTCCCCTATACTGCAGCCCACTGTGAGTTTGGTGAATGCCACAAGACACACATACACACAGAGGGGGAGAAAGAGCAATCTCCAGTTAAGGAAAGCCTAATCATTTTTCAAGTCTAGCCCAAGAATAGCGCCTTCATAAAGTCTCCCATTGTTTTCCCAGGAGTTTGGCATTCATCTTCAGGCTCCTACATTTTGGGGCTGTTTGGTTTGCTTTTGTTAATCAACGTTCTCAAATTATAGCCTATCCCACCTCATTTTTTCACTTGCGGACTCCCAACTTTTCCAACTACATTTCTTGTTTCCTAGGAGAAAGAGGCTGTGTGTGACTCATCTTTGAAATCCAGTGAGGATTTATGAGCCATTCAGCAAACGAATTAGTTGAAAACAAAGTTTAATAATTAATCTCAAGAAATAAAAGTGTAGCTTATATTTTACTCTGCATTCTCTTAATAGCTTTTTTCCTAAAAAGCCAGTCTCCTGAATTCTTGAAAAATTTACATTTATTCATTTATTTATTCAAGGTGTATGTGCCTGTGCCTAGGTGTGTGTATTTGTACCACATGTGTGCATATGCCCAGGGAGGCCAAAAGAGGACATTAAATTCCCTGGAACTAGACTTAAAGGCTGTTGTGAGGCAAGTGCAAGTGCTAAGAACCAAATCTTGATGTTTTTCAAAAGCAACAAGTATTCTCAAATCATCTCTTCAGCCCGCTGAGTATTTTTTATGTCACTTATAAACACATCTCTATAGGAAAAAAGACATACCGACTAGCTGTAGTCCTACTTTCAACTACATAGCAGTCATATTTCACGTAAATTAATAATCCAGCATTATTATGTTTATGTCAATCATCTGTGGACATGGCTAATGTATGTTAGTTCTCATGGGGTTGATAATCTTTGGGTAGTTTAATAAAATGCTTTTTGGTCCAATGATAATAAGAACAACCTTTAAAGTCTATGTAAAAATCAACTAGTCAACTTCTGTCTTTAAGGAATTGATTTTAATTGTAATTAAAATTGTGAGGCTAAAACCATTGAGATTTACGTTTGGTAACTGAGCAGTAATGGGCTGACATGGATGATGAGTTACAAATTCACAAGACTGCTGCTGTGAGCCTACATAAATGAACTCAGCTGGGGCTTAGCCCAAATGACCTGGTTTGTGGCATGAGCATCCTAATAAATCCTGATTTCTACCTGACTGCACTGTTTGCTGAAGCATAGACAGCGAGGGCTGAGCGGTAGAGGGGACTGCATGCCTAGCATATGAACCGCCTCAGGCTCAATTTCTTTCTCTTAGCGAAGAGAAACACACAAAAAACAAAAGACATCCAAGTACGGCCACGCCCATCATTTACCCAATGGAAAAACTTCTCTTGAGATTTGCATATTGTGATGTTGTGCCTGCCGTGTCTCTCACACGTTTGAGCTCACTTTCTTCAGTGAGTAGGAAATATCCAGGCGCCAAAGTCGCTTTGGCTAAAATAAAAATGTTCAACAAACTAAGCTGAACAGAATTCACCTAAACAAAGAACACTCACTCAGAACCAAAAGATGCTCAGAAGAAATCACCCTGAAGCATGAACAGGAATGTCTGCAGAATGAGCCTAGAAGCAGCAGTGATCTGACTGGACCTGGTAGAGAAATAACCTAGCTGGTTAAGCGAGACATCAGCTTTATTTGAGAACAGTGTGATCAGGTGCACACCTTATTTGGGCATGGTATAATAAGTGGTTGGCAAAGCACAGGTAGAAGTGACTGACTGAAACCTGGTATAGCGGTTAACATTGACTGCCAACTCGACTGGACCTAGGGGCACCTAGGAGACAAGCCTCTGGGCATGCCTGTTAGGGATTTCTAAATTATGTCAGTATCTTGGCATGCCCTCGAGGGATATCTAGAAATTCTGGATGGCAACATTTCGTGGGTTGTGTCCAAGCCTGAGAACATGGAGAAGACAGACTGAGCACCAGCAAGCAACCTCTATTCTACCTGTGACCATCCTAATTGCACGCGCAACATAACCAGCTGTCTCAAGCTCTTGCAACTGTGACTTCTCCACCACAGTGGACTGTACTCCCAAGCTATGAGCCAAAATAAATCCAAAATAAATCTTTCCTTCTTTAAATTGCTTTTTTAAGGGTATTTTTTTTTTGCAGGGCAAAAACTGGGAACTTGCGGGTGAGGTGGCATGGGGCAAAGGGGAAATGGGATGAGAAATATGAGAAGGGGAGGATGGGAGGAGCTCGGGGGATTGGGATGGTTGGGATATAGGAAGGATGGATACGGGAGCAGCGAAGTATATATCCTATCTAAGGGAGCCATCTTAGGGTTGGCAAGAGACTTGACTCTTGAGGGGTTCGCAGGTGTCCAGGAATATGTCCCCAGATGGTACCTTGGGCAACTAAGGAGAGGGAACCTGAAATGACCCTATCCTATACTGATGAATATCTTGCATATCACCTTTTAAGGGTATTTTATCACAGCAAGTAGCCAAGATACCTGGCTATAAATACATTCCTACGCTAGGTTCCAATTTGTCTTTATACTATGTAATTCAAACTGCATTTTGTTGTGTAAGAACTCACAATAGAGCTGGCCGGTGGTGGCGCACGCCTTTAATCCCAGCACTCGGGAGGCAGAGGCAGGCGGATCTCTGGGAGTTCGAGGCCAGCCTGGTCTACAAGAGCTAGTTCCAGGACAGGAACCAAAAGCTACGGAGAAACCCTGTCTCGAAAAAGAAAAAAAAAAAAAGAACTCACAGTAGAGACACAACCTTTGACCAAGGCCCTCTGTTGATTTAATAAGACTATTGACGATACTGGAGTAAATAAACATAGTCTTGTCTTCAAACAATAACACGGCCTGGTGGGAGAGACGCAGACTTACATAAAGACATAGGCAATGTTGACAAGGAATTGTGGTAATACAGGAAAAAACTATCTATACATAGAGCAGTGGCTCTGTATGTTTCAGGAAGGCTTTACAGATATGTCAGCTGAGCCTAAAAAAAAAAAAAGAAAAAAAAAAGAAGAGTTTTTCAGACAGGGAAGGGTGCTTCAGATGAGATGAATGTAATGGGTAGAATATTAAACACCGAAAGAGCTCTGACTTGAGGGAGAAAGCTTTATGCAGGAATGAGAGGAACAGCATGTCTGGTTCCGCTGAAGCATTTATTGGATACTTTAATACCTATAATCACTACTGCAAACATTAGCTCACTTGTTATCTATAATGCCGATACAGTGTAGCTTTTCTAGGCCAAAATGTTACCCAGGTACCTCCGCAGTTTGGGATACTGTCTTTTTACGAAATCAAGTTTACTTTCTTGTGTGTAACTGCTAAATCCAATTTTAAAAAGACACTCCTCTTCAGAGGCCCCAATTCTCAAAGGTACTCTTCAGTGAAAGGCAATCTGAACCTCCCATGCTAATGGGTTGGAAGAATTAATACTGTCAAAATCACTCTACTGCCAAAAGCAGCCTACAGATTCAATGCAATCCCTATCAAAATTCCAAAATTAAGAAAAAAATCTTAAAATGCATATGGAAACAAAAAATCCTGCAATTGCCAAAGTAATTGTAAGCAAAAAGAATAACATCAGGCTTCCCGTTATTAAACAGCATTGTGGTCATAATTAGGTGTAGTGTGGGCACTGAAATAAATCGATGGAACAAAATAAAGGACTTAAGCCCATGGAGCTACAGCAGTCAGATTTCTTCTGTGAAGAGATCAAAAATATACATTGGAGAAAAGACAACTTTTTCCACGAATGATGCTAGGAAAGCTGGGTATCCACATGCAAACGCGTGAAACAATATATCTCATTCAGAATGTCAATTAGCTCCAGATGAATCAAAGACGATCACATAAGGCCTAACACACTAAAACTGATACAGGAAACCATAGGGAATATGCTTTACTTCCTATTTAGTTAACGGTGAGATACATAAGACTGTTCTCAGTAGGAATCATTAGAGCCACTGGGAATTACTGCCAACAACTCCCAAATGGGACCTCAGGAAACGAACCTTCACAAAAAGGGAAACAATCACCAGAGTGAAGAAACAGCCTACAGGTGGATAAAATTTCTTTGTAGTCGTACATCTTACAGTGAAATTCTCAAATTTAAGGTAACCACACTTTCAGAAACACTAAATTTTATTGGCTGAGGTCCTGCTCGTAGCCTAAAAGTGAATGTATGAACTCCCTTCAAATTTATCAGCCTCTTCTTTGGCAAGGGAGCTACATATCTAGGAGTGTAATTTGTGATATTAAATACTGTTTGGTGAAATTGAAGAAGCTCAAATTGCTACAAAGTACTCCCGTAATGTACCTCACAGGTTAGGCAGCACTGGTTAAAGCCCACCCAACACTCTCTGTTTACCCCCGAACCTCAAGAATTGATCCTCTCAAAGAGAAAGGTATCCTTTGTGCCCAATAGAAAGGACTCTATCACATTCTCCTAATAATTAGTAGACAATAAAATTCCAAGGGGTTTGATGCACCTCTCATAATTTAAAAGTCACAAAATATCCCCAGAAGGCAGATAACTCTTTGAAACTAGAGAGCTTGAGCTGAGAGTTCTTAAATCTTCTAGAAGCAAATGACCTTTATAAAGAGAACACTAAGCGAGGTTTTTAGATCAAGTAGTCAGTGGTAAAATTAATTACACAGCTTGCACCCGAGATCTTTGTAACTTGACCATAGAAATACCCAGAAGTAGACTATTATATGATCATTGTCTACCACTCTTATTTTGGCTTTTGACAGTTTCTTGTCACTATTCACCAGAGATTTTTGATAATATTTCCCAGTAGAGCCTTCTTGAAAAGATCTTTTTGAATATACACCATTCGTTCTATGTATAATTAACCAGGTCTTCTGGAATATTCTTACAGATTTAGTTTTTCCCTAAATTGCACTGACTTGGATTTGTCTTACATCACCAATCCTTCAGATGAAGGTCTGATAATTCATCTAAGTATTCAAAGAGTCACTACATGAGACCCTTGTAGTACCTAACCCATACCCACAGTGTTAACTTCAGACTAGGTGTGAAAATCCTCTTGAATTGAACAAGACTGAAAGAGTTCTATACACAGTATGTTTTTTTCTATGTGAATAATCTAGATATTTTAGAGCCATAAACATCAAAATGGATTATTATGACCAACAAAAGAAGAGGATAAGAGGGGCATTGGGTGTTCAGTGTGATCAAATGCACTGTATGCATGTGTGAAATGTCATAATGAAATTTTACACATATAATGCAATCTAATAAAAAGCAAATACCTTTAATCCCAGCACTCAGGAACAGAGGCAGGCAAATCTCTCTTTCTACATTTTGGATTTTTTTTTTCTTACATTAGTATCTCTGCCTCCATTGTAGAAGTGAGAAACTGACATTTCTAGGCTCCTTGAAACGAGGATGTAGGCACACGACTACAAAGTCACTAAAGAATTGAAGAAGATACCCTTTGAAACCATAACAAATATACACATATATATATATAAGAAAATATCTAGAGAAACCAATAAAGTATATTGAATAAATAATACAATGTCTAAATTAGTAGAGAAACAAAAACAAAGTAAGAGAAGGACAAAATATTCAGTCCAAAGATTAAAAGAAGAAATAGAAAACTCAGCACGACGGAAAGCATAACAGTAGATGGTGTAGGTCAGTCTACACAGCCTCCTAATCACGAGTGTAAATCAGACTGTCTTGAGCATGATAAATTGGAATTAGGTGAATTCACAAGTTAAAAGAGAGCCTCAGACTAAATAAAAACACAACCTTGTAACTGCATACTATTTTCAAAAGGTACCTGTCAAAATTTAACAGTTTGAAAGTCAAGTGATGGAAAACTTACATGCAACATATTTCTCTAAGAGAATGCTGCTGTAATACGTGAATAGTCAGCAAAAAAGATAATGCTAAAAGGTAAGGAGATTTATTTTCCTTTTTTTGGATTTTTATTGTTTTATTGAACTATACATTTTTCTCCTGTCCCCTCTTTTCCTCCCCTCTTTGCTTCTACCCTCTCCCCTGACCTCCATGCTCCCAATTTACTCAGGAGATTCTATCTTTTTCACCTTCCTATGTAGATCCCTATATGTCTCTCTCTTAGAGTCCTCTTTGTTGTTTAGTTTCTCTGGGGTTGTGTCCTGTAGGCTGTAGCTATAAATACAATCATATACATATTCTGGTTAATTTATGTTTGTGATACCACAAAGCACAACTTCGTTTATACTTATCCACTTAACACATCTGAATAAGTCATTATATATTAATATGTTAAGATTTTCCTTCCCCTTACCTTACATTTAGTATGTGAGTGTTATTATAGAAATTAGTGGAGTCATAACTAAATCTCAACATATATCTATTTACCTCCCTCTTCCCAGCCCTGAAAGAGTCGTTCAGAAATCCTGGACTTGAGAAGTTCTGAAGCCATAGCCTACTGAGTAACTGTGATCCCATGCCAGGGTGCCCATCCCACTTAAGTTTATAGACATTTACAGTGTTTGCCTCTTACTTTAAAAAAAAAAAAAAACTAAAATCAAACTGTAATTATGTGTATGTCATCATATATATATATATATATGTTTTCTCTATGATTAATTTCTAGGAAGGAATTACATGGTTGAAGAGTGTGTATGTGTGTATTTACATGTATATAAGTATATATGTATATATATATAATTTGCCTGCTGAGAGAGTATATACACTATTATAATTCTGTGTTATATTATGTTACATTGCCATCTTGCCCTCCAAAGAGATACTAGGACTCATTCTGGCAAAAGAATATCTGTTTTTCCACAGTCTTGCCAACATTATGGAATTTCTGGATTTTAGCCTGTCTACTAGCAACACAGTATTTCGGAGAGCTTTTTTGTTTGCACTGTAAGTCGGCTGGCTGTCTTTTCACCTGCTCGAATATCTGTTTATCCCTTTGCTCATTTTTTACAGGTTTGCTGGTCTCATTGATAGTAGACCAGCAATATATATATATACTCTTTATATAAGAAATAAATCTTTTATAACAGAAATTGTGATTAAATATGTGACTTTTAGTAGTGAAAAAAAAGAATTGAAGAACAAATGAGGAGTGGTTGGAGGCTGTGGTACTTGGAGAACAGAATCTCCATAAGTTTCTGTGATGAACGTTCTCAGTTCTTCTCTGACTAACACTAGAGTACACAGGAAAAAAAAAGGAAAGGATTGATAGAAAATCTTTAATTTTCAAATAGACTTCTTGAAACATCAGCTTCCCAATAAAGTGATGCCAAGGCAACCATAAGGCCCTTAGATTGACCAGAAATAATCATAACTATTCAGCATTAATTCCAAAATAAGACTATCCACTCATTTCGACCTCAGAGTTACCAAATCTTTTTCATTGAAACACATTGGTCCCAGATAAGCAGCAGAAGTAGTTCATGAAACCGCACTGATAATGACTGACCTTTAAGATAGCTCAGAAATGGTTAAGAGAGAAAAAGAAAAATCTAGTTATCGAGAACCTCCAACATCGAATTAATAATCACTGTGCCTGTCATTTATATGCTCTCATTATCCCCAAATTATCCAGTATATAAATACTAATATCTTTGTTTTCCAAATAAAGTTTAAAAGGTGGAGAATTCCCAAATAATCTGTTAATAGCAATCCCTGTGGTAGAAAGATTTTAATATCTCATCCTCCCAATAACAAACTACATCAGTCTTCCAAACTGAAGAGGAAAGCAGAAAAGCTAGGATATGGTAGAGACAAAATATCAATCTCGGTTCAACTGATGTTACATAAGTAATTCCGACATTTGTGTTTTACACGATCACTTACATGTAGTTTTTAATATTAGTGATATTTCAGTTAAACTCTGGCTAGGTATAAATACATTTCCTTTAAATTCTAACACTCTACCTTCTAAATTCCTTTGAGAATACTAGATACACCCATGTACTTAATAATAAAAAATACATGGTAGAGTTGATACCCTTGGGCATTCCTATAGACTCAATTCAAGACTGAATACATATTTATTCAGGACTATATTGAAACTACACAGGAAGTAAAATAACAGATTGCATTGAACCTAATCTGAAAATGTTCTTCATTTTCCATGCTAATTAAATGCAAATGAGATCCAGTTGGTAGTTTATTAATTTGCCTTAACTGTATTTTATAAATATGTACTAAGTAGTCTTAAGTCAACACTTTGCTAGAAATAAAAGAATGACTGATATACAGAAAAACCACACAATCAGTTTTTACTTCCTAACTCAAGTACAATGTCCTAGAGTGACACATTGATTTGCATTAACATAAAATACGAGTAATATGAGATTTCACAGAGATGCCTGCAGCACGGGTTCCTGACTGAACAGCCTTCATTTCAGCTCGAAGATTACTTCAATACAAGATCCAAGAATACCAGAAATAAAAAAGACCTCTATTAACACTTTTGTAGATAACAAAGCATGATGCTCAAAACAAGGTTTCCTAAATTCAGCATTTCATAAACTCACATATCCACTATTGATAATTATGTATATCCAAGTTTGTAGAAGTGCTTAAAATATAAGTGGCATTCTCTCAGCATTAAGGTTAGCTAACTACTATATTGAAATATCTTTCAATCATACTTATTTAAAACTGGTTTCTCCTCAAAACACTTTTTTGTGAGTTTCTTTATGAAGAAGATGGAGACAGAGAAGGAGTAGGAGGATGAAGAGGAGAAGCCTGAGAGAAAGAGGAGAAAGGAGACGGAAATGGAGCAAGGGTGACTTCACTGAGAAACACCTCCTCTAGACTCAGATATCTTAGTTCCCAGTTAGTAGTAATGTTTCAGGAAGTAGCCTAGCCTTCCTAGAGGAAGTATATCCCCGGGAGCAGAGGCTGAGAGTTCACAGCCTTCTTTCAAGGTGCATTGTCTGTTTTGTAGAGGTGTGACCTCTCCACTCCTGCTCCTGAGACCAGGATATGGCACTCGCTACCCTGCCTCCATATCCTACTAACCATTCTCCATCCCTCTGGAACTATAATCCTCAAACAAACCCTTTCTTCCATAAGCAGCCCTTGGTCATGGTGTTATATCATAGCAAAAGGAAAGTGACCACTATATCCTTCTCCATGACATAACGCAGGTACAAATGGAAATTTCCAAACAGGCAATTAATCTGCTTCTATCATCAGCACCTACAAAAGGATATGGTACATCTGTCTCTCAATACACTTTAATCATGATCAAGTTCACACCACTTTTAGCAAAAAGAATGTTCAAAGGAACATTATTCAATTCTGGAGAAAAACGAAATTATGCAATTTCTAGGTAAATGGATGATCTGGGAATAATCCTTCTGAGCAAGGTAACCAAGGCCCAGAAGGACAAACATCGCATGGTAAAGTACTGATTCAGGAGAGCCTAGCACACTGTGGGTAGTACCACCCCTGGGCAGTGGGCCAGGTTATATAAGGAAGGCTAGGTGAGCAGGCCAGAGCAAGTCAGTACGCAGTGTTTTTCCACGGTCTCTGTTTCAGTTCCTGTCTCCTACTTCTTGCCTGGCTTCTCTCAATGATAAGCTGAAACTTAAGCCCCAAAACCCCTACCCTAAAAAAAAAAGTAACCTGGTTTATAAACGATAGAGACTGTTAATAATATCTTTGTATGAAATTCTCTTGAATTGTGCACTGAATTTTTTTGTCATTTTTTATACTGCAGTATATGTTTGTAATGTGCAATGAAGCATCTTCATTATTCCCCACAATGGGTTCATGTGTGAAGCTTGCTACTTTTTCTTGCCTAAAACAAATATTTAGGAGGTTACTAAACAAATCAAACATATTTTATAACTTTTATAGCAATACAGCAGTTCATTTATAACAGTGGTAAGGTAACATATGCCATGATCTGTATATCTTTAGTTTTATGCATATACGTATCTTCATGTTCTATATAACAGAACTTTCTATAATTGGGAACAATATGTATTGTTTCTTACCTTTAGGAAATATTGGAAATCATGAGCCTATGGAAATTTCTATTAACAGTTACTAAGCATATCTGTAGGAATGAAAAATCTGGAAAAAGTCAAACCCAAAATGTTAATCATGGAATTGCTTATACTGATGACAAAAATGCAAATAAGCAGTTCAATTAATCAGCCTTTTGGAGATGATGAAGTAAACTGTGATCTCAATTTAGTGCAATCATTAAAATTTTGGTTTTGAACACTATTCAAAATGCAGATCAAACACTAATTGAACAAAACTGAATATAAAATATAATGTGGATTTTTAGAACAATGAACTAAAATTAAATATACCTGAAACATGCTAACTAATAATAGCATTATTAGTTATTATAGCATTATTATATGACAATAATAAAAGCATAGAGATCAATGCAAGCTCATTGAGATCCTTTATATTCAAATTAACATACACTCATATCCAAAGAGACTCAGAAATACAGGCCATCTCTAGCAAAGAGAAAGTCAAGAAATAAATATATCTTTAAATATGTAAGTCTTCTAAAATATAACGAAGCGACAACTCGGTGTTTCTCAGTGATGGAAACCAGAAAGAATAAAGAGGATCTATAGAAAGGTTGGTACGTTGCCAAGAGCATGTTTAGTGAGGGACTCTAACGAAAATAGGGAGGGAAAGTTATGTTCCTTATCCCAGTTGGTGGTAAGGAAGTGCTAGAGAGAAAGACAAATTAGTAGTAAATATTTGTTAGGTATGCTTTAGGAGGGCAAAAGATATCTGTCTTCCTCATCATTCCTTAGAAACTCTCAATAAACACACACTGAATGAATGGAGAAATTCTACACTTAACGGGCAAACCAAACTGTGTGAGAAAACTGTGAGAAATTTGTTCAACTCATCCTGGGAATTCAAAGGAAAGATTTCTAAGGAGGTTTGATTGAACAGAATGAGATTTCAGCAAAGTGACTCACTACAAAACAGCCAAATGAATGAGTCCAAACTGACAAAGACAATAGATTTGGGAGGAGGGGGTTAAAAGGGTTTGGTGGGTGATGGTTATTTTATATGGCTCAGTTTCACACTGCATACTAGAGACTGACTGGTAATAAAAAATATAAGATATGCGGAAGTCAAATCCTGCAAACCATATGTGATATCCCATTCTATGGGGTTTGGGCATTTTGCTACAGAAAGGACTCTGTATGTATGACAAAATGAAGATCATTATCTCTTTTGTTCAGGACACCATGCTTAGATAAGTACCAATTCCTAAAATAACTTCATTGGCAATTTGGAAGTATACGCCTTTTTCTGTGCTACTGAGAACAACCATTTGCTCCGTTTGCAGAATATCATTAGATACACAGACGTATAATCCACTACAACTCACACAACTACAGCAACAGCACAACACACCATCCTGGACACCAGATGAGAAGATATCCCTTCCTGGCGGCTGCTTCTGCATCAACAGAGATCAGGTGATCCACAGGATGAAAGAGCATCGCTATCTATTCATACAGTCATGCAGTCAGAATTGAAATTCTAACACACGAGAGAAAAGGCTAGCAGAATGAGTCATCTGAACATAGCTGTAAAATATAAGGAAAACAGGGCTAGATTCTCCAGGTCTTCTGATTATCCTAAGTCTCAACTATTCACAATAGACGAGTTCCCAGATTAATATACAATGCTCACCCACAGATGAATGGATAAAGAAGCGTGTTAAACACATACAATGAGCTTAGTCAGCCATAAATGAGAACAATTGGTATTACTTGCAGAGCAAAAGCAGAACGGAATGCCACCATGTTAGGGAAAACAAGTCAGACTCAGAAAGACAAGAATCCAGTGTTTTCTCTCATATAAGTTGAGGTGAAAAGAAAAAGGACACCATGCCAGATTATTTTATGTCAACTTGACACAATCTGAAAGGAGGGAACCTCAATTGAGAAAATGCCTCCATAAGATCCAGCTGTAGGGCATTTTCTTAATTAGTGCTTATGGGGGAAGGCCAGTTCATTGTGGGTGGTGTCATACCTGGGCTAGTGGTCCTGGGTTTTATAAGAAAAAAAGCTGAGCAAGCCAGTCAGTTGTACCCCTCTGTGGCCTCCAAGGCGATTGCCTCTGAGCTTCTGCCCTGTTTGAGTTCTTGCCCTGACTTCCTTCAATGATAAACAGCAATATGGACATGGAAGCCAAATAAACTTTTCCTCCTCAACTTGCTTTTTGGTCACGGTGTTTCATCATAGCAATAGAAACCCAAACTAATACAAACATTAAAGAAAATGGACTTATTAGGAATGTGGAAAAGGATAAAGAGAAAGAGAGTGGGAATAGTTATTAAACAGAGTGAATGAAATCAAGGAATATATGTATACATATGTGTAGGAAGAAGCCACTTGTTCGTTCCTGGCTGCCCAGACCAGGAAATAATCACACAGAAACTATATTATTTGCAGCACTGTTTGGTCAATAGCTTGAGCGTATTTCTGGCTTACTCTTATATCTTAAACTAACCCATCTCCATTAATCTGTGTATCACCATGTGGTTGTGGCTTACTGGTAAGGTTCTGATGAGTCTGTCTCTGGCAGAGGCTACATGGCTTCTCACTGACTTCACACTTTCTTTCTTCCAGCATTCAGTTGAATTTTCCCTGCCTATCTCTATTCTGCTTTATCGCAGGCCGAAATGGCATTCACATATACAGAAGTACTTCCCACATTGCATATGTGTGTGTATATACATAAATACATATATCTCAGAAGTTTAAGTTCTTGTTTGCTATTCTGTTGTAGGTAGGTAAATACTGAATGCAAAGGGTTTCATGGTTTCATGGTGACATTTAGCTCTCTCTACCTCTCTCTCTCTCTCTCTCTCTCTCTTCTTTCAGCAGAGTGTGGTAAATATTTAATGCAATAGGTTTAATGGTGACATTTATGTGTGTGTGTGTGTGTGTGTGTGTACTTTGTAGATAGAAAGATAGGTAGGTAGGTACGTAGGTAGGTAGGTAGACATATATCACAGACTAAACAACTATGAAGAGTAACAAACAAAAACTCATACTATAGAATGAAATATAAGATATTCTGGTTTATAGGGACTTAACAGGTCCCACACTTGGTCTCTAAAGAGAGAGAGGAGCAGGGAAAGAGAGCAGAGTTTCTATAGATCTAGGTGTGTGATGGATATTTATATTATTTAATCCTCAAGTCAATAATTTAAGTACGTATTGCTATTTCAATTTTCTAACAAGCTAAAACTCAATGGGATTAATTTTCTCAAACTCATAGAAAATACTTCAGGGTACTTCACACACAACCTTTAATTTTCTATCTCCCACATTATAAACAAGGTGAAGAACTATAGACAGATCATGCACCATGAGACCAAATACAAACTTCTTCAGCTTTATAGACTCGGGATTTCTCTATGTTTCAGCTAGTTCATATGTAAAACTATGGATAATATTGTTCACTTCAGTCAACACAATGCATTTTTCACATAATAAATAGACAAGCTTAGAAAGTTAGAAAGCAAAATTCATAAAGAAAAGGCAGAAATAAACCAAAAATAACTAAACAAGACCTGGTTCTCACAAGATTTGTACATAATTGTGAGCCATTCTATTTAATTCTGGAAATGAGTATTATGTTTATATTACACACAAGGGTCTCTAAAAAATGAAATATATTTAAAACTAGTCTCTTATTTTAAATCCATCTATTCTCTAAAAACTCATTAAGATTTTTTGGGCTTAGATGTAAGAACTAAACACAAATCAAAACAGAACTTTTATCATAGACTGTGATTTATAATTTGGCATGTCAATCCACATTTGTACAATGAGTCCCTTAATAGAAATTTTAGTCTACAATGCCTACCTGTGTGCCCATAGGTTGGCTAATAAATCCTCCAAGGAACCAGGAAGAGGGAAGCAAGGAGAGGTAGCAGAGAAAGGGAAGAGTAAGAAGTCAGATGCCCTACAAAGATGCACAGCATGCATTAGCTTTCTATTGCTGTGGCAAATACCTACAGAAAGACAGCCTCATGGAGGTGAAGCTGATTTGTGCTCCGCGTTTCCAAAGTTTCACTGTATGTTTGCTTTTAACCTGAGGCGAGGCAACATAGCGATGGAAGCCTGAGTACTTCAAAGCAGCTCAAGTCAGAAGGACCAGAATGCAGAACAACCAGAAGGGAAGCAGGACAAGAGGTATCCTCGAAGGCATATGTGACCTCCTGCCTCCAATCAGACCTCACCTCTTAACTGTCGCTTCAGCTACAAACCCATTCATGAACTGAGCATTGGCAAAGTTAGTGTCCTCATCAACCGATCACCACACCACCAGCAGAGGGGACCAAGCCTTCCAGAGCCTTCATGTGGAATCTTCATTGTCACACAGTAACAGAATGTTTGGGAATGAAAATATTGTGGTATTTGAGTTATACGATATTTTAGGGATAGTTAGGACTTGCTCTTACCTATTGCCAGTGTTCAATGAATGAGTGCATGCATGAATGGCTTAGAAGCAGGAATAAGTCTTCAGGCTCATTGTGGGAATTTGGAAATGTCATTTACCTAGCCTATTCCCAGGCTGCCTACTATGCTATAACCATAGCATATATAAAATAAAGCATGAGACCATGGCAGAAAATGTTTCCTGCTAACATTTTCATTTCCAAATTAATTTTGTGAGTTTATTGTCCAAAACATATAAAACAGAGCAATTTTATACTTTGCTAACCCTCACATGATAATCCATGCTACCTTCCAGCTCCATGAGGATAATTTGCAGTACTGGAAAGGCCAGAGTTGTAGGCTCCACAACTTTTTACAATATCTAAGACTCGTTAACCATGTTCTACTGGGAAAAATGTACCTAATATCTGTTAAATGACACATTTTTATGTCCCAGAAAACTAAGAAGAACTGTCCAGTAAAAACCAAGAGGTTGAGAAGTTACACGAGTAACTTTCTTTAACATCTTTTCTGAGCTAACAATTTAGATGCTCCGCTTCATTTCCGCCTTATTAAGAAAAACTACTTTTCATTCGTTGCACTGTGAAGAGATGGATCCTAATACCTTTGAACCTAATAACATTTAGTAGGTATTCTCGCCCCTGTACTTGTTCAGTGGTGAGAGCACCATCTAAAAATGAGAGTGAGCAAGAGGAGAGGATGAGATGGCTTGATTTAAATGCAGCCCGGGCACAGTATCAGGATTATGGAACAAAGGATAAGTTTGCAGAGGGAAAGGGAGGGAAGGTCGAAGTGAGGAGCCAGTTGAAGAAGAAGGAAATAAGAAAATAATGTAGTAGAAACAGCAATTTTTGAAAGAAATTATTTAGCTTATTGACATATTTTCTGTATGAAACACTGGGTTGAACATTGAAGATGCTGAGAGAAGTGAACCCCTGTCCCTGTCTAAGCAATGTGCTGTGTTCTATGGAGACAAATCTATAAGCAGATGTTCTCAGTTTCATAAAAGGTCTTTTTGGAGGCAGAGCCCCACATGCCAAGATTCTCTACAGTCAAGTACATTCATTTTAACATATTCACTACTGTTTTGATTTTCAGAATTTTCTAAGTCAGTGTCTGAAATTTTGCCTTTGATGAGTGACGTTGCATTCCTATTGTCCCATTCTCTGACAGGAATGGAGGGTAGTTTCTGAGAAACTCATGACTCTGACTGCCCAGTCCCACTTGCTAAAGCAAAGGGCAGTTCCTTTCAAAGCCTTCAGAATTTTTCTTTATATTTTATCTGCAGTATAATGTAATTGTATCCTTTTAGAGGGCAAAATACTATATCACGGAGAGTCTTAGATGTGTGTCACAACAGAATTTTTAAAAAAAAATATTAACAAAAAAGTGTTATGCAAAACTGAATTTTTATTCTTAATAGAAATCCCTAAGATTTTCTTTAATAAATAAACTATAAACTAATATTTTATAATTTAATAGTGGCTGTTAGTACAGTAAGAAGCCAAAATATTTCCGGAATAAATGTATGAGGAGAGATTAAAAACAGACTCCTTTGTAGCTTTTTGCATGTTAGGAACTGAAAAAGAACAGACTTCTTCAAGTAAATTCCAGTAGTGTCATTTATTTCACCCTGATTTTTGCATAAATTGTATGGCTTTACTGAGTTTCTGCTTCCTATTTGGTAATTATAGCTACATCTAAGGACTGCTGAGAGTAACAAGCATTTAGAGGTTTTCTCTCAGTACATGTACCGTAGGGGATACGTACATGTTTATTATTTGTTACTACTTAGTCCTTTTCCAAAAGACAAGTATAATAAAGAGTCTGTCCCCTTTACAGCTCTTAGTTATTTTGTTAAAATTCACCTCAAAGTTAGTTTTGGCGTTTCTTTCATTTGTTGTGTAAGCTAAGCTCATTTGTTCCACGTCTTTATGAACGTCTCTTCCTCATCCTGCGTGGCTTCAACTTTTAAGTTCTCTCACTTTCTGGATTCCAGCAATGGCCTTTTGACCAGTGTTTCACCCATTTTCTATATTCTAATGATATTCTGAAAAAAATCAAATCTGATCCCCTGATGAATTTATGGTCCTTTTTAAAAATCCTTACTGACTAGTTGACTTCCCATAATGCCATGGTAGCTCTCAACTGTTTGAGATGCCTGATAAGTTTCATTTATCATCTGAACCACATTCACTCACCAGGTTCATTGCTCAATATCCCCCCTCAATCCCCAATACCCTTGAAATCCATATTTTACTCCTGGTTGTTCGGCAGGTCAATGCTTGACTCCACCAACTCCAATTGTTTCTTATACAATTGATTTCCTCTATCCAAATCAATCTTCCCACTCAACCTCAATCGGCTAATTCCTTCTTCCACTTCTAGATGATGGGCTTTGGTTTCCAGATGATATTTGATAAATCTTTGCTGATATCTCCTTTCGGCCTGAACTGACATTTTTTTCCTCTGTAGTCCCAAAAATATATGTGCTCCATTATAGTAATAGCATCTTTTGCCTGCTCCAGACAGCAGCTTCCCTAAAGACAATGACAAGTTCTCAATGGCTAAATCCATAGTACTTGAAATAGAATAGATACCCATAAAAGTTTGCTGA
Source organism: Chionomys nivalis (assembly GCF_950005125.1). Lineage (NCBI taxonomy): Eukaryota > Metazoa > Chordata > Mammalia > Rodentia > Cricetidae > Chionomys > Chionomys nivalis. Next base: position 5,806,058 of record NC_080108.1, read on the forward strand.
ATTAACTAAATTAGATTTTTGAATGTTCCTTCCCCCCCAAAAAAAAACACAAAGCATATATGTTTTCTTTTCTTACGGTGTCTTCAGAACAGAAGTGTTTGTGATATGACATCTTGGTTGATAGTAATGTGTATGTATATTTCTATTTTAGGCAGCCATATTATGCATATTTCAGTAATAGCTGCACAAGTCTCCCACACGGAAAGAAGTTTCTCTATAATCATATTTGGTTATATATAATTCACTGATTATAAATTTTATGTGTTGTTTTTTCTATTGTCAGGAATCAAATTAAGGTAAAGAATTCATCTGAAATGAGGTTTCTGGGCCTGACAACTATAAATCCAAAGGTAGGAACACAACTGTCCCAGTCTGAATAATTATCAGAGATTGTAAGCTACCTGAGAAAATGGAGATCTCAATTCACCAACATAGAACGTGACAGATGGTATGAAAGGGAATTCTTGCAGAAGCCAGGGTCTCGAAGTATGTGTATTTTAACAGAAACTTGACTGTCATAGATGATAGCTACCAATACCACAGCTGATGTTTTCCTTCTGTTTTAACTTTTCCTGTTCATTGGAAGATGCTGTGGTTGTAGCATATAAGAAGCATAGTATAAGGTTTAATCTTTGTCTATAATCAAGGACTACTTGAGAAGGAATTTCTCATTACCCACCTCCCACACTCAGTTATCCATGGCTGCCTAGCACACAGGCAGGGATTGGTATCGTAAAACCATGGCACTTCTATTACAAGTCTAAAGGTTTGTAAAACAGGCTAGACTCTGTAGTGGGATTCTGTCTCTAGATTTCTTCTTGTGGTCTCGGGTCAAGTGTGGGTCTCATTCAAAGCAGACGGAATGACTTGTCCCACTCCTCAGGTAACACTCATGTTCCTCCATGCTATAAGCTCATTCTATGTGGAAGTACACATTGCCGTGAGCAGGGAGGGAAGGCAAATCCATCCAAAGTGAAGACACTTCTCAGGTCACTCCTTGGATATTTACTATCTTGTCCAAAACAAGAAGCCACAGCAAAACCCGATGTGAGCATGATTGTTGGGGACTGCAGACCCTCAGACCCTGAATTTTCTAGGACCCCTTGCCTGCTGGAGTAAACAGATTGTTTTTCTGTGCTTGCAGCTGCTCTAAGCACCAGACTCTCTTGAGTTTCTGATGGCAAGAGAGTGGTTTCTGGTGGGTTTGCAGCTGAAAATTCCCGAGAGCTAGGGCATGGCCATCAGTTAAGGAGAGCCCTGTATAAGCTGCCCTGGGACACAATAAAATTGGCCTTCTTGTTTCAAGAGTGACTCATGCCTCTGTGTGTTCTTTAATCTCCAGACCACTGCCTAATTGCGGTTCCAGGTGGTGCAGGCGCCACACACGATAAGACACAAATAAAGGTTCTGAATATAGAAGACTTGAACAAATCAGGGGATCACTGCTGTGATAATCAACTCTACCACTTCTGATATTCCCTTCCATGTAGCGTAAGCTCAGTTGTGCAATACTCCTCGCCTTGCTCATGCTAGGAAGAACAGGAGCCATTTTCCCTCTTGGAAAATTGGGGTAGAAAAATGGAAGCATCATCAGCTAATTTTGATTGTTTGTTTCCTTATTTGGAGTAGATCTGCCCACAGAGAACATTCTACCTGTATCCTCAGAGTTGCCTGCTTCTACTGAATTCAAGAGTTTGATAATAGAAGATACATTTTTTTCTGCAGAAAAAGGCTACATTCGCCAATACTCAGGGTGATAGTTTTAGTATAAACTCTCCCCCACAGGCTTCATGATGAGCACTTGGTACTCAGCTTTGGAAAGTTCTGAAAAACCATAGGAGGTGGAAACTAGTTGGGGAAAGTAGGCCGTGGGAGAAGTACCTCGCGAAGTTATCCCTAATCACAATCCCCTTCCTATTTCTCTGCTTCCCACGTGCCATCATACCAGATATTCTCCCCATCATGAGGGACTTACACCACTAAACCCATGAGCTAAAAATAAATCCTTCTTGTATTTAAGTTACTCTGTCTGACTAACAAACCTCTGGGGTCTTGCTTGCTTACTCTTCTATTTTGTATATTAACTTGTTCAGAATCCAGTCAAAGATGACTCCATAACACATCCCCAGCCCTTGCCAGGCAAAAAGATGGGCAGTAGAATTTTCATGAGAAACTTTCAGTATTGTGCCAACCTGTCAATTTTTTTTAATCAATTAAATTTTTTCTTTAATAATTTTCTTCATGGGAGCTGGAGAGATGACTAAGCTGTTAAGAGCACTGCTTTCCCTTCCAGAGGACCTGGATTTGATTCCCAACCCCCACACACTGCCTGCCTATAACTTCAGCTCCATAGATTTCAACACCCTCTTCTTGCTTCTGCTGGCATCAAGCATGCACATGGCACACAGACATATCTGTAGGCAAAACACCCAACTACATAATAAAATAAAATAAAATGAAAAATATCAATAACTTAATAATAATTCAATTCAGATAGACAGACAGACAGACAGACAGATAGACAGACAGAGATATATAGTACTCTTACTATTCTCATAGACCCATGATCTTTTATCTCCCTCCCATTCATGGCAAGTCCTGCTCTCCATTGCAAATCCCTTTAACATGGTTTCTTTATACTCTGTTATTCATATAGTTTAGGGTCATCTGAGTGACCATGTGGCTAGAACTACCCAACAAAACGTGCTGTGCTCACCAATGGTCATGTATCTGAAGATACTCTATACCCAGAATCTACTTATACCCAATAATATCTTAGCAGGAAGACAGGGATCCATAAGCCTCTCTCCCATCCAGGGCTGTCTGTTGACAAGCTAAAGACAGACAACTGTAGCTACTGTGAGCTCAGGATTTCAGAAGCTGTCTCACACACAGAGTATGGCATTCACCATCCTTCAACTCCTCTTCTAGCTCTTACATATTTCACTTCCTCCCTCATAATATTCCCTAATTTTTATTCTCAGCATTTGGGTAGCCAAGAGTTGCTGCATTCACCAAAAATTCAGCTCCATGGAGTAACAGTAGAATCTCCATTTGAATAGTAGCGAATGTAAAGAGACCAAACTTATAAGACTTTGCAGCTTCAAGCATAGAGACAACAATACAAAGCTTGAAGAGATCTGGGATCATTATGGAATCAGAATGAAGATAATAAAGCAGAGCATCAAGATGACATGGATTTGCTTTCCTTTATTTTCATATTTTATTAAGTTCAAACCATGAAAGCATCAAGGTGGGAAAAACCTAAAGCAAAGAACCCCAGTAAGGATGACTGGGGCTGTGACGATCAAAGATGGATGGATGATCCATGTAGCTAAAGCACTAGCTAGCTTAATCTAATCTCATCTAATCAATAGGGTCCAGATCCCAGAGACAAACCCTGCCTACGCCCAAGCTAAGAATTCTACAGTACCTGAAATACATGCGAAAGATTGCCGCCATCTTCTTATAACCTATTTAATTGATGCTTCCTCCACTATAGCTGTAAAATTACAAGAATTTATAATCATTTTCTATAGACTGTAAAAGTTATTGTAAACTCTTTCACAGTGAAACATGTCACTCAGTTTAAGTTGAATCCAGGTTTTTTGAACTCATGTCATTATTTGTCTCAGCATATATAATATTTCCTTTAAAAGAGGGTCATTATTATATTTTTATGTACCATTGGAGAAAAGTATTATGTTCTCTCAATGGAATGATGGCCTGTGGTGAAGGCTGTGGCTGGAAATTTCTTGAAGTCATTTGTATTGCTGCTTGAGCAAACATCCAGAGTATCTGCTCACAGAAGTTTTAATGGATGTGACATTAGACTTACAACAGAAAATAGAAATGATAACGTGTTTAGTTATTGATACTTGAAATACTCAAAATATAACATGAATGGAAAAATATTGCTATGAAAAAAATATCTTTTTAGGTCTGAACTTTAAGAAAAATGTAGATAGATTTCTTGGACATTAAAATTAAAACATAATTTCAAAAAGCTGAAATTAAGTGTGCCAGTGAGTTTTAATTCCCTGTAACAAAATATCTGAAAAACTCTGAAGGGAAAAAAATTTGTTTGACTCACAGTTTCAGAGGTTTTAGTCCCATGGTTCCTGGTTTTGTGTTTCTGGCCCTCTATTGAGGTGAAGTGTCAGAAGAAGGGGGCTTGTAATAAAAAAGAGATGCATCTGGGAAGCAGAGAGATACAAAGAGTGGTCCAGGGAAATATATTACCCCATTACACTCCTGTACCAAACTAAACCACATCTCTGCAAGTTTGTATACAAATGAGTGTAGTCATCACTTATGAGCTCACCCATAGACTAATCTACTCACAGCATCAGAGCCCTCGTGAGCCAATCAGCATTTGGGGACAATTCACTCAACTGATAAGTCTTGGACATTTATTTAATTCCTGAACCATAACCTGTGTCTGACTCTTTGGTGTTGGTCAAACTTTTAGTACTGGAATAGATCAAAGCACTTATTAAAAGATTTTAGATTTGTTAGCTTAATGAAAATTAGGAAGATACATAATCAGAGAGCCCTGCTTCTTAAAGACTCTCCTTAGTCTTCATTTTATGGCCTCTTATAACCAACTTCAGAGAATGGAATAGAATGGGAAAATGTAAATAATTAGAATCTCTAATACCTCCCCAGCGCTAGAAATAAGTTGCTTTGGTTCTCTGTCTTTTGCGGTTTATAACAACAAGAGAAAAGATTTCAAAAATCTGTGAGATACAGAAGAATGCCATTTAAATCCTTATTGTTTTCATTATGGATGGGTGTAACCAATCATGGGATATTAGCTTAAAATACTTTGATCTGTTCAGTATTAAAATCCAATATTAACCAACCATATAGTGGTCTTATCGGTCATAGGCACTAAGATAAATTCAATCCAGAGGAAAGTAAAGCAAAATTTTGCACTCTATTCTGAAGTCTCTTGATGTACACAATCAAAATTTGACATTTAATTTAAAGAGCATGGAAGCATGATGGGAAAACTATCTCTGTGTGGATGGTGGAAAGCAGGGCTGCATTGTATTTGACATGTGGATTTGCTCTCCTTGATTTTCATATTTTAATAAGTTCAACTCATGAAAGCATGATGAAAATAGAAAGATCAGCTCTAATCAGGACACGTGGACATTTGAGGATCTTGCATTAAAAAGCAGTTGCCTTCTGAAGTCGTTGAACAAAATGTAAATTAAACAGATGAAATTGCCTAAACCATCACTGATTCCCAAGGGAATGCAATCACGCTTAAATGCCAACACTAAATTAATCAGAGGAACAGAATGTGGAGATGAGAGATTTCATTTTAGGCAGCTTCATGTTTCATTAAAGTACGTGGGCACGGTGGGTCAGGTTAAGACTTTGCAAAGAACGGCTTGAAGAGCAAATGGCAAAGGTTTCCATCTCACAATGTTGTAGCCACAAAGTCTATTCGAACAGAGTGGAAGGGAGATTCCTGTGCAGAGCACACACCAAAGATGACCACTTTCCCCATACGTTGCTTTATTCGCTGGGTAGAATTCTGGGTGGGGGGAGTACTAATGTTTATAGAACTATATGTCTTTCCTCCAAATGACTTAGCTTTAATTTTATGTATTGTAATTATATTATGAGCAATCATGTTCCTCTACACTAACATCGTCTAAAAAGTACATTGAATTGCTAATCAAAACAAGGTATTTAATTTACAACAAGCAGAGAAAGAGCTTAGACAGGATGGTGAGGGGACAAAACATTTTCACAATTCATATATTTGTTCAACATGTATTTTGATGGACTATCTGGGCTGCATACAGTCCAGATGTATGTCATGTTCAGCACATGTTCAAATATGCATGTGAATGCGTGCACACATGTGAGCGCACATGTACACACACACAAGACAAAATCTTTAAAATTAAAAGTCAAATTAGGTAGCAAAGCAGAATATAATACTGGGAAGAAAATGGGATATTAAGGAACAGAATACATGACTGAGGGAAGGTGAGAAACCATGACATCACAGCAAGTATGACAGAGCAGACCTCTCTGGGAATGGGAGTAGAGTCGCCCAGGAACATACGGATCTCATACTTAGAGTGCAATCATTCTAGACATAAAGAACAGTCAGTTCAGTAGACCTTGGGCAGGAACGTCTTTTGCAGGCTTGTGAAAGAGTAAAGAAACCAACGCATCAAAACAGAGAAGAGAGCAGAGCAGCAGGAGATGCAACCGGAAAAGTGGTGTAAGATTCCATGGAATCTGCTAGGTCGTTTTACAGATTTTGATTTTTACTCTAGGTAAAAAGGAGCACATGTTCCATGATTGAGTTGTGTTGGGAGCTGTGAACTCCCCAGATCCTGAATTTCTGGTAAACAACTTGTAATGCTTGTAGCTGCTCTGAGCCCGAGACCCTAGGGAGTTCTTGATGGCAGAGGAGTGGTTTCTGGTGGGTTTGGCTGGGGCATGGCTATCAGTTAAGGATCCCTATATAAGCTGCCCCCAGACACATAGAGGGGGCATTCCTGTTTCAAGGATGACTCATGTCTCTGTCCATGAGTCTTTGCGTGTTTCAATCTCCAGCCCCTTGCCCGGTTCACGAACTGTAAGGTAGCACATGGAGCGCAGAGAGGCGTGGTGTGCTACAGAGCAGAAAAGTAAACACAAACCAGTTTCTCTAGCTACTTTCCTGAAAATACATTAATGGAGAATGAGACAAAGACGGAAGCAGAGATCCTAGTTAGGAGACTTGGAGTGAGTCCAGGGAAAGTTGCTGGCAGAGTATAAAATTGATGATGACTCTGGATTTATTTTGAAGGTAAAATCAACGTGGTTTCCTGTTGTACTCAACATGGGATGTAAGAAAGAGGTGAGTCAAAGAAGACTTGAAGGTATTTGGAACAGCAGAGATATCATCAACTTGAATGAGGAACTCTACACAAAGTCTGAAGTTGGAGAAGGTAAATTGAATTTTGTCCAAGCTGAATTTGAAATGTGTTTGAGGAAACAACTCGATATGCCATTTTAGAATAGAAGACATAGGTCTGGAGATACAACTCAACATACATGTGGTAATGGAAAGATTCTCTACAACTAGAACTCTCTAAGACTTCCTAAGAAGTCTTACACAGTTTTCTAGCTTTCACTTCTTCATTTCTGGCCTTCATTCTAAACATTGCAACCTGTTGACTGAGGTTTCTCTCCCACCCAGTACTGCAGTCATTCAGTCCCAAAGAAACACACAGAGGTCTACATTAATTACAAAGCCATTGGCCTATTAGCTCAGGCTTCTTATTAACTCTTTCTTACACGTTATATTAACCCATTATTCTTGTCTGTCTTAGCCACGTGGCTTGGTAACTTTTTCATTGAGGCAGTCACATCTTGCTTGATCTGGCTTCCTCTGTGTCTGGGTGATGACTGCAGACTGAAACTTTCTTCTTCCCAGAATTCTCATTGCTCCACCTCTACTTCCTGCCTGGTTGCCTCACCTATAGTTCCTGCTACTGGCCAAACAGCATTTATTTAAAATACAAGTGACAGGGTACAGACCATTGTCCCACAGCAGCAACCTGCCTATTAAAGCCAGTTACAAATCCTCCATTTTCACTTGCACCATACTCCATTGCTCTGTTCAAAAAATGATCCACTAGAGATGTACTTTCAGTTTGGAAAGAGGTATTCTATTAATTGTGTCACAAGCAGAAGTAAAAGAACTCATAGCAATCAGCAGATAGACAGAAGAACATAAAATTAAGTAATTTAACCATCCAGTAGAAGTGATTGGCGAAGCCCCACTGAAACAGGCAGACTGGAGTTCCCAACTGACAGTTCCAGGCAGAGCTTCGTTCCCATAGTGGAATAAGTAATAGTAACAACTCCCAGAAATAGATATACATACTGTGTGTCTATGTGGGGTGTGTGTGTGTTTGTGTTTGTGTGTGTGTGTGTGTGTGTGTGTGTGTGTAATTGAAATAGAATTGTATCACTTCCATTTCTCCCTTCCTGGAACTCCTGCTATGCCCCCACTCTCAAGTTGATAGTTTCTTTTCCTTTGATTATTATTACATTCAGATGTGTGTGTGTGTGCACGCACACAAATATATATAAACACAACCTGATGGGACTATTTTTGCTGTTGGTGTGTGTATGATCTCAAGGCTGACCACTCCGCATTGAGAAAATAAGGGAGCACATCCCTGGGAAAGGCTAATTCTCCTCCAGCAGTAGGACATTTGTTCTTCTTGCTCTCCATCATCAAAACAGGGAGACAGCCTATCACAGGACAAGTAGTCTCAGAGGACATTTTCGCTAAACATACATGAGATGGGGGTTTCCTCTTTCTCCCAGAGTCTACTCCAAACAAGCACAAACAGTATATGATAATTTACTAATGTAATTTACATTATATTTGCTGCACAGTGTAACCTATTTATTGTATCCCCCTTATTTACATGTCACAAGCTTTGGGATAAAGATTAATTCTAGGTTTTTTATCAAAGTCCCTAATGCCTAACACAAAGTCTAATATAGCAGCTACATTAATTTAATATGTTGAATCAAGCTGAATTTATTAAAATATAGTCTTTTAAATGACAAGAAGAAGAGGAAACTATTTTAATTGTTCTAATAGAGTTCAGGCTAGAACTGGTAAATGATAAAGAAGTTTTTATCACATATGAATGCATCCCTCAGTTGGGGAGCATACAAAATCAGTAGATTTAAAGTGGATTTACAGTCAGATCACCTGGCTCAAATCCCAGGTCCACATCTCATGTACTTAGGAACTCACAGCCTCACCTGAGCACGCCAGGCTTTGGTTACTGTATCAGGAGAGAAAGAAAAAAGCATCTTTCCCATCAGATCACAGAGCTGTTGTGAGGCTGAAGGATGCAATAAAGGGCAAAGTGTTTTGATTCTGACTATACCATTCTAGCCCAGTTTATCAACACAGGTTTATGGTGGCTTTCCTGAAATCTGATTTGTGTACTTCTCTTCCTAGTGTGTGAGAGGATGAACAATGATCGTGGGTTGTTGCCAAGGCATCTAGATGCATAAGACCCAGGGATGGTGGGAGGTTCATCCAAAACAACTCCATAGAATGACCCCTTAGGAACAAAATAGTCTTCTAGAATTCAGATGAAGAACAGGAAATTATTAAAGTAAATCAAACTACAGAAAGCATTTATATTACATTATAAACATTGCCACAATTATTTGTGAATTCTTTTCTCAAGTGGTAGAACTTAGTTGCCCACATTTAGTCTTTCTGGGCTCGAGTTTTGCTTTGTGTAACAATAGACCATAATCATGACATGATGTATCTCTCAGCTGGAACCATAAGTTTTGTATACACTCACTTATTCTGTGACTCCTTGCCATAATCGATATATGTAAAATAAGAGTCTCTGGTGAAGAGACCGTGTGGAGCTAAGACAATCTTTCCCATCAACTTTATCTTAGAACACCCAGCCTCTAGCCTTACCTACTGATTACATTTGCATGAGAGAATGCAGGCAAGATCAACAAAGTCGGCTCCAGTCTCTTCCCATCTGATCAACCCCAGACCAAACTGCTGGCCCAGTGATCATGGTTTCAATGCATAGCTGTTGTTGTTGTTTAACTTTTAGTAGTCCTTTCTGGATTTCATATCATGTGTCCCAATCCCCCTTATCTCCTTGTCCCTTCCCAACCATCCTCAGCCCTTGCAACACCCTTCCCCCAAAACAAAACAAAATTTAAGAGAAAAAAAAAAAGACATCCATACAGACTCTGGCTGTGATGGGACCATAAACCCAGACAAGGTCCCAGGCAGCAATTTGAACTTGGATGTCACTATGACCCAAGGTGTTTTTTTTTAATGAAGCTAATGCTGTAAGTAATTTGTTATGTAGCAAGTACTGACTAGTAACAACCACACGAGAGAAGGGAATTCTCACTGGTACGCAAATTGTTCCTATACTTATTCCATCTTAAGAAACTCTAGATTTAGTCTTTGGAAATGTTAGATTTGCTAACCATGGAAACTGGCTTGAGATGGACAAACAAAATTTTTTTACTTTTGAATGTAGAAGCTAAGCTTAGTCATATAAGAAAATCTGAAATGTCTTTTGTTCCTGCTCACAAACACATCCTCTAAAGAAGAGAAGAAATGAACCAGGGAGGTAAGAGCCAGGAGGCAGCTGCAGACTCCCGATGAGCTGAAAGGTTCCTGGGAAGAAATTCAATACTCCATCCTTCAATGACTCACTCCGTTCACTTGGATGGGGACTCAGCACAAACACTAATCTCACAATGTAATGAAGCAGAGCCCATTTTCTGCCTACCCGGTGGAAAGTGAAATTGCAATCCTCCTGCATTGTAAATCAAAATGTCTCTCCAACCTCAGCTGCTAACAACAAATGTATAATTTCTATTTTGCCACCATCTCTTTAGAGTTCATGCATTAACAGACTTATTTATATAATATTCTGATTCTTTCAAATTCATTATCAAGACTTCCCAGAGCCTGCTGTGCTTCCTTGTCTAAATAGATTTTTGTAAGTAATGAAGTTTAGGTTATTTTTTTTTTAAATCTAGAAGTCTAAATGTTGAGGTACCTAGAAACAGAACTTTAAATGTACATTAATTTTAAAAACCTTATTTTCAAGTAACTCTGATTCTAGGAATAATATTTGCTTGTAAGCAACAACAACAATAAAAAATACAAAAAAATTAAGATAATATGTGAAAAATGTCTTCAAGACAATGTTGGAGATTCATAAGTGTAGACATGAGCATGCTGACTTTGACATATTTGTTCATCTTAAGGCTTAACAAAACTGACCTTCAAATCAGAAAATGATCCATCACCTTCGGCCCCCAAAATGTGTCAGAAGTAGCTTATCCTGCTGGTACTGATTTATTCCTACTGCAAGGGACTTTCCTGGGGATCTTTATTTGTTTTATTTTGTTTTGTTCTTTTTTTTCATTTGTTTTGTTTTGTTTTCCTAAGTAGGAACTGGAGAGCTGACTCAGCAATTGAGAATATTGGATGCTCTTGTGGAGGAAAGAAAACATGGTACATTTACACAATTGAGTATTTCTCAGTTGTTTAACAAAAAAGATAAGGAATTTTCAATTAAATGGACACAACTAGGAAAAAAACATCCTGAGTGAGGGAACCCAGACTCAGAAAGACAAATACAGTATGTACTCACTTATAAGTGGATGTTAGCTCTTAAGTAAATGATAATCAAGCTACAATACATACACAGACCCAGAGAGGGTAGGTAAAGGGGACAGCTCTAGGAGGAAAGTATGAATCTATCTGGGAAGGGAAAATAAAACAGATTCTGCAGGTAGACTGGAGGTGGGGTAGAGAGGGAGTTGGAGGTATCAGAGGGATGGAGGGAGAGACAGCTAGAATTGGGGTGCTTTAGACTGGAGGTGGGGGGACAGAACTAAAGGAAGGAAGAAAGGAAGATAGATGATGGATGGATGGATGGATGGATGGATGGATGGATGGATGGATGGATGGATGGATTAATAGACAGACAGGTAGACAGATGAATGGATGAATGGATGGACAGACAGATTCATTCTATCGGTTTTGTTTCTCTAGAGAACCCTGACTACTACCAATGTTTATTGACTGGCTGAGGTATTGAGATTAACAAGACAAGCACAGCAGAAAAGAGTACTTTATTATATTAGATAAAATTCAAGCTAGTCAAAGCATGAAGTAGAAATCTTCAGAACAACCCCCCTTTGTGACTGAAAAGTGAGAATCTCCTGACTCATCAATGCTTCGTTGCTGTTTATGCAAAAGTCAACATTTAGGATATATTAATAAAAATTACTCTTTTAACACTTCATTTACCCAATGTTACTAGATCCTTAGACACCAGCAAGAAATCCCTGAGTATGCTCAATCTGATTATCAGTAAGTCAGGTCACAATCAGAGAGAGTGGAGGAGGTGTGCAACCTTGGTATCTCCAAAGTTGTTCACCTGTCACATCCCATGGGTTTTAACTTGCTCATCCCATGCTAGAAACCACAGAAATGTGTCAGTTCTCAATTCCTAAACACTGCAGATTAGTCTGTGACTATATTCTGTCCTTCCCTAAACTCCTGGCTTTGGTCAACTTTAGAAATTATTTAGTATTGCTCTTCTGTGTATCCCTAGAAAACAGTGAATGAGCTTTCTGAGGACCTTATATTCTCCCCCACTAGGTTATTACAGATTTCAGGAGTCAGCATTTTATCAGCAGGCCATTTTCTGACTATTTCACATGCCACAAGGACACAGAGCCAGTTCCTGTTAGTACTCAGGATCTCCAGTGAGTCCTGACCAAATGACTGCCAGCTAATCTACGTGTTAGTTCCTGCTGTTTTGCAAGGAATAATTGGCTTACTAAATGCCAGGTAATCTACTCCATTATGACAGCACATCATGATAAGTATTCTATGTCTGGTGGTTCATTTAATACTCATGTAAGTAAGAAGATGTGTGTGTGTGTGTGTGTGTGTGTGTGTGTGTGCGCGCGCGCGCGCGCGCGCGCGCGCGCGCGCAAAATGCTGGGCACTGAACATAGCAGACAAGTACCCTACCAACTGAGCTCAATCCCCAGTCCTTTAGTACTATTTTATAGAGATGAAAACTGAGGTGCAGAGAAGTATGATATCATAAATGAAATACAAGTCTCCCAGACTCTTATAATTTTTTAAATAGATGCCTAATCAAATTGCTCTAGTATAAATATAAAGATTTGTGCATTTGTGATTCTGTTTTATGACAAAGAATCATTACTTAAAAATATAGACTACTTTCAATTATAAAAATCGGTAAGTGACCTTTCTGCTGAAATGGATACAAACTACTGACATATTTACTGCTGAACTATTTATAAGTTGGAAATGTATGGTAGGTGACAGAGGCAATGCCACATCTATTGCAAGTACATCTTTCCCTGAATGATGCATGAAGAATGACTGAGAAAGGGGTACCCATCTGAAACAATGACTATTGGAGGTGAACCACTACTGTATTCATGCTGACTCGAAGGAAAGATTTGACATGATAGCTATTTTGCCTTCTCTCTTTCCTAAAGCTTCTTCTACACTAAACTTTCCTTTAGCCAAGAGTCTTGTCTCTGACACAATTGAGACAAACACCATGCCTGAATTTCAAGCATGAGAACATAAGACAAGGAACAAGCAGAGGCATTTTCCAGGGACTTGACTGTCATGATCACGAGATTTGACCTTTAAGTTGTAATGTGTCAGAGACGAGCACTGCATGCTATGTAGGAAAGATATCCAGGTACCCCATCTTGAGATTTATTTTGGCATGTTTGTTATTTGTGGGATGTATAAAACACAGGATCCTGCAGAGGGACCTCCTTTGCCTAGTTTAAGAATGATTCTCTTCCTGAGGAAACAGCTGGACATTAAAGGTATTGGTACCTTAAAGTTCTTCCTGGGAATGACACCACTGCTGAAGTCATGGAAGCATCTCTGCAGCTAGGGAAAACTGAAAGTTAAATCATGTGACCCCCCCCCCAAGCACACACCACACATATACACGTTTCTATGCAAATTCCAGATTCTGTAAACAACTGTCTTAAATCAAAGCATATTAATTAGCTTTTCTCCTAATTTAATCAAGGTTCACATTATTTAAAGAGGTGAAAAGGTGACAGTTCTGTTGATCAATGAAGGCCATTGGCAATATTACTTCTGGTGCCACCACTCTGCCATTTGCATCATCCTAATTACGAACAGAGACGAGAGGCTCTGTGTGACTAAAGAAACAAAATTACAACAGAAACATAAAGCTTGAATAAAAGAACCATTAGAAAAATGTGCTCTCGAATGGATGATAAATACCTCACTCATCACTTTTATTGCCGGAGTCAAGTGATTAGCAGATGGTTTGGGCAATTAATTTGCATTCAGCACTTAAGTACCAAGCAGTTAGCATGCACCCAGTGCATTCTCTGGTGCTTTCTCAATCAAATCAATGTGGGTTTAAATAATCGACCCCGCCGTCCTCCTAGAGATCTACCTTAAATTAATCTTTCCCTTCATCACGTTTCAACTTCTCTCTCTTCATCTCTGCTCCTTATTCACTTTTTAAAGAATGTTTTAAATAGTCAAGATGTATTTGGCCGCTCTTCCAGGACAGGGACGTGAGGAGTGAATAATTAGAACATAGCATTTTAGAAATGATTCATCAAAGCCTTTGTAACTGCGTGTAGAGTAGTGTTCCTCAAATGTAGATAGTAAGGTTCAGTCAAGTTCAAACAGAGGAAGTAAAACACTATACAGTGCACACAAATTCTATATCCAAATAGCCAGGGCCTGAAATTTTACCTAAGCAATGGTTTTGTAGCATTTAAAGACCCTCATTAAATTCCTGAAACTTGGTCCTTCAATGGAAAGATATAGACAATTAATACATGTGCGGGTGGTTAATTTAAGGAGCAAATACGGCCAAGAACACAAATTATACAGTACAACAGCACTCCCAACAGCACTCCCATCTCAAATGTCAATTTATATTTCAACCTGACTGAGAACATAACCGCTAAAATATTATGGTTGGCTGTGTCTATGGGTGGCATTTTTGGAAAAGACTTGGATTTGTTCGATAATTTAGCAGTTTTCATAATCCAATGTCTCTCTGCAGCTATTGTTTGTTCATCCGAAATCAAATATATTTTTAAGTAAAATGAAAGAAAATAATTAGACATGATAACAATTAGAAATTTTGAAAGACAGTGACAGCAAATTAAAAAATTCGGTACAGGATTAGAACACAAAGTTGAGGGTCTACATCAAAAAGAAAGAGAGAAAGAGGATATCACAAATCAAATTACTTTCTGATTTAATATAAATACAAATATTAGGGGGCTGGAGAGATGGCTCAGAGGTTAAGAGCACTGACTGCTCTTCCGGAGGTCCTGAGTTCGATTCCCAGCAACCACATGGTGGCTCACAACCATCTGTAATGAGATCTGGTGCCCTCTTCTGGCCTGAGGGCATACATGGAGACTGAACACTGTGTAGATAATAAATCTTTAAAAAAAATAAAAAGAATAGTCAGTGTTCTTAATCCACGAACCCAAGCCCAGCTAGGCTATCCATATTCAAAAAAAAAAATACAAATATTAGGAGTTCCGGAGTAGAAGAACAATAGGCATGAAGGACAGTCTTTAAATAGAATGCATTTCAAAATAGGTTTTTATATTTTTAGGGTGTCTCTAAAATGGTAATTGAAAATAGGCCAATACCAAGTGAAATCAACAAGAAATCTTAGAATTCTGAGAATAAGTAAACACTAGATATTCTATACAAGTTTCATATGTGAATACCCCAAAAGGCACATAGAGGTTTCTTTCAAGGAAAAACTGTGCTCTTGGATAGTTGCGGGTCAACTTGACACAAGCTAAACTCATCTCAAAGGCGGGACCCTCAGTTAGGAAAATACCTACATAAGATTTAGTGGTAGGCAAGCCTGTGAAGTATTTTCCTAATTAGGGACTGATGGGGGAGGTCCAGCCCATTGTGGGTGAGACTCTTCCCAGGCTGGTGGTCCTTGCTTCTACAAGAAAGCAGGCTGAGAAAACCATGGTGGGAGGGGCAGCACTCCACCATGGCCACTAAAACAGCTGCTGCCTCCAGGTTCCTGCTCTGCTTGAGTTGCTGTTCTGACTTCCTTTGATAACAGACAATGCTGTGGAAGCATAAGCTGAATAAGCCCTTTCCTCCCCAGGTTGCTTTGATTATGGTGTTTCAACACAGCTTTGGTAATCCTAAAACAGCAAAACCTCTCAGGGAATCTACAACAGAGATTAAAAGACAGCTTAAAAGTCTACTGGAAAAATTATTTCCCATGGAGAATTCTACACCCAACCTACAGTTAAAATAAACCTTGAGCAAGCTCTGCTAGACCATGACTGTATTAGTACTGTATTGCTTTGAAGAGACACCTTGACTCTGACAAAGGAAACATTTAATTGGAGCTAGCTTAAGGTTTAGAGATGTAGTCCATTATTGTCATGGCGGGCGGTATGGCAATAGGCAGGCAGATATGGTGCTGGAGAAGGAGCTGAGAGTTCTGCATCTTGTTCTGCAGGCAGCAGAAGCAACTGTGTATAGTTTAACCAAAGGAGACCTCAGAGCCCACACCTCCTAAAAGTGCCACTCTCTATTGGGGCCATTTTCTTTCAAACCATCACAGTGGCCACAGAATTTTTGGTTTCCCTAAGACTTGCTGAAATCCTAAGCTCCTATGTTGAAACTCTAGCCCCACCCTCCTCACTGTCATTGCCTAACTCAATCACCCATTATCCTCCGAATCCTAATACCCAAGGCAAGGCGGTTTCTAAAGACGAAATGATCTTATCTGAACAGACAACTCCAAGAAGTAGCTGCATTTAACTTCCCCATTCTCTGAACCCCATATACAAATTCCAAGTGTTCCCTCTTGGAAGGTTTTCCTTTTCCAATGGGACTGTCTGCCCGTCACGGTTTGAAATAAAGAGTTTCTTCTGCTGAGGTTAGACTGGTCTCTTTCTGCCTTCTGTCTCTTTATGTGGCCTCAGAAATCTAACACCTACCAAATCCCCTCTGCCACAGGGTGTAATTAATAATAATCTACTTTCATCTATTATGTGTGAAGATAGAACAAAGCGATTTGTGCTTCAGATTCTTTCCTTCTGGTACACTTTTCCTTGTGGAGTTTTTAGAGAATATATGAACTTTAAATAATACATTAACAAGAATACATTAACAAGAATAATACATAATATTTATAAAGTCATGCATTGATTTATATGTTACATACATTAAATATAAAAATATATATATTTATATATGCCTCCCATACATAAGGAGATTTCCATGGTCGTAGAGAGGAA
The DNA here is from genome assembly GCF_950005125.1 of Chionomys nivalis. Taxonomy (NCBI): domain Eukaryota; kingdom Metazoa; phylum Chordata; class Mammalia; order Rodentia; family Cricetidae; genus Chionomys; species Chionomys nivalis. The sequence continues at coordinate 5,822,969 of NC_080108.1, forward strand.
ATCTCAGGTGACCACTCATAGCAAGCATGGACTTCAGAAGGCAAGAGTCTGAGGTGAACATCTTTAAGAAGATAAAAATTAATACAAGTACCTGATGTGTTTTAATATGTCATAAAGGTGTTTTAACAGGTCAGCCTGGTGTAACTGAGAAATATATAAAATTTAAACAAATAAAAACCAAGACCTTTACGAACTACACACAAAACAATAACTGTTTGGCAAGAAAGGAAAGTCTTTTGTTCTTTATCTCTGAAGAAAAGCTGCCATAATAATAAAAAATAAAGTCTGAAGGGCTGGAGGGGTGTGTGTATGCATGTGTGTGTGTGTGTGTGTGTGTCTGTGTGTACTAGAAAACAGATACATAAAAGGGATCTAAATTCTCACTTTAGAAGAAGCCTCAGAAGTTATGTTCAGAGAGAAGACCCTGGCATGTTGGCAGCATGGTTATTGACAAGACCAAACATTTGGGCTTCAACTTCCAGTTCAAGGGCAAAAGCTATTCCATCATGGAGGAAGCTTCAGAGATCCAAGTCGTTGAGTCCAAGTGTTGAAAAGCCTATAGTTCTAAACTGAAGACAGAATATTAGTGTCCTCGGTTTCCAGATGGAAGATCCATTCTCTCTGAGTCAGCAGCAGTGAATGGGGTGGTGCCTACTCGCATTAGAGAAAACTCTTCCCCATGGAACTGACTCAAAGCAAACACTACCTAGTCTGTAAATACCTTCTAGCCATAGCCAAAGAGGTGTGTGTAGGTTTCAAGATACTCCTTAATCCAGTCAAGTTCGCACTTAACTTAGTCAGTACAAATGGTTTCCACCTAAACCTAGCATGCTTTCAGGGTCAACATCTCAACCTAGGTCATTGTCAGGTACCCAACAAATAAAATCAGAAATCTGTGATTCATTCCACTCTCTTTCTACCCATATCCTGCCAATCATGTAGTCGTTCTATTTAGCCATCTGTATTTCCAGAAAGTTCTTCTCTCCATTCCACAGGTCTTTTTACAACCTGGAGTTCCTTTCTCTTTCCTCATTTTTTTTTTGTTGTTGATTGATCCATTTATTTACCACATCTACAATCTTGTTTGGTGAGGGAAATGCAAATCAAAAGCACAGTAGCTTAATGCCTCATCTCTACTGCATGGTACAAGGTCAGTACAAGGCCTGGCAGTGGTAGCACATGACTTTAACCCAAAGCTCAGGAGGCAGAGGCAGGCAAATCCTTGTGAGGCTGAGGCCAGCCTGGTCTACAGAGAGAGTTCCAGAAAAGCCAGGACTATACCCAGAGAAACTATCTCAAATAAAAACGTGCAGTGCATACATGCTAGTGGTGCCATGCAGAAATGAGAGCCCTGTGCAGTACTGGTAGCAAGGTGAATTTGTACACATATTACGGTTCAAAAAACCAAAAGTAAATTATCATACTCTCATAACAATCTAGCAATTCCGCTACTGGATATAAATACAGAGGAAATGAAATTGAGTCTGTAAAAGAAAGACCAGCTCTGCCATGTTCACTGAAATTTTATTCATGGCAGGCAAAGTCTAGAAACAATATAAGTGCCCATTAATAGATGAATGGATAAAGAAATGTGATATAATTACACAACTGAATAGTACATTCATCCATTAAAAAGAAACCCTGTTATTTGCAACAAGATAGATGAACCTGAAGGAATTTATGTCAGGTAGCATAAGCTTGGTATGGTCACTCGCATATATGGACTCATAAAATGTTGATTTCGTGAAAGGAGACAGCAGAATAATGTCTATCAGAAATTGGGTAACTGGGCGCACGCCTTTAATCCCAGCACTCGGGAGGCAGAGGCAGGCGGATCTCTGGGAGTTCAAGGCCAGCCTGGTCTACAAGAGCTAGTTCCAGGACAAGCACCAAAGCTACAGAGAAACCCTGTCTCGAAAAACCAAAAAAAAAGAAAAAAAAAAGAAAAAAAAAAGAAATTGGGTAACTGGTGAGGTGGTTTCTAGAGATATTGATCAAAAGAAAAAATTTCCATTAGGAGGAATAACGTCTGTACAGCTACTGTACAGTGTGAGCTATATTCAGTAGTTAGTAATTACATTGTATTCTTCAAAAATGCTAAGAGAGTGGATGCAAAATATTATTACCACAAAGATGGTAACTGTTTAAGATAATACATACATTAATTATCTAGATATAATAATTCTATATGTATACTTATTTCAGAACATCATGTTGTATACATTGAATACACATAATTTTATCTATAAATTTTTAAACAAAATACAATGAAATACAAATTAGAGATGGAAAGAAAACATCTCTAGAAATATCAACAAAAAAACTTTTTTGGTCCATTCAAGGCTAGGTTTAGAATACTCTAGGATATTTTTATTACTGCAATTGCCACCATTATGATTATGATTAAATATTAACTGCTGTATTATTAGCTATGTAATGACTATCTCTCAAATGCAAATATGAGTCTCCAAAGGACATGAATAAAATATTTTATTCAACACTATAGAAAACACATACACATACAAAACAAATATTTATTTAATGAATAAATGAACAAATTAATAAAGTATTATGGTGTTCTTATTTCTCATCATATAATTTTGCTAATTTTTTGTTGAAAAGAAGGGCCTTTTGCCATAATAATACAACACTGTCATGAGACAGTGACATTAGCAAGAAAAAGTTCAGTTTGCCTCTGGGCGCGAGGGAGTAAAACCAAAAACAGGAGGTAGAGCATCTTAGTAATCTCAAAAATATCCTTAAAGATGTAAAAATGTGAGCTATAAGAAAGAGATTTGGGGGAAAACATGGAAGACTGAATGAACCCAAAGAGAAATAAAAAGAATACTTGACGCCATGCCCTAGACTGAGGACAGGGACTATGGTGGGCTACAGATAAGATTGGGTTATTTAAATAATATTTAAATGATAAACTACACAACCCAAGTCTTTCCAAATTTTGTGTGCATTATTCCAGAAGTAAGTATATATACTTCTGGAATATTTTTATAGCCTTCTCAGCCAGGAGAACTTTTAGTCTGGGTCCAGTTTCCCTTTCTTATAACTTCAGAAATATTAAATAATTCATCGTTTCCCACAGATGAACAGCATTTTGCCTCCAAAACTGAATACACTGTGTTTGTGCATCAAAGCCTGCTCTTTCTAAATCTAAACATCACTCAGAGCCTGCTCCAAAGGTGAACCTCTCCCAAGGATTCCCCCAAGGTCTTCCAGACAAAGTCAGCTTTGCTCTGGTTCTGAGACCACATTTTTCATCACCCTTAACAGAATGTCAAGCTGATTCTTCTTCCGGTTTACTCTAGTTATAATATTGGGATCATTTTTCATCTTCTAATTTTTAATTAGCATACAACGTATTAGACATCATCATGGCATTTTTCAAGTACAGTTTGCTTTCCTTGGCCTTCAATTCTCCCACCTCTTTTTCCTCCCTTGAGTCCTTCCTCCTCCTCCCACAGTGTCTCTTCCCTCTCATGTCGCATGTGTCCTTTCTGTGTGTGTGTGTGTGTGTGTGTGTGTGTGTGTGTGTGTGTGTGTGTGTGTGATTTACCATGCAGGGGAGGCCAGAAGAAGGTGTCCTGGAGTTACAAGTGATTGTGAGCTGCGCAATGTGGTTCCTGTGAATCTCTGAGAGAGCAGCTTTCCTAAACACTGACGAGACTCTGTAGCCCCTTGCTTCACTTTGTAAAGTATTTGATCCACTTTGAATTGACTTCTGTGCAGGATGAAGGAAATAACTCTAATTTTGTTCTTCTGCAGGGAGATACCCAGTTTTGCCAGCACCATTTGTTAGCTAGGTGACGGTCTACTGCTTGCTTTTTACACATTTGACAGAAATAAAGTAGCTGTGGCATTATAAACTTACTTCTGAGACCTCTATTTTATTCTATTGATCTACCTGTCCATGTTATACCTGTATGAAGCTGCCTTTGTCACTATAGTTCTGTAGTGTAATTTGGGATCAGTTATTTTGATGCCTGCAACTATGCTCTTTACCCTTAAAATGGACTTTGTGTATGTGTGTGTGTGTGCGCGCGCGCGCACGCGTGTGTGTGCATGTGTATGTATTACTGAAATTAGAAAGAGGATCATAAAGAATAAGAGATCTGGAGGGGAATAATATAATGCATGTGGCATAAGAGCAGAAATGGGGCTATTGGAGGGTGAATAGGAGACCTGCATGCGGTGGACTGGGAGATAGGGAGGGCGTCTGGAGAAGGGAATCAACCAGAACAAAGACTACATAAGGATGCCATTTACTGTATGAAGATATTACTGCTTTATATGTTAACTCAAAACTAATTTTAATTTTTATAATAAAAATCATTGCTTTGTATGTTAAATTGATTTAAAAATAAGTTTTAAATAGAACAAGTTTGGATGATTAATTATGGAGCCATTCTAGTTGTAGATATTGAAAAGAGACTCATCTGAAAAGATGGTTTCTATTGGATGCTTCCTTGATTCTCCGAGGTGCAGCTCCATGGAATATAAAATCACCCTGATTAACAGAATTGAATCAACCTGACTTTTAATATTTATATTATGTGAAATCAAAATATAATTACATCATTTTCCCTCTCCTCTTTCTTGCCTCCAACCCTTCCCATGCACCACCACTCACCCTTTGCTCTCGCTCTCCCTCCCAAATTCATGGCCTCTTTTTACTTAATGATTGTTACAGGCACACCTAAGTGTATAAATACAATCTATTCAACCTATATAATCTTATATCTGTGCATGATTTCAGTGCTAACCACTTGATATCAAATGCCCATTTGGGGGCTATTCCCCAGGAAAGACTATTTCTCCTGATCTCAGTATTCTTTGGTTGCCTAGGGTTGAGGCCCTGTGAGATTTCCTCCTTCCATGTTAGCATATCCATTCTTGGAACTGTCTTCTTTTTTAAGATGTACTGACTTATTTAATGTATTTACTTACTTGTATTCATGATTTTCTGAATGTGTTTATGTGCAGTGCAAACATGCAGGAGCCCAAGGAAGCCCGACGAGGGCATGAGATCCCCTAGAACTGGGATTACAGTGGTTTATGTGCCACCAGGTAGCATCTGGGATATAAACTTGGATCCTCTGCAAGACTAATAAGTGCTTTTAAGAGTTGAACAATCTCTGAAGCCCCTAAATTTAGTTCTTATTTTTTAATTAAAAGGATTTTTTTGCATTTTATGTACCAATTACAGTTCCCCTTCCTTCCTCTCAATGTAGGTGATTGCAATAAAATAGTCCCACACTAGCTCAGAATGGAATATAATAAAGGGTTCTTTATATAGAGGTAGACTCACAGATCAACAGTCCTCTGCACGATCAGGGAACAGGAACTGAATCCAGCAGCCAAGGGGGTGTTTACGTTTCTACATCTGTTTATATAGTTCCCAAGGCATGCCCAAAATAAGTCAGCATCTCAAAAGAGTTTCCATAGCACCTCCCCCTTTCATCTAAATAAGAGCATTTTACGATACAGAACTATATAGAGTAAGAACAGATATTAAGAATAAAAATTACAATTACAACCAGCATAAACAATATCAAGCAAGAATCATATGTTAAATATTTTAATAGATATTTTATCCTAAGGAGCCTAAGTCTTGTATCAGAAATGGCTTAGCTAAGTCACGAAAGGAAAGTAACTGTGACTATCTAGCCCTTAACCCCATCAAAGACCTGAGAAGGGAAATAGTATTATTTGAATAAACAGGAAGCGCAATTAGGCAACTTCCAAAATGTGCAATGACAGAGACAACTGGCTACTTGGACAATCACCAAAGTCTCATTGGTAATATTGGAGCAGCCAACTTTGGCTAAGGCCTAGAGAAACTGGCAGCCCATTTTTAGGGGTAGGAAAAATTTTAAAACCATTTTATTCTGTCTTGGCAAGGTTTTTGTTTTGGTTTGGTTTGGTTTTTTTTCTGTTTTGTTTTTTGTTATTTTTTTGTATCTTGCTTGTCCAGTCCGGACACAGTGGATTTTGTCAGTGGTCCAATCACCACAATTCATGCAATGACAATCCACCTGGTTTGTACTTCCAACTCTTTGCTTTCATTCATCTAGAATTCCATTTGTTCAAACATCTACGCACCTGCTGAGCTACCAATTATCTTTTGAGATGCACTTGGACGCCAAAGACTGGTACCAGCAACATATTGGCTTTCTACCATGATCTTGCAATTTAAAAATCAATATAAACAGTCATCAACATATAAGAATACCGTTTCACAATGGAAGAATGGATGAAGAAAGTGTGGAATATATACACATTAGAGTACTACTCTGCGGTAAAAAACAATGACTTCTCGAATTTTGCATGCAAATGGATGGAAATAGAAAATACTATCCTGAGTGAGGTAACCCAGACCCAAAAAGAAGATCATGGGATGTACTCACTCATAATTGGTTTCTAGCCATGGATAGGGGGCCACTGAGTCTATAATTTGTGGTCCTAAAGAAGCTAAACAAGAGGGCAAACCCAAGGAAAAACATATAGTTATCCTCCTGGCTATGGGAAATAGACAAGATTGCCGGGCAATAAATTGGAATCTTGGGGGTAGGGTGGGGTGGGGGTAAGGGGAGATGGAGAGAGAAAAGTGTGAAGGAGAGGATGAGGGGAACTCGGGGAAACGGGATGATTGGGGATATAGGAAGGTTGGATAGGGAGCAGGGAAACTCATATCTTAGTTAAGGGTTGGCAAGAGACTTGAACTTGGAGTGGCTACCAGATGCCCAGGGCAATGTCCCCAGTTAGTTCCTTGGGCACCTGAGGATAGGGAACCTGAAATGAACCTATTCTATAGCTATACTGATGAATATCTTGCATATCACCATAGAACCTTCATCTAGCGATGGATGGAGATAGATACAGAGACCCACACTGGAGCACCGGACTGAGCTCCCAAGGTCCTAATGAGGAGCAGAAGGAGGGAGAACATGTACAACGAAGTCAGGACCACGAGGGGTGCACCCACCCACTGAGACAGTGGGGCCGATCTATTGGGAGCTCACCAAGGCCAGCTGGACTGTGACTGAAAAAGCATGGGATAAAACCGGACTCTCTGAACATGGCGGACAATGAGAGCTGACGAGAGGCCAAGGACAATGGCACGGGGTTTTGATCCTACTTCAGGTTCTGGCTTTGTGGGAGCCTAGACAGTTTGGATGCTCACCTTCCTAGATCTGGATGGAGGGGGGAGGACCTTGGACTTTCCACAGGGCAGGGAACCCTGACTGCTCCTGGGACTGGAGAGGGAGGAGAAGAGGAGTGGGGGGAGGGGGAGAGGGGCAGGACGAGGGGGAGGGAAATGGGAGGCGGGGAGGAGGCGGAAATTTTTTTTTTTCAATAAAAAAAAATTAAATTAAATTAAATTTAAAAAAAAAAAGAATACCGCTTCAGAGATGTAAGGCTCCAGTGGACAAGTTGTAGCACTCCATTAGATAATACAGTTTGAGAATAGATGAGTGGAAATTGGCATGAAAAGTTATTTCACTTTATCTACATGACCTCTACTCTAAGACAGACTAGTTCACTGCCAAGAGAGGTCTCTCAATCTGTGAGTTTTCTTATAACTTTCCCTATATGAAAACTCACAGATTGAGAAAGGAAATAGCTTAGGGTGAGAGAGTTTAACTGTCCCATCCAGAGGAGGCAATGCCAAGGGACACCCTTCTTCTTTATTCCGGGAAGAATAATCACAGCTGAGCGACTGGAAAGGCTAGAAACACGGAAGAGAATGTAACACAGAAAAGAATGTACAGAACATACTAACCACCCCATAGACTCCATCGGGAATCTCAGGTCATGCCTCTTGGAACAGCTTTTCTGCAGATTCTCCACCTGTCTCTGGACACTGCAAAGCTCCCTGCACCCCTCTTTCTTCAAGGCAGCTTCATGACTGTGCCTCGGCCCAACTGTATTTCACAGTCAACACTCACTCACTGGAATTTAAGTCCCTTGGTAACAAAGACTGTAACTCGCTGTTGACGTAGCTCGATGGTAAAATGTTACCGAGAACGCAAAAGACCAAGGGTTTGATCCTCAGCAAGAAAGAAGAAAGGAAGAAAGGGAAAATAAAGAAAGGAAGGAAGGAGGGAGGGAGGGAAGAATGAAAGGAAGGAAGGAAGGAAGGTAATTTCTGTATTGAAGTACAAGATAAAATATTTATCAGAAACAGCCAGTACAGACTGACTCCTATTCCCAGGTTAAATAGCTTAGTGTGTGAGTGCTTAGCTCGTTTTAACACGCAAAATTTAGAACTCCCCATAATGACATCAAGTTTTCATATTACACGCAGGATCTGATTGGTGTGCTAGCTTGAAAGGATTCTACAGCTGGATCCATGCTCAGCAGAAACCTAAGTCATGGTGGATTTTCTGTATGTGAGAAGCCAGAGAATGCAGTCTCACGCTGCATTCTCTCCTGTTACAGCAGTGGGAAATTATCTGCATACCCCCACCAATATACACATGTACATACACATGTGCCTACGTACATACAAGGAAACAGGAGAGAATGAAAAGTTTTCCCACACCCTCAAATCGAAGCTCAGCAAGGGAACAAATAGTACTCAGGACCTCTCAAGAATGAGGAAAGTGATTTTATTCCCCAATTTTATTCATTGTATCACCCAGCTAGGTTACAGATGCTACACTACCAATCCTTCAGTAAATGCTTTATACATGAAGAATGATGTCGGCATTGTGCTGTTCTATTGCTATTTTGCATGTGTTGTCTAAATTGACATGTTTTTGGTAATTTGGGATAAGCATCATTTGTCATACTGGCTGGGAGAAATGAGTAGCCACAAAAAGACAAAATGACACAGAGAATGCTGAGAACACTTTTCTGCCTTTGTCCATGTTTTCTCCCTAGATTGGAAAAACATTCCATTTCACCTTCGTGGAGAAAACTCAAATCTACCCACTTTCATGTGAGAATCCTTCTTCATTTTTCAAGCAGAGTATTCTATGTCCCCATGGCTTGGTGAAGACTTGCGAACTTCACAAGGAGCTCATGTCTCCAGCCCCAAGTCAGATAAAATCTGTTTAAATGGAGGCAATTCTTCTTTAAAATGGTTCCTTTTCTTCCTTTCAAAGGTACAAGATGCATTAGATACGTTCCCGAACATGATTAGGACAAAAGAAAGCCAACTAAAAGCTTTCACAAGATGACTTTTCATCACAGCGTGGCAGAGAATAAAATCACTCCTTGCTAGTTCTCAGACAGACAGCCCTTTTCTGCCTCCTTGGTTCTGTAACTTTCAGTTCCCCCTGTTGTTATAAACCATGGCGCAGCAAGTTACCCACAGGAGAAAAATTACTTTTTCAGAGACACTGAAGCTGCCCTTGAGAAGACAATGCCTCCCGTTCATGAAGGTCAGCCCACTGAGGGCAAAGTCATAAGGCTGTCTTCTCAAATAAGGCAGTCTTTGCAAGCATGCAAGGGTGCACCTGTCACCTGCATGTGGACTGTGCATTAGAACTGCTGCATCCAACCGGACTCCATTACTGAGCAGGAAAGAGGAGAGGACGTAGCTATGGTCTAATTAGAGCCTGACCAATCAGTGAGGAGTTCTCACAGTTCTCAAACTCCCATTAGAAGATAGGACCTGGCACTATCCAAAAGAAGAATGAGAAATGCTATCTTATTCAGAAAAAAAAAATGTGTGTCTTAATTTCTTGAGTGACTTAATTTCTTCACTATTGTTCTGACATCTCTACCTCGCTAGAGTACTCAACTCATGGCAGTACAAAATAAAAAGCAGAGGTTTTTTGTTTGTTTGTTTGTTTGTTTGTTTGTTTTTCTCCGGAAGGAGTTATTCAAGTACTGAAGGGCTCTCTCACACTTTCTTGATCCTCTATCATCATCTAATGACCTGGTCATAAGACACGCTGGACCTTAATGCAATCAAAAAAGAATATCCATACAAGCCTTAAATTTTACAATAAGTTTTCAAGAGAAGTGTGTGATTTCATGGACTGAGACACAGCACCAGGAACCTATAGATATTTATGTATCCATTGTCTCTACCCATCTAGAATATATCTGGGTGGAAGCTAAACAGCTATTTATGAGTCAAGAAGTTCATTCACTGCTGGCCACGGAAGTTGCTTAATGTTAGAGGCTTAAGCGCTTACTCTCACAGCAGTTCAAGTACCTATGTGAGAAATAACAGCTAAGCAAACTTTCCGTAGCATGGTCACATAAAGTCTAAGTATATAAACATGGCAGTGAGGAAGACTCAAATGATCAACAGACTTGCCCACTCTAATCACATAGATGTGGATGCTGGACACGAACACCAAAACCAAGTTCAAAAAGAGTTTGTATTTAGTCCAGGGATGTTCAGCACTCCAGCAAAGGTAATGCTTGTGACTTCACACCCAAGAGAGACTGAGACTGACAACTTGAACTCCTTCAGTACCTGAATCCTAGCTGTACCAGAGAAGTACAGACTGAGCCCTTAATCCCCTCTCACTGGTGAACCTATTCACGCCACCTGATGAGCCTGTCAAAATGATACCATCAGGGGCTAGGAAAATGGACCAGTGGTTAAGAGCACTTTCTGATCTCACAGGGATCCCAAATTCAGTCCAGCATTCACGTGGCAAATTGCAAGTATCTGCAATTCCACTTCACATCAGAGATCTGATGTCATCTTCTGACCTCCATGGATGGTGCATGCACACTGTGCACACACATACATGCAGACAAACATTCATACACATAAAAGTGTATATTTATAGTATCATAAACGGGTGTAAGTGTGTACTTAGAATTATGCCGTTCTCATAAGTATTCACTGAGTTCCTCCAACTGTAAAACATTCTGCTAATCTCTCAAGTTCTGGAGACATTATCCTCCTCGAAAGATCGCACAGGTTAATTGAAATCACAGAAAACAAAGAAATGCTTAAGATGGGCGAGGAATGCAATCTCAGGGTATGTAGAGCATTAGTAATTGCCAGCATTCTCTAACCCAAGGTGTAGATTTAAAGAAATTGTCATGAATGAATTAGTTCAAAGATTCTCTCTTCTATGTGAATGTTACATTTGAGTGTGTTACCTGGGTAATAAGTCACGTGCATGAATTAGCAAAAAGTGTGGGGAATTCTTGGCAAAGATTATTAGCATAAGAAAGGACAAAGATGAGAAAAAGACACTGTGAATGGCAATCAGTTCTGTGTTATTGAAAAACAATGTATAAATGAATAAAAAGAAAGGGAAGGCCATAAGGCGAGGGAGGAAGTTGTATGTCAGCACACAGAGGATTTTACATGCCCTTGTTAGTGATATTGAACTTCACTTTATGGGAAATGGAGAACAATTGATCCCTAATGCCTAGTACAGTAATCAGGCATTTGAATAAAACAATATGTACTCTTACCTCTTCAGACCCACACCACACCACATAGTATATTACTTTAGAAAATTAAAGGACTTTTCTAACTCATTTTCCCATTCCTAGAGTTGGAATCATAGTATCTTATTATGAGAATTAAATGAGATAAAGCATTTAAATGTGATGTAGTCTTAACTCAAACTCAGTCCATATATATGGGACTCGTGAGAGTTGTAACTTCTACCTACTTTGTTGTGTTTATTACATAATAAGGAAATTTTGAAAGGAAGGATTATTAATGAATAATCTCTTCTGCATCTGTGATATTAGATGAAAACATAAAGTGAAACACCATTCTTTCCTACAGTTTCATCTGTAGGTTATCTGTGATAAAGTAGGGTATCAAATAATTGTTGCATATACATGCTGGCTAGTTTTATACAAACTAGACACAGGCTAGAGTCAGTGAGGAAATTGGAGTCTCAACTGAGAAAATGTCCCAACCAGACTGGCCAGTAGGAAAGCCTCTGGTATATTTTCATGACTGATGATTGATGTGGGAAGTCCAGGTCACTGCAAGCAATCCCACCCCTGGGCTGCTGATCCTAGATGCTATAAGTAAGCATGCTGAAGAAGCCATTAGAAACAAGCCAGTCAAAAGCATTCCTTCATAGCCTCTGCATCAGCTCCTGCTTCCAGGTGTCTCTTTTGAGTTCCTGCCTTGACCATGAACTGTGACGTGGAAGTGTAAGCCAAGCAAACCTCTTCCTCCCCAAGTTGGTTATGGTCCTGGTGCTTTATCACAACAACAAAACCCTACCTGAGACAATATGAGAACTGACTGAATGAGAGACTCTATTTGATTATGAAGTCCATGGAAAGAAAAGGGCATCACGGCCACAAAGACAGGGTCATCCAGATCATCTCTGATTCCTTACCCTTTCTCCATGTCTCCCATCATTATATCACAGCTGCCAATTCTTTAGCAGTCTTAATTATAGGCATAGCCATTTGTCTTCAAATATCACAGCTCTGTGAAGTCTGTGCATCGATAAATAAAGCTCAGAAGCAGTTTGCCATGCTGGCAGAGAGTTAATTGCTTTTCTGGTTTAATCGAATGTGGTCACTGTTTACCTTTAGGGGGACTGAAGTCTCAAGGTCCCCAACTGTCTAGAGGCTTCCTGTAAAGTCATAATTAAGGTACCATAGTTTGAGGACTTGGAGTCATGCCCCAAAATACCCACACTTTGATTAGCTCTCTGTGTCCAGAGAGTAGCAAATCAAATTTCCAAGGTGAGACAGAAAATCAATTCTACATTTCAAAGGAGACATTTTCTTTGTGTCAACCATCATTCCTTTATCTATTTCTCTTTTCAGAAAGCACTTTTGGGATTTGATATATTTGTCAGATATTTGGTCAGAAGAGGAATGCAATGAAAGGAAATAGAAGGGGGAAAGAAATAGCATTGACTCTCAAGAATAACAGAAGCAGATAGCTTGAAAGATTCAATACATGTATATAAGAGCATTATGACAAAAATATGATTCTGTACATGAGGTCTCAATGAACGGTGGATTAATTCAGCTACAAGATGAAGGTCAGGAGAAGCACAAAGAGGTCAAACTTGAGCTGAATCTTAAGGTGGAAATATAGGTGTCTGACAGTCATGAATGGGAATCAAGGGACGAAAAGCTTGTCACACAAATAGAGCAAAAAAAGAATAAATGGACAGAAGGAAGCTGAAAGAAAAGACTTCAGGAGACCATCGTGCATTTGGTAAGGATGGTAAGGAGGTGAGGACGAGACAGAAGAAAACTCTGTGGGGAGGCAGGGAGTCCAGTTCACAAGACATCTAGTGTGGAGATCACTGACAATCTTCAAACAGAAACATGCCAAACAAGTCATTTTGTGGGAAAGTCAACTTTATATCTATAGATAGCACATTTCTGTGGCATGATAAAAAGGTTTTAGGTTACTTCTGACAATTAGCACTGCCTTAAACAGTTATAATTAAAGATGGGGTCATGAATTTCAGAGAAAGTTCTGATTTTCACTGGCCATATGGATTGTGTCTGAAATTATGATATTTCACAGCTTGTTCTGTGTGGAGAGGAATAAGCCGGAGAACTCCATGACTTAGGACCTGGTTTCTGTTCCTACTGACTCTTCCCCCAGGCTTTGCCTTGAGTTGGAAACATGAACATGCATCTTTGGGTACATTCTGCTTTTTCATTATGTAAACGCAGTTGTATTCAGTTCTTTAGGAAATGATCAGTTTATGAGACTGACATGCTGAGGATGAGAACAAGAGGGACCAGGTTGGGGATGGAGGGACGGACCTGTGGGTTTACAGGAGAGAGACCACTAGAATTGAAGGACCTTCCAGAAGGAGTGGAAACCTAGTGCAGTAGAAACTTCCTGGAATCTCTGAGGGTAAATCTAGCTAGGACATCTAATAATCTTCCACAGGCACACGAATTTTAAAAGCAGAGAAAACCATGCCTAAGTTCTTCATCTTACAAATGAGATCCATGAGACTTCAGAGGGGACTACCCCTTAATGAAATTTAAATCCCTGCTCCAGGACACTGTCTGGTGATTTTTCTATAGTATATTATTTCATTGAGGTACAAAATTGTTATAAAAAAAAAAGACACCAAACTTGGTATTAAAACTTGGATTTGAGTCCTGGTTACTGTATTTTTCAATCCCTATCCTTTTATCACATGTGAAATAATGCATGGAATATTTGTATGGAAGTACAAGTAAGTAAAACTTGCATATAGTGAACCCAATGATAAATGCGTTCAAATCTCACCCCTCAGGAGAGTGAATTCAATTTCTTTAAAATGACTCATGTGAATATACTATATAAAATGAGTGTTATGGAAATAGAATTCTTTTGTCTTTCAGTATCAAAATAAAGACCTTTTCAGATAAGCTTGCAATGGATGAGAGACATTATCACTTTCCATCTTGTGGACAATTTGTGGCAATATTTATGTTTCTAAACTCCAAGTTACCTCTGCATTCAGAACGAAAGTCCTGGATATGCACATTCATTGGGGCTTGAAAACAAATCTATTCTACCTAGACGATCAGCAAGTACACTGTGTATATAGCAAATATACCGAAATGAATAGCCTACATGACAGCTATTACCTGTGAGTGTATTCAACTGAGCCAGCCTGGCTCCAGAAAATGTCCTAGAAAGTCGAAGGCTGCCTAAAATACTGCTAAGTATTTCACAGAAATCAAACTAAACTACATTGATTCTATGGTAAAGTCATACCCCCGTGATGTTTCTGAAAAACAATTATGAAAATATTTACTAACTTATCATGGGATAGAGTCAATTTGGAGTAATTAAATTGTTTTTCTTCTTCTACACTAAAAAGTTAATCACACCTGTACGTTTAAAGAACAGATTTTAAAAATAAATTTACAAATACCATTTTAAAATACAATTTTTATGAGCCCTTTGTGTATCACAAAAATTCTATCCAAGGGAATATAAACCAGAATTCAAATAACTAGATAGTAACAATTGAGAATTTTTAGTATGTTATAACAAAACATCATAGACTGGATAGAGAAACCCAATACTAAGACACTGGCAATATCCAATGAGAGTTGTCTTCTCTTTTATGGATAGTATTACCCGCTCATCCCATGTAATAGAAGAAGCTAGCTTGCTCTCTGGGGTTTCTTTCATGAGGATGCTGTATTACCTGTCTGTTGCTTTGACAGAATACCCTGACAAAAAAAGCAACTTTTAAAAAGTTATGTTTTATCTTCCAGTTCCAGAGGGGATACAGTCCACCATGGAGCGGAAGGTATGAGGACAGGTCATGGAGCGGAAGGTATGAGGACAGGTCATGAAGCAGAAGGTTTGAGGACAGGTCATGGAGCGGAAGGTTTGAGGACAGGTCATGAAGCAGAAGGTTTGAGGACAGGTCATGGAGCAGAAGGTATGAGGACAGGTCATGGAGCAGAAGGTATGAGGACAGGTCATGAAGGACAAGGTTTGAGGACGGGTCATGGAGCGGAAGGTTTGAGGACAGGTCATGAAGGACAGGAATGTGCTAGTCATACTTTTATTCATCTGTGTACAGGAAGCAGAGATAGAGCAAGAACAAGAAGAATAACCAGGCTATAAACTCTCAAAAGCTGACCCCAGTGGCATACCTCCTCTATCAGGCTCCACCTTATAAAGGTTCCATAACCTTCTGAGACAGCACCATCCACTGAGGACCAAGTGTACAACTACATGAGTTTATGTGAAACATTTTTCATTCAAATCAGCATAGACACTAAATAAATTCATGAGGGCCCCTCATGCACAGTCTAATTACCTCTCAAAAGTCCCAAAGCCTGATGCCAACACCTTGGAATTAGGATTTGAATATATGAAATATATGAAAGTCTTACTTATTGAGCAAAACTAAAACATTTCAAATGTATCAAACCCAGAATGGAACCCTCACAGAAGCCAATATTACAATGAGATAAGAAGAAAGAAACAGCTGGTCGGTGATGGCACACACCTTTAATCCCACCACTTGGGAGACAGAGGCAGGTGGATCTCTGTGAGTTTAAGGTCAGCATGATCTACAAAGCTAGTTACAGGACAGTTATGGCTACACAGAGAAACCCTACTCAAAAAAAAATTAAAATAGAATCAAAAAAGAAAACTAAGCAAATTTTGGAAATGAAAAATTTAGGAAATTGAACTGGAACCTCAGACACAAGCCTTACCTCCAGAATACAACAGATGGAATAAAGAATCTCAGGCAAGGGCGACAAGGTAGAAGAAATGGATACCTTGGTCAAACAAAACGTTAAATCAGAAAGAAAGAAAGAAAGAAAGAGAGAGAGAGAGAGAGAGAGAGAGAGAGAGAGAGAGAGAGAGAGAGAGAGAGAGAGGAAGAAGAAGGAGGAGGAGGAGGAGGGGAGGGGGGGAGGGAGGGAGGGAGGGAGGGAGGGAGGGAAGGAAGGAAGGAAGGAAGGAAGGAAGGAAGGAAGGAAGGAAGGAAGGAAGGAAGGAAGAAAATCCAGGAAGTCAGGGACAATAATGAAAACAAAAATGTACAAATTAGAAGAGAAGAAGGAGAAGACACCCAGGTCAAAGGCACAGAAAATATTTTCAAGAAAATCATAGAAGAAAAATTCCCTAAACTAAAAAAGGAGTGCCTATTGTCTTAGTCAGGGTTTCTATTGCTGCAATAAAACACCATGACTAAAATGGAAGTTGGGGAAAATAGGAGTTTGTTTGGTTCATATTTCCACATCACAGTTTAGCATCAAAGGAAGTCTACACAGGAACTCAAACATGGCAGGAACCCTCAGAACCACCAGCCCAAGGATGGCACCACACGCAATGGGCTGTGCCCTCCCCATTCAGTCACTAATTTAAAAAAATGCCTTATAGCCAGATCTTAAGGATGCATTTTCTCAATTTTCTTTTTCTCTCCTTTTCAGTGACTTTAGTTTAATTCAAGTTGACATTAAAAAAAAAAAAACTAGCCAGAATACCTGCCAAACCACAGGGAGTATACAGTACGCCAAACAGGCTAGAGAAGAAAAGAAAATGCCCTCAACATCTAATAACCAAAACACTAAAAAAGGAAAAAAGAAAGAATATTTAAACCTGCAAGGGGAAAAGGCAAGCAATGTGTAAAGGGAGATCTATTACATTTACACCTGACCCAGTGGAGACCCTATAAGCTGGAAGACCAGGACATGTGTCCTGTAGACCACAGATGCCAACACAGAATACTACACTTGGAAAAACTTCAATCACAATAAATGGAGACAATGAGACATCCCACTGTAAAACCAAATTTAAGCAGTATCTATCTACAAATCCAGCCCTACCAAAGATGTTAGAAGGAAAACTTCAACCTGAAGAAAGTAACCACGCCCATAAAACATAAGGAATAAATAATACCAGACCAGCAAATAAAAATAAGGGATGAAACACCCCACAACAACAAAATAACATGAATCAGCAAACACTGCTCATTGAGATCTCAGCACCAGTGGTCTCAGTTATCCTTCTGCAGCCAAGAAACACAATTCAACATCCAGGATAGAGATCGCCTCAGAGAAAAAGGATATGAAAACATATTCCAAGCAAGTGGACCTAAGAAGCAAGCAGGTGTAGCCAATTTAATATCTGACAAAATAGAATTCAAACCAAGATTAATCAGATGAGATAGGGAAGGACACTACATATTCATCAAAGGGGACACTGAAATTTTTAAAGTCTATGCACCAAACACAAGGGCACCTAAGTCCATAAAAGAAGCATTACTATGGCTTATATCACATATTGCACCTTACACAATGATAATAGGAGACTTCAATACCCCATTCGCACCAACAGACATCTCATCTAGACAAAAACTCAAAAGAGAAATGTTGGAGCTAACAGATGCTATAAACCAAATGACCCTAATAGACATTTATAGAACATTTATAGAACATTTCACCCAAGCATAAAAGCATATATGTTCTTCTCCAAAATTATCCACATACTCAGACACAAACCCACTCTCCCCAGATACAAGAAAACTGAAATAGCTGTGTGCATCCCATCAGATCACCATGGAGTAAAGCTGGACTTCAACAACAGAAACCATGGAAACTCAACAACTCTCTACCTGTCATGTGAACCACGCATCAAGAAAGAAATTAAAAACTTTCTAGAATTCAGTGAAAATGAAAACACAGCATACTCAAACTGATGGGCCACACTGAAGGTGGTTCTAAGAGGGAAGTTCATAGCACTAAGTTCCTACATTTAAAAAATGGGAATATCTCATACTAGGAACTTAACAGCACACCTGAAATCTCTAGAACAAAAAGAAGAAATCACACTCAAAAGGAGTATACCAAAAAAAAATAATAAAACTTGAGGCTAAAAATCAATAAAATAGAAATAAAAAATTACAAAGAATCAATGAAACAGAGTTGGTTCTTTGAGAAAATTGGTAAAATTGGCAAATTCTTATCTAAATTAAATAAAAAGTAGAGAGAAAGGATTCAAATTAGCAAAATTAGAAATGATAAAGGGAAACATAACAACAGACACCAAGGAAATCCAGAGTAGCCTAAGGACATGCTCTAAAAACCTATACTCCAGGAAATTGGAAAATCTAGAAGAAATAGATAGTATTCTCCATGCACCCCATCTACCAAGGTTAAATCAAGATTAGATAAGCAGCTTCAACAACCCTTTAACTCCTAGTGAAATAGAGCTCTTCCAGTTAAATAAAGCCTGGGGCTTACCATCTTTGGAAGTTCTTTGTCTCATACACAGCTTGTTATTCTTTAATTTTATCTTTGTTTATTTTTACACTACAGGTTTATGTTATGGTTTTTGGTTTTATGTTTTTATGGGATTTCTGAGTTAGCAAACCAGTGATCTCTGTGTCTATATCTGTCTCTTGTGCCTTTTCTTGGATTCTTTTCCTTCTCTTTGTTCTGTCTTATGTGTTTGTTTTGTCTTACATTATTTTATTTGATTTTATCTTATTATTATCCCTTAGGTACCTGTTTTGTTCTCCAATGAGAGACAGATTGGGGTTGGTTTCTAAGGGAGGTGACATCAGGAGGACCTGGGAGGAGTAGGGAGTGAGAGGGGAAACCATAATCAGGATACAGGGTATGCAAAAAATTCAATTTCAATAAAGAAAGAAAATATATAAAAAGAAAAGAAAAGCTTTGCATTGCTCTAAGCTGGTTTTTTTTTCTTTATCCAAACAACAGAAAGGAATTTTACAGTCTCTTTGGAGAACACATGATTCTTTTTAATCCACTGTGTGGAAGTTCTTATACTTGATCTTTGTCATTCAATTCAATGTCCCTGCATTCACAGATCTGCTTTCATCCATTGTAATGGAGATAAACGAGGCGTGAGTTAAGCTATTGACACTCTCTTGACACCTGCGCACATCAGCACTTGGGTTATCTGATTAACATGTGAGCTGGGTTTGAGAAAACTCAGAGCATGCTGGAAAAAAAGGGATTGCCTCTTCTTTGTGATTTCTACAGAAATACAGAACACGGGGCTCAGAACTGAAAAGTCAAGAATCTGTTCACCCCAAGTTCTATATCACACTAGCTGTATGAATCATTTAGTCCCTGTGAACTTGGTTGTTCTCCACAGATGAAGTGGAAAGGTCAGACTCACATACCTCGTACAGTGAGGGCATGGAGTTTCTGAGAAGCAAGGATGTGCCTTGCAGTTTAGGCTGTGGTACCCGAGCCAGGAATAGCTTTTCAGGTTTTTAAAAGTAATTTTAAAAAAAACTCTTACTTAACATTGCCTATGTACCAAGCACTGTAGTTAACATTTTACATGTATCAGTCACCTCCCTAAAAACTACATCTAGAGCACACGCTGTTACAAATGCTGGGACATTTAGTAGGTAAGGTCTCCGTGATGGATGGTCATAGGTTCCAGCCTCTGATTAAGGCTGAGAGAAGCATTTGTCCATGGGCATAAACAAAAATATTTGGAAGATAGTTTGTGTGTGTGTCACTTTAGCTGAACAACAGCACTTGGCTCCCCCCACAGCCTATGATATCCCTCAGGGTAGATTTTTGACCAGGTTTATAATACCGGGCATAGATTTCTTCCTGTGGATTAGGCTGCAGATCTGATCCAACCTGATACCGTGTTATACCCAAGGGCTAGCCTTCCACCATGAGCCATAATGGTCTTGGTCCCCTGTACTGCCCTAGGGTCATAGTGACGTCGAGGTCTAAGCTGCTGCTGAGGGCCATTTCTGGAACCATGATCCCACTGCAGCTCAAGTCTATGATGGTGTCTGTGGCCCATGTTAGCACAGGGGTCATTGGAACCATGCTGTGCTAAACCTGTCCTGCCCTTTGCCAACCCTGGGATAATTGGCCCTGCCCCTCACTCAACATTACAATGACAGGAGAACTGGCCTCACCCCTCAAGGAAGACATGACCCCTTTCACTAGGGAACGATGGCCCACCCCTCCCCACAGGCGTGTACCTCACCTGGGCAGCCACACTAGACCTGACCCTGTGGTAGGGGGTGCAGGCAAGCCCCAGGAATCTGGGGGTGTGAATAAAGGAGAGCCAACCCTGCCCCTCCTCATCTTCCATGTGGTAGCAAGGGTGAGAGAAAGATGCCCTCCCCCTTCATCCACTGCTACCTGTAGCAAGTGAAAGAACTGGCCCTGGGGTCATGACAGGTAGAGAACTAGCCCTGCCCCTCACCAGCTGCAACACACAGGACAGCAGGCTCTGCCTCCCACCTGGACAGCACACTAGAGCTGACCCTGTTGTCGAGGGCACAGGTGAGCCAATCCAGAGGGTGTGAGAACAGGAGAACTGACCCCCTCCCCAAATCCCCCCTATAGCAACCAGGAAAGAGGGCTTACCCCTCACCTGGGCAAAATAATAGAGTTGGCCCTGGTGGTGTGAGTGTGGGTGAACCGGAACCAGAGCTCGAGAGCAGGAGAATTGGCCCTACTCCTTGCTGTAGGCTGCATTGGGTGAACTAGCCTAGTCAGAGCTGGAGAGTTCACCCAGGTAGTGATGATCAGGGAAAGCTGAGAAGCTGGCCAACCCAGAACCAGGGCTATGAGTTGGCCCCCCACAACATCCACCTCATCTACGAACTGTTTGAGCTCATGAAGGAGGAACCAACAGATCCAAAACAGCAGGATCCCCATGACACAGGACAACAGGATATCTAAGAGAAGTCCCAGTGAGAGCCCGTTATTAATAGTGTAGCAGAAGCCAGAAACCTGGACTCACAGCGATGAACTCTTGCAAGGAAAGATGAATGTACTAAGGGGTAAATTGTTACTCAACGGGCCACACTACAGCATCCACGCCAAGATTCTTCTTGTTTATTTTTTTGTTTGCTTTGTTTCTCTGTTTTGTTTGGGGTTTGGTTTTTCTTTTAAATTTGGTTTTCTTTTGGGGAGAGGTTGTAAGACCAGAGATCAGATATGAGGGAATAGAGAGATGAGTGAGATCAGAATGCATGAGGTGAAATTCCCAAAGAATCAATAAAGTTAAAAGGAGAGTGGTTTGGTGCTTTGTAATATGTAGCAAAATGCATGGAACTGAAAGATATCTGTGCTAATTGAAACAAGCTAGACAAAGACAAATATGGCATGTTCTGTCTCATACATAGAGTTATAAAATGTCAGTTTGGGTGTAGATTAATAATCACTAGAAGCTGTGATGAAGAATGGAGAGAACAGGGGGACATTAGATAGGAAGTATCAAGATACAGATAGAAGCCCTGCGTTCTAGTGCTCCGCGGCACAGTGTGATGATCATAGCTCACGACACCTCTTTTATATTCTTATGAATATCTGGAAATAAGGAGCTCAAAGGCTCCAAATGCAAAATAATGCTATGTGGATGGAAATGTTAATTGACCTAATTCAATCAGTTCATATCACATTGATATATCACACTGAACCTCTTAAATATGTACATTATGCAGTGATTGGTTTGTTATGTTGAAGGAGAAACACATGGTAACGGCTCACTCTAATTTGGTCATTATACAATTATATCATATTATCATGTTATGGTCTATAAACATCTACCATTAAAATAATTTAAAATCAACATTTAGAGCATGAGAAAGACCAAGGCTTAGAAGGTAATAATAAATCATAAGTCATAAATGGCCTATTTTTATGAAGCAAGGTTGAAACCCAGCATTGTGTCTCCCAAAGCACATGTTCACTCCGGTGTACTCTATTGGTCTAAGTGAAAAATAAATAAATAAAAGGTTCAGCCCAAGTTTGGGAAACTCCATGCATAGTCAAGTGAAAACCCAAGTCTGCTGTTCAGGAATGTCTGTGGAGGGATTCAGAACAACATGTCACTTGATCAGGCTTGCGTGTCCGAGCCTTAATCACATTAAGTACCTGCCTTTACATTTTTACAAGACAGCAGGCCTGGCTACTCTCTGATGCACATGCCGTGTGGCATCTGGAATCTGGCTGGCTCTTGAGATGATGAAGATTGTGTTCTACATGAGGTGGGAGGCACCCCATGCAATCTGCAGCAGTTACAGCCCTGTGGTAAGCATACCGCTCCCTTAGAGCCAACAGTTCACCCAGATGAGGGAAACGGTACCAGAGCAGCCGGGGCGCATAAACCAGTCGGTGTCATGTCGGCACAATCAGGCTTCCTTGAACGTTGCAAGTAGAAAGAATCATCATAGTAAATTCTTGTAAATGGGTCTTTTGGTCTGAAGAACACTGGTATTTGCGGCTGTATATGGTGCTCATAGAAGCTTCAAGAGTTAGAGTTTTTATTGATGAGAAAATCAAGGGCACACGGGAGGCAGAGGCAGGCGGATCTCTGTGAGTTCGAGACCAGCCTGGTCTACAAGAGCTAGTTCCAGGACAGGAACCAAAACCACAGAGAAACCCTGTCTCGAAAAACCAAAAAAAAAAAAAAAAAAAAAGAAAGAAAAAGAAAAAGAAAACCAAGGCCCACTGATAGCAAATGACAAAGCATGTATTCAAACCTACATCTGGTGCCTCACGATGCTTCTTTTTCCTCTAACTAAAGTAACCATGAGTAACCAAACTCATGCTTTTAAATGTTAGATCCTTTCTGAGAGGCCCAAAACAAAAGGTGAACTGTCTGAGTGGAGCCACAAAACTCCAAAGGATTTGTAACCGACTGGAAGGTGGAGTTATTGCTGCTGCATCAGAATCTAGACATGATTATTTGGTTTTTGTATATTCTTTGAAATTTTTCATTTACTGTGTTTTGATCTTTTTCATACCCTTCAATCAATCCCCCCAGGATCCACCATACTCTCTAACCACCTGTAGTGTTGTGAATAAAAATTACCCCCATAGGCCCATAGGCGGTGGCACTATTAGGGGGTGTGGCCTTGTTGGAGTAGGTGTGGCCTTGTTAAAGGAAGTGATTACTGGAGGTAGGCTTTGAGATTTCAGATGCTCAAACCAGGCTTAGTATCTCTGTCTATTCCGGCTGCCTGCAGATCCAGATGTAGAACTCTCAGCTCCTTCTCTAGCACCATGTCTGCCTGCATGCCGCCGTGTTTCCAACCATGATGATAATGGACTAAGCCTGTGCACTGTAAGCCAGCCCCGGACAAAGGATTTCATTGTAAGAGTTGCTGTGGTCATGGTGTCTCTTCACAGCAATAGAACCCCTAACTAAGATACTGCCCAACTGTGGTAAATTTTTGAAAACAACTTGACTGAATCCAGAGACCCTCCATACACTAGGCATAGACCCTTCTTTAGCATTCGCTTTTCTTTCAAAGATTCACACCCTCTGAGTGTGTCCTCATCACAGCTGTCTCGCCCTGCAATGGCTTACTTACTTAGAATATTGTCCCCTTTAATTCTCGCCAATCCTTTAATGTCTAGCTCGAGTCCATTTCCTTCCCCTGCTGATTAGGTTAGCATTGATTCTTCTCATTAGAAAAATCATTATTGTGTTTATGTCCCAATTTTCAATAGTTAGTGTTTAGTCCAGCATGGTTAACTATCTCACATGTATGTAGTCTGAATTTCCAAACTCTTTCTTTGTCTCCTGAAGGACTGGAGTCATGTATTACATTCTTAAACATCATTCACCACTTGGCTTATGCTACATACATGTGACCATAGATATGTGCCTAATGGAATTATAAGTCCTTTTATATTAATTTATATCCTATGGTCCTGGATCTCCCTGAAACTATACCCATTAGGAACAGGTATTGTGGAGATTCTGAAGAAGCTATTTGTAGATCCCAAACAATATGAAGGACAAGGAACCATAGATTGACCTCATTGGAATTTGAACAAACCATGAAGTCATCAAGTTCATACTTGCCATCCTGAGTTAGTGTATCTTTTTATCATTAATAATTACTGGGTACAATAACTCCATGGAGTCATATGGAATATATCGTGACATGGTTCTAAAGGCTTCAAGTGTAGCACACGCTGTCTGTGTTCTACTCATTATCTCCTTTGATGCTTCACTATTTACAAACCATGCCAACACTGTTTTCTCCTTAGAGATCTGCATGCAGGCGGGCAGAACCTACATGGAATTTCATACACAGGCTAAAAGTGCCCTCACACCAAGAGCATGGGAGAGAGAAAGAGAGAAAGAGCCCTTATTCAGTGACTACGCACACCTTAGATCACTCTGCATTGACCAGAAAACAATGCTGAAACATTTTTTTCCAGTGTTTTTCAGGACACTGATTGAACAACAGATGCTTACTCTGCCAGCTGCCTTGGTAATTTGAGTTAAGGACCTAACTACTTTTCTTCATAATACTTTGCCCCTCCATGTCCTACCCATCTTCCAGTTACCTGCATTTGAACCCTTGACTAGAGATCTAGTCCTGGAGAACCCAAACCAAAGCATCATCATAAAACACCTAGAAATGGGTGTTAACAGATACCAGTTCCTGTCAATATGAATGCTCAGGGAGATATGGCCAAATAGCTCATGCTAACCTCCATCCCTATAAAAGGTGCATCAAGATGTACTTAAAATCATTATCTCTGCCATCACAGAGCTAAATTATCTGTGAAGCAATAACATGTGTGTTCATTTCTGTCTCAGGAATGGCTTTGGAATGACTTACACCTGTTTATGGCAGATAAGAAGAGCAAAGGTGCAGGATCAAAGATCCTTAGTACATCTTGTAGGAGTTCCAGGACATCTTTTCCATCCGACCCTGCTCCTGGTTGGTTTCTTGATGTAGGATGTCCTTCTGTATATATATATTGCTTTTATTGGTTGATGAATAAAGCTGTTTCTGCCAGTGGCTTAGCAGAGTAAAGCCAGCTGGGAAATATGGACAGAGATATACATAGAGTAGGTGGAACCAGAGAGACGCCAGCTGCTGAAGGAGATAGATGCCTGGCATTACCGATAAGCCACAGCCTCATAGTAATACATAGATTAATAGACATACGCTTGAGCTGTTGGCCAAATAGTGTTGTAATTAATACAGTTTCTGTGTGACTATTTGGGCCTGGGCAGCCAGAAAACAAAGTACAGTCTCCATTTCTTAAATAGAATAATAAAATTACTTCAACTATCTCAAAGACTGACTTCCCCCCTTTTGCTGTTCACTGACCACCAACTACGTGCCAGGCTTCCTGCAAAGGACACAATTAGGTCTCAGACTATACCTCTATGCAGCTTGTGTTAGTGAGATCTATTAAGACAAGGAATACATCTGTCAAAGAAGGAAACTGATGCTCAGCAATGTGATGTTTCCTGCTAAAGTCCACACAAGTAACAGGCTAAACCAGCCTCAAAACTGCATTCCGACAGCCTCCTTTGGGGGTCACCTCTTTAACAGTCGCCAATAGGAGGCTAGTAGATCTTACATAAGATCTTAAAGTTGTATGACGGTGTATAATCTGCTTTTGGCAGCAGGCAAGGAGATGTGGACAAAGCTAGATAAATAACAAAGGGATAAGAATGGCGGGCACTCGCTGGGCGGTGGTGGCGCATGCCTTTAATCCCAGTACTCTGTGAGTTCGAGGCCAGCCTGGTCTAGAAGAGCTAGTTCCAGGACAGAAACCAAAACCTACGGAGAAACCCTGTCTCGAAAATCAAAAAAAAAAAAAAAAGAAAAGAATGGCAGGCACTCACCATGCGCTGGGTGTATTGAATCAAATGGGTTTCAATAAATTTGATTTCAGAAGATTTGGAAAGCAAACTCCAAAGGACTGCCTCACTTCAAGCAATCCAGCTGTATCCGATCAGTTCATTCTGTCCCATCTAACAAGCTTGTATTGTCTGGCTATGATGGCTGGGTACCAAACTAGGACAGACGCTTCTAAAACCAACCTGGATGACTAAAGAGTGTTTACATGCTGCCAATCTTAAGGGAAAGCAGAAGCTGTGACAACTCTGGTGTTTGGACAGTAGCTGGTCAGTGTTGCTGAGTGAGTGAATGCTCATGTTCCAGTAATTATTTATCTATTTATGTAAAGAACAAATGTTCCAAGTCACAGAAATTTTCATTTAAGTCCTGGCTGTGCTCATTACTGTTGGGTATGCCCTTGAATGGGTAGTATAACCCTCCTGAGTCTCAATTTTTGTATTGACAAATACCCCTTTTTTATAAAGTCTCTTGAACATTTACATGCACCAAAGTTTTTTTTTAAAAAAAAAAAAATATGGATGTTGATGATGACCACAGTCACTACTAAATAACAGATTTTAAGCATATACTTATTTCTTTTTCCAGGGTTCTAGGAGGTCCTAGAAGTTTGAGCAGTGCGAAGTTTTGTCTTGTGGCTTTGAATAGTCCCTTAATCGCCCCAAGTCTTAGTTTATTTATCTATAAAATGGAGACAGCAATGAGAACTTACTCCAGAATTACTACTATAAAAGCTAAATAAAATAATTTGCTCAAAAGTTCCTCTCTTAAAACCGGCTACAAGCTGGATACCCAGTAAAAGACACTTCATTTGTGGCGGTTGTTCTTGCGGTTCAACACCAGCACATCAAGATCACCAGACTCACAGCTCACTGTGACCCTGCCTGCAGGACCTTCCGATTCACATCCACTCACACCAGAGCAACCGCAGAGGAAAAACGATCTCTCCAACCACTAGCACTAAGCCTACCCAATTGTAGAGAAAGCTCCCTGTGCTCAGCTCCAAACCCTGGAAAGAACGGAATCCCCTGGGGTCTTCCTTAACCAAAAGAGACTCAGCACAGATTCTCCTGGCAGAACTCACAGAAAGTGTAAGGGGGACACGCCATCTACTGGAAGATTCTGAATCTGCATCCAGGCCGCCATAGGTAGACGGCAACCCAAAAGGGACGGCATTGCTGATCTTGCAGTGCCACCTGGTGACAGGCACGTGCCATCACAGCCTCTTCAATCCCAGAGGCAATGCCATCTGGTTCTGCATTCCAGAAAATGAATCAATGACATCCTTCACATTTTGTATTACAACTGTCTACAAGGGGGATAAATTCATTACCTTCTTCCAAAGTAATTAGAAATATATTTAATGACCAATCTCTATCTCTAGGAAGCCTGGAATGTGGAGAGTATAAAGCAAAGGTTTTGCCTGGACTTCAAGTGAAACCCTAGAATTTAAAATCCACCTACATTTTGGGTGACTATTTACATCTTCACAATGAAGATGATGTTGCTTATCTCAATGGTTTTTAGAAACAATTGAGCTGAGTGCTGTGTTCAGAGAAACTGGAATTCCATACATGCTTCCTCACTTCTCCCTTGAGTAGCATGAACCAGTGTGTAGTCACTGTGTAGAAAGCCTTCTTACCCACAACAAGGAAGGCTGTGTTAATAGAGGGTCTATACATCCCAGTTTTCAGAAAGCTTCTCAAGTTCTTAAAGAGCATCTCCCTTTACAGTATAGTAAGTGGTCCTTTGCAAACCGAAAGTGTATTTCTTAGGGTTCTGCTGTCTTCTACAACATTTGATGGAGGATCTTTCATAGATTTGTAATAAACAGAAGTAAACCAGATATCAGTGTTTTGTATTGTAAACTATGTTCTGAGTTACTGATCAAGACTGTGTAGGAAAAGTTAAACATAATTGTGTCCTATTAACCCAATATGGATATATCTCTTATGCATAGTTACGTTAAAATAAAGTTTAAAAAAGTATCATCCACTACTGCCTTCACTCACAATTCTTCGTTCATTTTACAGAGACCAGAGAATCAAAGATCTCATTTTAAAAGCAGCTATTAAGACCCTCTCAGTTTCTTCTATTTCTCTGCAACAAATCATACAACAATTTATATGAGCGACCATTATACTTGGAATTTTTCAGTAAAAAGGTTTCATAAACAAAAAGATAATGAAAAAGTTAAGTGATGCAGGTGTGAGAACATATAGTGGGTACCAGGAGAGAGGAGATCTTGCCGCCATCATGGGCAGAAGACTCAATCGAAAGGAGGACCTGGCAACACAATGAAACTGCGAAAGTATACTGCATAGGGCTATAAGGAGACAAGCAATGTACCTCACAGGCTCATTTGTGTTTGAACACTTGATTCCCATTTTGGGAAGCTGTGAAAGAATCAGAACATGGGGATTAGAGGGTTGTCAGGGGTGGGCTTTGAAGGTTATCCTGTCTCCAGTCCTAGGCTAGCTCTCTACTTCCTGGTCAAGCTCCTACTACCAGAGACCTACCTACCCCAACCACTGTACCTTGTCCTGCATAGTGGGTGGAGTAAATCTTTGTTCCTTTAAGTTGCTTTTGCCAGGCAGTTCATCACAGTAAAGAGTAACACAATGCCTGATCCTGCAGCTGACACAGAAGTAACCACAGTCTGGTGTAGATACATTCTTCAAAGATCAAGCAGAGATTAGTGGCAGAGGAGACAAGGTCAAGTTCCTGCAAATAGACCAAAGGCTTTGCTATATGGAAAAGCAGCCATTTCAAGCCAGCAGGAAAAGACAGCCTTAACAACAAATAGCATTCGAATTGCTGGGTGGCATCTTATAAAAGTGAATTCGGCTACGTTCTTTTGTTGCTTCTTATGATGGAATCATTTTCAGGGGTAGTGTTAAGCTCTTGGTTCTATTTTTAATAACAATTCACCTTATTCTGAATGGAAGACAAAACAACAACATAGTACATACAGTTTCAAAAGATTTAGATGTCATAGGTTTACATTTTTCTTTTGTTCATTAGACAAATTCATTTCTACTTTACATTTACACAATTAAACACACTAATATGCCATTGGAGAAAGTTCCAGATTAAGGGACATTAAACTAAACATCATTAACACTCATTAAACAT
Organism: Chionomys nivalis; assembly: GCF_950005125.1. Lineage (NCBI taxonomy): Eukaryota > Metazoa > Chordata > Mammalia > Rodentia > Cricetidae > Chionomys > Chionomys nivalis. The sequence goes on from NC_080108.1 coordinate 5,852,155, forward strand.
TGTGGTACACTTATAAATAATAATGAGAATAAAACTCTGACTTAATTGAAGACAAGTGGTTAAACACAGAGTTGAGACATCCTGTGCCAACTCAGTGTCTGAGAATTTTATCTTCTCTTTCCTTCCCATATTCTACAACTACACTTCTGTCTGGCAGGACAGAAGGAATTGGAGACAGGCAAACCTCTTGGGAGAGGCACACTGAGGGATTTCGTTGTTCATGAGAAAGATGGGTGTTTCATAGTTAACTTCTATCCTATTAATTTTATAAAATCTCATTAAGTTTGTAATTTTTTAACTTCAGTAATTGTTGTTAACAGTGACTGTCTGTCTGGGTGTTGGGATAATGGTTGGCAATTTTTTGTTTCTTTTATTGTATTTGTTCTAAACAAAAAAATCAGAAAAAAAATAATTCAGTTTTAAAATTAAAAGAAAGTTGGCTGGACATGTTGACACATGCCTGTTATCCCTGAATTCAGCTGTAAGGGCAGAAAGATGAGGAGTCGAAGACCAGCTTTGGCTACAGGGCATATTTAAGACCAGCCTGGGTTGCATGCGACCCTCAAAACACCAAAGAGAAAATAGAATAATACATATGATAGCCAAGTATGGGCTAACAAACAGTTCCTGGTTTATGATAATTCAATATAATTTTTCTCTTTTATGACATAGTGAAATTGATACATATTCAGTAGAAACTAAACTGAAGCTCATTCTTCCTCTGGTGAGTGATAAGGCATATGATATTGTCCTTGGTGCTGGGCAGCGACTTCAACCCGCTGGTCCCCCTCAACCGTGTGAACATGAAGTCATACAATAATGCACAGGGTAATGGATTGCTACAATGTTTGATAGTCCAGGTGTATTAAACACATTTACAACCTAAGTTGGTATGTTCAACTCATGAGGGCCTTATAAGAGCATAACCCGAATATCTGTAGTTTTATAATATGCAGTGGACAACATTTTTCAAACATGACATAAATCCCATAACCTCAGGTAGGAGAGATGGTTCAGTGGTTAAGAACACTGGCTGCTTTTCCAAAGAACCCGGGTTCAATTCCTAGCATGTACGTGGTTGCTAACAACCACCTGTAACTCCTACTTCAGTGGAGCTAAATGAATGGTGCACAGATATATACATAGGCAAAATGCCCATTTATTTAAAATAAAAGTAAATAAGTTTCAAAACCGATCTAATCCCAGAACCTTTAAAGTAAACCATTCATCCGAATCCATAAAAACAAAGTTAAATGAATACAAAATAATATGTAGAAGTATATTGGCTCTAGAAAGCAAGAATCCAGGCTGTTTGATGCCTCCCCCCCCCTTCCTCCCATTGTGGAATAAACAAATTTGCCTTCATCACATGCTTCTTCCCATGATGCCTCGCCATGGCTCAGAAGCAGCATAGCTAAGTGACCACAGACAGAAGCCCCTGGAACTGTGAGCCAGAATTAACCCTTCCTGCTTTCAGTTGCTTGTACCAGGTGTTTGGAAACAGTGATGAGAAACCCAGCCAACACAGATGCACAAAACAAGTAAAGGAGACAGGCCAGAATATCTCACAGATGTACACCTCTGTGCAAATTAAGTTTTGTAAAGAAACCCATGGCTAAAACTTGAAAACAAGCCTCACTTAACTCACAGAGTCACTTTCCAGCGAGCTAATTAATATTCTTGCTTTGAGCATTTATTTTCTCTCTTCTTCCAGGTATACAAGTCATTGTGATGATGGCCCATTCACCATCTGTCTCTGTGAATAGCAGCTGCCAAAAACCAAGGGTTGAAGCTCTCAGCAGAGTGAGGACACTTTAGTATCTATCAGCAGTTGGCTTCAGTACCCTTGTGTACAACACACCAATCAAAGGGACTAATTAGACTTCAGTTGGAGCCCAATGGGATTTATTAAAGGAAAACCTTGTAAAACATTTTATCCCACACCGTGTATTTGGGTAATCCAGAAGAACTGTTTAATTAGGGGATTAGGGGCTCATTGAAGTCTATTCCAGAACAAAATAGTTTCCAACAAAACAACATAAGGATCACAGGCTGGGGGGTAGGAGGAACATTCTCCTTTTTATTGGGCATATGGCAGCAGCAATTTACTTCTTCAGCCACCTCAGCCTAAACACATAGAGTAACTTTTATTGGATCTTTTATGTCATATCATTGATTGATTGAGCCATACCAATAATTTTAAATCTCACTTTCCCCTCTAAGCATTGAAAGCTGTGTCTTTAGGAACCTCAGTTCCCTCACAAACACCCATGCCCTGGGTCACTCTTGAAGTGGAGATGCTTGTGGCCCCTTCCAGATTGTGAATAAGACACCAATTGAATTATAGCATTAGTCCCCCCCAGTGGAGCAGCTCAGTGTCTACACCCGCAGTGAAAGAATACATCTGAACGGGTTTCCGTTTCTCTGTGTGGGCCATATGTCCAAAGCTTCAAAACTGTATCTGTGAATGACACTGGAGGCACAGTGACCTTCAAAACCCAAATTCTAGCTGGTGCAATGGCACACACCTGTAATCCCAGAACTCTAAGACTAGTGGCGGGAAGATCATAAATTTAAGGCCATCCTAGACTGTATAGTAAAACTCTTTACCCCCTCTCCCCAAAATATAAATTCAAATTCTATTTTTCTCGCCTCTGCTTTTGTATGCAAACGAAGCTGCAGAACAGTGTGTCTAATAACGTACAGAACACGTCTTATCCAGTGCTTAGAAGCAACCCCAGGGCATGATTCTCACAACCTCTCTACTCTTCATATTCATCTCTACTCTTCCCAGGGAACACAGAGCCAGTGGGGACTGGACGAGAGGGCAAAACTGTCCTAGCAGAGACCTCCCTGCTGGCTCACGTTTCTCTATCCATTCATTTCCTTCCCTTGAGGTAGAGAATCCTCAGGTCCCTGAGCAAGTAAACTTCAGTTGAACCAGTCTTCCAGGTGAGCAGACAGCTATGGTTCTCAAGCTAGAGCAGGTGTTTCTCAGGCTAGAAGTTTGTCATAAGTCATGGTTTACAAAGTTAGCGTTGGAAGCCCTCTGGATGTGCATCAGGTAAAATGCGATGGAGGCTCACCTTGGAGAGAGCAGTAAGAAGCAACAGCCAGCAGGAGCACAAAACGACACAAATCAGTCTTTGAACTGTAATTTCAGGAGTAGGGGAACAGACACAAAATAGTTCCCTTATGACGAGAGAAAAAAATACTAGTTTGGCTATTTGGAATGAAGAAAATAGATTTTAAAAACATTCATCAGCCCAGGAAAAGACAAATGTCAATGTTAAAATAAGATCGCCAGTGTACAGAACACCCAAGTGAGTGGAGAGTCACAGAACAATATCATTATTCTGTGTATTTCAGTTTGGCTGTGGACTTGATCTTTAGGTACCAGTAAAAGCAATTTGAGAGCATCTCAAGACAGGTAATGGAATCAGAGCAGGAGCACATGAACTCCTGAAATATAGACTAGTACATTTCTCTAATTTGAAACTATCCTTCCAAAGCTGAGCGAAAAAATGCATTACCTCCCATCAGTTTAAGGTGATCACAGATTCTCCCACAATGCTGTTCAGTGAACGCCATCCTCTGTGAAAAGCCAGAGTATGCAAAGGTTAAGAGAAGTAACCATTTTTAGAGAAAAATTAATAATAATGAGGCACCTGAAGAAACTGGTAATGTAGTCAATAAAAGGACTGAACTGAGTTTTCAAAAATAGTTGACTCTAAAGAAATAGACAGCAATGCACTATATGACAGAGACATCGAAACAACTGCATTAAAGAAATACAACATAGAATGCCAGAAAGACAACTGAGTAGCATCAGGAAAATCATATATAAACAAAATGAGAGTATCAACAAAGGAACAGATATTTAAAGAAATGGAAATATTCTGGAGCTGAAGAATATAATAACCAAACAGAAAAAAATTACATTGAAAACTCTTAATTTAAAATATCAAGAAATATCAGGAAGAATGGATAAAAATTCACAAAGCCTTATTTGATATAAAGACATCAAAGAGTTTGATTAATACACATGTTATTTGGGTCAGAAAAGAAGAGAGAAATATCAAGGCACAAAACATATCTGAAGATACAGCAGCCGAAGGCCTCTCAACTCTGAGGAAGGTGGTAGTTACACAGACGTAGGAAGGACAAAGGACTTGGGTAAGGGAGGGTAGATAACAGGTTCCAACTAAAACGGATTATCATCAAACCGACAATGTCTAGAGACAGAATCTAAAATTTTGAAATTCAGATAAATATTATCTCTGAAGATATTATCAATGAAAATATCAAATTTACGTGTTGAAAGTGGCTGATTTCTTCCAAGTTTTAGAACAAACAAACGAAGATGCTGACAACTAAAGAGTAGCTACCAAAACTCTTTGCAGAAATGAAGAATAAAGACATATCTATAAATAAAAGCAAAAGGATTCACCTTTCAGGAAACACAAAGAAACCAGGCAAGAGAATAGTAGAGTAACAAAAAATCTAAGGCTATAAAAAATAAGAAAATAGGCAGTGTTAAATCTTACCATGTAAGTAATCGCTTTAAATATAAATGCAGATTAAACTTGTCGGTTCTGGAATATGGGTATCACTTTCTTTAGGGGTGTAGCTACTGGTCTCTCATGTTCCAGCTAGTAACCTTCCACCCATGATCACGGTAAAAGGAACCACAACTGAACTCAGTTAATTGTACAGTAAACAAACAAACAAAAAGACACAAGCAGATACTAAGCAAAAAGGGTTTGGGTGACTAAGCAGGTATCAGTCAGTAAGAAAAACGGAGGCAACATGAATATGCTGAAATGTCAATATATACCTGGAAAACGTGGCTTTACATAATTATTTACATACCCGGATGCTTATCACAGCTTCCAAGACGTGGATAGAGTAAACGCTCATCAAGAGACCAATGGAAAAGAAAATACTGTACTTGAAATGGCATGTTACTCATCCATAAAGAAATCCTGCCATAGTCTAGAACATGGAGAAACTCTAAAGACAGTAATAAGAGAAATAAACACAACAAAACTTCGCAAAGCGACGTGATTGATTTCACTTGGAACTTGACTTCAAACGTTCACACTTAGAACAGAGTGGTGGTTCCCACAGGGCTAAGACGAGGCCAGATTGGAGCTGTTGTTCAATAGAAAAATGTTTCACCTACAAGACAGCAACATTCCCAGGCTCTGTTGGACAACAATGAGAATAAATGCACACCGGAAGTGGTCAAAAGGCTATATTTATGCCATGTTTTGACAAAAAATAATCTATAAAAATTACTGTTTTGCTAGGTAGTAATAGTATTTTCTGCACTGTGGACACTGAAATTGGGGATTACAGAAAAAGGACGAAACTATAGTCGTGAGAATTTCACCATGGAGACTTCTTCAAGGCTTTCCTGAATGTTTAATTATGGTCGATCACTATGTGTTGCAAAAAAAAATAAATGAAATTGAAGAGGTCAGTGATGAGCTGGCATGTATTCTGAATCTAAAGTTGATTATTAACCACTTTAGCTCTAGAATTACTCTGAGACCTGAAGAGAGAAAAAATAGGTTTGGGATCAGGTTGAGATTAAACCTGACAGATCTGGTAATCAAACAACTCAAATGAAAGGCAAATGAAAAATATCAAAACAAATGGAAAGGAGCAGAGGCAATCTCCAACAGTGACTGAAATAAATAAATAAATAAATAAATAAACAAACAAACAAACAAACAAACGAGTTTTAGCAGACAGCCGGCCGGCCAGTGCGCACTCTCGGTGCCGGCGGAGGTCGGCGTCCTCGTCTGCGCGCGCACCCAAGGCACGCCTGCCCGCTGGATTTGACCGCCCGGCGGCGGCCGGCGCCACGGCCCCTCCTCCTGCCCGAGAGCGGGGCGCAGCCAGGGAGGATGGGGCGCCCGCCCGGTGTGAGCTCGCCCGGCGTGTCGGGCTCGCGCGCAGCGCTTCCCGCGGCCTCCAGCGCGCATCCTCCTGCTCCCGCAGCCGCTGGCAGCGGTGGGCGGGGCGCGCAGTGGACCCGAGGTCACCGGTTCCACCATGGAGAAAATGACTTTATTCTTTAGCCTACAGCTGTCTCACCTGTGAAATGTGTATAGCGGTTTCTTTATGGCCTCACGGACTTTTGCCGGATTCATGAGATCATGATTTTTTGTTTTGTTTTGTTTTATGAACTGTGAAGAACAGCACATAATGAGAAAATGTGCTTTTAAAAAGCTCATGGAAGAAGGAGAGCAGAAGAGATGCTGAGAAGTGTTCCATAAAATTCAGTTACCATGTTAAGAAAAACGATAAAAAGGATGACAGGAATGGAAAAGATGGGAGAAACCTGTTTTGTTTGTCGGTCAGTATGGATATAATTCTTTCAGAATCATGTTTAGATTCTTACTCCCATTGTGTGTGTGTGGTAAGGGACTGGGCATGCGTGTGCTGTGGCACCCAAGTGGCCGTCAGAGGCAGTCCTACGAAGTCAGTTCTCTCCTTCCACCTTTCCTGGATGCAGGGAATCAAAATGAGGTCATCAGACTTGCACAGCACGCATTTTCACTCACCGAGCCATCTCGTTAGCCCCAGACACAATCAAAACAAAACTTTCCATACATTCGTATTAGTCATCCATATCAGTGTGATTTAGTGTGCTATCTTCATGCTGGCATTGGTTGAGTGTAGCCTTCCTTTATCTTCCTCTTTCCATCCTCCACTCATTGCTACACGTAGGTTCATTGTTTATCTCCCACATGTAAGAAAGAAAGTGGATTATGTGTCTCTCTTTGTTGAGTTTCTTTCATTTGATACAATGTCTTTCATTGTATCAAATTTTGCTGCAAATGACAGGGTTACATATTCTTCATGACTGAATAATATTCTGTCATCTATCATGTCTATCACTTATGAAAGAATGTTTGCTTTATCATTCATTTATGGTGGCTATCTGTGTTATTTCCTTGTCTTAGCTATTGTGAATAAAAGCATTAATAAACATAGGTGTTGAAGTATCTCTTTAAGATTCATTTCCTTCAGACAATACCCATGTGCTAGCTTGACACTGCTGTGTGAAAACATTCGAGATAAACTCTTCGGAAGGATGTTTACTGTGGCTTACAGTTCCAGTAGCTCCACTATACAGTCGTCTATGGCATTGCCCTTGGACCAGTGGTGAGGCAGAACATCATTGTAGGGTAAGCATCTTGGTCTGAAGCTGCCTACTTCGCGACAGTCGGGAAGCAATAAGATGGAGGAAGAAGCTGAGGGATCCGTAATTAAAGGGCAAGCATCTCCAACCCCTTCCCTCCAGACCCCATCTCCTAAAGGCTTCAACGCAGGTCTCTGTAGTAGTAGATCACTTTATGTGTCTGTGCACACCTGTAATGCGTGTGCATGCACGTGGATGTTTGTCATGTGGGTAGACATGTATGTATGTGTATTCATGTGGGGGCTAGAAATCAGCCTCGGGTGTTTCTCAGATTTCAGGCTTGTTTTTTTAAAGGCAAATTTTAATAAAAGCACACTTTCCGATTTAAAACCTTTAAATAAAATCGTTTTGAGTTCTGAATACTTCTTGGTACTCTTTAATAAGCCAGTAAACAGTTGCAGTCTTGTTTGTTGAAAGTTTTAGGTTAGTAATGTTTGTTATATTGAGTTTCCTTGTTCAGGTGTCTAGGACCCAACATTCAGCAGAGCCAGCTATGACACTGACCAGGCCTCTCCCTCATTTTCTACAGGATCTCAAAGGTTTCCCAAGCCATTCCGATGAAGCTCAAGTGGTTGGGTGTGGACAAGTCACAGCTCCAACTACCCAGATGGAGCCAAGAAGTCTGGAACCAACTGAAGCCCCCAGAGTGCTGACTTGTTTAAATTATGGGTGAGAGCATGGGAATCCCACCCAGCTATATTCGGCATAGCTAATTGGCATTTTCAAAGTGCAACACAGCCTGTAAGTCATCCTTGCGCCCCTCGATTACCTGGCAGGACTCCAACAGAATGTTGACAGAGAAAAACGAACGCCAGGCCAAGTGAAAAACATCTCTCAGGGAAAAGCAGAAGGGTAACTTCCACAAAGGATTCCACAGAGTTCGATAGAATGCATTGATTGTCCTAAAGGGTGGACGCCACTTTGCACATTGCTTTCTTTCCTTTCAGGAGTGTTTGGATGTCTCCTTTGTAAACAGGGAGGAGGTGTGGGAACGACAAAGTTAAAACTAAGTCCTTAGAGCCACCAGAAACCCTGGCCTAGGTTCCGAGATATGGTCATAAGTTAAGCACACCACTAGGGGGCAATCCAAGAATGGGCCAAAAAAAAAAAAATCAGTGACAGTCAAGAAAAACGGCTTTTTATAACACCCAAAGGAAACGGAAATCATTTAGTAAGCAGAACAAGGTGATATCTCAAAGTGTCGCTTTTAACCCAAGGTTATTCTTCACTTGGAAAAATTCCTTGTCAGTGATCAGAAACATTTGGCGATAACACTCTGAACGGAATTGTGCCATCATGAAAACCCACAGAGCTAGGACAGAGTGTCTGAATCTAGATCCCTTCTCCAGGCAGTGGGAAACTTCTCCATGTTGGGAAATTGAATCAATTTTTAGCTAATGGTACACATAATATGACCAGAGAGCAAAGGAAGTCTGAGTGCGCTTGGCTAGTGTTTGTACTCAGAGAGACTCTCGCATAGTTGACTTTGGGTCTCGCTACCCAGCTCAGCCTATTACCTATACCAAGGTGAAATTGGGTTGTGTGTGCTGATGTCCAGATTTATAGATTCAAGTGTGATCACAATGTTTTATTCTTTCCCACAAGTCTTATAAAAAAATTAGATTTTTCAAGTCAAAATACCTTTTCAACCCAATAAATCTTTATGTCATTTTACTATATTTAAGAACCCCAAAAGAAGAAAGCATGGGAGAGTAGAGACTTCAGAGAAAGGAAAAGTTATCATGTGTACTCACTCATAAGTGACCCTTAGACATAAAGCTAAGAAAAACCAGTCTACAATTCACTACCCCAGAGAACATAGACAACAAAGAGAGTCCTAAAAGAGATATACATGGATCTAATCTACATGGGAAGTAGTAAAAGACAAGATCTCCTGAGTAAACTGGGAGCATGGGGACCTTGGGAGAGGGGAGAAGGGGAGGGAAGAGGGGAGGGGAGAAGGGGAGCAGAGAAAAATATATAGCTCAATAAAAACAATTAAAACATTTTTTTAAAAAAGAAAGGAAAAGTTACAATGAAGCTGATCAATATAGAACAACTCTTCCTGATATTATACTGTTGTTGATCAATGAATATTTTTCCTCCAGTGGGAAGCAAACTGCTATTTCTGTGGAACTTCCTAAGTTTGCATTTGAGTGCTCTGGCAACTATCAAGGGGCGGTCTAGCATGCCCTTTTTAAAGGACAGTCTTCTGTGTCCCAGAATGACTTATCCACAGAGGACATTAGTTACGCTTGGCTCACACTGGTTTACCAAACATGGCATTTTTTTCTATTAGGGAACAGGATATAGAATCAGTGCTAATAAATCCAAGAAAGGAAATTCACCAGTGAGGGTGGACACCACCGTGGAGATTTATTAAAGTATATGGGAAATATTTAACTAGTTTAACTCACAAAGCGGTAATTCCATTTCACTGATGCCAAGATATTTTTGTGCAGAGGGTGATGACTGAGCCTCTGGGAAGTGAGGCAAGTGTCTTCATTGCAGGGATGCAGGATCATCTTGAACAACATCCTCTCTGAAGCTCTGAGATGAGCAATGGGTGTGTGGGGCCATGGTCAACACTGTCGAATATTTGCCGAATAAGTAATTCAATAACCGGAGAGATGGGAAAGGGCAGGCTAAGGGGAGGAGGGCGTGGCCAAGTGCAGAAGCTAAAATATCCCATGTATGCTCAGCGAACTTGGCTAAAAGCAAAACAATATGAGTCTACAGAGCAATGGAGAAGAAACTTGCCCAATATATTGGATATATGCACATATTAGATTGAAAGATACAAAAATGAAATTTGGGTTTCTAGTGATTCAATTCGGGTCAAGGGGAAACATAGGTTAGTTATCAAGCCTTTCCTTCAAACATGTCTGAGAAAGCTGTGGCCATTGGGAGACTCCCGTTCTAGACTAGAGGCTATGGTCACCATCTAAAGAAGAAGCAGAGGGAAAGAAGCTAACGCGGAGGAGCGGCAGAGCAGGCAGGCACCTCGGGCCTGACCGCATGTGAGATGTCACGGAGGGAGCAGACTCTGCATCACTGCATACATCATGGTCAAGATCCATTCTCTCACTGGGCATTTCCTATGCTGGACCACATGGGAGACAGAATGGAAGTCAACTCCTGCTCTCACAAGGCTCATACCTGAGCAGGGAAGACAAACATAAATGACAGCAACTGTGTAATATCTACCTGGACAGGGCAGGGGTGGACAAGATGGATGGATAGGATAGGGTGAGTCAGGTATGGTGGGGAAGGATAAGAAAGGGTTGGATAGCATAAATAAGTGAAATAAGAAGGCACTACAAGAGTCTTGTTCAATAGCATGTTTGGGTTCAAGAGCTATCTAAACCTAAGCAATCACCACCATGGTGTTAGAGATTACCTAAACCTAATAAAATAATGTATTCAAGTATTCCCTTGGAACATATTTTTTAGGAACCTGGGCACTGCTAAGGGGATACAAGAGATAAAATCCCTGACTCATGAAATTGTAGTCTGGCAGCAAAGATGCAGAACACAAGTCGGAAGCAGAGAAAAGAAGCAGAGACGGTCAATAAGAATTGCCCCAGGCAGGGGCAGGGAAGGTTGAACTTAGGGGGACAATGGGAAAGATGTGAGTGTTTTCATCCTATTGGTGGCCTGACCTCCAGATGTCACCGTACTGAGGAGCCCAAGCCAGCCGCTTGCTTTTCCCATTTTCACCAATGCAAACACTCCAGTCTTGTTTCCTTGGATCGGGACTGTTGCTTCTCAGAACTGTCATTTTCTTTATGAAAAAAAAAAGTACACCTTAAGTCCTTTTAAAAGTCTGAAGACAGGGAAAGTGTTCAATCAATCAAAACCAAGAGAGCAATTGATACTTTACACATTTGACACACACACACAGAGAAAGCACACTGCAGGGCCAGTCTGTACTATTCCTTAGAAGCTATCGGGCTCGGCAGGGCAGATGGCAGTGAGTATTTTAGTTTCATTTCTGTTGTTGATAAAACAAAATCCTGACAGAAAGCAGCTTATGGGAAGGAAAAAAGTTTATCATCTGACAATTCCAGATCACAGTTCACTGTAACACAGAAGTCACAGGGGCAGGAGCTCTAAGCAGCTAGTCACATCCTACAGTCAAGAGCAAAGAATAGCGCAAGCAGGCATGCTTGCTTGGATCTGCTTTCTACAGTTCAGGACTCGCTGCGTAGGGACTGGTGCCGCCATTGGAGGACTAGGTTTGCCTACATCAATTTACACTTACGACAATCCCCCAGAGTTGGACCATCAGATCAACTTAACCTCAATAATTCCTCATTAGACTCTCTCCCCAAGAGACTCTTGGTTGGTGGGCATGCAGGAACTCACAATTTTCACAGCTATTGTATCCTGTGCTTCACCAGGAAGGTTTGGCTCTGGGATTTTGTGTTTCTTGTGGGAAGAGCTGTCTCAACTCTCCATAAAAGGATTTGGTGAAGTCGGGCGGTCATGGCACATGCCTTAATCCCAGCACTTAGGAGGCAGAGGTAGGCGATTTCAGAGTTTGAGGCTAGCCTGGCCTACAAAGCAAGTTCCAGGACAGCTAGGATTGTTACACAGAGAAATACTACTTCAGAAAAAGAAGAAAAGAAGGAGGAAGAGGAGGAAGAGGAAGAGGAAGAGGAAGAGGAAGAGGAAGAGGAAGAAGAAGAAGAAGAAGAAGAAGAAGAAGAAGAAGAAGAAGAAGAAGAAGAAGAAGAAGAAGAAGAAGAAGATTATTTAGAGATTTGATGAATGGCCCACTCATTTGTAGGTGATGACTGAGCACATGTGGTCAACACGGGTTGGCTCTGTGACAAGAAACAGGGAGAGTCACAAGAAGGTTTGTTTGGTTCAGCTAGAAGGAGCTAGAGACTGGGCAACAAGGTAGCCTCCCTTCCCTTCAGTCCCCTGCCATCCAGACATACCTTGGTCCTGGGTAGATCATATCAGCACCCTTGCCAGAAGCTCTTTGATCAGGTCTCCTGGTAAGCAGAATGAATTCTAAATCCTTGCTGTAACTTCTTTCCTATTTAAGCTGTTCAGAATTGTTCTCTTCCAACACGCTCTTCTGTCTTTAATCTACTCTGGGCACAGTGGCCTCTGCCTATCTCTTTAATAACCCAGATTTGATCCTGCCAGGGACACTTGTCCTCCAATTCACTTGTCCTGGCATACCATCCTTCTCCAGACTTGATCTGAGTGGCTCTCGGGTGTTGGGAACAGTGAGACCCCAGATCCTGAATTTCTTGTAATCCCGATCTGAGTGCCTACAGCTGCTCTGAGCACGAGACCTTCAGGAGTTCCTGATGGCAGGAGAGTGGTTTCTGGTGGGTTTGGCTGGGGTGTGGCTATCTCTATATAATCTGCCCCTGAACACAATAAAGGGGGTATTCTTGGGGAATTCAAGGATGACCCTTGTTGTTGTCTCTCTGTCTGTGTGTGTCTGTGTATTTTAACCTCCAGCCCCCTTGTTGGAAGCTCGGTAACTGGGTAACGGCGCACAGAGCGCAGACACGGGGGCGCGGTGCGTGGCACTCGGGTATAGCAAGCCTGTCGGTCATAGATGATTTAGGTTCAGAAGGTGGCAATGGGGCTTGGAGCCTAGTGTTAGTTCACTGTTGAAGTGTTCTAAGAGGTGGGTGACCCATTAGCAAGAGGGCAACAATGACATTGCAGAGGTAAGAGCCACTATTGAGGAGTCACTCACGGTGAACTAGGTAGAAATGATTTTCCTTTTCCCTTCTCATCTGCTTCATCCCAGTCCTCTGGAGGAGCTGGAGAATGGAGAGTGAAAGTTTTGAACCATATAGAAACGTTTACGATTAAAGTGCACTGAGATTTATGTTAAATAAACCAGGTGACTCTGAAACCAATCTGCCCTACTGAAGACCGTCCTGTCCCCAGACCTGTTTTCAGTCCCAGTCCTTTGCCTTGTTTATACTTACCTTAGAGTTTATTTCTTCCTCTAGAGCAATGTCAGAGTTTAAAAAAAAAAAGTTGCAAATTTTCTAGAACTAGGTCCATCAGAAAAGTGTGTGTGTGTGTGTTCATTTTGATATACCCGCCTGTGCACTTACTTGTGGAGATCAGAGATCAGCTTTGGGTGTCCGCCATTTCTAAAGATAGTATATACACCTTGCTCTTTGGCTGGTCAGTGAGGTCCAGGAACCTAACTATCTCTGTTTCCCTGACACCGGGATTACATGCGTACACTATCACACCACTTGGGATTGACTCATGGTGCCCATGCTTGGTCTTTGTTTACTGACTTACCTCCCCAGCACCTAAGCACCTATCAAGAGGTCTTTGGAATGTTCCTCCCTAACGGGAGAAGCTTGGAATTCTGATGCAGGCAAAGAAGGATGTAGCAGGAACCACAGAAAAGCCTGAGCTGAGAACTGCAGGGAACTTCAGCCCCACGTTGCTCTGGGTTAGCAATGCTCCTTGTTCATATTCTACGAAATGCCTTGAGTTAGCAGTCATATTGGCTGCCCTGGTGAGCCTGGAATCATCTGAGAGGAGAAGCCTCAGTAATTGCCTTCATCAGATATGCCTGTGGTTATCTCTGCAGGAATCACCTTGATTGTTAATGAATGGAGGAGGGCCCAGCCCACTATGGGCAGCACCCTCCCCAGGCAGGTGGTCTTGAGTTGTATAAGAAAGTCAGCTAAATACGAGCCTTTGAGCAAACAGGAAGGCAATGTTCCTCCACATTTGCTGCACCACCTTCTTGGCTCTGCATTCCTGTTTTGAAGATAGTGCTGTGTGGAATAAATAGCAAGCAGGCCTTGAGTTCCTTCTTCAATGATGGACCGAGACCTTGATGTGTAAGCCAAATAAGTCCTTTCTTCCCCTAAACTGCTGTTGGACAGAGTATTTGGGCATCAGAATTCAGTTGGAGCAGAGAGAGAACATGCTAGCTTGCCTAGGGCACGTGAATGTGCCGTGGCTTCAGCCTCATCACCCTTTCCCCTTTTGGTCAGCCTCGGAACAACCCCATTCTGGATGATAAAGAAAGGCTATCTTATAAACATCCAGAGTTCAACTGGCAGAGACGACTGAAAGCTTCACTGCGATGGTTCATGACAAGCTTGAAGAAGAGCAGACATGAGCAGTAACCTATGCCAGGTAAAGTAAGACTCAGCTCTAGTTCAGGGATTGCCCACTGGCATCCTTACCCAGGGTCCTCACTAGTCCTGGATAAGGAGGAACTGCGAACAGCTATCAGAGCTCCTCTGTATGCCTGTGTGGCCATCATTAGCGGTCAGTTAACCAGGAGTAGACCATCAAGTCAGCCCTCCCAAGTACTCCACCTTTCTCACAAGTTCTCGGTTGAAAACCCTGAAACGTTCAGAAAGATCTCAATAGAAGCAGTGGCTCGGGTGGCCCTGGAGCTTTTCCGGGGAGCAGGGAGCCCAAACTTTACAAAGGTCTCAGCATTCTAACCCCTTTCTCATCCAAAACAAGGAAAGCAGGAACTCCAGCACAGCTCCCCCGGTCCTTGGTCCCATTCCATACCTTCCGAGTGTCTTCCAACAGCTTGACACTCGTTTCCTCCTGAGGGGTGTAATCGTGCTACCAAGTCTGCCCTAAATTCTGTCCCAACCTTCTGATCCTCGAGAGACCACGGTTTTCAGGGTTACTCTCCCGCTTTGAACATTTCCAAATCCTAGTTGCACGGCCTCAGTGAGCCCCGAAGGCACAGATACCTAACCCAGTTTGTGGCTTCACCACGTTTTCTCCTCTATCCCCTGGGTCAAGATACAGCCATACCTAAAATATACATCTGTTTTGATGTGCTGAGAGCATAGAGCATTCCAGCAAGAGACCCCCGAGTGAGCTGGGGAAAACAGAGCTATACTGGTTTTTCTTATAGTAACTTCCAAGCATTTTTTTTTAACTATAAAATAAGTACAGTGAGAAAAAAAAAAGTTTTAAACAAACACACTTCTCTGGAAACACGTTGAAAATTATGCAAAATAATTTTGGCTTAGGCTGTATGACGATGCTCAGCTTCAAGCAAGCAGTTATTCTGCTGTGATGCCCACAGAATAGTGCATCCATGGTCCTTAGGGATTTCATTCATTTTGAATTACCCATCCAAATAGTAAACAGTGAGGTGTGACGCACTCTGGGGGCTAAAATGCAATGATATTGTTTTTTATCGTGACCACAACTATTAGCTGGGAAGCAACTCGGCCTGTTCTAATTAGGCTCCACCTACTGTCTTTCGAGAAACCGTTAGCCCCAGACGTGCGAGCGGAATCTTGCTAAGTGGAGGGATGACGATAATTGAGCTTGCCTACTCTGCTGTAATGACAGGGTTGGCAGAGGCATACACAGACTTCCCACAAAGTAGAGCGACGGTTTTTGGGAGAGGAAGTTTTATTTTCAAGACTAAAAAGCAGCATGAAAACTCTGTTCACTGTAAGATACCGTTTTATAGGTGTATCAATATAGCCAATAAATTATTGCTTCTCTTCAAGGACTACTATGTAAATGTTGAATCCAAATATTACAATTGCCTATTGAAGTGCTATGATGTTGCCATCCAGATGCAGTATAACCACACATTACAAAAATAACAATATATGACTCTCAGAAGAAAACACATTCATATACAAACAAAAGAACTGATATCCTCCTTATGTCACATATTTAATATAAACCTTTTTATAAACCTTTTTATGCAAGTTTGGATCAGACAAGAATCAAGTTGTCAAAAAAAACCTGAAAGTTTAACTTAATTGTCAAATATCCCCTATTGCCACAAACATCAGTATTTTGAAATCTCTATACAAAAGTATGCCTTTGGACTGTTTAATCACTATACACACACCACAGTTTTCAAATAATAAAGCCAATCATTTTGCCATTTGAAGAATGCTGGGTAAAGGCATTATATGACTCTCTCTCTCTCTCTCTCTCTCTCTCACACACACACACACACACACACACACACACACACAAAAGAGTCCATGATAAAAAGCTGGCATCTCCTACAATGAGTGCCAAAAGCCCCCGGAGGGCTGGCAGGAAGAAGCAGCTTCAGCCCTCCCTGCAATCCAAATAGTTTCCTTTAATCCAGTAGCAAATCTGTGCATATTTAAGAGGAGTGATTCTGACTGCCACGTTAAAATCCTGTGGAGAGCCATTCATGTCCACCCACTGGTGACCCGAAAAGATGCCAATAATTTTCCTTTCCCATTTCTGCTGTGGCCTCTTCCACATCCTCACATAGACTCCCGAACCACTGGCCCCAGGCTGGGCATCACACTGCTGATAGAGAAGGTCGTAGGTCTCATCCTTGATATCACAGAAGCGGTACACCAAATTGCCTGGCCGGTCATTGTCATAACCGGAGAAGTGGATCCTGCCTCCTGGGAGCTGCTTAGCTGGCGGGCTCACCCCAATCTTCATGAACTTCCTTTTGTGGGGCTTCTTGAGTTCCAGAAGGGCGTAGTCATAATCCATGCCAATATCATTGGCATTGCCCTTGATCCACCCCTTGGGCACGTGGGTGCGTTTCACCCGGATCCATTGAAATTTCATCTTATCAGGCATGGCTGAGCTCGAGCTGTTGCCTGCTCCACTGCCATCTTTATACTTGGGCTTCAGGAAGCCCACTCGGAGTTTCTGCGTCCCTTTCACGTAGGTCTTCCCATCGTGAATGCAGTGCGCGGCCGTAAGGACGTGCTTTTCAGCCACCAGGGTGCCGGTGCAGCCCGTAGACAGCTTCACCGATGTAGAGAAGGGGTAGTTTAGCAGGAAGTCCTTTCCGAAGATGCTAAACCTGCCATCATAGCCATAAATCTGCCTTTTCCTGCGGGATTTGCCCGCGGCCTTGGAGTCTCTACCTTGCGCCCTGCCTTGGCCATTGCTGAGGATGTAGATGCCCACCTGAGTCTCGGTGCGGCTGCCGTTGGCGTAGAGGGTTTCATAGGAAAGGTACTGTTTGGCCTCTTCGTAGGTGGGCAGTGGTGTTCCCTTGTGACACTGGGGTCCGCATGAGGAGGACACTTCCAATTTGGCTTTGGCATCAAAGTCTGGCTTGGCTAAATTGAAGGTAGACTGAGGCAAGACTACAGGGAGGCGGTAAGCCGGCCAAGTGGGTTTCCACGGACTGGCGTAGGGACTCGCCTGCCTGAACACACAGAGCAGGAGGAGGAGAAGGATGAAGAGCCCTGGGATGCCCGCCATGCTGAGTGCTGCTGCAGAAACAAAGACAAGAAGTCAGGGTTATAGCTCCTTTACCGCAGCCTGGTAAAGCGCAACCGCATGCTGGCCACGTTTCTAAGACTGAGCCGTCCTCAGGGTTCTAGGGAGAGAACTCCTCGGGTCTCGCTTACATGCAAGCACTTGACTTTGGGATCATTCCCACACCGAAGGCCCAAATGAAACTGCCTGTCCCTTCCCTTCATGCTTAAGAAGAAATAACCATGGATCACTATGGGGCTACATCTACACAGTTACCCTTACTCTGTGAACGGATGGCCAGCTCCCATTTTTACATGATTTTGAACTTTCTTTCTACTTAATTATACACCTTGTCCCCTCCTATTTAGCTATCTACCCACCCATGGCCTTTTTCCTCTTCCCTCTTGCTTTCATTTCTATAACAATAAGTTCTTCCATAATTTTCTGGGCAGCACACTTATCTAAATAGTAACTCTAAATCACACACCCTACTGGGCAGCAAAGGCATGTGGGAAAGGTGGAGTCATACTTACTAGGAATCTTATCTTTCCTATATGACGTACACATTTGGAAGATGGTATGAGAACTTTGCAGATTTTTGCTTTGAATTTGGGGGTGTATGTTAGGTATTGCCTATGATCCATTCCTTGGGAACGCGGGTACATGTCATCCTGATCCGCTGAAGTTTCACTTTCTAGGTCATGGCTGAACTCCAGCTGTCGGCTCCTAAACCACCATCTTAACACTTGCATACAAATAACTAACGGTAGACATTTGGATTATGCTGCATACTAAAGAAATCATTGTTAAAGATATGAAGCTTTAACACTGTATTAAGTCTAATAACTTTATGGCTACACATAACTTTATAAATAAATAACTGCTGGTTATTTACTCAGGCGTCTGCCTCTGTTTCGGCGTGTCTAATGCTTTCACCTTGGACCTTTGTTAGCGTTTGAAAGGATCACTGGGTGAACGCCTCTGTTACTGAAAGAATAAATGAATGTTGTAGAGCAGGAAACACATAATTTTTTGAATGACGCATAGTGACTTCGAGTGACAGATAAGCATAGATGGTGTGACGGCTCCGACCGGGGGCATGAAGTTAGGAGCAGGGAGAAAGAGGAACAGGAGAGGTTTCCCACTGGAGGGAGGTGTGCAGTTGAAAAAGCATTCGATAAATTAAGAGACACAGGAAGGGACACTTAGAAGGAACAACAGTCTACGCAAGAACATGGAGGGGTGCAACCTTCTGCGTCATTTGGGGAATTGTATCCCGCTCAGCAGGGGTGGACAGAGAAGACAACAGAGGCTGCAGGGAAGAGCCCCCCTGTGGAGTGCTGTGCACGCTAAATGCAAGAGTACAAATTTTATCCTGTAAGATGTCTTTAAAGCCTTGATCAATCACCCCTGGAGAAAAGCAATTAACCAAGAGGGCTGGAAGTGCTTTCATCACTGCTCAAGCATCAGTGGGCTCCGACCGGTTCCCAATCTTCCGCTTCAGCTGACTCAGTGGGCAGGATAATTCATTCACAACCAGGCACCCCAGAATGGCATGGGAGGGGCATTTCTCAAGAGGCCAGCTAAGGGAACAAAGCGGGAACAAGAGGAAACAGTGATTTCCTTATTTTCAGTCCCTTCTTCCTCTTGCAGGGTGCAGACACACTGGCAACGTCTGGGTGCCCTGAGCTTGCTTTACACAAGACTGAGAACTCCATTGATCTGACCTGGCCTACCTGGGCACCCAAGCCACACCCCCAATATCCAGGCACTAAAATGTGTGCTCCGCCATCTCCGCTATCTCTTTTGCACCACTTTCTTGAATTCTACTTCTGGAAGGGACAATAGGAGTGGAGAGAAATGAAGGAACAGGATCCTTAGAAAATCAAATTCCTCAGGATTTCCTAACTCCTTAAAATTCTTCCCTGTCTTTTTGTCTTTTCTAAATAGGAAAAATCTTGAGTATTTTGGGAGTCCCTCAGTACTTGGGAAGGAAATACATTAAGCTATTTTCTTATGTCCCTGAAATCATGGGGTGCATGGATTTGAACATATGTGTATTTGTATGCACATGGGATACTAATGTTAGGAGTCATGCTTCAACGTGGACCAGGGAAGGTGTGTAGATGCTGACCCAGTCCACCCTGCAATGGAGAGCTGAACGACGTGGCAGTAACACTTGGAGAGCTCGGCGGGCCATCTCTCTCTATTGGCTCGACTATTCCCACTTACTGGCTGAGGACCCAGTTCCTGCGCTCATGTTGTTTGAACAGCCTTTGCTCTGTGGTAACTTCTGCCTTGCATGAGAATCCCTGTCAAGTGTGACCTGCTACAGAAAGCAGGTGTCTCCCTCTCTGGCTGTAACCTCATGATCCCCTCTTTCTTTGACTAGCGTGGAGAGCGTTAACTCCGCTAAGCCCAATGCACCAAGTTTTATTTCCTTTTATCTTAAAGAGACACAGAATCTGGAGGTCCAAGTGGTGAAGTGTCTTATTTTTAAAGTGTGACTGTCGGAGAGAATAGGAAATGCGACGGCACTCGGCTCCACGTATCATAGGATCCGTGTGGCAATTCCACTGGACAAGAACGCTAAAGTCAGGATGTGCTGACATCAGTACACGAAACTTTGAATTCCAAATCTGAAACATGTACATAATCGCTTAGAATCTAAATTATCAACGGAGCCAAAGTTGTGTTGCCAAGTGTCTTTAGTTTTATCCATCTACTGGAAAATAAGATGGTTTAATGACAAGTATATCAGGGAAGAGAAAGGCAGAAAAACTCTGAAACTATTGCAAACACATTTTTTAAAAATTCCACCTAGGAACTTTGATTTAATGAATTAATCCTCCTCTCAGGCAAAATTAAAGCCCCTTTTCAAGTGCTCTGCCTGTACAGCAAATCCTATTTATTTAAAGAATACTTTCTGAGGTCCCAAAGTAAGCTCTGTTTCACAAGTGCCAACACAACATCCCTCCCCCTTAGCCTGTGTTTGCAAAAGGAGCAATGTCTTTAGAAACCAGTCGTGTGAGTGGTCCTGCATGGAGGGATACCCAGTTTTCCTTGGCATGTGGGTGCTGGGTAGCCCGTCAGCTTGGTTTTTATCCTGATAGCTCTCAGTATAGAGGGTCAAATTTACTCCTTGGCAAAATGGTAGATGACTACATGCCAAGAACTCTGGAGATCACTTACAAATGAAAGAATGCTGAGGGGTCTACTAAATGATAGGCTATTACCAATTCAGATTCCTAACAGCTAAGTTATCATCATGTAGCCGGGAGTCAGGGAGAAGTCGGCCATCTATGGAAAAGATTGCTATCCACTTAGGGCAGAGCACAGCATCCTTTGTAAAATATCAGATGTGGGGGGTGTACTTTCGAAGCACTGTTTTCTCTTAGCTTGAAACAAGGCTTATAAATTCCCAGTGTCACTGCGGAACTGTATTCATGGATATGATAAGACTTCACCCTCACAGTCCACAGCCTACATTTTCCCTAAGATTTGTTTGTGTCTCTGGTAGTTAAAACTTTAATCCAAACATAGAAAGGGATACAGAAGTCAAGAAACTATCTCAGGTCTTTATTGCAAACTGATTTGGAATATCTGCTGGAAAACTGAGAGGTAAAGCTGCGGGGAGAGCCCTCCTCGATGTTAACTGGCATCTGGTTATTGAGGTTATAAGAATCCAAAGCCATCAAATCTTCCTTCACATGGGTTAGAAAACTCTTCTGAATGCCAGCCCAGGTCAGGAAATCACTTCCTCGGGTTCTTGCAAGTCCAGGATTCTCTACTTGCATAATCTTTTCAGGATCAAAAATGTCCAGGCAGGTCAGAACCTATGTTATTTATGGATGCTGAAGGTAAGGGGGTAGGGAGAGGAAAATGTATCCCATTAATCTGCAATTTCACTAGGGTTAAAAACTCCATGCTCAATCTGCCAAAACACAAACAAACAAACAAGCAAGCAAAACTACAAAGGAATATATCAAGGATGGCTTTTAGGAGCCCAGTGGAAGGATGACTGTGTCTGGAAGATGCTTTTAGGGACGTCCTGAAGAAAAAGCAAGGGAGAAATAACCATTGAGGGTTACTCCTGACACATGTACACCCCTCCCTGACTTACTTCTGTCTCTAAGACAACCATAACAACCGGGATGCTTTAGAATGACGTAAGTAGCCTTGCATTAATTTCTCAACTCACTTGATAAAAAAGATACCCCCATCGAGATAAATATTGTTTCTGACATCACAAACTCAAAGTAAGCATGTGCTACGCCCATCTCAATTGATTTATACATAGACATTCGGGGGTGTAAACAGATTTTACACACACAGTTCTAATCCCAGAGCTGGAGACATGATACATGTGGTGCTTAACTTTAAATCCTCTAATGTTTAAAAGTGGATCCTCTTGTTGTTGCAAAGTTGTTTGGAAAACCAACATCTTTTAAAAGGAATGAAGTTTTTTTTTTCCCAAACTTTATCTTCCATATAGCTAAATCTGAACCCCCCCCCCCAAAAAAAAATGTAGGGTCTAACATATTCCATTTCTAAGAATGAACCTTTACAGGACACACAGCCTCCTCATACACGTAAATTACCGTCTAAGCTTTCCAACTAAGTGTTTTAATGCATTCCTTCACCTAAGGACAAAGCAGAATGGGAAAGCAAGGTGAACAATGTTTTCCCACCCTGTTTAGTAATATAGAAACTGCATTTCTCTTCCAGCTCTGGGTATCAGACGCACAAGAGGACTACATGTTCATTGCGCCCAGGTTGCAATATTAGCCACTGTCTAGTGGTCTGGAGTCTCAAAACGTTTACACTTTATAAACATAGTTCATAAGCCTGACAGTAATTTTATCGCAGAGGGACTTGCACATTATCAGATGTGCCAATGACAATAATCTTTCTGGGGACTGGGACTGCCTTTTCTTCTCTCTACAGAGTAGTCTTTAAAACTGCAACAACTCAGTTCTCCTCAAGGGGAGCAGTGTTCGGGAGAATGCTCTCTTATAGGCAAACAAGTGCTTCCAGGGAAAACCTGATTTTTTTCAGATATCCCTTCTCTATTAGACACAGTTTGAATTCCCGTGACCACAACCAAAGGTAAGAAAGCACATGAAGGTGTCACTCTGGACACCATTTGGGGGGCTGGCAAAGGGTCTTCCATGAGATCTGTAGCCAGGGAGCCTCAACAATGTGGCTCTGCTAATTCCCAAGGCGAATGCCTAAAACTGAACCAAGCTCTGAATACCCTGAAGTCAGGCTCACTCTCCACTCCAGAGCCACATAACCCATTAAAGCAAAACCGACCTAATCACATGGTAGCTTAAGGATGATAGACTTGTAGGGGAAACTGGAGGGGACTTAAGAAGCCCAGCAACTCAAACACAATCTCACAGTCACACAAACTTCTTCTCTATCAGTTTTTAGGCAAAACGAAGCACCCTAGTGATCCCAAGACAGCCTTGCAGCAGAGCAAGAACAGAGTTCATAAAGCTGTCAATGCGGAGACTGTGAGGAACAAACTCCCTGGACTCATTTGGAATTGTGAATGAATAATGCCTTCTGCACTGGCTT
This sequence comes from Chionomys nivalis, assembly GCF_950005125.1. Classification (NCBI taxonomy): domain Eukaryota; kingdom Metazoa; phylum Chordata; class Mammalia; order Rodentia; family Cricetidae; genus Chionomys; species Chionomys nivalis. The sequence continues at coordinate 5,875,172 of NC_080108.1, forward strand.
CTAAAGCGTCCATGGGAGGGATGCTCAGGAGAACGGGAGACTATTAAACACTGCAGACCTGCGCCAATAATGTTCTCAGACACACTAATGGGCACTTTGGCACTTAACGCTAGCGTCAGAAAAACACACCTATATTCACTGTCTACCTGAATCGTCGTCAAGTGAGACAGAAATGAGATCCATATTAATTCCTTTTGGAAAATTGCTTCCTCCCCAGTCTAGAGACAGCATGACAGGTTACTTACTGTTTATCATAATGGAAAAGTACAACTGACGGATTTATTTGTATGGACATGATGTGACACTCAGAAGGAAATGAATGTGGTGCCTCTGTGGGATCTTCAGTCCTTTCACCCCACCTCCAATCAGCCCTAAGAGACGCTTAGAAACAAAGCAGTTCCATGTGTACCTCAGGCTAGCCGCAAATTCACCGACCTCCTTCCTCAGCCTCCTAAGTGCTGGAATTCCCGGCATGCACTACTGTGCCTTGCTCCAAAGATATTCCTTGAGAAACAGTTTATAGTTCTTTTAAATGCTCTCTTACCCAGGTCGACTCTTGAAACAATGTCTAATAATACCCTGATACTACCTTGTGATAGGGATTTTGGCCACAGCTAAGTTTATAAATTCAACTCTTCCCACAGGACCTGATGAGTCTATTCTAGTATTGGCCTACCTGTCCCCAAGGAGTCCGCTAGGACCCCTCAAGTTCACTTTCAAGAACGGGGAGAAACAATTCCTATTCTAACAGAGCTACTGAATGGCCTGGAGCTTCCCACCAGCCGCGGCTGTTTCTGAAGTCTCATGGGTATCACCCAATGGGCAATAGAATAAACGGGATTTTTATCTGAGGCTTTCTCAAGAGATGCTTTGACGGAAATGGGAGGGAGAGCCAGTCCCACTTCAGGAGGGGGATGGCGTGGCTCCACCTAAACAAGTCTTCCTCTTACAAAAGTTCTAGGGGGGAAAGCTTTTATTTCAAAGTTAACGATTTGTGATAAATGGCTACAGGCTGGACCAATATTTGCTTCCAACAACTGTTGATAGTCCAGGCAGCATTTTCTGGGTTTAGCACGCTGCGCTAAGCCATCACTCAGAGCCGAGCCTGTTCCCAACCAGTGTTTGCTGACTTTTCCTTGCTTGTTAAGGTGTGTTCATAATCACGTGTTCGGTTAAAAATTAATGCTCAGGGCATGATGGCATCAGATACAGTATAGGCAAAACTCAAGGAAAACAAATGGTAGAGGTGGCAACGTGTGTTCGTGGGGAGAGCCTGCTCTGACCAGACCGAGGACAACTTGCCAGGCAAGGCTCCACTCCCTCACAGCACCCCGCACCCAAGACAGCAATTTCTAAGCATGCTTTCCCCATCCACTTTACGAGGGACAGTGCGTTAATACAAATGTTCTACAGCGCGCGTGTCCCGGAGGGCTCTTTCAGGCTCTCGTCCCAGCCTGGAGCCGGTGCGGAGGCCGGGACCAGGTCTCCGATGCCCCTCCCTCCCCACCGCAGCCCGCAGCCACCCCACCCCACGCGCACCCAGCCCTTTGTCCCGCTTCGGCACACGCCTGGCCCTCCGCACCCAGGCGGCGACTCCGGGTCCCCGCCCTGCACTCACCCGTCGGGCTGCAGCCCTGTGCGGCTCAGACAGGTGTGGGCGCCCGGAGGACGCGCGCGGCTCGCATGCCTGCTCGGCAGCGCTACCAAGTGTGAGCCAGCGGGCCAGCGGCGTCTGCAACCCCGGGTCCGCCCCCCACTCCCCACCCCCCACCCCCGCGAGCTCCTCCCGGGCTCTCCCGCCCCGCCCCCGGCCGCCAGCCGTGCCGCCCGCCCGCCGACGCCGCCCCGCCCCCCTCCTCCACCCCCACTCCCCAGCCTTCATCCTCAGCCTGCCATTCAGGGATCCTGGACCCTGCGGCCCTGCGCAGGTGGGTCCCCGCTGCACCTCACCATCAACGGATTGCCGTCTCTCGATGCCCAGGCCGCTCCGATGAACCGGTCCTGCCAGGGACACCCTCTTGCTCTCGACAAACGCACACCGAGTTCTAGGGGGTTCGCACAGCCTGAGGTCTGCAAAGGCGAGGTGCTTCCGCAAGGGCGGTCCCCTCCAGCACACCGGGTGTGCATGCTCCTGGGCAGGTTTGCGAAGTTCACTACAAACTTGTGAGCTCCTTACCCACGTACAATCTGTGTGCCTTATATTGTGATGACGGAGCCTCCTTCCCAACTTACCTCTGCCTCAAGAGTCTCCATAGAGCAGCAGTTTGTAACCCAGAGGCCTGACTACCAAGTTTGCAGGCCCTGCGCTTCAGTCACTTGAGTGATGGGTGTAGAACACAGCGGGGGGGATTGTCGGCTTGGCAGCTTCCCAGGGGATGGCTGATGACGCCCCCGCCTTGGTCTTACTGGGGCACCAGGGTACCAGCTGGTGGAGCCACCTCCTAGTCTGTGGTGCCGGCTTCCCTAAATCATTCCAAGGAGTCCACAGCGGGGGGGGGGGGGGGGGAGGGAGTCTTCTCCAAGCCAGTCTGGTGACCTCACTATTTAAGTATCCGGTGCCAGAGCCTGGGTCGTCTCCCCCCACATTCCCTCCTGTGAGCCAACCTTTCATGCAGCTTCTGATGATGGAAAGGGTGAGGGTGTTGTGGGTATCCCCTAAGGACTGGAGCATTGGAGAGACGCAGTCTTGCTCACAGTCAGACAACTACTCAACGGAAGGACAAGATTTTGAGCAGAGGTCATTTTTTTCCATGTCAATCCCAGAGTATGTCTCCTTTTTCCTGTCACAGCCTGCCCTCAGAAAGGGAGGGCCTAACATCCTATTCCACACCAGGGTGTTAACGACATGCCCAGTGAGCGCATGTTTGTCCTTGCCTTTAAAGAGGAAAACCCCACACACATTGTCAATCACTGTCCCTCAAATATAAAGAAAACTAGCCTTGTCCGCCACACTAAAGGCAAAGCTTTCTTAGGTCTCTCCAGTCTTAGCTTAGATTTTCTTCAAAAAAAAAAAAATCCATTAATGTGATTATATATATGAAACTAAATAAAGCTTAAACGTTTGAACAACTGAAGAATAAAACCCAAACCGATTTTTAAGTTGAATACAAAAATTATCTTCCAGAACAGTACGATTAGGTTAGTACTGCTTCCTCAACTGTTGACCACATAGGGCTACTGACTGCCAGAAGGGTTCCTATAGCTCTACCCTTGGTGTGTGAGGCACCCTTAAGATTTTTTCCTCTCAAGTCTGTTCTCCCTTCTGCCTACCACATAGCCTTTGTTCTTACTAGGTCTCTTTCTTATTAGCATCACAATAACAGTGGTAACCCCCTAAGGCCAAAGAATGGCACACACAGGCACAGGAAGTCAGATTAATTCTTGGGAGGGCCCTGTGGTGGTTTGGCTGCATTGTTTCCCACAGTCTCTGGCATAAAACCCTTGGTTTCCCCGTGGTAGGCTTAGGAGGTGCGGCCTTACCAGAAGAAGAGTGTCACTGAGGGTGGGCTTTGAGGTTTCAAAGTCTGGCACCATTTCCAGCTCACCTTCTCTGCCTTGTGCCTGGGACCTAAGATGTGAGCTCTCAGCTTCGGGCACCTGCTGCCATGCCTTGCTGTTATCATGGACTCTCATCCTCTTGAACCCTAAGCCCAAATGAACTCTGCCTTCTGTAAATTGCCTTGGCCCCATGTAGTGTTGAGACAGATCTCAATGATCCAGGGTATGCTTATATTAACTATTTAAATCATACAGGTAAAACAAATTAAATTATGGGTCTCCAGGGGTTTATAGCTCCCAATGGAAGTATTTATGGACTTGTACTTCCTTATGACTAAACCAAGTGAAACCTAATGGGGTTCAAGATGGCCACACAAATGACAGACTCAAGAGAATTGCTAAGAGAGAAAACCCCAGATAAACCCTGCAATGTCATTTGCTCTCAGCTAACTGAATAACTGCTAACTTTAGAGGCCACACAGTCACACAACAGCAGCTACCTAACTGCTTCAGGGACAAAGCTCTTCTGAGGTTTGGGCGAACAAAGCAATTGGTTCTTTTACTTTACAGAAACATGAAGGCACCGAGCCTGAACTGATGGATGGCTAAACTGGGATGAAAGACTTGACCGTTCTGTTTTCAGGCCATGTCGACCCCTTCTTGGAGTTGTAGGCTACTCAGCTCTACTCATTGAGCATTTAAGAACTCTTTTGTCCAAGACTATAATACAGGTTCACTTGGCCCCGTTGCCCCTGAGCTGATGTGAGTCCCTTGTGTTTTTTTTTACATTCAAGTCCTCCAGTCCCTTAGCCTTATCATGAGTCTCAGATTAAACCATGGAAGTAGGGTGTTCAAGCAAGATGATACCAGCAACAGAAGGAACTCAGTCATTCTTGATGTAAGCATTAAAGTCCTAAGCCTTTAAACCCAGTACTTTTAAGGAGGCAGAGGAAGAGGATCTTTGAGTTCAAGGTCAGCCTGGTCTACAGAGTGAGTTCCAGGACAGCCAGTGATACATAGAAAGACTCTGTCTCAAAAAATTTAAAAATAAAAAAGAGTCCTTTGACTTCACTAATGATGCTAGACACGGGAGGAACTCAACAGTTCCTAGGTTAGTTCGCTTCCCATTTGCACAGGTACAAGGCCAGAATACTTGTGCACAGGAAGGAAAACATCCTTTGAAGCTGTGTCCAGGACTAATGAACAACTTTCAAACTTCAACCCACTCGTTCCCAAAATTAAAGCCAAGCTTGTTGCTGCCTCCATTGAGCGGAGCGGCCTGATCAACTCCTTTGTTCTCCCGGTAAAGCAGTTTTGCCTGTCTTATGTCTATGTGACATGGTCTCATTGCCACTGTTTCTATGTCACAAGATCCCATAGCTATGCCCCATGTACTATGCCAGGACCTGCTACTTATAAGCTACATAGCTTTTATTCTAACTTTTCTCTGCTTCAGCAGTCTCTTCTATACAGTCAGGGCTTCTGGGGTTGTTTTAAGGGTTAGATAGATGAGCGCACAGAAAGTGATTTGGAACAGTTCTTTACAGGCAGAGAGCGCCTGATAAACTAGCTATGGTTAATCCGCTGTGCCAAAAGGTCGTGTTTGGAAGCCTTATCCTCCAGCACTGCAGGTGTTCTCACGCTGAGCGTAGATGTTTGCTCTTTTCTTCTGCTGTACTTGTCCATCCCCCTCTCGGGGAGGGGGAACCCAGCCCCCTCCTCGCTGCCTTTTCAAACATTTTTATGGGCACTGCAATTGAGTTAAAAGTGTACTTGGGTGAGGCCTGAAAGCTTACTGTCCATCCACTTTGTAGAAAATTTCGGGGGCTGTGAGACTCAGCGAACAAATGACCCCCACCTTCATGGTGCGGGGCATTCAATATCATGGACATAAAACAAAATCCAACATGAAAAAAACCGAAATATAGTATGGGTCAGGGAACAGACATGAGCTAGAAAAACGTGGAAGAGAGAATCATTGATTGCTGTGTCAGGTCTGAAAGCTTCCCTGAGGCTATGGGATTTGAACCGAAACTCAAACGGTAGAGACCTGGGAGTTTCATTTTACTGCCCGTCCCCCTTTGAAGTGCTCAAATGGAGCAGGCCTAAAGCTTTACTCTTGCGATACATCCCCAGGTTCCGGGCAGGGCTTTAACACACATTATCTTACTGGGTCTGTAGACTCGCGCTGCAATAGGATCGGAAGAGAACTGCCACCGTATAAATGAGAAAACCGCAGGAGTAAAGGAGCAGAGCTGGTATTCAGCTGTAAAGATCACGGGCGTATTATGCTCGGTGGTGTGGAGTACATTTTACAGCATATAATCTTCAAGATAAATAGAAAAAGAGGGACATGTTAGGCTGTCACACGAGCACCACAGTCTGCATAATTCATAACGAAAAGGAACTTATTTTGCTCGTAAGTCTAGTGGCTGAGAAATCTAAGATGGAGTCTGTGCTACTCTAGTGGAGATCTTGTGGGGATGTGAGAACAATCCCCTAGCAGGCTCCCTTTCATACCACACACAACCTCACAGTAAAAGTCCCATCCCTCCACAGTATTAATTTACTTCCTGACGTGCCTACCTCATAATGGTCCTACTTATTCCAATGACAATAAGGGTCTTGAGGATAAGCTTTCAACCTGTAGCAAGGGGCTAGGATTTTCTCCATTTTGCAGGTGGGGCACTGAGGAGGTTAAATTGCTCACTCAGGATTCTGAGCTCTACTCTAGTAGATAGCATGGTTGAGACTTCTGCCTCGTAGCATGGGATGGCCTGCCTCACAGCTGAGAGTGTCTGGAGAGTCCCCACGCCCTCCTTTGCTGGCCTTCCAATGAGGAGCTGGGTAAGCTCTTCCAACTCTCACCGTCCTCCTGTAGGCACCGGCTACCTTTTCCCAGTTGCGCAGGCGCTCCTAAGGACTTGTTAATTGGCCTTGCAGTAGTAGGTAAAATGAGAACGAGTGACGATTGGAAACCAGAGGCACAGGACCACGAGAGACTCAAAGCTACCTCTAAACTGTGAAACTCGGTTTATGGATTAGTTTATACGAGGCCAAAATCCCTACTCCGCTTCAGCGAGTTAGTCTGTGAGGAAGTTATCCATCAGAATGCTGCTGAAGAGATCTAGTTCCTTGTTCAAATAAAACACTGTACAGTCTACGCACATATTGAAATCCCACAGTTCCCATGAACATGCACGATGTTTATGTTTTAATGTAACATTTAAACATAACTTAAATAGAAGTCATTTCCACATCCTTCCTTACTCCTTTGGTGATTTCGACAGCGTTACGTGGAGCTTAGTAGTGTGCTCCGTAAGTGGGCGTGTCAGATCCACGTACACAGTAAATGAGGAGGTAAGGAGGAGAGATAAGGAAGTGGATGGGGGCCTTTGAAACCCACCTGAGACAGAAAGGAGGCATGCCCTCAAGTAAAACACCTGGTTGGGACTTCCTTAGCTCACTGTCCTTGGTTTCCCATCTGCGATCAGAGCGTCAAGTGACACCCTCTTTGTGTCTGAGTCTGTGACATGGAGGGTGGGGGAAAGCATGCCATGTTTTAAAGATCGTTAGGCATCCACAGGGTTTGCTGCAAGGACCTAAACTCTAGAAGGACTTGGAGCTCTAGACTCAAACTGACTTGCAAACAATTTAGAAGGTATTTGCTTATAGGGTGACATTGGTAAAGGATGTGACTCTCTGGGCCTCACTCTTCTCACCTGCACTTGGGGCTACCAAGGGCTGTTTCAGGGAGTCATTAAGATAAATCACTCAGCACAATACTCAGGATTAAATAAGTTCTACATTTGTATCAGCTATGGTTGTTAGTAATCATCATTATAGCTATTATGGGTGCTCATTAAGTGTTTCAAAAGTTATTGAGTGAATGACTCAAATTGTTATGACTTTGGGAAAAATTGCACATTTAAATTTTACAATCATGTCTCCTCCTCTAATCTTCATGTCATCACCGACTTATTTAATCAACAAATATATATATATAATATATATATTAAACCACAAATACTGACAGCTCTCCGTATTTATATTCATTAGTGTCTTAAGGGCAGAAGCTGATTTCTTTCTCACAATGGTATATTTAAAACCTTATATAGTTTTTTAAAAAAGAGCACAACAGATCCTATAGTTAAATAAAAAAGGAACAGGATGACCCGCTAGGACTATAAAGTCTTTCAAATGTGTAATAAAAGCAAATAAATACATTAAAACTTTGAGAAATCCCTAGTTTTATTAGAGATTTCTCATTCTAAGTGTTTAAAAATATATGCCAGCATCTCACCAAATACAAAAATACACAGCTGTAAGATATAAATGTAATGCATGCACGATAGTAAATACTCGGCTTCACAGTGACTCTCGTGGGACTCAGAGACAAGCAGAAGCTGCAGAGCAAGGGAGAGAGAGCTTCCTTCTAACCCTACTGCAGACCAGATCCAGCTAAAACTGCCACTGCCGGGAAGGAAAGCAGGCTCTGGCGTTGCCAGTTCCCGTATACTGTGGGCACTCCTCTAAACTGAAAAATTAGAAACATGTCTAAATAACTGCGTGTTTCTCATTTTCTTTGGTCAAATTTGAAGTCTCCAGAGGCCAACGCTGGGCTCCTCTGGAGTACCCTAACTTCATAAAGAGCCTTGTGATCAGGAACAAAAGAGACATCCAAGATTTCACGTTACAAAAATTTCTCTCAAATTAGAAAGCATTTTCTTGAAAATTGTTTTGTTTTCAATTTATGGTTATATTTACCCACAAATACTGGAGCCTCTCTTTTTTATAAGAATCAAGCTTTTATGTGGTTAAGTATGGAGTCTGGATGCTTGAATTCAGTGCTGTTCATGCTTTGCTGTCTGGAAAGTTCTTCTACTCACAATTCAAGCTCAGACACCAACCCTCCCCTGCAGGCTTCCCACCCCTAGGGTGCTGGACGTTCAAGATCACTCTTTACTCTCAGGAAACCGCATAAAAATAGCATCTTCTGATTGTGTGTATTTGCATGTTGAAGTTCAAGTGGCTCAGAGCACCTTGGGAGCAGGAATTCCGCCTTGTTTTCCTTTGTTGTCTGTAACCTCTTCCTTCCGAGTGCAGCCAAGAGATCTAGGAGTCAAGGATCCTAGATCCTAAAGGCTCGAATGATTTGTATATAATCTATGATCAAACAAATTAATAGATAACATTTTAATTAGTTAAAAATATTAGATCTAAAATAATTTGAATGGCTAGCAATGAAGAGCAGGATATAACTTATGTGAAAGTTTACTACTGGGATTCTAATAAATAAGTCCAAACCTCTGTTTAAACTGTCCTCACCATTGTTTCTTTGCAGGTCATATCGAGATGATAAATTCAACTTGGCTTAATGTATGGCTGCATTCTAAATTGCTTTTGTTCACGACTTGAGACATTCCTATGAACTCTGAATTTGGGTGCCCCATTATGTTCTGAATTGCTCTACAGAAGATCCCCGGGTATCATAGAATCTTATTGGATAATATGTATTTTCTAAATATTACCCCCCTGTATTCCTTATAGGTATTAACAGGCCATTTTTTAAATTAAAGTTTAGTTCAATGTGCTTATTAGCATCCTAAATGCTCTGTGAAGTTCTGAATAGATCTATCTGGTTTAGTTCATTTATTCAAAGGTATTCAGTCTTACTTGATGGGGAAATTTTAATTTTTTTTAGTATGATAGTAATGTTTCACAGGCCAATAAGGTTCTAAAGAAGCAATTTGGGATACACCGCCCATAAGTGTACTCCACTTCAGAGACTGAACCCCTGCTGCCCCTAGGTGTGGTCTGCATCTCTGTCCTCACTGTTCCCGCTCATATTTGAAACACGACTTCAAATCCTTGAATCTATGTTCTGACCACTTTTTTGAAGGCCTAACACAACGTCCATTCCCTAGAAAATGTTTTTATCAGCCTGTGAGTCCCTGTGAGGATTTTTTACAACTTTCTTGTGCCTTTTAAATTTTATTTTCTTTACTATCATTTTCCAGGCCCTGGACCCCGCTGTTGAGCACTGTTTGCGTCTAAGATTTGCATCTCTGATACGTATTATGGTACACTGAACCCATCAGTCAGGGACTTGGAGGGAATGTGGTTCACCTTGGAGGGGTTCCAGTGAGGAGACTCTAGTAAAGAGCCTACTGGCAGAGGTCAGGAGAGGCCTGAGGAGTGAAATGAGAGCCACCCAGAATGCAGCAGTCATACTGGCCCATCACTAGGCTGGGGGTGGGGGAGGGGACAAAATGCCAGGTGAGCAAGCTTGCCAGAGAGGGAAGGCTGGCCTGGAATTATTGCCAAATCCACAGAGAGATGCAGCTGCTGGAAGAACTGGTCCCCAAGGAAGAAGGAAGGAGGGACATGGAATAAATGCCCCCATAATGCTCCTTCATCCTCTGACATCCTGGATCTACCAGCATGAGCTTGCAAGGCAGCCAGGTCAGCCGTCTCTAAGGCTCCAGGGCATGGAGCAGGGACAGTGAAAGGCGGATCACGCCTGGGAGAGACACCAACTGAGTAGCCAGCACACTGAGCGTGAAACCAGGTATGACCTGTGTTTGCCTCAGAGGGCCATACTGATTAAATTAGCAAACACATAAAAATTAACACATTGCTCAACAACAGATTCTCCATTTTAGCTACTATTGCTCTTATTATAAAAAAAAATTCTGACAAATTATTATCTAAACGCAAGCAGAGGAAAACACCTTGTCTTACTCTTGTGTCACTCTTGTATATCCAGCATGGGGACAAGTAATTGTCACCACTGGCGATGGAGGTCATAGGGCAAGGGACAGGGAGACATTTGGAGCAGAGGTGACAGAGAATGTTGGGCTGTTTTGTCAATACGACCTTGGCATGGACAGCAGCACACTGACTTGGAGACGCTCCTGGCTTGACAACTGTCCCTGCTCCTCTTGGATAATCTGAGGCCTCTGGGTTTTACTTGGTATCTGAGGAGGTGACCGTTCTGAAAAACCGACTTGCTTTGCGCACGCCGAACCTTGGCGGGAAGTGGCAGCCACTGGCTACACTTTTAATCTTCCGTACCAGTTCTGTGGATGTCACTAGCTCGTTTTACGTTGAACCTGTGCTGAACCTGTGTTGACCTTTGTGTGGATATAAACACACACACTGTTGGCCTCCACTATGGCATTTTTGAGCATTGCTGTTGACTGTTGATCTTCTTCCCCCTTCTCGGTGTTTCCCTGCTCCACCCCAACCCCCTCAGCTGCCTTTAGGTTTTCATATCACGTGTGTTCCGTGTCACACATGTTCCAGGTCACATGTGTTTCAGGTCACGTGCGTTTCAGGTCACGTGTATTTCGTGTCACGTGTGTTTTATATCATGTGTGTTCTTTTACCACCTACTCCCTTCAAAACCTCATTTACTCCCTTTGCAGTCCTTTTTCTAGTTTCATGACCAATAACCACAACTACTCCTAAATATATTCACATATTTATATATTATGTAATATATAATGGCAGACATACATAGAAGCATTAAAATCTGTGGTCCACATATGAGAGATAATATGCATCATCTTTCTGAGTCCGAGTCACCTCACTTAACTATTTCCAGATCCACCCATTTTCCTGCAGATTTCCCAATCTCATTTTTCTTCGCAGCTGCATAAAATTTCATCATTTGTATGGGCCACATTTTCATTATGGGTTCATCTGTTGACGAACTTTTGGACTGGCTCCATTTCTTTACCGCAGTGAGCAGACAAGCCACAAATATGATCTTGTCAGTATCTTTGTACTTAATAGTCTTTCTGGTGCATGCCCATGAGTGGTGTAGCTGGTTTTGCATCTCCAGAAGCACCATGCTTTATTACAGTCCCCCAGCACCTGGTTCCTGCTGCCCTAGGCTCATGGATTAGGGAAATTGCCCAAACAATCAGGAGGGTTACTTTCCTGTCAAAGCGGTGAAGCACCCTGGGAAGAGTTGTTCTGACATGACAGAGGCCCTTCTGCGGCTGCTGCCCTGGTACAGGAGGAAGCACCTTCCTGGGTGCCCAGACTTACCACAGGAAGGCAGAAGGGGTGTGGGATTCCCCTCTATATGCTGTGAATATCACTGGTTAATAAAGGAACTACTTTGGGCCTATAGTAGAACTATAGGGGAACAGAGCTAGGCGGGAAAAACTAAACTGAATGCTGGAAGAAAGAAGCGCGAAGTCAGGGAGAAGCCATGGAGCTGCCACCAAAGACAGTGGCGCTGAAACTTTGCTGAGAGGCCACGACCTCATGGTGATGCACAGATTAATGGAGATGGGCTAAATTAAGATGTAAGAGTTAGCCAATAAGAAGTTAGAGCTAATGGGCCAAGCAGTGTTTTAAATAATATAGTTCCTGTGTGATTACTTCGGGCCTGAGCAGCTGGGAACCAACAAGCGGCCTCCCTCCAACAGTGGGGCACTCTGCAGCTCTGTCCCTGGGCCCAGGGAGGGTGACCGTTCTGAGAACCCTGTCATAAGGCAAAGGCACTGAAGGTCACCCTGCCAGGAGATTCCAGTACTGACACCAGCAGCTGCAGGTAGGAACTTCCTTCAAGGAGCGGTGACTTTCTTATCCGGGATTCAGTGAACTAAATTTAGTGAGGACATTTATCCCCTAGATTCTGTGAGCTCTCTAACCAGTTACTCAGATTACTGTCCTTGCCTGCTGGGAAATCACGGTGTAATCCTCAACTGTTAAAATGGAAGTCCCAGGTAACTGTGGGCATGAGCTCATGTTCTCCTGGTGCCTGGGATGCTGGGTTCTCGTTCTTTTCCTGCACTAAGCAAGCATTTATTTTGTTTCTTTAGAAGGCTGGCTGGAGCACACTGAGGAACTGCGCATGCCCAGAGCCAGGCAGCCTCTACAGCTGAGCAGTAATCTCCTCTGCCAAAGGGTGGGGAAAGCACACAGCAGGGTGTTTTGTGCTTATGCTGCTGATAAAAATGCAAAAAATGGGTTCTTTCTATCCGTGTGGTACCATGCATGGTGATAAGATTTTTTTTTTGTTATGTGTAAAAATTAAATTCATTTGGTTCCAATACAGGAAAACTGTGAAGTCTAAACTACCTAAGTTACTCTGACAACATCACAATATCCAGTGGCCTCTCTTGAACCATGCTACCATTCTCTGGGGCTTTAGTTATTCATATTTACTAAAGTCTGAAAATATTAAATGCAAAGTCATAGAAATAAGCAATGTACACATTTTAATTTATAATTGCTTACTATTTTCGAGTCATCTGATGAAATCTTGTGCTGGACCACTCGACCCTGTCTGGGACGTGGATTCTGTCCTTGCTTCCATGCCATATACACTACCAATCCCCTAAATCGCTTAGTATCCATCTCAGTTACCAGGGCAACTATTGCAGTATCCTAGTACTTGTAGCCAAGTGACCCTTACTTAATTCAATAATGGTTAGCAGCAGATATGCAAAGAATAATGATCTGGTCCCAAAATGCAAGTAGTAGGCTGACCATTTAGATATGACAAAGGGAGGCTGTAAAACAGCCCCTTTAAATGAAAAGGGGAGCATAGAAAAAGCTATTCTGAGAGAAAGTGGGAGCTCTGCTCATAGAAATTATCGTTATGATCGTACTATGTGATTATTAATTGTTACTATTCTCCTACTGTGTCTAATTTATAAAATAAACTTTATTATAAGCATGTACTAAGCATGTACATACAGCAAGAGAGAGAAAGAGAGAGGAGAGAGAGAGAGAGAGAGAGAGAGAGAGAGAGAGAGAGAGAGAGAGAGGGAGGAGAGTATACAAGGGTTTTGGTAGTATCTGGGTTTTCCGGGCATTTACTAAGTGGCTTGGAATTTATCCCCCAAGGGCAAGAGGCTTTGGCTGTCGTCAGCAGATTATTGGTGAAGTCAGTTTACGGAAGACCAGAGGTGGCAGCTCTTTGTCCCTTTTCTGTATTCTTGATAATGCAGTAAAAATGTGCTGCTAAATCCTTAAGAACCTTTCTGCAGGAAAATTAAAAACAAACAAATGACAGGTCTTTGATTTGCTAGACTATTCTTTGAAGAATTGACTGCTGAACTTCAAGGCAAATTCTCATCTTAGTAGCAGCCCTCCAAACCTACTTCCAGTCTAGAATTTTATTATTAAGCCTTTTATCCCCTGCCCAGCCCTACTCAGTGATCTCCAAGCTTTAGGGAAATGAAGTTCACTCAGCGGTTGCTATTTTTGATCTAAGAATTTACCTTTGATATGCCCCAATTCCTTTCTGACAAGAAAAGAAAGGGAACCAATAAAACAAATGTTTTGTCTAAAGAATACTTTGCGACAGGGTTTGTAGCATTGACATAGGTAGAATACCAATGGTGGGCCTTCGGAATCTGCCATGTACCGAGTGATTCCAGCTCCCTGCGCGTTTTCCAGACACACTGAGCGTGATCAGACTTCTTTATACTGGGAAGAATCCCAAATGCCAAACAATCAAATTCCCAGTTTGGAGTGTTAGAAAGAAGACTGAGCCTCAAATGTCTCTACCCCACATACACACATCACACTACCCCACAAAAACACATCACACTGCCCCACATACACACATCACACTACCCCACATACACACATCACACTACCCCACATATACAAATCACAGTTTCATGCTGTTTCCGTGAAGGTGCCTCCACACACAAGAGACCTGAAGGCCAAACAGGAGTGTGGGGATAAAGGATCCTTCCCAGCAAGAAATCCAAGAGCAGAGTGACTCCAGGTGAGGGCAACTAAAGTCTCCATTTTGCTTTGCTGGACTTGCTTTTCATCTCTCAGGGCTCTACCCACAGGTTTGGGGCAAGATGGGAGTCAACGCAGGAACAAAGACTTTACACAATTACATCCAGGAGAGATGGCAAGAGAAGTTAGTTAGGAGTAAGAAAATTCTACCAGTCTCTATTCCACTCCTTACACTGCAATGGCTGGAACCCAACAGTCATGTGTCCTTTGGTAAATCAACAACTAGTGAGGAAATGAAGTCACCTGTGTTAGCCCAAGGTGGCAAGAGTAGGAGGTCCCTGGAAGAGTTTGGGGTGAGGCCAGAAATACTGAGATTTAGTTCCAGTCCTGTCCAATACTTAGGTATGGACATTGCTAACTGCTCTGGAAGTGTTCGGAGAGTACAGACCTGGTTTCCTGTAATGAATTAGGGAAGACTTCTCATTCAGATGGACAAGATGTTACACAGCCTGGAAAGTGGAAGATCTGGGCTGGGTGATGGCGCGTTCACTTGAGATTTACATCAAACTTGCTCCAAGAATGTGAATGCCTGATGAGAATCCATCATTCTCAAGTGCAAACTCAGCAGAAACTAGACGTGGGAAAGGGAGAAACGGACAGCTAGACGGTAGAAGGGATGGAAGGCCAGATCAAGGAACTTGAACTTAATTCCGCAGGGAATGGTGAGTCTGTGAAACACAGGGGATGATACAGTAGTATCTCCAGTATTATACTCTCTGGGGATTATTTGGGCAGCTTCTGAGAAGGGAGACGTGGTGGGACAGGGAGAAGAGGAAGCCAAGAGACTAAGATTTCGATCATTCAAGCAAGTGTTTTACAGAACCTTAACTATATTGAGATAAAGACAACATGTAGGATTTGAGGTCTTGGAGGAAGAAACCAGAGCTTTTGGTAACTGCTGAAGCAGCCAGTTGGTAAAGAAAGGGAGTCAGGGATCTTGCTCTGGAAAGAGTAAAAACTCAACCCAAAAAAATGCCTATAAAAGAGGTAACTTTATTCTTTCATATAATTTTAAAATAAGCTCAGGATTGTTAGACACCAGGATTCAAGCAGCATATTAAAGACGTAAAATTCTCAGGGCTGGGGACCTAGTTCAGTCTGTAAAAAAGCATAAGGACCTGAATTCAGAGTCACAGAACCCATGTGAAAAGTGATGCACAGGCCTGCAGGAGAGACTGGAGGCAGAGACAGGAAGAACCCTGGAAGCTAACAGGTCAACTAACCTAACTCTTGATCAGATTGGATGTGCATTCATTTACACAGGTCTAGCCAGGTCTGGGTGTCTCACAACAATAAACAGGTCCTGTGGTCACATCTCCTGAGAGGTTTGCTGCAATACGTATGCTGGATCTGCCAATCCTGGAAGCCTCAGGACCCTCATTGCTTTCAGAAGAGCCTACAACAAGCACGGGTGTCAACAATGAGCCTGACACACAGTAGAGAGGGGACCAATTGTCCCTCATTTATGCAGCTTCCTAATTAGGCACTGGGAAGTCTGGGGACAAGAGCAAGAAAAAGATGATTTTGAGATCTGTGCTGCATTCCTTTATTGCAGTGTTCGTGTCAAGTGATTAAAAGCAAGAGACCAAGAAGGGAGCTTGTATTTGAAGACCCACAATCACTATCATGCCCAACACAGGGATAGAAATAATTTATATTTTTAGCAAGAGACAGCATAAATAAACGAGTATGTGAGTGTGTGAGTAAGGGACGGAGGGAGGGAGGGACAGTGTGAGAAGGTCCCTTAGTGCGACTTTCCTGGGAGTGGGCTATGCAGGAACACTCTGTGGCACCGCAGATGGAGACGATCCATTTCATTACTCATGGGATGGGACGCAGGGAACTATGCAGAGAACTTATTCATTTTACCCACCCTGATCTCTAGAGAGCTTAGACAATTCCTGCAAAACTTGCTTTGAAGTGTTTCCAATTCTCTTTTTCCAGGAAAAAAAAAATGGGCAGAGAATTTAGGAGCCAAACCCAGAAAATAAAGAATTCCAATCCTCTGTTGAATATGTAGCACTCAAAATTTAAAAAATAGGTGGATAGATAATGGTTAACATTAAAAAAGTAGAGAAACCACTTAAGGTCCAGTGCTAAAGAGGCTCTTCCCTTTCCCTGTCTGTCTGTGTGTGCTAGAAGCTTCGGTTCTAGAGGAGCTCCTATGGGCGTGAGGGGACAGCTATGGAGGTGATTTGGAACACCAAGGATGACCCTCTAGTTCTCTGAGGGTCACTCGGACTGAGAGATCATCAGGATAACAGGTCTCCTCTTTCCCACCACTCAACAGTTTAATTTCCATATAGGCTCAAGTTTATAACTTCTAGTTTTTCTCCCTGAAATCTGAATACCAAGACTCAATAAAAAAGAAAATAGGAGGAAAAGCAAAGGTATTCCAAGAATCAAAGCAAGTTTGACCCACAGACCTTTATCAGAGAAAGAACATTCCAAGGGAAGTCTTGGGTGGGGAGTGTGTGAAAGCTGGGGGAGGAGATGGAGAGAAGAAAGGAGGGAAAGGGAGAGAGAGGTGGGATCTTTGAAGGCTTTGATCCAGCCTAGGTCAGATGGTATCTGTAGGAGATATTTCCTTTAGGAAACAGGTGACTCCGTGACCAAGACCATGGTCCCCTGTCTTTGCTCTGACAGCTCATTTATTTAGTAGTTTAATAACACGCAGACCTGTCCAGACTGCCACTGACCTTTTCCCACTGTGCTGAAAGATGATAAACTCTGCTTCTCTGCCACCTGGGGGACTTCCCTGCCCCCACTAACTCAGTGCCACTACGCTGCCTGGCAGATGCTGCAGACTGAGGAATGAGTCCACAGTTCTTGAGTTTTCCCAAAGGCACACATGGGCATCCTGGAAGCCATTCCTGAGGTGTTTCTCTGTGTCCAGAGACTTGTAGGAGAATTACTCGGATTATTTTTTTAACTCCCAAAATGGAGAAACTGGGATTGGTATGTAAAAACAAATAAATAAGAGAAAAAGAGACTAGGTAGTTAGCTGCCGTTGATGTTGGGAGGGCGGGAGAGACAGGTTGATGCCTGCAGTTGAGAAATGGAGCAACTTTCTCGTCTCTTCAGGAAAGCCAGTTCATTGGTGAGAGCAGAGCGTTTTATGACACACTTAAAGTTGCTTCAAGCTTTGCAGACATGACCACATTTAATTATTGCCCACACATTATTATCCTCCTTAAATCACCTGTCAGAAGACAAGCACAGAATGATTTGAGTTCTTTGCCTTAATGCCACAAGGCGGGCAAGTGCCGGTGGTAGGATTTGAAGCCAAGAGAATCCAAAGACTGTCCTCTTTACTGATAGATTAAAAGCCTCTCCAGACCAAAATAAAACAGAGGAGCACAATAATAGTGACCAGCCATGAATCATGCTTCCCGGTGCCCATGACTACTTGCAAAGTATCAGCACTGACGTCATCAAGACATAGTGTAAATTGCTCCACTTTTTGAAGTTAAGATGCTTCTGTGACTCCCTTTGACTAACCAAAGTGACTAGACCTTTTCATAAGCTTTTATGCCCATTCTCTAAGGGTGCTGAGCCCATGACATCATGAATAAGTACAGCCTGTTCTGGAAGAGGAGCAGTCACAGGCCACAGCACTGAGGCTCTCTAGTCAACAGTAAGCAGCACCTAGCACTTGAGCAACACCATTTTAAAAATCCTAAATTCAGTCAAGTCCTGCCTGCAGCTACCCCTGAGACCCAGACGAGACAAGTCAAAGCTCCAGACATCCCTCAGTCAGAAAAGAAATAGCTGTTGTGGGGTGATTCCACCAGAGAACACACGTGGACACTCTTAAAGTCAAATCACAAGTCTGTATTACCAGCCAATGACTGCATGGTGAACTTAGCCAAATTGTGTAGCCTTGAGTTTCACTGCTCTTTGCCTTGTATGCACAAAAACCACATCCTGGTCGCCACACTTCAGGTAGAAAGAACAGTTAGTGAGAAACTATAGGAGCCAAACAGCAAAGATAGAACATTGAGGGACTTTCCTGGATCCTGGAACTATGGACTAGGTCTTGGACGGGTTAAGTTCCTCTTTTGCCAGTTGTTGGGGGCTACCTGCTGAGTTCTAATGTCAGAATGGTGCCTTCTTAATTGAGTCACCTATGCTAAGGCCACAGGGCCTGCTATACAGCCACGACTCTTGTAGGTCACCACATTCTGGAATGTTTTTAATCCATCATCTGTAACAAACTACCCACTTTTTTTCTTTTTCTTTTCTTTCTTTTTTTCTTTCTTTTTTATTTTTTTTTTCAAGACAGGGTTTCTCTGTGTAGCTAGCTTTGGAGCCCGTCCTGGCACTAGCTCTGTAGACCAGGTTGGCCTCGAACTCACAGCAATCTGCCTGTCTCTGCATCCTAATTGCTGGGATTAAAGGCATAAACCCCAACGTCCAGCTTCTTTCTTTTGTTAAAAGCAATTAATAGTTGTATGTTCTGTAGAATTAAAGGATTAGAATCTGGAGGGACTTAAAGGTACCACTTAATTAGACTCTTATTTTATGAAGGTAGAAACAAATAAGAAATAAAAACAGTTTGTCTCAAACCATGGTTTCTTGTAGACTAAGGCAAAGCTAAACTCGTCTTTAGAGCACCACTTCTAGGATTCTCATTGCCCTACTGCTGTTCCAGCCTCATATGCAATAATAAGATAGAATACTTCCAGATCATCTCAAGGATAGATTCTGAAAGCTGATTATGGTCTTAAATTCTGATGATATCCATGCAAAGGGATCTGTGTGACAAAGAAACATGAAATGCCAGGAAGTGATTCCTGGAAAGCAGGCCATGAGCTGTTATGACTGAGCTTGCTTTGTAGATGGGCCGTCTCCTCAGAAGATCAGCTGATATTAGCATCTCAGCGAATAGTCTGGAGAGTCTTCAAGAACATCTGAAGTTTGGCGCAGGCACCAGGAATGTCAAGATCCAACTTAGTGAGACTTGAGACTAATGAGCACCCGACGGTGAGAACTTGACTATGGATCAGGAGTTTCTGGAGGAACATGGTATTTCTGTTCCCTCTGTAGCACCTCATGTAAGAGTACCCCCTGACTGAAACTGAAGCACACTGTTGAAATCAGCCCTAACATGGTGGAAAGCACTCGTGTGTTGATATAAAACAAAAACAAACAAAAATTGAATGCGTGCAATAAATAAATGAGGGGTGGACCTGTCCAGGGGCTATGGAGATAGCTCAGTTGGGAAAGCGCCTGCTGTATAAGCATAGTGACCCGGCACCCACAGGAGAATGCAGGAATTGTTTTCTGTGTGTGGTGTGTCCTATGATCTCAGTGCTGGAAATGTGGAGACAGTCCAATCCCTGAAGCTCATGGGTCAGTCAGGGGAATCAATGAGCTTCAGGCTTACTGAGAGATCCTGTCTCTAAGAATAAAAGTCAAGTGAACTTGAGAAAAGAACCTCAGTGTCAACATCTGACCTCTACATGCATGCACGCACTCAAATCCACACTAACAATTACACCTCCAACACATACACGCACTCCGCGTCTCTATATTGCCACTCATTAACAGTCGATGTAGGCTTCTGCACAACAGTCTCACTGAACAGAGAACCGTCAGAGACAAATAGTGCCGCGCACCGCGCCCCGTGTCTGTGCTCAGTACGCTAGACCCCAGTTCGCGAGCTTCGGCCAATGGGGCTGGAGGTTAAAATACACAGACACACACAGAGAGACAGCGACACGGGTCATCCTTGAATTCCCCAAGAATGCCCCCCTTTATTGTGTTCAGGGGCAGATTATATAGAGCTAGCCACGCCCCAGCCAAACCCACCAGAAACCACTCTCCTGCCATCAGGAACTCCTGAAGGTCTCGTGCTCAGAGCAGCTGTAGGCACTCAGATCAGGGGATTACAAGAAATTCGGGATCTGGGGTCTCACTGCTCCCAACAAAATAGAAAGAATAAAAAGATAAAACCCAAATCCCGGAGATGTGAGGAAGTTCAACGAAGATTATAATTGTAAAGGATCCTTGCTAACAATAAAGGACTTGCCACCAATCATTCCTATTTCTCTTCAAAATATAAATATGGTAGCCTATAAATAAGAGCTTGAGCAACACAGGGTAATAAAAAGACGTCAAGTACAAATTACTCACTCTTCAAATACATGTGTTTGAGCACTGTACTGTCCCCGCATGGAGAACTTGGTCTTGTTGGATCTATTTGTATCTGTTCATCCACAAACACCCATGTGGAAAAAACCCCACAATATTAGGAAAGACAAATAGAGGATTGTTTTGTGCTCAATTTCCATGTTAATCTGATCTGAAATTCATAAACATGGGTTGTGGTCACTCTGATGTTTTTCTAGCCCGGTGATGCGGTGTGAAGTCAAAGAAAGTAGTCTGGATGGATGGGATGGAAACAAGGGCAGAGCCAGACACAATCTTCACAAGTATTAAACGTTCCATCGCCTCTTCCGAGAAGTCTGATATTTCCCACAAGAACTGAAGAAACACGAATGAAATGAGATCTGCAGTTTTCCCCTTTATGGAGAACCTGCTTTCTCTACAATGGCCTTCTGCCTGCTTCTCTCTGGTTAGTATTTATTTGTTCACGGTTTCAAAGCTGGGTTGGAAGAGAATGGAACAGACCTAAAAAAAAATGCTTATGTGGGTTAACTATTAATTTGGAGAAAACATCTGCAGACTAAAATCAATCTAGAGTTGATCCAAAAGCTAACAGCTAAAAGAGCCAGAGCAAACACTCAGGCCAGTCTCTGAGGCTAATGTCTGGCAGGGAGCTCAGCACTGGGAAGGTGTAAAAGCAAGCAAGGTTTTCTCAGATCAGGTGTGCCTCTTCCTGGACTTAACTCCTAACCGCCTGGGCTTCAGTTTACTGGCTGGTGGGGAGCCTTGGCCGTAGGAGCAAGTTTTTGCAGAACTGATGGGAAACAGATGAGGGTGCCCTCTGAACGAGGACGTGCCCAGGGTGGGCATGCCGAGTGACTGTGGTTCCATCACAACATAAAAGTCTTTATCATTCAAGGCTGCTCAGAACAGCCTCGGATCCTTCTATGTAACCCGTCTTCGGAGCCCCACAGTGAACCTCCAGGTTAGCGCCATGTAATGCTCACTGATATATTTTCCCACATGGATCTCGTGGAGGGGGAAGAACTAAATGCTGAGTAGGAGAAGCTGTGTGAATCTTGTTTATTCCACTTAAGAGCCGCGTGACTTGTGGCAAGACAGGCGCCCTTCACATCTTTCCATTTCCTCCTCTGTAAAGATTGAGCTTAGGATGTCTATCTGTCTTCATCTATCACGTGTGGACATGCTTTGATACAAGGGGGGTCAGCCAAGGTCACCCCCAGACAATTAGTAAATCCTCCCAAAATCCATAAAACAACAGCAACAAAACCTCACAAGCCAAATTAAAATGTTCAAGTCATATGGGTTATTATTATTATTTTATGTAGTCTGTCCTGGCCTCAACTCCTGGCTACTTAGCCAAGGATGGCCTAAAGCTCGTGATCCTCCTGCCTCTACCTCTCAACATGGGCTGGCCAGTGGGAAGTGCTGAAGAGGAGTGTAGGAAGGAAGGTGAGGAGTGTTCCTTTCCTGTCCTGCACCTAGCAGGTGCCTCTTCTCTCTGATGGGCCTTGGTGCCTACAGCCATGTTGTTCACTGTGAATGAGCCTAACACCTCAGTTGGTGGCAGCACCTCCTTTCTTTCTCCTCTGAGCCTCTGAGCCTCAGGTGCCTGGAGCCTCTTGCTGCGGATAATTCTGAGGCATTTTCATTACTTCCTGTTTGGTTTCTTCTATCTTCCATCTTTTCTTCGGGTGTTTTTCTAGTAATGGGTTCTCTCTGTTTTAAATACTTAGAGATGCTTTTATTGTCTTACCCTGAGTGTCAGTGAGTGAAACGGACTTGACTTATGCAGTAGATCATCTCTGTGAATACGGAAGAAAAAGAAGAGGACTAGAGATCAGGAGCTTACTGGGTTTCTCAGCTTAATAACTGGTGACTGAATTTTCAGTACCTTGTATCCCTGACACAGGGTCTTGTTCCTCTTGCACTTACAGATAAACTGTATAGGAAACATGCTTTTGGCTAAAAGAGAAGGGCAGAAAGAACTAAGAGCTGGTACTGACAATTCATCCACCCGGTCTCTAGAGCCTGGTTCTGGATGCTGGCAAGAGCTGGCCTCAGCTTGTTAGCACCCAGGCTGCGAACACTGTGCTGCACACAATACCCCCTAATGAAGAGCAGATTTCCCCACCCCCACAGTCTGGGGTGAATGCTCTTCCTCTTCACCCCAAGAGCCGAGAAGGAATGTTCAGAGAATATTTGCCAGAGCTACTCAGCCAACACTGCATTTTCAAATCCCCACTGACACGTTTCTGCTCCTTCTGTTCCCATCATCTGGGTGGGAGCATCCAGAATGGTCCCTCTGCACCGAGGCAGTAAGAAATCTGGACGGCCTGTGCCATTGTGGAGGAAGCCAGGTGGTCCCTAGGCTGAGCACTTGACGTGGTAGCAGGAGCCAAAGTGTTTTGACCATCGTTATAATCAAGTGAAAAAGCCAGTGCCTGGCAGGCTGGGATTGGATGGATACGGAGGGACCTGTGAAGCAGGCTTTGAAAGCTACTTCCCACGGTGTAGCAGCCCTGGCTCCCCAGAGCAGGGACTTCCAGGCACCTTATATGCCCTAATGTTAATTCATCAGCAACCCCAGGATGTTTCAAGTCTACTTTACACGTGAGAAAGGTGGGGCTAAGAGAGGTGACGTGATTAGCGTAGGCCGCACAGCTGCCTACAGAGTTAGGGCTCCGCGACACTCTTGCTACAGGAGTTTTAGAACACCCCGAAGCCGTGCTGCCCGCTTTGCAGCTGCCCTCTCCACAGCCTGCTTGGCAGAGTCACAGAGGAAGGCCTCTGAGGAATTCCCTGCAGTCAACCCCAGGTCTTTCCTCCAATTCTGTAGCTAAACATCAACTGTCACCCAGGAAACAAGAAGACATCTGTAGAGGACAGGGACTCCAGGGAAAGGAGGTTCCCAGTGATGCACTCCACTGCCCCAAGATGAGCCTGGATGAGACAAAGAGATGGCAGTGGCGAGTGCTTCATTGTTCTTGTTTTCAGATCAATTAGCACGAGAGTAAACAGTTGTGAACCCAGTGAATCCCCCAAAACATAAAGGAGCGACCAATAATTAGCTGTCCGATCATCTTTGTCCTCTGACTTACTTACGTTCTACTCTTGGAACATCGGGGGCTTTGCAAAGGCAAGCATGTTAACGTGTAGAGCCCGTGCCGGGCGTGGTGGCGCACGCCTTTAATCCCAGCACTTGGGAGGCAGAGGCAGGCGGATCTCTGTGAGTTCGAGACCAGCCTGGTCTACAAGAGCTAGTTCCAGGACAGGCTCCAAAACCACAGAGAAACCCTGTCTCGAAAAACAAAAAAAAAAAAAAAAAAAAAAAAAAAAAAAACGTGTAGAGCCCGTGTTATGGTAAGGAGCCTGCACTGACTGGGAGGTAGGAGAACAAGTCCATTCGAACTCCAGGCCAGTCACATATGAGACATCTCAGGAATGCGTACCCACAACCCACACCCGAGAATCAAGATGGCGGCTTTCTTCCCAGATACTGTACCTACTGCCAAAGACTGGATGATTCCATATGCCAGTGGACAGAGGGCAAGCTCCTGCATGTCACCCTCAGTCACACACAGTCCCGTAGTTATTTAAGTTCACACACACAAGTTCCCCTTCCAGCTGTGTATTACAGCTGGCACAGGCTATGGCCATGTGACCTGACCTAAAGGTGCCTGGCAGCTGGTGGATCCTTCGCCACTGACGAGTGATTCAGTCATAGAAGAATACAGCTTCTTTTCACGAAGTTGCCTCTTGACAATCTGTGTATAGCATATTTAAACTCTACTAGTAAACAGCTTCAAGCTCTCTTCCCCCTCTTAACAGATTCTCCAGCCTTCTCCCAAATCAGTGGATTCAGTGTCCCCTTTGGGACCAGAAGCAGGGCCAGGATTTCCTGAAGCCCTGGTTCTTACACAGTCAAGATTCCTTTTTAAGATTTAAAGTACAAGCAAAGGGACCAGTGTCTAGCCAACTGGCCAAAAGGTCTCCAATGTGAACAATGATAAATGATTAGTCATGAGGTAGGAATCTGCAGAGGACTTGTGAGCTACATGCCCAGGAGCAATGGATTATAATACATCAATGTAAAGGATGTCAAATACTGTCTAGATTATTAATAAATAGTATGGCTTCCTACCTGTATATAACACTATATCTCAAATTTACACACTGTCCTGAAATTAGTAGCCCATAGCTTTGCTCATAGAATGTTTTGTACTGTGGATTGTAAAAGTGATAAACTATAAATAAATTTCAAAAATTTACCACATTCATAGGTATTTTTGATTTTATTTTTTGAACTAAAAGCATTAAAATGTATTTATACTCATGAAAAGTATCTTAAAATTAGTTGACATAAAATATACCCTCATATTCATAGTTTGCAAAGCCATAACTCTAACCTTGCATTTCAGGGAAGGTTGTAAAATGCACCCTGACTTGGGTTCTCTACCTGACAGAGGAGCCCCAAGATCTGAATTTCAAATTCATGCCCCACAATGCTCATCTGCACACTGAGTTGTAGCAACTGAGCTCACATCAATCCACTTAGGACATTGGAGAGGAAACTCAAACTCAGGAAGCAGATGAGCTTGGACCAAGACCATAAAATACATTATCAGTAGGGCCTCTGCTACCTCTTACCTCATCTTTTTCAAGCCCAGAAGGAGACAAAGTCAAATTTGCCTCTGCAGTCAGGCTGTAGTTGATGAAAACCCAGCACCCTCAGCCTATCTCTAGTGGGTGAATATTCTCTCTCCAAGCACCACACAAGTCTTTAAAGAATAATATGTGTGTTTAATGATGATAAAACATAGCCTACATTCCATATTATTTATAAATAGCATCTCACTTATTGTCCATGCAAACTTTTAAGTACACTGTTGTTTCTGTTGTTATTTTTTTCCTAATGGTGTAAGTGATTTTCTCAAGACTTCACCAAATGCAACTCTGCTAACCAAGGCTGTGTCCTGTCCTTGCTGTGGTGTCTCTACTGTACCCTGAGACTGGCTGTGCTTGGGGTTTCATAAGCACTGAAGCATGAGCAGCTGGTGAATGGCAATGCACAGGGCTCAGTCAGTAGGGGCCACCAGTGGATTTAAGGGAATAATGATTTGCTATCAGTAACCAGGGTCAAAGATTGCAAGGCACCATTAGAATCCACTGCAGGAACCGCTAAGATCTCAGATGTCAGGGATGGGTGTTTTGGCAAGTCTTCTCGCCCATCTACCATGGAGCCTCTCTCCTTCAAGGGTGGTTCTTTAAGAGACAGTCAGGACAACGTGATTTTTTAAAAAGAGTATCCCTGGGACTTTCTTGTCTGACTCATTGTGTGGTCTCAAGCTAGTGAGTCACCACCATGTGACTCAGATTTTACATCCCACGCAGGGCTCGGAGCTTGACTGCTGAGACCCTGGGCATGGCTTTATATGGTGGCAGCCAAAGACCAGTGACATTCTGGAGGCCAGGAGTCCTGAATCACACCTTTCTCCTTTGACCTATGAAAATAAAATAAGAACGACCTACATTAGACTCACCAACATTCTCATTGTTTCCTATGACTCAGCAAGAAGTCAGTGTGTGTATCACCTCTGTGCTAGTGGGATACCATCTTTTATGCAGATGGGAAAAAACCCTGTGTGAAGAAACATGGGTCCTCCCTGAACCTGTCTTTTCTCAACTATCCTGAGAAAATGGATACAACTTCGCATTCCTAGCTTAAGTGTTGACCACATTACTGTAAACTCTGAGATAAAAAAAAAATTCACTGGGAATGTGAGCAATAAGCTCAGATGCTTACTTTAAAAGTACTGTAGACTGGATCTAAAGAATCATTTGGCTTTTAAGGCATTCGCAGTTTCTGCTCGCTTGCAGGGCATAATTCATTTCACCATCTCTTGGGACACTCTGTTCTCAATCTGAGGCTGTACCACAAGAGTGAATATTAAGATGTTTGAAATGGGACTCTTTTAGTCGCTGGTTTATCTCAGACTCTAATATAATAAATATTGATTCAAAAATAGGTATAAAAGAATACCCTAAGATGCTGGGATGGGGCCTTTTATAGCTCCATTCTTGGCCTTCAGCGAGATCAAGAAGAGAAAATAAGGACGGGACCTGTTACTGCTCTCTCTGAGAGGAGTGGTGAAGGCACCGAGACATTCCTTCCAGGAGGAAGGGCAGAGAAGCCAGACGCTATGCATGTGAAAGTAGACCAGGACTAGGTTCTGGCTCCTGCTCGTAAAGGACGGTGAGAAGATGGAAGAGCCAGGGCAGTGTGCTGGGTGGGTTTGGACCACACATCGAGAATTGTTTCACTGTTGAACATACAGTCATCTGCCACGCACCGGAAGTAGAGAACAGCGGGGAAAGAACCATTGCACGCCAGGGTTATCTTCAGTCTGGTCTGAAAGTGCCTGCTGAAGGGATGGGGGGAGGGGGATCTAACAGGAAGACTGGAGATAATCTGCTTCTCAGGGTGACAAGTGACACCAGGAATAGGAACACATCTGCGGGGTCAAGGGAACTGAGACAGAAGTCCTTACAAGGGATGTTTGACAAACCCCAGGCAGGGCCCCGAGAGAAGAGTCCTGCTCTGGGCTGCTATAGGCCTCCCGGTGACTTCAATCCCCTTACCCCCTGTCCCTCATAGACGTAATCACAATGACTCGGAAATAGCAGAATGAGAGAGTGCAATGGAGGAGGGGTCAATTATAAACTGATTTCCGCCATGGCCTGAGTTACACTTTTTCAGTACACTACTTACAGGAGCCAGAATAGATCTTGCTTAATTTTCCTAATTACTAATGGATACTTTTACCTTTCTTCTGGTTCCTGACCACATCCCTGCATTTCCATGCCTTCTTGCTGGGACTCATACTCTGCCTTTGATTTTAATAGCACATGTAAATGGTGGTCTGCCAGTATTCCCAAATAAAAAGATGAAGTCTCAGGACAGTGCTTGAGAATTATATTAATATTCCATGTACCCAGCACGGTAAGGCATTTGGTTTGCATGTGATCAACTCTCACTAAATGAATAGCAATAAATGCAGCCATATTGATGGGAAGGCATCAGGGCTATTTCAATCGTTGGAGGCATCTTACATCTCACCAGCTGGGCACTCACAATCTTACTTAAAGCTTCAATCCCCGGGTCCTGGGTAACCCATTTAGATTTGTTCAAGGCAATCCCAATTATACCCAAGACACAGCGTGTCCCTATGGAGAAGGAATGGAGATGCTGAAGACAACAAGTTTTCCATCAGAGCAAATTAAAAAAAGAGGAACTGAGCTATGACTGCAGATTTTAACAGACCCCTCTGTTCTGCAGAGAACAGTAGCGAAATTGTTCATCTACATAAAATCTCCTCCTGATGGAAATGTTCTGACTGCAGTCAGTGTCAGCTTTGATTTCCTGCCCCAGAGGAGGCTTGGCCAAAAGGCACAGAGTGGGCCTGGGCAGTCAGAGAACTAAGTTGGTCACACTCAATCTTTGTCTAGTGGTCAGCCCGGCCCAGTGCTCCCATAGCCCCGGGGCTGCTTAGAGCACTCCGTCTTCTCTTAGAATCTCAAGCAGAACTGTGGAAGAAGCAGGCCTGAGGGCTAGTGGCCCAATCTTTTATTGCTTCCCTGCAAGTTCAGAGAGGCTCTGGATTTGAGGAAGTCTGGGGGCTCACTGGCCAGAGGAGGAGCAGAAGTCAGCCATTCCAGGTCTTCTTAAAGGAGAGTCAAACTGAAATAACCTCAAGAAGGTGCTGGCAGGGCAGGGGCAGAGCCAGCTGTTGTCTCCAAGCTAATTTTAAGAATGTCCTCGTCTCTTGAAATTTCATCAGCATGACTCATGGAACTGCAGGCCAACATTCTGAAGCTCTGAATAATACAGGGCCCCGGGAGCCAGAGCTCAATGGGAGTTTTACCTAAATAAAGCCTACAAGCCCAGCCTGCTGTGATACATGCATTAGAATTTGCTAATTCAGCAGAGCCCACACCCTTGGTCCTCTGCTGTTCACACCATTACCCACAAGTCCTTGGGACTGCGGGACAAGTCTTCTTGTAAACGGCTTTTTCTTTAGGCCTCCAGCTCACAAAAATAAAGTAAAGGAATATTCCACAACATCCTCTCTCAGATGTGAGATCCCTGCCTGTCTTTTCAAACCTTCAGTTAGCTTTTTGTCATCATTTTTTCATGTTTTATGTCTTTTATTCTGTGAGACTTTCATATATGTCTAAATAAAATATGGTCATATAGATCCCCTATTCCTCATTCCTTCCATCCAACTTCCCCATATCTTCCCAACATCTCTGAACATGACTTCATGTTTTTAAAAAGAAACGTGCTGAGCCCAATTAGAGCTGTCTGTACGTGCATGTGTCAGGGACACCTACCGGAGTATTGGGTACCCACCAGCAGTCACATCCTCCACGAAGAATGATTCCCCCTTCTGGGTAGCTACCAACTGCCAACACCCTCAGTAGGGGGTGAGGCTGGAGATCTTCTCCTGTATCTCTCTGGGAATTTTGGCAGGCTCAGTCTTGTACAGGTCTCCTGCAGGTAGGCACAGCTGGTATGGCTCATGAGCACAGTGAGTCATGGCACGCCCAGAAGACGACACCTCACAGCACTTGTCCCCGTCGTTCCACTCACAGTCTTCCCACCTTCTCTTCTGTGATGCTCTCTGAGCCTCGGCATGGCGCTCAGCACATTGCCCGGTTATGAGTCTCTCATTCACTGCTGTCCACTACAGCTTCTCTGATGAAGGTGGAGAGAAGCCTGAGCCTAAGGGGACAAATATAAATATTTAAAAGGCAATTTTGTTGCCATATCCTTTCTGTTGTTTAGTTCCTTTTCCACGCAGTATGCACCCTTAGAGGGCCATTCATTTGGTAGCTTGTCAGTTATATGTGACACATAGGGGATGTTATCATATCAATAGAGGGGTCTCACATCATCAGGAGGCAAGATGAATTTGGCGTTTGATGGTCAGAATTTAAGAGGTTGCAAGGGGACCCAATCCCTTGTGAGTGGAAAGGCCTGCTGTGAGGAAACAGAGATATCCCCTAAGCGTGTGTACCACAGCATTTCCAGGATCCTGTTAGGAGCTGCAGTGGTGGGCTCTGGGTGCCATGCTCGAGAGCTCTGTGTCTCTGTCACTGGTCCCAACCTCCCTCTTCATCTGCCATGCTTTCCTGTGTCTCTCTACCTCCTCACCCACTCTCTCTTGCTCTCTCCATATTCTAGCTTCCTGTGTTGCTACCTTTATTCTTCTTCGTCTTCATTTGCACACGACTCACTCCGTGGTCCCTCTTGTCCTGAGTCTACCTCTCACCCCCTTTAGTTAGGCTTCTGAGGCTAAGAACGCAGTGTTTCCCGATAGATTAGCTATGAATCAAAGTCAGCTCGAATCACGTTTCAGAGTCTTTCCACGTGAATTAGTCTGGTATCCTCCCAATAGGTTAGCCTCTCTGTGACACGTGTCCAGGACTTATCTAGTCCTCTGTGACCACAGGCACGGGGAGTCCAGACCACAGCCCCTCTGAAGGGAGGAGACACAGATTCGAGCTTTGACTTACAAGACATAGGATTTGATTTGAGTTTCTTACACCTCTGAGTGTTACGTTCCTGGTCTATAAAATGAGGGCAGTGATGCCAAGACACACAAAATTGTCGAGACGATGTGGTAGATACATCATGAATTGATGGCAAAGGCCTAACAAATTTTCACTATTACCCACTTAGTCTCATTTCAGGAGACTCCAAATGTCAAGCATCTATAACCTCTTCTGACCTATGACCCTTTGAACTTCTCTCTGCGGTCTTTCTCCATTGGGAAATTTTCTCCTCTCCTCTTGGTAGTTCTTAATTCTTTTCTTGCTATCAGCACTGTGATCCCATGTCCATGCTCCAAGATTTCACAATGGGAGGCTTGGCAGTCACTGTTTTTCATTTGGAAGTGGCTTGCATACTTTGCCCTGCTGTTATCAATTACACTAAAAGAGGGGAGGGGAGGGTGTGGTTTACTGCACAGAACGGGGTTGTGATGTGTGCTTTGTAAACTTACTCCAGCAAAGGAAGTGGGCTGTGGTGACGCTGCTAGCTTCTATAGCATCAATATGAAGATCTCTAGTATGACTTGGCAAGAAAAACCCTGAGAGTTCCCTCAAGAAGTCCAGGACAAGTGGAAAGTCAACTAAAGAATGCAAATATATATTTAATAAAAAGCAAAAAATCATTTCAGATGCCAGAAATTGTTATAAACAAATGCTTTGCCAAACACACACATCCGGGTGCATCGCAAGGTCTCTGACTGGAGAGGTGAGTGGGTGGGATGTCTGAGAGTCAAGATGGCAAGCACCGATCTGGGGAAAGCAGTCTGCTGCAGCCTCGGGGTATTAGAGAAAGGACTGCAGAAAGGGTGGGAGTTGAAAGACAGGGGCCAAGTCCTCACAAAGCTGCCGTGAAGACTACCCTGCTCAGGGTAGGGCAGGGAGGCGCTGCTTGAAACAGAAAAATACCAGAAGTAAAAAGATGCCCATTCCAAAATTTTAGCCAAAATAATGCCAGCTACTAGCCTGGTTCCAGGGGTATGCGACCTGTGCAGATAATTCAGGATCACACAATCAAAAGAGCCCCATGCTCGCTATCAGGCTTTGCAGTGGTCATTTTGGAATTCTTTTTTTTTTCTTTTTTTTTTTTTTAATAATAATTTTTGAACCCAGGAAGAAGCATTTTAATGTTTCACTGGGCCTTAGAAATCATATTACTGATATTGGCTGGGGAGAATTTAACCAAGGACTTCATTAAAGCCAGAAGGAAGACTGAAGAGAAGATGATGGGCAGATTCCTTCTGGTTAAGAAAGAAGAGAGCAAGGGTAGCCATCCAGTGCCTTTAGAACCAAATAGAACCAAACAAAGACTAGTGATCCACTGCCAACGGCCAAAGATTGGGGCATCCACTTGCCGTGATGGCTGTGCCCTGAAGGGTATTCAGACTAATGTGATCCACACAGTAGGGTGATGTGGGATGTCCCTCTGTATGCTGTGATTACCATTGACAAATAAAGGAACTGCTTTGGGCATATAGCAAGAGTTAGGTGGGGAAAATTAAAGTGAATGCTGAGAGAAAGGAGGCAGCATCAGAGAGAAGCCATGGGGCCGCCACAGTCAGACATGCCGAAACTTTGCTAGTCAGTCACTGCCATGTGGCGATACACAGATGAATTGAAATGTGTTTAATTAATATGTAAGAGTTAGCCAATAAGAAGCTAGAGCTAATGGGCCAAGCAGTGATTTAATTAATACAGTTTCTGTGTGATTATTTCGGGGCTAAGCGGCCGGGAACCAACAAGCGGCCCCCTCCTTTAAATAGTAAGGCCCTTTAGAGAGATGCTCTTGAAAGAGGTGTCAATAATTGAAATGTCTGGGAGATCAAGGAGAGGGAGAGTCTGTTAAGATATAGCTAAACAGCGCTGGGCAAAGAACAGTCGCAGTACCGTGAAGATGGAGAGCTGGTCCTAGCCAGAACTAAGTACAGCCTTCAGCTCTGCTGCATGCAGATGCTAGGAATTAAGTATCCTGACTTCTCTGAGCCTTAACTCCATCTGTGAAAGGGAGAACATCTATTCACAAGACTGACGTTTAAATGAGGTATAGGTAACACAGTGTCTGTCACTTGGCATGATGCCTGCGAATACTTAATTTCTCTTGTAAGTTAGCATTGATTTAAGAGAACTAGAAAGAAGAAAAGTATGTACCAGGGCTGGGTGCTACCTCACTGTTTGTCATTGAAGCATGAGGACCCGACTTTGACGCCCAGAGCCCACATATAAAAAGCCAAGCATTTAGGCAGAGCTTGTGATCCTAGTCCTGGAAAGGTGGGACAGACGGAGTTCTGGGTCTCTCTGACAAGTCAGCCTAGCCTACATGGAGAGCTCCAGGCTGATAAGAGAAAAAAAAAGGATGGCGTCTAAACTACAACACCCAATGGGTTGCCCTCTGACCTAAACACATGCTCAAATACACACACACGTACACACATACATAGATGCACATACACATGAATGCACACACACACACATATACATACGTATATACACATACATACATACACATACATATATACGTATGTATGCACGTATACCCACATGCATGTACACATATTCATGCGCACACACATACACAAGCACACACACATATGTCCCAACCTCACCACCCTTGACTATGAGCAAGCTATGTGTCTCAGCCTCAAATTCTTCATGAGCAACAGATATAAACACACTGCCTAAGAAAGTGCCTTGTCCGCATTAAATGAGTTTAGGAAGCTGTGTCCTGCCATGTGGTAGCAGAAAGATACTCAGAAAGTTGCGAAGAAGTTTGCAGCCACAGTGATCATTCTTTTGCTGACTGCAGGAAAACAGCTTTATTGCTGGGGGAGAATTGGGGTTAAATGTGGTTGGGAATCCCTCATCCTGCAAACACAGTAACATGCTGAGCACTTGACCCTTTGGAGGTGGGGGTCAGTTCTTTGTCCCTGTTATCGTCACCTAGCTCACTAATCCTGGGATAACCAAACTGCTGGGCATTCCTTTCCTTCCCCCAACCACCCAGGCTTCTCTTCTGAGCATGGAGGGGAAGTACTGTCACCATGTTCCGCCATGAATCAAGGGGCGTAATGAAGGCGAAACATGCCATGTGCATACACTCGCATCCGACAGCGAAGGAGCTGGCTCTTTTCACTTTGGCACACAAAGCATGGAGAGTATTTAGGGAAAAAAGTAAGGTCATTCATTAGTCTCACAGAGGCCAAGACAGGAAATGCCTTATGTGCAAATGATACCACATGCTCGAGCGTGCACACACGCACGCACGTGCGCACACACACACACACACACATTCTGAATCTAAGTTTGCATAGTCCATATGGGAAATACCACAAGTATACCAAGCACTTGGGGTGAGACAGCTTCTGCTCTTCGGTGCAGAATGACAACATGGCCACAGAGAAGCCAAAGATGAGCCTAATGAAATGGCAGTGACCCTGAGCCAGAGCAGAACCAGCAGGGTTTCTGCTTTGAAGATGGTCATGTGACCGGGCTGAGAATTACCCTGAGACAGACCCTAAGTCTCCACTAAAACCCTGTACTTCTCCTGCTGCACTGAGCCCTGCATTCCAGTCCTCTAAGGTCGGATCCAGGCAGGTGCAGAGTGGAAAGGCTGTGCAGCCATTCTCTGAAGAAATGCTAAAGCGATTCCTTTGCCCGTTTGCATTTGGGATGTTCTGTGTGTACTCTGGTTGTCAATCCTGTCCCACATCATATATGATCTTCTTTACATGTTAACATTCTACCTTTTAAAGTCATAAGATATATGATTGGTGATTGTTTTCTTCCCATGTTATCTTTTTCTGCCTTTGCTAACAGGGTATGCCAGTCTCAAAAAATCAGTTGGGAAGTAGTGTCTACTTTATAGGAAAACTTGTGAAGATTTTATGTAAATTCTCACTCAAAGATCCTGTGACACTAGGGAATCAACCAAGCTTTGGGCTTTTCTTTGAGAGACATCTTTGGTCATTAATAATCTTTGTTTATTTTCAATGTATTCTGATGTTATTATGTCTTTTATTTCTGATTGTTTTAATTTATGGGTTCTCTCGCCTGCCCTCCCTTCCTCCTCCTCCTTCTCCTCTTCCTTCCTCCTCTTCCTTCTCTTCCTCTTTTCATAGTAACAGGTTTCTTGGTCTTGTTGAGCATTTCAGAGAAGGCAATTTTGCTTTGTTGACTTTACTGATTTTGCAATCTGTGTTTAATTTGTTTCTCTGCTGCTCTATATTATCTCCTTCCTGTTGTCTGCTTTGGGATTAATTTACTTTTGAATTGAGGTCTTAATTTTTTCAGGCTGTTGATTTCAGGCCTTTATTCTTGTTTTAATGTAAGAATTTGCAACCCTTGTGAACTTTTGCAACAACAGTTCAGGGAACTAGGGTCACCTTGGAAATTGGTGAAGAATAAATTGTTTATGCAAGGTTATCAAGCTAGTAAATAGCAGGGTTGGAATTATACTATCGGTTCTCTGAGTGGGAAACAAGGGGTTAGAGTCCAAAGCCACTGACACTGTCACATGGCTTCCCAAATCACTAATACACACCCCCCTGAGAACCGCACAGCCCACAGTAACCATCTGTAACCATTACAACTATTGTGCACATGGATGTCTGTTATAACTGCCTCTGTAATCTGGACAGGTGTGCTTCAAAAGCTCAAAAGAAGTATATTCCTTGAGGGAAGAAAGCTTTCTGGGATATTCTCTAGCTGCTGACTCTCAGTAGTAAATAGCTTAATATGGGTTACCGTCACAGAGCTAACACGGGTTACCGTCACAGAGCTAACATGGGCTACTGTCCCAAAGCTTGCCTGCTGCCTTTTATCATCTGCTGTGTTATTTTAATTTCGCCAAAATCCTATAGACTAAGTGATAGCTCTGGATCCCAAAGCCCAGAAATGTTAGTATGGAAATTCAGTGTTACTAAGAGAAAAATGATAAACACAGAATACAATGCCCAGTTCTAAAGGACATGCCTTCTCTCCTACCTAGTTTTAGCCACAAGGAGAAGAAATATAGTGCTTTAAAGATGTTTCAAGCTGGAGGGATGGCTCAGCAGCTAAGAGTGCTGCCTGCTTTTTCGGATGACCCAGATTCAATTCCTAGCATAGCAGCTTAAACCATCTATAACTCCAGTTCCAGGGCTCCATCTCTGGACTCTGTCAGTACCAAGCACACACCTAGTGCACAGACACAGATGCAAGTAAGACACCTTACATACACAATGAGAAAACATCAATCATTTAAAATGTTTCAGTTATCTATTCACATATACAAATAACGTTTCCAGAACCTGTTACGTGGCAAATTTTGCATAAAATATTGACATCGATGTTAAAATTCTGCACGTTTCCTTTACTCACACTTCTTACAGTTTAATGGGATGAATCTTAACCAGGCGGTCATGAAAATAAATGCATGATGACAAGTATTATAAACATGAAAGGCCACGTACATCACAATGTGTTAACAGTGAGACAATCTTCCCAGCTCCGTCATAATGGCTTCCCTAGGAAGCATTACTCCACTGGAATCTGAAGTCAAGTTTAGAGAAGAGTGCTTAATGAATATTCCAGATCAAAACAATGGCCTGTGAAAATGTCCTGTGGTGGACTCAACTCTAAGGAACACTAGTTGCTTTAACCTATTGAAACTATTACAGTCAAAACCAACATGGCATGTCACGCAGCTGACGTGAAACAGCGCAGCAATGGATGGGAAGGCAAGTTAATCCAGCTTCTTCTAGGCCTGGCTTAGCAAGGACCTCCTGATAAGGGGGCTGATGCTAGCACGAATTTTAAAGATCTGTCTGTGCACGTCGGTCCTCAAAGACAGCTGTGTCTCTTCATTGCTTACAAGGATTTTTCCCCATGAGCATCTTATTTTAGGAAGAGTTTAAGATTTAAACTTACATTTTCTTGTGTCCAACAGAACTTACACCACAATAATGTGATTACTAATACGTTATTTCTTTTTCTGTTGTTTTTGTTTTTGTTTTGTTTTGTGTTGGGGAGGTATGAGACAAGGCCTCAAGCTATAGCCCAGGCTAGCCTGCAACATAGGGAGATTCTGCTCTCCTAGCCTTCCTTGTGCTGGGACCATCACAACTGCGAGCTATCATGCCTAGATTTCACACACACACACACACACACACACACACACACACACACACACACACACACATTATTAACAGTAACAAAGCTAAAATACAAACTTGTGCTCCCAGCTGCAGCGATGCCATGTTTAAAAACCACATGACAGAGTCAGCCGAGACTGCGATGGAGGCCAGGTCAGGGAGCAGGAATGCAGGATGGAGTACACCAACCTCATGAGTGGACACAAGCTCCTGCCTGTGACCTTCGTCACTGCCCCATTGTGCTGTGAACCAATCCCCAGCTGTGTTGCAGACGTTCAAGCCCCAGGGTACTTCCCTTAGCATCCGGGCACTTTCAGCATCATCCAGACCTAGAGCCTCATCTGCATTCAGTGCTGGGTGCACAGCTCTCAGTACACCGCGCCACATAGATTGCCCAGTGTAGAGTCAAAGAACGTTAGAAGCAAGAAGAGATTGAAGAAGCAATTCAGGGCCCATTAGGACATTTCTGGGCAAAGGAACTGCATTGTAAATTACAGCACGCCGCACAGATCTCTGTGTGGAGCTAAAAAACCTGATCAGGTGCATGTGCCGATTTTAGAGACTGTGAGTATAAAATACAAAGTGAAGAGTGTTTTGATCTGGTTCCCTGGTGCTGCACTGAGTAAAGGAAGTGAAGAAACAAAACTACTTTTATCCTGTTGGTATTTGCACTGAGGTAGCTATCATTCCCTGTAAGCAGTTTCTTTGAACTAATTCTCAGAGCTTTATGGTCACCCACGAATTAAACGCGATTGGAGCAATTTC
This sequence comes from Chionomys nivalis, assembly GCF_950005125.1. Taxonomy (NCBI): domain Eukaryota; kingdom Metazoa; phylum Chordata; class Mammalia; order Rodentia; family Cricetidae; genus Chionomys; species Chionomys nivalis. The sequence goes on from NC_080108.1 coordinate 5,912,089, forward strand.
CAGGCAGAAGGAAAAACAAACATATCTCGAGGTCAATATTGACCTTTCCTTATTTGGCAGTTTTCCTTTGAGCACCGAAACCCCTTGGGCTGCTGAAAACTGCAAGATAAGGAGGTGACCTCCTTCCAGGGTAGCAAACACCCCTTCTTGAGAAATCTCTAATTTCTTATAACTCAGACAGAACAGAGGTCACAGCTACTTAATATTTGCATTAGATTTTGTTCACACTGTTCAAATCATATTTACATGCCCTGGCATTCTCATTCTCTGTCTCTGTCTCTGTCTCTCTCTCCTCTACTTAGGTTCCTTTTCCTCTCCTATTATTTCACCTCTCATATTTCATAGACGCTTTGTCCATTTATGAGGCTGAAATGGGTTAAATGCCTACAATGGACACATTACTGGTTCAGGGATGAGTAAGATGTACGTCTTTTTCTCCAAGTTATACGTAAGGACTGTTTTTCTTTTTCTTTTTTTTTTAAGTATGGATTTTAAGAATGTGGGAGTAAAATTCTGTTCTCAGTGTAAAGAACACACAGAATCCTTGCTACCTCTGTGGTTCATTTCTCGCATGCCTGGGATGACTTTGGGGTACTAGTTGATGACACAGAGAGCTCGGGAAAGTCTTTACTAAGAAAATGGCAGGAAATGTATCCCTTAGTTGACCCTTCAGTGTGGGAAAGAGTTCTCCCGCCTGGGTTTCATTTTTTTTCTTGGGGACCATGGTAGACAGCTCCTGAAATCCGTGTCAGCACCAAAAAAGAGTGGGGGAGAAGGAAGCCAGGAGATGAAGTTAAACCATCTACCCCTGAGCCATCTGGAACGATTGGGCCACATCTTGCAGAGTAATCTGCCTAGAGCTGAGACCGATCCGGGTTCTTGGGTCCTGAAAGCTAGGTTATTTAGTGGGAAATAGTCCCTTGAGAAAATTAATACAGAATTTACAAGTTTAAAAGTAGCAACAGAGCCTTAGAAGGGAGCACAGAATTAAGCAGTCCTAAAATTGCTATGAGCTTCCTGATAAATCTATGGCCACAGCTTCATTTATGGGACAGACAGGAATATTTGGTGTCTCCCTAAGTTCTGTGTTTGCCATGGAAACACTAGATTTGCTTAGAGCCCATCCAGGGACTTCCATGATATCCTTCAGCATCATCTCTCGTCAACTCTGTTGGGTGCTCAAGTTTTCAAATCCTGAACTCAGGCAAGTAATGAGGAAGAGTGTGTCTGTGGCGTATCAAGGGGACCTTGTGAGTCTCTTCTTGGAGAAGGCTGTAAGTTCTCGGAAGGACATGTATTGCCATTGTTTTCGTAGCCTAGGAGTCCCATGAACTACAGCAGTAGGCTCCGAGACCATTCTTCTATACAAAGCAAGCTGTTTTGCTCTGATGTCAAGCATGTCCCCACAAGTACTGGTGCATTAATCAACGTGAGTTCAGGATTAAAGGCAGTGAATCACTTGAGGCAGACGGTGCTGTTGATGCTTGCAGGATTTTATTCAGGCAGCTTGGAATTCAATACCCTGCTAAAATAAAAAACAAAACAACAAAACAAAAAAACCTAAGAAAAAAGGATGGACCCTTCTAAAAAAGACCTATGATGGCTGGTTAAAAAGGAAGGAAGAAAGAAGAAAAGAAAGAAAGAAAGAAAGAAAGAAAGAAAGAAAGAAAGAAAGAAAGAAAGAAAGAAAGAGAAAATAGTGATTTACTTAGTCTTATTTCAATGATAAACCTTTTTATTTATTTATTTTTTGTTTTTATTGAGCTCTACATTTTTCTCTGCTCCCTACCCTACCTCTCCACTCCCCTTCTACCCTCTCCCATGGTCCTCATGCTCCCAATTTACTCAGGAGATCTTGTCTTTTTCTACTTCCCATGTAGATTAGATCCATGTATGTCCTCTTAGGGTCCTCATTGTTGTCTAGGTTCTCTGGGATTGTGGTTTGTGGGCTGGTTTTTCTTTGCTTTATGTCTAAAAACCACTTGTTAGTGAGTACATATGATATTTGTCTTTCTGAGACAGGGTTACATCGCTTAATATGATGTTTCCTAGATCCAGGTGCTCACAAATTTCAAGAAGTCATTATTTTTTTCTGCTGTGAAGTACTCCATTGTGTAAATGTACCACATTTTCCTTATCCATTCTTCGGTGGAGGGGCATCTAGGTTGTTTCCAAGTTCTGGCTATGACAAATAATGCTGCTGTGAACATAGTTGAGCCCATGTCTTTATGGTATGATTGAGCATCCTTTGGGTATATATCCAAATTACTTAGTATTTTTATATCTCTTTAATTTCTTTCCTTGCCCTTGCTTTCTGATTGGTATTAATGTACCTAGTGATTTTGCCATTTATAATCAAAGACACTATAAGTTTTGTGCAGTGGTGGGATCTGGGACTATGAAGAAGCCAAACAATCAGGTCCTGCCTCAAAGAGGAAGGAAGACCACAAGAGTAGTTTAAAAATGCCTAGTAAGTAAATATCATCAGATTAAGTTATATGAACTCATAGTTTAGGGGAGAGTAAAAAGTAAAACTATAGCTATCCTACAATATAATAGTTGGTTTTTCTTAAAGAAGCAAGATTATGGACTGATTAAGGGATCTAGACTTAAAGAAATAAACATAAAATCCAGGTTCAAATCTTGGCTCTGTCATCAATCACCCATTCTGAAACAAGCAAATGCCCTTATGCGTCTGTCTATTTCCCAGTTGTCCTATGATTTTTAGTGTAGTACTTGCCTTAGATTGTTGTTGTAAAGTTATAAGAGAAAATATATCTAAAATATGGAATAAAGACATTATACATGTGTTTAATATTAAGAGCATTTTGAGCTCTAGGGGGTTTACAAGGGCTAGAGAAACACATGGGGCTGGGAGAGAAGGGATTTTTTATGTATGTGGTTGGAAACTAGGATGTAGGTTTTGGAGCCTATGAAGATGATGGATGGGTGAATAGGTGGGTGGGGGAAGGGTAGGTGGATGGATGGGAGGGTAAGTAGAGACAGAGTAGTGGTGGGGTAGGACAAAGGTGAGCTCGGGATCCAGTGCTCTATTTTGTCTGATGCTTTTTTAAATGTCTCATTATCAATAACATCTTCCAGGGAATGAACACAGTATGAAGATGAGATATAACAAGGGCTCTCTTTCTGACTGTGTGTGTCATAATGGTGGATGTATAACACTGGTCCAGGGAGACAATGGTACAGCATGGATTTGGGGGTTAACGTTGGAGAATCAGACTGTGAAACGGACTTGGCAGCCAAAGCATTAGCAGTGAAGGAACAGAATGTGCCCAGGGGCAGTGGACATTAACAAGCAGGCAGGGGAGTAGGAGAGGCCGAACTTACTCCTGGGTGATGATGAGACAGGAGCTCCACCAAATGACTGAGAAGACCTTTGAGAAAGAGGTCCTTCAGGTGAGGTCATGGACCAAAACCTGGGAGCACTAGTAAACATGTATTGATTCCTTCAGCTTGATGGGAGTAGGGGCATTTGAGTTAAATTAAGTTAAATTAAGTTTTAAATATCTCCATAATATTTTAGTGCTTCTGTTATAAATTTTAATATCTTATTTACCTCTTTTCTCTTTTTTTAATTTACCTCTTTCAGTGATGCTTTTAGAATGAAGAAAACTGTTACATGAACGCCTTACCAGTTATTATGTTTGGCTTAGCTACATGCTGTTCACTTTCCACTTATCCTGTGATACACAAATGAAAAATGAGAACTCAAAGCAGGTAAATGATTAACAAAGTCACCTGGGTGTTAATATTTAACCAGAGCCCATTCTTCAACGTGTGCTCCCTGCTATTGGAGTTCAGTACGTGATACCTTGAAGTCTGATGCTTTGGCATTTGTGAGTACTTTGAGCTTAAGGAGACTAAGTGGTTTCAGAAACTAGAAAGTATCTCTGGTCCGGTCTTCTCTCTCACTCCCCCTTTCCCTCCTACATTTCCCCCCCAGAAATAGGTAATAGAAACTTGAATTCCTCTCCTCCCAGCCAAGTCATAAAGTTAAAAATGCCATTCACCACAGTCTCACTTTCCTCTAAATCCGCTCATGCAATAGATGTCTTGGTTTATGCCTGAGGAAAATATTATTATGGAAAGGCTAAGACTATATTGATGAACAGGACTTCCTGTGTCCACCATCATTTACAGCCCATAGCTTTTAAAATCACATTTCCACATGACCGTGCACTCGTCATCAAACTCATATTGTTTAATCTTGTCAACTTGAATACATTCAGAAACACCTAGAAGAAAACGAAGACACATCTTTGAAATTTCCAGAGAGGATAGAGGAAATACTATTTTGAATGGAAGTTGTCCTGTCTCAGAGAGAATAAAAAGGGAAAGGAGAAAGCCAGTTAGCATAGGAATTTTTGTGTCTGCTTTCTGACGGCCATGATGTGAACGACTCTGCCTTACCCTACCCCCCTCCACCATGATGGACTAAAATATCCGAACCCAGGAGCCATCATAAATCTTTCTTCCCTGTATGTTATCTCTGTTGGGTATTTCTCACAGCAATGAACGCTTGCTTGACATGGAAAATCGGTACCAGAGAATGGGGTCATTACAGTGACCATATCTAACAACATGGTACTGACTCCGTCGGGAACTGGTTCTCAAGAGGAATGTGGAAAAACCTGAGTGGACTAGCAAATGCCTGGAAAGCTGGAAGCAGAGCAATGAGAGGCCCTTGCAGGTACTCAGAAGACCAGGCTGCAGAGAAGAACTTAGGTAATCAGATTGTCTTTAAAAGGCTTGGGTGGCAACATGACTTTCTTGGGTCTTACAACAGAGGCTACCCACATTATATTCTGCTAAAGGACTTCTCCACATTTTGTTTCTGTCCTGAGACTTTGCATGGGGATGGACTTAAAAGTGACTAGATAGCACAGCAGAGAAAGCTTCAAGGTCACCCAGAATTTGGCCGATGACATGATTATGTCAATCTGATCCTACTTAGGATCAGATACTACGAATAGGAAGCAAAAAGTAGATAGGTCAGGAAAGACTGAGAAAATTCACAATATAGACAGAAAAATGCACATATTTAATGTTGTGTAGTTATCAGAGAGATAGTCTGTGAACAATTTACAACCCTTCTGTGAATATTTGGAATGAAACTTTAAAATTAAAAAATTAAATTGATTGCTAATTACTCATGGATGATAATCATATTCACTCTATTTAGATGCCCGTAACAGATAGTAACCAGAGCTGTCTTATTAAGGAAGCTAGAAACAACACCAAAATATGCACCAGATACAAAACATGCAAAGCTGGAAGGAAAGAGAATGGTGAACAGTCAAGTCCACTCCCTCTGTCTCTCCCCTTCCCCTCAGTTCAACCCCTGTCTTTGAAGGTTTATTTTCCCTTGTCTGATCCATATCACAATCCCTAAGTTTCATGGAGAGACAGAGGAAGTTCATGACTAACACCCAGAAAGACTAAAGAATATTTCCAACACATCACTAGTCTAAACCTAGTCAGTTTTATTGACCAAAGGAAAAAAAATCAGTAATTATGATTACAGCTGTCATTCATGGAATGTGTGCTTCATGCCAGATACTTGGTGAACGGTTTTCTCTTCTTACCCTTCACCAATTGGTAAAAACTTAGATATCTATAACACAAGTCTAAAATCTGAGGCTTAGTGAGGTGAAGTCACTTTACCTTCTCCTTTCTTCAACTGAAAAGTCAGAGTAAATATAGTTGAACCTAAATGAAATGCAAGACTGTAGGTCAAGCACAAATATTTTGATGCAAGAGGGAAACAGAATGTTAAAAAATATTAAGCTTGCATTTGTCGTGTATTATAATATAAAGATGATTTCCAGCAATTTGCTAGAGGAGTCTAAATGTACTAACTCATACTCGATGTATTAGCACGATTTTTACAAACAAAATGAAGATTTTATGTTCTAAATAGTCAGCATGGTAGTATTACATCAAGCACACTGGAGAGAAAGAAAACAGGTCCAAAAGAGAAATCTGACTTTAGAAATCACAAAGCTGACCACACAGACTGAACTTTGTGAAGGACCCACTAAATGTTTATCTGCTTATTTGCTGGTTGCACTGACCCCAAGGGATTATTGGCTGCATTAGAGATGGGAAGCTGGAGCATGGGAGCTTTCCAAGGGACCACAGCAAGTGGCAGAGCCAGGAACCTCTCTCATCTGACAACAGCATAAGGAACATCTCTTTGCTTTGGGATTAGAGGGTCCCAGTCACTATGGTTATCTGGAAAACCATTCCCTGCCCGTGCCACAAGGCTCCTCACTGTCCTGAAGCAACAATTCTACAAATCTGGGCTCTGAGACTTCTCTTTCTGGCTTTGGACCATAAGAATTTCTCTATTTTCTGACCACAGGATCCAGCAGCCTGTGCTGCCCAGAGGCCCCAGGGCTCATGTGTATTTCTAGTCCCCTGAACATGCTGAAGGCTAGAATATAAACAGTGCTTCACTCTGAAACAGAAACGGGGAACTACGTCCACAGGTACACACAATCTAGGTTTTTCTGAATACACAGAGCTCTAACGACAAATAGAGCAAGTACAAACAGCAGAGCAAATACAGCAACAGGAATAGGGAAGGGTAATTGGCTTCAGGAAGTCTGCAGATCTCCACAAGCCTAGCACAATAATTTCAGGTGGAGGAACAGAGAGGAACCCGATAGGCCCCTATCCGCCTCCTGAAGACACTTGTCAACGTCATTTAACCTGCTGTAACTTGGGCAGCAGAAGCTGTTTGGAAGGCACCTTACTAGCCCACACCGTATTTCATTCGGGTTGAAAACTTGGATGTAGACATTTGTCCAGTTAAATTAAAAATAAAAAGGCAGACATAGAGGGGCTGGCTCTGGACTAACAAAACTCAGATGAAATTCAGACTAAGAACTCAAGGGTCCTTTGTTCAGGACATTTCCATAGTGACTGTTGGTAAAGGAAGCTCTTTAGATAGACTGTCTCCAGCGGAGTTCTCCATGGAGGAAACCCTCCCTTCTACCCACACATCCCTCCTCTATGGTCTTTCCACTCAGCCAAACTGTGTACTGTCACCATATGCAAGACGGCATCTTCAGAGATTGTTAATCAACACTAAAATGTTGAGTGTAGTTGGCTATTCACTGAGACAAAGCCCTCAAGCATCCTGATGTTTTATTAAAATATAAAATGGCATTGTCCTTGTATTCATAAAATACATTTGTGGACAGCACTGGAACTCTCGACAACAACCAATTACTTCAATGGTTACACATACGAAAGGCTAATTATAGTGCCATGTGGTGGTGGAGAACATCTTTCATCCCAGCACTTGGGAGGCAGAGGCAGGCGGATCTCTGAGTTCAAGGTCAGCCTGGTCCACAGAGCCAGATCCAGGGCAGCCAAGGCTACACAGAGAAACCCTGTCTCAAAAACAAAACAAAACAAAATAAAACAAAACCAACAAAAATGCTAATTCTTCAGGAAGCTGAGAAGCAAGAAGCAAGGTAGAGCTCATGACACACAGCATTTTCTACAGTCTGGAGACATGTGCTACAGAAAAGGGTTGGGACACGCAGGGCACACAGAGCCATACACGTGATGAATGGGTTAGGGAGCCTTTCGAACTTTGGGCATCGTGCCAGCTCTGAGAGTCAGTTTTTTTTCTAAATCATTCTGAGATATATTTTGTGCTTCTACTCTGTGTTTTAGGCATGGTGCTGGCTTTTAAGGGCATAAAGGTGAAAATAAAATCCCTCCAAATATATCTAGGATGGTTTGGGGGACAAACACATAGGCTACTTCAGTTGAGCATATTAGGGTCTAGATAAAAGTGAAGTCAGGACTTATCTTAAGGGAGCACAATGGAGGGTTTGCTTAGTGTTGGTGTGGGTTTTGGTGAAGAAAGGGGTTAAGAAACATGTCCTGGGAATTTCTAAAATGGTCTTAAAGAATGAGAAGGAGAGAGGCAAGTGAGTCTGGGGAATTAAGGGCACAACAGAGGATGAGATGAAAAGGAAACAGGTAACAGATGTGCATGAGAGGCAGACATTCTTATCCTATGCAAGGGAGGAGGGAGTGAGACTTGAAGATGTTAGATCAAATGCCTGCCTCTTAAAACCAGGAGCCGAGTCTGAGGCCTGAAAGCTGTTGCACCTATATAGGTAAAAGGTGCAGTCAGTCACCTGCAAACTAGACTAAAGATAACCGATTCGGGAGGGTTAAACAGGGCATCATGTGCAAAGCTTCGAAATGGGCACAGAATGCCATAAGTATGTGTGAATGGTAGAAATTAAGATGGTAGGCATTTGCTTTTAAATCTACATAATATGGGGACTGTGGCTATGGCTCAGCTGTTAAGAATGCAGAGAGCTCAAGTTCCTTTCCCAGGACCCATGTCAGGTGGCTCACAGTCTCCTATAACTCCAGCTCCAAGGGATCTGATGCCCTTTATGGCCTCTAAAGGCAACTGTAGTGATGTGCGCTTACACACACATACACACATTTAAAAACTATATGATTTTGTTCCAGGCGCACAGAAAGTGCACCAGTGGAGACCCAGAGAGTATCCATCCAAAGTGATGGTGAAGTGTTCTCTCCTGGGTGCTGGCAAGGAAGGGAGCCACAGTTAAAACATTTAAAATTCCAGTAAAACTGGAAAAAAAAAAGTTGGCCTGCTTTTTATTATTGTGAAGCCTAGAGAATTCAAAACAATGTCAAAGCGTCCTCCCTCAAATATCTTCGTTTGGTCTAAGAATTCCAAAGCAGCACTGCACAGTTACTGTTGAGTTTCAATAATGTATTTAAAACCCATAAACACATTATAAACTAGAGAGGCTCCCCTGAGTCATATTGAGTTGTACATCGTTGTCAAATAATCACTTTAGCAACACTGTCTCCCTGGTTTTATGTCTTGAGCAGATAAATATTGAAATAAGCACACAGTGTAACATGTGTTACATGGCTCAGGTTCTATCGCAGTGACTTTTCGATTGGTGTGTTCTTCTCATTGCTTCAGTGAGGGAGTTGAGAGCTGGGGAGGAGGTTCAGCTGTTGAAGTAGAGGGAAAAGAAGCCATAATCATGATATGCTATGTGAGAAAAAGAAAATCTATTTTCAATAAAAGGGAAAACATTAACCAGGGGCATCCTTTTGATAAAGGGTGAAGATCCCCAGATGACTGAGAGGTAAAACGCCAGTGCCGGGCCCTTATGCTACCCACAAAGGTAAAGTTCAAGCTGGTGACAATAAATCAGTTAATTATTCTTTTTATCTTAGCTATAACCAGAGTTCTAACCGACTACAAAGCTAACCCAAATGATATTAAGGTTAAATATTTCCCTCTTTGATCTGAAAGAACAGAGCGTTACATGTGCTCCTGAAGGCCACAACACGGGGGCGGGTGGGCACTTTTGACCCCCATCTCGGGATCCTTTCGCCTTCCCTTGCATGCCCACTTCCTTCTCATAGGTGCATCTTGTTCCTTGCAGCCCACAAATCTCTACTCCTTCTCTTTTTGTCATCTCCCCCCATGTAGCTTCTAAGATCCCAGGCGGCCCTGCCTTACTAGCTCTCTTTCATGCCAATAAATTGTCTTAGAGTTCCCTTCCGTGTCCGTTTCTAGCTTTTGCTTTGTTTTGTTTTATTAACAAGACCAGTAATTACAGGGAGGACTCGGCCTGGCCTTCATCCTGACATCCCTCAGCTGGGCAGTGCCTTAGTTCTTAGTGACTGCGAGAGGCTTTGATGATTCAAAGGTGAGGATGAATTCAGGTGAGGCCTGGATTCGAGGAGGTCTGGAAGAGACATCAGGAGAGGGATGTGGGGAGGTGGCTGGCTCAGTGAGTAAAGGAGCCTAAAACCAAGCCTGATAGCATCAGCTTGATCCCTGAAAGCTGCGGGGCAGAAAGAGAAGACAGACTCATGCAAATTGACCTTCACCTCCCCGTCTGTGCTTCGGGAGGTTCGCCACCGACAACTAGATAAAGGCCATTTTAAAGGTTTAAAAATAGAGAATGCGGAGAGACCGGAAAGCAGATGCCAATTCCGGAGCAGGACACCTAGGAGTGGCTGCGGAGATAACCCGAGTGATGAGAGCAAGCCCAGGAATGACGGCGTTGACAGGGTGGGGCCGTGAAGTGTCAAAAAGCTCTTCTTCAGCTCTGCCCAGGCAGTGGATTACTGACTTGTGTTCTGCTGAGCTGGAGGGATCCCAAGGGAAAGAAATCCCTATAGCCTTGATCTAACATGGCGTGTGGCAGACGTTTTTGATAAAGTGTCTGTGAAAAGCTAATTTCATAGCTCCCCAAACAGCAGAGGCAAGGGTGTGGTGTGGAGGCTGTGAGACCCTACGGACGCTGTGTTGTAAGATCCCACGTGTCTGGTCTTTCAAGTCATTGGAATTTAGGAGCTGGTGAACAATTACATGAAAAATCATGAAGTCCCAGATATGATCTCCACAACAGCGACATACTTGCTTAGCGTGGTCAGTGCCATCTGCTGTCACGGTTATTTCATGACATGAAGGTTTAAGACAACCAGTCACTTAGTATCTTGTATTGGCTAGACATTTACTTTGATTCAGGGAGTTTATCTGATCCTGCAGATGCAGCTAGAAACACAATCCTTATCTGTAACAGGATTCAAGTCTGGCAACAATGGTGACCTACAAACAAATTTTTATATACACAGTAACAAATCAAATGGCTTCAGGTAGGCAGAGCACCATGAAGGAAAAACACAGACACCATGGGAACATACAACAGAGAGGTCAGAGACACCTCACCTGACCACATACTCTGTAGACAAGCCTGACCACACTGTAAGAAGATGTACTAGGTTGGAGGAATTCAACCATGGCAAACCTTATCAGTAAACCAAGGGTAAAATGAGGCTAGGGTGATGTGGTGTAATTATACACCTTAAATGATACAACTCATGACATTCAGCAAGGATAGCACACAGACTGCAGCGTATTTCAGTATGATTTGTACTCAAGTAACATTATCTTATATAATGTAGCATTTCTGAGTATAAAGAGTATCATCCTAGAAAGTAGGGTGAGAATGTCAAATAACTGAATAAGAAAATTTAGCACTCAAGAACCCGATGCAACAAATAATTAGACAACATACTAGTTAACAGGGATGGGCAAGGACTCCCTAAGAGTTAAGTAATCTAACCCAGATTGGAAACAGATGGAGGCAGAGGACGCTGGTTTGGAATTTTGGCAGCAGAAACACAGCGATTAAATATACAGAAAATTTATGATTTCCTAAATCTCTGGCAAATCAAAAATGGTGAATGCATGTTATATGCTCCATAAATGCCAAGAAACTAAAAGTGGTCATCTGTATAAGTGGTGTGGTATAGGAACCGTGAAGTTTGCCTGTAGATGAACCATATCGAAAGACTCTAAATGGTTTCCGTGATCCCAGAAACATTGATGATATATCATCCCTCACTTCTTTTTGCTAACCACATTCTGAAACTTCACTTATTAGTTTACATTTTATTATACAAGTTCCTCTATCTTATTATTCATAGTTTGTAAGGGTCAAGACCCTGGTCCAAGGGTACAGTGCCATCTTTTCACATGGACGATAGAACAGAATTGGCATTAAAATAAGTATCTGAGGCGCAAGATGATGAACACTGAGCTGAGTTGATCAGCTGTTGAAGGCAGCATATTCCAAGGAAATGATACAGTCCAGCATGCAATTTATTCCTGCTTCTTGGTGTTTAAGTCACAGCAGGCACTGGACCCATGCCTTCTAGCTCTTCATCTCTGGTTGAGAGAACAAGTATCCGTACCTGTTAGAATTGCTTGCAATATATTTTCATTTTTTTACATGATAAATTTCCTATTTGCTTTCTTCCAGGTTGGAGGTAGACTGTGAAAGGGGTCGTGGTCTGTGTTCTCATCTCCACCTGCTGTTTTTCAAGGTCTGTAGGCATCTACAAGTCATTAAGTTTGACCTTGCCAACCCTGAGGGCTCATGGACATAGACAGTTACCCCTGCACTGAGTTCTAGACTCTCACACATCTGTTCCAGCTGGCCCTACAGCCCTTATCCTAACCGTCCAAAAGCTTTATGATGTATTTTCTACTGAAATCTTTTATTTTGTTTTTTCTCACCCTATATGCCCAGTCTTATCTGCTATTGCTACCTTTCCCAAATATTCAACTAAGTTATCTGTTTTACCAAATTTTAACTTGAGCCTCATCTTTTCTCTTAACCTCCAGACTTGTATGACTGCTTTGTCACACCGCCTAGATTTTTCCCATGATTTTTCTTAAGTTTTCTATTGTCTTTAGTATTTCTATGCTTTGAACTTTAGTTCAGCCTATTTTCCAGAGAATTAAAGAACCCATTGTCTTATTCATCTCCTGGGCAGGTGGTCATGTTCACCTCGGATCTGCGGAGTGATACCCTGTTTAGCAGGAGAGGTCTCTGGTCTCTCCTCTGTTCCGTGTCTCCTTTTGTTTAGCCGTGCTCACAGGCTGTGCTAGACAGCCAAGTCACCAGGAAAACCATCTGCCAGGGTGAGGACAGCTGCAGAGCAGAGGTAAAATACCCTGCCACCTTGGAAGGGCCTCTCAAAAGCTTTGCATAAAGGATCTTTTAAATCCTACTGTAAACAGTCTCTAGTAACAGAGCCAATAGATACACAATCCATTCCAGTCAAGTATCTGTAATAGAATCCAAGGAGTACATTCTAAAGCTTACCTTTTTCCATTAAAATGCCTATGTTTAAATTTAGTTGAAGAAAAGTAATCTCACTACTAATTTGTAGTTTGATCTATAACACTAGAGTTTGCTTAAGAATTCCCCAAGGCTATGGAGCAACGAGGTATGCATTTTAAAACTTCAGTAAAATAATGAATTGCAATTCCAACGATGTACAAATGTTATTTTACAAATTCTGTCTCTTCTTCGTGTGGGGTAGGGAAAACAGCACATTTTCATTTTTAATTATCTAAAAGTGCTAAGGTGTCTTTTTTTTAGTAGAGGCGCTTTTACTATGGAAACAGCACTTTTTATTTTATACATTATTTATGTAGGGTCCACAATGGCCAGTAGTTTCTCTCCTATCTGACTTGTGCACGGTGTCATTGTTATAATGGAAGAATCTCATTTCATGGCTCATGACAGGACAAGGGTGAACCAGGCTTCTTCGTTTAGGCCAACAACCAGCTCCCAAATCATGACATAGAGACTTGTTATTAGTTTTGAATGCTCCGTCTAGCTTAGGCACATTTCTGGCTAGCTCTTTTAACTTAAACTGTTTCTCTTTATCTATCTTTTGCCTTGGGACTTATTACCTTTCTTACTTCTGTATATCTTACTTTTACTTCTTCTCTATGTCTGGCTGGTGTCTACCTGGTTTCTTACTCTGGTGTGTCCCTTGTTCTTTCCTCTTCTCTCATTCTTCCTCTCTCTCTCTCTCTCTCTCTCTCTCTCTCTCTCTCTCTCTCTCTCTCTCTCTCTCTCTCTCTGCTAGATTTCTCCTGTTTATTTTCTCTGCCTGCAAGCCCTGCCTATCCTTTCTCTGCCAGCTCTTTATTAGACCCATCAGGTGCCTTAGGCAGGCAAGGTAAAACAAACACAACACATCTTTACGTAATTAAACACACATCCTTACCTCATTAAATAAACACAGCATAAACAAATGTGACACATCTTTGCCTAGTTAACGTAATATTCCACAACACACGGGCATTTCCCTTAAAAGTCTTTGATAGACGTGAAAGATGTAGGTATTTGGAGACAAGCATCCAGAGGACTTATAAATGAGTGAGATTGTAAGTGATATATACATTACACAGGTGCATTTTTTTAAGGCAAGTCTTTAGACTTTATAAGATTCTCAGGGATGCTCTTGATCCTAGCAATGGTTAAGATCCCTGATGTAGAAGTCTATAGGAAGTCATACCCAATGAAGGGCATGGTGTGATGGAATGATACACTTCTTTTTACAAGCATGCAGGGAGCCCAACTCCCCTCCAATCTAGAGTCACGTGTGCTGCTGGATCGGCGCATCCCTCCCACCCCCTATCAGAAAAGCTTCTTTTTGCAATTGATGATGACCAACATAGACTCACAACTGACCGAAGTGCAGAGAATACATGAATATTGTATTTTGTTTGTTGTGATTCCGTGGCAAAGCAGAAGTTTGATTTTCTACCCATAGGGAGGACAGACTTGCCCAGCAGAGTCCCACACAGCTTCCATTCCTCTTGACGATGAGAAAATATTAATGAGATGACTGAAACAGGCTAGGTAAATGTGCTTGGCCATAAAAGCAGGTGTGGATGTAATCAGTAAATGCACATGTTTTGACATTCAGCAAATAAACACGTAAGTCTCAGCTATCTACGGACTGCATCGTGGCATAGTTTCACAGCAAAGAAATTTAACCCTGAATCTAAGGTAAGTCAGATAAAGTTGAAACTTACTAAATTTTTTCAGAAAACATTAGATGGCTGACAATGAAAGACAAAGACCACTTGGCATTTTCCTGTCCCGTCTCACATACCTTTACCTCCTCTTAGGTATGGCAATTACTCCCTTGTATCCTTCGTCCACACTCCGACAATTCTAAGCTCCCCCAATCCAGCTTGAGGTCCCACATCTCCGTGTGCTCGTGAATTCTGTATTTTGTAGGTCAACTGAGTCTCTCTGTCTTATTTTTTTAATTATGCATTAAATTATTCCAATGTTTCCCTCACTTCCCAACTTTGAGCAGATCCAGCAAGCGAGAAACTCATCTCGGGTGGGACTGGCAGCTGGGAAGAACTTTATATTTGCAACTCATTTAAACACTGTAAACGAAAGCAGGCACATTTAAGAGCTAAGCAACTTCAAGTTAGACTATGTCTTTCTTGATTAACCTGTCCCTTTAAACTGTTCACACCCATTTTAATCTTTAAAATGAATTGCTTGTACATGCCAGCACATAGTTGCCTTGGATTGTATTCAAGAAATTAATTCACTATATGTAACACACAATTTAATCGAACGATTTTTCTTTCCAAGTTCTCTGGTCCAGGAAGGAAACACTTTAAGCCACAGGCAAGTGGGGAAATAATTTGGATAAAAGCAACTCTGCCCCAGTGAAAGTTTGACACATCCTAAGTCCTGTAATTATTTAGTTCTCTTTTATTTCTCCACCGAAATCTGGAAAACAAACCTCTAGGGGACATGTCATAAGAAGGCAGGCAGGTGGAGCCAGGTATGTTGGTAAGTGTAAATCAAAGGAGGCTTTGTTCCACAGCCAGGCAGCCCTCTATGTCACCTGACATGCGGCTGTAGGCATGCTCATACATGGATTTGAGGATGTGGTAGGCTGTGCTCTCAAATGCCTGTAATCCCAGGAATGATCGCGGCTGAAACCTGCTGGGCTTTAAAAACAAGGAGAGCAAAAACCATAAATATCTTTCTGAAGCTTTCCTTCAGAAGTTAAAAGCAACGTAAACTTCACATGTCACCTACTGTGAACAGATCCATCCACAGTGGGTACGTCCACAGGAGCTGAGGAGTATCAGTAGAGAAAGCTGCCTTCGGGTCACAGACTACTAGACTGGGCACTGGGAAACAGCTCTTATATGTCATCCACACTGTGTGCCATCTGGGCCTTGAAGATAGCTTCTAATTCAAATATAGCACCTGCGAGGGCCTAATTTTGAGCCAAGGAACATGGAAAATTTCTGTAAGAGGATGAATGGCTGCGGTACTTCCTGGCTCGAGATGTTATAAAGTAGGAGTGTAGGTGGTGGCAAAAATTATCTCCTAGAATGTAATGCAGCTTCACGTGTGTACCTGTGTTCACAAATGGAATACACACGAGAAGCTCTGTGTCAAAACATTAAAAAAAAAAAACAAGTGAGATTGGTTAGCAAGTAAAGGAGCTTATTGCTGGGCCTGATGACCAAGACTGATCCCTGAAATTCATGTGGCAGAAGAGAGAACTCACTCCACAAGCTGTCCTCCCCATAGGCACCATTGTCCTGCATCCTCCCCACAGGCACCATTGTCCTGCATCCTCCCCACAGGCACCATTGTCCTCCAATCCTCCCCAGAGGCACCATTGTCCTGCATCCTCCCCATAGGCACCATTGTCCTGCATCCTCCCCACAGGCACCATTGTCCTCCAATCCTCCCCAGAGGCACCATTGTCCTCCATTCTCCCCAGAGGCATCATGGTCCTCCACACAGGCATCATGCTCCTCTATTCTCCCCAGAGGCATCATGGTCCTCCATCCTCCCCAGAGGCATCATGGTCCTCCATCCTCCCCAGAGGCACACTGTTTATTGCATGATTCAGTATCCCTTGTTCTCTTTTGTTATATAATGGTATTACATAGCATGATGCACCATGGTATATTCAACCATCCATTTATTGGATGGTTGCTTGTTTTGTTTTTAGCTTTCCTCTAAGAGAAATAGAGCTGCCATAAACATTTGTGCACAGGCTGTACATGAACATATGTCTAAAGATCTGGGATAAATACTAGAGAGTGTGTAGAAGGGAGGTGTCACTTGTTTGTCCCGGCTGCCAAGAACCAAAATAACCACACAGAAACTGTATTAATTAAATCACTTCTTGGCCCATTAGCTCCAGCTTCTTATTGGGTAACTCTTACATCTTAATTTCTAACCCATTTCTATTAATCTGTATATCACCACGAGGTCATGACCAACCAGCAAAGTTCCAGCATGTCTGATTATGGCAGCATCTCCATAGCATCTCAGTGACTCTGCCCTTCTTCCTCCCAGCATTCAGTTGCATCTTCTCCACCTCGCTAAGTTCTGCCCTATCAACAGGCCAAGGCAGTTTCTTTATTCATTAACCAAGAAAAGCAACACACAGACAGAAGGACCTCCCACACCAAGAGTGTATTTATCTGCCAAACTCTTCGAGAGGCTGCATCATCTCACATCACCACTCTCAGTGCATACGAGGTCTAATTTTTCAACACTTCTCCTTCATTTATTATTATTATTATTATTATTATTATTATTATTATTTATTCTTTTTAGCTGTTCTTGCAGGTTAATAGTGAAACCTGGTAGTTTAATTTGCATTTCCCAAGTGAGTAATGACGTTGAACCTCTTTCCTTTGTTTTTTTCCAACCGTAGATCCTTTGTCCTATTCCTTAACTAGATTTTTAATGTTGTGTTTTAGAGTTTTTAAGGTCTATCAGTTTTAAATACATCTATAAAAAGATGTGATATTTTTATCAGATAGATGATTTGCAATTTTTTCTTCCTTCTCTAGCTTTCCTTTTTAACTTCCATTAGAGGGTCCTGGGACTCAGTAGGATTTTGGGGTCTAATAATAACTATAGAAGAGGTTATGAATTTGAGAGGGGGTTGGAGACAGGAGCAGAGTTACAGGGAAGAAAGAGAGGGGGTGGAAATAAAATAATGTAAATACAGTGTGCTCATATATGAGTAGACTGCTTGTTTCTCTAAACTTTTATATATATAACTTAAAATTCTATCGCTAATTTTGTAACTAATTTTTATGCATGATAAAAAGTTTAGGCTGAATTCTGGTTTTTTCAACCTAGAGATCTCCAGTTATTCCTACATGATTTGCTGAAAATCCTATTCTTCTTTCACTGGGTTGTTTGGCATGAGCTGCAAACATGTTTTAAACCCGATTGACTCTCATGAAGTCTGTGTTCTACATTCTCAGAGTCCCAAATCTCCAAAGGGAAACAGCAGCGACCACAGCACCATAAGGTGAGATCCAGGAGTGAGGGAGGCCAGGGTTCTAGGGCAGTTGAAGAGGTTCCATCACAGTGACTGCCTTCTTATTCAAGGGTTCGCACCTCCACACCTCCCTAGGACTAAACACCTGCTTCTCTGAAGTCTACTTGCAAGTCTAACAACCCACTGCACTGAAACAACGGCCCTGAAATATGCTGCCAAGTTATCTCTGCTCTTTTTCTAACAGGTCACCTAGGCTCTCACTCTAGGTCAACCTGAGTCTTGGCTTTCCAATACCACCTAAGATGCTGTAATCCAACAAGTGACCCATAGTCTTTCCCTGACTTTACTAGCAGCATCTTATCCTGAGCAAGAATGTTGGAATGGAGTAGAGCCAGGCACAGTGTGCTCATCAACAACAATGTCACGTGTATAACAGGATTCACAAAATGGTACCCCACAGTTTACTGCTTCTGCATGTGAATAACTTGAAGGATGTTGGAAACCATCGGAAGCAGAGGTTGTGACCTTCTCCCGCCATTCTCTGTTACTGTCCTCCTCTCAAGAAAGTCCATAAAATTCAGAATTCCTCTCCCTAAAGCAAGGCAGAGAAACTCAGTACTTCTCTCATCAAAGCTAGTAATGAAACCCAGAAATATCTCTAGGTTTCCTGTGTAAATTCTTGATACAAAGAATTATCTCATGGACCTTGCTAATGGACCATTAGGCCCTCCTTCTACAGCGGGTCTTGCCCTCCTTCTAAGAAAGAATAGCACACGGAAATGAATACCCCCAGAAGACTCCCAATGGGATTTGTTGCCTTTTCTTTCTAAGACTCTTAAAATCAGGTCACTCCTCATGGACTCCAAACAGAAATGGATAGCCTCCCTGGGCTTTTCAGTCTCTAGAAATGACACATACAAAACTTTAATTAAATATATCTGTTACAAGTTTACCAGGCTCATGTCTTTTGTGACAGGGATAATAGCTACAGCATTTATGCATGACGTCCAGGAAAGGTGGACAAGAAAAAGACAGGAACTTTTCCTGTTGTGTGGACTGACTACTCTATTTGAACTCATTTTGATGGCTACTCTCAGCCATTAACTTGACTGTACCTGAAATTAACTAAAACCCAAGTGGCTGGGCACACCTGTAGGGGTTTTTTTTCTTAAATAAATCATTTGGATCCACTTTTAATATTAATATTTCCAGGTGGGAAGATACACCTTTAATCCGGATCTTTCAAGGTAAGGAGACCCACCTTTAATCTGGGCCATGCCTTCTGCCCGAAGCCCGGATAAAGGACAATGAAGAAGGAAACTTCACCCTTTGCTTTTGCCTGCTACCTCTTGCTCTCACTGGCAAGTCCATTCCTTAACTGACATCAGAGCCTTTATGTATACTAAAGATCATCTGAGACAATCCAGTAATTGACGGAAAAATTACTGGATTCTTGGACCCCCCATTGGTAGACAACCATTGTTGGACTGGCTATACCATAGCCTGTAAGCCATTCTACCAAATTATATATATGTGTGTGTGTGTGTGTGTGTGTGTGTGTGTGTGTGTGTAAATTCTGTTCCTCTAGAGAACACTAATATACTCTGGAACATATAAATTACAGATTTTCAATATGGCGGCAGCAGTAGCAATCCAGTGTGTATCCTAAGTTATCTGGAGTGTAGGCCTTGATTAAATGGGCTAGCCACAGAACCGCACCATTCCACCCCTCTGAGGGTTTCTCTGTCACTGATCACACCTGGGCATTTTTGCTTAAGTAGTTATGACCTCTAAATAAATCTTTGAAGAAAATCCATCCTTGCAAAATCAGCTAATAAGGGTGCTGTCATGGGGAGGTTCTCTTCTGTGATGGCAGTGTGTGCCAGAAACCAAAGAATATTTTTTTTTCTCCAGTGCTAATGGCTAGAAATGTGATTCACCAATTAAAGACTGGAAAACACTGGCCTCTTTCATAAGGCAAATGCTTGGGACGTTAATCAACCAAAGTCATCTTATTCTGTGGCAGACCTGGCAAGGAGTCAAGACTCCAAAGGGGAAATTCCAAGCATGAGCCGTTGGCACTAAAGTGTGTCCTCTGTATGCGAGCTTTATGTCTTAATGATATACCTCTACCCTGGAAGGTGTGCTAGCTAGTCGCAAACTGAGGTGACGGTCCCTCTTAAGGTAAATGTAACTGCTACAACACATGAAATAAAATGCTAACAGTTTAACAATGCTAACTGTATTTCTCCTATCTGAAGCGTACGTTCCTGCTTGGCAGTTAGCTCTGCCCTTAGCCATAATTAAGGAGCCCAGGCGTCTTCCACATTGGAGCCCGTCCATCTTTGATATGTGACTTCTAAGAGTTTTCTTGTATGGAAAGAACCCTGAGGATGATAGTTGGGAGTTTCTAGGGGCCAGGGCTTCAAGTAACTCAGAATATTTTTGTAACATTCGTTTGGTCATATCCTGGTATATATCTTGCCTACCCTAACTCCAAGAGAGCCTGAGAAATGTCATAAAACTGATGGAGAGAAATGGGTAATGGGAGTCCTTACTTTATAGTGTCTGATACCACTCTGCAGTGACTGAAGTTGCAATAAATAGGTGTGCAATTTGCAAAGTACCTGCAGCTCTCTCAGGAGAGCCAACAGAGTTCAGCTTCTTGATCTCGTCATAAAAGTGAAGAGTGCAGGGCCTGTCAATACAGCAAAGACTAACGGATGAGCTAGTGATCTCACCACCAAAGTTTGTTCAATTATTTTGCTTCTCCTATGGCAATGAGTATATAAATTCATGAGATCTTTTCTTTATCATTGGAATAAGTTGCTGATAACTGATCAATAGCATGATTCTCAAATACTTGCCCAAAATTAGCAAACTGCCTGTAAGTTAAGAAATTATTTGTCTACAAAGTCAATGCAGTGTGTTGTCTCCGAACATCCCGGAGTTATAGCTTTGTTAAATTCTAGCATACGCTGTCTGTATTAAGACTATCAAAATGCACACAATGGAGACAAGGTTGAATTAGCTTTTGATAAAAGGGGGGATTTGTTACAAGGATAGAGATTTTTATTTTTTTGTTTTTGTTTTTTTAAATTCTGGGTGGAATTCAAGAACCCTGGAGCTAGAACGCACACATGTCTATTTCTCATCTCTACATTTCTCCAGCCGCATCACTGGAATCCTCTTCCGCAAGTATGTGTGCCTGTGTCCCAGCCTTAAGAACAGACTAAATTCTTGTTTCAAGTTTCTAAGGAAACTACCCTGATTGGTTCAACGTGGAAATATTCATCACTGGTTCTGATCAATAATAACAATGAAAGCAAGGCTGCCTCCAAAACTATTTCTCAGAGACCAATACCCCCAACCCATGTCTAATACTTGTCAAGGAGATGGCTGTCTCTTTAATAATGCCTCTCTGGCTTTAAGGTTCCCTCTAGCAGCAACTCAGTGTGAGCAGCATCCTGGCAGAGCTCCCACTGATTGAGCTGTGGTACTAGAATGCCATGGGTTGGGGTAGCTGTGAGACCCAGTGCACCTCCCTTACTTGACCACATCAGGAGCTGGCAGTTAGGCGGATGCATAGAATGCCTGTTATTGAAAGAGCGCAGTCTCACTCTTTCCACTCGAGCGATTAATGTTTAATAAACTTTTCTAGTTTAGAGTTCTGTGACAGTTCATCCCAAACAGTCAATCCCTTTTCAGTACAACACTAAGAACCCAGGGATTGGCAAGACTCCTTCTAAATTATGTTTTCCTTATGGAAACAAAAAAGAACCAACCAGACTTCTCCTACTAGAAGAAAATGAATCATTAACTACTGTTAACCGGTTTATTAAAAATGCCAAACTTGACGGACTATGATAAGAAATTCCATCTTACCCTTTTCCATCACGGCTCTCTGATATGTCTGGCCATGAGGAAATCAAGGCAGATCTCATGACTTCAAAGTTACTTTAGGTTAATTGAAGCTTAGTGACGTGCATCTTAAAGCTACAGTCTCACATGCATTTCCAAGATTCTTCTCCCAAACCTGAGCTTGCTCCCTTCTCTTCCCTTCGCCAAATCTAATCACCACCTGACTAGAGGAGACAAGACATGCAGGTGGTTGAGCTGTTGCCCCACAAAAGATGCTCTAATCCCTGGAACCCGTGACTGGAAACTTCCTTAGGTGAAAAAAAAAGAACCTTTGTAATTGTGTTAAAGGTAAGACATTGAGCTAACACCGGGCGGGCTCTAAATTCAATGGCACTGCAGTACAAGAATTTGCACAGAGGAGACGAATGCAGAGAAGAGGAGAGGCAAAGTGACCAGAGACTGAGTGTCACCAGAAGCTCAAAGAGCAAGAAATCCTCCTCTCTCCTAGAGCTTCCAGAGGAAATGCAGTCCTGCGGAGCCTCAGCTTTTGCATCCTGCGTTGTTGGAGAACAGATGTACAACACTGTAAGCTACCACTATCACAGCAATGCGCTACAGTAGCCCTAGGAAGCCAACACCAACAGGACTAAAGGTCTTTTGATGTTGATTCTACTTTCTGTAGAGCTTTTGGAACAATCGACATTCATTTGGAGGTTAAGTGTCCCAAAGCTGGATGTGTCACTGGCTGCAAGATCATCTTTTTTTGTTCGGAACCTCACGGCATCCTGGCTTCAGAGGATAGCTCCAGCATTGATTCCATGGGACTTTCTGCTTAGACAGTTCTCACTCATGAACATCCCCTTAAGTCTAAAACCCTCCCCAAAAGCAAGGTGAGGAGTACTCCTGGGTCCTCATGGGTACCACATCCTAGAATTCTCAGCTATTTCCCGGGTATTCCTTTGGGATCTCCTGAGTACTGCGAAGAGTGGAAGATCACCCCAACAAGCATCTGATCTCTTTCCTCTGGCATCACTGGCTACCCCAGTCAATTGCTCCACTTTCCAAGGTTGCTTGCAAGCTCGCCCATGAGTTGTCTTATGCTGGTCCACCCCGCTGGGCCTAAGTTAGTTCATCAATAAGCATCTAGCCAGAAACTAGGACCCTTCTGCTCTGTGACAAAGCCCTGGCTCATGCATGGTTCTTCAGCATATCCTTTGTCAATGACTCTTCTAGGTCAGAGGCTCTAGTCATCTGCTAGCAGAGTATTGAGAGTGGGAACCCATTCAGTTAAGACCATTGGAGGTCTATCTGGTGGTTCCTTGTTTTCTGTAGAACACAGCGGACTGCCTATTGGTCTTGGTTTTGATCTGTTACTAATATTCTGAGTTACTAAACAAAAACTCCGTTCAAAATTCTATCATACACTGTATAGACTGTAAGCAAAATTTCTAACATTTTGTTCGACTATGATAACTTTTTCTACCAGTTACAATTTATTATAGATCACTTCTGTCGTAATTTAAAAAGCTGCGCAAGAGAGAAAGGTACCATGCGGAAGAACTCACGTGGAGGGGGTTTATTGGGGAAAGGGAATGTTAAAAGGGGAAAGGGAGACTGGCCTCTGGGAACAGGAGCAGCAGAAGAAAAGAGAGAGGCAGAGAGAGGAAGAAGAGACAAAAAGACAGGCGGAGGAAGAGGAGGTGGAGGAGGAGGAGGGAAGAGAAGGAGGAAGAGGAGGGGGAGGAGGAGGAGGGAAAAGGAGAAGGAGGAGAAAGAGGAAGAGGAGGAGGGAGAGAAGGGCAGAGAACGTAATGAACGTAGGGAACATGCACAGAAAGTGCTCTTAGTGGCTGCAGCTGAGGTCATATCCTGTCAGGACCCCAAGGGCAGGCCAGTGCAGATGCCTGAATGCTAACAACTTCCCATTCTGTCCACAATCTTTTTATCTTCTTGGCTTGTTAGAAATAACGATTAGATTTTCAGATCCCCAATGCAGAGTCTATTCATTCTCATAGAGCCCTCTCTTCTCTATGGTAGTTCCAGAACTCCGTGTCTGGATTCTTTATCAATCTCATTGCTTGCTTAAAATGAGAAGCTATCAGTCTGGACTATGAATCATCTTTTAAAATGTAAGAGAAGAAACAAAATGAGCCTGCTGTGTGTAGCTATTCTGATTTATTCATAAGGGACACTCCTCACAGGAGGGGCTGATCCCATCCCAACAGTACCTTGCAAATGATGACCTGCTGAGTAACCTCTGGCATCAGGAAGCCTTCCCAGGGAGAAAAGGTTCGATTCTTGGCACCATCTTCCATTAGTTATAAAGCCTGGATGATTCCTAAGACCCTTATAACTTTAGAATTATGTAATTTCATGTGCTCTATAATTACTGGAGGTTATAGACAGTTTCCAACTAAGCTTCAAACCTTCTGACTCATAAGGAGACTCTAATCCTTCCCTCCGTTACTAAATCTTATTTAAGGAAAGTATTTTTAAAGCTATACGGACGTACCATGGTTAGGTGTGCTACATCACACAGTGTTCCTGTACATTCGAGACCAACAGAGGTCTTGGGTGTGATGGGGGTTCTTAGACATTTATTTGGATGCCTGCGTATATACTATTATATACTATATATTATATACTATATAAATATTACTGATTTACACAGCAAGCCTCATGAAGAAGAATTTGCACATAATTACAGTTGGCTGATTTTATGTCTATTTGACTTGATTGATGGCTCTACAAGGCCTGAATGCATGCCTCTCCTCCAGGAAATCAATTTAAACAAACAAACAAACAAAATGTTTTCAGGATAGACTCGAATTAGAAGCAGGGACAAGAGTAAACAGAAGTTCAAAGCGTGGTGTAAGGTTATCCTGGAGCCACTTGGTGTGCACTGAAGAGAGGGGAGGCACAGCACTCTTCCGGAGACCTGCTTTCTTCCTGGAGCTGGTACATCTGTACCAGCCACGGAACGTGCTTGGCATCCGTCCCTGCCTTCCTGTGCCCCATCAGGAGAGGATCCACAGTTTCAGGCAGCAACAGCAAAGTAAGCAGGCAGCCACAGTGCTTCAGAAGTTGTGGTGGCCAGTGACTCAAGAGAATAGAAGCAGAGTTTCAGCAATTACTGGTTATTACACACATGGACACACACACACATACACACACACACACTACCTCGCTGCAAGGGAGGAACAAAGCAGTCAGAGGTGTGGCTCACATCATAGCACCTGACTTTGCTAAATAGATAATAAACCTTCTTTGCTGCCAGATGGGCTCCCAGATACGCACACACTTGGGGGAAGCTGAGGTCCTTGTGTTTGAAGTTGTTGGCATGGAAGCCGATCTAGAAAAGCAAATGCTGTGTAGAAGAATGACCTTACCTGTGACATGAGGGAACTGGCGCCCGTGAGGTCCTCAAACTTCCTTTTTAATAGGAACTGGCATGGTATCTAACAGTGTGTTTGTGATTTGTCATCCTTTAGCAACAACAAAACTCTGAGTATTCAGCCTCTGCCCAGGGATATAGCTGCTCTGGAGATATGCAAATATCTCATACAGAGCTTTTGAAATCTGAGCCTATAAAAAAAATCAGTCAGTCCAATTTAACCAATGTTTACTCAGCATCACATGCTTGGGGCTGTTTCATGGGAATACAGACGCAGTATGGAAATGATACTGAGCGTTTACCCAAGGTTTGCTATGTGCAGTTATTTAATCCTCAGAGCCATTGTGTGAGCTAATTACTACTAGGACCAGGCTTGCTTTATAGACAACATGGGCTTTCAGAAGGATTAAGCCAAGTCCCTCAGGATCCCACGCCAGTGATCTTGCCAGAACCAGGATCCGACTCCACATGTTGTGATTCCAAAGAGAAAGCTCCAAGTTACTATACAATATACATTTATACTGGGCAAGTATCTGAGGTCATGACCTGAAATACCACCCTTGGCTCACATGCTTTCTTTTATCGTGCAAGTAAAAGCATTGGCTAGCGTGCCCGCGATGCTTAGACCTTGGAATCTGCTTTGAAACCACAGCGCTGAGCCTATTTAAAATAAAATCGAAGATAAATAAGATCTCCAGCTCGTTGTGAAACCTGAAAGCAAAACAACATTTCTTAGTCCATAGCATTTCTATAAGGCTGATTTTGTCTCCACTTTCCCCTTGCTAAGACATTCTTGCAGTTTTCGGGACAAGCTCAAAGCTAAGGCAACGGAAATCCACCTGCCCTTAGAAGCAGGGATACTCCAGGTAAGAAGCCTGCGGCTGGACAGCTAGGAACCTTTGAGGTAGAAACTCTGGCTTCTCAGTCAAAATCCACACTGGCTCTCACAGCCCAGTGAATATGGTTTGAAGGCCCGATAACAGCCATCGCGATAACACCCTGCACACAAGCTAAACTCCAGAGCTCTGAATCCACAAAGGAAACAAATTACATCTCCTTGGGGGAAGGCTCGGTGAATCAGGCAAAGGGATTTGAAGCTGAATAGCAGCTGAGAGAGGGGTCGAGTGGCTAAGCCTTGTGAGAAGGGAACGCAAAAACTAATTGAGACGATAAAGAGCCGAGGAGAGCCCAAATTGTCTAGAAACAACAGTCTGCCTTAATCTCACCAATTACACAGAGAGAAAACACGCTTTTAAAAACACTTCGAACGGAAATAACCCCAACTCTCCATGAAAACTCGGGATTCCTCCAGCTAGCAAATGAGCTTTGTCCCAGGGAGAAAAGATCGTCAGCGGGGGTGGGGGGTGGGGGGACCTCTCCTTTGGCCCCTCCTTTGTGGAAGGGTATGGGGACTGTTGCAAAGTCAATTAGGAAATGGAGCGACATGCTCATTACAGCTCAACAAGTTCGGAGGCTGTGAAGGAGCCATGGAAGCAGCCAGTGGCCAGGGTCAGCTGGTCCAGGGGATGCTGAATGGGCCAGATGGTCAAATCACACCCTGGACAAAGAGCCCTCCCCTCGCCCTACTGGGTTGCTGCTCTGACCTCCAAACAAACCAGGAGGCCACAGATTTGTTCCCCTTATCAGCTGTGCGGCTCAGCAGCTGCTGCCATGGGTTTCTGTTTCCGAAGCCCGAGTTTCCCCAACAGTTGCCTTTTTGTCTAACTTTTGTGTGAGGGAAGAGGAGGTGGGGAGGCCGGAACATAATAGAGAAATGGCCTAGGGACTGGCCGAGGAGGGAGTGTTTGAATAGAGTATTTCAAGAGGTGCAGAAAATAGATGATTTTTTTTCCCTCCCCTTAAACAACCTCTGGGAAATCTACCGGCCTGGAAAACACACAGAGAGTCTGAACACTCCGACTAGAGACAACATTTCTTTGCAGGACTCATGTCGCAGAGTGGAAGTAGAACCGTGTATGAAATGGCCTCTACATTGTTTGGGCGCAAACGAGCCATGGAAAGAAGGCTGCGGTGCAGGCAGGGTAGGGCTTCAAGCAGGACTGCTGAGATCTAACTGCCGAACAAAAGGATAATGGAACCAAAAGCCTGTTGAGAAAGGCAATGTATCATGTTCTCCTATCTGGGAGCAATTACACCTGCTGTAACAATTACTTAGGAAAGCTGCAGGGGTTATAAACAAAGATTCCCAAGTGTTCTTGCGGTAACAGTGCAGGGATAGATGAGTCTGGGCGGGTCTCTATTAGAAGTGTGATTAGTTAAAGGTATATTCTTTTCTTCTTAAAGTCAGCTATTGTAGTTCTGGCAACGGAATAGAACAGAGGTGCACACACAGCAAAAATAAAGAGCAGGTTTTCTTCTGCCAAAAAAAAACCCTGTTTCATCTTTCTTTGCTGTATTGCAGACTGTCTAACAGCTGGTTCTTCTCCTTTAAAATCTAGCAAGAAACTGAGTTAGGATGAGTCGTGTGGGATAGCAGAGAAATGGGAAAGGGAAAAGAAGAGACAGAGAAGCCGTTTCCCTGGAGACACTTCACACAAAGGAGACGGGAGGGAAAGGAACTCAAGGCGCTGTGCTCCCACCCAAGTGGTTGTTACACAACCGTGTGCGAGGGCTTGGGTAGGATGCAGGGCTGGTAAGGTGATGAGGAGGTGACTGGACAAGGGAACTGTCACATGGGTTCTTCACACGTCAGGCCTGGTGGCGCACTTCACAGATCTAAGTCTTCGGTGTCCTGGAACCACTATGGCATCTGGAGTCCAGACTTAAATCCCAGACCACTCAAGCATAGCAGTGTCTCTGGTTTGTTTCCTGGTTTGAAAAAACTGAGGGTAACATCAATTTCCAAGTCAAGCCAGGCTGGACTAAGTGGAATAAACAGAACCAAACTATGAATTCAAGAGAAAGAACAATTTTCTTCTGTGCTAGGGGACTGAAGGAGAAAGCGGGGATTGCTGAGGCAGCC
This sequence comes from Chionomys nivalis, assembly GCF_950005125.1. Lineage (NCBI taxonomy): Eukaryota > Metazoa > Chordata > Mammalia > Rodentia > Cricetidae > Chionomys > Chionomys nivalis. The sequence goes on from NC_080108.1 coordinate 5,940,048, forward strand.
ACTAGAAACTTGTGAAATATTATTGTAACTAGATAAACATGTGTCATATTTGCTTACGATGCAGAATATTACTTTAACTGTATAAAGGGGCCTGTTGTTTATGCTGCATTTGTTAATTCTGTAAAGACATGTTGCATCTGTTTCATATTGCCCGCCTAAGGCACCCAATGGGTCTAATAAAGAGCTGAACGGCCAATAGCTAGGCAGAGAAAGGATAAGCAGGGCTGGCAGCCAGAGAGAAAAAATAGGAGGAGAAATCTATGCTCAAGAAGAAGAAGAAGGAGGAGGAGGAGAGAGCAAGGAAGGCACCCGAGGCCAGAAGCCAGGCAGGCACCGAGTAAGGTATACAGAAAGAAGGTAAAATGTAGATGAAGAGACACAGGTTAATTTACGTTAAAAGAGCTAGTGAGAAAAGAGCTAAGCTAAGGCCAGGCATTCAAAACTAATAATAAGTCTCTGTGTCATGATTTGGGAGCTGGTTGGTGGCCTAAAAGAAAAGGCCTGGTACAAGAAACCACTGGAAGAAGCTTAAAGAAGAAGAAAGAAAGGAGCTGCTGGCACCATGAGAGGTGCACTTGAGTAAGAGACCAATTAGTAGGAGTGCAAGGGCCTGGTGAGGCTGCATTTGCTAAGGAAGGAGGATGCCCACCAATGGGCTACGACTGAACTCTTGGGCTGAAAGTGACCAGCTGAAAACAGAGGAAAGGACGTTTGTCCTCTCCAGCCTTCGGTCTCCCTCTGTTGCCCCCACTGACAGAAATTATTGGGAAAGCTGTTGCCAAAGAATTGGCTTGCAAGATGCCTGCTTCAGACCTAAGTCAGAAAGTTAGTTCTGTAAAGGAATAATTATAGAATTACTATAAGATTAAATGAGTTACAACAGGTGCTCCTTGACTTACAACTAATTAGTTGGCTTATGGCCTGTAAGTCCATTTTGAGTTAGAGATATTATTGGTTGAAAATACACTCACTATACCTCATTTGAAACAAAATGGCCTCCTAGGGAGAGGCACTATTAAGAGGTGTGGCTTTGTTGGGGTAGATGTGACCTTGTTGGAGGAAGTGTGTCACTGTGGAGGGGTGGGCTTCGAGGTCTCCTCTCCTTAAGCTATACTGAGAGACACAGTTCACTTCCTGTTGCCTGTGGATCAACTTGTAGAGCTCCTTCTCCAGCACCATGTCTGCCTGCACGCCACCTTGTCCTGCCATGATGATAATGGACTAAACCTCTGAACTGTAAGCGAGCCCAATTAAATGTTTTCCCTCATACGAGCTCCCATGGTCATGGTGTGTCTTCACAGCAATAGAAACCCTAACTAAGACAATGCCCAACCTCCCAAATATCAGAGTTTACTACCAAAGCACCAGTCATTTGTTCTCATGGTTGAGCAATTGGGAAGCTCAGTTTACTGCTGCTAGCCAGCATATGAAGAGTAAATCCTACATCTGGACAGCCTGGGAAATGGTCAAAATTAGCAGCACCGTTTCCACGGAACTACCTTACAGTTTCTAATCTCAAGTGGAGGACTTGAGTGTTTAGAACTGTGCTTGGCATCATGTCAGGGCACTGTAAAGTGCTTTGAATAAGCAAATAAAACCACAAAAATGCTAGGAATAGCAGTGGGATCTCAGCTCTGACACGAAGAGGATGAGATTGTAAACGGTCTCTTAAAATGCTCCAGGTCCCATGAACTATGCACTAGTAGAATCCAGACTGTTGGACTCTAAAGCTGTTTGCCTTCACGAGACCCAGAGAAGCCGGGCATATAAATAAACCGCATGCAAGAGAGACCGGCTTTAACCGTGTAGTAGACACGCATGGAGGCATTTGGGGATCATGAAGGAGGAAGATGAGCATTGAGAGACTTGCTGGTGACGATGGTATTTAAGCAGAAGTGAAGGTGGAGAAAGGCCTTGTGTGACAGATGCCCAAAGCAAATTCAACAAACCAGGTGTATTCTCTGTGCCAGCCAGGTGCCAAGCCAGGTGCTGGAGGCGCAAAGACTTGTGAATGGCTTCTGCAATCATTTTTAAGTAATATTTTTGTGCATCCTTTGAGAGTTTCATACAATGTATTTGATCATAATCATCCTCTCCTCCACCCCCTCCCACATCCTCCCTCTTTTCTACTCACCCAACTTTATGGGTCTTTTTTTCCTGTCTCAAAACCAACAAAACAAACCTCATGGAATCCAGTCTGAGTTGGCCAACTGGTCAACTACTCCTGGGCATGGGACCTGCCCTGGAGTGTGACTCAAATATCAAATATCACTCCACTGAAGAAAACTGACTCTTCCTCACATAGATGCAATCAAATGCCAAAAGCTCCTTGCCCAGGGGTGGGTCTTTATGCCCACCTATCTTCCTCTCTCCTGGGAATTTTGTCTGGTGTTTGCTTATGAGGGTCTTATGCATGCTGCTACAGTCTTTGTGACTTTGTCTGTACATCTGCCCTGTTGAGTTTGGAAAACACTGCTTCCTTGAAGGCATCCACCACCTCTGGCTCTTACAGTCTTTCCACCTCATCTTCCACATAGCTCCCTGAGCCTTGATAAGAGGGGTGTGATAGACATCCCATTTACGACTGAGAATTCCAAAGTCTCTGATTCTCTATATATTGATCAACTGTGCGTCTCTGCTTTGCCATCTATGGCAAGAAGCATCTCTGATGAAGGTTGAGTGATGGGCTCACTGACCTGAGGGTATATAAACAATATGTCATCAAGAGTCATTTTATTACGTTCCTTTAGCAGAATAACACAAGCAGGTTTCCTTCTGGGACCCATGATCTATCTAGTCTCTGGTTTCTGGCCTTATTGATAGTATCTGGTCTAGGATCCATCTTATGGAGCAGGCTTTAATAACAATCAAAAAGTAATGGATCCCTCCCATAGCATTTACACCACTATTGCACCAGGGGAACACACCTTACCAGGTAGATCATCACTATATCCCGCAGAGTTAACCTTCCAAAACCATGAATGCCAACTGACATAAACAAAGCCTCCAGTTGAGTGCCCCCTAGTTTTCTTGATGCTCTGTGACAGAAGCATATGGTATCTTCAGCAATGAGGTCTTACTGTCAAGTTCTGGCAATGACCTGTAATGTTTTGGGGGTCTTTGGGGCCCCATTAGTTACCAACTCAAAAATAGGTAACTCATTCCTGGCACTAGGGTTTTATTTTGTAAGGTATGATTTCTAGCTGGAGTATTGTCCCCCACTGTAGGGTGGTGGTTTCAGTCTTTAAGGAAGTCACGATTCAGTAAGGTAGCACATAAATCCTCAAATCCCTATGCTTGTACTAACTAGAAAAGCAAAGGTCTTAAGTGAATTTGGAAATGGAGCCTTTGGTCAGGGGGATGGAATGAGATTCCTACCCTGTCACCTCAGGAAGCACCATTACAAAGGCAGCAGAAGTCGGTCAGGATGTGAAAGGCAGATCAGGGAGCATTGCTAGTTTTCTCTAATACTGGAACAGACCGCCGTACTGGCTCGTTAAGCTTTCTTGCTGATGTTTTGGGTTTTTTTTTTTTTATGGAATTGGAAAAGTTATAGAATGTTCCCTTGCTTCTCAACTTTGTCTCAGAAATCTTATGTTCATTTTGAAAAGGAAAGGGGTTACTATAAAGCATAGATAGAACCAACGGAGCAGTTACAGACGGCAGCTTCCAAGCCTACCCTGTATACCGAGCTCCCTCACCACAAAAGGAGTATTACAGTTAGACATCTAGTACAGTCAGTCCCTAAGAACAGTTCCTCGTTTCTTCCTTTCAGTAATAGTCAACCCTGGGGAGCCTCAGGAAAGCACCCATGATTTTATGGCAGATACCAATGTGATATGCAGAGAGCAATGTGACTATGTGATGAGTATCTCTCTCTCTCTCTCTCTCTCTCACACACACACACACACACAATACTGCGAGCAGATGCCAACTGACTGTAATATTCATCCCATTTCCACTTCCTTTCCCGTTCCTCTCTGCCTTTCCACAGGGAAGAAATGGGATGCTGAAGTGATGTTAGTGCTCCTGAGGAGCAGACCAAATACTTCAGAGGACTTGCCATGGACCCCATGGCGTGTGCTTAGCACATCACTGTAACCAGCATGGTAGCATTAGAATTGTGACTGGGCAGTGAGGGTTTCAGCCACAGGTTAGGACACATGAAAGACTTCCAAGCAAACTTTATAAGCTTTGGTGAATGGACAGTGTAAAAATTGTATTGACTTAAGCCAGGCGGTGGCAGCGCACGCCTTTAATCCCAGCACGTGGGAGGCAGAGGCAGGCGGATCTCTGTGAGTTGAAGTCCAGCCTGGTCTATAAGATCTAGCTCAGCCACAGGCTCCAAAGCTGCAGAGAAACCCTGTCTCAAAAAAACAAAATTAGCCGGGCGGTGGTGGCGCACGCCTTTAATCCCAGCACTTGGGAGGCAGAGGCAGGCGGATCTCTGTGAGTTCGAGGCCAGCCTGGTCTACAAAGGGAGTTACAGGACAGGCTCCAAAGCTACAGAGAAACCCTGTCTCAAAAAAAAAAAATTATACTTACTTGTTTAAAACCTTCTGTTATTTGCATCTGTGTCTCTGGCTGGGTTTTGAAGGACTGGGTCTACACCCAAGCAAAGAAAAGATCATTGTGTTGAACAAGGGCATACTCATTGAACAAACAGCTTCTGCTGACTTTCTCTTACTAACTACTGAAGAAAGAAGCGTGCATATGCAATCTCTGTCCTCAAGATGCTTGACAATTGGTGGCGATATGTGCAGATATAAAAACAGTATTGAAAGAAGCGAATGCTCTTGGTTACAGACTATATAAAAACTCTAACTCCAATTTCCTTTATTAATTAAAATGCCGTTGGTAGGCTTGTGTAAGAATCCAGCCTAAGACTAATCCTAACCAGGCATTTAACCTCTATTGGATGAGACTGTGGATGGGACCTGAAAACTCTGTACTATTGACCCTGCCTTTGTCCGTTCAGCAGGGAGTTCTGATGCTGCTCTAAGCAGCACAGTTTAATACGGATCATTCCGATTGAGAACTGGAAATTAAAGCAGAGAAGATAACAACTTCAAGGGAAGACCATCATTCTTGAGGAGACCAGCTCCTGAGCCCAGGCTGGAGGACTCTACAGCATCATCATGCCTACTTGGCACTTGGGGCATGAGAGTAGGGGGAGGTTTGAAGAGGAGGCTGAGAGAAGCACACCATCCACCTGGCAGTCGTTCTGAGAGTCCGCAGCCCAGATGAACAGAGTGCTCACTCACCTTTGTTCACCAAACATCTATTTTTTTTATTGTACAGAGACCTGCCAGGTCCCAAGGACAAATGGATTTACAAGCAAAGACCAGAGCCCAGCGAAGCCTGTATTTTAAGGGTGGGAAGCAGACACTAAACCACCAGAGCAATGAGCTAATAGCTCTCTTGTTAATCTATATGTAGGGGAAAACCTTGTGTGTCTCCTGGTGATGGCCAACACTGAATAACTAGAATAACTAGAATAATGGCCTCCAAGTTGACAAATTAGGGGCAACCTGAGAGATGAGATTGCAAGGTCTTTGGAAGGTCGGAGGATGTCATTCCCCATAAAGCAATAGCAGCCGCAAAGGCCCTCAGGAAAAGGCTGGGATCTGAGGAAGGTGGAGAAACAAAGCAAGGAACAGGGGACCTAAAGGGCAACACAGAGGGGAGCAGAATGAACGTGAGAAGTTGGCAGGAGCCAGCCTGTGGTTAACCAAAAGGCCTCCTGAAGACGTGGATGTTAGCTCACACGCAGTGAAATACTGCCTGTGGAAGGACTCTCCTGACTACTGTGGGGAGGAAGTACACATTTAAATTCAGGGACAGGGGGACATCAAGGTGCAGGTGTGACTTTAACATCTGTGGCCGCTGGCAGCATGAGCTTCCTAGGAGCCCACTTAGGGATGGAGCGACTTTCTGCAAAGCTGCAAGCGACTTGCATATGTGCACAAACACCCGGGCTCTCAACTGCCAACAAGGTGCTTACCATGACTGAGGAATGGGTTGTAAACTGTATTTTATTTAGAGGAATGTATTGAAAACTTACAGCCACATGAAGCTTATGGTTATTAGATCGGAGAGCATCCTTGTTCAGGATCTTGCTCAAAAGGTGGAAGCAGAAGAGGGAATACCAATCCTTATGCGCTCACCCAACACTGCGATTTAGTCCTCTCTGGATGAAAAAATACCAGGGAGAAAATGTGCAAACGCTCTAAGGTGGAAAGAAACCCAGCTTCATCTTGTCTTGTTAGGAAGAGCCGCACGCGCATCGTCAAGGGAAGTCTGGTGCCACCAGGGAAGGTTTGGGGACTGCTTTTCCTGAACGCACCAGTACCGCCAGCTCACGCTGCCTGTGCCACCAGCTCACGCCGCCTGTGCGGTGCAGCCTTTGACGGGAGAGTGACAGCGGACTAGCGCACCTTGCCCCACCTGCCCGCAGTGGGACTGCATAGGTTTTAATTAGACAGGTGAGCGGAGGAAGAAGGAACCAAGGAGAATGCGGGGACCCCTCGGAGCGCGCAGTCGACCATTCTTCTGCATGGGGGCGGGGATGGCACCCGCTGTCATCGGCACAGGATCTGCTTTCTGAGCTTGCTTTCGCTTTGCTGGGTGCCCGGTGAGGCTTGGAGCATCGCAACCGAACCTGGAGCAGGTGGCCTCGGAGGAGGGGCGGAGGCTCGCCCCTTGAGCCCTTTGGGAGCCCCCTGCCTCTCCAAGAATAGGAATCCTGACTCAGGCCCCCGCGCTCTGCTGGCGCGCAGGACCTGGCTTGGTTAGAGGGCACCCCTGACCTTGGTCTCTCTGGTTCCAGATCTGCGCCAGGACCATGGGCGCCGCGCTGGTTACTGGCCCGCGGCTGACCTCCCTGCCACGCATGGCCTGCGGCACCCTCCGGCGCCAGGCACCCTCCGTGCCCGCCCAGGGCTGCCACTCCAAGTCCGGCCCACCTCGCCCAGTGCCCCTGAAGAAACGCGGATACGATGTCACCAGGAACCCTCATCTCAACAAGGTAATGGTCCGGGTCTGGAAGGGTAGGACATCGGATCCTGTGACTGGAGGGAAGGACGCCCCGCCCCCCTGGGCCTGGGAAGAAGCCTCTGGCGTCCTTCCATGGCCCTTCTGGTTTTGCCTAGCAGAGATTGCTTTATTTGTTTTGGTTTTTTTCTGTCCCCTTCCGCTCTCCATGTCAGTGATAGTTTATGCGGACATTAATTTCTTCAGCGAAACCAATACAGACCCACTGAAGGTCCACGAAGGTACGAAGGTCTCTCTGACCTAGAGTCAGACTGCCAGTAGATCTTGAAGACAGTTCCTTTGACCCCGGGAATTAAAGTTTCTGCATCTGTTAGAGAAAGATTTCTTGGGAAAATTGCACGGCTTACAAGGAAAATAGAGGCACAGATCTTAGCACACACTCTGGCACCAGTGAGATAGGAAGATTCAGTCAAGGTTATTATGATGATTATTTGGGAACGCAAATCTGGAAGAAAGGTCTAGAATTATAGAACATTTTAGGACTGGAAGGAACATCCGAGAACTGCGTTCAAACCGGTCCTAGAGCAGGATATACAACCAAGGGGGCTTGACCAAGGTGACCAAACTCAGATCTCTAATGCTTCCATGTTCAGCCCACTGCAAACACTTGAGTATTAACCTAGAAATACGCACACGCTCTTCTTCCGGGAAAGAGTTTGTATCTTTGGTTGGGAGGATTGTGATGGACAGGAGCCCAGAAACCAAGACTAGCGCCAGTCCCCACCCCCACCTCTTCACTTTTAACTAGGAGGCTCAACTTTCTTCAGCCTAAAACGGATGCTAGATCGGCATTCCAACCCCACTGGCTTAGTGTGAAAATTTTGAAAACCACAAGATTTGAAGTACTATTTTAAACTATAATTCCGGAGAACTGGCTAAACAATTACTGCAAATAAAATTGTAATGATCCTCATGTATGAAGTACTCAAAAAAAAAAAAAAGTTAAGTTTCTGTGATTCAGGATGGTGAAATTCAAATGAGGCAACCTGTATGGAAAATGTGATTTTTAAGGGGTGGGGCCAATCATGCCACGCTATGGGTTTTTCCTGCAGTGTTAGTAGAAACTAAGGGGAAAAAAGTAATTTTTGGCTCAGTCTTTGCCTGTCCTACTGACCCCCTGCTCTCCAAAGAGACTTTGGTTTTTCTGAACATGGCTCCTTTCCTAAGAACAGAAGGTATTTACATCAGTCTGCATTGCGTTGGTTGTGTTAGAAGGTGTAAACCACTTTATGAGGTTTTTTTTTTTTTTTTTTTTTTTTTTTTGATTTTCGAGACAGGGTTTCTCCGTAGCTCTTTGGTTCCTGTCCTGGAACTAGCTCTTGTAGACCAGGCTGGCCTCGAACTCACAGAGATCCGCCTGCCTCTGCCTCCCGAGTGCTGGGATTAAAGGTGTGCGCCACCACTGCCCGGCTGTAAACCACTTTAGACGATCAGAAAGTTACTTTACAGAAACGAAACCTAAAGGACGGGCTGCAGGTAAGACTTGAGGGAGTCTCCGAGGGGACTCCCGAATGGTGCAGCCGTGCTCTGCTCGACCCTGGCTCTGCAATGTCAGCTTCAACAGCAGACCTTATGTGAAGTCGGAGTAGGCCACTTCTACGTACAGATTCTGCTTGGATTTCCCTCCTATCTCCAAGACAACAACCAGTAACTTAAGCCAGTTGGAGCCTCCACAAGGCTCATTTCTACACCATAATACCCCAATTACCTTAGAATAGAAGAGATACATATACATAAACTTGTATATGTCATAAGATATGAGACAGAATTCTGGCGAGCAAAGTAATATATTACTACCATAGGCTTCAGTTATTATAACAATTGCTTTAGATGTATGTGTACATTACCAACAAGAAGTTATTGCTTCATAAGTAGCTGAGAAAATAATGTTGTTTGTCCTGGGTTTTGGACCCCTAAAAACATTCGAGTCCCCTATGTAAGTTGTCCGAGTGACTTGCCTTCCCAAGTACCAAAGATGGAATGTTATTCATAAATGCATGCGGCCTGTCATTTTCATAAAGTTACATGCATATTTGAAGATGCTTGACACTGGTTAAAGATGTGGAGGATATCCGGAATGCTGCTCAGGGCCAGGGGTATCCCTCTTCTGCAGTGAAGAAGCAGACTTCCGGGGAGCTGCTCATAAACCCCTTCTGTTCCCCTCTGGTGACTCTGGTGTCTCCAGGGAAAGCTTCAGGATTTCTCTCAGCCAGATGGGACAATTGTGATAAGGTTAGACAAGCAACAAGGTTCCCAGAGTGGAAAAAAAAAATCAGCAAAACAAAACAATAAGATGCGAATCTTCGAAAGGTCCTTCGTGCCGTGGTCAGCGGGCAGGTCTGTGGGCGGACTGTTTTTCTAGCAGGCAAGCTCTTTGAGAGCCAAGACTGACAGTGTTTGGTGCGCCTGGGTCTAGAATGCACTACTCTAGAGAAGCTTCTTGGGGATCTCACAATCCAGCTCTTGCTCTGCATCCATCGTTCTGTGTGTTCCATTTCTGTCCCCTTGAATGAGGGAATTATCTCCTCACAGACTTGCTTCATCCACATTCAGGAGATGCTGACTGGGTCGAATAGAGAAGCAGAGGCTTATGGGTGACGTGAATAATATGTTTTCCTGAGACCTCAGTGTCAGATATAAGAGAGAATCAGGCTTCGGGATTGAAAGAGAAACAGTGGATCACTAACTAGACATGAGTTCATGTGCAGTTTGCCCTAGACCTAAGTCTCTGGCTTGCTGGTACAGGAAATAGAAACTCAAATACTGTTTGAGTATTTCCAGACGAAATGAGAAAAAAAAAAAACAGTTTGAAAGTCAGCCTTTCCCTATCGAATACTGCCCTGTCTTCATGGGCCTGCTGTGATTAGGTGCTGAAACAGCTGAGAAATGTTAAGGCTATGTGCTTAGAACAGCAAAAAGCATTTGTACTAGTTAGACTAGGTCAGGCCAGTCTGACAAAAATGAGCTGCAAATACGGGGACTTAAACCAGATAGAATTACAAATCAGATAAACGAGTCTGGGAGAGAGTTTGCGAGTTGGCAGGAAGCTTGATCTTCTTGCTCAGTAGTCTTCACTGGGCTTTTTACGTTTGATGGTGCAATATGGTGACTCCAGCCATATCTTTAACTCCACAGACTCCAAGGGTAAGAGGAAATACTGCTTTTAAGGGCACTGTTGAGAAGACTTAATTATCACTTCTAGTCCAACCACTTGACTGGAAATTGGTAATGTATACACTTAGCTCTAACAGAACAGGACTGGGGAATTGTCTGGCTGAGCACCAGTGCTTTAGTTAAAAATTCTCCACTATGCAAAAGAGGATATTTTGGGAACTTGTCAGAAAATATTGATCTGAAACTATCATTCTTTTAGTCTGTCAATTTTTTCTCACCTTCTAAAGTCTGTTTCTCTACATCCCCACTAATGCCAACTTTGTTCCTACATATCTCATCATGGTTAGCTGCTGTAAGCTAGACAACCATTCTACTATTCAGCTTAGATTTAGCCCTCCTTTGCTTCAAGGATTTGGGGCTGATATAGCTCTGGTATTTAACTCACAGTTAAGTAGACAGGATGAAGGAAGGAGTCAAATTGTTACCACATTTGTTAGCATCAAACTTGATCACTGCCAGCATAACAAGAGAGCCTACCTACCCAGAAGGCCAATAAAAGATGCAAGTAATGGTGAAAATCAGAGAAGAGGTGTTTATCCACTATGGCTACACGGGGCGGAGGAACAAATGAATAGATCCAGTGGAACCTTCTGATCCATGCTCCTGATACTGGCGTTTAGAAAGAGAGCAAAAGTGTAACTCAGCAGCCCTGGGTGAGGTGTGGTCCTGTTTATCCTTGGCCCATCACAGACACATCATTGTCCCCTGGTCCTTGGTCTGCCCTGCAAATGGTCAACACCAGGTAAAATCTCTTGCCGGGAGATGAGCACCCTTCTGGCTGGCACCAGGACCGCAAATTTTTCCTTTCTCAGAATGAGACCTCTTAGAAAGTTCTAATTCCTAGGAATCCCTTGTCTCCATAATCTTAACACCCCAAGGAAGAGATATAGCATCCCACTTTAGAAGTTCTGGTTATATTGCTTCTGCCAAGATGGCTACAAACTAGATGAATCATTCAGAGCGACTTCTGCCAGGTACCCTAAATTCCTCCTTTTCCTTCATCTCTCTTTCTACCAAAGGGCCCTTCTTCAGCGCATGCCCCTCCCCGCATCCGTGGATCAGAGAAAGGAGATCCAGCTTCAGTCAGTACCTCCAGTGTCCTTGAATCCTCATCCTCCTCTTCTGATGCCCTAGAGCTTCAATTGCTGCTGAGACAGGCAGGGGAGGCAGAGGGATTCACGCAGGAACGAAAGCTCTGAGGCACTGGTTCTCAGACCTGTAGGTCATGACCGCTTTGGGGGCTGCACCTCAGATAGCCTGCCTTTCAAATATTTGCATTACAATTCATAAGAGTTGCAAAATTACAGTTATGACGTAGCAGTGAAATCATCTTATGGTGTGTGTCGGGGGAGGGGAGTCACCAGAACATGGGGAACTCTATTAAAGGGTCACAGCATTAATAAGAACCACTGGTCTAACGCCTCAAAAGTGGAGGATGGGGGTTCAAGGGCACCATAGCAGGCAGAGCCTCATTTCTGAATACCTGAAAATGGAAAAAGTATGGGGCAGGTGCCAGAGGCTCTGGAAAGAGCTTGACTGTTCCTGGAACCTGAAGCCGATTTGTAAAGTGTTTTCTCATAAGCAAGTGGCTATAAATAGGTGACTGATTCTCTAGAGAACATAGAACATGCGCTAAATGGGCATCTGTATATTCATCCTGAAGACTTCAGAACCCATTGCCAACAATGCACAATGCTAAGTCGACTCTATAGCCATGGCTGTTGCTATGAGAAACACACAAGTCTGGAAAATGGCTGGGAGGTAATCGCCTGAAAATGCCTGTTTTGTAATAGAGGTATATTAAGAATCTTATCTTTTCTCTGTGTTAATTCCTTAATGTCCCATTATCGTTTCAATGGTTTCTATTGAGGCAAAGTTTCTAGACCTGAGTGGACAATGTTCAGCTTAACTTTTAGAAGTTGATGCATGTGGAATTTATGAGTGGAAACCTCTCTCTCAGTGGTGGTCTCATTTCAGTCTTTTATAATTAGCTATCTTCTGCTGCCAGCATTAAAAGTAGTTGTCAACGGCAATATCTAGATTATGTAAGCAGCCGCATGGCTGGCACACCCTTTACAGAAATATGTGCTGTCTGCCTCCGACCTGGGCCAGCTGGCGTCTTAAAAGGTTCTAAGTCTTGGCTAGATATAAAGTTTCTTTGGTCATGTTTTCAAGATCATCTCTAGTTTCCCTATGTCAGTTTCTCTTGGTTGCCCTTGGCACCCTCTGAGGTTTATGATCTGATTGGTTTATTTGATGACATTTTTGCCACTTCCACCCAAGGTTTCTTTTATTATCCGCCCTCCGTGTTCTAAATGCCAGTCACGCCGCAATGGTGGGAAAGTGGCCTTCTGACTTGTCGGCCATTACAGGACACCAATGTGAGCACTTGTGTTTGCAGACAGGGCTTACTCACAATCCCTTCCCTTTGATGTGGAGAAAGTACATCGGGCAGTCCTTTGGGGTGGCGTTTGACTGCCTTTCTGAGCAGAACACAAAGGACACTCTATGATTGCGTGATGAAAATCCTACAAGTGGAGGTGCTGGGGTCAGTGGTTAAAAGCTCGCATTCATTCTGTGCGCAGAGGGTTGCCAGGCAGCCTGGATAAGACACGGTTCTTCCCGCAAGGACAGAGAAAAGAGGAAAATATACCCAGTCATTTGAGGAGAGGGGTTTTTGATAGAAAGATCATCGGCTTTTGAAAGGCTTGAATAAAAGAAAATCAAAGCTCTGTTTGCTTTTCCTAGGAGTGGAAACTGGAGGCACAATTCAGTAAACACCTGAATGGCTGGCAACTCGAGATTGCTTTGTTTTGTTTTGGTTTTTTTTGTTTTATTTTTGTCTCATTTGATGGTTTTGTTTTCTTCTGAACTACGGAGCATCCATATGAATTGTCTTAACCGCATTCTCTACAGGATAGAAGTCTGGAGAAAACGGGCTCGATTGAATCCTTTTGCAAAATAGAAAGATGCCCTTCTCACCCACCCAAATTAGTATCTCTTCAGAGCTATCTGTTGAGTGACTTTGAGGCTGAAACCACCTGACAGACATTGTAGGGCAACTCCAACTTGGTTCATTGTCCCTATCCCTTCTCCCTGTGGATGCCAGTTTAGATGCCAGTTTTCCTTTAGTACTGTCATGGAGAGGATCCAGACAACAATGACAACGGTTAACAGTTTCAGGGGACATATGGTACCCAGAATTCTTCCAAGTGCTGTTCATAGGTATTAACTCATTTACTGCATTATCTCAACCCTTTGAGGCATACATTGTTATTATTCTTACATTACAGAGAAGAAGGAAAAGGCACGAAATGGCAGATAATGAACTGCTCCACACTCTCTGCTCAGTGCGGCACAATGGTGCTTAAACCCAGACTGTCTAGTTTAGGGCAGACACCTGCACCCAGTGTGTGCACTAATGTCACCTGCACCCAGCGTGTGCACTAATGTCACCTGCACCCAGCGTGTGCACCAGTCACCTGCACCCAGCGTGTGCACCAGTCACCTGCACCCAGCGTGCGCACCAGTCTTCCAGCATCCAAGATCGCTCTTATTTGGGATGATGAGCTGCGACCGTCCCATGGTAATAACAAAAGTAGTTCTTGTTCCCTTGTGTGGCCACTAGGTTGTTATTGCTGCTATTTGTCTGGTTCGAAATAGGGAATCCTGAAGTTGGAGGGGACTTTAAATAGCACTAAATGTCTTCCACTCTTCAAGGGATGTAATTCTACTCATACTCACTTTTTTAAAATTTTTATTGAGCTCTACATTTTTCTCTGCTCCCCTTCCTGCCTCTCCCCTCCCCTTGAAGCCTCCCCCAAGGTCCCCATGCTCAGTTTACTTGGGAGATCTTGTCTTTTTCTATTTCCCATGTAGATTAGATCCATGTTTGTCTCTCTTAGAGTCCTCATTGTTGTCTAGGTTCTCTGGGGTTGTGATTTGTGGGCTGGTTTCTTTGCTTTATGTTCAAAAACCACTTATGAGTGAATACATGTGATAGTTGTCTTTCTACTCAAACTTAATTTCTACATATTAGATTCACATTAGCCACTTTATGAGTCCTATTTCCAGTTTAAACAGTGAGGAAGTCATGGTAAATACAGTCCTTCTTCTTCTGCCTTTGTAGAGTTTACAGGATAAGACAGGGGCGGGTGAGGAGCAGGGAGGACTCGTAGACAGTTTCAGTCGGCTGGGTAAGGGGGGCATCTGTACAGAGTGTGAAAGGGGGTGCAGCAGTGCTCTCGTGGCAGCGTTTTGGGGGCTGGTGTGAGAGACGCCTCAGAGTTGGCCGGTGAAGGTGATGGAGGGTAAGCCAGTTAAACGAGACCCTAAGAGGCTGGCAACGCATTACTGTCAGGATGGAATAGACAGACACTGCGGAGCCTATAATGGGCCCTATTTCAAGAGAACTGTGCGACATTATGTATCAGCTGTTTTCCTCCCTGCTATAATAAAACACCCAGCCAGAAACAGCTTAATGAAAGAAGGGTCTATTTGGTCTTACAATTCAAGGGGATGTAGTCCCTCACTGTCACCACAAGGAAGGAGTGGCAAATGAGCAGGGGGCAGCCAGTCACATTGGATCCATATTCAGGAACAGGAGAGAACAGGAAGTGGAGCCTGGCCATGACTCAAGAATTATCCACTATGACCCACTTTCTCCACTGAGGCCTCACCTCTTAGACCCCACCAGCCAGAGATCAAGTGTTCAGATACATGAGCCCGCAGGGGACATTTCACATCAAAACTGACAGTTTTAAAATCTCTGATTTGACAAACAGAGTTAATGTCTCCAGCGCTTGGATATGGCCTTTGCACTTATTCGTTTCCTTGTCAGTTGTTGACGCCTTCACGCTGCACAAGATGGAAGTACCATTTACATCAGGCCAATTACCAAAACCTTCAGCACGCTTCAGGACTCAGCATCTCTTCTGCCACACCTCTTTCCTTCTTAGGGCCACTCTGACACCATTGTCCATCCTCTGCATTCTTTCTGCATTTAGGGTGTGTAGGCAGTCCTGCCTCTTTTCCAACTGGTCTCAGTGTTCGCTTACTAGTCATGTGCCGGTCTCCATAATTCGCATTATATGTAGATCCAAGATATGACATGCATAGCACACACTATAAACACCGCTTAAATCCCATTCCCTCTACCTCAGCAGATTGGGAACAGCTAGAATAAACGCAAATAATACAGCAACTTCTCCTTTTCAGCTTTTCTGAGAAAAAAATTAGTGAGAAACTTGATACAAAAATCTAAATGATTTTTACATCTGTCCATGGGACTTGGAGACTTTGACACCATCTTTATGATGAGATCATTTGTCTCCGGGACAGATGCAGAGGCACTGGACTCAGTGCCGTGACTAGCAACGGGCTCAAGGTGGTAAAGGAAACAATCAGCTAGAATTGGTTATGTTCTTACATCAGGAAGTAGTGCTGTAACCAGGTACTGGGCAAAAGAGCACAGAACAGAAATCTGGGAGACTTGGGACCAGAAAATGCCATGCTTTCCAATGTGATGTGAGTACATTCCTCGAGGAGTCATATGATGAAATCTAATTATTATATTAGAGGGCAGATAGTGTCTTAGTTAGGGTCTCTATCACTGTGACAAAACACCATGACGAAAAGACAAATTGAGGAGGAAAGGGTTTGTTTGGCTTACATTCAGCGTTTCTGTTCATCACTGAAGGAAGTCAGGACAGGGCAGGAGCCCCGAGGCAGGAGCTGATGGAGGGGAACCACCTAATGGCTTGCCTCTCCTGGCTTGCTCAGGCTACCTTCTTATAGAACCCAGTACCAGCAGCCCAAGGATGGCACCACCCACCATGGGCTGGGCCCTCTTCCATGATCACTAATAGAGAAAATGCCTTACAGCTGGATCTCACCAAAGCATTTTCTCAACTCAGGCTCCTTCCTCCTATAACTCTAACTTGGGTCAAGTTAACACACAAAACCACACAGTATACTTAGCATACTCCGTGTGATATCAAGAGTTAGGGACATTGGGGAGGGGGTGACTAGAATTAGATAAGACCATCATGGTGGAGCACGCAGAACGGAAAACTGATGTCTTCATAAGAAGATGAACAGATACGTACAGATACAAATACTTGCATGTGCATGCAAGCACACACACACGTCTCTGGACACATGATGCCTCGTGCTACCTGAGGACCAATTTAATAAGAAATCCGCCATATATGACCCCCATATGTTAGATCCCAAATAAAATTCCATAAAGTTATATGTGCCCAGGTGTTTAGGTATAGCAATTAAAAATGGATGAATACAATTCTAATCCAGTACTGCCGTTTACTAGATTCAGGGGCTTTGGAAATCTTTTATTTGAGACCGTTTCCTCATCTATGATGGAAATGCCAAAAAAAGTACCCTTTTGATAAGTTGTTTTAATGATTAAAGGAAACACCATATCTAAAGAGCATTGTACGCCTTCAGTTAATTCTCAGGTAGCCCTCATCTTTAGCATGTCTAACACAATGCACGCTCTCTGTGCACCACAGATACCGAAAGAGTCAAGACCTGGCCCCTGCCAGTGTAGAGAATTCAACCCAGAAGAAGAGGGGAAGGCTAAAGCAGCAAACCCGTTCTCAGAGGCGTAACAGACTTCCTGGAAGAGAAGTGGGTCAAGGAAGGGGCAGGCTAGGCGAGATCATTCACTGATAATTTCTTTGTACTTTGTGAAGCCTATGTACCCATAAGCTAGGCATTTGTCTGAAAGAAACTTAGGGAAAAATGTCTCTAGAAGTAGAAATTCAAGTGTCATTCAGGTAGATGTTCTGGTAATTGAGTCTGGGCAATCTTATAACTTTGATCCCAATGTTTGGGCACCTGATAAGCAGCATTTTATAAACAAATTCAAATTTTCAAAGTTCAAATTTGGGTGGATCTCTATTTCCTCGTTGCTATAACATTCCCAGTCTCAGGAGATGATAACATTAAGACAACAGGTAAGAGAATGTCTGTGATGTCAGTTCAGAGACATAAAAGTCGAAATATTGCCTCAAACTCAGATAAATTGGGCCCAGCTGGCCCAACTTACCTTGCTAACACCGAGAGTTTGGGGATTGTTCCATCCGAGGAGTCTACATACACTCTGCTGTGGGTGATAAAATGTGTGTGTGCGTGTGTACAAGTGTGTTTAAGTGGGCATTTCCCTCTGTTAGGATTCAGGATGAGAATTTTTTAAAAATAGTGAGTGGCCATTGTATTCGGAACTTTGTGTTTGGGAAGACACTGTTCTAGCCTTGTTGATCCTTTTCCAGATGAAGTTCTAGAGGAGAGGAGTCCACATTCATCCTGCCTAGGGTGTCAGCGGTGGACAGGGACACAAGCTACAGCTGTCTCTTTCTTTTCTTTAATCTCTCTCTGTGTGTGTGTGTGTGTGTGTGTGCGCGCGCGCATGCGTGCGCTTGTATACATGTGTTTGTGTAAGGAGCTATATGAACATGTGTGTGAAGGCCAAGGTTGACACTTGGTGTCCTCCTCAGTTATTCTACCCCTGATTTTTTGAGGCAGGGTCCCTCCTTGAGCTCCTTAGTTCAGGCTGACCAACTAGAGAGGAAACCCAGGGATGCTCCTGTCTCTCCCTCGCTAGCACTAGAATTACAGAAGTGCGTCCACGTGCTTGAAATTTTTATATGACTTCTAGGGATCTAACCCATACCCTCTCCTTTTAAAAAAAAAAAAAAAAAAAAAAAAAAGGAGCATTTTGCCTGCCATCCTAAAATACCACCTTGGACCAAGTCTTTGCTGACATACACAGAAGTACGTTATAGTCTTCATTTCCAAGGAAATACATGAATATTAATCATCACCATGCACTTCATACTGAAGCACCTGCTGGCGTGGCTCTTGCTGCCACTCCTCGGAGTCCGCCCTGATGAATGAGCCTGCTCCCAACTGTAACTCTTTCCGTATTCCTATTTTTCTCTGCACTACATGACCTAAGAGACAGAGCACAAACGACTGGCGGAAAGCTGAGCCCTCCTGTCAGGCGCTCCTTTCTTATCTCTTTCGTTTTATTTTTGATCTCTTCTCACCCATAGCTATTTGTTTTGACTGGTAAAACCATTTGAGGTCACAGGGACAGCAAATAGCAACACAGCTGCTGCTTGGTGAAATAGGAGGAGGCAGGGTTGGTGTTGAGAAAAACCCATTAACAGCCATTTTTAGAAACAGGCTTTGAAAACCACCCATCAGAGTTAAGTCATTCACAGTATAAAAGGAGACTGGTCTTTAGTTTCCCAGCTACACAGACCCGAATAGTCACACAAACATTTTATTAATTATTATTAATTACAACACGGTTTGACCAGCTGCTCTTACATCTTAAGTTAACCCATTTCTGTTATTTTATATTTTACCACAAGACTCGTGGTTCGTTACCTCCCAACTTGCCTCTTGGGCAGCTACATGTCGTCTTCCTGACTCTGCCTTCTTTCTCCCTGCATTCAGTTTAGTTTCCCCACCAAGCTATATTCTGCCCTGTCATAGGCCAAAGCAACTTCTTTATTAACCAATATGAATAAAACACATTCATAGCATACAGAGTGGAATCCCATATCACCTGCTTGCACGGGAGTGGGAAGCAGCTTCTCCTTGCATGTCTCTGGCACCACAGATACTGCCTAAGGTCTATGGGGAAAGTGCCACAGACGGGCTCATGGTGGAGGGAGAGAACTGACTGCCTCAAGTGGTCTTTTGATCACTATATGTGTGCCATGGGACATATGTGCATGTGGACATGTGCACGCATGTGCGCGCACACACACAAACAAAAAACAAAGTAAATAAGATATATATAGAGAGAGAGAAAGAGAGAGAGAGAGAGAGGGGGGGGGGTGTCTAAGGATAAGAAATAGCCTTCAAAGTCACACACTCATTGACTTCCTCCTCCCCCTACTAGGTCCAACCTCCTACTAATTTATTGCAGTTGATCCCCTTCCTTCATCAACATACGTAGCCCATACTAATAAGGAAATAGCACATTTGTGTTTTATCCTGGCTCAGAGCTCATGAAGGGATTCTTGACTGGTCATTTCATTTGATTCCTACAGAAGTGCCTCTGAGTAAGGTGCATTATCCTTGCTTCCCAGGGAAGACATTAGGACCCAGATGATGGAGCTGCCCCTTGTGTGAATTTCCTGATCACAAGGGAAAGAAAATCTAGTCCTCCAGTGTCTTAGCTACTTTTCAATTGCTATAAAACACCATAGGCAAGGCAACTTACAAAAGAAAGTGTTTAGCTGGGCTTATGGTTCCAGAGGGTTAGAGTCCATGATGGTAGAACAAAGACATGGCGATAGGGACAGCTCAGAGCTCACATCTTAATCCACAGTTGGGGTAGAGAACACACCTGAAATTGCATGAGTCTTTTGAAACCTCAAAACTTCAAACCCACCCCTAGTGATGGACCTCCTCCAACAAGGTCAAATCTCCCAATCTTTCCCAAAGAGTTTTACTAACAAGGGACCAATTATTCAAATATAAGAGCCTATGGAGAGAACTTCACTCGAATCAGCACTCTTCAGATAGAGCCCTGACAGACCAAAGGAATTATTTCACCTAAACCTAGCTTAGCAAAGCAGTGAATTTGTTAGTTACTTACAGAAGCGGTGTGGGGGTCTACCTACAGGAATGGTTATCAACCAAAATAACCATGGAAAAGAAAAGAACTTAAATTTGAAAAGACACAGAAGACACTGACATGAGAGCTCAGCTGTCTGATAGTTTGTGGACTGTCTTTGAGATCTCATTAATGCAAAACAAAACAGAAACATGGGAAGATAAACATGTAAAAAAAATAAGATGTATAGAGGCACATGGATGCCTCAAAGGAAACTGCATCATTAAAAAGCCCACCCCAGAATGGGTAATGACCCACAACAGCTGTGTCCCTGCACAGCTTTTAGTCAGCTTAGCCAATTAGAGACTCTTCCCTCCCCCCCCCCCCAGTAATTATTTACTATTTATATAATCACAGGGAGAGGCCTTGTGGATCTTGTAAATTTCAGGAGCTTTCTGAGCCTTGTACATTTCATTTAGTTCTTGAGTCTTCTAAGCCTCACTTTTGTCTGGAAGAAAAAGGTTTCAATTCAGAAAGAAACAGCTATACAACAACCCTGATCTCCCAGAAAATCAATAAAGACTCCACTCCAAATTTCCTGAGAGCATTTGCTGATAAATTCAACCATCACCTGTGCACCACTTGAAGTATTACCAGCACTGTGCAGGGTTCATGACAGTTATTCTCAAGGAGCTTGGAGTTCAGGGAAGAAACACCCTTGCAAGTTCATAAAGCACAACCGTATGATGTGTTCTGTGTTATGTTAAAATGTATAATTAATATTGTGTTCAAGGAACCTTTATGTTGGTGGTAGAAATAGTGAGTAGGTCATTGGTCAAACAGTGTTATAATTAATATAGTTTCTATGTCATTATTCGGGTCCGGGCAGTTGTAAAACCAAAGCGCAATCTCTGTTTACAAACTTCCTTCTTTTTCTCAAGCTACTGAAGACAAAAGAAAAAAAAAAAATTCTTTCCCTGAGAATGAAGAGCTAAGGAGACAGCTCACATGAGAAAATACTTAAGAAGCAAGCATGAGAACCTGAGTTCCATCCCCGAAAACCATATTAAAAGAAAAGATCCAGCACATGGGTGTGTTCTTGTAGCCCATCATAGTAGCCCAGTAAAGTACTCTTGTAGTCCCCACAATGGGAAGGTTGAGAAAGAAGACTCTCTGGGGCTCTATGGTTATCTAGCCTAATGTTACAGGCAAGCTCCCTGTCAATAAAAGACTATCTCAAAGCACAAGATGGATGATACACAAGGAATGATACTCCAAGTTGACTTCTAGACTACACCGATGGAGAGAGAGAGAGAGAGAGAGAGAGAGAGAGAGAGAGAGAGAGAGAGCCCCACATGCATGTACACGGAGACAAAAGAAAATGGAAAGAATGCTCATAATTAAAAGTGCAGTCCCCCCTCCACAACTTTTCTCTATTTTTTCCAGAGGACTTGGGTATAATAAAAGGACTTAGGGCTCATGCAATATGAACCTTTCACAAATTTAGGCCTCCACAGGCAAAGTGTTGTCACGTTCTCCATCAGATTGAGGTTTAGCTTGCCTTTCTCTCTGCCAAGTTCTAGTTTGTCTTTATGAACCATGGTTCCTGGAGAACAAAAATAGAAAGTCAGAAGCTTGCAGGAATGATTTTCTTGGCGACTTTGACCAAGTATCAGCTATTTGCCTAAGTAAAAGACTGTTTAAAGATTTTTTGTAAGACAAATTTTAAGAGAACGAGCAATAGAGATCCCATCTCTGTTTTTCAAGCATTTTTTGGTGTTATCTAGAAAAGGTTGTGTGTCACATGGTATGATTCTAACCACTGTGCCTAGACAACACAGAAAGTTCAGCGATGAAACATTTCCCAGAATAAAATACTCTGGTGTTTTAGTCTTACAAGCCTACAATTGCACAAGATCTTTGATTTTAAAAACACCATGGGTTCCAAAGTCTTTGATAGTGTGTAACTCATTGGAGAATAAGACTGTTGTGGTTGACTTTAATTCATACCCCCTTCAAAAGAACATTTTATAATGAAATCTAACACTATAAACATTTCATGGCATTGTGGCTTCGAATAAGGAAATCTGTAAACGTGTTTGCTTCCATTTAGTTGATGGTCAGCAGATGTGAAGAACCCGAGGATTCATTCTGTACACTGGGAAATGCTGCTTTTATTGTTTGCCTGAGAAGTGTAGTTTCCATCAGCCCACTCAGAAAGAGATGCTATACTAATATTTTTGTTAAATAACCTTCTCCATAGCAGTCCCCTTTATTTTTGTGTTATAATTCTCTTTTATAATGGTCTACACCATTTCATTAGTTTTACTATTGTTTTCTTATCAGGAGAGTGAAAATAAAAATTTTCTTTTACTTTCATATTTTCTACTTGATGCAAGGACATAGTATTTCGTCCAGAAAATTGCATCACGATTACTAAAAATTATGCTCTCTTCCCTCCCTATTTGTGTGTGTGTGTGTGTGTGTGTGTGTATATATATATATATATATATATATATATATATATATTGCATACATTAATTGAGGATGGAAAGTTGTGGCCTCACTGTGTAGCCCAAGCTAGCCTCAACTCTCTATCCTCCTGTCTCAGCTTTCCAAGTTCTGTGATTATAGGCATATGTCATCATGCATTCTGTGTATTTTCCACATCTGTTTCCATTGACAACCAATAAAATAGAGAATGGGTCATTACGTGTGCCTTACTAATGTCCTAATTGTTAATATGATGATGTCTATCTATGGGGAGCTAGAAAATCACCATATTTCCCAATGGGAAGCTGAGGAAAGGGGTACCATCCTGGAGCTGAGATCCTGGGACTGGGTGAGAGGGAATGATGTATCTGGGACTATTCGTCACTGGTAGAGACAAGAAAAGACAAGAAAAGAAGCTGAGCAAAAAAGGCGTGTCAGTGGTATAAGCTAAGAAGCATTGGGCTGCATATTATTGGAAGCATAACTGAATGTAGAGCATGTCCGACAGTGAGAGAGAAAGAGGGATAAGAACGAGGTGCAAGGGACTGTGGGTTATAAATGTGAGTTTGTTACTTAGTGCATCTTGACCCTGTAGGAGCATAAGACAGCTTCTTTAAACACACACACATGCACGTGCATGCACACACACACACGCGCGCGCGCACATACACACACACACACACACACAGACTGCAGCCTGCACAGTCGGTGTGGAAAAGCATGAACTGGGGTAAAAGCTCCCTGGCCTCTCTCCTCCATCCACTCTGATTGCCTCTTACACAAGAATCCAACATGCTCCAGGATGTCACCAAGCATAAATTCTCCTCTGAACCAGGAGACAACCTAGAAGGAATCGGACTGGGCCCTGGAGGGCTATCACACGGTCTGACTGCTGTCCCTTTTTTCTCCAGCAAGGACCTGTCGGGTGATTGTAGTTAACCCTGCCCATCTCTTGCTAGCGAGGGGATGATGGAAACCTCGTTGGAAACCTGTTCTTGGCAGAGGTTGGGCCTGAGGCTTCAGGTCAATTCTGGCCTCACCCACTCTTTCTGCCCAAATCCATATTCTGGTCACAAATCTAGAGGGGAATTCCGATTAGAATCAGGTCAGCTCCGTCAATTTTCTCCACATCCACCTAACTGCAAGCTGCCCTGGACTACCCTGGTCCTGTAGCGATTAGAGCTATGTAAAACTGAGAAACTGTTTATTGCATACTTAGGGAGAGAATATCCTGGTTTCTTTTAATGAAGCCTCCTGCCTAAGTTTGGAGCTTCATTTTGAATCCCTTTAGACTCTCAATTTAAAGAAAACAATAGATTTCTGTTCAAAATCATGAAGACTCACATAAATGAGACTGTAAGTCACTTGCTCCTTTGAAAGGACATTCACTTGAATACAGACCGGCCGAAAGCTCAGATTCAGTTTCCAGGACAGGCTCCCCCCCAGTGTCCCTGAGCCTTTGCTGTGCAGGCATCCCTTACAGTCCAGATTCAGATGCTGAGATGTATATTTCAGGTCAGTGGGACAACAACCTATGGGGACATGTTTATCCTTGGGATAAGTACTTGGGTGGGAGCTTCGTGCTTCAAGATACTGAGCACTGATTATAAATAGAAGCACTCTGCTGCGGCTGGATCATTTCTTATTTCTTCTCCAGATATATCTAGGGAGACTCGGCCCAAGTGTTTCCACTGCTAAAGGAAAGGTCTTCATTCTTCAGCTCTCTTTCAGGCTCAGCAAGAATATGAATTTTATGATTAAGAAAACAATAGCAACAGAATTTTATAAGAAGCAGCTGACCTATGAGACACCACGCTAAGCGGTAGAGAAAGAAAACACTAACTATGGATGAGCGGGCTGACTCAGGCTCACCTGGGGACGTCGGTTGCTGGTGACAGGCTAGTCATTGCCAAGGCTCCTTTCAATGTAATGTCCTCTTAGAGATAGGGAGTGCACTCTGCTAGCGACTTCCTGGGGGCTTTCCGGCCACGTTTGGGAGCACAGCCTCTCATATTCTAATGTAGTGAAGTGGGCTAAGCAAGGGAGGCTGCCCAGGCTGTGAAATCCAGGGGTTCTGGGCTTGTTTCCTGACATGCTACACCCCGGCTCTGTGGGCTTGGGAAGAGCTACCTGATCGTTCCTGTCCAAACTTTCCTATCTGTGAAGAAGTTGGACCAACCTAAGCCTCCTAAAGTGGTAACATCTGTCTGAAATACTCACTCAAGGCATCTAAAAGATAGCAAGATCCTAATGAGTCTGATTTAACCTCTGGTCCTTTTACAAACACCGACATTGTATTAGTAAGAGTTTCGGGAACTCTGAGTTAGGAGAGTAGCTTACTGGGTAGGATGCTTGCCTAGCATGCAAGGTCCTGGCTTTAATTGATAGCACCACCGGCCTGTAGTCCTAGCACCCAGGAAGCGGAGCCTGGACAATCAGAGGTCCAACGTCATCAGCAGCTGCACTGTAAGTCAGAGGCAGTCTACCTACACGAGCTCTCCCCATCATTCCAAGCATTTCTGTCCTTTTTTGAAGAACAGCTTCAAAAATAAAATAAAATAAAAGCCATAAACATTTAACTTGTTTTTATTCCTTGCAATGTGTGCTGTGAATCATCACTGTTCTTCTTTCTTTTTCTTTTCTTTTTTAAAAAAATCCACAGTAAATGCTAATTTCCTTTCACGTGTTAATTTAGAAGTCTGTTTACAGGAGGGAACACTGTTGTCCTGCTCCCGAGCTTCCTGCCCCTGGCTGTGCTGCCTGGGTCTGGCACTTACAGTGTTGGGGAGGAAGAGGAAGTTCCCAGTGGCACCACCTCGCAGGCTATATATACTTCATCACCTCTAGCTCTGGGTTTGAGGTTATCCTGGAAATGCCAAGCCACTTGGGTTTGCTGCGTCAGAGGAACAAGAGGACACGACACACCTAAGAGACATCTGTAGGAAGCCGGAGCCAGGCCAGGGAGGCTCCTGTCAGGACACAGACCACGGTGTCACAGTCGACACAGAGTAAATTAGCAGGTTCTGTGCACACCTGGATGTGCTCACGCATTCACACATGGATTCACTACCATCTCTGCATCTCAAGCCCAGCCTCTGGTATCATCAGACTCCTCACTTAGTGCTTGCCTAGGAAGATTCAAAACCCTCTCCTTCCTTCCTGTGGGCGTTTCCAGATTCTTCATACTCATTTCCTTGTCTCCAGTTTCTCCCACTTCATGGTCCAACCTCTAGCAACTTCTGGTTAGAGGGTGCTCTACCAGATACGGTCTTAAAAACATGACCCCCCCACCTCACCTTCTAAGAAAGGTTCCTGTGACTCTCTTCCTCCTATACTACAAAAGTCAGAGCCCTCAACACCATCCATGGCTCGTCCGAAGCGGAGGCTCAATCTAGCTGACCTCTCTGTGGATTCCTAGTTCTTGAGCGCACCGAACTCATAGTTTCTTTCATCTCCTTCCTTCTCTTAAGCTGACAGTCCCGGATCAAATACCTGGGGTTTTGCACTTTGTATCCACGTGCGTCCCACTCCAGTGACCCTTATTGCACTTCTGAGAAGCATTTTTTCTTTTATTTTTGTCTTATACCCTAAAGAGAGTACCGTTTCTATGGCATTTTGCAGCCCTACAAATCTGGCCAGTGGCTTCACGCTCACAGCAGACTGTACGAGCTTGTTGATGATTGGATGAAATAATGAGGCCTCCCTAAATGTCACTGTGCAGATTCTCATTCTATACAACACCCACCCTCTGTCAGTCTTGAAACCGATTGGAGGTTCTAGATGGAGACGCCAGGGTTGACGTTCCATTTTTGTTTCTACCCCCATTTCCTACTTCTTTCCTCCTTCCATATACTGAGGACAAAGGAAGGCCAGCAATAAATTCTTTGTGCACCTCGTCCAAATTGTTAGCCTCTCCCTCTCTCTGAAACCCACCCCTCTGGTTTCTCTAACAGCCTCGTTGTCAGACTCCACTCTACCGCTTGCCAATGCCTTACGTAGCTGATGGGAAGAGTAATTAAAGGAAAATATAAATTAACATTCTTAAGAACATTTTCCTGTCGTCTTTTTCTCCTAATCCCCTTTTAAGGCACTCATTTGCCATTTCAATTTTACCTTTTTATGATGAAAAGATTCAGGATCTGAAAAGTTAACTTTCCCAAGATGGTACACACACAGCAAACAGAAATGCCAAAGTACAGACAAGTAGCTCTGAGTTCAAACTGTGTGCATATTCTGCTTAACGATATCCTCTCTGAGCCTCAGTTTCCCTTTCTGAAACCTCACAGGAGGTGGAGAATCGTGGCTGTTGCAGGTGTCTCCGCGTGTGGGGGCTGCTGTCACTCTGTTGTCACTGGTGTGACGTCTGAGATCAGCGTGGTCAGGCAAGGCTCTGCTACCTCCAGCCCATCGAGGCCATGACCTTGGTCCTTCTCTTTACAAGTGTTTACTCGGAGCCGCACAGTGCCCTAAAAGCACTTCACAGATGTTATCTCGCTTTACAGCTTATAAAATCCACAAGGGGACTATGCAATAATTGCTCCCACGTTACAGGTTAAATACTCCCCTGAGACGCAGAGAAGTAATGCGTTCCTAGGTGGTATGGAGATTTTTAACCCTGTAAGTCTCAGATCAGGCATCGTAAGCCCCAGCCACGAAGCTCAACCCATTCCTCCCACCCTCAGATGCTTGAGTTCCCGGCCCTAGAGGTCCCAGGTTCCCAACTGGTCTTTGCCATCCATGTCTGACACCGTGTGTATTGTAGCTCCAAGCATTCCCCACATACAAGACCATTTATGGCAAGACAGACCCAGAAGACCCAAGGAGAGAAATTATCAAGCCAAAGACCAGAGTTCCAGTTCCACGCTCTGCCAATTAGCATACTGTGCCCACCTTCAGCCTCTGTAAATGAATTCTTGTTTCTGGCTGAGCATAGCATCATCCACCTTTGTCAGGAGTCATGTTCCCCACCCCCCCCAAAATTATTATAGGGATCATTGCCCTGAGAAGTTTGCAGAGAGCTCCACTTCCCAATTGTATTGAGAATTGTTTTATTGACAAAGCCTATCCCACACCCAAATTAACTGTTAATAGAGAGCTATCTGTTAGTGGAACCCGCCTCACATTCCAAACTATCTAGAGAACTAGGTGTGTCAACTCTTGACTTCCTGACCAAGGAATCGTGACCTGACTGACCGTAACCTCCTGGCCAATGACCTCGTGACCGGCTTGGACCACGCAGCAAGATCTCATGCCCCAGCCCCCCAAGCTCCTCATCCAGGGGCTATATAAGCTGCAACCATGACTCTAATAAACGGAGGCTTCGACAAATCTGCCTAGCCTCCTTCTTTTCACCAGCCCATGTCTTTCAGGTGGTACCTCTCCATGACCCTGGAATAACTGATTGCCAGGTGGGTTACAGACCCTAGACAGAGTGACCCACCGAGACGGTCTACACACCTTCTTCGGCAAATGACACATTTTGGCCAATGACACAGGTTCTTGTGTCTCGATTCAACTACTATAATAAGAATATGGGGCCACAGCCTTGGTGGGCAAAACAACAGACTGGCGTGTGGGATCAGGGTGTCTGTGTGGCTGAGTGTGAGCAAGGGGCCTCCTCCTAGATCCCTCTCACTATGTCCTCATGTGGCCTTCCTTTGGTATGTGCAGATGTGCAGAGAACTCCATCACCTTGTAAGGATACAAATCCCAAAGCAAAGCCTGCCTTCATCTTAGCTCCATTATCACCCCAAAACCCTGTTTCCAAATGTCATCACATAAAAAATCAGGGTGCAGCAGGTGAATTTGAGGACTATAGATATTCCGCCTTAAACATCTTTAGCGTGGCGGTATTTGTCTTTATATGTTAATGAGGAGAGGGCAGAGGGGTAAAGCTATAGGTTAAAAGTGGATTATAGGATCTGTCGCCATGGCTTCACAGCTTTGGGGACACGTTAAAGTAACCTACAACGCTCCAAACTCCATGGGACGTTTCTAATTTTTTTTAACAGTGCCTGGTGACATCCAGAGCCAGAAATACTATCTTGCCCTCTCATAAATGGTCATTTGAGGTTCCTTGGGTTTTGATAGTTTTCGTCTCACGACTGCAAGTCAATAAAAATGGAGAATTCTGCCGAAATGAACTTTTATTGTCCCTTATCAGCAAACACAATATAAGCTTGTTCTCCAAGAGTCAGCTAGGAGTGTTATGTTCAAAGGGACCTAGGAGATGTTCCCCAAGAAGACAATAGACAAACCAGTTACTATCTTTTTTTTTTTCCTCTTTAGAATAAGAAACAAAATAGAGGAAGCAAACAAAAGACCCAGAACCATTTCCCAGCGTGGGAATGGGATCCTCTCTAACTCTGGCTCTGTGTGTGGTAGACAATGCCCAGGGCACAGGACTAAAACACTCACAGACACCCTTTGCTTGGCAGGTGGTTTATTTATTTATTTTAGAAGGCAAAGTAAGTTAATTTTAAACCAAAGTGCACAGCTCTGTTGTGAGGCAGGTAAGTGGAGCGTGGAGTAAGATAGAGCATCCTGTGGCTTGTGAACTAATTAGAAGGAGAGGCCAAAGGTTTTAGATGTGGTCCCCAGGGGCATGTGTCCCTTACCTGGCGGGATCCTCGCTCTCGGGATGTCAGCACGGAGCCTGGGAGCCGCTTGGGCTGCTGGCAGGTTAGAAGCGACAAGACCATCCTGACAGGGCTGGCAGTGAGACAGGGACCCCGGGCTTTGCCTCCATAAATCCAGGTCCCAGTCGAGGAAGATTTGAGTAAGAGCCATCATTCTTCTTGGGGTAGTGGAAACATCCATCTCTTTCACATTGTATCTCTTTATCCTGCCTTTTTTTTCTCTCCTCTTATTTCCCTCCTTCTATTCTTCATGCCCAAGATGGCTTTTGATATGAGGGAGTATATTGGGAGCAGGATGTAGGGACCGATCTAACAATATACCAGGAGTACCAGAGCAAGCCGCTCTTTCTCCTCCTGCCCATCCTCCAAAGGTAATGAGGGGTCAGAGATCCAGTCGCCTGCTCTCTTCCCAGCTATGCCACCAAATGTAGGCCAACTGCTTAACTGTGTGGCGCTTAGACTTCCCAACCTAGACAGTGGACGTGCAGCTCCACCCTTCGCTGAGGTAGACAGGAAATGCGAGCGCGTGAGCACGGCTTGACGACAGAACGCATCGTGCGCGTGGGCATTCACGACACTGCGTCGTGCTGTACGGCTTCCTGTGTTCCAAGCACCACCCTGAGTTTTGTATGCGAGTTAGCGTTTCACAACTCACGATCATTTTGGGAGTCGGGTGCTATTATTGTCCCTATCTTGAAGTTAAGGCCCAGAGAGATGGAGAAAGTTGTTCAAGCGTGGCTGCACAGCAGGGGCTCATATTGGAGCGCTCAGGCTCCAGGGTCTGTGCTCTTCACACGTCTCCTCTGAATACCATTCACAACCACACAGGATCCTTTCTAGAGTGAAGAATTACTGCTTAGGTGTCCTCATGACGTCATGGCTTCCTTCTGTGTCATGGCCTCAGGCCGTTCCATTGGTCCCCAACAGCCTGTGTGAAGCCCACCTTATCTGGCTCATCACTGGTGTCCGTTCCAAGGCCAAGGCTCCTAAACTGTGTAAAAGTATAATCTCCCTCCTGCCAGCCTCTTTTCCAACCCAACCGGATGGGCACCTCTGTGCTTATGACTCCTATACTTTCTGCCCGCCCACATGGTCTCTGTCCCAACGTCCTGTCAAACCTGCCTCCCCAGGGTACATCTATCACAGTTCATGTGTCTCTCTGTGAACTGCCTGCAAGTCCCACACCCACTCCCTGGCCTTGCTACTTGCTTCTCTGTTCCTATACCAGCCAGCCTCCATGCCCTCCCCCGAGACAGCTTCCAAAGGCTTTTCTCTGTTACACACTGTGCTCTTTGGAAGAGTCACAACTACTGCCTGCTTTGTATCTTAGTCTGTTTTCATTGCAGGCTGCCGAGAGTCTTTCATTAGACTTCTCCAGCCTGGCTCTCCAGCTGTTTCCTTTGGCCTGCAACTGAAGAAAGCACAACCACTCACTACCGAGTCTATGCTTTTTTGTTTTTACCCTGATATAGTCTTCCTTTCTAAGGACCCCAAGAACTACACCCCTGGTGCCTAGAAAGTCCTACAGCTCCTGGTAAACACATTCAATTCATGAACCCCTGAGTGACTGCAACAGACAGACATAGTCTTTCCCTCTGGGTCCCCTAAGCACTGTCCTCTCTCACCCCTGGGTTCAGGAATAATCTTGGGTTCAGGAATAATCTTGGTCTGCAGGCCAGACACCTTTGTAGACTCCTTCTCCATCACAACCCCCCCAAATCTCAACATCCAACACTACAAAACCCCAAAATCTCAGCATTTTTCTTATTATATTCTTTCCCCACGCTGTTACTGCCTAGTGTTTTAATGCTATGATAGAATATGGCATTAACCAGAGGGCCCTAGCACAAGCCTTGCTGTAGGTTCGAATTCTGGCCTTGCCCTGCCAAACCATGAGTGCTTGGGAAAATTCTGTAAGCATGCTATGCTCATTGTCTTAACCTCCAAAACAAGATCAATAATGGAGTCATTAGAAGAATTAAATGACCTGAATCCTCTCCAAGATCCCAGATCAGCATCTCATGTACTGGAAGTAACTAAATGTCTAGCTTTTGCTGTGCTGTGTCCTTGGTGCCATCCCTCTGGTGAGACCGTAAGCTGAATGGAGATGATGAAGTGGTTTTAACTGTCTTTGGAAAAGCGTCTGTGGTCAGAAAGTAAGAAAGCAAACGCTCAGCCAGGCTTGGTGGGGACTTAGTGGCCAGCACTGAAGCACACAGCAGACGCACACAGCATTTTCCTGTGGGAACCCTCGACATCCTGACTGTGTCCCTGGAATCTGGAGCTGCGGGGTGCTTCAGAGGAGAGTGACAAAATGTGGCTCAGCTGTGGTGGCTGACTCATGAATAGGAGGGCTGAGGGAGAGAAATTCTTACAACCCTTCCTTCCCATATGTTTCCTGTCGATACAGTCATGACCTGTGGTCTGCACTGTGTGAGAAGCAATGCCCCCTGTGTTTATCCGCAGCCACTCAGGTGATCCTGACAGAAGCCTTGGCCTTTCCTGTCACTCACCACCTGGGTCAGCCAGTTTCCCTACTACCCAAGGCCCAGCATGGCGGTTCTGTGAATACCTCAAGGCCCTCGTCAGAGTTGATGTGAGATTGCCATAGATTTGGCCGGCTGTCCAGTGTGTGACTAGAGAATCCATGCCTATGGTGTTGGAAGGAGCCTCAGCCTTCCAACTATGGGGTGTATGGAAACTCGTTATTTATAAACATGAAGACTGACTGACGGAAAGCAGGAGAAGTGAAGGCCTGAGGACTAACTCCCAAGTCCCCGTGCTTTCCAGGAAACCCTTTCAATGCCTCTGTCTGGCTCTCATATGAGGCCCAGGCAGACACAAGCCCAGAGAAGCAAGCTGCGGTATACAGCCCAGCAAAGACTGCTACTCAGCTCCATACAACAACCGAGCTGACCTCTTAGCGCCTCCATTTGCTTCTGGCCTTAGCCAGTTTCTCATTGCTTCCCAAGGAACATGTGAGGTTGAAGTGTTGACGCTGTCCCAGGAGAGCATGGATGCCTTTTCTCCCCACATCTTCTAAACACGTCACTTTCCCAGCTACTCAGTCCATCGTACTGTGGCTGTAGAATCAGCAGTGTGTCTGAGCGTGAACAACAGACACGGTATGGCTCTGGGCAGATCCTTAGCCTCTCTGAGCCTCCATCTTTATCTTCAATGTTCTGCAATAAAGAGATGATGACATAGTTACTAACTTACAGAACACACAACCAGTGGGGAGTGCAGTGCCCATGGTTAGCAGTAGTACTGGTGATCACAAAACCTCTCTCAGATTGTAGTATTTTGCCATGAGGTCCAGAATTCACAGAGAAACGTTGCAAACAGTGGTTCCGACACGTGGCTCTCAACCCCTTTCACAGGGGTCCCCTAAGACCATCATGCATAACAGATATCTACATTATGATTCATTACAGTAACAAAATTAGAGTTAAGAAGTAGCAATGAAAATAATTTTATGGTTGGGGTCACCCCCACATGAAGAACTGTGTTGAAGATTGAGAACCACTGTCTGAAAAGAGGACTCTGATTTGGTAGGTTGGGGAAGGTGCTGGAGCTTTTTTAGGAGTTTACCAAGAAGATCTGAATTTACAACTGGTTTAGGGAGCTAACTTTCCTCATGGTCTATGGCTGTTGTGAGTGGGGATCTCTGTTCTATGACTTCTCTATTGTGAACGTGGCTGTGTTCTACAGTTTCCCTGTTGTGAGCGTGTCTCTGGTCTGTTTCCCTGTTGTGACCTTGGCTCTGGTCTGTTTCCCTGTTTTGAGTGTGGTTCTGGTCGCTCACCCTGTTTCACTGCTCACAGGCTAAAGGCAGTTTCCTAAGTGGGCTGACGTTAGTGTAGGAAAACCCTCACCTGTGTCTCTAAGTTGTGGGTCCCCATTAAGGAGCTACGTGCCACCGGGATATTAACGTGGGAAGAGAGGAATGTGGGGGAGCACAGAGACTGGAAAGCTGGATGTCAGAACTGGAAATCACTGGGTTCAAATCCTGGTTCCGCCATGACCTTTAGCAGATTGTTTATTCTCGCCAAGCCAAGCTGCAGGACCACAGTTTTCAAATTGACTTTTAAAAGATTTTGTTCAGCCCAACCCTGCAATTTGGCATATCGCATCCTCATGCCAAATCCCACTGCCCCCTACCTCTGATGGTCCAGAACCTCAAGGCTCTAACCCTGGGGTGCTCTGCTGACTTGGTCAGTCCTTCACCCCAGCTTCTGTCCTGCTCATGCCTTTCTACCCTCCCTGCTGCCTGTGCTGGCAATGAGATTTCTACACCACCTTCCAGCTGTCTGCGGACTCTGGCTCACTCTTTTCCAGGTCCAGGGTGGCCCCTATCAGCATGATTAACAGCTCAAGCGTGTTTACCTGCATAGCTTCCCACTGACCTATGCGGCTCTAAGAAGCAAGACTTTCAGCCTTTGACTATCCTGGCTTGGGTCTCCAGCGTGACTCATACCTCATACATGGCTATTTCCAAAGCAGCAGTTTCTGCGGAGAAACACTGCAGGTGGACATTCAAGGAAGATGCCAAGGGGTGTGTTTCCTCCAGGCCACGGACTGATTCCATAAATGCATTTTGTCCTGTTGGTGTTTCTTGGCGTTTGGAACTTGTCTGAGGCAAACACTGCAGGGGGCTTGGTTTTTAATCTAAAACTGTGCTGCTCTGGAAAATGTGTTTGCAGTGTTCAACTTGTGTTTCTCAAAATAAGCCGGGTGTAGCGGCTCGCTTCTATAAGCTTCCTGCTGGCTGCTGGGGGTGGTGAATTCCTGAAGCTCACTGGCCAGCCAGTCTACCAAAATCAGTGAGCTCCTGGTTCAGTGAGAAATCTTGTCAAAAAGAAGGGGGAAGAGGAAGAGGAGGAGGAGAAGGAAGAGAAGAAGAAGAAGAAGAAGAAGAAGAGGAGGAGGAGGAGGAGGAGGAGGAGGAGGAGGAGGAGGAGGAGGAGAAGGAGAAGAAGAAGAAGAAGAAGAAGAAGAAGAAGAAGAAGAAGAAGAAGAAGAAGAAGAAGAAGAAGAAGAAGAAGAAGAAGAAGAAGAAGAAGAAGAAGAAGAAGCAGCATGAGGAGTCACAATGAAGCTTGAATCCACGTCTGGTCTCCACACAAATGTGCACACATGTACCAATACCCACATTCATGTATGTGCACACAAGCATGAGCACATAACAGAGAGCAAGAGGGGGGAGGGAGGGAAAGAGGGAAGGAGGGAAGGAGGGAGAGTCTTACTGAGGCTGGCACTGTAGCATACAGAAGCCCTGGTTTGATCACCAGCACCACAAAGAGAAACAAAACCACAAAGAGGCCAGAATGGCCCAGGAAGACATCCCCAGTGATCTGCCTCTGAAACAACACAACCCACGATGTTATGAGAGACAAGAGGATAATATAAACAAAAGCCACTGAGCTGCCTCCCTCAGGCCCTGGATATCTCACTGGTGGGTGGCCCAAGCCTTCCAAGTGCATCTGTCTTTGCAAAACATTCCAAGCAAAGTGGTGTCAGCCAGGCCCTCCTGAGAGAAAGCCATGTGCCCACCACTTTCCCTTTCCCGTTTCTTGGCGGTAGAGGAGGCTCCAGCCTCTGTCTGGTATATTAGCGACATGACCAGGAACTGCCATTAGAACACCTAAAGACTGTGAAATCCTCAGTTTAAAATTCCAGGCTTTATTGTCGGTGGCAAGCCAGTGTCAGCAGAGCCTGAAGTGCCTTTGATTCTGGTGCTGAAGCATCTTAGACTCAGTTTGTCAGGCTCCATTTCTTCTTCAATGCTTCTTACTACCCCACGGTCATGGTTCAGGCTTAGCAGAATTAAAACTTAGCAGTTAAAACCCACTTCGTTATTCACATCTAATTTCAGTCATAACTTTTCACGCAGCAAAACTTGTTAGGAGACAACTGATGGGACTGGGTGGGTGATGAAGCCTAGCCAGCAGGGCGGCAGGGTAAGCTCTGAGGCTAACTCACAAGGTCAGAATGACTGCAGGGCTCACGACCTTGAAGGTCCAGGGCCTGTGACTTTAAAGCCAGTCCTGACTCCTGGACACCACCTTTGGAATACAAAGATAACTAAGATAGTACCGTCTGTGCTTACATTTGAAGGCTAGTAGCTGACTGATTTCTGTCAACTTGAAACAAGCCTAGAGTTAGTTGAGAAGAGAGGCTCTCGGTGGAGGTATTGGCTCCATTACATTGGCCTATGGTGGGGTATTTTCTTGACGGATGTGGAAGCCCATTGTGGGTGGTTATTATCCCTGATCAGGGGTCTTGGGTTGTATACAAAGCAAGTTTAGCAAGCTATTAAGTAGTGTTCCTCCAGGGCCTCTGCTTCAGCGCCTGTCCTGGCTTCCCTTCACCACAGACTATGATGGAGATGTGTAAGCCAAATAGATCATTTCCGCCCAAATTGCTTCAGGCCAATATCTTGTCACAGCACTGGGAAATCTAACCAAGACGGCTGGCAAACTATCAGCAGAAAAACCTTAAGCGGGTCTCCTTTTGCATTCCTACACCTCAAACGATGAAAGATGTTGTAACCAGGATCATCACAGGTAATGGGAATTTGGCATCTCTACCCATGGGGGAAACAGGAGGGTCTGGTCTAAAATTTGATATTTAGTCAGCCTCTTTCTTGAACTGAAAAGACTGCCTCAGTGTTTGTTGTTTTTAGTTGAAAAGCTTCTTTAAGAAAACAAACAAGTGAATGCAAACTCTGCCTTTCTCCTGAATGTGTTTTGAAGCCCCACAGACAGAGCCATGCCCCTGGGAATACACACCCCAGCCTCTCCAAGTGCAACAACAAAGGACATGAACTCGGGACCCTAGACATTCTCATGACCTGGTGAGAAAGATAGGGTGGCTCCAGTTTCCAGGCCGGGCTTCCTTTCCCCAAAGACAAACCATTAGTGAAGTTGGCTGGATTATCAGATGGAGGCCACAGTCGGCTCTGTCATCTTTTGGCTTTTTCAGCCCTTATTTGTCAAGGGCAGAGAAAATGAGATCTGAAAGCTCCTCTCTGTGTGAGGTTATACTTGCCCAAAAGTAGGTGAATGGCACTAAGGCAAGAGACTGCAGAATTCTGTCCCCTCCCTTAAATCGGAGGAGCTTGCGTAAATCTGCAAATCCATTTCCTAACTTGGTTCCCTCAACCATTTCCTAAGATGAAATACGATGCCTGGACAGGTGACCCAGCACAGAAACATTAAGAGCTTCCAGGAAAGACTGTACACAGACCCTGAAACTAGCATGGTAGCTGCAAGCCTGATGGCGAGACACACCTGTAGTCCTGGTGATGGCACACACCTGTAATCCTGACGGTAGCACACCTATAATCCTGATGGTTGCACACACCTGTGATCCTGACTGTAAAACATACCTATAATTCTCATACTCAGGTGACCAGGACAGGAGGAATTCCAAATTCAAAAGTCACCCTTATGAAGTCAGGGAAAAGAGAGCATTGTCTTCAAATATTCCGCAGCGTCAAGTCAGGTGCATCGTAGAACACAGGCTCTCCACCTCAACTTTGCTTTAGTGATCACTTTTTTAAATTATCGCTATGTTTTTTTTTTTAAAATACTAGTTCCATCTGTCACTCCAGAGATTCTGATTATTGGTCTGAATGTGGCCTGGGCATCAGCATTTCAACTTGCCAGAACTGTAGCCGGAACTGCAGAGTTGAGAAGGGCTGCTTAGGACAGGCATTGTATCTCAGGCTGTAGGCCTGGATCCACTCCAGGAGCTGCTGCCTCAGGAGCTGTTCCCAGAAGTTTCCATGGGCACAGCAATAGCGGGAGAATGCTGGTGACAGGAGCAGCCGGGGAGAAGTCCATCACAGCCACAGTCTGTGGTGATAATCGTAGGAGCCGGAAGGTGGACATTCTTATACATATGCTGGCTTGGAACATTCTATGTGCTTACACCTCAACTCTTCTACTAGAGTCAGTTTCTTCAGAGTAAGATTCTGGCACCCAAAGATATCTGTCATTGTCACCACTAAACTGCACACTCCTGGGAGGAGGTCTCACATTACTCTCCTTCACCGTCTCTGGGCGCCACAGTACATGGCTTAGCAAATGGTGACTGGCCATAAACATTCCTGAGAAGGTGACATTTTCAGTTTTTTCATTCCAGAACCATTTTCTCCCATCGAAAACCAGTGTAGTTCAGGCTCCCAGGAAAGCTGGCTGAGTCTGCAGGCCTCTGGGCCCGGGTTCAGCGTCAGGCGCTCTCTGTGTACTCCAGGCACCCACGCCTCTGCTGAACACTCAATCCGCCTTGTCAGAGGAGACGTTGGAACACTCGCTGAGTCCTAAGGGCTGTGATTTTGAGGTTGATACTAAATCCTTCACCAGTCAGCAGAAAAAGCTGCCAAGGATATGTTTGCCAAGTGGCCATGAACATAATTCTTAGAACCTTTGGTAATTTCACTGTAAATCTGACTGAAAAAATATATTTGTGGTTGAGTCATGCAAGAACAAAAGAATTATACTTAATATTGATTCGCGTATTGGCAGAAGACCTCTTCCTGTTTGGAAACGGCATCCTTCCAGCCTTGACCACCACTGGAGCCAAGCAGATCTGGTTGCAGGGTCCTCAGAGCCAGGGTTCTGAAGTGGGGGCGCTGAGATTTGTTGAGCATTTGTTGGGTTCGTGTAAGTCATTTTGTAAACATTAGCCCACTTAGTCCTTGCCATGCTCGATTTCACTCACGAAGATATTCTCCAAGCCCACGCATGAGCCTGCATTCCGTCTGACTTGGAAAGTAGACAACGAAAGCCAGCATGGCCTCTGAGGTCTTCCTCAGCCTCCGTGTTTCCTTCCTCTCCGCCACAGCAGCTGTACAGTGAGCCTCGTTCTCTTTCAGTGATGACATTTGCACACCTATGACATTTACACACCTTTGTTCTTCTTCTGGAGCACCCTTCTCCCACCTCCCTCTGAGTCCTGCAGTAGCCCTCTGCCTACTCAGTGCCCAAGTTTCCTTCCGTTCTCCATAACATCTACCAGGGCCTAGGAGAGAGACAGAAACCACCACACCAGTCATCTGAACCAAAGGAGCGGAGATAATGATGACTTATTAAAATGTGTTTAGCTATTTAATAATGAGTTTTCACCATCTTAAATACTTTGATAAATTTTAAATTATTTGAAAAGGTGTTAAACAGATAATAGAAGAGAGAAAAAGAAAACTCCAAGCTGGGGTTGACAAACATGATGAACAACAAACTGTGGACCAAATACATTCATGGCCTGTTTTTGTTGGACCAGTGAGCTAAGAACATTTTAATTGGTTCTTTTTTTCAACTTTTGTAAAGACTGTCAGCTAAAATAGCAACAATGGCAGCATGGGGCCCACAGAGTGGGAAGTATTTACTCTCTGCTCCTTCGAATGAAAAGCTCAGTGACTCCCACCACCCCCTGCTCTAAAGTTTCATGAGGTGGCAAGTGTAGGAAGCAGCTGCCATTTCCAGGCAGTAAGCATTGGAATTATTAAAAGATGGAAAACTAGGGAAGAGGCCTGAACTGCGGAAGCAGGGCACAGCTGCCCGGAACAAGCATCTCGGGGGTGGGAAAGGCTAGAACCATCTTTATGGTGAGAAAATTGTGCACCTTCCTGAAACGCTTCCTCAAAAGGTAGCTATCTGCAGCTGCCAGGTGAAGAATCCTGCCTGGGTTTATTTACCACAGAAATCACCCAGGAAGTAGAACGGAACAAGTCATGCCTCGTGCCCTGTGCCTCGTGCCCCGTGCCTCCTGCCTCCTGCCTCCCTCTGTTGGTCCATCTCAACAGAGCTAAACGGGGAGGCAGTCTGCAAAGCAAAAGTTTGGTTTGCAGGGTCCTGGCCCTGACCAATCCAGGTGACAGTGATGTGGGTTTGTGAGAAAAGCAGGTGATCCAATAACTAAGGTGGTTTCCGGGAAACCCGTGATGTCACCAGTGATGTCACCAGTGCCCTCCATCATGACTTTATTCTACTATGGATGGTTTCTCTGCTAGGTTAGCTACAGTTAATGAAAATGCTGACAAGAACCACATCCCAGGGCCCATGGCACAGTTTTCAAAGTTCAGCCTTCACGACAAGCCAGGGAAGAGTGAGATGCCAGCCTCACTTTCCAGATGATGACATTTACGCCAAGATAAAAGTGAAATCATCTACTCAAGGGAGCACTCAGTGGAAAACAAGCGCTCTTGGTGCAGGGTCTATCGTCATGTAATGACACTATCCTGCCTCCAGTTTTCAGTTCTCCTTGGGAGTCTTGCCCAGTGTCTCTCTCAGTCTCTCGTTAGACAAGGATGGGGACTGGGTCTCTTCCTGCTGACTAATGGACCCCCTCAACATGCCACAAGGTCTTCCAAACAGGAGGCTCTTAATAAATGCACGGAAGCGAGATCTGTCATAGAAAAGTTAAGGCAGCAGTTACTAATCAAAGCGGGGATTCACACCAGTCTGTCAGACCGCAAACGCCATGTTCTGCGCAGCAGAAAGTTGGTTCACACTCCAGTCTGTCTGATGGCAATGCCATGTTCTGCCCAGCTGTGAGTTGGTTCATACTGCAGTCTGTTGGACCACAAACACCATGTTCTGCCCAGCCGAGAGCTGGCAAAGTAGAGCTTTACTGGTTGGTGGCAATGAGCTTCCTGATGATATGAGCGAGACTTGTCAATCATCACTGTCTTCTGCACTTTGAACGAACATGCATTTTGTCTGGTCTTGCGCTTATCAAGAAAGTGTGATCAGCTACACTTCTCATTTGGTGGTCACACTGTGTCAAAAAAATCACTGAGCTTTATTATTGGGGGACCCCCCCATCTCCAAAAACAACATTCCTCTACTTCTCAGGTTAACTACTGCTAGGGTCTAATGAGGACTTTGGCATGGGAATGGTGATTGTTGGGCCTTTTGTACCAAATGCTGTCCAAGCGTTTCTATTTCCTTCAGTGAGCATATTAAAGAAGCACTTCATTTAAAATGCTGAGACCAAATGTCCCTTCTGGCAAATTTGGACATAGCTAAACGGTATTCCCTCCCTCACCTCAGGGCAATGCGCTTGCTCCTTCCTCCATCATTTTCTGTCTCCTGTCTCATCACTCTGCCACAGAGGCCAGACACTTGCTGAGCTATGTGTGCCTTGTGTGTCACTGTTTCTCTTGGGGGCAAAGGTGCCATCCCATAGCAGCGCTATGAGGCACCCCAAGATCTGGTCCTCAGAGTGACCCAATTTTTTTTGCCCTCTTCTGCTGATACTAGAGTAGAAAGAAGTTCATACCAAACCATCAGGTTATATAGGAAGGCAGAAGTGCAGTTAATATGATCACATTCATTCCTGAAAACTTAGGCCTGCTGATAAAATCTATTTAGTCAGTGCACTGTGCTAACTTTCCTACCTGGGCGATTTTCATACCAGAGGAACTGATCTTGGGTAATTTTCTAGAACTGGATGTCTCTGGTATTCTGAAAAATAGTGGCGCCAGCAATCCGGTTAAGTCAGAGGGGAGACTAGAGGAGGCCTCAAAGCTGTTTATGAAGTTCTTCAGCCAGATAGTACGGCACTCACCCAACCCCAGTTCGGAGAGCCTAATCATAAGTCAGAGACAAGTATGAGCTTCACGGTGACTTCTGGCCGTGTTGGGTTGCATATTGAAGCCCTGGCTCAAGCATTTCCAGCTGTGGTCCATGGGACCTCTGAGCTCTTGATAAAAATTCAGTTGCTGAGGCTTTGTTGTTGTTGTTTTCGACGGTTTGTTGTATTTTTGGGAAAAAAAAAAAAAAAGCTCTTACTACATAGCCCAAACTGGTCTTGAACTCATGGTCATCCTGCCTTGCTCCCTCTCTCTCAAATGCTGAGACTGTAGGTAGGTACCACTATATCTGAAAAGGGCCTCATCCTTAACTGCATCAGAAATCACTCAGGTCTCTGAAAGGACCTACACGGCAACAATTAGGTACTCTCATCTCTCTAGAACACTGATCACACGGCAAACAGCCATTTATTTTATGCATCCTATAACTTTGAAGATGTCATTGAGTGTGGCAGTTTGGTCCATGTCTGTTTCTACAGTCATAACTGTACTTATGTATCTACTATGGTGGGGAAGGATGTACTGTCTTTGTTAATGACTCCCACTGGTAGCATAGTTTAAAACCAGAACCGCTGAGTTTCAATCCTGTCTCTGTTACAGACTTTTGCACGACCGTTGGTGGCCATTAACTTCTCTGCTTCTCAGATCCTCCCTTCATTAAGCTGTAGTTTAGAGCAAAGTAGTAAGAAACGCCTGGAACAGGTTCTCTATCACATATCCTTCCACAAGTCCTACAGCTCCCCTATCACACTCTGGCCACGCACACATCACTAGTCAATTACAGCATGTCTTCTTGAGCTCAGATGATTTAAATCAACACACAACACAGGCATACACCAACAAGTTCGTGAAGCTGATTCCCAACTGAAATGCTAGCATCTCTAGACTACGTAATCCAAAGAGTTCCTGTAAACTTTAAAAATATAAAGTTCTTTGTGATGAGAAAAGGGAAATTTCATTTTTTGTTTCAAACATTCATTGTTATTTTTATATAAGTTCCTGTAAAGACCCAGGTGAGGTGAGGGGCCTGCATAGCTGTAATCCTGGCAATTTAGAGGCTGAGGCAGGAGATTTGTGCATTTTGAGAACAACCTAGGTAGTTGATACATAAAACCAATTTACTGAACAAATATGTTTATAATTTGCTTTAATTCCAGTCTTCTCTGAGCTTCCCACTATGTCCGTTTTTCTAATCTAGATTACGGCTGTGCTGTCAAACCGTACTCAGGGTCAGACACTAACTTCACCCTCTTGAGTTTTAGCTGGGACTCAAGGACAGTCCTCCTCATAAAAACACGCTTACGGCTGGGAAGCTGCTATATGAGAAGGGACACATAGAGACAGGAGGGAAGGGAGGCTAGGAAGGACAGAGAAGGAGAGTGGAGGATCCTACATCTAAAAATCCCTCGAGTTCTTGATCCTATTGCATGTAATGGCTTTGTGGGAGCCCAGGTAGTTTGGATGCTCACCTTAATAGACCTGGATGGAGGTGGGTGGTCCTTGGACCTCCCACAGGGCAGAGAAACCTGCTTGCTCTTTGGGCTGAGGAGGAAGGAAGACTTGATTGGGGGAGGGGGAGGGAATGGGAGGTGGTGGCGGGGAAGAGGCAGAAATCTTTAATAATTAAATTAATTAATTAATAAAAAAATCAGCAAGAAAAAAAAATAAAATAAAAAAAAATAAAAAAATAAAAATCCCTCGAGGCATCAGGCATAGCAGCACACACTTGTAATTCAAGCACTTTGGGGGCTGTGGTGGGAGGAGCATAGAACATTTTAGCCACTGGGCTGTCCAGAGATACCCGGCTGCAATAAATAAATAGATATTAAAAATAAAAGGACTTTAGTTTCTTAGAAACAGCCTGGGTTCTTTGGGGATTTTGTGTAACCTCTTTGGCCAAAAACTCAATTGAATGTAACCCAGTCCCAATATTGGAAACCTGATTTGGTAACAAGACATGGCCAGTTGAGACGTCATACCCTCATCATCAGGAGACCTCATTAGAATCACATTTATATATTTTAGGAAGTTTCCACTGTGCTAGGTTTCCATATCATCCCTCAGATGCCCCCTCAATTCCAGTGTCTGGATTCTCTGACTCTGCCTTGTCTTCTCGCGCCCTCCCAATCTGATCCTTATCCCCCCACCCTCACCCACCCCCAGTCCACATGTAAAGTTTGTCATGGAGATTCATGTGTGATCCTAAACTCTTCCTTTATACCTAACCTCTCTGGGTCTATGGATTGTATCTTGGCAATCATTTATTTAATTAATGGTTAACTTTCACATGTAAGTGAACATATACTATATTATCTTTCTGGATCTGGGTTACCTCATTCAGAATGATTTTTTCTAGTTGCATCCATTTGCCTTCAGATTTCATAATGTCCTTGTTTTTAACAGCTGAGTCGTAATTACTTCATTGTGTAAATGTACGGCATTTTCTTTATCCAGTCTTCCACTGAGGAACATCTAGGATGCCTCCAGTTTGTGGCTATTGGTAATAAAGCAGCAATGAATGTGGTTGAGAAATAAATAAATAAATAAATAAATAAAAGGACTTTAAGGGAAAAAGTATAAATACATTTTTTCAAAGTGATGAAATAGTCCTGCCTTGTGGATTGCTCCAGGCCAAGTGCCAGGAATTCAGAGTTCTGCATTTTTTGTTTAAAAATTCTACTTACAAAGGTTACCTAAGAGAATTCTACTTAGAAGTTAACTGAGTCCAAAGGCACTGAGTAGTTTCTTTTGTTTTGTTTTGTTTTGTTTTCTTCTAAGAGAGTGAAATTAACCTTCATTGTTTCTAAGGGTCACAAATTCTATGCCAATAAAAACAGTATTTCTTTCTATTGACTTTAGAGCTGGGTAGAAATTGCTGAAAGTGTCGGTTATTTCTCCTTCTATTAACCTTACAGAACATTCCAGAGATGGAATATGAATATATCAAATAAGCCAAGAATTTTTCCCAAAACCATCATGGAGAAATTTGGAGATGGTGAGAATAGGTGTTTGTTGTTTTTGTTTTTGTTGTTTTGTTTTATTTTTAATTTTGGATCTAGACTCCACACAGAAGTATTATGGTCTGGGCATGTCTCTGAGAGACCTGGAAGAACTCCCTGATGCCAGCTGACCCCTGGAGGTCCCCACCCAGTCTTTGCTTGAAGTAGGCTGCCTCTCCAGGAACGTGGGCAGAGCTGCTTTTTTTAACTAACCACAAGCACGAGAAAACTCACACTAGAATGGGAAACACTGTGAGACAGGAGACTGGGATCAGCTGAAGCCAGCCTGCTAAAAAACACTTGAGCTAAGGCTGTTGAGCACAGAGGTTGGCATATTTAGCAAAGCACTGGAATTTTAAAATTTCTGATCAGAAAAAAAAACAATGTATTATATTAACGTAAATGAGTAGCTGAAACTAACTCTCCAGGGGTGCCTATCATTTCTCCTTAAAGAAGTCATGGCAACACAGAGATCTGAGTTCAGATCTAGCTCTGCCCACCCTTGCAGGATGCTTATATCCTCTCTTACTTTTAGATAGGGTCCTAAGCAGTTAAGTTTCTGGTATCACAAGGTACAGCATGTGAGAAAACAGCAAACCCCCACAGGATGGCTAGCTATGAGGGCTGAAGCCTTTTTGATAAGCAAGCTGGAAAGAAACCTAAAATCACATCTTAGACCATTTTATGAGAGCAAATTGCCTCAGGGGACTTCACTGGCATGGAAGGACACATGGTTATTACGCTCCACACAATGACTGCACTCTCCTGATAAGGCTGATCGCATCTATTCCCTCTGCTTAAGTTCAGGAATCTGAGTCACTCCCTTCACT
The DNA here is from genome assembly GCF_950005125.1 of Chionomys nivalis. Taxonomy (NCBI): domain Eukaryota; kingdom Metazoa; phylum Chordata; class Mammalia; order Rodentia; family Cricetidae; genus Chionomys; species Chionomys nivalis. Next base: position 5,984,429 of record NC_080108.1, read on the forward strand.
TTAACAAAGCCTTTACGGGACGCCTAGCAAACGCCAGGTACTGTGCTCAGGGCTCTTGACTCAAGGGAAGATAAGACAGACGTCTGTAATCCGGAACAGGAAACAGATAACGAAGTGCTGTATTTTTCAATTTTTATCCAAAAATATCAAAATTCAGCACTCTTGATGTTATATAATTATATCAGAAAATGTGCTTCTATGAAAAACTGATTCCCCAGACAAATGAGTTGTTGCTATGGATCCTTTCTGTTCTCGTACATGGAAGAACATTAATCAGCTAAACAGGTTCACACCCCAAAGATGAATTTGCTGCCCCTAATTAATGTGTGATGCTCGGTCCACACCCTTCCTTCTCTCTACTTCCAAAAGGGATCACATTAAAATGCAAGGTCAAATTCTGCAGCCATAAAGAAGCTGAAGTTAATCAATGCCATGTGTTTGCCCCTCAGTGTAATAATTCAGCATGCAGCTTCAGTATTAGTCCATAAACTTTTCTACTAATAGAAATAGTAAGATAGTAAGTTATTTGACGAAGGCATGTTTTTAACCAGGTCACTGATAAGTCAGACTTCGCTGGTGGTCATTTATTTATAATGTAGTGTATGTGTGTATGTTGGCATATAGACATTATCACCGTGATGCACTTACCTGAGGGGGCCAGAAGAGGGTGTTGGATCCCCTGGAACTGAATTCCCTGGAGTGATTGTGAACTGCTTGATGAGAGTGCTGGGTACTAACTCAGGTCCCCTGAAAGAATTGCACTGAGCCATCCCTCCAGTCCCTGGTGTTTCTTCATGGCTCCCTTTGGCGTGGGCATTCTTCACATGTATTACTTTGTTTAACCTTTGTAGTAACTCTGTAGGCTCTTGCTATGTGGCTGTCACTAGAATTTTTAGAATGAGAAAACTGGAGATATATGATATATCTTAATGAGATAGCCCATGACGCTACATCCTTTGAGTAGATCGAGGCTTAAATCCTTTGTTGTAGCTCCTTCCTACAGATGGAAACCTTCCCTCATGGAGAGATGTAGGAGGCTCAGGAAACTCAAAATACTCCCAAGGCCCTTTGCAGAGGTGACATAGGAACGAGCAGCTACGGGAGAGGAGACTTCTCCATGTAGCTTCGGGAAGCTTGTGCAAGGGACTCCGGTAACGCAGCTCTCACGAGTGCTCCCCTGGGCAGGAGTGGGGGTTCTCTGGTGATGTGACTTTGTGCTCCTGTAATGCCAGCAAACCCGCTGGTTCACCAGGCTGGACATGCACCAAACCATTTCTTTGGTCTGCTGTTGTCTTCTCTCGCCAGGGTGAATAAAAAATAGTCCCCAGAAAAAGTCGCAAGTGTCCTATCCTCTACGCTGGTGCCCTTAAATAGTTTGTTTCAACTGTGCCCATCCGTAGGCTTCTGCTCCAGTCTTCTATCAAAGCTCAGGGCGATTTCTGACGTTCTGAGTTCTTTGCTTTGCCCTTGTCATTTCGAGTCTAACTTGTAGATCAGGTTACGCATGTGTGCCGCAGTTTCGCGCCCAGAAGAAAGGACTTGTCTATGTGAGAAAGCCGGTGTAAGTTTTCCTTTACTCTTTGGTTATTTTTCCTTTTCTGCTCACATAACTTGTGGTGAAGTTATTTTCCCTAGACTTTCGTACTAAAATAATTTGCCTTTGGGTAGTGGCCAAGCACAGGCCATTTTCAGCGCTCAGCCAGCTTGTTTTTCTGAGCAGCCCAAATGAAAGAATGTCCACAATGTCTTACAATGGACATTTGTTAAGTCTGGCGTTTGGGCAGCCACGGCTAGGACGTGGGGTCTCCTTACCGTCTTGCATGCTCTCACGACGCTTACTCTTAGGGCATAACCTAATAGCTACATAGAAAAACGAGAGCGAGGACACCAAGCCCCACGTCAGTTTCCATTTCCAGATTCGAGCAATGGATCCTTTATGTTGAATCTAGACTTTGAATGAGGCGTTTTAATTTTCCACTTTTTACATAACCCCACATTTCTATTTTATAAAATTCCTTGTTGCCGTAAAGAAACTAAAAACTCGAAAGAGGCATCCCCAGTCTAAACCAATGAGTGCTTATTTGTGCCCATCACAATGCTAATTATATCTAGGTCCTTACGGGTGTGATGTCGATGATTCTCTTCCTGTATAATAGGTGAACTGAAGCTGAAAGAGACAACTGTTCAAGGCTAGTCAGCTGTAGCAAATGCTGGTTTCGAGACTCCAGACAGGCGGCGGCATTCTTGTTCTTCATCTTTCACAAACTTTAGATTTATAGAGAAGTTGTTCACATAGCATGGAGAGCCCACAACGCCTCTCGCCTGTCTTTAGTGTGCAATGTTTCCCTGGCGCAGGGGTCGGAGCTAAGAAAGTAATGCTGCCCTGTAGTTGTGAACTAAAACCCAGACTTTAGCTGAATTTCAACGGTTTTCAACTGTTTTTCTGTTCCAGGACTCCATGCAAAAACCTCGGTGGGTTTCACCATCTGCAATGGCGTCCTTATATTTTCTTATTTTTCACAATGTTGAGACCCATGGCTCAGACTGTCCCGTAGAGTGTCCCCTAACTGTGTTTGCCTCCTTTTAGTTTCCTCACAAGTAGACTGAGCTGTTTTGGGGGGCAGGTTCTCACTGTGTAGCTCAGCCTGGCCTAGAAGTTAGTTCTGCCTCCGTTTCCCAAGTGCTGAGATTGCAGGCATGCACCACATTCCTGGCTTGTGACCCTTGTTCTAGCCGCTTTCTGGGACTGTCGCTGTCACTTTTGACCTATTTATATTGTAAGTTTCTATTTGCTATTCCATTGTAGATCCTATCAGTGTATGAAATAGAACCTTGACACAGCTTATTTTAAAAAAGAAAAAGTTTATTTAAGACACTAATTTAATTGAAAACCCCAAGATGACTTGAATATTTCTGTAATGATAATAGCAACCTGAGAACTGGAGCCAGAACTAAATTCTTAATGAAATAATGTTTTCAATATAAAGAAGTTCCAGTACTTTTATGTTGAAAATTGTTCTAAGAGAAGTAAGACTAAATATCACAAAGGGCTTATTCAGGAGAAAAAAATGGACTGTTATTTACGATGACGAAACACTTAAAACTCACACAAATGCCTAACGACAGGGACGCAGTTTAGTAAATTATAGAACATGTGCAAAATAATGTATTATCAGCATCTTAAAAAGGCATTTAAGCAAGCAGGTCATAATATGGATACAATTTAGGCGAGGGAAAGATATACTAGGGCATTCCTTTCTGTCACAGCTAACAACACAGGCTTTGTCCTGAAGTCACCAGAGGCAAACACAGAAAATGTCAACAATGGCGGTCCTGCCATGGCCAGATTTGCCCTTCTACTTTGTTCTAATTCTCTGTACATTCCATGCCATTAAGATGTTTCTGAGTGCGCATTGTAAGAAAAGAATGAAAGAAGGGAGGGCGAGAGGGAAAGGAAAACAAAAACACCCTCCAAGAATTTGCTCTTTAGCTACTACAAGAACATTTTGTTACTACGACAGGTGATTTCGTAAAAGAATTCTGGAGAGTAAGACCTACGAGTTAGGCCCAGTTTCAACTCCCAAAACACAGCAGCACCAAGAGCAAGATGCTAACGCTTCTTGAGTAGGAAGAGTGCTACTCAAACAGAAGCCCTCACACCCTCACATACACCACTGGATCCCCACACCACCTCACAAAGGCAAGGGCACACCCAGGCAGAGGTGTCCTCTTCCTAGCTCTGTGATGAATGAGTCAGTCTACCTCAAAGCCTCCATTTCTGCACCCATCAAGAGAGAGAGGTTAGCACTGTTCCTACCCAGAGTTGGAACCCCAAGACAGTGACCATTGCCAAGAAGCAAAAAGCCAAAACGCTTAGGCCCATGGTAAGCGCACTAACCGTGGAAAGTGGGAGACCTGTATCTCTCACAGATAGTTGCTTTTCCTTCAGGGAGCCCTTGCTATCTACTCATCCTACTGACAGCCCAGACAGACAGGAAATGGGTCCCCAATCTGCTTATATGGCACACAAGGGCTCCCAGACTCAACTCACAGCAAAAGCATAATCCAATTCTGTCTATTAATCACACAGTAAGTCAGTTCAAAAAATGGCGACCTGCACTGGAATTCCCAGCCCATGACAGTAACACAATCACTGGGAAAACTTATTTAAACCCTCTTTTCCCCAGTTCCTTCTTAGAGGTAAGAGATTTTAAAATGTGGGATTCTATTTCAGATTCCCAAACACGGGGCTAGGCACACAGTGAATACTCGGTAGCTGGAAGGGAGATAATGCCCAACATTGCCTCTGCATTTCAGGTGAGAAAACTGTTCTAGAAAGCTGGGTGGGTTTTCCAAAATCCAACCTGTAGAGCCAGAGCGTGAGCCAACACTCCAGGCTTTTGCTGCAATCTCAACTCCCAAGTGTCCCTGTTCCCTGATGGGGAAAAACTCCTTTTATTATTGTCCTACATCCTTTTAGAAAACTATGTTACTGTTTTCTCTCAATGCAGCATTATCTTCTATTGTCCCCAGATTTATTGAGGCACAATTGATCAATAGTAATTATCTATACTGATGGTCTATGCTGTATTTGGTACATGTAATACATTATGATGTGAGGACCACTATCAAAAGAATTGACCTGTGCATCCCCTCTCCTGGTTACCCATCCCTGCCTTACCATGGGAAGAACATTAATATCTGCCCTCTTCCAAAGTATCAGGCATACAAGGCTTCCTAACTCCTGTCGCCTCACTATGTGCAAGTGGTTCCTTGTCTTCTAAGTTTGTGCCTTCCTAACAATGTCTCTCCAGCCCTCACCTCTGGCAGCTGCAGTTATACTTTTGGTTTCTGTGACTAGATCATCCAGTATTTATCTTCCTGTATCTGACATCTTTCACTCAAAGGAATGTCCTCCAGGTTCACCCACATTGTCATAGATGACAAGATTTCCTTTAGCTGAATATTTTATATGTAAATACTAACATATGCACACATACACTCTGTGTGTGTATATGTGTGTGTGAGAGAGAGAGAGAAAGAGAGATGTGGGATTCCCCTCTGTATGCTATGGATATATTTTATTACCATTGGTCAGTAAAGAAGCTGCTTTGGCCGATGGCTTAGCAGAATAAAGATGGGGGGGGAACCAACCAGAAATAGAGAGACAGGGTAGGCGGAGTCAAGCAGCCACTGATCAGCCGCCGAGGGAACAAGATATATAGAAAACGAGATAATGCCACGGAGACATGGCAATATATAGACTTAATAGAAATGGGTGAATTTAAGATGTAAGATCTAGCTAGATATACACTTGAGCCATTGGCTAAGCAGTGTGGCAATTAATATAGTTTATGTGTGATTATTGGGGTCTGATTATTTCATATACAGGAAATGAAGGTGCAGTCTCTGTCTACGTGTGTGTGTGTGTGTGTGTGTGTGTATCTGTCCACATCCATCAACAGGCACTTCGATATAGGATGCTCACTTTTTTTCAGACATGGCTGTTGCTGTTCTCTTGAATGTACAGTTGGGGAACCAAGGGGTCACCATTATTGCCCACAGAGTCTCTGGTGAACAACAGTCCAGGCTCTAAGTTAGGCCATCACAGACTTTCTGCTCCTAAGTGCAGGTGCTTAGTCAAACAACTAGTGAAACATTTCTACAATACAGCAGTATGTTCTACAACCACAGTGTGTTCCGGGAAGAATAGGCAGTGGGGAAGAGAGGATAAGATCAAAAACTATTGGAGGACTCATCTTTGTTTGAAGCAACAGCTGGAGTTTGGGGCTGTCCCAACCCAATATCAAGGCTGCCTAAGAGCCAGCATTTCTGGAAAACAGTTGGCTGGGTTCTCAGCAGCAAAACATGTACCACACATACCACCTGATTCCCATCAGCCAGTCTCCATCTCAGTTTTGAGTAGCATCAAGTGCTCATCCTTTTCTCAAATCTCAATTGTTATGCACTATTGCCAACACATCCTCCCTGGCAACCAGTCTGCCTGAGTAGCAGACAATGGCCCCAACACAGCCACAGTCTGAAAGAGAACCACAGGTGACCCATTGAATTATTTATTTGGTCACCAGGACCAGAAAGGGCAGCTTCCTAACCACTGTCTCTCATTTTCCCAGAAATGAGGACAGAGGAAAGGCAAAGCAGAGTGTTGTGCAGGACCTGAGCTGGGGTCTTGGGACGGGAAGTGGACATTCTCTTCTTGCTCTAAGCCTCGCTTCATTCCCACACTGTGCACAGCTTCATCCACGTGCTGTTAACCCTGGTTTCACATTTGCTAAATTCCCACATTGTCCTTTTCATGAGCAGATTCAGGACACGTGATCTTTATCCTCATTATCCAGGAGATAACTGGGACAATGTTTCCTTCCATTGGGCCCGCAAGGTGTTTAGTTTCTACTTACAGATCACTTTCCTAATTATGAAATAGTTCAGACATAGGGAAAGAAGTATAACTTTTAAAACCCTGATTACTAGGCTTTGGAGATAAGTCAGTTGGTAAAGTGCCTACCTTGCAAGCACCAAGATATGAATTTGATCCCCAGAACTCATGGGGGTTTAAAAAAAAAAAAGCCAGGCAAGAAGGCTCATGCTCATAATCGCAGCCCTGAGGAGGAAGAGTCGTGTGTTCCTGCAGCTCCAGTTAGTATGACCCACTTGGCAAATTGCAGGCCAGTAAAGGACACTGTCCCCAACGCAAAATAAACAGAAACAAAACCGTGAGTGTAGCTCAGTGGTTGCGTGTGTGATTAAAAATAAAGATGGAGGTACCTGAGGGACCACATGCAAGACCTTCCTGTGACCACACATTTGACTACACACTGTCCACACACTTGACCACACACTGACCACGCACTGACCATGCACTGGCCACACTCACTGACCTACCACACACTGACCATACACTGACCACGTACTGTGACCATGCACTGAACACACACTGTGACCATACATTGTGACCACACACTGACCACTCACTGACCACACACTGTGGCTACACATTGTGACCACACACTGACCACTCACTGACCACACACTGTGGCTACACATTGTGACCACACACTGACCATGCACTATGACCACACACTGACCACACATTGTGATTACACATTGTGACACACACTGACCACACACTGTGACTACACATTGTGAACACACACTTGACCATGCACTGACCACACACTGACCACACACTTGTACATCTGTACACACACAAATCATGTGGAATATTATCATTGCATCTGTCTCCCCACTATTCTCCACTCTGATCAAACGTTCCTCGTTTTTATGTTTGTTTTTTTTTTATTCCCATGTATGTTTGCATGCTTTTACTACATATGTGGATAAAGGGATTTTAAATCTCTTTGGTCATGTTTAAACATTTTAAAACATGTCAAATTCTAAACAGACAGAATGCTGGGAGAAAGAAGCCGAGTCAGGAGTCGCCATGATTCTCCCACTCCAGCCAGACGCAGGTTAAGATCTTTCCTGGTAAGCCAGCTCGTGGGCTACACAAAATATTAAAAATGGGTTAAATCAATATGTAAGAGCTAGCCAATAAGAGGCCGGAACTAATGGGCCAGACAGTGATCAAAAAAATACAGATTCCGGTGTAATTATTTCGGGTAAAGCTAGCCGGGTGGCGGTGGGAAGCAGCCCCGCCGCTCTTATTACAACACAACATCCTCATGTCTCGGGTGGGTTGAAATGATTGTTATAAGGACAAAATGAGTTAATACATATAAACAATATAAAGGCTAGCATAACATGTATGAACTAGCATTACCATTATTTTTGCTAATTGTATTTTGGAATTCATCCGTGTTATGCATTTAGTTTTATCAACTTATTTTAATCTCCTTGTATCACTAAACTCAAATGTCCTTCCCAGGCTTGCATGAATGAACTTTTATTGTTCCTAACCTTCTGCTACTGCAAACTGTTTTGCACATTTTTCCTCGTGCAAAGGCAAATCTTACTGGTTTATAATAGTGAGGAATGGACAGTATGTATTTTTTTTTCTTTTTTTCTTTTTTTTGTTTTTTGGTTTTTCGAGACAGGGTTTCTCTGACATCAGTGGTGTAGCCACTGGTACATTGCCCCTGCATCAGGACACATGCCCACACCCATGCACCTCAAGCCACCTTAACTAGCTACCTTAGCATTACATACAAAAGACATGAAAGTGTGAGGGAACTTATTAAAAATAAGGGGTTCAGCAGAATTGGGGGGATTAGAAGAGGTAATGGGGTGGGTATTAGCAAAATACATTACATATATGCATAAATCATAAAATAAAAGAATAAATTTAAAAAACACTGACTTCTATATCCCTGGCTGTACTCAACTGGAAGCCAAAAACCTATCAAGAACAACACAGAGGAGAGAAAATGTCTCACCTCTAACGCTCTGCAGATCTCTCATAAAGACTTGTGTCCTGATGTACTTTGTTCTTAAGCTGTTGATTTGGCTCTTTGTGGATAGTTTTTCCCGCTAGAGAAACAAAAGACCCATGTCTCCACTCACTGGTTTGCAAATGCTACTGTGAACTCAGGAGGAAATAATTGGCAGTGTGTGTATGGTGGGAGAGGGAGAGGAGGCGAAGCGGGAAGTCTGCACAGACTGCTGAGGGATGAGAAGAAACGGGCAGGAGGGTCCCGAGGGTGTGAGGACATGGAAGAGCTTGGTTCACCGAATATGTAATGTGTGTCCTGGAATGGCCTGACTTAGAGCCATCAGGGTAATGATAGAAACAGAGGCCCATCAATAAAGGTGATTTCCCAATTATTTAATACCGAGTATGGCATAGCTCTGAACCAAGTCAAACGGAGGCCAGCCAATTCAGATCCCTGGGAAATGCCAGGCCACTAACTGGCCTGCCAGTAAGCCTGAGAAGTAGTTTCTGGCCGGATTATCCTAAATGAGGAGAAGTACCATCACACTGGCAATTGAGATCACCCTTGCAGGAGGCTGCATTGCTAGAGGTCTCCATGGCTGTGATTGTGTGAAGCTGATAGCATGTCCTTGGCAAGTCGTTTTAAAATGCCATGCTGATTGGAGTCCCACCCCCAGCTATGGGAAGAAGTCTATACAGCAGTCCAGGGTGGCAGCAGCAGCCATATTAAAGCCCACAGTATGCCCGAATAAAAATCAAACCTTTGGCTTACAAGAAACAAAGCTTACCGCCTTTCCTTGTCATTGGTGCCAGAGCGACGTTCAGGCAAAGCCAGGCTTGGCACTGACTGTGGGGTTTATTTACCACAAATAGCAGCTCACCTATTTATATTTCCTTTTCCTGGTGACACACAGGCTGGCCAAGACAGGAAGGTTAACATCAGTTAATTTAAAGCAAGGTTTTTTTCCAGACAAATGACCTCCAAGTCAAGTAATCACAAGCAGAGGCACCATGTCACCGGACCGAAATTCTTCTACTCTTTTGGCAGGAGAGTCATCAGCACTGTGGATGAAGGGTCTCTTCCCAGTGTGCAGTAAAGGATTTGCCATTAGACCCAAAGGGGGACATAAGGCCTGAGCAGATCTGGGACCATCAGTCAGTAGATTGTCAGGGATGTTTGTTGTCAAACTCCTGGGGCATAATGACGTGCCTTTGTAGAGGGATGTGACAACATCCAAATCACCCTGAGATGGCTTCCAGGGACAGGCCACTGGGGATCCTTTAGCCTGGACCAGTGTTCTGGGTGTCACTTCTATGTTTAGCTGCAAGTGGCCAGAGATGCCCTCGTTCTTTTGTAGTGAGCTATTGCTGGCAAAGCTGACCCCAGTTAGAAAGAGTCTTCTAAACCAGGTCTTGAGATGCTTCCCTAACTCCAAAGCACACAGCATGTCAAAGGCCTAGGGGGTAAATGGTACACTTGGAGCCAGGAATGTGACTAGGGGCAAGTGACCCCCTCAGTCTCAATAAGTTAGTAGGTCCTCTTCTAACTTATGGCTGTCGTCATGGTCCCCTAAGGCATTAGGGAGCAATGGGTTGATGAACTGATAATTGCTGTGTGAGGGTCGTAGGCAATGTTGTTATTCTCATTGGTGCAGGCAGCCCTGGGAGCGAGGAAAAACAGAGTCTTCCCCCTGCAAAGTGAATTTCAGGGGCTGCTATTGGAGAATGGGCTTCAAAGGCTCTCAGAAACAAGATGGAGCTGGGATGGGGCTCGGGGGAGAGGATCAGTCAGTAAAATTCTTGCTGTGTAAACCCAAAGACCAGAATCCAAGAAAAAAAAAAAAAAAAGCTGGGCGGAGTGGAGGCTGCTTGTAATCTCAGCTTACATCCCAAGACAGGGTCTCTTTAAGGCAAGCTGGCTAGCCAGACTCACCAAAACAGTGAACCCTGGGTTCCCAGCAAGAGACCCTATCTTACATAAGGGAGAGAATAATCAAGGGAGATACTGAGTGTCAAACTCTGGGCTTCACGTGCACGTAACAAGTGCACATGACCAGGTACTTGTAAACACACATATACATGTACATACATGCCATACACACATACAGAGAAGAGAAGGAAAGGAAGAAAGGGGTAGTAATAATTCAGTAGGACTGAAAGACAGTCAGTGATTTGGTCAGCTGTGGGAGACATGTGGGGCTGGTGGTGTTGGAAAGGGTAAAATTATCAGTGAACAGAAGATTCTGAAAGAGCACTACTGTCAGAAACTGGAAGAAAAATAATTGTGGTCTCTGGATTTCTGCTGTCTGGGTTTAAGCCCTAACTCCTTCTCCTCCTACTGCTTCTTGTCCAGTCCATCTGTAAAATGGGCAAAATTCTAAATAAGTCTGATAAATATCTCTATGACTCAGGGCAACAGTGGAATATCAGGAAGGCGTTTCTGTGAGGGTCAGTATTGATGGTGTTAACAGAAGCCAGAGGCCTTGAACCCGAGCAGCAACTCACTACACAATGAACATTCGCAAATAAACCTGTTTAAACAAAAGGGTCTACTGTGTGACACGGTGCAGCTCCCAAAGACACCAAGAAGAATGGAGAGGCCAGAAAGACGGGAGAGTGAAATGGGTGTTTTTGCTTGCTTGTTTGTTTTGTTTGGGGAGACTGTTTATTAATTATTTTTTATTTTTATTTTTATTATTTATTTTTGATTTTCCTTTGGGGAAGACACTACAAGGGTGAAGGGCTGACATGGAGGGACAGGGAAATGAGTGGGATTGGGGTACATGATGTGAAATTCCCAAAGAACCAATTAAAAAATTATGCTTAAGAAAATGATTTCTTAACAATTCATTACAAACCTAGAGATTCTTCTATTCGGAATATTTGTGCCGATATTTGTGCTAATATCCTCTAAACATTTCATTCTTTCTTTTTGGCATGTATGCCTGTTGTATATGTGCATGTGTGTATGCATGTTTGCACAGGGGGGGCACATGGGTTCAGGTGTTTTCTTAAGTTGCCCTCTGCCTCTAAACTTGAGGCAGGAGCTCTCACTGAACTCAGATCTGGATGATCCCACCCCGTGTTGCTGGGATGCCCTGTCCCTGCCTCTCGAGTGCTGGTGTTACTGATGGCTGCTTCACCTGCCCAGCTTTCACAACGATTCTCTGGATCCAAACTCCAGCCCGCAGGCTTGTGTGTGACAAATGCATTGTCCACTTGGTCATCTCCTCAGCCTAGAATTGTCTGTACTTGTGCCACAGTTTCCTGATCTGTCGAGCGGGAAGAATAACATTAGCCTTACTCATTGCTGAGATTTAAGTATTGAGTGTAAATGTTAATGTACCGACTTTCAATCCTGTAATTTTGTTTGCCATTTCTATCACATTTTATCATGGGCCTACTAGGTAGGCTCCGTATCCTTGAGCTAAATCCCCAGCCTTAGTGTATTAATTTATAAAATCCCAACTGCGGTCCGTTTTTCCATTTTAGTTGTCCAACAAGACAAGCTGCTTTATAGCGGATAGCATTGGTTTTGGAGAGGAAATGTCTTTGCTCTCGCTTTGTCCTCAGAGCGGTACCTGTGTAGCAAGGTATACTTTCTTGATCAAAGGCATTTCCCACATGGTCATTAAGTCCTTAGACTAAGAAAAAAAAATCTTGCAATGTCTAACTAAGGCGGTACATGTTCCAGAAGAATACGTCACAGAACAGAAGTGACAATACGTCTATTCTCTAAGACGTCCAGTGACCTCCCTGCCTCATTAACAACATATGTGCTTACTGCCGTCTCTGCTTCCCATCACTGCCATTTGACTGGAAACAGTCACATGACCTCAGTCAGGACACACAGAAAGCTGGAAACACATGGGATTGTATGATGTCCTTAGATAGTCCTTGTTTCCTCCATACAGCTCCACATTAGCCCAAAGAACTCCAGGCCAGAAGGTCACCTCTCGTTCTGCCTTGACCTTATAAATGAGTTCCTTGGAACTGTGCTCCAGACTTTGTATTCCAGTTCCACTGGGCCCCCATGGTCACATTCTTGCCTTAACTCTGAACTGCAGTGCCTGTGATGGGGAGCACTGTTACTGAGTGCAGTTCCTCTGAGCGCCTGTTTCCAAGGCTCCCCTTATCTGCTTACGGCACTTGTGTAATCTGATCGCAGACTCTGTCCTCTGGATATGCTGCAGAAATAACCTGGCTTTGGGCCTTCTTGGGACTCGTTGACTATGTTTTTCCTGGCTGACTCCGGAACCTTCCCCCTAGTTTCTGTTCTCCTTTGCCAGATTTGGCTGTTCACAACCTGGCCCACTACCACAACCATCAGGATCCGGGTCTGAAAAGGGAAATTGGAAAAGTAACAGAAATGGGAAAATTCAGAGAGAGTGAGATGGAATAAAGGCACGGTGATATAAGGAGTTCTTATTACATGTGGAATGAGATTTATGTCTAAAAGTCACTTTCTGAAATTTCTGTTTCTGAAGAAACAGTACGAATAAGGTAGACCAGATGGACATTCAGAACCTTTCCATCAATTGTAATGTATGATTTTACTTTATTAATTTTTTTACTTAATTAACATTTTTTCATTTGTTTTATATACCAACCACAGTTTCCCCTCCCTCCTCTTCTCCTGGCCCACACCCACTCCCACCTACTCCTCTCCCCATCCACTCCTCTGTCTCCATTCAGAAAGGGACAGGCCTCCCATGGGCTTGCACAAAGCATGGCTAATGTATGATTTTCTAAGAAAATAAGAACTCTGTTTAAAGTCTTTTAGGCTCCTTTGAGAATCACAGAGAAGAAAGCCAGAGTATGCACACTGACTAGGAAGTACTTTGCCAAAATTTTGAGTGGAAACTATTATTATTTTGAAGCATCTAGTCCTAAGTGTTAAATATTTTCTAGGGATTTCCTGGAACCTTCACTTCTAAAATGGAAAAAAGGGAGAGTTAACTTTTAATATATTTCACCTGATCATGATGAACACATTAAAGCTACACAAGTAGAAAATGTATAAAGCACTTTTTATTCTGTCCATTTTAATGCTAGTCAAAAGAGACTGAAATCAGTGAGTCTCTAATTAGCTAAAGAAAGCCCTCATCAGATCCCCCTCGATCCATCTGGTAACTATTATTAAAGCATTATGAGGTATCTGTACTTTCCATTGGGAAAAATGAATATTCCCTTCAAAAATGTCGTTTCATAGGTTTTGAAACATGAAAGCAACTGTTAGGGGAGCCACCAAAGCAGTGTGAAGTATGGTGTGAATTTTCAAGGGAAAAATCGTAAAGGAGTTTCCAACAGCTACAAATTCAGTGGATTCTAATGCCCAAACCTGGGGTTCTAAGAACACTTGGTGGAATTCATAAAGACAGTAGTTCGCTGCCCACAGGCATCTGAATCCAAGAGGCCAATCCTGAGCCACCTGGAACACATTCCACTCTCTGGGACCTGGAAGGTGCAAAGAGGGGTCAACTCAGAGACAGGCCTGGCACACGCCCTCACCAGAAGACAAGGTTGCCCAAGGTTCCAAGAAAGCCATGTCCTGTGCAACCTGTTGGGAAGAACTCTGCCCATGCCTGGAGGAAAGACTATGTCTGCTTTACGCAGAGTTCCTCACCCATTGCAGGTGTTTACTGGTTTTGTTATGAGTCGGGGAAGGGCTGGGGAACGGCTGGCCTTCCACACTTGTTTGTCACCATAACCGTGAACGAGGACTAACAGGCAGTCGTGAGTCACTTTCCTGGGATCAGGCCAAGCTCATCTTCGTCATCTCCACCCACCTGCTTCGGGTTTATTTTGTTTTGATCCACAGTCACACTGAATCGTCATGGTCGCTCTGTGCAGAAGGGTCCAGCGTATGCCACGTTTACAGATGAACAATCTGAGGGCTATGGAAGATCAAATACCTGTTCTGGGGCCATACGCAGAGGAACCAATGGTCCAGGACTCAAATGCTGGTTGTTTGTCTCTTTGACTGTGACAGTCCCTCCACTCAGTGTACCTTATCTCAGAGCAGTGGCCAGAAAGTCTACTGGGGAGGCTTCCTTAGATAATCCAGATTGCTCTCTGTTTAATCTTTGTCTTGTTGCTAGGCAGGAACAAGAAAACTTGGCGTCTCCAAACCTGAAGGGCAGTTGGTAAAAGGTTCCTTGTTGCTGGTTTAACGTGGCCGTCCTTAGCTCAATGGCTTATCTTAGATCCGGAGACTGATTTGGTCACATCCAGCAATTGTCTGTGAAAACTTTGTCTTCTTATTGGTTACAGTGAGATTCTCAAACAGTGTTTCTGTGTTCGCCCAAATAAGGCACCCAATTAAGGCTCACCTTCCTAGTCTCTTCGGAAGTAGTAATAAGTCACCCCCTCTAGAGGACAAAGATTCTATAAAGTGCTCCTTGACTTCTCCAAGTGACCTTTCTCCTGGAAGGCAGATTCTCTTTACATATATTTTGTATTATTCTCCCAAGCTGTAGTTGTCAACAGAGCTCAGTGGGCTTTCCAGTCTGAGCCAGAGGATTTTCTCCCTCCCCAAAGCCTACAGTTCTGACTCTGAGCGAGTATACTGTGATGAGCCTCTGTGAGCTTTGGAACCAATTGGCAAGTTCTTCATAAAAAAGCCACGACCTTGACAAAACAACCTAGTGACATTCTTGATCAAGTGACCAAATTCCCCTCCTTCTCTTGCCTACGCTGTCATGGTTTTTGTATTGTAGCGATGGTAAAGGTGGGCCAACTGGAAAAATAAAAACCAGAGAACAGAGTCTCAGTTCCCAGGAGACTTCTTGTATCCCCTCTCCCCTACTCAGGCTGACATGGACCATTATGAGATTTAGCTCACGGAGAGTGTGTTGGTTTGGTCAGGTTGTCATAACAAAATGCCATAGGCAATGTGACTTATACAGCAAAAAATACATTCTTCTCACATTTCAAGAGGCTACAAGATTATGATGCCTGCAGGCTGGGATTGTTCTGAGCTCAGCCTCTCAGCTTGGAGATGTCCACCTTCTCACTCTGTCTTCACAAGGTCATCCCTCTGCGTTCATGTCCTGAGTTCCATTTCTTGTAGGGACAACAGTCATATTGTGCCTCGCACCGTGCCCCCACGTCTGCGCTCAGTGCACTATTACCCAGTTCGCAAGATTCGGGCAAGGGAGCTGGAGGTTAAAATACACAGACACACACAGACAGAGAGACAGCGACACGGGTCAACCTTGAAATCCCCAAGAATGCTCCCTTTATTGTGTTCAGGGGCACATTATATAGAGATAGTCACGCCCCAGCCAAACCCACCAGAAACCACTCTCCTGCCATCAGGAACTCCTGAAGGTCTCGTGCTCAGAGCAGCTGTAGGCACTCAGATCAGGGGATTACAAGAAATTCAGGATCTGGGGTCTCACTGCTCCCAACAATATTGTATCGAGCCCTCCCGTGACAACTCCATCTTAGTTCCTCTTTTAAAACTTTTCTCCAAACACAGTCTCAAGCTGAGGTACTGAGAATGGGAGCTTCAATCCATGACTTTTAAGAGGGCCCAGTCCATCTGGTAAGGGGAGGCCTATGGAGAACCAGATTCACATTTAGTATTCCACATGCTAAATTTCCACACAGTCCATGGCAACAGCCCTGTTACTACTGCCTCATGATCTCCAGCTTGTGCTTCTCTCCAGCCCTCCACTTAGAGACAAGGGGACCATTTTTACCTGCTAGACTCATTCCCTGTCACCCTTAGTCCATCAACTATGTGCTCAGCACATACTTGAGGTCACACAGTAATATCTTCACCCAATCCCCATTGCCTCCAAAGAAATACAGTTGGTGCAACTGTTCAGAACTCATTTTCACCTGGCTCAACATATCTTTGGCCTTCCTGCCTAACACCGCTACACTGTCACCCTCACCTCCCAGATGAGAAACTAACCTTCCTCTGGTTGTGTGGCTCTGTACCTTTCTAGCTTTCTATGTCATGTCCTCAGGCTTGAAGAGCTGTCTAAAGATAATATTTCAAAGGCATGTCTTCACCACCTACACATGTACTCCAAGCCCCCAAGGAGATAGCTTGTCTGTATTCTACAATCCCACGTATTGAATATTCTCTATCCGTGCTGCTCGTTGTGTTAAATGGCATCAATTTCTTCATATTGCCTCATTAGGATGTGGGCTCCTGAGCCAAAGCACATTCCCTTATCTACCACCATAGGCATGGGTAGTCACGTACATAGTGAACAGACGCTAAACAAAAAGGTATAGGTTAAATAATGGAGTCTTTTCATGGTGTTGATAGCACTGATGCTCCATGCTATGGTATTCCTGGGTTACCTGATAATGTCCTCTGCAAACATGAGCAATAACCAACCAATGGATAGCATCCCTGACCCACCCACCTGAAGCAACATTTCCATCAGCAGAGGTGCTATAAAGTGCATCAGCTATGTTAAAATTAGATACAAGAAATAAGAGCTGGAGATGGCAGTTTAAACCCCCACTGACCTCAAAAGTCCATGCACCTTGTCACTGTAGTGTGAAGCCCACACACTTCAGTGTAGCTATCTGAGCCCTAGTGCAACTGAATACGCTGTAAAGCTGTGGTGCACAACATCCCTTATTCGTGTTATTTCTCATGAAGTGATGCAGGAAAAGAATGCAGAAAAAAATATCCCAAAGCAGCAGTTAAAGGATGAAGCAAAGCAAGTACCTGGCTGTCCATTACAGAATAAATTGAACCTGCAGGACAAGAAGACAAAACAAATATCTAGCCCAGGATTTTTCTCCAAATACTTCTTTGGGGCACAAAGCAAAACAAACAGACATTTTATTTTCATTAGAAAAAAAACCTCAAGAAAATATTATAAAAAGAACTGAACAAGATATACAGACTTTAAGACATCCAGCTACTTACAAGGCATCTAAGTGGATGTATCAAAAGCAAACTCAGCGTATATGAGATAAAATATGAGAAAAGTCTCTCTATAATAACTGTGGTCTTCATCATTTCTGTCCTATCTGAATAATGCCATCATCAGCCATCCAGTTACGACGACAGTGTTCCTTGGACTCCTGACCCCTTTCTCTCATCTAACCCCAAGGCTCATCTGCCACTAGGTGCTGTTTGTTTCATTTCTAAATACTGCTCTCCGTCTGTGTTCCATCATCTGAACCTAGGCTGCCGTCTCATCTTATCCAGACAATTGCAGGAAACTCAATTCATCAGCCCGGTCTTAGTCCCCACCATAATTTCCCCTGTTGCTATAGACAAAGTGAGCTTTGGTGGCAGGGTGGGGAATTTATTGCGTCTCTCTTCTGTTGAAAACATCTAGTGATTTCATTTTGCTCTAAGGCTGCGAACCTTAGCCCTGAGTCAGCTACCCACACACCTCACAACCCTGCTACCATATGCTTCTTTCCTCCCCCAAGCCTTGAGGACCTGACTCAACTCCACCTAGAGAGCACAACTGGACTCTGCCTCATCCACTCAGCCTAATGAGCTGTCCTTATTGTTGTTATATTAAAAATATAGAATTGTTCTTTACCATAGCATTTCTCTTCGTTACCTCTACTGCCACTGCTATTGTAGGACACCTAGCATAAGACCTACCCTTTGAAATAGACATATAAATATAAAACACTTCAAATATTATTGTAAGCCATATTTGTAAGTACAAATATGTTCAATGGATCTCTAGGATCTCACTTCACATAACTGAAATTTTGCCCTTATTTCATCCTTTCCTAAGTCCATGGCAACCACATATAGTCTATTTTGTAAACATCAGATGTGTGCAACCGTGTAGTATTTATCCATCTGTAACTGTAATGACCTCGAGGTTCCACGTTGCTTAACCTTGCAGGGTTTCCTTTGTTTTCAAAGCTGAACAATGTTCTCTCATGAACATGCAAACCATATTTCTAATCCATTCATTTATCAAGGGATATTTGAAATGTCTCCACTCCCTAGCTGTTGTGAACAGGGCTGCATGAGCATGGAGTGCTAATATTTGTTTGAGACCTTGATTTCAACTCTTTGAAAAGAAATATCAGGTGCAGCATTGTTAGATTTTATGGCAGACTTTTTATTTTGTTTCATTTTTGAGGAATCCCCTTACTTTTTTCCCATGGGAGCTGCAGCATTCTACATCTCTACCAATAAGGCAGAGTTCCAGTCAGCTCTTATTCTATTTTATTTGATAATAGCCATCCTCACACAGGTAAGGTGATAGCACATTTAATTTGCATTTCCCTAATCGTTAATGACACTGCATGTCTTTTCCTGTGCCTGATGACCTTTGGAGAAATGTCTGTTCAAGTCCTCTGCCTCTATTTTATTCAAGTTGGTGGGGTGAAGAGGAGACATTTTGTGCTTTGCTTTTGTTTCCTTCTTGGAGAGAGCATCTCATGTATTGAAGTCTGGCCTCAAACACACTGTGGAATCAAGAATGATTTCTTCATGAGGGTTTCTGTGGCTGTGAAGAGACACCATGACCACGGCAATTCTTACACAGGAAAATATTTAATGGTGTGCTTTACAGTGCAGAGGTTCAGTCCATTATCATCAGGGTGAGAGATGATGGCATCCAGGCAGATATGGTGATGGAGAAAGAGCTGAGAATTCTACATCTTTGTTCTGCAGGCAACAGGAAGTGAACTGAGACACTGAGCATGGCTTGAGCATATATGAGACCACAAAGCCTGTCTCCACAGTGACACCCTTTCTCCTACAAGGTCACACCTACTCAAGCAAAGCCACATCTCCTAATAGTGCCACTCCCTATTATGAGATTATGAGAGATTATGGGGGCCAATTACATTCAAACTACCACAGAAGATCTTGAACTTCAGTGCCTATCTGTATCACTGGGATTAGAAATGTATGTCTATACACTCTGTTTCTATGGTGCTGGAGCACTAAGCATGGCTTTCCGAGCAAACATCTCATCAACTGACGAATATCCCAAGGGCCAAGTTAGGTTTGGTTTGTTTTGATTTGGGTTTTTGTTGTTGTTGTTGTTGTTATTAATGTTTCCACTGAGTCAAGTTCTCTTTATATTTTAAGCTGTGTGGTTTACAAATATTTTCTTTGGTTCTTCAGATCACCAGCCAGTGTGCTGCCCACTAACTTGGCTGTGCCCAGGGCTATGAGTTGCTGTCACTCCACTTGTAATTTTAGTTTTTGTTTCCCAGGATTTCATACCAACTTTAAAAAATTATTTTCCAGACCAAAGACGTAAAGCTTTTTCCCTGGGAAATATTAGTCTCCAGTCTAATGCTTTAATTCTTTAATCCATTTCTGTGCATAAGAACCCAATATCAATTTTTGCATGTACATATCTGTTTTCCCCAACACTCTTGTTGAAGTTAATTAACTCTTTATCTTCCAGGTATTATTTCAAATATGGTTTCTTGATGGAAGCCTCATCTAATCACAGAACACACACATACACACACACACGAACACACACACACACATGAACACACACACACATGCACACACCTCCAAAGCCACCCACATCCGTGCTTCCAGTTCTTTACATACTGTTGTCGCATTGCCTGCAGCTGCTGTGTAGTATTTCTTCTACTACAATAATTGTATGCGTAATTTTAGAGTACTGCCACCCCCTTTTGAAAGCACACTTGTGTTTTTTCCAACTGCATTCCCACTGCCTACTCTACTATATAATACAAAGCAAATGTTCGCTCCACAACTTTCTGTATTTAAAAAAATGGTATCATTTTGTTCTGAATGAATGACAAATCACTTTGCCTTGCATTTTGTGAGTGAGTTCTACCTGAATGGGTATTATTTTGGGGACTTTCCTTTTTTTTCTTGAATCTAGCATTATCCATCCCACACAATTTGTACTCCCTGAAAAAAAAAATGATTGAGTGAAAGTGAATGAATGGATAAACGAATGAGTAAAGGAAATGAGGAAGAAACAATGATAAAATTGATTAAGCAGGATGGGCAACATGGTTCCAATCAGCAAAACAGCAGTGAGGAACCTGTTCTAAGACCCTTATTTATAAACCTTAGGTTATCGGGTTCACAGTAATCTTCAACCACTAAAATGCTGTAAGGGGAGGGAGAGGGGTATGGCTTAGAGATTTGTTCTCTATAAAAAGTCAATCTCTAGTCTTGGTTTCTCACCAAGGTTTAACTGCAAAAAGGCAAAGTTACTTGACTTGAACAATCCCTACCCAGCTTCTTCTTCCTGGTCTTTATCTTCTCTTCTTTCTTCTTCATCTCCTTCAAAAATCATGGCAGGACAGTGGCATCAATGTGCTTTTGAAATTTTCTTATCTTAAGTCAATTATCTTAATAGTTATATCAAATAACAGTGTTTTCCCTTTTTTACAATTTTTTCTCATCCAAAAGGTGCATCTCACATATTCTTTCTCCTTTGTAAACTGTCCTAATCAATTATGTCAACTCAGGTACTTTTCAGAGACCACAGAAGGAGTCACCTTGTCTCCTGAACTTGAGAGTTGAGGCTTAAGTCTTCATCAGAACTTTCCATGTGGGTGGTGCAGGTAATCCTGCTGAGGTCATAATGTTTAGACTTGAAATAAAAGTCAGTCACTAAGGCGCTCCTGATACACAACTGAATTTTGAGAATCAACATTTCATTAAATGTGAGGTCATGCCCTCCCCTTGAACCCACTCTAGTAATGGGCAGACAGGCCTGGGAAGCCTTTCCCACAGAGGGTCTCCCACATCCACACACACACAGGCATGGGAAGGCTTTCCCACAGAGGGTCTCCCACATCCATACACACAGGCATGGGAAAGCATGCTTGCTCTGAGAATGGTAAAGCTATTCACTATGTTGAATTCACTGCCCCTGCGGGGTAGCTGAAGTCATTAAAGGAGATTTCAAATGTTGACTTTACTTATCACAGGATATAGGTTTTAGAAGAGTCTCTTAGCCTGATGACACTAAATATAGCTTCTGGCATGGGGCTGTTTTCCTTGGAGCAGTTAGAGGAGAGGTCAGCCTGCGGGTCTCAGAGAATGTCAACATGGCCTCCTTCAGAGCAGGAGATGTTACTCTGGAAGAGCCCAGCCACATGTGCAGGCATTCCAGTGACATTCCTGGAAAACACGAACAGACAAGAGTGTTTTACCGTGTACAAAAAGTCCCTAGACCCATAGATCCCAGGGCCATCAAGTTTATGAAATGAGGAATTAAAAGAAAGGGATACTAAATTAATTTATCAAGTACAAAGATCAGATTTTATCTCAGGAGGGAACAAAGAAAACAGCTCGATGTTGGTTATAGAAGCTAAACGCTGACGGAAACAAAGACTGACATGGCTTGAGACCCCCACCTCCTTCTTTTAAAATAAATCTAATAAAACATGGAATGCCATTCCAAAGGCGATCTCAAACCTTCCGCTTTCAGTCCAGTCCCCATTGAGTTTGTTTCATTACACTTAGATATGGCTAGGCTACCAGTTAAAATTTATTGAGCACCAACTCATATTTCCCAAATAAGTTGAATCTCAACTCTGAGAACCGAGGAATAAGTAGAACCAACATAGGGTAAAGGCTGAAAGGATGAACATTATTTTTAAAACAAGTAAGTAGTTGGCTGGGGAACCCACATGTTCCCCAGGGCATTTAGAAAGTGCCCAGCCACGGCTGTGTTTATCACAAGGGCTAAGGACTAACTAGCCAGGCATATCACACAGGGGCCTCCAAGCAAGTGTCCTGACGATCTTTTGAAGTGGCTATTACAGTCTTCATTCTATTGATATGCAAACTGAAACTCAAAAAAAGTAGGAAAGTTATCCATGATCACAACAGGTGAGGCTGAGTCACCATTTGAACCCAGGAACTAACTTCCAGATCAGTTCTCCTCGCTAGTGGACTCCTGCCTCTTATGGGAAAAATCATTCTGTGTTCACCTGAAGGGCAGAAAAAAAAAAAGGTCCCTGTGCTTTTCTGATGATCACCCCAACTTTTCAGGCTCTAAACTAGCCCACAAAAATCTAAATTACTTCTAAAATAGGAAGGCTGTAAAGGAAACTGGTGTGAATTAAAAGATGCCTAGACTGGTGATACATAAAGGTAAAGGTTGTATGTATGTATGTATTGTACATATATATACATTCATACACACACATACACACATATACATGCTCTCTCAAACACCAACTACCTGGGATAAATCTGCTATTCAAAGTGTGATTGTTAAAGGCATGAATGTTTAAATGAATTAAAGAGTCAGCATGTTGAGATAGAGTTGAGACTCAGGATTCGTTTCTGTACCTTGTTGGGGCCACAGTTTGGGATTGTCTCTGCCTTAGCTTTCTGATCTGCAGAATGGGGATATTTTCAAGGTCTTCCTTACATAGTGGTAGTTGTCTAAATTGATGACATGACCACTCTATAGTATGGTAAAGGAGAATGTTTTTATTGTAGATATGACAGAGAGAATAGCCAAAGGCATTTGAAAGACTCCAGAGCAGAGAAAGATATTTGGGTGGGGGAGGGATGAGAAGTGCTGAGAAAGAGCCAGGATGCCAGCATGGGCTTTGAGGGATGTAACAGGTACTTGTGATACTGAGGGAGCCTAGAGGCCAGCATGAGCTTTTGTATCTAATAGGCCCCACAGGAGCCCATATGTCCCATGGAAAATGACTCCCTTTGGTAGAGGGGAACTGGATCCAAAAGTTCCTGAGAAATACTGGAGTTTATCTAACTGCAAGAAATCCTACTGTAATCCAGACTGAGTCCATTTCTGGATATTTGGACTGCCTTTTAGAGTTTAGGGAATTGGGGTCTCCTTTGGATCTGACTGATATGGGATTTCCCTTTGTATGCTGTGAATACCATTGGTGAATAAAGAAACTGCCTTGGTCTGTTTATAGGGTAGAACTTAGATAGGCGGGGAAAACTAAACTGAATGCTGGGAGAAAGAAAGAGGAGTTAAAGAGAAGCTATGTCACCCTGCCAGGGACAGATGCCAAAAGCCACAACCATGTGGCAATACACAGATTACTAGGAATGGGTTAAATTAATGGGCCCAGCAGTTATTTAAATAATATAGTTTCTGTGTGATTATTTCAGGGCCAAGCAACCAGGAACAAAGAAGCCCCCAACACACAATAAATTAGATAGGAAGGTTTGGAAGCCACTTCATGAGAAATAGGAATTCTTTGCAGATGTTGACAGTCCTACTTTTCTTCCCATTGCTGAAATAAACACTATGATCAAAAGCAACTCAGGGAGAAAAGAGTTGATTTGACTTACAGGTTCCAGTCCATCATCAGTGGAGGCCAAGGGGCTTAGTTACTTTTCTATTGCTCTGAAAAACACAACCTGACCAAGGCAACTTATAAAGGAAAGTGTTGAACTAGGCTTGCATTTCAGAAGATTAGAGTACATGATGGCTAAGCAAAGGCAGCAAGCAATAGGCAGCAGACACAGCCACTACAAGCTCATATCTAACTCACAAGCAAAACGCAGAGAACACATTTAAAATGGCACAAGTCTTTTGAAATCTCAAGACTCCTTCTAAGAAGGGCTCAGGTCCTAATCATCCCAAAACAGTTTCACCAACTGGGGACAGTACTCAGATATATGAGCCTGCAGGGCCCGTTTTCATTCAAACCACCATACCAAAAGGGAGCTCGGGGCGGAACTGGAGGCTTGGACTGCAGCAGAGATGCTGGGGGAACACTTTTATTAGCTTGCTCCTGTGACTTGCTCATCTTGTTTTCTTATGTACTCCAGGACTACCTTCACGAGTGTGGCAATAGATCCCCTACATCAAGCAGTAAGCACCCTTCTCACATGATTCCATCTTGTGTCAGGTTGAGGAAAAACTAACCAGAATACCGACAATGGACTTAGATGTGCGCAGTTGTTATAAACCCATTCCCCAGTGGGTGCTAGACAGAGACTAGTTACCCTTATTTGTGATACACAATGATCATTTGTCTCTTGAAAAATGACCTCCTTCCTGGTTCACATGGTCAGATAACAGAGCTGGTCAGGACCCAGGAGAATGAGGATTAGGTCCATAGAAGGCCTAGAAAAGCTTCATCAACAGCTAGAGAACAGCACTATTAATAACTGTCTTTAGTTGTGTTATATCGCATTCTGGCACCTCCACCCCTCATCCCCCCCCCACACACACACACAAATACACACCAGGTATGCATGAACAAGGTCTATTCTGAGCCCCTCTCAAGGCATGACTGTTTGTTTTATTACTCTAGCTATAGTTCCCTTTTTGACCCAGTCCTCCCAGGCTGGACCCATCAAAGCACAGTTATGTTGTTGGAGGAAGGAAACTGCCCCCTTTGTTCTCGCCTGCTCCTCTGCTGTTATCCTGGTGAGGTTCAGCTGAGTGAGAGGCATCAGGGAGCCAAGAATAACATGGTCGAAAATTTAAATAATAAACTCTTGGGGATATGGGGTTGTGCAGCATCCAGACGGCCACTGACTTTTCCCAAGAGAATTATGCAGAATCTTTCTGTCTATTCATCTCCTGTGCAGTGGGGACAAAATTCCAGAGTTGTCGAGTATTTCGGGAGCAGATTCTTCTTATCAACATTTTTGCAGAAGCTAGTCTTCCAAAAGAAATAGCTATTATTTTTATGTGACTTTGAATATCCCTTGGGAATCACATTGCCATGACCCATTTAGGCTTCAATTTCTTCTTCTGTAAATGGGGATAATAACACCTGCCCTGTCTAGATTCAATTGGCATAAGCCAGATGGGAACATTTTTTAATAAAATAAAGCATTAAAATACGTAAGGCTTTTTTTGGTTTTGTTTTTTTTGTTTGTTTGTTTTCGAGACAGGGTTTCTCTGTAGGTTTTTTTTGGTTCCTGTCCTGGAACTAGCTCTTCTAGACCAGGCTGACCTCGAACTCACAGAGATCCGCCTGCCTCTGCCTCCCGAGTGCTGGGATTAAAGGCATGCGCCACCACCGCCCGGCTGTAAGGCATTTTTTATCATTAACAAAGATACTGGGCCAAGATTCCTTTCACCTCTCAAGCAGTAAATCCATCTAAATTAATGTTTAACATGAGGCCCAACCTTAATACCAATATTAAGCAAAGATTTAGGACCTTTCCGCACAGATGAGGGTAAACAGTGGCCACTCAAGCATCTAGCAAAGTACTTGGTACAGAAGAGGAGCCTGGCACTTGTTTAATAAATGAGTAGAAGAATAAAATGGTCTTCTCTCTTCTAAGGGAGGCGATCATTGATGAGCACAGGACTCTACGCCTCAGATGTAGAGGATCCAGGCTTCTCTTTCTGATTCAGCAGATTATTGAGAGGGCTCCAAAAACACTGTTTGTGTGGCCCTAGGGTCTCACTTGATGTTGCTTTCCCAATCCCCTGCATATGTAGTTTCCATTAATTAAAACGAACCCAGGCTTCCTAAGCAATCTTGTTTCTCCACACAAACAAGCAACCTTTTGTCTATTCCAAATCACAGCTGTGTCCACTAAAGGTTAAAGCCAAATTTAGAGTAACTTAGAATGGCAATATTGACCACTTAGTGTGCGGATGGAAACCTGGGCTCTACCACAACAGGAATCTAGGAGGCTTGGCCGACAATTTGAAGGGAAAGATGGCAGGATTGGATGTTGAACAACCACCTCCTCCCCATCCACTTATCTCTAAATATCTCATAGAATTAGCCACATCGTTGCCTTTATTTTTAAGGAATGACTAGCATTAGCTACTGGACTGAGCCAGGGTAGAACAAGGAAAGCTTACATTGTCCCTAAAGCTCTTATTTCTGGGGTCTACCTCCTTCATTTCCAAAAAAAAAAAAAAAAAAACAGATAGAAAAATGTCCTAGGACAGTAGTTTCCAAATCTGAATAGTGTCAGAATCACATAAAGAATTTACAAAGACTTATGGTTCTCTGGTCTTCCAGACAGAATGCTAGTTTTTGAAGAGACATACATGATTCTTATTATCTGTCTATCTACCAGCCAGAGACAACTGGTCTACCACACTGAGACAAATGTGAGTAAATGAGCCTGGAATAAAGAGGGGCCCAGGGAGAAGGACAGCCTAAGGGAATCTTCCACCCTGGACTACACTGAAGAAAACTCAGGGTGGTGCAGCAGTAGGGAGAAGAAAAATGTTTCTTATCATTGCTTCTGATAAAAATGCACAAAGGAAGGAGACTGGAGGCCACAAATAAATCATAACTGTACTGGCTCAGTCAGGGAGGCATGACATGGAGAAGGAAGTTGGCTTGAGTCTTCAACTGAAGAGGTCCTGGGAGAAAAGGGTAAGTGAAGGAGAGCAGGCAAGAAAGTTTCCAAGTAGGACACCACTCTTTTTCTTCTCTCCACCCATGGCCTCCCCTGACCCTCGCTATTAGAGGTGTGTTGAGGATGAGAGGACTTTAGAGTATTGATTGGCATAGTATTTGTATAGCAAATCCTATCACTTTCTCTTCACGGTCACCTTGCTGAGTATTCACCTTGAAAAGTCCTTCGCTGTCTGCCTCGCCATCCACTTCTCCCTAAGCATCTGGCAGAGATAGCCACATTGTAGCCTTTGTTTTTAAGAATGACTAGGATTAGCTGACTCTTGTTGGGTACTCACTAAACTATGCTTACAAAACTAGTGCGACTTGAAATTTGAGGAAATCTCTTGGTGGGAATTTGTGACAGTGGTGTCCATTGGTGGCATGGCACATGGGATGGGTAAGAACAGGTTTCACCACACAGCTCTCCCTGTCATGTGGGACTCATGTACTCTGTTCATTTGCTCATGCTTCTTGTGTAAGTTATAAAACCTAGAGCTGTGTTGTGAGTCAAAGACATTAAGATCAAGTCAAGCCCTTGTCTCCAAGGAAGATGGACTACCAATGGCTCTTTGAAGGCAGGAGGTTGAAACTTGTGAGAAATACATCGGATTCTGTAGGAACACGAGGCTCAGAACCTAGCCATTGGGGATCCCAGGCTGGCATAGACCACTATTTGTCTCTATTTTCCGAAATTCTCCTATCCGTAGGACTTACTTCATCCCCCCAACCCAAAAGGTCCAGATACAGTTTTTATCTTGGCAAGAGGAGTGAGTGGAGCTGTCTCTGTTCCTCCTGTAGCTACTGACAGCCCTAGCCCTTATACATAACTTACACAGTTATGTCCTGGCATATTATTTTTGCTGAGCCATCTACATTCCCATGAAAGGGAGGAAGCATAAATTGGGCACTTCGCCAAAATAGGTGGAACTAGGGCCTGGAAAAACACAGCTCGTTTATGTGATGTTCCATGAAGATGGGAAAAGATCGGCTGCAGTGCAGTGTGTCTCTGGTAGGTCCTAGAGACTCAGCACTGGAAACTGAGCTGAGAAATACACTCCTGGAGTGCGCTCTCCAAACTGGCTTCTCTGTAGTAGCTGGTTCTATTGTTATCACTGCTATTCAGAACGCGCTTTTAAAATGTTGGAGGAAGTTGAAGATCTTGAGATGCTTCAAGGGCAAAAAGAGGTGTGACTACTTTCCAGGCACTTGGGAGCCCCAACCACACTACTACCTTGTAATGTCTGAAACAAAATACGCTCCAGCTGAGCTGGAACACAGTCAGGCTTAGGTGCTGCCCGGAGTTTTACAATCAGCGTTATATCTCTAGGATGTCAAGATACATTGGTGCAAACGTCTCTTACTGAGGCTCTCCTTCAAAGCCCACGGCTTAAGAAGAGAGCATCCCTAATGGTGTCTTAAAGACTTGTATTAAAATTTTCTTTAGGTTTATCCATTTTGTTTTGTGTGTGAGTGCTTTGCCTTCATGAAGGTCTGGGCACCACATGTGTGAGTGTTGCCTATGGGGGTAAGAGGCAGGCACCGGCGTCAGATTCCCTGGAAATGCAGTGTGTGTGCTCTGGAAACTGAGCCCCAGTCCTCTGAAAGAACAAGTACTCTTGACCATTGAGCCTCCCCAGTCCCCGTATTGACTTTGTTTTACTTCCCCTCTCCATGGCCACACTTCAACAAAGCCATAGACCAGGTTGTAAACTCTTTCAGAATGCTCCTACTTGTGTAAGAACATACCGGAAACCACAAAGCTCCATCATGAGACACACCAATTGTTTGTGATATTTGCAAAGCATACCTATTTAGGCTCTTGGAAAGAACGGTTATTTTCCATAAAAATTCCTGCCCCCTCATAGGTTTTAGTTGCATGGATTCCTACTTAACAGTTTTTTTAAAAAGTTATTTCTTTGTCCTTAATTTGATCCCATATTCCTTTAGAAGTCTTCTGACATCGCCACCCAGGTGCAGCTGAAGCCCTCGGGGTGCTGTCTGTCACCAAGTTTGCCTCTGGCTCCTAGTTCCCCTGCTCTCTCAGCCTGCTCAACACAGCAAACCACTACTCTGAATGGTACTGGATTCAAGTATCTCCATGATATTTAAATATCATAACACAGGATACAAGACCAAGGGTCTGATGTCTCAGTCCCTCACTTTTCAGAATATATATAGAGGTTCAGAACCTCCCAGAACTCAATTCCCATGCTTTCTACTAGGCCTGGCTGGGACCGACCTCCAATGGTCGGTCGACCTCCAAAGGTCTGCCCTGTCCAAAGCAGTGTGCACCTATCTACTAAATTAATTAACATAAAAGGAACCTTAAAATCCTATTTCTCATTTACATTGGGCACATTTCTAGTGCCCAGTTCCTATGTGTGTCCAGTGGCTACTGCATTGTCTAGGCAGGTGTTCATGTTCCTCATAGCAACACTGAACAGACTGACGTTTTGATATATTAGTGTGGGCCCGCTACTCTAAGTTTGCTGTAAGAATGAGTCACCTAGGGCTTATGGATATCAGGAATATTCTCTTTTCACTCAGATTCCACAGGATCTAAACTAGTGTCTGTCATATAACGTTCATTCCCCCATCCATGTATTTATTTAGTGATTGCTCTTTATGTATAGTCTCTGTCATGGACAGGGGCACTGGGGTGAGTCCAGTTGAGACAGGCAGAATGGATGTGATGGTGGGAGGGAGATGCCTGTCAGAGCCAGACAAGCCATCGTACTGTGATGATGGCATTTCTAGCCCTGCTTCCGGCCTAACTCTGAAGAGCCCCTGAAGGCTCATCTCCAGCATCTGCTAGGGAGCTTTGTTGTGTCACCTCCCCTGAACAAAATTATAATAGTGATAAGAAAAACTACTGCTCACAGAGTGCTTTTTACGTGCACATGTAAAGTGCTAAGCCTTTCGCATGCCTTATTGGTTAATCCCACAATACATGAAATAGCAGCACTATTTTCTAGGTGAGGGGAAAAGCCTCACCCACCATGACAGGAGGCCTTGACTGTTATTTCATGTTGAGCCATGTGTCTGCTTAAGTAAATTCGTGAGGACAGAGACCAGAGACTATTCCTAGTTGTGGCCCGGGTGCCTAGTACGGCAGGCCTGGCACAGATAGGAATCAACGGATGGAATAAACAAGAAGATGTAGCCGGATGAACAGCATAGCTGGGGGTCCAGAGACACGAGGCAGATCGCCAAAGAAAACCAGAAAAGCTCAGTCATCAGGCGTTAGGAAGAATGGATCTCAGAATAGCAGGAGCTACGATGGGGTGCTGCCTCTGAGCACTGAGTTTGATGGTGAGATCTATGCAAACATTCTCTCTCTGATACCAGTAAGCTCTGCCCTAAAAACATGGGCAGGTTGGCAAATAAGAGTTCAGGGCCTGGACTGGAAGGGAGGTGATGAACAAGGCAAAGTCAGGGACTGTAAGAGAAACATTAAAACAGACTCAGCCCAGTCACTGACAGTCGAGTGGCCGCAAGCCTTCAGTTATTAAACAGGTGACAGCCCGTCCGTTGTTGGGTCTCGCAACAGCCTAGTGGTTCCCTGGGAAAAGTCAGAGCAGGTGGTGAATGACTGAATGGGAATGCTCAAACAGCTGAAACGTTTCAAACCAGAAACAAATCGGTAGGTCCCCATGTGCAGATCTTAGCTAGGGAATGCTGCTTGGGTATGAGGTCAATCTTTTGTAAATTTTATTTTCTGTGTATAAGTGTTTTAACTGCAGGCATGTGCGCCATATATGTGTCTGGTGCCTTTGGAGGTCAGAAGAGGGCATCAGATGCCGTTGGAACAGTTGGTGTGGATGCTGGGAGCTGAACTTGGGTCCTCTGCAAGTGCTCCTACCCACGGAGCCAGCTCTCCAGCTAACAGTGAGGTTGAAATTTAATTATGAAATTACTCATTTTCCAAAATCCATTTGTCCAATTTTGAGGGCTTTGTTGAAACTAGATAATATCCTCTGTAGCTCTGTTTACAAAGCCCAGAAAAGCTGTAATTTCTCATTGTGACAAGGATTGGTAGGTTACCCATTATTGATTCCTCCACATTGTACAACCCCACTTTTACCACAAGACCTCAAGTAGACTTTATGGAAATTGACTTTCTGACATGCAGACCAAGAGTCTGAGCGCCGCTTAGCAAAATGTGTTCCTCTTACAGATAAATGCAAGCCTAGTACATTTCCCCTCTGCTATAGTGAATGGTTGCTAAGGCGCCATATTACCCTGGTACTGGAGGCCAAGGCAAGATCACAAGTTTAAGTGAGCCTAACCTACTTAGAGAGTTGCGGGTCAGCTGGGGCAATTTAGTGGGACCTTGTCCCAAAGTTAAAATAAAAAGAAGGCTGGGGATATAACTCAGGAGAGGAGTGTTTCCTAGCATGCACGAGGCTATGGATCCAATCCTCCGTACCCCTGCAAAAAAGAAATGCTTATCCCTTTTGGAGCCACGGAACTGCTAACTTGTCTTTCTGCTTTGCCAGTTTATAAATCTAGAGCTTCTAGAAGTAATTTCTTTAAATCTTTAAAATTGCCCATTGCTAAACAGTCATTCGTTTTCCTCAAATACAAAAGAAGTTGATGGAATTCAGCCAAGAGAAACACTTAAGCCTGTAGAGAGAAGAAGCCTGTTATTAAGTCACGGTGGCTATTAGCAAAGATGATGTCATAATTAAATGTCTGGAATCCCTGGGATCCCTGCGGCCAAGGAGAGGCAACCACAGTCTTTCCAAATCAGTTAAGAGTCACCTACCTAATGGTATTTGGTAAGAGTCACCAGTCTGGCTGGGCTTAGTGGCACACACTTTGAATCCCAGCACTTGGGGGGCAGAGGCAGGCAGATCTCTAAGTTGGAGACCAGCCTGTTCTACATAATGAGTTCCAGGACAGCCAGGTTTATATGGTGAGACCCTGCCTTGGGGAAGAAAAATATAAAGATGACCAGTCTGTGGGCAAGGTTGTTCCTTACAAAGGAATCAGGGAACTGGCATGGTGCCCCCTGCTTACAAAGCTGTTGGCAAGCACCAGGGGTGTTTGAAACTGGTAACTGTTGGGTCTGAGACTACAGTCTGATCAGGCCATACCTACCTGCAGCAACCTCTTTTTCAGGACTGCTGTACAGAAAAGGGCAGTGTGGCCACCAGAAGCCTGTCTCTGAATCTCGAACCCTTTAACAGAATCTTCGGGTATCTGGATTTCATTAGAATGGCACATGCCATTGTTACGTTTCCAAGGAAATTACAGGTTCAAGTTGCCAGGCTCCAGGATAACACAAGGCCACCATTAGCAGGCATATTGCCAACCAGTGCAAGGGTCTCCCATAACTAAATGTGCCCTTCTTCTCTTACATCGTCTGAATAACATATCCCTTCCAGAATTCCCTTCCCTCTCCTGACACCCTGGAAATCAGAGACAGACTGCACAAACCTCCCCACTTCCTCTGAGGTTTATAAAACGAAAAGGAAGAAGCCTCAGTTGTAAAAACATATGCATACAAATAATAGTATATGAACTGAGTAAGTTGTAGTTATGTATTTAGGAATATATATATATATATATCTCACAAACATATATTGTAATGCAATTTTTTAATAGAGGTTATGGATTTGAAAGAGAGTTAAGAGGGATGTATGGGAAGGTTTGGAGGGAGGAAAGAGAAGAGGAAATTGTGTGATTATAACATTAAAAATATTTTTTAAAAGAGGAGTCTCACTCTGCCTTATGGGTCTGCTGCCTAACATATGTCCTGACATGCTGTCTGTATGTCTGTATGTATGTACACCTATGCCATTAATAACTCTTCTAGTAAATCTCTTACCCAAAAAGACTTCCTACCTCAGCGACCCCTCTGAACCACACATGCCCATTCTGCCTCGTGTCTCCTCTGAATCCCACATCTCCAACCTTTCAGTAACTTTGGAAAATCTTTGATAAAACAGATTTGGGATTTGTGTGGAGTACTTTGAACACATCCCTGTGTGTCATCTTCTCAAGAAAAGGCCTTTCGCACAGTTCACGCACTTCCCAGAGAAGAAATGGTCTTCAAGGCAAGCTGGGGTTGATCTGTAGCTACCATTCTATAAATCTATAGGGAGCCCAGTCTCAGAGAGCCCTGGCCTTCAAACCACATACAAAAAGGAAAGATGCCTTTCATGCTCCCTCCGCTCCAACTCTCTTCCTTTGATCAGATCTACTACCTTCTAACCTGGGATAATCATGGCAAAACTGCCTTGCCAAATGTCCTCACACGCCGCAGGATACACCCTGCTTTTGAGAGGCAAATCAGCACAAAGCAAGTTAGGAAACCTCTTTGCTTGAGCCCTCTTGTCTGTAAAGTGGACATCTTTAAATGTCCCTCACGGAGTGGCTATAAGTAAAATATAGAACATAATTGTGTATATTTAGAGATAAGCTATGGCACAAATGCAAATGGGATGCTACTTGATAAAATGAATGAATTGTAGTCACGAAAAGGCACAAAAGCCTTAAAGTGCTTAACAACTTAAACTGGGTTTATGTTAGCTGAGTTCCTAAGTGAAAGAAGCTAGCCTAGGAAGCCTGGATATTCTCTTATGCCAATTGCAAGGCCTTCTAGAAAGGGTGGCACTATAGAGAGCAAAAGATCAGTGGCCGCCAGAGGTTTGGCAAAGCAAAAAGGGGATGAAGAGGTAAAGCCCATGGGATTTCATACATGTTATAATTTTGCAGAACAATCTCCACGAATATGGAGGAGGGGGAAGTGTCTGCCTAGGTAGCTTTGGAAATGAATGGAGTTTGTAAGACTAAAGGCAAAGGAATTTCGTCTATCTTATAGACTCTATCTTATAAAGTCGTTTCCCATAGCGGTCAAAATTAAGGGTTTTTACCCTACTGCATCAGCCTGCTGGAGCTAAGAGATTAAATAAACAGATGGCAGATGTTGGGAGGCGAATGCATGACTGAGTGAGAATTTCCAGATCAGAAAGGGAATCAGACTAGAATAACCCCAGTGGTGTGGGTCAGATTTACAGGCCTAGGTATGAACCTTAACTAGGCTCAAAAAAGGAATTATAGAAATATCTACAAATATGCGTGCTGCACATTTTATGATGCATGCTTATGTGTCCCTGCTCTAGAGGCTGAGAGACAGTGCAAACTAGGAAACCTCAGAGCAAGAAGCACAATAGAAACAATGCCCAAGCTGGGCAATGGTGGTGCATGCCTTTAATCCCAGCACTTGGGAAGCATAGGCAGGTGGATGCCCATGAGTTCGAGGCCAGCCTGATCTACAAAGCAAGTTCCAAGACAGCCAGGGCTGTTACACAGAGAAAGTCTGACTTGCAAGAAACCAAAAAGGAAAGGAAAGAAAAGAAAAAAAGAAAAAACGCCCAAACCTTTGTTCCTTTTCTTTTCTTTTTTCCAAGACAGGGGTTTCTCTGTGAAACAGTCCTGGATGTCCTGGAACTCACTCCATAGACCAGCCTGTCCTTGAACTCACAGAGATCCACCTGCCTCTGCCTCTCAGGTGCTGGGATTAAAGGCGTACGCCACCACCGCCCAGCCAAACCTTGGTTTCTAATAGCAAACTACAGTAAAAAGACTCAAGGATCTTAGAAGAACTGGATGGTTCTAGAACCAGAGCAGGCAATATACAAGATGAGCATCCCTGGAGTTCCAGAAAGTGAGGAATTACTCAACACAAACAAAACTGTATTTTGGGAGTGTGTCAAAAGATACTGAAAGGCACTGAAATCAACTGGAAGATTGCCCAAAAGCCAAAGCTGGAGCAATACGAGCAATAACGTAAATAAGGCAACGCTGGATCATAAGCCAAAGTGGAAACCAACCGTGCATGAGTCTATCCTGATATGTGTCAATTCTGACACACAAATTCCCAGGGCAGAGTAATTCCAAAGCGGGAGACGCTGGAAAGCCCTAGCTCAGCTTGATGGCTTTTTATCCATGCCAGCAGAGACAATGCCCTCTCTTCCCGTGGCCTTCCCTTGAAAGCCTACAGCCCCACCATAACTGTGAGAAAAGCTTAACCTGTTCTAGTAGAGAAGTATTGTCCAAAACACCGGACAAACACTCTCTAAAACATCAAGGTCGTAAGAAGCTAAAGGTACCTGAGGATCGTCTTCACTAACGCAAGCCTAAGAAAGTGACTAAATATAATGTGGCTTGCTTGGATGGAGTCCTGGATAGCGCGTGGACATGATCACAGTGGAGGAGCTCTGAGTAAGCTAAAAGCATTAGCTGTATGGTGGGCCACTCTGTTTATCCATTAACTTTGATATACATTCCACACTATTGTAAAAAAGGGGGATTCGGAGGAAGAGGCACAGAAGAAGCGTTATTCTACAGTCTGGTGTTCTATGGACCTCAGCTTCATTAAAAAAAAAAAAAAAAAAAAGCAAAATCTAGTCTTGCCGAAGTATCTGTCTTCCTCATTTGTCTCATTGGGAGGCCTGAATGTAACTAGCACAAGACAGCCCCCTTTGAAACAGCAGAGGTGAGATTTGGGCCCATCCCTTCTTACTAATTCACACTAACTTTGGCTATCTACGGATGGAACGTCCGTCCCTTGACATCCTGGACATATGTTAAATATGTGTTCCTTTCTTCTTCTCCAGGGCATGGCCTTTACCCTTGAAGAAAGACTGCAGCTCGGCATCCATGGACTCATCCCGCCCTGCTTCCTCAGCCAGGATGTCCAGCTCCTCCGCATCATG
This sequence comes from Chionomys nivalis, assembly GCF_950005125.1. Taxonomy (NCBI): domain Eukaryota; kingdom Metazoa; phylum Chordata; class Mammalia; order Rodentia; family Cricetidae; genus Chionomys; species Chionomys nivalis. Next base: position 6,019,856 of record NC_080108.1, read on the forward strand.
AGATACTATGAGAAGCAGCCGAGCGACTTGGACAAGTCAGTAGCTGAAGTCTGTTCTCTGTGCCCAGTCCTGAGGCTGAGCTGCTCTTCCCTGAGGCTCCCAGAGGGCTTCTAAATTCTCTGTGACTAGGAAAACCTGAGAGACTTCAGATCCAGCTCTCTATCTCTAAAAAGAGTTACGGTCTCCCTAGAGATGAGGCTTATAGCAGAAGCACAGCTAAAATGAACCAGGGTTCGACCAGCGGAGTCTGGGAGGCCATCTGAGCGATTACAAAGATGAGTCAGGAGATGGGGCTGTTAAGGAACAGTGGAGAAAGGGGACATGGAGAGAGGATGCCTTCGGAAAGATCTAGATGCTGTGTTAAAGGTCGTGGGCAGCAAATAAGAGCACTGCTCCTCTGAATACTCCTCAGTGGAGGCACAACCGCAAAGATCTCAGTTCAGAGTCTTTGGGCCAATGTTAAGTGTTACTAAGGTGTTAGTCACCACCCAGGTACCCACCATGAGTCAGCATGAGAGTTAAATACCCTGACTTCAGCGTCTATGAATTTAACTCTCTGCCATACATAGTTCAGAGATGGCAAAGCCTAGCAGATGTAAGACCAATTCTAGAATGGGTGAAACCTACCTTCCTGCATTGGATAATGAAAGTTACTCTGCCAACTCTGTCCTTCCCCTGTATAATGACTGTGCCAATGGTATCTGACTCATTGGGTTTTATGAGAATTAAATGCATGTCTTTATGATGTACTTAGAATGTTGCCTGGGGCATAGTAAACTCTGGGTAAGTTTGTTTTATAAAAAAAAATGTATCATCTTGCTATGGACTTTAGCAGATATATATTAAGAAAATAATGGTTCTCTCTACATCCATAGAGCTAAATGCCCACAAAGGGCAAAGTTCAGTAGCATGTGAGGTTCATACTGCACCTAGCTCCCAGTGTCTCCTCCAAGTCACCTATACCTTCTGAGAAGCAGGAAACAAGCGTGTTCCTGCCCACAACCATGTCGCCCCTCCTAAAGCACTAAGCTCATGGCTGTGCTCACATTAACCCCAAGACCACATTGCCACCAAGTCGAATATTCTCTCCCTTTTGTCCATCCAGCCACCTCATCTCGAAGACCAAACCAGAAGTTAAACAGCAGATATCCTAACAAACTGATCCATGCCCGAGCTTTGAACCATCAGAAACTCCTGCTAAATGTACCAAAAAGAATGAACATCCAAAGTCAAATATTTGCTTAAAATGTGAAATTATAAAAGCTACGCTCTAATGCTGACCTTCTTAATGCTTTCCAACTTCATGGGCCTCTCTCACTTGCCTGAAATGATGCTCTAGGATCAGGAAGCGATGAGTGCGCATGTTCCTGAGAGCTCTAGAGGGCTTGCTCCTGGTTCGCGCTCCTTTCAACACACTTGCTCCCGGCTCGCGCTCCTTTCACACCCTTGCTCCCAAGAGACTCTCGTTTCAACAGGTGACTGGAGGAAGGCTGAGAAGGCTCCCCAGCCATAGGGACTGTGGTGTGCTGGTAAAGGTTCCAGGGAGGAGAGGAGTAGAGTCCAGAATTGGAGAGAAACGTACACAAATGGCTAGGAAAATGGAATGCCCTACAAGGGCGGTGGGTTGAGGGCGTGGCTACCGCCGAGTGTAACTCCTTCCTGGAGCAAGGCCTCCATTCTTAAGCACAATGACGTCATCAGGGGGGTCGGCCAAGTAGTGGTGTCCCTGGGATCAGCTGGCGTTTTCTTTCCTTTCCAAGGTACATCATTCTCATGACTCTCCAAGACCGCAATGAGAAGCTCTTCTACCGAGTGCTGACCTCAGACGTGGAGAAATTCATGCCCATTGTGTACACACCCACGGTGGGGCTGGCCTGTCAGCAATATGGTCTGACCTTCCGCCGTCCTCGGTGAGTACCTACTAAGGGGGCCACCGAGAGGCTGGCCCGTAGAGGGTGAGAAATACTTTCCAGTGTCCTTGTTTCTTGACTGTTAGAGGCTACGTTAGAGTCAATGGCCCAACAAGGAGACATTTGATTTTAAACATGTGCTCCGTAAAATAACGCCACCAGCCTGGAAATGAACTGAGAAGTAAGCAAGGGGATATTGGATCTTCGCCACCTCCAAACGACAACATGTTGCTCAGAGGAGTAGTTCCTACTGTTTTCAGTCCCCACCTGTCACCTCTCCATGTCTTTCCCCTTTTCCTGTTCGTCTCCAATATACCTACAGACCTCTGCATAATTGAGGACAAAAAATAGCCCTGGACACCAAACACACGCTCTCTTCTAGCCCTTAAACCACTATCCCTCCATTAGAAGTTGACTTAGATTCGACTGAAAATGTCACTCTGCAAGCAAAAACTAGGGCATCACATTTTCTCCTAAAGCCAAAGGATTTGAGAGAAGTTTTCTAAAGAAATAGTTTTTGTTTTCATTTTTAGTACTGAAAAAAAATATATGCATAAATCTGTTTGTGCCAGAAAAATAGGAATGCTCTCAGTGATTCTCGGTGCAAGGTACCTGATCGTTGTAACGACATAGTTCTTGCATTTACAATAAAAGAAGGGTCTAGATATCTTATATGTAATAGGATATCATATTAAGCCATTATAAATATACAGTATCCTGCAAACCAGTGGTTGTAAACCTTCCTAATGCTACAACCCTTTAATACAGTTCCTCATGTTGTGGTGACCCCCAACCGCAAAGTTATTTTCGCTGCTCCTTCATAACTGTAATTTTGCTACTGTTGTGAACTGTAACGTAAATATCTGTGTTTTCCAATGGCCTAGGTGACCCCTGTGAAAGCGTCGTTTGACCCCAAAGGGGTTGCAACCCACAGGCTGAGAACTGCTGCAAAACTAATGCGTGATTGACATTTATAGAGTAGTTATAAATTAGATTTCTTGTTTTGCTTTGTTTTCATTTGTTATGATTTAATTTTTTATTTTATTGCTTGCTTGCTTTTGGGGGTTTGTTTTCTTGAGACAAGGTTACTCTGGGTAGCCCTAGTTGTCCTGGATTCACTCTGTAGATGAGGCTGGCCTCGAACTCACAGAGCTCTGCCTCTTGAGTGCTGGAATTTAAGCAATGACCACAACCACCCGGAGTGGCTAAGTGTTTGAAGACAGGTTCTCCTGTGGCCCAGGCTGGCCTGGAAACTCACGATACAGCAAAACTGTTTCCTCTAGCTTCCACCCCTTGCTACCACACCTGACTACAGACCACTTTTGAATGCCTGTGTTACACACCTGACTACAGACCACTTTTGAAAGCCTGTGTTACACAGGGAACATGTAAGCAGAGACTGCGACCACTTCTCATTTGTGCTGGGCTGGGACAGATGATAGCAAGAGACTGGGATTTGAAAGAGTTGTCTGTGTGGAAGGCTGTGCCTAGGTGAGACGTGTTTTGTCGACTGCTCCAAAGCTCAGGAAACATCCAGAGGAGGGAGTAGAAAGAGTATATGAGCCAGACGCTTGGGAGGAGGGTTTGCAAGAGCATCTTCTGGACATGACAGGGACGTTTTCTTCATGAGCTCACTGTAGCTGCAGTAGCTGGGCCATGACTTTGTGTCATACACATAGAAGGAGATCATGAGGCTCCGCCCATCACTGAGGAACTCCCAGCAGGTAATGGGTGCTGGGGGTGTGTCATTTTCTTTAGTGGTATAGCCAATGATAAGATGCCCATATTCCAGTAAATAACCCCAATTAGTACCTTTGCAAATAACTCAGTTAAACTCAGTGAGTCAAAAAGAAGGAAAAGACATCAAAGTTGGGGGAAAGGAACAGTTTCCAAGGGAGACAGAGAAATGGGAGTCACGGGGGTGGCGTGAGCAGAAGTTCAGAATATCCATGTCTGAAATTGCTAAAGCATAAATAGTAGAAACAAAACAATCTGGCTAAGGAAAGGGGGCGCACATTGGGGGCCCAGGGAGTCAAGAGAAAACTAATTAAGGTCAGGAAAGGACAGAAATGGGAACCAATCCAGCCACTAAGATGACTAGATTTCCCTGGGTCAATAGGGGACATGAGGAAGGCTGGTGCTGACCTGGTAGAAACTGGGATATGGTGAAGGGGGAGGTTTTGATTATAAAGATGGGGGAGAAAACAGCCAGAGGCATGTGGAAGAGTCCAGAGCAGAGAGAAAGTAGACTGAGCACGCCAGTAGACGGGGCCTGGCCGTGAGAGAAAGCAGGAGCCGAGCAGAGAGGGAGAAAGGAGGGGAGCCAGGGAGGGAGAAGCATAGCTGAAATAGCATGGCTATACAGAGAGATGAGTCGCTGGGGAAATGGACAGGAGCAAGGGTAGGGTGGGAGGAGCACTGAGAAGAACCAGGATGTCAATGTGGACAAGTACTCTTGATACTGAAGGAGCCAGGAGGCCAGTATGAGCTTTGGTACGCTAATAGCACCTTAGATAGCCATTTATCTCTTTGGCCAGGGATAGGGAAAATGGCTCCTTTGCCTAGTACCTGAAGAAGGCTGACTTGTCTAACCACCAAATTCTGGGGAAATGAAGTTTCCTCCTGACAGACCTAACAGAGGACCATTTTGGTGGAATTTATAAATGTTTCACTGGGGAGCGGGGAAGGAAAACAGAAAAAAAGATGCTACTCTTTTGAAAAGTTGTGTTGTTGTAGTCATTGGAAACTCAGGAAGAAATGCGGATCTGAGGACTGTGTCTTTCCTTGGTGTGTTCTGACGTGAGGCAGGCTGGAGCAGTCTTCCTGGCAAATGTCCGACGGCTGCTTGCTTCCCATCTTTCCTGCCCAGCTCTGTGTCGCCCTCTGGTCCTGCTCATTGCATTGTTTTATTCTCTTCGTAGCCCCCGTTCCTATCTCTAAGACCTCAGTGTGTGTTTGCTTCTGCCAAGAAAATGTATGAAGTTTTTCTCTTTATTTGTCTCGATACCAGCCTTTGTTAGACGGTGAGCCATCTGGCTCCCCGTGGCAGTTAAACTGGAGGTCTGAGGATCTGCGGACAAAGATTTCTGCCTAAAAACGAAGTCTCTTTTATGTGTTCAAGGGAGTTGGATTGACGGGGAGCACTTCCTGGCTCAGGTCCAGCCAGACTTGTGGTTCTCTAATGAGTGAGCAATGAATAAAGCAGAGGTAGCAAGGTGGGGCTCCATGTGTGCAGAACCAGCATCCTGAACCACCTCCACCCAGAGAACATCTCTAGATACAGGTAGCGAGAGGGCTGCAGTGGGGGACACAGCGTGGGGGAGAAAATAGGTAACAACACCAGCAAAAAAAAATAGATGAACTGGAATTGGAATGATTGGAATGTGGAGAAAATCATAACTGTAAGGCCAGATACTATCCTCATATCTTTACATATCTATTTAATTATCATCACACCCTCGGGGGGAGGCCCTGTTATCTTCCGTAGAACGAGGAAGCTGAGACACAGAGAAATAAGTTACCCAAAGTCACACGGTGAAGCCAAGACTGGACCCATGCACTTGGAACCAGAGTGTGAGCAAGAAACTACCCCGCTGTTCACTACACTGCCCCATAGTTGAGGACTGGGCACACACGATAGGCATTCAGGGCTGGGCACCTCTGCAGTTCCAGGAATGATTGGCTGCCCGGGGTGTGAGGTGACGATTATCTAGATGCTGTTTTCAGGGCCTCTCCCCAGAGGAAAGAGCTAGTCAGGCCCTTGGCTTGCAGCTGGCTGAGGCTAAGGCAGGTTGAGGCAGACTGAAGTGTCTTCTTAGATTAGTCCTTCACACCTAAGCACAGTGTGTTTTCCACTAACCCTTCTTCAGATGACTGCCCAATTAAGTGATTTGACGTGTGACACCCTGAGCTATTGCTCTGGGTTTCCATCTGGCCTCTTTCCAGGGGTTGATTTCACACCAGCCTTGCGTCCAAGGGAGCAGAGACTTCGGGTTCTGCCCTAGCCCTGAGCCTCATCTGAGACCTGGCCTAGGATGACTTTGTAGATTACCATCTGAGGGAAGGACAGCCCAAGGGCCCAGAGGAGGAGAGCCAGGCCCTCTCAGTTTCTGAAATGATAAATAGTCCTGCCAAGTTGCTGTTAACAAAGAAACGCTCTGTAGAAGGACCTGGTCCCACACCAAAGCTAATTAAGTCCAGCCAACACTAGAAATGAGGCTTCCAACACACCTCGACTCCACATCACCCCAGAACCTGGAAAGAAGGACAAGCGTATCTCAGGGGACCTAAAAAGCTTGAGTAACGCTATGAGTGGTTATCCCTCATCCCTTAGTGCCTTTTCCCTGGAACAACCTCTTCCTGGGCTTCTGTAGGTCTGACTGGCAGGGGCACCCACTTAATGGTTACTGCGAACAAGTGAAAGCCGGTAGGAGGCCAGGACAGATTTCAACCCAAAAGACAGGTGTCAAGAGGAAGCCAATATGGCAGCCAGGATCCGTGAGTGCTCTTCTCCCAAGCTACCCAGCCTTCATCAATGTTTCTGTACCTTCCTCATTCTCTTAGACTCCAGCTGGCACACACACACAATTGTGGCTATAGCATTTTGAATCTCAGTGTGCCTGTATGGATGGATGCAGATGTTAATGAAAAAGTTATAATGATGCTTAAGACATTATTAAGACTTAAGATGCTTAAGACTTTATTCTAATGGAGGACATCGTCATAGGTATAGGGACTGCTGTGCAGACTCTTGCCTCAAGGGACAAGATTAGACTCAATTCTAACAATGAAAACTGGGTATTATAACCAGGAAGTAGAGTGGCCATGGGTGGTAATAAGGTTCCAAGGTGATTGGATATCAAAGGTAGAAAACGTTCACTAATTTGCTAAAGCCATTGGCAGGATTCTTGCTCAGAGTGGGTTCTTCAAGGACAGAGAGTGAAGTCCACTGCCTGGCCTATCAGAAGAGACGGAGGAGTCTGACTAATGGTTGGGTTGACAGAGAATCTATCAGAGAGTTGGACTATGGAAAGTGGAAATAGCTCAGACTTTAAAGTTGGGCAATCTTAACCTCCAGTTTCAGGTCCTGATAACCTTGATAATTAGCATAGCACCCCCCCCATAGCCTTTTCTGTATGAAATAAGAGCAATGCTTATGCTGCATGGGGAGATTTTGAGATTCCATTGGAAAGGGCCTGGCGCTGCGAGGTCCTGGGAGCTCCCCAACTCACCATCCCTAGGATATGCCTTCTGACTCAGTCACCCTCCGGTAATGGCTAGTTTTATGTCAACTTGACACAAATTGGAATCATAGCAGGGGCACATGGGGAGAGGGACACTCAATTGAGAAATGCCTCTATAAGACCTGACTGTAGGCAAGCCTGTAGGACATTTTCTCATTTTGGTGATTCATGAGGAAGGGCCTAGCTCATTGTGGTCCTGAGTTCTATAAGAAAACAAGTTGAATGAACAAATCATGGGGAGGAAGCCAGTAAACAGCACTCCTCTGTGGCTTCTGCATCAGCTCCCTCCCCTAAGTCCTTGCCTTGCTTCAGTTCCTGTCCTGACTTCCTTTGGTGATGAACTATGATGTGGAAGCAGAAGCTGAATAAACCCTTTCCTCCCCAAGGTGCTTTGATCATGGTGTTTCATCACAGCAATGGTAACCTTAAGACACCACTTGCTCAGAATGTGGGCATCTCTGTCCTCTGAAACACTGCTATACTCCATGGTTTGGTCCAGATGCTAAACAAAATTATCTGTAGTTTTAAGTAACAAATTCATTAGCAAGTACCTACAAGGACTAAGAGAAAAAGGAGGGCTGAGTTAAAAAAAAAAAAAACAAAAAGTTGGATGCTCTGTGGAAAACACCTAAAGATTTATTTGATTTGAAAAAAGATGACATCCCTTGGCCCTGAGCCAAGCCACCATCCTCCTCTGCAAACAGATCTGGTTCTGCACCCAGGCCAGTATTCTATACACACAGGATATGAAGAGCTGTCATTTATTGGATGCTTACAATGTCTTTGATTGGGCCCGAGGCTAGGAACTCCCACAAAGCACTTGCTATTTTACTGAGAAAGAAACTGGAACCAGCCTAACCAAGATCTGACAGCTAACTCAGAAACAGTTCTCTGCGCTCTTTCTGTACCTGCAGGCCAGCTTCCTATAGCCGTGGTAAATGCGATGTTTGATAAACACCTGCCTTCTTGTAAACTCGCTTGCACAATGGACTGGCCCAATGCCTGTCACCCACAGTGTAACCTTCTGGAAGTCTCCCGTCCCTTCTCAGACCACAATTTCTTCATCTGCAGAAGGAGGCGTTTTTCTGGGGATTTCGAGTGTTAATCTTTACCCTGGCCATCTCCAGCTTGTGGAGCAGACTGGAGCACTAGAACGATAAAGTTACCACTAAGGTTTTTGGTATTTGAGATAAAAATGCAAGGCGGGTGAAAACACATTCTTTGCGTTTTCTGACAGGACAAAGCTTGCAGGCTTATCTGCAGGCGTGTCATTTTCACTGAGAGCTCTGATCCACAAGTGGGCACTTTTTCCAAACAGACCAGCTGGGTACACCAGCACTGTTAAGTTCGATTTGGTGCTGTGACTTGGAAATCCCTGCTGGAATGGATATAAGGCCTGAGGAGCCTCTCCAAGGGACATTGTTTAGCTATTATTTGACACAAATGTCTCAAGGAGTACACTAAATAGCTCATCCATCCCACGTGACTGTAACAGTCCGAAGCAGAGAGGTGGGGGAGAGAGAAAAATTACTGCGTGTCTAAATGACATGAACCTCAGTCATAGAGAGAATTGGCTTATTCTTTTTACCGGTTATCAAGATTGGCATTTTTAAAGGGACTGCATGCTTAGTTGTATGTGACCTGCCCAGGAGTTTCACCTCCAAAGGAGCAGCTTGCTCTGTGGACAGGACTGAAGGCAGTTCTTAGCCGTCTGTGAGTTTGACTGTAGAAGACTGGCGTGGAGGTGGGAACCGTGGAGCGGAACCATGTAGACACAAACACTGCATTCTCCTTATTTAAGCTGGAGACGTTCATTAAGTAGAACGGGGTGTTCTCGCTTTGACTTCCTTTGGCCAAAGGCAGATTTCCCTGACCATTTAAACAAAGTGATTTTGTTTCTCTTTGACTGGCTCTGTCCTCTTCCTCCTTTGTCCCTGGCAAACTCTGCCACGGTGATCAAAGAGTTATTATGGGGGGGAATTTCCTCAGTCAAACCAGGAAATACGTACATACAAGCAGGAGTTGAGCAAACCTTTCTTCGAACAACCTTGATCTCCCATTGACCTGTAAAATGTACCAAAGGCTGTGTTGACTCACATTAAGTTTAGTTCAAAAAGAGTCTCAAGCAGTGCAAATGTTCTGGAAGGTTCTAGGCTAGAAGAGGACTAGCCAATTACTAGCATAAAACTTTTCAAAGAAAATTAAATGTTGCCTTGCCACAAAGAGCCCACCTTTGCTGGGCAGTGGTGGTGCATGATTGTAATCCCAGTACTCAGGAGGCGGAGGCAGAGGCAGATGGATCTCTCTGAGTTCCAGGCCAGTCTGGTCTACAAAACAAGTTAGAGTACAGCCAGAGCTATTACACAAAGAAATCTTGCCAAAAAAAAAAAAGAAAGAAAGAAAGAAAGAAAGAAAGAAAGAAAGAAAGAAAGAAAGAAAGAAAGAAAGAGAAAAAGCAAGGAAAGAACCCCCCTCATTAGCCCACTCCCAGAGTTATTATTATTTTATTTCCTGGCATTAGACCATTACAGCTATGCAGATCTCTAGAGATCCCCTTGTCTTCATGGGTAACATTAAACTTTTTGAATGTGTTTCTTAGAGACTTTGTTTTTTAAATTTATTGTGTGTGTGTGTGTGTGTGTGTGTGTGTGTGTGTGTGTGTATACACTGGGATTTGCCTGCATATCTGTGAGGGTGCCAGATGCTCTAGAACTAGAGTTACAGACAGTTGTACTGCCATGCAGCTTCTCAGGGCCTTGGGTCTGGGATGAAGCCGGGATCTACAATCCGTGCAGGTGGAGGTGGGGTTGTAGGACTGTGGACTGTGCTCCTATGCACTTGACAGTGTGGGAAGCAGAGCTCCGACCCCTGAAACACCACACTGAGCTGGATCATAACTAACACTCCTGAATTCATGTGTTTTTATCCACTGGCCGGTCCTGTGACGGTCAAGTTGCCTTCATTATCTCTAAATCCCACAACAGCCCCTGAGAAGTCAGAGTATATTGTGCTTCCAAGAGAAGAGACTCAGGGAGAAGGAGGCGCGCCCAAGACTGTGTGCTAGCAAGTTGCTGGTCTCAAGCCTGTGTGGATACTGTCCCAAGGCCTCTCCCTCCACTAGTCCCGCATTGCTAAAATCCAGTGTTTCTCAATCTGTATTCTTTTTTTTCTTTACAAAAAAAAAAAGAATACGGTCAACCCCCTCTGTCCCTAACAGCAACAAAGCAAACACTTCCCTAGGCTAAAGGAAATTAGCAACAGGTACCTACAGGAGTCCATGCATGTGAGTCTCAGGCTGCTGTCCCTTATGATGGAACAGGGTAGGGTATGGCTGTGAATTACAGTGTTAAGGTGCTTGGTTATACAACCCCAGAGAGAAAGTCCAGGTTCTTCCCAGCAGCACAGGCAGAGCACACAGCAAGTCCTTCAGGGGCCTTCTGATCCTACACTGAGTTGGGATCCGAGTCTTTACCAACCTTTACATGGTAAAATCCACCTCTGGCGAACAAACCTTCCCTATGTGCGCCTGCAGCCCATTCTAAACACTGTCAAGCAGCTCCCTGACTCAGGGTTCCAGGAGAGGATGTGGAATTAGCCTCCTAAGAGGCCTTTGAATAGGAGGCTAGGATCTCTCCAGGAAGCCATAGGTGGAACCCTGGCTGGGAACAGATTGGTTGGAATTAACTCTTAAAAGTCCCGCGAGTTTTGCATGTCTGTAGTTTTGTCTCCCTGCACAGCATCCAATGGCAGGGTCACAGATCCATAAATCAACCAGCTCAAACTATGGCTAAGAAAGGAAGTGACACCCTGATTACCAGTGGTACAAGTCAGGGCAAGCGACAGGACACCTCTTCTAGATCTTTTCTGCCCTCCATTCTACAGAGATAGATGCTGTCTATGAATTGTAACTGTATGTGTTCATATATAGTAGTACATCAAGGCTTTAGGGTGGACCCAAATACAGTCCTTTAAACTGCCGCGTGAAGCAGGGAAGCCCACTTTCACACAGGGAAATAAAGAACTCAAGACCGTGTGTGCCCCCCCCCCCAAAGCTGTACAAATAACAAAAGAAAAGAACTGAAGCCAGGCCTAGGATTTATAGCTTCCTATTCGCCACTCAGAACTGCTTCCATAAACGGATCTTAGAATTCCAACCGGGCAGCCATATTTGTTTGCTAATGGGTAAAAATAAACATCCTACACCCCATAGGTCCTTCTTGGTGGTACTTAGGAGCTGGAAGCAGGGGTGGATGGATGGAAGATACACAGAATCTTTTTTTCCTGATAATTTCTGATAGAAACAGAGGTGTGAGTTGCTGTTATATATAGCTCCTTAAACCCAAAGAGCTATGACTGTTATTTTGAATAATTCAGTCTTAAATTTGTTTAACGTGAATGTAAAATGTGGCTTCATTCATTCAAGAATTTTCAGGAAGAATGTTGGCACAGGGCATGGTCAATTTTCACTAAGTGTTCCTGTGATTAAGTTGTATTTAAGCACTAGGAAAAGGACATTGCCAGAATCACAAAAAGTTTCTGTGTTAGAGGGATAATTAGAGAATAGACTTTCTCCATTGTTTGCAAAATAATGAGGTCCTCAAATTTCGCTCTATCAACTGGAGAGAAGTAAACTGCTGGAGTGGAATAAGGTCATGACCACATGTCCAAAACTCTTGCTTCTGGAGGTCTAATAACAATATCCAATGTTCAACACAGATGAGCTTGAAAAAATTGCCCTTGTCTCCCAGTAAAGGGTGGACCCCGGGCGAGCCAATCAGTGCCTCTCGTGTGCAGTCAAGCAGAGGGACATAGACGCGAAGTTGTCATGGTGACCCTTTTACTTAATGGAAAAATAGATGAAGCCTAAAGGCCCTCCAGATTCAATGGGGATAGAAGGAGGGGTGTCCAGGAGTGAGGAGCAGAAAAGAAAGATATCTCTAATCAGAGAAAGTACAAAGAATTTAAATTCAAGTAATCGTAGAAGAAAAACAGAAAGGGGCCTGTGTAAAATAATGACGATGATAAGCAATTAAAGGATCGTTATCATCAAAGCGAGAAGGTGCTTGAGAGCGAATGACCCGAGCCTGGTGTAAGGTTTCCTACGAAACTACTTAAGAAAATTACACACTCAAGTCTTCTCTCTCAAGATCCCAATCCACGGTATCAGGAGAGGACCCAAAATGACCCACAACCAACCCTGCTGCAGGAAGCTTACAGGCTGTGTATTATAAACACTGCTCCGGCTCAACACAGAGCACCAGACAGCTGACCCAAGCAGAGCCCACCCGGTGCTGGCACCTCATGGGAAAACAATCAAGACTGTTTTCTCCTTAAGCCTAAGTTCTAAAGCAAAACAAAAGCAAAGTTTGATTACTAGGTGATTGATAAGTCCCCCCCCCCCAACAAATCAACAACTTTAGTTAGTCTGTAGTATTTTCCTTTAACCTGACTATCTGCCATATATTTTATTATTGGATGAAAACCCACAGAAGTTTTCTATGCTCAACTACCTTCTCTTCTTATCCCGATAAGTCTGAATCTGTGGACAGTGTCCTCTGGAATTCTCTGCTGCAGAAACCACTGTGAGAGTCCAGCGCCTCCTCTCAGATCTGCCTGTCGCTCTCTGCTGTGCTGCCCCAGGGAGCACTGTGTCTTCATCTGTGTATATTTTTTTCTCTTTCTTTAACATCTCCTGTGCTCTTCACCATATGAGAGAACTGAAAGGATGGATGGATGGATGGATGGATGGATGGATGGATGATGGATGATGGATGGATTGAATGGATGGATGGATGATGGATGGATTGAATGGATGGATGGATGATGGATGGATTGAATGGATGGATAGGTTGGATGGATGGATGGATGGATGGATGGATGGATGGATGGATGGATGAATTGAATGGATGGATGGATGATGGATGGATTGAATGGATGGATAGGTTGGATGGATGGATGGATGGATGGATGGATGGATGGATGGATGGATGGATGGAATGGATGCATGAATGGATGGATGGTTGGAGTGCAAGTATGTTCTATGAGAATAAGGTTTTGTCTGTTTCACTCATTGAGATAAATACCTCAAGTGTTTTCATAGAGGGTTCAGTAAATAATTCTTGAAATAATTTATAAGCGTAGTTGAGGCCAAGAAACAAAAAGAATAAGCCTGCTGTGTCTCCTAACACCATAGTTTGACTTTTCATAGTAGCTTCCAAAGCAGGTGAAAGTTGAGAATGCTGTTAGATAGTTGTCCGCCATGAGGCTGAAGGTTAGCTGTGTGAACCTAAGATATCCTAACACAGGGACAAAAGAGGAAGGTTGCAAGCATTTGGCTTGTTTGTGCAGAATTTAGAACAAGACCATTGTTATGTAGCCCTGGTCACAACATTCCTCCACTGATGGTAGAGCCCAGACGTGGAGACTCCCAGAGGCTAGCTTACATGAAATAAGAATTATAAAAATAACTTTGCTTACTGAAAATTCACTAAATATGGCACTTATTTGTATCAGATCAACTTTGCTTACTTATCTTTTACCAAATTGGTTAACATTTAATCCATGATTATTATTTGTTTAATTTCATTTGTTCGACTTTTGTAAGAAACAAGGTCTTGTTATGTAGCCCAGGCTGGACTTGCATTTCCTGTCTTTCAAACTCCTGATCCTCCTGCCTCCACCTCCCTTACACTAGAGCATAAGCAAACACCATTAACACCTAGCCCAAGTACTGTTCGTAGGACTCTTGTAAATAGGACTTTTCCTAATTTCTTTTTCTACATAGCTCATTGTTATTTATGGAAATAATACTGATTTTTATAACCATTTTGTGTTCTTCAACCTTACTGAATTCATTCACAACTCTAGTTTGGGGGCAATAATCATTAAACCTTCTTGATGAATTGATTCCTCTACCATCATATAATAACCTTCTGTATCTCTTTTTCATAATTTTTGACTTACAGTTTACTTTTTCTGATGTAAGTATAGCTACCTCTCCTTTTTGATTTCCATTTGTATAGAATAGTTTTTCTACTCTCTCACTTTCAGCCTGTTTCCTTAAGAGTACAGTGAGTCGCTGGTAGGAAGCATGTGTCTGATTTCTTTGTACTTTATATATTCAGAAATTCTCTAACTTTTGATTAGCAAATATTTTTATGTTTATGTTTAAAATAATTATTAATGTGTAAGTACTGCTACCATTTTGCTAACAGTGTTCTAGTTCTGACCTCTTTGTTCCTTTCTTGTATACCTTACTATAGCCTCCTGTACTCTGCTAGTTTTGAGGGGGTTCATTTGTTTTGTTTTTTGGGGGGTGAGTTTCTAGACAAGGTTTCTGGATGTCCTAGAACTTGCTCTGTAGTCCAGGCTGGCCTTAAACTTACAAAGTACTGAAATTAAAGGTACATGCCATCACTGCCCAGCTTCTGATAGGTTTTTTGTTCTGTTTGTTTGTTTTCTGTCTGTGGTTTTGTTTATTTGGTTTGGTTTTGTTTAGTTTTTGAGACAGGGTCTCACTGTGTTTCCTTGGCTGGCCTGAAGGGCCTCAGACTCATGGAGATTCATCTGCTTCTGTCTCTCAAGTGCTGGGATTAAAGATTTGTGCCATCTCATCATGCCTACGTGGTTTGGTAGCTTTTTTATATTGAAATGCTTTGAGTTTTTTCTTCAAAGAATTATATTCTTTGATTCCAAATGAAACAAGCAGTGTGCTCACTGTTTTCCATGAATTTTCTTTTGATTTCCATATTGTTGGAGGAGAGCTGCCTGTTTGTCCCGGCCACCCAGAACCAGAATAACCACACAGAAACTGTATTAATTAAATCACTGCTTGGACCATTAGCTCTAGCTTTGTATTGGCTAACTCTTACATATTAATTTAACCCATTTCTATTAATCTGTGTATCACCACGAGGTTGTGGCCAACCAGCAAAGTTTCAGCATGTCTAGCTCCATAGTGTCTCCCTCTCCACCCCCTTCTCCCAGCATTCAGTCCAGTTTTCCCCACTTATCTAAGTTCTGCCAACAGGCTAAGGCAGTTTCTTTATTCATTAACCAATAAAAGCAACACATAGACAGAAGAACCTCCCACACCACCGTATATAATTGTATTGTTCTCAATTTGCATTTTTGTTTTTTGTTTTGTATGCGTGTTGTTTGTTTGTTGCTATTACTTTATAGGTAAGAAAACTAAGGCTCAAACATGACTGGTTGCCAAGGTGATGCTGCTGCTACCATAAAGTCTGAAACATTGGGAAAACCCATCTGAACCTGTGCTCTTGGGCTTCAAAATAACGGCAGCATCAAACAGATGTAGAACTTTCTGTGAGGTCTGTTGTCCCTGGGATGTGAACATTCTAGACATTTCAAAGCACATCCTTTCTTGGCCACTGACTAGTCTGATCTGAGGGTTCTGGGATTTCTCCCTTTAATGATATGAGTAGTTTGAAGGCTGAACTTGGTCAAAACCACAAATTGGGTCAAACATGTCTTTCCTGATTAACAGCACCAGCTGAGTGGTGTTTTGGAGACAATAGTTCCAGGCGCTTCGCTGTCTCTTACGTTTGCTTTGCTTCCAGTGTGGAAGGTCTTTGAGATTCAAGTGTATTCAAGTTCCCAGTGAACTTTTGTCCTCTTGGAAACTGCGTTCCTCTCTCTCTTATTAAATTCCAGCTTTCATGACTAATTTGCAGTGGCAGCCCCAGAAACGGTCATATGATAAACGAAAGAGGTTTGGGACTTCCGCTTACAAATTGCTTCAAGATATGTCTCCGATGCCTACTCTTAGAATTAACGCTCACACGAAATGCATTTGAGGTTTTATAGCCTTTGCACGGGGGCCTGTTGTGTCAGGGTGTCTCCACGTGCTGGTGAGGGCCTGGAAACTGCAGAGATTTATGAGCCGGTGGAAAAAGGTCTGTGTGAGGACTTCTTCAACCTGTCTTGGGAAAGCGAGCAGAGAGGATGTTTTTCTCCATCTCACACAGATGTGTAAACAACTGACTCACTGGCCGCCTCTGAGTCAGGACAGCGATCACGGGTTGATGAGTATTTGCTTCGAATATCAAAATTCTGAGTTAGAACGCATTCCAAAAACCTTATTTCCCAGAGAGTCCGATTCGCCAGCGGCCGGGAAGGAGACAGCAAGGAGTTTGGTTTATATAGCAGAGACATGTGTGAGCCTTTGCCATGTCCATGGCCAGGAAAGAAAGCAACGAGTGTGAAGTGTGACTTCTCGGAATAAAGGGACTCTGGGGTCTGTGGTAATTATTTCTGGAAGAGTAAATATTACGATAGGAAAACAAACTCCTTTGTACCCACTCTTCCTGGGTTCCTTGGCATATCTGAATATTTCAAGTCATGTTTGAAACTATATTAACGTTCTGGGGTCTAATTGGAAGCATCTGGAGCTGCAGGGTTGGCATTTTCAGATTCCATGGTCATTTTCTGTGTAGACTGAGCTGAAATACCGCCTATGTGGCCTTTTCCTCCCTGCTGACCACAGAGAGGGCAGACAATGCGATAGACGTTCAGGGAAGTCTGCTGGCTTCCCTGTTGGGAGGCTTTTTATGGAAACCTGCACTCTTTGCGTTTACACGCCTTCCAGACCTCCTCGGACCCATCTCACTCAGAGAATGTGGATGGAGACATTCCTCCCCAACCTATGGAATTCAACTCAGCAATTTTCTGCTGCCAGATCCATCTCGCAATCACCCAAGAGGCTAGAGAAATATATCCTATTTGCAAAATCCAGAAAGGCCAAAAATGAATTTTAAAAAATAATCACAAACTTCTTAGGAGTTTTCTCTGTATTAAGAGAAGCATATCTACACTTCAGCCAGATACAGGAAGCAGAGTAGCTTCTCACCTGCGTTTGTAGCTCTGACTCCTTTTTGTTGTTGGGTGTATTTTTGTGTATGTAGTGTGTGTGTGTGCGTGTATGCATGAGTATAGGTATGTATTTGATGTGTGTGGTGTGTGTGTGTGATATGTGTGTGTGTTTGGTGTGTGTAAGTATGTGTGTATGTGTGTGATATATGTGTATGAGTGTGGTGTGTGTGGTATGTGTTTGTGTGATATGTGTGAGTGTGTGATATGTGTGTGATATGTGTGTGGTATGTGTGTATGTGTGTGATATGTGTATGTTTGTGTAGTGTATGTATATGTGTGTGTGTGATGTGTGTGTGGTATATGTATATTGTGTGATATGTGTGTTTGGTGTGTGTGGTATGTGTATGTGTGTGATATGTGTGTGTTTGTGTGGTGTATGTATATGTATATGTGTGTGAGTGTGTGGTGTGTGTGTGGTATGTGTATATGTATGTGATGTGTGTGGTATGTGTGTATGTGTGTGCAATGTGTGTGGTATGTGTATATGTGTGTGATGTGTGTGTGAGTGTGGTATGTGTGTATGTGTGTGATGTGTATATGTGTGTAATGTGTGTGTGAGTGTGGTGTGATATGTGTGCAATGTGTGTGGTATGTGAATGTATGTGTGTGAGTGTGTGATATGTGTGTATATGTGTGATATGTATGTGTGTGAGTGTGTGGTGTGCATATATGTGGTATGGGTGTGAGTGTGTGTTTGGTGTGTGTGTGGTGTTGTGTGTTGTATACGTACATGTGGTGTGTGTGCTGTGTTTATATGAGTGTATGTGGTATGGTTGGTTATGTGTTCAGTGTGTGTGGTATGTGTGTCATGTGGTATGTGTGTGGTGTATGTGTATATATGGTGTATGTGTGTGTGGTGTGTGGTATGTGTGATCTGTGTATGTTTGGTATGTGTGTGTGGTGTGTATGCGTGGTGTTGTGTGCAGAGTGTGGTGTGTGTATGTGGTGTATGTGAGGGGTGTGGTAGTGTGGTGTGTGTATAGTATATGTGTGCTGTGTGTATGCAGGTACATGTGGATACCAAATGTTAATGCCAGGTATCTCCCTCGGTTGTTGTTCATGTGATTTTTTTAACTAAAAAAATGACCTTTAAAAAAAATGTGGGGGTGGAGCTGGTACGATGTCTCAGAGGGTAAAGATGTTGGCTGCAAATGCCTGACAATCTCACCTGAGCCCCAGAACCCACATAAAGGTGAAAAAGGAGAACAGACTCCATGAAAGTTGTCCTTTGACCTCCGCACATGCACCCCCATAATAATCAAAATTGAAACAAACAAACAAAAAAAAATCCTTGAGTTTTCCTAGTTGGCGTTCAGTGTTTGTAGTGTGCTAGGTCTGCAGATCAGCAAGTTTTGCAGAACAAAATGGAAAACAAGCAGTGATTGGGTCAGGGCACGTGGAAACCAGAATTCTCAGTTGCCCTGTTTTTGAACCAAGGCAGGAAATTCAGTGTCCCTTGGGGGATCTGACCTATATTTTTTTGGCAAATATTTCTAGCACAACTTGGAACGTACCAAGAGGCTGTTTTTATGACATTGTGTTGATACGCATGGGTACACTCACATGGGCTGAAGGAGATGGATGTAATAATGGTCCCAGCTTCATTCTAGTGATGACCCAAACAGGTGGATCTGGAGTTGAAAGCCAGCTCTGTCTGGTTTCAAATCCAAGTTATTGCCGTGATTCCAGGGATCTCTGAGTCATAGGGTTTCAGTAGTTTTCTGTTCTACTGCCTTTGTTGGGAAGCAGATTGGGAAAGGTCTAATAATCTCATAATCCCGCAGCCAGTGGGAAATTCCTCCAGCCCTGGCTTCACTGCCTCATTCCCACATGCAAGGAAAGAGAGAATGCAATTGGCCTGCGTCTGCCAGCTGAACTGTGTTTATACAGCTGCATAAGTGCACACCATGGGAGTCACTAGGAGGGGAGGGCATGGTGCCTTCTTTTGTAGTGCTCAATCTACCTAGGGAAACCCATACTACAATAGCCAGGAGAGAGGAGATGGCCAGTGGGCTTCCTGAGTCAGCTCTGCTCTTTCACGCTGAGGTATAGCTGTGCTATTAATGCTTATCTTTAAACCTCCAATAATGGTGTTGTTACATACTCTATTGTGCTGGTTTGGGCTTTTCGTTTGTTTGTTCGTTTTCTGATCCTAAGTCAGAATGGCCTCTGGACCAGAGCCGATTACATTTGTCTTTGTGTCCCGTGTGCCCAGCACCATGTCTACCACAAAGCATAATACATGAAGCTATGTGTGCTGAAGGTGATGATTCACCTTACAGGTGTGAGTTCAAGAGATCCCTCTCCGCCCCAACGCCCAGTTGATGGTATCACCTAGATAAAAATCACTGCCACAACTGTAAGCCTCTCTCCAAAGACAAGCCCACTCGAAGTTCACTGTCGTCTAAGAAGGTCAGAAGAAAGGGGACCTTCAGTGGGTGGTGAAGAACGCAGACCCATCCACTCTCTTTGTAACAGCCTACCTCAGAAGGAAGTGGAGTCCAAACAGGATGGGTTGTCCAGGATACAGGAACTAAGCTGTGGTGCTTCGTTGTGCTTAAATAATCAAACTGTTCCTCAGAAAATAAAGCCACCGTGACGCACCACTGACACCTACCTACCCTGTCTGTGGGCATGTCCGTCATGCATCCACAGACCATGGGCATTGGCTTCACTTCATACTCTCTAGGTCTGGGGCCTGCAGAGCCTAGAGGATGGCTCAGTCTACTTCCTACACTTAGACTGTTTCTCTTGAGCGCCGCTGATTTTAGGGAAAGTGCTGGTGGGCTTTTAAAATAGCTTCTTGTGGCTTTTTCAAAGAACGGGTTGCCTTCCAGCCAAAACTGTGGAGAATGGTGGTTCTCTGTCAACAGCGAGTCTTTGTTATGGAATTGAAAGGGCAGGCCTCTCCTCCTGCGTGTGCTGCAGAGGTTCCCCCAATGCAATTGACCCTGTTTTAATTAAGTCTTCCTTTTATGTTGGACTTGGTGCCAAGAAGTCTAAACAAATGTTGTGGATTTCAATGGGTTTTGTTGTTCTGGGTTGTCCATTTATTTCCAGTTCTATTTGAAGATCTGTCGAAGGGTCATTCCCTAACAGACCCTCAAGATAAGGGTTAAGAAACTTTTTCTCAAAAAAACAATAACATTCTCAAGAGTGAACATTATCTTTGTTTTGCTTTCTCTCCGGTGCCATTGAATTCTCAAAGTCAAGAAAAATTTTCTGCCTCCTGATGGAGACTGGAGACGGTGATGTCATTCACAGGCCTCTATTGGATGGGGGAGGCTGCCCCTGTGTAGTGGGAGGGCCGCTTGTTGGTCCTTGGCTGCTCAATCACACAGCCCCGAAATAATCACACAGAACCATATTACTTAAATCACTTCTTAGCCCATTAGCTCTCGCTTCTTATTGGCTAACTCTTACATATTAATTTAACCCATCTCCATTAATCTGTGTATTGCCACATGACAGTGGCTTACCAGCAAAGTTTCGGCATGTCTGACTTTGGCGGCTCTCTGACCCTGCCTCCTTTTTTCCCAGCATTCACTTTATTCCCCCCCCCCCATAGCTCTGTCCTTTTGCCCTATCCCAGGCCAAGACAGTTTCTTTATTCTTTAACCAATAAAAGTAACACATAGAGACAGAAGGACCTCCCACACCACCCCTGAATTTAGGAAAACTCTAACAGACACTGAACTTGATGTAGCTCAGTAGTCAACTGTTCTCTATGAAGCCCTGAGTTTGTCCTCCGGCATCACATGAACTGGGCCTTGGGGTATACGTCTATAATCCCAACACACAGAGGGTAGTGTGATAGGAGGTCAGGAGCCAAGGTCATCCACAGCTGCCTAACAAGTTTGAGGCTAGCCTGGGTTACACAAAACCACTTTAGTCCTGCCCACACCACTCCAGGACATTTCGTCAAGACTTCCAGCCAACTTGGCCTCTAACACCAACCATTGCTCCTGACCTTAATCAAGGAAGCCTCTCCTCTATTTTGTGAACTTCAATGAAGGCAGAGACCTAGGACTTTACCAGATGCTGAGCCTAAGTGCTAATTGGCTGTTCAGCCCTAAACGAGGTACTTAAATCACCCCTCCGGGGCTCCGAGAACACTGTGCTCCTAGAGCCAGAGGATGGGGGAAAGAGGTGTGATGTGCCATCGTATGGGCAACACAGAGCCACTGCCACCATGAACTCTAGACAGCTGCCATGGTTGCACAAGAACAGCCAGACACGGAGAGAGAAGAGAGACTGCTTGCCCTGCCTATTGAGGCTGAACTATTTCCTATTGGTAGTCAGGAAAAGGGGAGTGACTGCCTTCAATGGTGAGCCCGCTGGTGACCCCCGTCAGGCTCCCGTGGAGAGTCACCTGATGATCATACAGGTGGAGTAATCTGAGAAAGATTGGAGAGGTGCATCTTGACAAAAGCTGGGTGACAGTAGGAGAGGGTAGAGGCGGGGTGTAACCAGACTGCGTTACAAACTTGTATGAAATGACCGAAGAACTCACGTAATAAAAAATAAAAATAAGAATGAGAAAGGTTAGTTTAGAATTGGGAAACATATAGAGAAGGAATTGTGCTGACCAGCTCCTCAGGGCTACCACACAAGAATTGGAGAGCTGGCTTCTTCAACTCCTAATGCTGCTGGAAAAAGTTAGCACGAGCTGGGTGGTTTGGAACAAGAGGAATGAATTTGTCATTCTGAAACAGTTCTGAAGGCAGGGTCACGTATTTTCTGACTACTGAAGGAAACCATCCCCCTCTGCCCTCCCAGGCCGCTATTGTTTATTGGTAAACCTTTGCCATCCTTGTCTCATAGACGTGGCAGTCTGGTCTCCTCAGCCTCCATCTGTCACCATCAATCTTCTTTATATGGCACCGTCTTCCCTTCTTCTGAGGCCAGCACTCTTCTAAAAAGAAGTCCCACCCTAATGACATCATCTTAACTGACTGTTCCATGAAGACATTATCTCTAAATAAGGCCACGGATGTGTGGGGTTAAGATTTTAACATCTAAGTAGGGGGTCACACAATCCACGTTGCTTGGTGGAGGCCTTCACGTAAACATCCTGAGATGGTACACACTCAGTTTGTAAATGTGAAATTCCAGGCCCGGATTTATGTCATTTCGGTACCATATCGTGCACACTCATCATGCACTCATTGTGCACAGGCCCAGATTAATGTCATTCCAGTACTACATTGTGCACACTCATCATGCACTCATTGTGCACAGGCCCAGATTAATGTCATTTCGGTACTACATTGTGTACATTCATCATGCACTCATTGTGCACAGGCCCGGATTAATGTCATTTCAGTACCATATCGTACATACTCATCATGCACTCTCCTTGTCCCCATTGCATGTGCTGCCTAGAGAGTACCTGTTGTGTGCATGGCACTATGCCAGGCCACAATTCTATAGTTATGAATAAGACAGATGCAGCCCAACCCTCCCTAAATAGCAAATGGTCTCATCAAATAAGATGTAATTTTAAATATATAATTTCCTAGCCATCATATACTCCATAGCTTATTTTCAGTAATGGAATCTTCTTTCATGGCTGTCATCGTCAGAGTTCTAGCTGAGGGAAAAAAACTGAGAACCCCCTCAAAAGGGTCGGCCTCTCTCTTCTGCTTTCACCAGAGTGTCCATGTTTTGTGTGTGAGACATCCCTGGGAGAAGGTTGCTGATCAGAGTGGACCATGGTCATGTCATGCTTTCCAACAAACAATTCTAAAATCTCAATGGGACTGAAGAGATGGCTCTATAGTTAAGATCACTTGCTACTCAGTCTTGAGGACCCATGGTCAAATCCCAACATCCACATCATATGGTACATAAATGCATGTAAGTCCAGCTCTAAGGGACTTTATGCCCTATTCTGGACTCTGTGGGCACGTACGTGTACACATGCAATCACACAGACACATGCACACACATATAAAACAAACAAATCTTTAAAATAGGCTTTATTCTGTAGCTGGAGGGTGCTCATTCATTTCCTGGTCACCCAGATGAGAAATAACACACAGAAACTGTATTAATTAAAACACTGCTTGGCCAATAATTCTAGTGTATTCCTAGCTAGCTCTTACATCTTAAATTAACCCATTTCTATTAATCTGTGTATCACCATGTGGTTGTGGCCTACCAGTAAGGTTCCTTCCAGTGTCCAGCATCTGTCTCCTGTGGTGGCTACATGGCATCTCTGACTCCGCCTACTCTCTCCTCCTCTATCTGCTTGTAATTCCTGCCTTGCCCTATTTTGCACTGCAATAGGCCCATAGCAGATTCTTTATTAAGCAATGGTCTTCATAGCATACAGAGGGGAATCCCACATCATCATTCTGTACTTCATCTTATGCTTGTGTAGACACACACACACACACACACTCCAATAACAACCTAAGGCTGTGCTCTGTCTCCCTCACTCCAGGTCCCAGGTTCAGGAAGTAGCTTTATCTAGAATTATATGGGTTGCTGTGGCAAAGAGAGATAACGAGGGTAAATCACACACTGGCCCTTAGGCAGGTTGTGTTATATCCGCTTCTCTTTTATTGATCAACCACAGTCACCACAAGGCTGTTCTTCCTATCTGCAAATCCTTGTGCATGGAAGAGATAGCAGAGACTGCATTGGGGGAACAGGAACAATTACTTCCACACGTGGGTAGAAATAAGACTTTTGGCTTTGTGACAAGATGAGTGTCCACTAACAAGAATGCCTTTCAGATCCCACTGATGAAGTAGGTGGAGGAGCAGCTTGGGTGCTCAGTGCACATTCGTTGAACATGCGTTCATTCCTTCCTCTCTCTGCACCCTTACTCCAAAGCTCCATGTGAGAAGAGCCCTGTTCCGCCTCACCCTAGCTGATGCAGTAGATCCTAGGGATCACACATCAGCTAGAAGGGTCTGAGTTCTGTTTCTAGGAACCTCAGCGTAACCACTAATAACCACAAAACAGAGTCTATATTAGGCCGTCTAGAGATTTCATCTGCCAAAGGAATGAATTCAGAACTCTTGACTTGTCAGACAAGGGCAAAAAGCAGCCACATTCTTCACCAAAACATCATAAGACTGGTTTCTAATATTACTCTCCTCTGAAACCTCCTGAACCAGGCCCCCACAGCTCCAATCACACTCGGCACCACTGTCGGCAATGTTCTTACTAAGATGCCCACTAGGCAGCATTTAAAGCGTTCAACTGCTTTCCCAACCCAAAGCACCAAAGTCCTTATTCCTCCAAACAAACACATGGCCAGGCCTATCACAGCAATAACCCCGTCTCCAGTATCAACTTTTGTCTTAGTTGGGTTCCTATTGCTGTGAGGAGACACCATGGCCACAGCCACCTTTATAAAGGAAAATCATTTAATTGGGATGGCTTATATTTTCAAAGATTTAGTCCATTATCAGCACAGTGGCATGCAGGCAGACATGGTGGTGGAAAAGGAACTGAGAGTCCTACATCTTGACCTGTAGGCAACAGGAAGGGGTCTTCTCACTGGTTGTGAATGGAGCTTGACTACACTCAACAGTGACACACCTACTCCAACAAAGCCACACCTCCTAATAGTGCCACTCCCTTTGGGGACCATTTTCTTTCAAACCACCACATGCCCCCACCGGGCAATGACCCCTACATGAGAGATTTCCTGCCCTCCGTACTTTATTTCTAACAACCTTCCTCTGACATCAGAAAAGGCCCTGCAACTGCCAATCATGGCTTGGGACAGATGGGCTGTCATTTTAGTTAAAAGGCACGTTCATAATCAGATTCTAGCCTTTGCCAGGCATTTGGTATGAGTCTTATGCCCCCAGAATGTTGTGCCAGCGTCTGAGGCCAGACAAGCTGACCCATGAGCCTACATGGCAAGCAACAGGAAGAGCTACTATTTGATGAGTTATACCAGACACTGTATACCAGTGCATAGGAGACACTGTTACACACTATTTAAAGATGGTCTGTCTTATTTAACCATTATAGCCAAGATAGACAGCAGGTGGGGGCCACTCCTTCCATTTTGCATGTGAAGACCAGATGACCTAGGAACAGAAAAGTAACGTGTGCACAAGTGTGCCCAGGTGCTGTGGCTGCAAAGCAGGCACATTAATCCCTCGTCTGTGCTACCCTCCCTCCAGAAGCCCTCTCTTATGCCTATTAAGCCACAGGCAGCCTCCTTAGGCAGTGCCATGTTTTAAATCCTCCAACCAGCTGCAGTGACTTCTATGTTATTGCATTTTCCAGATGGAGCCGAGCAGGACTGAAAAGGGAGCTTCCCGAGGTACCGAGATACTCTCTCTGAGGTCACTGAGGAGGAATGCATTCCTAGGCTAATAACATCTTATGGAAATGGGAGGAACCATCCCATCACCCATTACCGTTGGAAACGTTTATTTCCCCTAAGTGCGAAGTCGCTAGAACTGAAAATAGTTTACCAAGAACATTTTACAGGAGATTCTTTC
Source organism: Chionomys nivalis (assembly GCF_950005125.1). NCBI lineage: Eukaryota > Metazoa > Chordata > Mammalia > Rodentia > Cricetidae > Chionomys > Chionomys nivalis. The sequence goes on from NC_080108.1 coordinate 6,045,377, forward strand.
TGAGAACACAGGAAACTTGGAGGGCAAAGCTGCAGGCCCCGTTTGTTATACACATGAACAGAGAGGCAGCTTCAGGCCCCCCTGCATGAGCAGTCTCTCTAAGAGGCAGTCTTCAGGCTGTAGTCCGCAGAGAAAGCAAGCTTCGGGAACTTTCCTGCACCCCCCTCAGCACTCACTCAGACCCCAGGATGCTTTGCGCTTCCTCTGAGTTTTCCTCGGGAAGGCTTTGCCCAGTCCCAGGATCCCACGCACGCTGGGGTCCTCAGCATGGCCATGCCCATGTCAACAAGACACATTCACTCAGGATTTCACTCTCTGCCTACAAACCCTCGGGAATCCTTCTGTTGATTAGCACACTCCCTTGCCAACAAGAATCACAGAAAGAAAAAAAGCCTCGAAACCCACAACCGGAGCAGTCCTTTGCTATAGTTTATATGAACATTTTAAAAACACTTAATACATTTCAGAAGGGGGAAATTTTATAGTCTGATCTCTGCAGCCCCAATAAATACACTTTAAGAGAAAGAGAATGAATGAGCCATCAACATTTCATCAGGTCAGAAGTTTAAATGTAAAACTTCTCCCTCTTATTATCAATAAAGAGGGCTGATTTTAACGCACCATATAATTTTACTAATCACACTTTGCCTGTGTTTGCAATTAGCTGCACACTGGCTCCGCTTAGCTCTACACCAGAGCAGGACTGGTCCCCATTCACATGCGTGCTCCTCCACCCTACCCCCACTAAGAATCCTACTGGGCTTCAGACCTTTCCAAAGTAGAACCGAGAAGCCAGAATGTGTCACAGTCATTGCTGTGGGTGAGATAAGTTCCCTAAGTGAGACATCAAAAAATCTGGGGCTGGCACCTGGTTATCCTAGTGCGAAGGCATCGCCCTCCTTGTTGGTGCAGGAGAGAAGCACTCGCCTACAGGGAGAGGCCTGCCTGCCCTTCATAGCTCTCAGCTGGAATAAGCCCTTTCGCAAAAGACAGATTAGCAAGCGAAAAATGGAATTTAACAAGTATAGCCTAAGGAGTGGTTAGGACTTCAAGCTCAAATATGGTTTTCGATAAAACAAAAGAAAGGGGGGGAGGGTCCTAAATGAAAGAGATGACGTGATGTCCACAGGTGAGGTGAGCAAGGGTTATCAGGAATTTTCGTTGTGATCAGGTGGGCAGGGTACAGCACAGAAAAAATATTCTTCATCTGATACAGGCTTCCGATGTTATCTGACAGCATTCTTAGCTTTCAGTGGGATAAGAGATCTGTTAATACACCCCAAAGTATTTGCCTAAAAAAATATCAGAGGATGTTAGGTCAGACACAGAGAACTAAAGATAGTGGAAGATAATCTGGCCACATTCCAACCCTCCATAATCACAGTTTTAATCAGCTTGTAGAACACAGGTGTGGCTTTTCATTTTCCTGAAAACCTCAGCTCACAGTGAAACAGCTCAAAACAGTGTCTAAGTGGAAGAGGCGTGTCCTGGGGGTGGCCTAGTCTGGTGTTCTTCACCTGGAAGCTATCATGAGTAAGTTAACTTAGATGCTTACACTGCCCGCTTCAAAAATAGAACCTGATCACCCAACTCTTCCGTGTATTTCTTTCCACTGGTGCACTCACCGTCCTCTGTGCACTGACTAGCCCTGTCCAGCACCACCCACAGGCTCCCTTCAGGGCACACACACAACTCGCCTTAGTGCCAACCATCCAGCGATTTTCCCGTCACTTGACCATCATCACCTGTTGGCTTACAGCTCCGTGTGTCCAGAGCTGATGTGCTCAGCACGGGTCACAAACTAAGCCCGAGGTGAAGGGGCTGAACGACAAGGAAAACAGACAGTTTGTCCCTGTGAGGCTTACAGTCTCATGAGGGCACGCTAGCCAAGGAGCCACACAGTAAACACGGCTGTGCCTGCAAGGCTAAGAGACAGTGAACTCATACCAAGAACCTTCTACCTGGACTTGGAAATTTCCAGAATGATGAGAATGAGTTAACTGCGGGAAAAGTGAAGAAGCATAGTGGCCTGGACATGGCGACATGGGGTCTGGAAAGGAAGCCAGTGTGACTGAGACTTGAGAATGAAAGGCATGAGTCAGCTTTATCTTGTCTTTCAGTCACAGTTGGTGAGAGGCTCAATCTTAAATTTGGTCATAGACATGTTAAATTTGAGTGCCTTTGACATACGTCAGACAGGCAGTTAATAGAGGTCTAGAACAATTCCTTCCAAGTTTGTGATGACTTTAGTCCCCTCTGGGGATACTTGCTAACGACTGGAGATGTTATTATTGTTGCTGCTGTTGCTGTTGTTGCTATTTCTATGTTGTTGTTGTTTTGTTGTTGTTGTTGCTGCTGTTGTTGTTACAGCAGAGGGTAGAGGTGTTTATGGTATATAGAAGGTAGTGGCAAAACATGATACCAAAAACCCTGCAGGGCTCAGGACAACCCCACCCACACAAAGAATTCTCTAACCCAAAATGTCAATAGCACCTAAAATGAGATATTCCAATGGAGATATCTGAAGGTCTGTGTCCAAATGCTTTTGGTGCTGATGAGATCACATAGAAGACTGAAAGTGGAAGACGGAGGGGAAATATTTGAGGAATGTTAGCACAAATATGGTTGGGTGGCCAGTTTAAAAGAATAAACAAGGATAGTCAGAAAAACAGGAAAACTCAAAAAAAAAAAAAAAAAGGAGACTCAGGAAAGCCAATATTTGGGGACAGGGAATTCGTGAAAGTATCAGATTCTATCAAAGAGACAGAGGACGGACTGGGGAAACAGCTTGCCGCTTTGGCAGAAGGCTAGAGTTCAGTTCTCAGCACCATCAACAGACAGCTCACAACTGCCCATAACTCCAGCTCCAGAGAACCCAGCACCCTCTTCTGGCTTCCAGGCATACTGCACACACACGGAGCACATACACACATGCAGACAAAATACTTACACACATAAAATAAAAACAAATAATTCTTTTAAAAAAAATAAACCAGAGGAGATAAAAGCTGGAAAGTATGCATTGCTTTCAAAATGGTGAAGCTATTGAAAGTTTAGTAATACAAAGCTAATAAAAAACACTACTGTGGGTGGGGAATTAGGGGGAAGAACGGCATGCAGGCAGCTTCTGAAGACAAGCTGGGTTTTCATTGTGGTTTGGTTGTTTGTTTTTAGTTTAGTGATAGAAGAGAGAAGAAAGAATAGTTCTGAAAACGGATGGCATTCAGGACTCTTTGTGGGGGTTGCAGACATAGCTCAGTGGGAAGCAGCACTTCCCATGAACACGTGAGGGCTCAAGTATGATACCCAACATCTACATTTAAAATAAGCTGAGGGCAGCAATGCACAGCTGCCATCCTAGCACTAGGGAGGAACAGGCAAGGCTAGCTCAGGGGCTTGCTGGTCACCCAGCTCAGCCAAAGGCTGTCTCAAAATAATAAGGTAGAAAATTCATGATTTCAACCTTTGACTTTCACATGCATGGGTGACAGGCATGTGTGTGAGGACATCACTTGCGCACATGTGCGCACACACACACACACACATTTTATCTTGAAAACCGAAATAAAAATTAGATAAAGCAAGGCATTATAATGGATATTTCTGGTATCCTGTCTTCTATAGATGCTGGATTATGTTTTGTTTCTTTTAAAAGTAGTCTTTTGTTCTAAGAGAGTTAACTAAACTGAATTCAAATTCCAAGCTCCGTCTGCCCAAATCAGCAAGAACTGAAGTCTCTGCTCAGTTCTTTGGGTTTCTTGCTGCAACCAATTGTATCAGAGCCCCTGCTACTCACAGCCAGCCAATGATAGGGCTTTTTATACCCAGGCTTGAGAGTCCCTGAAGTTTCTTCCCTTCCAATTTCACCCTGCACTGCCCAGCTGCTCTTCCTAATCCCAGCCCTGTTCTCGGGCACTCAATGTGTAAGTCGGCCTTGTGCTGTTCTGAGTTGTTTGAAGATGGGCTTGTGCCCAGGCAAAAAGCCGCAAAGAATAGCCCCTGCTTTCAAAGGCAGGTGTTCTTGCCGCTTCTAGCAACATTTGGCCAAGCTCCCTTGCTGTAAACCAAAAACACATATTTCATAGCGTAGCGGTAATATAAATTGTTTATATATGAGTGACTTTATAATAATTGTCTTCAGAAGGGTTATCCTATGTCACTCCCAGAAGCCAGGAACCTTGTTACACTTCTAAAATGATGAAGACTTGAGTGTGTAAATTTTACAGGTTATCTACTAATGTGAGAAAGAATGAGGAGGGAACCCGCAAATGTACACATTCTCTCATCTCTAGCCCTAAAACAGAAGATTCATATCCATGCCTTTGAAGTCTGTATTAAACATTCTAAGTCAAGTAGCAAGCTATGAAGCATAGCATGCTCTATTATCTTACATTTGCAACTGTGCCCTCCGCTGGACTGGAAGACTAAGTCTGAATTTGGTATTGTTAGACTTCCATGCCGACAGAGAAAAGTAGTTCATCAAGCACCCCTCCCCCGCTTCCCTTCCCAGCCACATCTCAGAGGCCTGGTGCATACATATCTGAACATCTCAACCCACATGTCCAGATTCTGGTCCTGGCCATGTCTTCTATGCTCTGGAGCAAGTACCTGGAGAGCAGACCCATTGCAGCTAAGGTAGTTGTGGGGCTAGTGAGTCAGGGGATTCTGGTACCGGATGTAGAGAGAAAAGAAGAGGCATTCTCTAGAGAGGATGGCTGCAGGCGGGCATGCCCTTGACCCCGCACACTCCTGATTCTATGGAGAGAAGCGGTTAGGAAAGACACCAGGACTCTCCAGAGCATTGAGACAAAATCCATCTTCCGTGGGACTGGGGACAGAAGTGGACAATGCAGTTGATGCCGGTGCTCAGGGGCTTTGCTTTGTTTCCACACTGACTGCCTGGCTTCTCTTTGTGTGCATGTTTCTGTTCCTAGCGGGCTGTTCATCACCATTCATGACAAGGGCCACCTGGCGACCATGCTGAGCTCCTGGCCAGAGGACAATATCAAGGTATGATCCTGCTTTTATTGCTATTGCCCTGCGTGTTGGAGGAATCATTGCCATCTGTATTGGTGTTATCTCTACCTATGAAATGAGCCGTTATGACACCGGAGGCAGGAACTTCCCGCCCTTCCCAGGCCCTGAGCACACACCGCTAGAGCCACCACAAATGCATCACGGAAGAGATTTGCCTTAACTGCACAGCTAGGCAAAATTGCTCTCAGTTCATATTCGTCCAAAGAAATGCTTGCCATGTGTTGAACTCCTGCCGAATGCACTGTGGATGTAGACAGTTTCCTTGTGACTGTAGACAGAAACCAAGCATGGCCCTCTTCTGTAGTAAAGGATACCTAACTCCTGATGAAAGCAGGACAGTAACACAGCAGACCGGCCAGGTGGACCGTGATCGGAGCCAAGCGAACCGCACAGAGGGAGCTCCAGATGATCATAGAGATAGAAGGACTTTCATCTCCGAGAGCTCAGAGGTGACGTCACGGGGAAATGACTTCGGAACAGGGTCTTAGGTTGAGGGTTATGCAGACATCAGCAAGGACCTGCTGCATGGAAAGTTTACAGCAAGCAGGCTTGGGTAGGTGTGCAGAGAGGAGGTGCACAGAGTGACAAAGCCAAGCTGCCACCGCTTCCCAAATATCCAGTCTCTTCCAAACATGAAGGGGGAAAAGGATGAGCTGACAATATGGCTGCAAACTGTGCGCTGCTGCGCATGGAGGGGCGCATCTGAGGTAATTATCTTCTCTGGAAGCAACATAAGTGAGACTAATGGCTTCTTAGAGAATGTCCAGCCCAGGAGTCAAAGTACTAGAGGTAAACACAGTGTAACCCTGGGGCCAGCTCTTTGCTTTACCCTGGCTCCCCTGGCAGGCTATGGATCTCTGCGGGGTCCCTCTCTCTTCACCCCTGCTGGTTCCCTGAGCCCATTCCTCACCAGAAGGTACCAAATAGAGCCTCTGTTGGTTTTCCACCCAAACCAAGGTCTCTCTCGGCAGTGTGAGAATTTCGAACAAGAACAGAAAAGGGTTAGGACCTCAGCTCTCTGCAGCCAGGTCTGAGCTACAGCCAAAGTTCAGTACTGGCCACGGGAAATAATTTGTCCTCACGTCTCCCTCTGGGTGTAACTTTGCCCTATGCTTATCCGCCTGGACTCCAGTTCTGTGTAAGGCCTTGGCCTTGAAAGCCCTGGCCTCCGTCCCAGGAAAGCATGTTCCCAGGGTGTGTCCAGGATGATACTCTAGTAAAATATTGAGGACATTAAGGGGAGCCAGCCCACTTAGTGGAGAGTTAACTTAGGCGAACCTGGGCAGGCACAATGCTGAGGTCCTGCACACCGATCTTTTCCCCATGCCTGGACACCTCAACTACAGAGAAGCCTCGTGCATCAACACGCCCTCAGCGGGTGCCCGCCCAGGCAAATAACCTCAGTCAACAGACGCACTGAGCATCTTCCGTGTGCCAGGCACTGTGCCAGCCATAGAGATAATGCATACAGTCCGTTCAGGCAAATTGTGAGCAACTGGAACATCTAAAGGAAATTCCTCTTCTTCAACTGGCAGTGAAAAGGTACCTCTTCCTCTAGGCTGGCACAGGGATCGAACCTCATTGTTTCCTTGGCTGGGCACAATATTCATGATTAGTATTAGGTCCTTCTACAAAAGTTTCAAACTGACCAGCACTTGGGAGGCAGAGGCAGGCAGATCTCAGTGGGATTGAGGCCACCCTGGTCTACAGAGTGAGTTCCAGGACAGCCAGGACTGTTACACAGAGAAACCCTGTCTCTGGAAAAAAAAAAAAAATCCAAAATGAAAATGAAAGACACCTTGTCTCCAAATTCTTCTTGTCATGGTTAAAAACCCAGGATATAAATTCAAAATAGAACCATAGGAGCTAAGTGACTATTGTCTTCAATAAACGTATCTTAAGACCCTTCTAAATATTGAATACTAACTCCCAGAGGAGCAGTAACAGTGACCAGAGGAACAGAAATGGGGACTTTACACACTCTAGAGGAGGAGAGCCTAAAGTAGGCTGCAGGTAGACATCCAGACCTCTTAAGAAGGGTGTAAGACGCGCGAGCTGATCTAGTCTGGTGAGGGCCGTGTAACCCAGTTCCATTTGACCACCCTTCAGTAAGCGTCTCCTCTAAGGAAGCTCCCAGAAGCTCTGTGATAAAGATGGGCAGGACCAAATTTAAAGAACTCACATTCTGGTTAGATGAGCTTACCTGGAAACAAGGGCAGAATACCATGCCTCTGCTGCCAGGAAGAGGAACTTGCAGGGCGAGGTGTACACAGGCTACCAGCTGTCCAGCCTCCCTCCCCTGGAGGCTCCAAAGGGGACAGGTAAAGGCCTCAGACAATCCCCACCCTTTATTTCCGTCTCACTTTTGAGAGGTTCCAGTGACCATCTACAGAAAACAGCAGACACACAGGGCTTCTGATCATGAGTATACCCCTTGCCTACTGTACGTGCGGATAGGCTTTCCCAGCTTCGCATTCCTGTTGTGGATTAGGCATGATAACACTGGTGGACACTGAAGCGCACCCAAATGAACATTGTCTTTACAGGAGGTATTGGAAGCCATTGTAGCATCTGTGGCTACGGAGGGTCAAAGGGCAGTCAGGAAAAGAGGTTTCTTCTGGGAATCAGAGGCCACAGATGTGTCGTCATATGCCTTGTACCCAGAAGTACTTCGTTTGGCCCTCAGCGCCTGTTAAAATTTTTTAATTTGTAGGCAGTATTTTTAAAGCATAGTTTGTTTAAAACAATAAATATAAAAGCACTTGGATTTTTTGGCTTCTCTGGAAAAATTAAGTACTCTGAATATAGAGCCTGAATCATAGTGTGCAAACAAACTATCAGTATATAGAGCCTGAATCATGGTGTACAAACAAACTATCAGTATATAGAGCCTGAATCATGGTGTGTAAACAAACTATCAGTATATAGAGCCTGAATCATGGTGTACAAACAAACAACAGTATACAGAGCCTGAATCATGGTGTGCAAACAAACAACAGTATATAGAGCCTGAATCATGGTGTGTAAACAAACCAACAGTATATAGAGCCTGAATCATGGTGTACAAACAAACTAACAGTATATAGAGCCTGAATCATGGTGTGTAAACAAACCAACAGTATATAGAGCCTGAATCATGGTGTACAAACAAACTATCAGTATATAGAGCCTGAATCATGGTGTGTAAACAAACTATCAGTATATAGAGCCTGAATCATGGTGTACAAACAAACAACAGTATACAGAGCCTGAATCATGGTGTGCAAACAAACAACAGTATATAGAGCCTGAATCATGGTGTGTAAACAAACCAACAGTATATAGAGCCTGAATCATGGTGTACAAACAAACCAACAGTATATAGAGCCTGAATCATGGTGTGTAAACAAACCAACAGTATATAGAGCCTGAATCATGGCGTGCAAACAAACCAACAGGAGCTGACTGGACTTTTTGCCTAACCCACCCCAGTGTTCCACCCTGCCCCACTCACCAGCCTTGCTCTGAAGGCTTCCTCCCCCATCACCCAAGATGCCCCTTCAAAAGTTCAGAATGTTCTGACCTACAGACTTTCCTGTTCCCTAAAAAAGAGAGGGTGAAGATCCCACAGGGGCTCTCTGCTCCTCACCCCTTCAGAGCTCACACAGGGCGTCATCACAGGCACTGAGGGTCTCAGCTCAGAAAGAATTCCTCCTGAAAACCCCAAGCTGGGCCCTGGAGGATGGGTAGGAGGAGGGGCATTGCTGAGAGGAGGACGCAAGGGTCAAGTGGGTATTGCTGAGAGAAGCATGCACGGTACTCACAAGGTCACCCACCGGTGAATGCTGGTGTCTGAACTACATCTGTGTCTGAACTCTGCCACCCCACGCCACCCCCAATAGGTGATTCAGAGAGGCAGTTTCTCAAGGCCTAGGAAGTCTTTAAAACCTAGTGTTGCTGGCTGCTTGGCTAGAGAGGAGGGTTCATTTCAGAAGACCTTCTGAATTGGTTTGGAAGATGAAAAATTAACTTTCTGTGGTTTCCCAGCTAAAAAGTCAGGAACCTGAAATCCAGGAGAAGATAACTATGAGTAACCTGACTCAAGGCCAGGACTCTCAAAGCTTTGAGGCCTTTCTTCTCCAAGGAGAAAAATGTTGCCCTGTGTAAATCATACAGAGGAGTGAGCACCAAATCCTGTCTCCTTCCTGGAGTGCCCATTGCCTCCAGCAGGAGAAAGGTTCAACTGAGAACTTCTCTCCCTGTCAGCTCCCCAGACTCCTAAGCATCTCTCCCAACTGAATAACAACACTCCTGAGGAGAGAGAGAGCTCTGTGTGGTGGAGCCAAAATGGCAACTTCCACCATGAGACACCCACCACACAGGTGTTAAAGCATGGTTCAGACTGCCAGCGCCGTGTGCCTGCCTACCATGCACAGGCCAATAGTGTGGTGAACACCTTCGGCGTCGGTGTCGGAGATAGGGCTTGGTGAAACTCTGAGACCAAAATCAACTTGTCAGGAAGGGCTCTTGGTTCAACAACTGTACCCCAAAAGGAGGGGAGGACACGGAGGCAGGGTGTCTTGTGTACTCCTGGGGTGATCAGTCATTGGCTGTAGGCTGATCTTCAGAAAGAGGTACGGCTTCTGCGCAAGGTCAGGTAAAGAAATTTCTCCAGATAGGCTGGTGGCTAAGAAGAGCAGTAGGGAAGAAAGTCTTTCATTCCTGAATAAGGAACAACCTTGGGCAGACCTCTCCAGCCCCTTCATGTACAGAACGAAGCATCGAATTCTGTTGGTATCCACAGGGCTTCTTACTGTCTTTGTTCTAAAGACAAGGAATCTGAAAGACTAGGTTCTTTGTGAGGAGTGGAACCAAGATTTGAAACTAAGGAATGTGGGTTATTTGTGCTATGAAGTAGGGGGAAAGGAAGGAGGGGTGACGATACCAAAGGGTGAAGCAAAAGGAAGAAGAAAAAGTAGCTTGAGACCTCTTGCCGGCAGCCCATAATCACACTAATAAATCTGAAACGACCCACGAGCAAACCAGGACTCATGGTCTACCAATCGGCCTTTGGTTAGTTAAGCTAAGGGCCATATCCAACAAGTCAGATAAGGTCATAGGTCTGAGGAAGGCAGGCAAGAAGGAACACAGCATACTATCCTTCAAACCTCTCCATTTGTCTAAGGAACAGGGGTGTCGTGACTTTTCCAACAGCCAAATAAGGAAATTGGAGTTCTGTCATTCCAGAAATTGTTGCTGGCTTTTCAAACCCAACGACACTGCCCAGACTTTCCCTAAGCCCTTGGCAACCCCCTGAACTAGTTAAGTGGTTCCCAGCATTAATTGGATTGCTATCAGGAATAATGAGAGGCAATACCTTCTCTTCGAATTTAACGATACTGGCTTTGAATCCTGTCCAGCCGAGAAGCTCTTTCCGCACTGTTGGAGCGATAGTTTGCCTGGCTAATGGACTAGATGTCACATTGCTGGCCTCAGAGCCAACTGCTAAGGAATCAAAAATAACACAACCTGATATTGCCCCTAAAAAGCTTACAACTTTTATGAAATACGTGGAAACATGAATATTTATAATACAAGGAAAAGACTGTTGGCTGCTTTGCACAAGGAAAAATATTCTGGGAGTGCAAAGGAAGAGAGAGAAGCCCAGGAGGGAAGCTTCTTGCAGACAAGCTAGATGCAGTGATGTACAAACAGCTTCACTGTCACCCCAGGGGGCTCCCCTTGCCCTGATGCTCATTGGCTTATCCCTCCCACCCCATTCTGTCATTCATATAAAGTACACCTCCTTGCTTCTCAACATCTTTTACGCAAGTCTATCCTGAACCTTAACTTTCTTTCCTATTTGTACCAGGATTTTGCTTTCAGGCCACCAACCAGCTTCCAAATCATGACACAGAGACTTGTGATTAGTTTTGAATGCTTGGCCTTATCTTAGCTCTCATTTTAATGTTTCTCTTTATCTGTGTTTTGCCTTGGTTTTTTTTTTTTTTTCTTTTTTCCCTTCTGTGTATCTTTCACTGGTTCTCGTGTTTGACTGTAACTGCCTGGCTTCCAACTCTAGGAGTGTCTCTTTCTCCCTTGTTCTCTCCTCCTCCTCTCCTTCTCTAGCCTTTATTTCTCCTCCTATTTATTGTCTCCACCTGCTGGGTCCACCTATCCCTCTCCTGCCTAGCTACTGGCTGTTCGATTTTTTATTACACCAATCAGGTGCTTTAGACAGGCAAGGTGAAACAAATGTACTTCTTCACATAATTAAACACACATCCTTACATCATTAAACAAATGCACTGTAAACAAGTAAAACACACCTATACACAGTTGCAGTAATATTCCTTGGCATAAAAGAATGTAACACTTTTTTGCCTAGGTAAAGTAATATTCCACAATACCCATTAAAGGTCTTTGATTCTACCTGTACCCTCACAATTGCCTCTTGTCTGACGCCTGGTGTGTGTATCCTCTCATCTGCAGAACTTTTAAGAGTGAGTCACCCTACGGGAAGATCTCCATCTCTCTGCCCCCTGCATTATCCTGTTGCATTCAGGCCTCTGTCCCAAAGCTGTAACAGCTAATAAATATGTTCCCTGTCTCATTTGGCTTCACACATATTTAATTTTATAGGTAATCAAACTAAAGCTCCCTCCCCAGGATATGTCTTCCTAGCAAACAGGTGCTTTGTGTGTATTGATTAAGTGAATGACTATATGAGCATCCATCATAATCATATAATCATGTTGTCATCACTATGAGCTCTGTCAACATCTGATGAAGGTAAGATTGATACCAGTACTGTATCTAGTACACAGTTGGCCCTAGGTGATTCCTTGCCAACAAGTTATCCTCAGACAACCAAAGAATCTGCTTGATTCTGTGTTTTGTGATTCTAAGAAATGTTACAAGCTCTGTTCATTGCACATTGGCCTCAAAATGCTGCAGCTATAGCGGCGGCCTGAACTTTCTCATACCCCTCCCTTACCGTCTCAGGCCCAGGATTCAGGCTGAGGCTGTCCAGTTTCTCTGAGAGAGAGAAAAGGAGAGACTAGATGTGATTTCTCTCCACTGTTTCTGCGGCTCCCAACCCCATCTTCAGAATGCAGGGAACGCTGTCTTTCTGTTGCGTGGCCTCAGCCAGCTCTCTCGCCCCCTTGCCAGAAAGGACCAGCCACCTGCAGTTGATGGATCCCTCTGGCCTTGTCCCAGACAGGCTGCTTTCTTCCCAGCAAAGGCAGCGGGTGTCCAGCTGGCAGGCCTGGCTGCTAGGACTTTGAAAAGAGCACTTTGTCATGGGGGTGGTGCTCCTGACTGAGGGTGCCCTGCTGTGTTTTGCAGGCTGTGGTGGTGACCGATGGAGAGCGCATACTGGGCTTGGGAGACCTGGGCTGCTACGGCATGGGCATCCCTGTGGGCAAGCTGGCCCTGTACACCGCATGCGGAGGAGTCAATCCACAGCAGTGCCTTCCCGTCCTGCTCGATGTTGGCACCAACAATGAGGTAACAGTCTGTCCGAGCCAGGAGTGCTTGAGCTCGAGGGAAGATGAGGTGGGGGGCGCTTTTGTGGAATAATTATATCCACATGGGATGTTTCTTTCCCAGGATGCTCTCAACCCCATTCCCACATAGTTGTGAAGTAGGGGATTCTCCTCTCCCAACCCTCTTTGCTTCTGAGTCCTCTTGCTTCTGCATCTTCCTCCTCTAAGCCCACAATGCCCTGGACTTCCTTCTTCCATTGCTTCATGAGCCCACCAAGTTTGCAATCCTCCTTGGGGCTCCTCTCTGAGAGAGCAGCCAATGGCGAGACTAGTCTGTGTTCTGCATTTTCAAGGCGATTTGCGTCAGTGTTTGAACTAAAATTCAAAAAGAAGGCTCCAGGCTGAAATGTTGGGGACAAGCAGACGAGCATCCTGAAGATCAAGTGAGAGAAACTGAGCTAAGATGCAGGTCAATCCTTCTGTAGGATTCAGGGACTTTGTCAAGGAGCTTAACTCCCAGCCAAGAGTTTGTCTGCTCCTGGGACCACGCTGGCACATTGTCTCTGGCTGTAATTCTCGGCTCTATGACTGGCAGAAAAAAAAAAAAAGCAGCTTCCACAGATAGTGATGGCTCATGCCTTTAATCCAAATTCGAACCCAGCCTGGTGTATAGAGTGAGTTTCAAAACTAAACAAAATAAAACAAAAACACTATCTTTTTTTTCTTCATTTCCAAATTGTTTGCTTAATTCAAACTTTCAGTTATTTTCACAAATGAAGCAAATATATCTCTATCCAACTGTCACGTTTTGAAAATTATAATTTTATGGAATATATGAATTATAGTAAAAATGAGTCTCATTATGATATTTTCATAGATAATATACATAATATACGTCAAAGGAATTCCTTCTAACTAGCATTTACTTTTGAATTTAAGATCAGTGTGTGTTCTTTTAAAAATCAAAATTCAGAGATGGATTAAAAGTAAACTATTAGTCACATTATCGGTACATTTTTTATATATATAGCATTTTGGTGTTTTTAATATGTTCATGAAAAGTGTGTTTATATATACACCTCTTTAGACCTGATCACCTACAGAGCAGTCCTGCCATTCCTAAAATTTCCTCCTCTTACTGTGTCTCCTGACTGGCCTGTGAGACGGGGGCCCCGGTGGTGGCGCAAACCTCATAGCTGCTCAGTTAAGGACAGACCTCAAGTTTTGTTCCAAACCAAGTTCCCTTCTCCCAGCCAGACGTTTGAGTTTATACCAAGCAACCATATATATTTATACAATAAAACTATATGTATTTATACATTAAATAAAATTATATATTGCATATATGTATCACATATACATATTGCATATATGCAACAATATAATTTTAATGTTTTTCCTTCCAGTCTCTTTTCTCTCCAAACACTTACAAAAACCAAACTTGGAGTTGCATTGCCTTACCACTCTGAAGCCTGCTCTTTATAGTTTGCATACGTCAAGAGTTCCCTCTGGGGTTAACAACCATTACTCCACTCTGCCGCTGTACCCCAGTTCGCGCAGGAAAACCCACACAGCTGCACATTTAGGTGTTCCCGAAGTTCTTGCAGAGGTCAGCTGTGCTCCGGTCCCCACTCTGCAGATCAGTCATGTTCTCGTCTCTGATGTTTCTTTAGGACAAATTCCTAGAGGCAGAAATACTGGTGCACATTGGAGGTGGGTGTTCGTCTAGATTAATGGGATGGGTACGCGTACTTATTGGAGGGACAGTATGTGTTAGCTAGAGAAGAACCTCCGGTGCCTTTCCTCCTCCAGCACTGTGCTGTTTGAGGCAGAGTCTCACACTGGGATCTGGGATTTAATGGTCCACATGGCTTGGCTGGAGAGTGAGCTGTGGGGATCTTGCCAGTGTGCATCTCCTGCGCTGGGATTATGGGTGTGCACTGCCACGCCCAGCCTTTTTTCACGTGGGTGCTGGGGGCGGAACTTGGGTCCTCGTGCAAATCAAGCGCTTTAATCACCGAGCCATCTCCACAGCCCTATGGTGCGGATTCGTGATCCACATTTGCAATCCACAATGATTCAGTTCAAGGAAAACTGATTTCCTCGTCTTTAGACAGCATGGTCTGGAGTTTCTAAACAAGAATGAGATTTCTAATTCCTAGCAAGGAATACAGCTTCCTCAGGCTCCACCCTGAGATGGACTCTCCTCCCTGAACTGAGGGATCCAGAAGGAGACCTTCCTCGAGAGCCAGAAACCTCATGGGGTCAGGGGGTAGGCAGTAGAGGACAAGAGAAGTGGATTAAGAAGCAGGGGCCCTGGCCCCATGCCATGAACAGGCCAGGTGAGTCAGTTCACCTCTTTAGACCTGACCCCTACAGAGCAGTCCTGCCATCTCTAAAACCACTTCCCCTTGCTGTGTCTCCTGACTGGCCTACGAGATAGGGCTGGGTGATAACACAAGCCTTGCAGCTGCTCAGCACGGCCCTGATTCGTCACAAATCCATCAGAACAGATCTCCAAAAACAAGTGGCAGTCATACACCAGGACTTTACACCCAGTTTGAGCCTCATAGGAGCACGGAGTGAAAGCCTCTGTCACTGCCTTCTCTTCCCACTGCAGAAAACTGAGGTCCAGAAACTTTAATTGGCTCAAAGAGATTCTAATCAGAGCCAAGATCCTCTGCCATATCCCACTCCTGCTGGGATTCTGGTGTTTTTATAAGCCAACCTTATCTCTTGATCCATAAGATTACTATGGATCTTCAGAATATTATTCAAATTATTTTTTCTTTTTTGTTTGTTTATTTGTTGTTTTGGTTTCTCAAGACAGGGTTTCTCTGTGAGACCGTCCTGGCTATCCTGGAACTCACTTTATAAATCAGGCTGGCCTCACACTCACAGTGACCTGCCTCTGACTCCCTAGTGCTGGGGTTAAAGGCATGCGCCACCACCGTCCAGCTCAAATTCTTAAAAGAAATTGCATTTCTCCCATAGTTCCCTGTTTGTGCCCCTTTCAGTATTTATCCACGACACATGCACATTTGTTACTTAGCTGCAATCATAATACACCTGTATTTCGTTCTCATTTTTTTTAGTCAAGGTTATTTTGTGAACACTCTCTTTTTACTCCTTTAATCAAAGTTTACTGGGTGTTTAGTAGGTGTCGGGCACTCTGGTAGGCTTGAGGGAGATAAATGAACCAGGCCTGGGTGGAGCTGTCTAGCTGTCAGGGTTTCAACACTCCAAATAATGGATCATGTATTACATCATCACTCAGAGTGTCTGCTTCTCCCCTGAGTGCTGGATTCCAAGCATGAGAATTCAAAGTTGCCAAGTGAACCAGTGTTACAAAGACGGTGTTTAGCCCTCTTCAAATTGGTTTGCTATGTCATGTCCCATAGTGCAACTCTTTGTTCAAAATGCATCTGTTTCTAAGTCTTGCACAAGGACAACACCAGGTAAGATGCCAGTATGGACTGGGGAAGTGTCACGGGGCCCCCTGAAAGGTGAAGAGCTACAGGCAATTAAAGGCCTCTAGGAAAGTGAGAATCAGTTTTCTCTAGGGACAATCCCTCTGATAGGTTGTCCAATTCTAAGTGGTCAGTCCTAAGTGCATATGCATATGAGCACAACACTGAATGAACACTGGGGAAAACACACACATGCATATATATAATGTACACACACACACACAAAATTAAAGAAGAGCTCATAAAGTTGAGCGTTCAGAGGAAGTTGCAGACTGGGAGGTGTTGGAGGTGGGAGATTATGGGGTTGAAATGATGTCAATACAATACTGATGTCTAAAATTCTAAAAATAAATAAATAAAATAAAATAATAAATGTTTTTAATGCATCTCTTTGCAAGGAATTTTCCCCAAGACTCTTGGGGTGTGTCTTTCACTGAGAGCAATTCTGGACTGTAGGGGAGGAAAGCTGGGCCTTATCGCTTCCACTGCCTACAGTAGTACAGGGAGGACACTGTAGTGGGATGTTTTTGTGTCCAAATAGCAAAGCCATCACTGTGTGTGTCTCTGTAAAACAAAACAGAAACCTCCTGAGGTGACAGCAATTGAATGAGTGTCAGAACACCCTTCTAAGCTTCCTTTTGAAAGGAAACATCTGCTTTCTACATTCCTGAAACTGAGTCACTTTTACCTGCCAACACCAAGGACATTTGGAAAAATAAACGCATGGAGCGGGGATTCCGTAGAGAGGGTTATCCCAGGGTTCGGTCCCAAGGGCTTCGGGGTGAGGAGTCGTGGCTGCGTGTGGAGGAAACCAAGTACAAGATGGCCATATTGTCCAAGGTAGAAAGAACCAGAGGCAGCATCTCATACCAACCCCTTCACTCCACGTAAGAAAAGAGATCCAGAGCATAAATGTCTTCTCTAAAGATTCGTTCCCAAATCCTGCACACATGGTCCTCTACAGTGAGGTTCTTTGGAACAGCCCGCAGTGCTCAGGCTGCCCTCCTGAGCCCCGAGAGTCTAATATTTCCTGAACTCATGAACCTGTGTTCACCTCCTGGGGCGATGCCATGTGGCCCTCTGGAACCCACTATGTGGATGATGAGGATGCTGGCATCTGTGGACAGAAGCTCTCTGTGTGACTGATGATGATGCTGGCATCTGTGGGCAGACTCGGGGAAACTGGCTGCAGACCCAGACTTCGAAGACTTGGTGAGAAAGAACGGAGTCAGTTTCTGTGCTGGGTCGGCAGTTTCTTCTGTTCTGCAAGTTTGTTGTCTCTGAGACTAGAATACTCAACTTCACGTTGCAGTACTACCAGAGAGCCCACTCTCCGCGTGCACGTGTGAGGATGCTACACCAGAATCCTTGCGGCCTTCTCCTGGGCTTAACTTAAATTTCCATGAAATTAGCAATAGAAATAATTACAATTTGAGGGGAGGGTGCTATGTCCACGAAGTTGACCCCATGCCATAACCTCCTGAATACACAGATTTGGGGGAGGGTGTTATGGCCATGGAGTGGACCCCATGCCATGACCTGGACACACCAATGTTCTTCATGACCTCTTAGCTTGCCTGTTGCTACTCAAGGTAAATATTTTTTTAACCAGAAGGTTAAATACAACATTCCGTGATATGTCCAGGGAAGAGGAGGAAAAACTATTTGTTTTCCATGACATTTTGTCTCCAAGGAAAACCTTAGCAAGGCAGAGCTAGGCAAACAACCCAGAGGGTGTACTCAGCCCAATTCCCACAGCAGAGGGAGAAGTTCCAGTTTGCCTTCTTTGGGTAAATTTATTTCACCTATAATTCTCATCACTATTTATTTAGTTCCGAAGGGAACTTAGTAACCATCTAACAGAGAAAAGATTTAGTCATCAAATTAATACTTAGGTACCAGGGTACGTTGTACATGCAAGAGCTTGGGAATGAATAGGTTCAGTCCCTATCCTGTTCACTAGTTTTTGTATACATTCATGTGTGTGTATGTGTTTATTTGCTTTCAGTCCTGTGACTTATGTAGATTTCTGTACCACTAAGGCAGTCAAGCTATGTAACAGTTTTATCATAGGGGTATCTCATGCTATCCCTTTATAACCATACCCACGTTCCCCTTCCTCTTCCTAATATCTGATGATCATTCTCGATCTCTATAGCTTTATTAGTTCAAGAGTGGTATATAGATGGGATCACGTGGTATGTAATCTTGGGGGGTTGGCTTTCTTTCATATCATATAGCTTGAAATTTGTCTAGATTTGCCTATTAAAAGACATTATACTTTTTTCAAGTGTCTTCTCCTCGTATATAATGAAGCTTCTATGATTATTGAAATATATGATGAAGCTTCTATGATTGTTAAATTAATTAACAAATAAATGTGTTATGCATGAATTAGTCTACCGATCCATAGAGGCATGGATGAAATAGGAAGACAAACAGGAGAAGCTGGTCAGGCCATGTGTACACAAAAGGAAGACCCTGTACACATGGGCTACTGTGACAGAAATCTGTGTTGCAAGAGGCAATGGAGAGTTACCTGCCAAGGCTAAGGGATGAGGTGTGCATCATTCTTAAATGAATATCTAGTTGCATCATTATACCTCAGTATCCCCAAGACCTAGCAGAGTGTGAGGTACATAGCAGGTAAAATTTTACTGAATGAATTAATGTTTTATAAGTTATGTTGAGGGCGAGAGGAGGAGACCCCACTCCCCAATCCAGATGCTACCTAAAGTCAACCTCAGAGGTTTTCAACCAGGAACATTCTGCCTTTAAGAATACCTTTAGCAATATGGAAAGACATTTTTATGGTCACAACTGCGTGTGTTGCTGGATTCTGGTGGGCATAGGTTGGAGATGCTGCTAAATATTTTATAACATGCAGGTCAGCTTTCAGATTAAAGAATTACTCAAGCCAAGGTGTCAGTAGACACACTATTGAGAAACCCTGAAATAAACCCAGAACCTATAGCCAGGGCTTGAAAGACTGTGTCTGATGGAGGCATTGCTCATTCCTAAAGTGGGGTTTGCATGGAAACCCACCCTGAGCCAGGTTGTAGCCTCCAGACCATTCCAGAGATTTCTCCTTGGTGGAGGTAGGGAAACCCAAGCAGAGAAACAGAGGCAGATTCCTTCCTTCTTCTCTCCTCCTACCTCCTGTCCTTCCCACTATACCTGGACACTCACTGTACAGAAAACAAGGATAAAGCAGGAATAGTGGAGCGGTTCAGTAAGTGGATGCTCTCTGTTCCAGGAGCTTCTCAGAGACCCTCTGTACATTGGCCTGAAACACCGGCGTGTTGGTGGGAAGGCATACGATGACCTACTGGATGAGTTCATGCAGGCCGTGACGGATAAGTAAGTGGGCCTTGGGAGAGAGCTCTTAAGACGTGCCGTGGCCAAAGTCAAGCCTAGCTTTGGAAGAATGGAATTTACAGACGAGGCTGTGGCTCTATCCTTTGGGGTGGGTGGTCTGAAAATTTCAGCCTGACACATGCACCTGAAAGTCTGGAAGCCATAATGGGGTGGGCCTGTCTCCAGGATAACCTGCAAGAAGGCACTGGGAGGTAGCTAGATTCTGTTGTTCCGGGAGGGAAACCCTCTGGGTCTGAACCGCTTGGGATAGTTTGTATGAATACAGACTCTGCTCTTCTGGTGAAAAGACGTTAGCCATCTAATAAAATGGCTTTGGAAAGCAGCTCACCATATTCATTTTCACGCTTGCACGCACGTGCGCACATGGTTAGGTCAGGTTAGGAGAAGGTTAATAGACCAGTACAGCAGACTCCCCAAATTCAAGCCTTCTAGATTTGTGGGAGCTCTCATCTACTCTGGAGAGCATAATGCTGGCAGCTCCACCCTCCTCCCCTGCTTATTTTCTCAGCCACCATGGCCACCCACACCCACTGGCATGCTACCAGGTTCTAGTGATGCCCTCCACAGGCTGGGCAAGCCAGAGCTTCGGCGATGCAGGGGACCTATGGACATACTTCATTCTCCCTAGAAAAGAGCTAAAGTCATATTGTGGTTCTTTGGCATGGGAAGGGTGCTGTGGAAAAGAGAAAATCAATAATGGGGTACAGGGTGGGAGCAGAAATTTGCGTAAGCTAGAGAGCCAGGGATCAAATGCATACCTGAAGAAGTTCAGGCTTTGAAACACACACTGCATCGTGGGAAAAGAGTCGAGGAAGAGGAAAGTAGGAGAAGAGATAGATGAATCAGGCTTGGTCTTTTTCCAGGCAAGAAGGGAGCTGAGTGTGTACTCGGGGGGATTGCCACAATGGTGTGCCAAAGGTCTAGGCTGAGGAAGAAGGGAAATGAGGACCTGGAGAAGCGGGAGGTGGTGGAGGGATGAGGAAAGCTGCAGGACTGGCAGACCGCAAGTCCTGGTGAGAACTGAGAACCAGCGCCCCGGGTACCAGGCAGGATAAACTGGATGAAGGGGAGCGATGCTCTGAAGGTTACACGTTGACAGTCGAGACCACAGGGGAAATGCTGTGCTGGGATGTGGTCACCAAAGAAGGACAGCATCTGGAACAAAGGGGGTGCACCCCACTTCGTCCTTCCCCTTTCAGACTGTCTCAGTGCCACCTCCAAGTCCAGACCAAACGTACCTCTAAAGAACAATAGCCTTGACAGTGGAGGCAAAGAAACGCTTGGTTTGACAGCGAGAAGGCTCGGAGGCCACTCGGATCAAGGAGTAGGATGCCTTCTGGGCATCTGCAAGCTATTCTTCCAGAAGAGAACTGGACTTCTTTCCATATGTCCAAAGGAGAGCTGAAGGGTGCAGGGCCAACAAAGGCCATTTGGGGCCCAAAGTAAGCACCGTGGTACACGGAATTCTGATTATGTGCTCTCTGTCATGGAAGGAGTGCCAGGATACGTTGTTTGGCATTTAGGTAGTGAGAGTATGAATGGATTCAAGCAGCACAGCCTCCTGAATGTGTCTTCTTCCCACTCCATTACTCTGGTCTGGCCTCTTAAGAATGCCATGGAGCTGGCAGGATAGGTACTATCTGGCTCACTTTAATGGAAGAAGTCCTTGGCTCACAAGGTACCCACGAAGTACCAGGCAGGACTGTGAGGTGAACCCAGTGTGCCAACTCCACCCACGGGCTCTTTCTTATAAGGCTTTGTAGCCTGAGAAAAGGGAATGGCATTGCATTAGAGAGTCGATTTTTTTGCCTCCTGTTTCCGGCACTCATTTCCTGCTTATGAGTTAGTAGTCAGTCCATGGCTCCCCAAAGAGAAGTCTTGCTATCCGTGGGATAATAAATTAATATGTAAGAGGCTTTTCAAATAATCATCAAAATCTATCCACAGCTCCACAGACAAACAGGCAGTCCAGGGGAAACCGTTAGGGAGGGGTGTGTGTCCGCCTACAGGAATGTGTCCTTCTGCAGGAGAGGTGACGGGTGGGTTGACAGCTCCTTGTTTTGACTTTCTAACAAGATAGAACAGGTGTTTCTGTCGATACTGTAGGTGGAAAATGAGCTGGTCTCCCCAGGTACCCTTGGGAATGTTCTAGCCCCACGATGGAATGCCTGGCCTGAGGCTGAGTCAGAAGCCCTGAAGCCAAACACACTATATTTTAAGAAAGAACCTTGGGAAATTGTGACTCCTGCCTTCAACGTCCTCATTGCTGTCCAAACATCCTGCCAATAAAAAGCTTCCTCTTTCTGCCTTCCCTGCTAACTGTTGCATCTGTAGATTCTAGGTGGTAAAAAAGAGAAGTATTGACAAGATTTCACTCTGACTCAATTCCTATCCTAAAGGTGGTTCCTGAAGAAGACACGCCAAAGAAGAGGAACACACGGTTAAGTCTGTGAACCACAGGGACTGGGATGTAGCTCAGTCAAGTGCTTTGCCTAGCACGCTCAGTAGTCCTGGGTTCAATCCCTAGAGCCACGTACACTGGGCATGGCAGCACACAGATGTAACCCCAACTTTTAGGAGGTGGACAAAGCTCAAGGTTCTCCTCAGTAACAAATTCTAGGCCAGCACGGGTTACATGAAACCCTGTCTCAAATAGATAGATAGATAGATAGATAGATAGATAGATAGATAGATAGATAGATAGATAGATAGATAGATAGATCTGTGAATCACACTAGAAAGCTGAGTGTGGTTGTCAAACCAGAGGCAGATTGACCTTCCAAGCCCTTGTCTTTCTGTCTTTGCTTCTCTCCTCTCCTGCGTGGTGGGACCTGAAGCATCGTATCTGGGTACCATGTCCTGGTGGGACAAGTTCTCCTCCACAGTTTTTGTTTATATATATTTCTTACTTAAGTTACTAACAGAGAATGCTCTGGAAATGGGAGAAAAGCAGAGGAAATAATGGCATAGCTACGTATATCTCCACAGAAATGTACTGTGTGGTATGGAAAGGCATCTTTACCTAGCATGTGCTATCTTCCAGCTACTAAGCCAGACTGGTAAGTAATCTGCAAATATATAAAGACTTCTGCTCTCAGAAGAGCATGGAAACACACGTCTGTAAACCCAGCATACACGAAGATGAGGCAAGAGGATTGTGAATTTAAGACCAGCCTGGGCTACATAACGAGACCCTGTAGCAAAACATCCTGATCCTATTCTTCAAACTACTGCATTCAGAACATTTCATCTGTGTCTGCTGGTGTTTGGATAACCTGACCTGCCGTGCTTTCTTTGGCTCAGTGTCGATGTAAGTCAGTAGTTCAGGAAGAGTGGGTCCTCTGGTGGAAATATAACAAGTTGTGAGCTCCCAGCCCATAAATGTTAAAGTTGAGGGACTGCTTGCAGCCCCTGAGGCAGAAGGAAGGAAGAAAAGAGAGTGTGACTCTCCACCACTTCCTGAACTGTGCTGGAGTGTCCTATGAACTTTAGGATTCAGCTGGAATATTGCTGGTAGATACTGTGAGGAAGGTTAAGTAGAAGGTCTCATTTCTTGTTCTAACCTCGACTGTTCAGGATTCTGTGTTCAACAGGGAAGAGTGTTGTGGTGGCATTGTCTTCCCTGAGCAGGTGACAAGGTCTGTAGCACATATGAAATGCTACACACAATACATTTGGTATCTGTGAGGACAAGACTTCCTAATAGTGCCACTCCCTATGAGCTTACAGGGGCCAGTTACATTCAAACTACCACAGTGAGCTAAATAGCAACTCTCACCCAGAGCTCATTTCTCAATTTAAAAAATCTAATTAAGAAAAAGTATCTATTTATTCTCTTGGTACAGTGGATACTGGTATAATCTAGATGCCTAAGGCCAATAAGTAATTCACTTGCTTTAAGTTATTTAACATTGTCAACAGCCCTATTAGTCAGCTCTTCATCACTCTGATGAAATTATAAAGATAATAACTATTAGTTAATAGTTTTGGAGGTTCCAGTTCAACATCAGGAAGATCTACTGCTATGGGCCTCTGATGGAGACACTATTATACCAGAGAGTTTGTTGTAGAGCATACCATCTGTCCCATGACCAGAAAGAAGAGATGAGCCATGTCTCATAATTCCCTTGAAGGGAAAGTGCCCCATTTTCTAAGGACCTAAGTGGTGGTTTGAAAGAAAATAGCCCCAAAGAGAATGGGGCTGTAGGAGGTTTAGCCTTGTTAGGGTGGGTGTGTAGCCTTTTTAGAGGAAGTGTGTCACTGTGGGGGTCGGCTTTGCGGCTTTGAAGTCTCCTATGCTCAAGTTACTCCAAGTGTCACAGACTTCTTCCCAATGCCTGACTATCAAGATGTAGGACTCTAAGTTTGAGACTACTCAAATCTGAGACTATTATAGACTTCTGGGACTTTTAAAGTTGTACTGAATGCATTTTTGCATTATGATATAGTTATACGCCTTGGGGGGCCAGAGAGAGGAATGTGGTGGTTTGACAGAAAGTGGCCCCCAAAGGGAGTGACACTATTAGGTGGTGTGACCTTGTTGGAGGAAGTATGTCCCTGCAGGGACAGACTTTTAGGTCTCCAAACCTCAAACTACTCCCAGTATCACAGACCACTTCCTGTTGCCTGCCTTTCAAGATGTAGGACTCTTGTAGCCTGCATGCTACCATGTCAAACCATGATGATAATAGACTAAACCTTTGAAAATGTAAGCCACCCTAATTAAATGTTTCCCTTTGTAAGAGCTGCCATGGTCACGGTGTCTCTTCACAGCAATAGAACCCTAAGACAGTCCCCATCTCCTAATGGTCACCTCCTAGCAGTGTCTGGTGACTAGGCCCTTAATCCATGGGCAATATTCTTATAAATTCTACCAGATTCTAATAACTAGGTGTGTGACTCTCTTATATCACTAAAATATAAGTCACAGTAAGGGATTGTCATATCTTTTCCATCTACTGATGTAGCTCACACATCCAAAACAATGCTGACTGCAGCATGGATTATCAGATGAGAGACCTGAAACCCAGGAAATCAAGGAAACTGCTCGTGGCCACACCCCCACTTAACCACAGAACTGAATTATGAACAAGGGTGGTCTAACTGCAGAATTCACTTTCTAATGGGATATTTCCTATTGTTGTGACATCACGTGAAGGAAATGATAGCTAACATTCTCCAGACACTTTCTTAGTAAACCAAAAAAGCAAAAGAGAGGAAAATCATATTATTAAAGCTATTCTACTTAGCTTACTCCTGGTTTCTCTGTCTTGTCAAGGGCAAAGTTAGTGCCTACCTGTCCTCTCCAGAGGGCACTGTAGAGGGACTAGACATCAGTTACCATTCTAGACAGTCTCTAGCTTCCAATGGTTGCTGTAGGAATTCCTACAGCCGGTAGCCGTTAAGTTACGCGCCCACTTGGGCGTGGCCTCTTATACTATTTATGCCGATGTAAAGTGTGCATAGGGACTCTTTACCGGCTGCAGGATTTGGTTGCTGTTCCCCGTTCTAGCAGAGGATTCTGATTTGTGAGTCTATCCCTAAATAAATAACCCTCTATTGTTCTCAATTCTGAGCTAGTGTGGGATTTCTTTTAAGCGTCCTTCTTCAAATGGTGAATGAAGCATCCTCTTACTTTACTCAGGTGAGTCATCCCTTCCTCTCCAGTTTCTCCTTCTTGACAACAGTTGTCCAATTGACCCGTCACTCACCAGAGCTCTCAACAAACCTCAAACCTCAGCCAGCTCAACTCAACCCCAAGGGGACGAAGCACATGTACTCAGGCTCCTGTGGTAGTTTTTAAAGCAATATAAGCCAGGGAAACCCTTAGCTTCTGACATCCAGACCACAGTGAAAGCTAAGGATTGAGTTTGCATTTTAAAAGACCGTAGAAAGAGCATTGTTTGGCTCTAAGATCTTACTGTAGCCTTTCAAGATGGTCCCCACACACTGTGTGCTGACAGTCTCCAAATATGGTCTGGTTCTCTGTTTTATCACCAGAGGTCATAAGTCTTCATGGAGCCTAGCTAGTTCTCTCTGAGAGGTTCTGACTCTGGGGAAGATCAGTGAATGATTGTATCATGGATTGTAGCAGCCCTGAACAGAGATATACAAATAATGAGAGAGACTTTGTGGAGGATACCCATGGCCTCATAACAACTGGAACACTCAGTCTATAAGAAAATGGGATCTGTTATCTGTGGAGTTCCAGGTGGGTGAGAGAAACGGATGGGAGATTTACGAACAGGACTTTGTGGAATGAGTTGCTGTAACTTAGAAGGGTAAAAAAAGCTCAGGAGTGACCTCTGACCTTTGAGAGGTTGAAAGGTCGGCAGTTAGCCCCCACCCTCTTCCTAGATCGAGATGCCTTGTGTGATTGCCTAGGAACCCAGACAAACAGGGAAACTCCGGAGGAAATCCAACTGTTCATGAAGTGTTTTCTGTCTGGCCTGAACTCGCCCCCTCATAACGACGAAGGAGTGGCCACATTATCCTGACGTGTTTGCTGGAAATTGTTGCTTCCTGAGACCGTCTTGATAGTTGTTGGGATTTCCCCCAATGAGGTCAGAATGTCATGTAAGGAGCCTGCTGGTCTGGCTTCCAGGTGGCACAAGAGGAGCTTCCCCAGTCTGGGATATGGGAAGTAGAAGTTCTCTGCGGTCCTCCCTCTCACTCCAGGCTGGAATCCCGTCCCCTAGTTCCTCACCAAATGAAAACCACAAAATCACCTCCGGTGACCAGCAACCACAGTCAGTCCCGTATTTGAAACCCTACCTTACGAAACACTAGAATCTGGGTCTCTCTTTCTTCTGCCCATTAGCTATGCACAGAAGACAGCTCAACTCCCAGCCACTGGATGGTCCTTCTTGTGCTTAAAGATGTTCACTGTGCTCATTCCGCTTTGCCTTCTGTTTCTTTAGACTCGGTGGGCCTGCGATCTAATCTCCTGCTTCAATGCCAGTGGGTGAACTGGGATGAGACGGCTAATGTCTGCTCCACGGTATCTGACCACATCTTCACACTTCAGCTGGGCTAGCTCCTGCCTCCTCCCAGCCTCTCAGGATATCCCCCAATCCATCCTTCTTCGTTTCGTCCCTCGTCTCTTATCTTTTACCTCCCCTCCAACCCAGCTCATTTAACTCCTGTGGACACTTCCCATCTCCAAAACAAGTCCATCCTTCAGTCCTTCATTCCCTGGTGGCTGCCCCACCACAGGCACTTTGAAGCCAAACGTCTTAAAATGTGTTATCATCGGCCTGTGGTCAAATAAGTTTACAAACTGCTGGGTTAAACGTTTTCCTTTATACATAACTTTTCAAAGTCTTTAATACACACCGCATCTGGTACATGTAATATCAAGAGCTATCCAAACTTATTTTACTAGGGAAATTTATCTGAGAGCATTTCAAGGGCATTCAGTGTAATGGAATGTGTAAAATGTTTTAAAGACCTAGAGTTTCATGATTCTGCCAGTTCTAGTTTCTGGAAGGAAAAAAAAGAAATAATTTTCCATGGGGTGATGACTGATAGTTTCACTAGGCACTAGGCCAAGGGAGACCTGCATGTGGTTTTCATGGGGAAAGCAGAGCAGAGTCTCTTGGGAATACGAGTGGTGCCTTTTCGTCATTGGATTCAGATGCAGGCTAAGCAAGCTCACCTGTTCCTTCCAGCTTCCTAGTGTTTATTCAGGCCTGAAAGGGGCCAGACTAGGTGTTTTAAAGACTGACAGGCCCCGATCTCTAAAACAGAGATGGTTTGTAGCCTCTGGAATGTTCTGCTCTCTGGCCAGCCTATGAGGGGAAGAGCCTCAGGCGGTCCTACCCAGGAAGGCTTGGCCCCAACCACGCCCAACTCTGCTGGCCTTTCTTAGGTCTCAACAGACAAGGGTCACCATTTACAGCCTGGGGGAGAAATCAGACATCTGCCCATCATCCTGTACCTCTAAGAGAACCCTGGTCCTATTCAAAGAACGCTTCCCAGATGCACCCCAGAGTGGAGAAGTCTAGGAGTCCCCAATTTGTCGTGGCAGAGCCTCTCCAAGGCAGGATTTTTCTGTAGGAGGAGTGTCAGATGTTTCTCTGCGGCTGCCAGGGCCGCAGGGTGAAGAGTTCAGAGGGGCTGACGGGGACAGATAAGCAGGAGCCTCTCAGGTCAGGGTTTCTCTGCCAAGGCAGTAGGAAGGCTGGCGGCGGGAGGGGGGTGTGGGGGAGCCCAGAGTAAGGGGCTCTAAGCAGGGCCCAGACTGAAGGAGACTTGGTCGTCCTTTTGAGTTTGCTCCTGAATGATGGCCACATGTTGGTCTGCCCGTGTAAGTACAGAAAGGACCCTAAGACTGACTGTCCAAATTTCCTTGCCATGTGTAACTCCTACTAGGAACTATGTAGGACCCCCGTCTCCTGCCTCCCCCACCACATTTTAAAGAAATGTATGAGGGAAATGCCCAGATGTCAAATCCAGCCTCAAGCATGAAGTAACCTGTGCCCACTTCTAAATTAGCATTTGAATTTTTTAAAGTCGCTTTTATTCAGCTATATATTTTTCTCTACTCCACTCCCTTCCTCTCCCCTTCTATCCTCTCTGGTGGTCCTCATGTTCCTAATTTACTCAGGAGATCTTGTCTTTTAAAAAAAAATATTTACTTGTTATGTATACAGTATTCTGTCTGCTTGTATGCCTACAGGCCAGAAGAGGGCACCATACATCATTACAGATGGTTGTGAGCCACCACATGGTTGCTGGGAATTGAACTCTGGACCTTTGGAAGAGCAGGCAATGCTCTTAACCACTGAGCCATCTCTCCAGCCCAAGATCTTGTCTTTTTTTTTTTTTACTTCCCATGTAGATTAGATCCATGTATGCCTTTCTTAGGGTCCTTTTTGTTGTCTAGGTTCTATGGGGTTATGAATTGTAGGCTGGATTTTCTTTGCTTTCTGTCTAAAAGCCACTTATGAGTGAGT
Organism: Chionomys nivalis; assembly: GCF_950005125.1. Classification (NCBI taxonomy): domain Eukaryota; kingdom Metazoa; phylum Chordata; class Mammalia; order Rodentia; family Cricetidae; genus Chionomys; species Chionomys nivalis. The sequence continues at coordinate 6,073,688 of NC_080108.1, forward strand.
ACATACGTTATTTGTCTTTCTGGGTCTGGTTACCTCACTCAGTATGATGTTTTCTAGATCCGTCTACTTGCCCACAAATTTCAAGATGTCATTATCCCCTGCCTCCCCCGCTGTATAGTACTCCATTGTGTAAATGTACCTCGTTTTTCTTATCCTTTCTTGATTAGAGGGGCATTTAGATTGTTTCCAGGTACTGGCTATGACAAATAATGCTGCTGTGAACATAGTTGAGCACATGTCCTTGTGGTATGATTGAGCATCCTTTGGATATATACCCAAAAGTGGTATTGCTGGATCCTGAGGTAGGCTGTTTCCCAATTTTCTGAGAAATCGCCATCCTGATATCCAAAGTGGCTATACCAGTTTGCACTCCCACCAGCAATGCAGGAGTGTTCCCTTTACCCCACTTCTTCTCCAGTATAAACTGTCATCAGTATTTTTGACCTTGGCCATTCTTACAGGTGTAAGATGGAATCTAAGAGTTGTTTTGATTTGCATTTCTCTGATGGCTAAGGATGATGAGCATTTCCTTAAGTGTCTTTCAGTCATTTTAGATTCATTTTTTGAGAGTTTTCTTTTTAGGTCTGTACCCCATGTTTTTACTGGATTATTTGTTCTTTTGATGACCAATTTCTTGAGTTCTTTGTATATTTTGGAGATCAGCCCTCTGTCTGATGTGGGATTGATGAAGATCTTTTCCATTCCGTAGGCTGCTGTTTTGTCTTGTTGACTGTGTCCTTTGCTTTACAGAAGCGTCTCAGTTTCAGGAGGACCCATTGATTAATGTTTCTCTCAGTGCTGAGATTTGTTTGTTTGGTTGGCTGGTTGGTTTGGTTTGTTTTAGTTTTGGTTTTTCAAGATAGGGTTTCTCTGTAGCTTTGAAGCCTGTCCTGGAACTAGCTCTTGTAGATCAGGCTGGTCTTGAACTCACAGAGATCACCTGCCTCTGCCTCCTGAGTGCTGGAATTAAAGGTGTGTACTACTGCCACCTGGCATTACTGGGGTTATATGCAGGAAGTGGTTCCCTGTGACAATGTCTTCAAGTGTACTTCCCAATTTCTCTTCTATGAGGTTCAGTGTGGTTGGTTCTATGTTGAGGTCTTTGATCAATTTGAACTTAAGTTTTGTGCATGGCAATAAATATGGATCTATTTTCATTCTCCTACGTGTTGATATCCAGTTATGCCAGCACTATTTGCTGAATATGCTTTCATTTTTCCATTTTATATTTTTTGCTTCTTTGTCAAAAATCAGGTGTTCGTAGGTGTGTGGATTGATATCCAGGTCTTCGATTAGGTTCCATTGATCCTCTTGTCTGTTTTTATGCCAGTACCAAGCTGTTTTCAGTACTGTAACTCTGTAGTAGAGTTTGGAGCCAGGGAATGTGATGCCTCCAGAAGTTCCTTTACTGTACAGGATGGTTTTGGCTATCCTGTGTCTTTTTGCTTTTCTATATGAAGTTGAGTACCATTCTTTCAAGGTCTGTGAAGAATTTTGCTGGGATTTTGATGGGTATTGCATTGAATCTGTAGATTGCGATTTTTACTATTTAACATTTGAATTTATATTTCAGTAAAAACCTGTGTTTGACTGTACATGGATGGATTGAGAACTTTATTTTTCACCTGATCTGTTTAGATTTCCATGTTGAATTTTTGGTTTTGTTCTTAACTAAGTAGTAAATAGTTGAACAAGTAAGGAGATAAATTCACAACATCAAAAACCCACCAATTCTTTCATGTAACTACTCTTTTCCAAAAATGTTGATTGATGGTATTGGCTCATCACAGGTTTCACATAATTACAGATAGAATAATACTGGGTGGATGGATGGATGGACAGACGGACTGATAGATGGGTGGGTGGTTCCTGATTCATACTAGGTTAGTTTGATAGATGTCATACAGGAGAGGCTAAGGGATTAGGATTCAAGACTCCCAGCTCATGATGGAGAGAAAGAACGGACACAATAGACGAAAAGGAGGGAAAAAGTGGAAGAAGTCCGAGACCTGAAGGGGTCAGTGTGGAATCTGTCTGACAGGGGCTGTTCCTGGTCCATGGAACATCCTTGGGGATGCATGTCCAAAGAAGGGCATGTTTAAGAAGGTTCAGAAGTTCTAGGAACTGTTGGGTTCTTAGGGCCTTGTATTTTTCTTTATTCTATTCCAAGTAGGAATTAGATTAATCAGAATTGTGAAGGTTTTGTTCTATATTCCATGGGACCAAAGGGAATTTCTCTTGTAAAATTAAATTAAACATGAAACAGAAACACACTGAATAAAAAAAGGCATTTATAATTTTGCCTTATTGTTTCCTTAGCAAATGAGTGGCGGTATTGCTTCAAGGTCAAGTGTGCGAGTATATATATATTAGTATATGATGGAAAAATACACACCCGTCACGTGTTTTGTTGTCTAAGCTTCTCAGAATTTTTGCCCCAGGCTAGTTGTGAAACAACACTGGAAGTCTTATGTATAGCAAAATGTCAAGACATTCTGTTCCCTACTCCCAGCCCAAACACTTGCAATTCATAACCTGAACAAAAAAATTCACAGTAAATTTGGGCTTGACAGGCATGACATTATGAGTAGGTGGTTTTATTTATTATTTCTATTCATAGTGCAATTGTCCTTTCGTATCCAAGGGAGATTTGTTGTGAAACTCCTCATGGGTACCAAAACTGTGGATGGTCAAGTCCCTTATGTAATATAATCTACATACATTGCCCTGTATAATTATTTGTTGTATATTATTTATCATACCTTATATATTATAAATTCTGCATGTAAAATGCTTTACACTCTTTAGTCAAATAACAGAAAAGCATCTTTATATATATTGGATCTTCTTAAACATTTTCAGCAGGGGAGTGGTTGAATCCATGAGTGTAGAATCTACAGATATGAAGGGCTAACATGTTATCAGGCACCTGTGTGTTGGGTAGTGTACAGCACTGCTTGTTAAAAGAATAGTAAATCATGGACTGCACTGTTGAAAGAAATTATGGAACTACTTTCAAAGAGGTAGAAAAATGGTCTATATGTAATTACACACAGAGATAACAGCTTGAAATGCTGATCATCATACCTCATAATGAAAGGAGCTCAAAGAGAAACATTTCACAGTCCTCTCTCCTGCCATCCCATCGAACTACAAACCAGTAAGTCTTCTGAGGGTTCCGCTGAAGCTCAAGGCCAATGCTGTGCACTTTCTGTCATCCAGCCCAGTCCCTTACACCTCAGTCTTCTCCCCTCTTCTAGAGCCCTCTGGAGCTAGCGCTGTGGTTGAAAAAGTCTCCTGCATCCCACTACTCTGACTGCTTCCTCACCTGGCCTGGTTGAGGTCTTCTTCCCCTACCGCCTTCTGTGTTGTTTCTCACACCTGGGGATCTGTGACAACTCCATTTTAAACCAGTTGTGACTAGTCCTCTCTCAAAACTCACAGGGAAGGAAAAGAAGTCTGAGAGCCGGGTTGAGAGACACAGAGAGGCCCCTAACCATCTATCTCATCAGTGATTCACACTCCATGAGTGTGGATAAGACTTGCAGCCAGAGGGTCGTGCCGTGGTGGCGCACACCTTTAATCCCAGCACTGGGGAGACAGGAGGGGGGGTCTTTGTGAGTTCGAGGCCAGCCTGGTCTACAAAACAAGTTGTAGGATAGCCAGGGCTGCTAGAATTGCCTCAGAATGAGACTAGGACTTAGCACTTTGCAGTCTAAAAGTCACCTGCAGGCTGCAGCTGATAGTGCCGTATTTGCTAAATAAAAACTTCGATTTGTATAATTGAAATTCGCTAAGAGACTAAACCTCAAGTGTTTAGGCCATACACACAAAGATGACCATATATGACAGTAAATATGTCAGCTAGCCTAGTTATGGCAAATATTTCACAATATACACAAAGTTCAAACCATAAATGTTATATATTTTAATAGAGTTTTTTTGTTTTGCATCCACCAAGGCTGGTTTCGTAGTTTTCTAGGCTTCTGTAATCACAGCCATCTAGGGAGCTGAGAATGTAGATTTCTGAGCCTCGTCCCACAGGCCCTGATTGAAGTCATCTGTGAGACGGGCCTCGTGATCCACACTTTCATTGAGCTTTCCTAACTATTCTTCTAATCCCGGAAGGTGGGGAACATCTCTACCAGGATAATAGTGACTTCATGGCGTGGCCTTTCACAGCCTTGACTGTGTCTTGTTGGAGAATATCACATGCATGTAGAGGAGTGGAATGATTTTAAGCCTCGGGGTCTGGGGAGGGTGACAGCTGGCCTTGGAAGCTTCCAGACCCCGAGTGATTCTATTCACTGTTGCGTTTCGGGTGAGTTTTCTGCTGGGATCTTGGATCCACAGATTGCACGGAAGGCAGGACCTATCTCAACCTTGCTGATGTTCCTACGGTGGGCATGGTGGTTTTCGGGGAGCCATGAGATACAGTGAGGTTGAATGGGTAGACCGTGACGCCCTCGGCCCTACACTGTCCATTTGCATACATCATGGAGCAGGCAAAGGTCTACTTCTGGGAGTTGCTGATCCAGTCCGGTGACAAAAAAATAGGAGGAAGGAGCCACATTACCCTCACCTCTTGTCCTGAGCCTCCCTGTATCCAGTTCCGATAGGATCCACTCCAGGAGTAATCACACATTCTTTCCTCTGTCTTTCCCTGCCCTACAGGTTCGGAATCAATTGCCTCATCCAGTTTGAAGACTTCGCCAATGCCAATGCCTTCCGTCTGCTCAACAAATACCGCAACAAGTACTGCATGTTCAACGATGATATCCAAGGTACAGTCACCCTCCTAACAAAGTCGCTGGGTAATAACACCTTCTCACAAGGTTCACCCACATGCCAAAAGCCGGGGCGGGAATCTCATCTCATAGCTGGCTTGCCGCCAGAACCTGTTTAAGGAACAATGCTAGTCTTGGAGTCAGCTTCCACTTGGCTGATTCTTAGCTCTGTGACCTTGAACATATCTCTCCACTTGGCTGAGCTTTGGTGTGCGTAAGCGCCAAATGGAAATCATTACTACCTCAGAGGTAGATAGGAACTGCATGGTTTCATATTTATAAGAAATTCTTTAGACTACTGTCAATTATTACGTATCTGAACTTGAAAAATCGCTTGTCTGACTATGGTTTTATCATCTGTTCTGAGATGGCAATAACTGCATCAGGAAAGCATTGTAAAGATTTCAAGAGCCGGGACTGGGAGACTGGAAGCTTCCGTGGGTAAATGGCACTTGCTGCCCACACATGAAGACTGAGTTTGGATTCCACACTCACATCAAAAGCCTACTGCACATGCGTGCAAGTCCAGTGTGGCTGACACAGGAGGGTCACTGCGGGTTTCTGGCCTCCAGACCAGCTCCCGTTTCAATGAGAGACCCTGTTTCCATAAAATAAAGCACAAGTGATACTCGGTGTCCTCCAGCTTCTAGGCACTCTGGTACCATGTGCACCCCATACACGTGTGCACATACAACACACATACATGTACATGCTAAGAGAGAAAGATGGAGAGCTTATACACAGAAAATAGTTCTCCATGATTTATCAGATCAAAACATCAATGTTCATAAGAATGGCTTTCTCTAGCCATATCTTGCTCATAGACTTTCCAAACACAAGGTGCATCCATCAGAGAGCCATGACAAGTCCTTCCCTAAGCTTGGCTGGAAGTTATAGGCTTGAAAGGTACTGGCAACCGGAGACACAGAGCATTTCCCGAGTCAGGATAAAGCATCTTGGGCACCATGTCCCTTGGTCACCTGTTTAAGAGTCTTAGAAACCTTGAAGGAAATTGCTTCTAGTTTTGGGGGTGCCTGTATCTGAAGCTGGAACAGGACAGAGGCTTCTCAGCAATGTTCTTATCTGACCCAGGAGTTCTCAGTAAGAATAGTTCATAGGTTTTTGTAAGGCCCGAGGGAAACCTTTATGGCTGCACATATCTTGTTACTTAACAGATGAAGCTTGTGAGCCACGCCCGTTAAGCCAACAGTCCGTGTCAGGTGAAAGGAATGGACTGGTATGGACTGGTCAGCGACCGAGTAAACGTCGGCTGGCTTTCACACACCAGAAACGAGGACAACGAAGACAGCTAGGGGTATACTCGAGAGAACATAAGCCCAGCTTAAAGGTCATTGCTGAACATCTGTGACACACTAGGCGCTGTTCTGGGACTTCCCACATTTAATCCCATGAGATACTAGTGTCTGTATCTTCTGGATGAAGAAACCAGGTCGCAAAGAGAATAAGTAACTTGTCTGCCCAGACAGTGTTCAAATGAAAGTGGAGTTCCGGTTTCTGGACTCTAAATTCCACATTCATAACCACTTACCATACTGCTCCAGGTTTAAAACCACAGAGCCAAGTGCCTCTGTTCTTTTGGTCCACATTAGAGAGTAACAGGAATACGATCACTTATTTGTATTAATTTGTTGTAGATTGTCAATGAGTGGTAGTTATAGCACACTGTTAGAGAATTGAGGCCAAACATTATTTCAGGGCCTGGGGACTCGATGCCCAGAGAAGGGAAAACCCAGAGGGAAAACTCAGCTTCTCATACTGTCTCTCCAGCCCCCCAATACTAGGCCTGCAACAGGCATTGGTGGGCTATGCCAGCCGCAACCCAACAAGCCACGTACCCTCCAGCTCCGCACTACAGCCCTGCAGTACAGCCCTGCAGTACAGAGAGCTGGCTGGAGGAGAAGAGAATTCTCTCACTACCTATCGGTCAACTCACAACTCTCAACCAACCTAACGGGCAAACGTGTCTGTGGCCCTGGAGGAAGCACCTGCTGACGAGTTCCCCGTGATGCCAGTCACACATGAGTCAGCAACAGGACGCCCGTGGTCAGAGTCCCCTGGGCTGCCAAGTGGAAAACAAGTCCATATGGTCGACACACCTGGTACACGGGCTCCAGATGCTCAGACAGACAGACAGACTTATAAGCATAAACAGGTTATGATAGCCTCATAAACATGCACAGGAACACAGCAGGGTCCCACCGTTTGTCCACCTCCATCTCCCCCACGCTGATGCCAGAATGTTCCTCCAAGAGGGAAACAATGATTCACTATGCTATCCATCCCTTTGTGAGAAACTCTACACCCTTTTGCTGAAACACATGGGCTGGGGAGCAAGACCTCTTCCCTGTCCTGCAATCGTCCCTTCAGTCTGTTTGGTTGGTTTTGGAGACAGGACTGGTCTCAGCCCCTTATTCCTCTTGCCTCTACTTCCCCGGTGCTGGAGGTACAGGAGTGTGCCACCATGTCCAGCTATTTCCCATCATGTTCACCTGTGGAATTCCTTTATCCTCCACGACTCTGCTCAGTGGGTGACCTGCCCCAAGGTTGTCTGGTTTGGGTACCCACCCATGCGCTCTCCTCCATCTGTTCTTACAGCCATCAGTTCTACATCATCATAACAAACGGCTGAGAAACACAGCCTAAAGAAGGTAGCGTTTGTTGTTGTTCACTTGCGGAGAGGTTTCAGTGCATGTCCATTGTGCCGGGGCCTGTGATGAGGCTGAGCATCTTGGCAGATGGGGCAGAGCTAGTTGCCTGATAGCAACAGGAAGTAGTAAGAGCAAAAGGGTCTTGGGACCAGGTACATCCTTAAAATGCATGCCCCTGGCAACCATTCCCTCCAACCAGACCCTACTCCCTTATTCTCATCAACACCCTAAAGTTCTGATTCCCTCAGTGGGCTCTTTGGTGAAGTCAGAACCCTCATGATCCAGTCCCCTCTCAATGACCCAATCTACCAGCATAGGCCAAGATTTCAGCATGTGCACCATTGGAGGGTGCATTGTATCCAAACCATTTCACTCTAGATGACTCCATTGCCTTCTCTGCCTCTCACTAAATGATAAATGTCTGGAGTCAGGAACCATGGCATACTTATTTTTGATCCCCAGTTCCCAGCACAATGATTGACACATCAGATGCATGATACTCACACATACAAACAACATTCCCACCATCACACCTCTTCCTGTAGAAATGACTGTGCTGGTCCCTGCCTTGCAGCCGGTCATTCTCCTGATCATCATACATATGTCCACGTATGTATGAGGTGCATATGCAAACATATGAAGTGCACATACAAATGTATGAGGTGCATATGCAAACATATGAAGTGCACATACAAATGTATGATGTGCACATACAAATGTATGAGGTTCACATACAAATGTATGAGGTGCACATACAAACGTATGAGGTGCACATACAAATGTATGATGTGCACATACAAATGTATGAGGTGCACATACAAATGTATGAGGTTCACATACAAACGTATGAGGTGCACATACAAATGTATGAGGTTCACATACAAACGTATGAGGTGCACATACAAATGTATGAGGTGCACATACAAATGTATGAGGTTCACATACAAACGTATGAGGTGCACATACAAACGTATGAGGTTCACATACAAATGTATGAGGTGCACATACAAACGTATGAGGTTCGCATACAAATGTATGAAATGCACATACAAATGTATGAAGTGCACATACAAATGTATGAGGTGCACATACAAATGTATGAAATGCACATACAAATGTATGAGGTGCACATACAAATGCACCTCACAGGTGCTCATACGCAGATATTAGACATGAATGCAAATATGTATAATTTCATATGCATAAACAATTTTTAAAATTTAATTCATTTGTTTAAGTTCATTGAGTTCTGAGTCCTATCTATAGACTCTCAGACAAAGGCAGCTGGAGAGTTTCTGTTTCTCACCAAAAAAAAAAAAAGGGAGATAAATTTCCTATTCTTTTCTCAGAAATTAAGACAGAGGTCATAAATTTAGAACTTAGGGAAAGAAATAGGAGACAGAACAAGAATGGCAGGCACTCTATGAGATAATCGCAGCCTTCTGTGACCACAGCCTGATATGCAGATGAGCCCCTAGAACTAATCAAAATGGGAAGAGGTTGTCATGGAGATCCATCCACATCTTCCTTCAAGGAGACTTGTTGCCTCAGCTGATGCAGGCAGAGCCTCAGCTGCAGAAAGCCCCTTACCCACAGTCCTGCCCTACCGCAGGCTACTGTCCCCACTCGTGAAGAAATGTGTCTAATCGTCCCATCCCTGATCTGGCCTGAGTGCTTAGTGGTCTTAGTTGAGGCTTCAAGGTCCAGGCTGAGTCTCTATAGGGTTCTCTGCCTCTGTCTACACAAGCACAAGCTTGGACGGGCAGTCCACCCCAGAAAGATGTAGGAATAGTCTCAGAATCTGCCTGTGGCCCACATACTGTAAAGACTGGAGCCAGGTAGCCCCCATGAAAAAGAGACTAGGTCTACGCTGTCTGCTTAAGCATAATCCCTGCCTCTTATCCTCAGTGGAGCATGGAGAGATGGCACCACGGTCCTCAGGAGCCCCAGGCTGAGCTTCCTGTGGGCTCCAATGTGTGTGACATCAACTACCTTATTTGTATTGTCTGAATCATAGACCCCATAGGACCCACGGGGTTGAACTCCGGAGCGGGAGCACAGAGAGACTTCCTCCTGGTTGTATCCTCCGTCCTCACCCCAGCTCTGGCCAGTAGAAATCCTCCACCCGGGCCAGGCTGGTTCTTGGCGCACAGAGCTGCCGGCGCGCTGACTCAGTGCTGGCAGCCTCTTCAGGAATGTTGGACCCGAGGAGGCTCAGGTGACTTTTGTTGTTTCAGCTGTTGGGGGAAAGAGTGAGATGGGGGAAGGGGAACGGCCGTGGGGGTAGTTGTGCTAGGGAGAGACTAACTTTGACCTTGGGAAGAAGAGCTTGAAGGAGAGGAATCAGGCACAGAATGCTGCTGACCTAGTGACCTTGGGCCCTGACCTCCACTGCAAGCAAGCCAAATAATATGACTGGGGGGACAAGAAACAATGGGCTCATCAACTCCAGAACACAGTGCACCCTACCAAACTTACCCGTGCCTCTAGTCCTGCATCTTCAAGGATAGATAGCCAGACAAGATAGATGCCTGTGTGCTGTGCCACCCCTTCACAATTGTGTTTTTGTTTGAGGGTTTTTTTTTGTCTGTTTATTTGTTCTTAAGACAGGGTCTTGCTGTGTAGCCCAGGCTAGCCTTGAACTTGAGGTGGTCTTCCTGCCTCCACTGCCTTCCTACTGCTTGGGATCGCAGAAGCGCATGCCCCTAAGCCTTGTATGCTTTCTCACTTTCAAGCTTCTGCATCTGTCTCCCTACCCTCACTCGGCTGCTCTGTGGTTCTATCCGAGAAGTATATGTAGCATTCTTTATCTTTCCTCTGAAATGAACTAGCAACCGTGACTAGGAATCAGCAAATACCAGAGCAGCCCGTATGCTTTTCTCAAGCCAGCCCCTACTCCAGTGAGTTGAAACCTCTGCCAGTTCATTGCCAAGTATCTGCGGCATTACCCACGTTGCACTAACTGAGGTGTGTGTGTGTGGCGTGTACAGGAACAGCCACTCAGCAGCGCTCAGTTTATTGGACCTATTACTAGTATTTATAAAGCGTAAATTGGGCATAAGGAAGAGGTATTAAGACCCAAAACAGGGTGGTGATGAAAATGAGGAGAACGTGTGAGCACAATGCAACTGAAGCCTGTTGAAAAGGAAGCCATGGCCACCGTGCTTCTCTCCACTTTCCTGTGTGCCCTCTGTTTCTTAATTTTTTTTTATTATTGCTGTGTGTATGATGTGTGTGCGACGGTGTGCACACTGTCGTGCACGTGGGAGATCAGAGGACAACCCACAGGAGTCAATTCTCGCCTTCGACTGTGGGTTTGGGTAATTGAACGTGGGTCGTTAGGACTGCACAATAAGGGCTTTCACCCACTGAGCCATCCCCGTCGTCACCCAACAGAGCTTATTCTTACAGCAATGAACTCACTGGTCTGTGAATTTTCTACTAGTTCCATAATTTGGTACGTGCTAATTCTTCCAGCCAGAACTTTGCTCCTGACCTTGGCTAATTTTGCTTGATGCTTAAAGGCACTAGAGTGGCCTCCCTCGGGATGCTACATCCAGGCTGTGCCACAGGCACCCAGGTGACCCACAACTAGACAATGGCGTTCCACTCCACAGAATGTTCCCCAGAGCTACCGATGGGGCACTTGGCCAAGACACACATAGCTGAAAGATGACCTCAGTGGGTGCAGTTGGCTACAGGTGCCGCCATGTGCACAGACAGAAGCACGTGAGCGGCTGAGCCCCAAAGATATTTTTTTTTTTTTTGCCACTAATTTGTCCTGTTTACAAAACAGCAATGTCATTGAAAGCCACCAAGGACTCACGTCCCACCTCCCTACCACACACATCCGGAGTCCCAGGCCTTTTCCTGATCTTCCCCACAACAGAGTTCACCACCCCACTCCCTGCTCGTTTCTCCCCAGCACCCACAACCTTCCTCCCACCATGTCCTGTGGTCTGAGGCTGCTCACTCCTGGGACCAATCCCCCCGCGACCCCATGTCTCCCAGCAGCCGGGCAGCTGAGGACCTGGAGAAGCTAAAAAATGACAATTACCCCCCCCAGGTCCTCGCAGACTATGGCAGGAGAGGCCCGCTCTAGCCTCTGGAACTGTTCCGAGAGCAGGCTTCTTACTCTGTTCCCACCCACAACCCCTCAGAGGAACATGAAAGTATATAGATTGTGTATTCAAATCAAACATTTACTGATATCAAATCAATACGAAATTTATTTTAAAGCAACTCTTTGGTATGCATGTAATTTTTGCCTTTTATTAAAGATGAATGCGAGTTTTCATGGTAATGAGGCATGTACAATTAATTTTAAAATCAAATATAAAGGTAAAAATCAAATCACGAGTGAACATTTGACACTGCAGGATATAAGCCAGCTTCAACATTTTTCAGCGTTGAAGTATTTTCATTTTAAAGCCATCAGTGCTGAGAACACCACTTCATGTACAGATATAGCACAAAGCGGCGGAAGTGTGTCTAGGGCTGGGCCAGAAACTGTTGGAAATTCTTACTCTCAAGCCCAAATTCACTGAACAAAGATTTATAAAGCTTAAGTCAACCACACAAACAGCAATTTGAAAAACATTCATTCTAACATAAAACAACCCAAAGATACACATATTTAGTATTTATAACCTGAGACATGGCAGTATAAAAATATTGTATCACTTTTCCATAATTAAACCGTATTTTTCTATAAGAGCAGAAAACTTTGTGGATACAGCAGAGATACTGTGATTTGCAACAGACACCAGGCGCAAGCCTGAGCCAGGGCGGCTCAGGCAGGCTTGCTTGGTGTTGCACGCTAGGATCACGCATGCAGTGCTAAGCGAGCACGTTGTATGTTCAGAACCAGGGCTGCAGATGAGCCCCACAATGCAACAGAGCCGAGCCCTGCCAGAAGACCTCAGACCTGCCATGTGCTCGGCTTTGAACTAATTTTTTGTTATTGTGCATTCAGAAGCTCTTGACCACTGGTATTACACATCCCACAATTTAATATTCTGCATTCTAGAGCACCCTGGAGCTATAGAAAAGTCCTTTAAGACACAGCCTGCTGAAGCAGTCTCAAAGGTCTTGCCAAGGGACTGGAAAGAGGACTCGGCCTCTGCTGAAGTGGTCCTGGCAGCTCCCAGAGAAAAGTCTATTCTGTTGCTCTATCTGTTGCTTTCGATGGCCCCAAGTTGGCCCTCAAAGCCTATGAATGAGAAAACAAAGTCAGGGGCTGGCTGCCGTGGGAAGGGAGTCGCAGTGGAGCACGGCAAAAGTCTGCCTAGCTTTATAGAAGCCACCCAGTCCTCAGAGACCCACGGATCCACAACCACCTCAGCCAGCCCTTGACCCAGCCCACCCCTCCCCATCCCTCTGGCTGCCAGTCACTGACACTGTCACCCCTTCCTCCTGAAGTCTGTTCAACAGAGAAACTGGTCCAACTCGGCCAAGCGGGACTGTTTAAAGGAATATTCTCAGCTTGTCCTTTTTTGCTTTTTGCTAAACCTACAGACTCAAGTGTTCTGTTTGCGGGAAGTGTAATTATGGAATATTCCCACCAAAGAAGAAGAAAGTTTGTCCTTCATCACGAATGGGAACAAGCAGCTCACATCACTTGTGGGCAAGAGCCATAGGGCTCTCAGACTTCTTGGGGTGATTGCCTCCAAAAATCTAAGCAGTTTTCCTCCCCTCCATTTTAAAATTCCGGCACACCGCCCAAGAACTAATCCTCGCCTCACCCAACAACGGAAGTCAGTGGTGGAGACGGTAACTTGATTTGCCAAGATCCCTTTTTATAATTCAGACCTGCTGCTTTCTGCCTTGAGATCTTATCTGGAATTTAAGACACCTTGCCCTCCTAGAGCGAGGCCTCCAGAGTGGGTCCCAGAAGGGTGACCGTGGAGTAGGTGGCTGAAGTAGACAGCCCGTAGATGTCTGGTTCTGGGAGCCATATTCAGGAAGAGTTCTGAGCAGCAGCGGGTCACAGTGCCAAGTACCGCTGAGAGGCTAAAGGACAGGAAACTGAGAACTGACCTCTGGGCTTCGCAAGGTGGAGCTGCTCAGTGACCTCGACAAGAAGTGGGCTGGTCCCTTGGGTCGACTGGATTCCCCCAAGACAAAGAAGAAAACAATTGGAGGCAGTGGTCACATTGGGATCTTTGACGGGCTTGACTATAGAAGGTAGTAAGAGTAGGGTTGGGCCTATAAGGGCAAGACTTTTTTCATATAAAAGTTTTACAGTTTGTTTATTCACTGATAGGGATGACCCAGCAGAGAGAGGGAAACTGAAGACAAAGAACGGAAGGAAAGAATGGGAGAGCAAACTTTGCGGGTCCATGAGAAGGAGATCCCAGGGCACACGGAGGTGGCTTAGACTAGGAGCTGAAAGGACCTCTGTGGCTTCTGCAGGGGTGGCAAAGGGTGCACATGAGACAGAGGGTTTGGAGACCTGCTGGGAAGATGTGCGCCATCTTGGAACATTTCATCCTTCTTCACCCGTTGAAGTGAAGTCCTGCATACATAATCCGTTCAACTTCTCCTGGCTGCGTCTGTTTTCCTCTGAGCCTCCCTGTACCGAGAGGAAGTTTAAAACTAAAAACCCCTATAGAGGAAACACAAGAATACCTCCTCCATGGTATTTTAATGAAGATTAAGTGGGCAAAGGCACAGCCAAGTTTACCATAAGACTAGCTGACAAAGCTTGGGGGAGGCTGTGCCAATCTGAAGACCTGGGTTCGAATCTCCAAGGCCCATATAAAAAGCCAGATGTGACTGCTCTTTTCTTTAACCCCAACATTGGAGGTAGAAGTCAGAGACAGGCAGACTCTGGGGGTTTGCGGTTGAGTCAATCTGGCTTAAACAGGGCGCTTCTAGCTTCCTGTCCCAAAGAGGAAAGGTTGACAGCAACAGAGGAAAACACCCAAAACCCTCCGCTGGCCTTACATGCATGTACCCCACACAAACATGCATCACAACACACAACAAAGATGTAGTAAATAAACGACAGTTAGCGGCCTTTGTGCTGTTTCATTGCCGTGCGCAGTGAAATCTATGAGACTCCGCGCCGGTTTTTGTCCTGACCCCGTTCAGCTGACGTCTCTGCCAAAGTTCTCATCTGTCAGCCTCCACTTTACCATCCACCGCACAATTCTCTCCCACAAAGCCCGCATGGCCTTTTCTGCTGCTTCCGGCTACCCAGGAAAGGCTGTAGGCTGCGGACCACACCGAGCCTTCCTGGCTTTTCTGCTGGACCCCAGACCAATCCACCCTCACCTTCAATACCACGCAGAGGTCGGTATCCTCCTCCATGCAATTATGGGAAGCCAGATTCAGCAGCCTGCATCCAGCTCTACACGATGAAGATAAATTCAGTTATTCAGCCCTCAGGTTCTAACCTCAAGAGATACTTGACAGCCAGAGAAAAGCCCTGGAAGACTGTCAAGCCCAAGAAACAGCTACCATAAAATATCTTTGGCGCCATCTACTGGTGAATAATTTGCAAACGACCTCCCTGAGAGCAGAAAGCGTTCTAAGGAGCAGAAACTGATTCCAATGACAGAGCTGACGCTTCCGTGGGAGAAGCCGTCCTGCCATGCCTGTCAGCACTGAATGAACACACATAAAATCCAGAGGGCTTTAAATATCCATACCGTCTCAGCTACTTACTGACAGCGTGCCCTGGGTTGCTATGAAACCGTCATAAAAATTTTAATAAAAAAAAAAAAAACATGTGCATGAGGTCTGTGCAGGCGTGTGCTCCCAGTCACACAAGTATATCCCCAGAGGTTGGGTCTGTTTCTCTGAGATGCCCACCTTATTCTCTGAGACACAATGTCATGCTTACCATGGCTGAAGAGTGGGCCTCTGGAATCCTCCTGACTCCAATCTGTGGTTACACCTATCACCATGCCCAGCCTGCGCATGGGTGCTGTGAACCCAAATTCAGGTCCTCATGCCTGAGCTGCAAACACTTTCCAGCCTGAGCCTTCTCCCCTGTTGGGAGCAGTGAGACCCCCAGATCCTGAATTTCTTGTAATCCCCTGATCTGAGTGCCTACAGCTGCTCTGAGCACGAGACCTTCAGGCGTTCCTGATGGCAGCAGTGCCTCCTGCTGTGGTGCCTGTACCACCTGGACCACTACCAGCAAGAGTCTGAAAACAAAACAAAACACAGAGGGAGCTAATAGACCTTTTAACACTGACACCAAAACCCCAAGAATGCCCCCTTTATTGTGTTCAGGGGCACATTATATAGAGATAGCCACGCCCCAGCCAAACCCACCAGAAACCACTCTCCTGCCATCAGGAACTCCTGAGAGTCTCGTGCTCAGAGCAGCTGTAGGCACTCAGATCAGGGGAAAACAAGTTGCTAACAAGAAATTCAGGATTTGGGGTCTCACCGCTCCCAACACTCCCTAGTCCCCATAGTGGCCATGTTCAGTGGTTGAAATAGTCTCCTGCATGACTATCCTAGCTGATTTGCTCAGCCTGTTTTCCATCACTGTGTATAACAAACAACACTTCCCTAAATACTCTACTATACATATTTCAGAGTTTCCCACCCATCGATTTCCAAAAATAGAACAGTAAGGTCGAAGGGCAAAAATATCTTATGCTCTAGATTTATATATTTATAAAGGAGGAAACTGTTTTCTTTTTTTTTAATTGTTTTTATTCAGCTATATATTTTCCTCCACTCCCCTCCTTTTCTCTTCCCTCCCATTCTGCCCTCTCCCATGGTCCCCATGCTCCCAATTTACTCAGGAGATCTTGTCTTTTTCTACTTCCCATGTAGATTACATCCATGTATGTCTCTCTTAGGGTCCTCATTGTTGTCTAGGTTCTCTGGGGTTGTGATTTGTAGGCTGGTTTTCTTTGCTTTATGTTTAAAAACCACTTATGAGTGAGTACATATATTTGTCTTTCTGAGTCTGGGCTACCTCACTCAGTATGATGTTTTCTAGATCCATCCATTTGCCTGCAAATTTCAGGATGTCATTTTTTTCTGCTGTATTTTTCTCCATTGTATAAATGTACCACATTTTCCTTATCCGTTCTCCGGTCGAGGGGCATTTAGGTTGTTTCCAGGTTCTGGCTATGACAAACAATGCTGCTATGAATGTCCTTGTGGTATGACTTGAGCATTATATACCCAAAAGTGGTATTGCTGGGTCTTGGGGTAGGTTGAGAAACCGTTTTTTTAAAAAAAGAAAAGTTGCTCTTTATATTGAAAAGAACGCTGGAACCTCCTACTTCTCATTGTATCACCAGCAGTCAGGGACAGCATGGGGTTTTTTGTTGTTATTGTTTTCTAACTGGGGAAAATGGAGCAAACCATAAACAATGCCACCTTAGCTTCCTTTCCTGTGACTGCATTAATATTGACCCTGTGAATGCAGTTTGGTTGTGAGCCCTCAGTATCAGTTAAGGTCTGTACCAGAGACCTGGACCGAGAACACTCAGTATAAAAAGTGTTGTGAGAGCTGAACCGCAGAAGAGACAATAAGAGTCTGCTCCCAGCCCCTGGGGCTGAGGAACAACAGAGAAGGGGGGCAGCTGTCTGGTGCGTACGAGCTGTGAGCTCAGCGATGGATGAATTGCAGACGGGGTTCCGTGGCCACTGTGAAAGGGAAGAATCAAGTCTGGGGTTGTCTGGCGGCAAAAGCAAAACTCTGGGTCTTTTAAATCCCGTTCTCAAATAAATGACACTTTTTAGACTATGCTAATGTTTCATAGGATAAACCCATACAAATTATTATTATTCAAATGTTATTAAATGTCCTACAGTTTACCTGTGCTTCTAAAAGAACTAGGCAATGCTGGACATCATCTTCTTTTCCCCCTCCTGGAGCCGTTCTGTTGCTCTCTAGTGCCCCCTTTCGGCAGACCCCGGCACAGAGCCCCGTTGATTTTTTTTGCTCTTCAATGTAAGCTCAGGAAGTACGTGTTAATTGGTAGAGTCCACCCTCTTGCAGATTCAGCATCCTTTGGACTTGCAGATGGCAAAAGCAACTCTAACAAAAGAGAACTATCTTCAACAAGTGAAAACAGTCTCGCCTTCTCCCCAAAATGAGAAGAAACAAGTCTTGAAGTTGTTGGTTATTGCAAGAGAGTTACACTAACCGTCACTGAAAAGAATTCACTTGCTCTTCAAACCCAGTCACAGTTGAAAACCCTGCTGCTCCAAGACTGAAATATAGAATTAGCTTCCAAAAAGTTATTAAATGATCGAGGGGGGAAAAAGGAGTTAGCCAATGTCTCCCATTGTCTATTGTGATATAACCAAGAAAGAAGTTTGCATGGCTGCTTGCTAGTTTCTTTAGCCAGTCATAAAGAAAGGGCTTTGGCCAACTCGAGCATGGTAAACATGTTTCTGACAAGCCTTGCCCATCTCTCCCATTCTCTCTGCCTTGCTAAAAACCAAGATGACATTCCTAAAACCAGCCACCAAGGTCTATTCCCTTATTTGGCCACTTCCTTCCCTAAGGCTGACTACGAAGGTCCAGCTATTGAAGTATTGAAGTCCAGCAACCAGAAAGCTCCCTCTGGCTAACCAAATTAACATGCCCAGTTAAAATTAAATACCTCGGTTTACCTTTATAAACCATCATTTTCCTATCTTCCACATCTGCCTCCTCTCTATCCAGAGGCCGTCATTTGTCCCTCTTAGACAAATCTCCTTGACCCCTTTCTCTTTTTCCCTTCCCACTCTCCTTCGTCCTCTCCCTCCTGCCTCTGTCCCTTATTCTCTGCCCTAAATCTTCTTTGTGCTGAGAACTTGGTCTTGGAGATCTTGAGCTGATATTTTCCTTCCGTATAATGTCACTTGGTGCTCATAAATTTCTTCCTCAGCGGCCGGGCGGTGGTGGCGCATGCCTTTAATCCCAGCACTTGAGAGACAGAGGCAGGCGGATCTCTGTGAGTTCAAGACCAGCCTGGTCTACAAGAGCTAGTTCCAGGACAGGCTCCAAAGCCACAGAGAAACCCTGTCTCGAAAAACAAAAAATAAATAAATAAATAAATAAATTTCTTCCTCAGCCATTCCATGTTTTCTTGTCCTCAGACAGGACTTTGTCCGGCCAGGGTTCTTCACCCAGTAAAGTGTCCTATCCCTGCGTTTCTGAAGGTCCTGGATCACCAATAGTCCCGCCCGTCTTTAGTTTTCATACCCTTTAATATTTACTAACATGCAAGGGACTATCAATCCCCCAGAGGATGCCCCAGCTCCAGCCATGTCCCTCCCCTGTGGTTATCTTCCTCTTGGTTATCAGGATCAACCCCCACATCCAAAGAAATGAGTGCTCTTCGGTTCCTGGGTCAGTGCCGAGAAAAACCCAGGTGGTGGTCCCAATCCCGAATCCAGTAGAAGCCTGCTGCGATCCCTAATGGAAGGTCATCGCTCTTGGGAGTGAAGGCCTCTAGGCAGGCAGAGCACAAACTTTTTTTGGTTTTTCGAGACAGGGTTTCTCTGTGGCTTTGGAACCTGTCCTGGAACTAGCTCTGTAGACCAGGCTGGTCTCGAACTCACAGAGATCCGCCTGCCTCTGCCTCCCGAGTGCTGGGATTAAAGGCGTGCGCCACCATTGCCCGGTGCAGAGCACAAACTTGAAGTCAAAGGAAGCATATACTCTGCGGGTTATCTGGTGGGACTGTAGGATGCGCATGTGTTCTGGCTGTGGGAGAAAGGGCACAATGCATCGTTTGCGGAACTGGATCCTAAGTTGCATGTTCTTGTCATGTGCAGTCTTACGGTGCGGTGGGTAAGATAGGCATCTCGACACACAATCACTTGGTGTCTCATGGTCCCGTCATGCCTGACTTTTAAATGTCTTTGTCCCTTCAATGAATACTTCCAGGGGTGTCACGTCCTGCGTGACTTGGTCCTGGAAACCTGACAAGGATGACAACAGTCATGAAGAAATGAAAGACACTGAAGGAAAGACAGACACACATAGAGAAGCTAGGAGGGGTTCACCATGTTCTCTCTGATGGAATGAATGGGACTCTGCCTTGCTTGTCATGGCTCAGGAGGAGGGGTTAGCTCATGTCTGTAGGAGAGAGGAATCTCCAGCTGTAAACATCTGGGGGAGAAAGCCTCAGTAGGTGCTTCCTCTACACTCTCAATTGCTCAATATTCACACAGACTAGGGAAGGCTTTGGCCGTTCCCATGGGTCTAAGGTATTGGGGTCCCTGGCATGGCTGTGCCCATATCAACAATACACAGTCACTCAGATTTCTTTCTGTGCATTAGTTGCTGGCTCCGTTTCCTGACCCAAGATTGATTTTTTTTTTTAATTAGTACAGATACAAACTCTCGGTTCACGGTGTGATTGAATATCCCACCATATAATAGCAGTAACAGCACCTGGCTAGCTGGTTGTCTCCCATGGACAAGTAGCAAGGCCAGGGACTATTTTTCAAACTGTTATTTACAGCAGAAGGGAGGGAGGAGATGGCATCAATTTGCCCTGAATCCTCCTGCCTGCAGACATTTCTTTTTTTTTAATTTTTTAAGCATTTATTTTATTTTATTTCGTGTTCATTGGTGTTTAGCCTGCATGGATGTCTGTGTGAAGGTATCAGGTCCCCTGGAACTGGAGTTACAGACAGTTGTTAGCTGCCATGTGGGTGCTGGGAATTGAACTCGCGTCTTCTGGAAGAGCAGTCAGTGCTCTTAACCACTGAGGCAGATATAATTTTAGTTTTTATTGTTTTTATTTTGTTTTGTTTTTTTGTTTTAGGGGCTGTTTGTTTGTTGAGGGAGTTGTTTGGTTGGTTTGGTTTAGCTTTTGTTTTTAAGACAGGGTGTCTCTATGTAGCCCTGGCTGTCCTGGAACTCGCTCTAATCCAGGCTGAACTCAAACTCAGAAATCTGCCTGCCTCTGCCTCCTGAGTGCTGGGGGAAAGGTGCGCACCACCACCGCCCGGCAGAGACACGATTTCTTTAAGAGTTGAGAAAAGCTGCTCTTCTCGCGCCTCTGCCAAGTGTTTACTGGCGGGTTGAGGGCTCGAGGCCACAAGCTGATTCGGTCCACTCTGTTGCAGGCACAGCCTCCGTAGCCGTGGCGGGGATCCTGGCCGCTCTGAGGATCACCAAGAACAGGCTCTCCAATCACGTGTTTGTTTTCCAGGGGGCAGGGGAGGTAAGTACCGCCAGGAGGACTCTCCAGTGCTGCCCTGAGAAGAAGAACGGGTGCGGGAGTGTTCCTGGCGGGAGGTGGTCTGGGTTCCAGCCAGTGGAAGCGGCATGAGTGTGGCCTGATTGTTGCGGCGTTTTGAGTCTCAATATTTGAGTTTCTCGAAGGAAAGATTCACCTGGGCTTCCTAGGATTTGTGGGGCTGAGGAAATGAAGGGCTCATTTGGGTGAAACATCTGGTATATGCCGAATAACTATGTGCTTTGAGTTTAAATATCGTCCTTATGGTACTCCCTAGGCAGCCATGGGCATCGCCCACCTCCTGGTTATGGCCCTGGAAAAGGAAGGCGTGCCCAAGGCAGAAGCCATAAGGAAGATCTGGATGGTGGACTCCAGGGGTCTGATTGTCAAGGTACTGTTCAAGTCTGAAAAACTAGAGGTTTTGCTGGGTGGTGGTGGTGCACGCCTTGAATCCCAGGACTCAGAAGGCAGAGGCAGGCAGATCTCTGTGAGTTCGAGGCCAGCCTGGTCTACAAGAGTGAGTTCCAGGACAGACTCCAAAGCTACAGAGAAACTCTGTCTCAAAAAAACAAAAAACAAAACAAAACAAAACAACAACAACAAAAAAAAAAAAAAACTAGAGGTTTACTGGCACATAGAGCTGCCAAGAACTAAACCTAAAGAGGCCTCTAGCTAGGCACTAAAAAGCTAGGTGCATGCTTTTAATCCCAGCATTGGGGAAGCAGAAAGAGGTGGATATGTGAGTTTGTGTCATCCTGGTCTACCAAGTTTCAGGACAGTCAGAGCTGCACAAAGAAACCCTCAGAAAAAGAAGAGGAGGGAGGAAAAGAGGGAGGGTAGGACAGAAAGAAAAAAAGGAAGGGAGGAAGAAAGGAAAGGGAAGGAAAAGAGGAAGGGAAGGAAAAGAGGAAAGGAAGGGAAGGGAAGGGAAGGGAAGGGAGGGGAGGGAGGGAGGAAGGAAGGAAGGAAGGAAGGAAGGAAGGAAGGAAGGAAGGAAGGAAGGAAGGAAGGAAGGAAGGGCTCTCCAAGGGACAGAATGCTAAGACAGGATGGAAAGCAGAAAGGAAATTCTAAAGCAAAAGCTCTAATTGCTGTTATCCAAAAAGTTATGATGGTGTGTGTGTGTGTGTGTGTGTGTGTGTGTATGTATGTGGGGGATTGTTATGAGGAGTGTGCGCATGTATATGTGCCTGAATACCCTTCCAGCCTTCTCTCCTACCACTTCCTACCCCCAGTTTACCTCAGCCATATTGAATCATAGTTCTCCAGAAGACACGGCTCACTCTCTCCCACAACCTTTCACAGCCGTTGACAGGGCCGTGGGCCTGGTATGCATCTTCCCATCCCCCCATCAATTCAGGGAACAGTCTCTGAGCAGGTTACCAGACACTGGTCACTTGTGCTTTTTCCAACATCATTTGGTCCATTCTATTGAGCTGACTTCTAGTCAAGGAACTGTAGGCTTGGCATCTTCCCTCTGGCACTCCTGAGGCCAGCTGGAGCCGTCAAAATGATTGCACCCATTTAACAACACTGTGCCAGCCTGTCACCCCTGGGCTCCTGTTTGAAGAGATGGAAAGAAGTCTGGAGCTTCTCAGGCACGGTTGGCGTGACCAGCCGATCCTAGACTCAACTCAGGGACGCTCCCAGGAAGACTAATGGATCCTGTTAAATCGATTCACATTAGCTCTCTGGTACTGAAAGTCTCCAGGCCCCGTCCTTCTGCAAACCTGTAGGCTGCACTTCATATGACCAGCGGGTTCAGTGAGGCTAAGAAATCTCCTAGGAGTCTTTCTATCCTGTCCCTGTAACCCATGACCCCCAATAGCTAAAAACAAAATTAAAAATAAAGATTTTTGATCATTTTTATTCTAAATATTTTATTTTTAATAATTTATTATAAATAAATAAATACTTATGTATTCTTCCGTGTGGCTCGGAAGATGGCTCAGAAGCTAAGAACACTTGTTTGCTCTTATGGGGGACCCAGATTTTATTTGATTCCCAGCACACACATAGTGGCTAACAACTGTTTGTACCTTCAGTTACAAGGGACCTGGTGCCCTCCTTAGCCTCCAGAGACCCTGCACGCATGTGAAGAACAAATACAAGCAGCAAAATACCCACACAATTAAAATAAAAATAAATTATTTATTTATTTATTTATTTATTTATTTATTTATTTGGTTTTTCGAGACAGGGTTTCTCTGTGGCTTTGGAGCCTGTCCTGGAACTAGCTCTTGTAGACCAGGCTGGTCTCGAACTCACAGAGATCCGCCTGCCTCTGCCTCCCGAGTGCTGGGATTAAAGGCGTGTGCCACCATTGCCCGGCTAAAAATACATTTTTAAGAAAAAAAGGAAGAAGGAAGGAAGAAACACATGTATACATTCCCTTAGGTTCTACTAAGGAATCTGATAAAGGGTCTGGGCCTCACTATTCTGAAGGCTCAGATCGTAACACAAGGCTCAATCAGAAACACTGTGAGAATTCTAACACAGCAAGGCTCTGCTCGGAAGGCCCTCAAGGCCACTGCTACTCCATCTTCCTTCTTTTCCTACAGGGTAGGAGCCACCTGAACCATGAGAAGGAGATGTTTGCCCAAGACCATCCTGAAGTCAACTCCCTGGAGGAGGTAGTGAGGCTGGTGAAGCCCACAGCTATTATAGGTAGGAAGAAGAAGAGGTCCCGCCACCCAACCCTCTCAACTTGCAGATAGATAGTCTGAGACTCAGTGAAGAGTCACAAACCTGGGGCTGGAGAGATGGCTCAGCAGTTAACAGCACTGACTGCTCTTCCAGAGATCCTGAGTTCAATTCCCAGCAACCACATAGTGGCTCATAACCACCTATAATGAGATCTGGTGCCCTCTTCTGGCCTACAGGCAGGATACTGTATAAATAAATAAATCTTAAAAAAAAAAAAAAAGAGTCACAAACCACCTATGGAAGCGCAACTGTCTCCCTATCCCATGCCTGGTTCAATGCCAAGAGCTTATTGGGTGATTTCTGTATAGAAACCATAGAAATGAGGGCCAGAGTTGGGACTTGGTGACATATGTGTTGATGTAAGACAGTGAGAAAGCGCAGTGCCGCTCTCTAGCGTGGAGATGAGCAATCCTTCCACACCCAAACTGGGACCCTGGTTCCTGTCCCTGTGGTACCTGTCCCTGTGTCTGCGCTCGACAACAACATTCGGGAATGTCTTCCAGGTGCACCTTCAAGATCGGAGGCCAGAAATGGACCAGTGGTCTCCCGGAAATAAGCAAGAGGTCTTAGCTAGCTCAAGCAACAGGATTCCCTCATCCCCAACAACAGATTCTATCCCCAGGATTCCCCAGTCCGCCATGGGGTACCTAGTTCCCTCACCAGTGCCACAAGAGGGGAAGTGGGGTGCTCATACAGAGTAGGCATTCCCCGCTGCCCCCCTTTTCCCTGTAGGTGTCGCTGCGGTCGCAGGAGCCTTCACGGAGCAGATTCTGAGGGACATGGCCTCCTTCCATGAGCGCCCTATCATCTTTGCCCTGAGCAACCCCACCAGCAAGGCTGAGTGCACAGCTGAGAAGTGCTACCAGGTCACTGAGGTCAGCAGAAAGTCCTTCCTCCCACCAGCTGAGAGAGTAGCAGCGGTTACCACCAGCAACCCTATGAGGGTGATAACCCTCCTCCATCAGGAGAGTGACAGAGGATGCCCGTCATCGTGAGCAAGCTGAGGTTTAGAAAGATGAGTCAGCTTTCCCAAGATCATCGAGCTGATAAATAGAACTAACCTTCAAGTCTCCATCTAACTCCAAAGCCGGAGCTCTTCCATGATACTGGACTGCTCAGGGTTCCCCCAAACAACAGAGCTTTGTCCAGCAGAGTTTCTTTATTCCTGAGGCAACTGTCTCATGCTGGCCCTCCCAGATGTTGGGGGAAGAGGCACCATGGCCTCCTTTGTCAGTAACTTGATGGGAGGCAAGGCTTAGCATTTACCAAGTTCTCACTATTCTGGACACAGGGGAGGATATAGGTCCAACATTTAAGAGATAAGACTAGACTGCCATGGCTGCCCCAAACCTGTCTCCAAGTTCCACTTCCACTTTCTTCCTATGTCCAGGGCCGAGGGATCTTTGCCAGTGGAAGTCCCTTTAAGAATGTGACTCTGGAAGATGGCAGGACCTTCATTCCCGGTCAGGGAAACAATGCCTATGTGTTTCCTGGGGTCGCCCTGGGCGTCATTGCCGGTGGGATCCGACACATCCCAGATGAAATCTTCCTCCTGACGGCAGAGGTACCGCTGCTTTTCTCCCTAGGATGCTCCCTAGGGTTGGTGGCTCAGCACCAGGTCCTTACGCCTAGTGACCCCTGGATTCATCCTTTCTTATCTACTACCCACTCACCCCAGACCAGAGGCAAGGCTGGAAAGGAAAGCTCATGGAACCTTGAAGCAAGAAATTTTTTTTTGCTAAGATAGCCACCCAGAATGGTACTAAGGATGTGGGTGGAGGCTAGGACCCAAGAAGTAAGTAAGGGGGCCCAGAGACTCCTATATAACAGGCTGTGATCAGTCAGAAGACAGAGTCTTTGTTTGCTGGTCACAAGCTTATCCATGTTGGTCTTAGTATTTTCCTTCTAGAATTCATGGAACCTCGTGCTGTTTTAAACTTCAGCCAGGCTTAGCACAGAAATAATGAGTCTTTGTTTAAACCTAAGCTTCCCTAGGGCTGTGTGTAGCATTGGTCGCAGTACCTGGACAAGCTTTGGGATAATGGAATGGGATTTGTTCTGTAAAGAAAATCTCTCTCTCTCTCTCTCTCTCTCTCTCTCTCTCTCTCTCTCTCTTTCTCTCTCTCTCTAGCATATTGCCCAAGAAGTCTCTGAGCAGCACCTGTCCCAGGGGAGACTGTACCCACCACTGAGCACCATCCGAGATGTGTCTCTGAGAATTGCCGTCAAAGTAAGGGCCGTCCTCCCTCGTACCCCTCTAACACGGGTGGTGTGGCTCCACCTACTCCTACGACGTCAGGAAGGCTAGGATCCTTGAACCTCGCTGCATGTAACCCACAGACTAGGTGGCAAACTCTTGCCTGCTCAACAGCCTGAGTCCCACTCCAAACACCCACCCAGGCATTTCTAGAAAAGCTCCCACATTTCCCCCACAGACAAAAGAAGGAAGGTCGTCAGAGGCCACGGTCTTGGGAACCAGAATGTGGGTGAAATTTCTTTTAATGAATCATAACCCCTCATTTATGGGAAAGGTCAGCTTGCACAGCATCATAGAAAGGATTCAAGCTTTGGAGTCCCCACTCTGGCAATCAGCAGAGGCGTCACTGTGACCCAATGCCTTCACTTCCCTCAACCTTAGCTGCTTCTCTGTAGAGCCCAGTAGTTCCTCCCTCCCAAAACTCCTGTTGGCCAGAGTGGGTAGTTACTCTTCCCCTTTCTCTCTTTAAGGGATGATGAGGTGATTGGATTCACAGAACATTCCAGACTATGCAAGGATAATGGGTTTTCAGAGAAAACATAATATAGTAAAGACCAATTTCAAGCAATAATTATCCAAGCTGGATACTAGGTACATGATATCCTTTCCATTAGTGTGTGTTTTTCTGTAAGAATAATCAACAGTTTCAGAAAGTACACCACAAAGCAATACGTAGTGCCCACGAGTTGTCCAGCGCAGGCGCCCTTACAAAACAATCATCAAGTCCAACAATCCAGATCCCGGTTCAGCTCACCCGTTCCTCTTCCTTCACGGGGGACTATTTGCTCACAAGATGATCATTCAATTCAACCCCATCAGTCTCCATGGGAACAGGCTGCAGGCAGACTGTTACTGTATTATCATCACTCTAGAAGAAGGTGATCATTATTTTGCTTCCCAAGCCGTAAGCTGAAGCACTAATCGAGTTTACCATTGGCTGGAAACCCGCAGAGAATTAGAAACAGGGATAATCATGGGCTGGGCCTCTTTGACCTTGGCCCAGGCACTGGGTATGAATCCATCTCCAGAGCTCTGGGAGAGAGGGACAACCAGCCCCTGGGGAAAGAAGCAAGTGCTATCTAGGAAAAAGTTTTAATCCTCCCCTTCCGGTGGTGTCATGGGTGGCAACTGAAGAGAAACATGACCGGTCCTTTAGGGAATATTCTTTGCCCCTCGCTGCCAAGAAAGGGGCTTTTAAGGCCGATTTCCCATAGAGCTAGTTTCTCATTCAAACCTGTTTCTCCTAGGTCCTCGACTATGCGTATAAACACAACCTGGCCTCCTGCTATCCAGAGCCCAAGGACAAGGAGGCTTTTGTAAGATCTCTGATCTACACTCCAGACTATGACTCCTTCACACTAGACACCTACACTTGGCCTAAGGAAGCTATGAATGTCCAGAAGGTCTGATGCACTCTCTGGGACTTATTTGGGCTGGACGAAGAAATACAATATAAACGTTCCAAAATGGCCAGCCTTGTCACCATGGTTATTTTTTGTCTGTCATTTGTTTTACTTTGTGTGTTCTGCTGAGGTGCTGAGGTATGCAGCAGATGTCAGCTTTGTTCCTGAAGGCCCTGGAAGCTCTCTTTCCTATAAAACTTCTCTGAATCCTCTCCAAGTGGTTCTTTTACTGTTAATTGCTATTATCAAAGCCTTGTGGGAAATTCTGCTTAGAAACGCACCTTTGTAGAGCTCAAGGTCTAGATTGAACACAAGTCCTTTTCCATAAGCGAGGAAGTGCTGTGCATGGAAGATGTTCATAGGGAAGTCACAGAGCTCCAGGAAGAAAGGATGCTTCCCATGAGACACCAAAGGAGGGCAGTGTTTGTGCTCTGCCCATGACTAAAGGGCGGATTTGTCATAGGCACTCAGGGAATGTAAGCAAAGCCACCTGCCAGAAAATGTGGACCACCCGTCAGGGAGTGAATTCATTTCAGAAGAATACATTGCCTTCAAGGCTCAGTAGAGTGTGGGCGGGGGCTGAGTGGCCAGAGGCTCATCAAGAAGGGTCCCTGCCCTTTGGGTTGTTGAGTACTGTACATTTTATGTTGTCATTACTAAAGGGAAAAATAGAGAAATATGGATGAGAAGAATCTGTATGCCAAAGAAAGAAAAAAGAGGAGCAAAGAGTGTGAGCGCCATGAGGAAGGCATTGATTTGGTTTGTAAGGAAGACTTGATTTAACTAATGTTCCAGGCCTGGGACACACTCTCCCCTCCATCCTTCACCCTCAAGTAATGGAGCAATTCAGATTTCTGGTGGAGGTGATGTTTGGTGAAAACCTTCACCTCCCCCGTTTCCATGACGGCACACATGCATAGCGATCAGTAAAGAAAGACTTGGAGCCCTGCTTGGCCTGTTTGGGACATCGGCTTCCAGTCTCCTTTCTCTGTATAAATCACACTTTGAGAAACTTATCCCCGGTGCCACTTCAGCCAGGATTCCCGCTGCAGATAATGCGCTATTTGACTGTCCCTCGGTGCAATCCAGGTAAACTCCTAAGCTCCACGAAGAGTACCTGGCAGAGTCATGAATCAGTCATCTCTTGTTCAGGTCTTACTCTTCCAGCATCGGCTTCCCTGGTGCTAGCACTTAGCCAACAATGTCCCCAGAGCGTAGACCTAAATATAAAAACTAACACTATACGTTTCTAGAACAGATCAGTGAGTCCTTGTGAAGACTCACCAGTAAATCTCTAATGGCAATCTCATATCTAAAGCCTGTGCAAACGATAGAAGAAACTGGCTAAGATTTCCAAGGTTCTGATCTATTGCACCAGCCCCACACGACCACCAATGGCCTGGTTAGACTTCTCATTTCCACAGGAGAAACCACCTGCCTGGACCCAAACGCCTCCTTTCTATTCCATGCCCAGAATCAGTAAGTGCACCTGTAGAAGAAAATGGCTTCTTCCATCCGAAAGGCTCCCTCCATGCAACACCTCTCAGCTGGTCATGTTCCCCTCCTAGCTCTCAGAGCTCTCCTAATGTACGACTTTTGGAATGTCTTCATATGTCCTTCATTGTTGCAGGTCGTGTCTTGGGGTTCCATCATTGACCACATCTCATGGAGAGGAGCAGAAGGCTCTAGATGTAGATTTTCAAAACTCCAAATGTGTTCCTAATAGCACTGAATTACGGTCAGAGAACCTGTCATGACTTCTTGAAATACATTTCAGTTTGCTGGGAAATCTATTTTTTTCAAATGCTATTGTCAAATTTTAAAAACAAAAAAGTTCACATCTTCTTAAAAAGAATATGTGCACCAACATGGTAGGATACAATATCCTTTGGGGATTTTTATTTTATTTTACTCAATTCTACATATTATTATTTTTCTCTACTCAGCCTATATCTGAAAGATAATTTTTCCTTGCAGTTTTGACCATATTTATTTTACATATTTTGACCCAGTGTTATTAGGTACATGAAGTTTAGAATTGTTATCATTTACAGTGAACTCAAATCTGTGAAACTTTGTAATTTTCTTAATAATGTATTTGTTCTGTGATAACATCTTGGAAGTCTCCCTTGCCCTTTTTTATTTATTTAGATGTTTAAACTCATATCGTACCTGGTGATGACAAACACTCTCCAGTTATTTCTGCCAC
The DNA here is from genome assembly GCF_950005125.1 of Chionomys nivalis. NCBI lineage: Eukaryota > Metazoa > Chordata > Mammalia > Rodentia > Cricetidae > Chionomys > Chionomys nivalis. The sequence continues at coordinate 6,102,882 of NC_080108.1, forward strand.
ACAACTTAAAGCACTCTTTCCTATAGCGAAAATGTGGTTAGTTTAACATTAAAACATAGGATCATTTTATCAATTTTACAATAAAATAATTATCAAGAACCCTAATTTTAACTCGCATAATTTTAAAAACAAAAAATATTGTCAGGTGGTGGTGCAATGCACCTTTAATCCCAACCAGGGAGGCAGAAGCAGGCAGAAATCTGTGAGCTCAAGGCCAGCCTGGTCTGGTCTACAAATCTAGTTTACAGTCAAGGATACTGAGAAACAATGTCTCGAAGAAAAAACATAAACTATTAAATGTCAAATTGATTAGTAGAAACTAATCCCATTTTGGTTGGGAAAACATACTTTCAACCAAAGAAATAGGTAGTAAGCAATTGCTAATGTTTGGCCAAAAAAAAAAAAAAAATTAGGGGCTTCAGAAATTGGATAATAGCACTGTTTGAGCCACAAAGGTGACACATCTCTACTTTTTATAAAATACCAGGGGTTAGAGATGGCTCAGTAGGTAATGTGCCTGCCCTGCAAGCGTGAGGACCTGAGTTCAATCCCTAGTGCCTATTTAAAAAACAAAAAACAAAACAACAACAACAACAAAAAAGCTGAGTGGTGGGATGTACTTGTAATCCCAGGTGTGGGGAAACAGAGAGATACAATCTCCAGGGCTCACTGACCAACCAGCTGAGCTCAGTTGGCAAGCACAAGGTAAAGGTTGAGAGAACCTATTTCAAAACACTGACGAGGAGAGCAACTGAGGAAGCCACTTGCCATTTGAGGTTAACCTCTGGCACACACACACACACACACTTTCACATGCACACTTACAAAATGCTTACTAAATTACAAACCCTATGTCCTACACAATATTCTACTGCATAGTCTCTCCCGGCCTGTCTTCAGCCCTCCTCCTTCGATTGGTATGCCAAACACAAACATATATGACAAGGCATTAAACACACACGCTGCTTCGGTACAAATGGCTCTTGTCTGAGCATCTACCGAAGCTGGCTTTTCCAAGCAGAGGTTTCAAAACAGCATAAAATGAGATTTACGGAAATGCATTCATCACTGTGAAACTTAAAATCTCACAGAAACAACTGCCGCAGACTTGATGTCTACCAGCACAGATACGGGGAGGAAAACACTGAAGAGCAAGCAAAGAGCAGCTCTATCCTGGCAAGGTTTGAAATGGCTTGGAAAGATGTTTAGAGTGTTTTAGAATTTTAATTCTGTATTATTAAACATAGACAAGTCCTGGGTTGTGTCTTAGCAGCTCCATGCTGACCTTGGACTCACTCTGTAGCCAAGGATAGCTTTGAAACCCTCATTCTACGGCCTCCACCTTCCAGGAGCTGAGATTCCAGGCATGCATGGGCCTCCACTCCATGCAGTACTGGGGATGGAACCCAGGGCTTCCTGATGCTAAGCAAGCACTCTCCCAACCCAAGCCACATCCCTGGCCTCTGATGCTCATTCCCCCTATCCCTTCCCTGCTTGCCACATTACATGTATTGTTTGCATGTGTGCATCATGGTACCACAAACGTGTGGAGATCAGTTACAAGAACTCAGTCCTCCCCTTCTGCGGTGTAGGTCCTGGGGAATCAAACCTAGTTCCTCAGGCTTGGTAGCAGGTGCCTTCACCCATAGAGCAGTGGGCATTTAATAGGTTATTAAATGACAACTTTGGTGCTAGGATTCGGGATACTTTCTTACAAGTGGTTGATCAGGGAGGTCCCAAAGAACCCCCAAGGCAACACAAGCTATCATCTTTGCTCTTGATTTCCCACTACAGTGAGATGCTAAAACTCCCATTGCTAAAGTACAGTACACTTTAGATGCAGGGTATAGTGGATGAAATTAAGCTGGAATTGACCTGAAGTTTTTCTGTCAGAAGATGGCCTGCAGACTACTTAGGAGAAAACAGTCCTCGAAGGTCTCATCAGCATTGGACCGTGCACAACAGAACAGCGACCTGTCAGCAATATGTGCCAACTGGCCCAATGGTGCCGTAACAAAATTACCTTCCAAATGTTTGTGTTTATACCTTTAGAGCCACTCTCAATGTTGGTCAGAGAAGCTTCTTTTTGCAATGAACAGCATCAATGATCAACATGATGAGAATGTTATTATCAACAAAAAACAAAGGAGGACATAAGGTTGGGAGGGATGTGGGATAGGATGCAGCAGAGAAATTGGATAAAAATAGTGATAGATGCATCTAATCAAAAAACATTATATAAACGCATAAAATTTTCAAAGAATAAGTAAAAACGTATTTTAAAAGTTTAGACTTGGGGAGGGGATATATGTACCATTTAAATTGTCATGCATACTCAGCACTTCGAAATATTTGTTAAAATGTATTTATTACAGGTGAGAAAATAGAACGTTTCTAAAAGAAGTAACAGAGCTGGGTCAGCACCCTCAGCATCCAGCAAGAAGCTGGGTCCCTCCCAGTCCCAGTCCCTATAGCAAATGGACTCTAGGTTAAGAATTATTTAGACACCAGCACCGCTATTGGAGCCAAGTTCAGGGAATACGCAGGGATGAGAGGAAGGCGGGACACTAAGGAAAAAATAGACATGAATTCAAGAAAGGGTTTGAAAACACTCAGTTTTTTCCTCCGAGGTACAAATATACACACTCTAAATATTCATCCACTCCAAACAAACGTTCCTCAGAACGCAGGTTCAAACTTTGAGTTCTACACGAGCAATCGCGACCCCTGCAGGAACTTATTCAGGGGCCACACGTTGCTCTCACCCACGTTGGAGGTGCGCCTCTGGCACTGCCTGCAGCGCCGGTACTTCTCACACTGGTCCAAGAGGAACAGCTTGTCAGAAGCCCTGGGGGAAAGAAAGCAAAAGCTGATGTCATCAAGTGTCCCCCAAATCCCTAGAAGCAGAGCGAAGAAAAGTGATGCCCGATCTCTGCTTTCAAGATTCCTACCGTCACCTGCTGCCTGGCCCTGCCATCTGCCGCCTATCCCACATCCTGGCGTCTGCGGCCTCCTCCTTTTCACTAAATCAAAGGCTTTGTGCAAATTCCCTTCCTTCATGCCTAGTCATAGGTGCCTAACAGCAAACACATAAAGCCCAAGGCCACGCCCACCCTCTAAGGTGGCCCCGAAGCTTTGGACGAAGCTGCTGGCTGACAGGTAATTCCTAACACCTGCTGATAACTAAGGGTTTACTTGCTTAGAAAAGTCCCAAGAGGACAGAGCTTTTGGAGAGTTCAGCACCCAGAAAGAAAGAAGAGACAAAGAAGGGGAAAAAACAAACAGGAAGCAGAAATAAAGGACTACGATGACTGATTCTCCATTTTGAAAGTTCTTGGTTCTGCAAGTCAGTCCCAAGTTTGCTCTTGTGACTCATCAACATTTCTGTAGGGACACAGAATTCTGTAAAAATCATAAGACTGGGTCAGTGCTGCCTGCCTCTTCCCCCCACCCCCATCCCAGTAGCCAGTGAGAAGTTGAGTTCAGAGTTGAGTCCGGATTATGAGGAGCTGGAGAGAGGGTATTTGCTAACCTTTTGAAGAAGGAAGAAGAACTGCCGCCTACCACAGCCTGCCCTGGGTCACCCATTCGCTAACTTGAGTTCACAATTATTTCCTGTGACTCCCCTATCGGCTATCGTCATGTTGGCCAAGCCGTCTCTCTGGATCCAGGCAAAATCTTGCTGGTGTACACCTCACTGCTTCTCCCTGGTTTTCCACAAGACTGAAAGAAATAGTTTGAACTCACCAACTTCAACCCTCTTCCTCTTCTCTAGATCAAATAGACACACTTCGCCTGTGGCTCGGGACCACCATGCTATCCCTCATACTTTCTTTCTTACAAATGAGCTCCACCAATAGAAAATCAGATGAGACATGCCTTTCAAGAAACTCTTAAAAGAAAGGGTGAAGATGAAGAGCCATGCTTAAAGGACAATAATGCTGGAGCTGGAGAGATGGCTCAGTGGTTAAGAGCACTGGAAGCTCTTCCAGAGGACCCAGGTTTGATTCCCAGCACCCACGTGGTGGCTCACAACTGTCTGTAACTCCAGGTCCAGGAGATCCTACACCCTTCTTCTGGCCTCCTTGGGAACCAAGCACACAAGCGGTGTAGACACATATGGAGGGGAAAAACTTATACATATAATAAATAAATCTTTTTGTTGTTGTTGTTGTTTTAAAGTCAAGACTGGAGAGATCAGTTAAGAGTGTTTGCTGTTCTTGCACCTGAGTTAAGGTCTCAGAACCAAAAGTGGCTCACAGTTGCCTGGAACCCCAACTCCAGGGACTCTGACCCTCTATTCTGACCTCCTCAGGTACATATGTATATATATTTATACACACACACACACGAATAAAAAATAAAATCTTAAACAGTAGTGGAAAAGTAGCCACGTAAACTGTTTTTTGCTATGTTTGGTCCTGATAATCTGACTGTATTATCTGATAATCTGACTTGGTTTCATTGGAATCTTAACGTTTTAGGAAATCTTTTTTCATTTTCTAAAATCACACCTTAAATTTCTAAAGGATTTCCATGGTTTTCAAAGTATAATAGTTTTCCATATTTTTATATTTTTTTTTACCCCTAAAACCTCGGTGCTAGCTGGGTCAGGCAATTATTTACATTCACAGTTTACAAGTTAAAAAGTATGACTGGCATTAGCAGCCTTCCCACAGTTCGTGCTAACTCTAAACGGCAGATTCAAACAGTAAATACACAGCTGGAGAGGGGCCCTGCACCACTGTGTGTAGCTCATTCTTCCCATGGTCAGTCTTTCCTATCCATCCATGAAGGTCAGGCATGGTAGTGTACAGGAGGCAGAGGCAGATGAATCTATGAGTTTGAGGCCAGTCGGGTCTACAGAGCAAGTTCCAGTCCAGCTAGACTAAATAGCAATACTTGTCTCAAAAAAAAAAAAAAAAAGTCCATTAAGCTTGGAAGTGATCAGAGCAGAACTCATCCTGCTTCAAAGCAGCCCTATCCAGAGAGAGTTGCAACCCTCAGCAAAGTGGAACCACCAGGGCAGAAGCAAAGATCAGCACATCCAGCACAGTGTTTTCCAGCCCCTTGCTCATCAAAGACATTGCTAATCAATCGCAGCAGCGTTTCCCACTAACCAGATTTGTTCTTCCCAGAGAATGCTGTAGAGGGCCACACTAATCAACTGATGGTACTCAAAGCCTCGACCATCCTAGGGTTAGACTAACAGTGGTTCTCAACCTGGGAGCCACACAGCAAGCAGATCTCCTGCATACCAGATACTTACATCACAATTCATAACAGTTAGCAAAATTACAGTGATGAATTAGCAACGAAAGAATTTTGTGATCATGTGAAGAACGGCATTAAAGGGCCGCAGCATTAGAAAGGTTGAGAATTACTGAGTTAGAGGACAGAAAACTCGGAGCTGATTGACTAGCAAGGTTCTTACAACCAGAGAGACCTGGTTCCCATGAGGTCTTACCGCTCAAAGGCCTTCTCCTCCAGGTCCCGCTGCTTCTTCATGAACAGACTCCTGTTCCAGTCCTCCTGCAAACACTGGTTGATCCTGTTCACCCGATCCAGCTCCGCAGCTCTGTCTGCCAAGTGCCTGGAGAGAAAGGCACAGCCTTACTCCATTTACAATGCTGGGAAGGACCGGGACCACCCTGGGTGCCCTACTTCTTTTATAATAAATTAGACAAAAAGCATTCTGGTCCTGTTCAGGAGCCTTTAGAATGTGCAGAAACAGGGGTGCTGGAAAAACCACAGTGAAACCGCAAGCTGTCAGATAATGGATGGCTCTAAGATCTTTCATCCTGCACCCTGATTTAAATTAGCAGAACTTAAGTCCTATTCCAATTAACAAATTCAGCTTCCAAGGCCACTAATGTCCTTTGAAGCTAATTTGGCTCATCTGAAGAACCATCCCAAATGGATTCCCTGCCCTGTGTTTCTCCCCAGCCTCTCAGCTGTCAACAATCAACTACACATCTGGTTCTTTGGGGGTTTCCCCACTTTGGAGGGAAGGTCTCTGTGTGTAGTTCAGGGTAGCCTTGAATTCTGGGTCCTCCCGTCTCAGCCTCCAGCATGCTGGGAGCACAGAAGTGCGCTATCACACTTGGGGGCAACAGGTATTTTATGGTACAAAGTGGAGTGCAGAAAGGAGAAGAGGAAGAGAAATGAGAAGAGGTAGGGAATGACTTGTAAGAAAAACGGAGGCAGAACTACCCAGCCCTGACGGGAATGCTGGACGAAGGGTGTGTCGCCCAGGAAGAGAACAAAGCTAGCACCAGGCTAAGCTATTTTCAGGAGTCATTTAAGTCTGGACCATCAGAAGGGAGATACTTGTATTAGCCCTAGTAGAGAAAGAAAACAAGTGCCCTCCAAAGTATGTAACCTGTGCTATATCACTCAGTTAACACAGTGACACAAACATGCCAACCAATCAGAATGCATCTGAGACGTGGTCTGGAGCCCCAAATGAGAAGCTGAAGTTCAAGTTCAAAGAAGGGATCACGAGGGGCTGGAAAGATGGCTCATGGGGCTTGAGAGATGGCTAGAGAGGGCCCTAGTTCAATTCCCAGCACCCACATGGTAGCTCACAACTATCTGTAACTCCAGTTTCAGAGGATCCAACAGCCTCACACAGACATGCATGCAAGCAAAACACCAATGCACATAAAAGAAAAATAAATCATTTTAAAAATTAAAAAGGAGGAGCCGGGCGGTGGTGGCGCAAGCCTTTAATCCCAGCACTTGGGAGGCAGAGGCAGGTGAATCTCTGTGAGTTCAAGACCAGCCTGGTCTACAAGAGCTAGTTCCAGGACAGGCTCCAAAGCCACAGAGAAACCCTGTCTCGAAAAACCAAAAAGAAAAAAAAAAAATTAAAAAGGAGGGGGAGGTTCATGGCAACCTAGGTAGAGGTGTACTTGTTGGGCTTGGGACAACCGTGCCTATCACTGGATATGGAAATAGGTCACGATTTTAGAAATTTGATATATATCAAGGCAAGGCTCTTATCCTTGTACAGATTAGATGTGACTTTGTTTTTTTATCAAAATAGGGAAATGTGTAATACAGATCATGATTCTAACAGAATAAACGTCACAATTTAACTACTCCCCCACCCTCTATCAACAGTCACACCCACTACCATTGTGTCCTTCAGTCTGTGACTGACTCGCGTCTAGCCAACCCAGCACGGAGCCTAACAGATCCATAAACGATCCCACTGGGGCCATTTCTAATATTTATAAAAATTTAATAATATGACTTTTTATAAATACAACTACCTTCCAAAAATAGCAGATTCCTTGGCCAGAAGCCTTTTTGGATGATAATTTGGGCTCATCATAAGGATTGATGGACATTTAGAAAGAAAGGACTAGTTTCCTATGACAGTCTCGGTGGAGGCAGGAAGTAGGAAATTGATGATGGAGGGCTAGGAAGAAAACACGAGGTGTTGTGAGACTGAGCGTTAGTGCGACCCTTAAACTGTCTCCACCAGTCAGGTGACCACCTGGATATTCTAAGAAATCAAGTGTCTGATGTTTGAACTTTGAAGTCAAGGCCCTGAGAGAATTCCTTTGCCCATCCTTCCACCTACGCCATCACTTCATGATAGAAGCAGAACACACTGAGAACTTGGGGAAGGATCACCATTTATGAGTGGAGCAGCGTATCTCTGGCTCATTTAATACAACCAATGGATAGTGATGATGTTATGATTCTTTTAAAAAGTTATGCTGTTGGTGAGAGTAGTTGTGTACACCTTAATCCCCAGCACTCAGGAGGCAGAAGCAGACAGATCTATGAGTTCAAGGCCAGCCTGGTCTACAAAGCGTGTTCCGGGATACTCAGGGCTACAGAGAGAAACCTTGTCTCAAAAACCAGAGACCGAGGAGAAGAAAGAGGAGAAAAGGAGAAGGAGGAAAAGAAGAAGAAGGAGGAGAAGGAGGGGAAATTATACTGTGATATAAGGGAATGTGGAGTTGGGGCTTGAAAGAAAAGTGGAGATGAAGAGAGAGCACATTTTTTATTTAATAACATTTTCTTCATTGAATGAATTATAGTATAAAACTGAGTGAAATACATAACAAATTTAGAATAATGGCTTGCATAAGTCCTCAATACCTTAGCTACATTTATTCTCCACTATTGTTACAAAGAAAGAAAGAGTTGGGGGAGAGGAAGCAGGTGACGAAAGGAGAGGGAAGGCAGACCCGGGCTCTCCTTACTCTCGCTGCGTCCTCTGAAGCATCTGCAGGTCTCGCCTCTGCTCCACCAGCTGGTTCAGAATGGCATTCCTCTTGAGGCTGGCAGCCGCCTCCATCTGGTGCTTCATGCAACTCTGCTCTCGCCTTCGCTTTTCAGTCTTCATCTCGCCCTCGTTCTTACCAAAGATGGGCTCAGCAGAATCCGGCTCAAACATGGGCAGCTGGGAGGGTTTGTTCTTCACCTGGAATGGGCAGCAGACAATGGGCAATTAGTAAGATACCAACACCGAGGCTTACAGGGACGAACAAAGCCTTGAAACCTACCAAAGGAATAACGTGTGTGCTTATTTATAGGACTGTGTTGATGCGGTGTATAGTCTTACCGTAATGGTCACCGTCTTCCTACCTGTGCATCCAACGCTCTCTTGTAAAACTGCGTTTCTTCCATCTTCTCTTTTAGGTATTGGGCTCTCTGTGCAGCCAGTCTGGTGTTTAAGACACAGAGAAGGTGAGAGTCATTTTACAGTTTGAATACAGCAACACAAGTTAGCATCATCGAAGCATGTTCCGTATTAATAGGAACGGGTACGGGATGCATGAAAGCTCATCATTCATTCTGAGAACTCTCGTTATAAGAAAAAGGAATTCAAGTCTACAGGTTGCTGGATACTGTGTTGAACACAGGGCAGACAGGACAGGTATAAGAAGAAGGGGGGCCATATCACCCATATGGGATGAATATGGCAGGCACCCTCCCACGCACACACACACACACACACACACAATACTTTTTAAGTCTGGATAAAGCCATGCCTATAAGTAGATTCAATATGTAGTTCTTCCTTAGAAAAGTAATCTACCCTCTCATTGTACAGTCATCATATGAAACCTGCCAAGAACCTGAGTGATTAATGAAATTCATATAGTAGAGCAGATAAATCTTAGGGCAGTATATTCTTAGGGGCGCAGAAACTAGCTTATTGTTTGTGGTGGCAGTCTCTGCTCATTCCACACAATGATTGTCCTGGCTTCAGCAGCAAAAGTAGGAGCTCCTAAGGCAGTTAGGAATTTCAGGGCCTTGGCCCTATCCAGGGCCTCAGACAGCCCAACCTGAACAATAACTTTCTGCTTCCTGAAAATTTAGACTTGAGACTCCGAGTCTCCAAGCTCAAAGTGAACTAGAGGTGGTGCCACGTAAAAAGCTGTGGGGCAAGCGGGGAAAATGGATCCGCCCTGCTTCTCAGCTCCTGGTTCTAGTGTCCCCTGTGTCTATGCCCTCAGGTTTGCTGGAACAAGCTATGTGCTTAGAATAAGACTCATCTTTGCCAGGAGGTCACTTGAGCATCTCACAGTTGGCAATAATGCCTGCTCAAGATACGTTCCTTCCTGAATCTACCGGGAAGTACCGGTGCTCATAAACAGTACAGAAATGCTGTCCTATCGGGCGGTGGTGGCGCACGCCTTTAATCCCAGCACTCGGGAGGCAGAGGCAGACGGGTCTCTGGGAGTTCGAGGCCAGCCTGGGCTACAAAGGGAGTTCCAGGACAGGCTCCAAAGCTACAGAGAAACCCTGTCTCGAAAAACCAAAAAAAAAAAAAAAAAAAAAAAAAAAAGAAATGCTGTCCTATCATGCCAGTGCTTGCTCTTAGAGTTTCAGTTATTGCTGAAACTAAAGAAATGGTGGCTTTCTCTTTGTGATGCAGCTATTCCTGTGAAACTGGCTGCTTTTTGGGTTTGTTTTTTCCCTTGGCTATGGAGGTATTCATGGAATTCTGAATGCTTCTTCAATCCCACATAGAAATTAGCTTCACACAAGACGTCCGTCTTCCCAGGCGCACGTGGTGAACTCACTCCTCTGTGAGCTGCACTTGTTCCAAGCGATCCATCAGCTCCCTGTTTTGTCTTTGCTTTATTTCCTTCTCCCGTTTGCTTTCCATTTGTTTCAGGAGACTCTGGGAATATTCCCCTTGCTTAAAAGCGTTAATCTCGGGACTAAGAGGTCGTTTGTCAAACAGGAAGGATTTCTGAAATGAGACACAAGAGATTCTCTTACTCTTACATACCAAGAAGTAAATCTATGACACAAACTAAAATCAAAGTATGACTTAGTTTCTAACCTTTGCCCGACCCCCAAGACTGTTATACAGAAAAAAACCTATCTTGAAAACACACACACAAAAAAAAAAAACCAACAACAACAACAGGTGGTAGTGGTGCACGCCTTTAATCCCAGCACTTGAGAGGCAGAGTCGGGCGGATCTCTGTGAGTTCAAGGCCAGCTTGGTTTACCAAGTGAGTTCCAGGACGGCCTTGACGGTTACACAGAGGAAACCCTGTCAAAAAGAAACAAGAAAAAAGACTACAAAAGAAAAATTAGAGATTGAGAACCAATTGTCTAAGAAAAGGCATTGCTTAAGTTAAGTGTCGGTTGTACACTATCAGTTAGTGTTGCTTATACGCTATCAGTACTCACGTAAAACTCGGGTTTCTCATTCTTGTGACTCCTTATGGCTTCAGCAACTCCGAGATTATAGGCAGCGTTTTTCTGATTCTGCTCCCTGGCAGCCATACTTTTCACCTATAAACAGGTAGTTTTTTCAATTTTTAATTTAATAATAAAATACAATCTTTAAAACCCTTTATTCTGCCAGGTCGTGGTGGTGCACACCTTTAATCCCAGCAGAGTCAGACAGATCTCTGTAGTTCAAGGGCAGCCTGACCTACAAATCGAGTTCCAGGACAGCCAGCGCTGTTACACAAGGAAACCCTATCTTAAAATAACAAAACAAAGAGCCTTAATTCTATATTAATGAAATATATATATATAATTCACATACTCCGTGAATTCACTTCTGTCATTAATATCTTCCAACCGAAACAGAAACCTGTCTGGATGCAATGGCACTTTCTGAAGTCCTTGCAGACATGAGGTGAGATTTTTATTTTCCCAATTCTCGGACTCTGGACACCATCACTATAACTATAGTAAAAAGGAACTGTGGACTTCTACTACAAATACAGAACACAGTAACAGCATCATTATTGGAAACCAGAGAAATCCACATAGACAAAGTATAAAGGCAATTCTGTGTCCCCTCCACCTTTTTTGAGGTAGGCTGTGACTTTAAAAGGTATAAGATTTGACCAGATTTATATTTTATCAAAATCAAATAAATAAATAAATCCATCATTTTCACTTTTTTTTTTTTTTGATACAAGTTGTTACAATGCATCCCTGACTAGCCTGGAAATAAATTTGTGTAGATCAGGCTGGCCTCAAACTCACAGAGATCTGTCTACCTCGGCCTCCTGAGCTTAAAGTTGTGCACAGCTATGCCTGGCCCATTTTCACCTTTAAAACACAGTCCTGAGGGTTGAGGGGACGATCCGTAATACATACAGGGAAATTCACCAATGAAAACTTGGACACCACCTGTCTTAGTTGGGGTTTCTGTTGTGATAAAACATTTTGACCAAATCAATTTGGGGGAGGGAGGGAGATGAGCTCAATTCAACTCTCAAGTCATTCTCCATCGCTGAGGGAAGTTGGGACGGGAACTGAATGCAGGAAGGAACAGAGCAGAGGCCACGGAGGAACCCTGCTTACTAGCTTACCCTCCACAGTTGCTCAGTCTGCCTTATACAGCGCAGGACCACCAGCCCGGGCTGGCACTGCCTCCCGTGAGCTGGACCCTCCCATATCATTCATTCATTGAGAACAAGCAGTATAGACTTGCCCTGTGGACAAATCTCATGGAGGTATGCTCTCCATTAAAAATCACTTTTCCCTAATGACCCCAGTTTTGTATCAAGTTGCCATGAAACCAACCCACACACCACCTGCTTTAGCCCTGCCGCAAATGAATGATTAAATGTGTTACAGTGCAAGCATTTGGGTCTAAGAATGGCATCCCGTGGTCCGCTGTCCCACCGCAAACCCTCTGCCAATAAGGCGTAAGGCTACCTGGTTTTTGAAGAAAGCCTCCTGGTCTTTCAGAATTTGGTACTGCTGCATGAGCCGCTCGTCCTCCATTTCTCTCCTCCTCCTCTCGTCTCCATAGTACAGAGGGAAATTCCTCTGCGCTCGTTGCAAACACACGTAGCACATTTCCTACCGTTCAGATTTCAGGACAAATCATACACTGTGTTTATTTTTTTGTCTTCATTTACTTTATTCCCTTCGCAAGCCTTCCTAAGACTGGGTATGTCAAGAAACACGTTTCATAAAAGAATAGATTGCTGAAATATATTCTCTAATACACAATTAGCAAAAGGAAGTTTACAAAGTAAATCTCCCAAGTGATAAAAAGGATCTACTCAACTCCCAGAAGAGCTGAAGATTACAAGGGATTCCTAGCCCCTTTTTCTTAAGTAGGAGCTCTTGGCTAACAGGCAAATTTCAGTGCAGACACTAGAGTATGCCCATAGAGTATGTTAAGGAGGAGTGATTCCCAGAGAATACTCCTTTGGAGATTTGGAGAAACAAAAATCCGAGGATGAGTCTGCCTGGGTTTGAGGCAGTCGAAGGCACTGTACCTGTCCTGCCTTATTATGATCCTGGCACACGGGGGCGGGAGATGTCCTGGGCTTCTCATTGTCATTTCTCTGACAACTTGGAGATGGTACGCTTCAAAGACAACGGAACACAAATTAGCCTTTAAAAAAATCTGGCCTCTGAAACAGTGATCATATTAAAGATTCATTATATTATGTGAAGGTGTGTATGTGTGTGTGTATGTGTGTGTGTGTGTAGGTGTGTACACGTGACAGAAGAGAGGCTTGAATCCTCTGGAGTTGGAGTTACAGACAACCGTGAGTCACTGGTTATGGGGGCTGGGAATAGAAGACAGGACCTCTGGAGGAATGTTAAGTGCTCCTAACCTAGGACATATCCCTCCAGCTCCAGGAGAGTGATAATTTTAGAGACAAATATAATCATAAAATAAAGAAAAAAAGGACTGGGCGTGGTGGCTCCTAAGGCAGAGGCAGGTAGATCTCTGTTAGCCTGATCTACAGAGCCAGAGCAGGACAGCCAGGGTTGCACAACAGAGAGATCCTGTCTTAAAAATACAGAAAAAAAGTATCTCAATGGTTTCCTTTCGAATAGACCATGCTTCCAAGTCAAGAACGTGTACTCGGTGTCAGAGCCGGGTTTGACTTCTTTTTGTGGCTTGCTGGCAGATGACATGGACAAACTATGCCATCTTGGAAATCTTGTTACCACTTCTGTGAAATGGGGATAAATTCACTCATTTCATGAAAATATAATGCCTGTTTGCTGTGTGGTTGTTCTAGATGCAGGAACACAGTGCAAACAAAACCCATACACACACAGGTCCCTAGCCTCACGGGTATATTATTCTGATGGGGACAGTCAGCTGGTAATAACTAAGTATACTCTGTAATAATCATAAATGCTATGCGTGGAAGAAATTGAGTATTAAATCACAAATCAAAAGCTACAGAAAGGAACAACTCAGATGTTTCTTTGGGACCTCAAACAGGAGAAAATAGAAAAATTTCATTAAAATGTGGAGGAAAAAGAAACTAAGAACCAAGAATTGTCAACACAATCCTAACCCACTTGTTCAGTAAGAAGAATAACCCTCCTACGAGACAGAGAACTTGCCCAAAGAATCGTTGCAGGATACACAGGAAGACAGCAAAAAGCAAATGTCAGAAACACTGGTGTGCTTGCCGGGCCTGCGTGGCAAACTCACATTCCATTCGATGTCAATATAAAATTGCCATGTGATTCCTCAGCACTCAGAAATCAACGATGCCTGCAGAGCTGGGAAGTCGGCTGTGAAGGCAGGCAGGCAGGTGGAATTACCTCTGCCCTACCTCTCCCTCGGCTGAGTGACCTCCGTGCCTCTTAGCGAGTCTACCTTACCCTTGGTGTGTGTCTCGATTTCCCTCTAGATTATAAGCCCTGGCCACCTCTACAGTCCCCATCACCTCCCACATAGAAGGCTCTCAATCACACCTAATAAAGGAGCGAAAGGATTGTTAAGGTCCTGTGTCATGGGAAGACTTCAAGGTGGTATTTAGTGAACTGCAACAGAAACAAAATTTACTTTTCAGGTGTCACAGTGTTCCCGCCACTCCCGCTTCGCTCCAGCTTGTCCAGCAGGCTCACGCTTGTCACTTTGGCAGGAGAGATGGATTGCCTATCACGGCGTTTCTTGGGTGACGAGATCTCTAGAATAAATAACAAATGCAAGTGACAGTCTCTTTGGTTTTCAAACAGCTAAATAGAGAGCTAAGTAGACACAAAATCTGACAGTTCTGACCACGGAAAAGTTTCCTTTAAGATAGGTGCTTTTCTTTAGTATCTCTTAATCTGTTGAGACAGAGTATGCCCTAGAGTTCACCTCATGCATTTGTGATATTTATCAGGAACTGGTCAAGAACAGGAAGACGGGGGGCTGGAGAGATGGCTCAGAGGTTAAGAGCATTGTCTGTTCTTCCAAAGGTCCTGAGTTCAATTCCCAGCAACCACATGGTGGCTCAAAACCATCTGTAATGAGGTCTGGTGCCCTCTTCTGGCCTGCAGGCAGACACACAGACAGAATATTGTATATATAATAAATAAATAAATATTTAAAAAAAAAAAAGAACAGGAAGACGGCCACCAAACAGATGGTAGTGTAAGAGGCTGGGTGTGGGTTAAGACAAAATACAGGGTTCTGAGAATAAAAAGCGTTTGTAAGAAAAAGAAAAAAATACAGTGGCTACTTGTGAATCTAGAAGTTGTGGTTTGAATGTCAAATGTCCCCCACAGACTCCTGTATTTGGACACTCGGTCCCCAGTGGGTGACGCTGTTTGAGAAGGTGAAGAACCTTTAAGAAAATGAGTCACTGAAGGTGAGCCTTGAGGTTTTACAGGGGGGCTCCACTTCCTGGTCACTCTCTGCTTCATGGCTCCAGACACTTTGTGACCAGCTGGCCTCCCACTCTGCTGTGCTTAGCCCCTGGGACCCAATCACAGGCCAGAGCAAACTTCCCCCCTTAAATCACTGCTCGTCAGAAGTTTTTTCATGGCAACAAGGAACGTAACTAAGACACTAGCTTCATTTACTTTGAGCATATGAGTTCCTAAGTGACACCACCCTGTTCCTAAGAGTCAAGAGGAACAGACGGTGCCCACAAACCACTGGCCTACCCCTGGCTCCTTCTTCTTTGTCTGACGGGTCTTTCAACTTGATCTTCCTTGGTCTGTTCTCTCCACCTTCCTCGGCAATGACCTCCATGGCTGGTTTATTCTCTGTCTCTTTGTGCTCAATCCTAAGAAGGAATCAAGAGGTCTGTCTTCTGCACAGGTCCTGACCAGGCGACTGTGTGAACTCTCAGCTCTGGGAAGCCACCCACCAACCCACCACCTCTCTGACTTCACAACAAGCCTGCTTCTTTCAAGT
The DNA here is from genome assembly GCF_950005125.1 of Chionomys nivalis. Classification (NCBI taxonomy): domain Eukaryota; kingdom Metazoa; phylum Chordata; class Mammalia; order Rodentia; family Cricetidae; genus Chionomys; species Chionomys nivalis. The sequence continues at coordinate 6,118,501 of NC_080108.1, forward strand.
GGGTGCAAGGTTTGTCTTGTGAAATAAGGAGCATGAATCCCCTCTCTGGGAGACAGATCTGGGAGCCTACCCAAAACACATACTCTTGTACCGTGGGCCCCCGAAAGAACTTGATATAAAGAAATTGCTTGCACACCTCAACTTAAATTTTTTTCCTTTGGTTTCAGCCTGAGCTTTCTGTCCTTTCTACATCAGTGGGAGATGTTTGTCAGCTTGAAGTCAAGACATCATAGCCTGATAGAGTGCACCCCCAAATAACCATCTCCTTTCTCCTCTCCATTTCCTCATCCTCTCCCTACATAAAAATAAGGACCTATAAAGAGACAGTTTGTGAAGGGCTGGGCTGGTGGTATGTGCAATAAACTCTTGGTGCTTATACAGAGATGGTAGAGAGGGAGAAGGGAAAAAGGGGGTGAGACGGGCAAGGAGAGAGAAGCAAGAAATTAGTTTGGAAAACAAATACTGTCCTATAAGCATGGAGAACAGGTGCCTGGGTTAGCCCCAGAGCAAAACACTCACCTTGGAAAGGCCAGCGCGCTGTTGGGACGCTTTCCAAAGCCCTCTCTGCTCGACAGCACTGAGTCCATGGTGCCAGGCCTCTGGAGGACAGAGATAAAGATCGAGCCTGAGCTGCGGGCCCCGGCCCCACACAGACCAAGACATGCAGGCTGCCTCCAAGTCCCGTAAGGCGTGACCGCCTTCATCCACATTAGCCTGGGCCACTGAAGAGCAGTTCCACAGACGCTGCCTTTTCTCAGCCCATGTCGCCTGTTTTGAAAATTGCCCTAAGAGTTGAAACGACTTCTACGCACCGTTAGAAAATGAGCAAACAACCAGAAACCACGGGGAAATGAGCACAGCTCGGACTTCACTCTTGGTCCACAGGACTCTAATATTAGACAGTTCAGAGACCGTCTCTGAAGTCACGTGGGCTTCCGTCCCCCGCACGCTGCCGGCTGCTATGTGTTCCCAGGCACTAGGTTTGTAGAGAGAGAAACTGGAGCTGCCTCGCAGGGTTTTAATATAATACTGTATGGAAATGTGCAGAGCATGCAACCAAGTGCTACTGTAGTTATCACTTTCTATGGTAACCTCATTATTACCACGGACTAATATGTACGATTACTTCTGAATGAATTCTATAGCCTACAAAAGCTTTAAAGAAAATCTCAAAGGGGCTAGAGAGATGACTGAGAGGTTAAGAGTATTGACTGCTCTTCCAGACTATCCGGGTTCAACTCCCAGCACCCACAAGGCAGCTCACAACAATCTATAACTCCTTTGGGAGTTAAACATAACATGCAGGCGAACACCAATGCACACAAAATAAAAATAAATAAATTTAAAGAAAAAATTCAAAAAGTGGTGTTTTGGTTTGGGTATGGTTTTGGTTTACCACCAAAATGTGCACATAAAATTCCCAAGAGGGCTATTTTCAGAATCACACGCAGGTTTAAATTATAGGACATCTGCTGGTCGAACTGCCACTCCCCGCCACATTTCAGTGTTTACAGAGTGAATGAGATGTCAAGGGTGCCGATTAACCCAGAGTTCCAGGCTAAATTCACCCATCAAGCTAGCTGCCCTGCAGCCTGTGTTCTTAGTCCCCTCGCATGCTGTGAGTACGGTACTATAAAATGTCCAGAATTACAAATTTCTACTGCTTTTTCCATTCCTTGGGTAGTACTGATTCAAAATATGATTTGAAGTTCTTTGTCTTGCTTGTCAAGGAACTGGCTGCCTGTACCACACATTTCCACACACTTGGAAAAAAGGTCACTTAAAATATGTCAACACAAGCTTTTTTTTATCTGTTTGCATTTAGAGCGGGGCAGAGGCGGGACATTGAAACAGGACCTCTCTACATACCCTGTCCTGGAACTCACCATGTAGACCAGGCTGGCCTCAAACTCACAGAGATCTGCCTGTCTCTGCCTCCTAAGTGCTGGGATTAAAGACGTGTATCACCATGCCTGCCCCAAATAGACATTATTAATGAAAGCATACCCATATTTGATTCAGAACCATAGACTGACCATGAGGGACTGTCTAGTTCAAGGTGGTCTGTGGGCGTGCCTGTGGGCGTGCCTTAGGGGAACTATCTCAATGGTCTTCATAGGTGTGAAAAGATGCAGGCTGAAAGGGGACAGCACCATTCCCTAGTTTTGGTCCCTGGACCACAGTGCAGACTGTGGATGCCATGTGTTTAGCTGTTTTAAGTTCCTGCCTCCGTGATGATCTTTCCTCTGATGGACTGTCGCCTGGAAGAGCGAGCTAACATAAACCCTTTTCGGTTGCTTTTTGCCGGGCTATTTTATCACCACAACAGAAAACGAAACCAGGAAAGCTTAGAAGCAAACAACTTACATTTGCCAGGGCTTTGGTCAAGGTGCCACTTCCGTCCATCGAGCAAAGGAAGTCCTTGTAAAATCTCATCTTCACTTTGCTGTCTCTGATCAAAAGGACCCCAATTCCTTTGAATGTGAACTCCACGTTTTGTTTGACAGATATGGATCGTGATAAGAAAAGCAATGTCTCCTTAACACATCCTTCTATCGTGTCCCTGTTAAATGGTCCCTCTAGGGATATCATGACAAAATTAAGTGGGACAACTGGAATATCACCTGGAGGAGAAAAAGACAGGGTGGGGAGAAGGAGATTATACTAAAGACATATTGTGTACACTTTATTCACCTGACTAATATTAAAAAATAAAATTGTCGGGCTGGAGAGATGGCTCAGTGGTTAAGAGCACTGGCTGCTCTTCCAGAGGTCATGAGTTCAATTCCCAGCAACCACATGGTGGCTCATAACCATCTGTAATGAGATCTGGCGCCCTCTTCCGGCATGTGGGCATACATGAAAGCAGAATGTTGTATACATAATAAATAAATCTTTAAAAAAATAAAAATAAAATTGTCCATATTTTCCCCTTATACTTATACTATTATTGCAGATAATGAATATAATTGGTCATTAATACATGCTAATAGTACAACGTCACCTAAAAGTACAATGTATTTTGCTCATGATTAAAGTAACTGACTGTCTAAATAGTAGACAAGGATTTGGTTTTTTAGGGAACAGAGCGGTGACAAACTGTTTCAATCCATCGTTTTCAGATCTTTCAAAACACTCTTCGGCAGTATTTATGAATGTCTTCTGGCTGTTGTCTCATCTTTGGGTAGTTACAAATATTTGTGAATATTAAGTGTTTGAAAAGATAGCCATCTCATCTTTCATGAAACTCAATCTGATACAGAGGTATCGGACCAGACAAGACACAGAAAGCTTTCCTTCCCAGAGAGCTCACAAATGCATGTTAAAGGAGCAAGACGGTAGCAGCTTGAAGAAAGCAGGGTCTAGTTGGCTACAACTGATGTCAGAGTTCTGCAAGGCCCACTGATCAGAAAAAAGGACAAGAGCGGAGATGGTGGAGATACCATGACAAGAATGATTCATCGGGTAAGGGCACATGCCACCAAGCCTGAGGGCCTGAGTTCAATCCCCAGGACCTACATGGTGGAAGGAGAGCAATGATGCCCCTAAGTTGTCCTCTGACCTCCACATGCATCCTGAAGAACAAAACACACACACACATAGACACACACACACACATACACACACACACACATAGACATACACACACACACATAGACATACACACACAAAGAGACATACACATACACACACACATACACACACAGACATACACATACACACACACATACACACACACATAGACATACACATACAGAGACATTCACACACATACACACATAGACATACACATACATACACACACAAACACACATAGACATACACATACACACACAGAGACATACACATACACACACAGACATACACATACACATAGACATACACATACACACACATAGACATACACATACACACACATAGACATACACATACACACACAGACATACACATACACACATAGACATACACATACACACATACATACACACAAACACACACACATACACACATACATACACACAAACACACACACATTAAAATAAATATTTAAAATTTAGAAAGCAAACAAAATGAACTTCAGAAAGACTTTAACTCTTCCACCCTGGCTCCCCCTTCTGCCAAAAGCACCATGTGGGACCTGAGTCTCTAAAACCAGAAACTAAGGCAGCTCTGGCCAAGGTTTACCCTTTCCGTTTGTCTCCATGACCAACACACTTCTGGGAGAAATCTCAGCTGTTAAAACGATTTACCAGGAGAGAATACTTTGTTCTGCTTGAGTCCGTGGGTCTGCACTAACTTCTCCGCCATGATAAACACGGGCCTCTGCACTAGAATAAACTTGTGGTTCCCCACCTCGAGCTTCTGCCTCGTGAAGGTGAAAGTTCCAAGTCCGGAAATCTGAACTCCCTGAAAGGGAAAAAGAAGACAAGAAGAACAACACACACTATTCCGTTAAAGGGTGAAGGTTTATAGCCATTCTGTCACCAAAAAGAAAGTGGAGACTGGGGTTTACCAAGTTCATATTCAGCAGTCTCTGTGAGTTCTTTTAGATGTGGTATATCTGTGAAAATACTTATGGGAACCGTAGCTTTTAGAAAACCATAAAAAATATTGGTCTTGTCCTAAACTATATGACATAAATTCAATCATTTTCTATTTAATGAAATCCTTGTTTTCTTGTTCCCTCAGATTTTAGGTTCCCTATTTAAAGTCAGAAAACGCACTAGTGGGAGAGGGCAGTGGATGCTTTAAAATGAGCAAGCACAATCGTGTGTAAGAAAAGGTCTTCATGAACAGTGCTTCCGTGTTAACTACTGAAATGGGAAAAGGAGACAGGATGAAGTGGAACCCGAGAAACCAGCACCCAGGACCCTCCTACAGTGTAACCCGGGCCACTGAGTTAATGCAAATGCCCCTGGGATACCCTAAAGACATCATATACCAACGGCTGCAAACTCAAATGTATAGGAACAGGAATAAAAGCCATGGAGTGGAGGGAGCCAACTAGAATGTGTGCTGGCCAGGACACGCAGGCTTCATGTAAAGGGAAGAGCACCTTGTGGTCTGCATCCGTGACCACGTGCAAAAATGAAAGACAATACATGAAGCCTATTGAGTTTTCAAGAAAACGGCAAGAAAAATGCAAAGCTTCACAAATACTCTGCCAATTTTAAGTAATGATAAATAATTCAAATTCCCAAACCAGACAAAATAAATAAGTTTGAAGGGTTCGTTCAGCTATGGACAGCCACAGTTAGGACACGTGCGTAAAAAGTCCACAAACTCCTAACTGCCTCCGAGCTCCAGCCAAAATCCTCACTCGGTTCTACAGCATTTAAACCCAAGACTTGACCTGAAGAAATAGTCCAACCACAGGCAGTTTCTTATTTTGTACTAGCTGAATTTAGTTTCTGTATTTATATATTCCAATTAAGACTTATTCCCTGCAAAATGGCAGACAAGTTTATCCCTTCCCACACCCATGCCGGGAGCTGACAGACCACAAACAGATCTCATTTAGTTCTTTACAGAAACCCAGACTGAGCAGTCCTGCGTTCCTGCGTTCTCTGTCATTAAGAGAATTATGAATGCATTATCTAAGGATAACACCCGGCTTGCCACAAGTTCTACATGTATCATAAATTGAAAACAGAGAAGGAGTGATGGCGGGCGGTGGTGGCGCACACCTTTAATCCCAGCACTCGGGAGGCAGAGGCAGGGAGATCTCTGGGAGTTCGAGACCAGCCTGGTCTACAAGAGCTAGTTCCAGGACAGGCTCCAAAGCTACAGAGAAACCCCGTCTCGAAAAATAAATAATTAATTAATTAAAATTAAAAAATAAATAAATAAAAAGGGGGGGGACGCGCTGGAGAGATGGCACTGCCTGCTCTTCCAGAGGTCGGGAATTCAATTCCCAGCAGCCACATGGGGGCTCACAGACATCTGTAATGAGATCTGCTGCCCTCTTCTGGCCTGCAGGGATACATACAGACAAAACACATAAATAAACAAATCTTTATTAAAAATAAAGTAAAATACTAAAGGGGTGACGGCAGAACAGAATGACTCTAAATCTACCGCACTACTCCCAGCAAAAATACGCAAGTCTGCGGAAGAAATATCTAACTACCGTGCCGAGACTGGAGTGGAAACCTACCTTATGCATAGCTAGCTGCTTTTCTACAAATTCTGACACATTCCCCCAGATGGTAGAGACTTCTGAAATTCAAAGGAAAAGAATCTATGTGAGCAACCATGGAACAGCATTTTAATCCTAACAAGCAAAAGTGTAACAGTGAAAGGAATAAACGGTAGAACTTCTAACAAAATCATTCCCCAAAATCAATGTTCCTACTAACAAAAGCTTATGCCTGTAACCTCCGAAGATATGACTTTAATTACAGCAATAATGGGGCTGGGGACTGTGGTACGCGGGACCCTAGGATGAATCTTCCGTACTACGACAAAAGGGTTGTGTAACTCAGTAGGAGAGTGCTTACCATGCACGAGGCCCTGCACTCAATCCTTAAAGACCAAGTAGCAGTAATAACAGCGCAAATAATAACGTACAGGAAACCTCTCTATAATGAAGGGAAGTAAGTCATGTTTCTTTTTCTTTAATTGTTATAGAGCCCTTCAACCCTTTCCCATGGTCCCCATGCTCCCAATTTACTTAGGAAATCTTGTCTTTTTCTACCTGGTCATGTTTCATTTTATCTTACACATGGATATAATGATATTTTGTGTTTTAAGAAATAAAGCTTGCCTGAAGATAAGAGGGCAGAGAGCTAAGCCACTAGAGGCCAGAAAGTGGCGGCACACACTTTGTGAACTTGGGATCCCAGCACTAGGGAGATGGAGACAGGAGCGATATGGCTGGGCAGAGAGAGGAATATAAGGCACACAGAGACAGGAGCTCAGTGCAGTCTGAGGTTTGTGGAGACAGATGAGTTTGGAGATGCATCTGAGAACAGGATGGCCCCTTCAGTCTGAACACTGGTAGAGGTAAAAGAACTCTCTAGGGCTGAAGAGATGGCTCAGAGGTTAAGAGCACTTTGACTGCTCTTCCAGAGGTCCTGAGTTCAATTCCCAGCAACCACATGGTGGCTCACAGCCATCTAGAATGAGATCTGGTGCCCTCTTCTGGCATGTTGTATACATAATAAAGAAAGAAAGAAATCTAAAAAAACTTTAAAAAAAAAAAAAAAAAGAACTCTCTAGTGTCTGGCCGCTCTGCTTCTCTGATCTTCAGCGCATTAACCCGTGTCTGATTATTATTAATTATTATTAATACCAATTAGCACTCAGGCTACACATGGAGTGTTAGCCAACTATAATCTTTTTTCTTCATGACTCATTGAACACCTATTCCTGAAGTGTTCGCTGTGGGCCACGTGATTAATATGAGCACGAACTCATACTATTCCATAGCATAAGGTCAAGGGCTACCGGTGACAGGAAAGACTGCCTGTCTGCTCGGCACACCAACTGTCCCTACACACTGGCTCTTGTGAAATTCTTGAGTGCAATTTCCATGTTCACTGGTAGAGACCAGCTGTCCCCCCTCTCGTTGTTCACTAGGTTCCCTGATCCCCCAGTCTGCCGCTGCTAGTCTGTTATATTCTGGAAACAACAAACATACTAACATATCCACAGTAGTAACTTATAAAAACTAACTGTGAGTAGGGGCCCCAGACTCTGTCTTTGAATTAAGATATAGACTTCACAATTCTACTTTGATCTGAAGGCTTTCTATATTTATTTTCTTGTACTAAGTTGAGTTCTCCTCCTTGTAACCCCAAAAAGCTACAAAAAAATAGTTATTAATGTTGATGTGAAAAATGTATGTAGTCTGGACATGAGTCAGACTTAACAATACAGAAAATTACGTCTGTATTTACCTCGCCATCCTAAGTCTAGTCATATATTATTGGTGATAATTTCTAATTTAGGAACTTTTTACAAATCAAGAAAGCTAAGTTTTAATTATCAAAATAAAAGACCAAGAAAGGTGACGTCTACTGGACTGCCACTTGGAGACATGGAAGAAGCTAGCAACAAAAGGCCAGTTCTTCTCTAACAATGCAAACTGGTATTTTTCTCTTAATGAATTAAACTGCTAACTAAAGCAGGAAGGTTGCAGTCTTTAATTCTGATATATATACCAGGGCTATAAAATACTTTTTACCAACAATGTGCCAGGGAACAGGCAAGTGTGATGGACAGAAAGCAGCCGTTGTTCTCACGAGCATCTTGGAACAGGTTTAATAGTGGATACTCATGGCCAATGACATGAGGGCAACTCGCCGCAGTGAACACGGGCCCACTGCGAACTTCACCTTCCCCCACTGTGCCCCACCCTAAGGTAGTCACCCCTTCCCTCCTTACCCAATAGCTCAAAGGATTATACCCCTTTCTGCTAAGAACTAAGAAAGTCCGTCAAAGGCCAGGGGCAGCGCTGTACACTTTTAATCCCAGCACTTGAGAGGCAGAGGCAGAAGGGTCTCTGAGTTCCAGGTCAGCCCAGTCTACTTAGAGAATTCAGGACAGTCAGTGCTACATAGCGAGACCCTGTCTTGAAAAAAGAAAATGAAAGAAGAAAAGAAAGAAAGAAAGAAAGAAAGAAAGAAAGAAAGAAAGAAAGAAAGAAAGAAAGAAAGAAAGAAAGAAAGAGGGAGGGAGGGAGGGAGGGAGGGAGGGAGGGAGGGAGGGAGGGAGAGAGAGAGAGAGAGAGAGAGAGAGAAAGAAAGGAAGGAAGGAAGGAAGGAAGAAAGGAAGGAAGGAAGGAAGGAGGGGACAGGAGGAGGAAGAGAAAGGGGAGGTCTGTCCATTGTCAATCAATCACAACTATATAACTATATACTGAGTTTAAACCCACACTGACACCATAAAAGTAATTAACTCACTAACAGAAATCTTATTATCCCTGTTTACATGGAGAAATTTCAGGATTACAATGTGAAAACTGACAGTCTATGACTAGACATAACAGGCAGTTCAGACTGGAGGAAATTATCTATACCAACGAGAAAATGATTTAACAAAGGCCAGGAGAAAGTGTGTACTTTGTAACCAAACCCTGATGATTTGGATTTAACCGGGAGTCTGAGCATGCTCCTTATTCACTGAGATGAGGGATCAAAGTCCTTGTAATGTTTTATTCAATAGAGTAGGACAGGCAGAGTTAATTATTTAAACCGAAGTTTGGTATTTCTCCCTGAAGAAAGAGGCTTTCGGCCTCTGCAGTCCGATTAGAATAGATCTGTAAATGTTGCCTATCAGTATTTCTAAACCATTTGTTCTGATGACCGAGCTTTAGGTGGATTACCGCTAAATATCAGAATAAAAATAATTTCAACTCCATCTAAAGATCAATTTAAATGTAACCCATGACAACAGGCTAAAAAGGAAAAGTCTGATCATTTGACAAAACTCAGCACACACAGAGAGAGAGAGACTCAGAAAACTAGTGTGTTCATTTACTTTGCTTAAGGACAATGAAATAGTCGGGGTGGCTAACTTATAAAGAAAAGAAGTTTGTTGAGCTCAGAGTTTTGGAGGAGTCTCGAGTTCAAGATCAGGCAGCAGCCCTCTGTGTGCTGCTACATCATGGTGGGAACATTTGTGTATGGAAGAGATGGTACGGCCAAATATAAAACCGGGGCAGGGAAGAAGACAGAGAAAGGCTGGTGTTGTAGAATCCCAAGGACACAACTTTAATGATCTTTTTAGGAGAACATTTTTCAAATGAGTTTGCCTTTTCATACCCTTGTGTTGGGACCATTTGGAGTCCTGGCCTCCAGCTGCTCTTCCTTGCTAGAGATCTTTACTTTCCTTCTGATTTGAGTTACTGAAAGCTGTGTCAAAGTTGTTTACCAGCTCTGCTTCATAAGCACGTGTTGCCTTACCTTGAGGATCAGAGGATAAGGTTTTCACCTGTTGGCCCACCTGACTGTTGGGTATATAAGCCTCCGTGGTTCTATTGTGAAAGGGGCTTCTTACCAGTGACTAGAGGTCCGTGTCTCTGTCTTTCTTTGTATGTTTCAACCTCCAGCGCCTTGCCCGAAGCTCGGAAGCTCGCGAACTGTGTGGCAGCGCAGACAGGTGTTGTGCGGCACGAGTCTCAAATGAGCTGCTTCTTGGTCACCTTCTGTATTAACCCAGCCTAGAGTTTGCTTCGGAGATGGAATCTCTAACAGTTGTAGCAAACTCGAACTCTTCCGAGCTCTTTTGCTATGAAACTGGATGAGCTTTGCCTCTTTTCTGCTTTATGCTTTTATTCTGCGTCCTCACCATAAATCAAGCTAAAACCAGTGAATCATATCCACGGCAAAGCCTGGACTTTAGCCTACCTTAAAATCCCCTCCCCTAAGTAAATCACTCCGCTCTCTTTAAATCCATCCTTCCTCAAATCTGCACATGGGCAGAACACAACCACATTTATTTCTCCAGAATTCAGCGCAAATGGTCTCTCACTCAGTCCCTGATATGGTCTTGTTTCTCTTCTGAAATCTCGTGAGCAGTCTCTATCTTCCACATTCCTAGTCACACTTTTACTTTCTAACTCTCACCAGAATGACCCACTGAGCTCTAAAACCAGCATTTATTCTAGGGACTTCTGTAGGCCACAGCTCCGAATTTTTCTCTATGTCTCGCGAAGCCAATTCTAAAAGCTCTGTGCACCCCACAGTCAGGTTTATTGCAATGTGACCCAGTTCTGGGTATATTCTATACTCAACAAAAGAACCTAGGAAGGGAGGACTGTTTTGACTCAGTCATGAGTCATGACCATCATGTCTCAGTTTGTGATGGCAGGAGCCTCTCGTGTGACTCAGGAAGCAGGGAGCCCAGACTAGGCCATGCTATAACCCTCAAAAGAATGCCCCAATAACCAATCTTTGCCAACTGGGTCTCAATGCCCCCAGATAGTGCCCCCCCCCATGCTAGATCTAAGTGTTCAAACATGTAAGCCCATGGGGGTCATTTTACAATTAAATCATAATTAGAAAGGTTAATAGAGAAAAGTGAGTTTTCTATTCAGTTGCAATGAATAAGGAGAACTTAAAAATTAAGCACACTGTAACATCAGAAATCTTTAAAAAATATGAAATACTTAGGTATAGATCTAAAATGTATATAGAATCTATGAGAAAATATTTACAAAACTGGTGAAAGAAATCAAAGAGCTGTGTTAGAACATTTTGTGGGTAAGAAGGCTCAGGACTGTCAAACGTTAGATTAGTACCATCTCAGCTTCCTAGCAAAGAAAATCAAAGAGCTGTGTTAGAACATTTTGTGGGTAAGAAGGCTCAGGACTGTCAAACGTTAGATTAGTACTGTCTCAGCTTCCTAGCAAAGCATCTCTCACCTATCCACAACCTCATTCTAAAGCTTACACAAAATAACCAACAAAATGTTAACAGGCAGGGCCTGAGAGTGCATGGTCCCAGCACTTGGGAAGCAGAGGCAGAGCTCTGTGAGTTAGAGATCAGCCTTGTATAGCTAGCCAGTTCTCGACCTGCTAGGCTGCACAATGAGATCCCCAAGTAAGGGCACTAACATAAACTACAGACTGAGTAAGCACGAAGTCAAAGTAGGCTCATCATTTTTAATAACTGTACAACTCCAGTGGGGATGTTGAAATTTTGGGGTGCTTTGCATGCATGGGTGTGTAAGAAATCTCTATGCCTTCCTCTTAACTTTAAAATCAAATATTTAACAAAGTTAGTAGGGTGGTGGTGGCTCACGCCTTTAATCCCGGCACTCAGGAGGCAGAAACAAGCGGATCCCTGTAAGTTCAAGGCCAGGCTGGTCTACAGAGCTAGTTCCAGGACAGCCAGAAGTACACAGAGAAACCCTGCTTGAAAATCCAAGATAGATGGATGAATACTTATTTTTTTTTTTTTTTTTTGGTTTTTCAAGACAGGGTTTCTCTGTGTAGCTTTGGAACCTGACCTGGAACTCACTGTATAGACCAGGCTCAGAGATCCACCTGCCTCTGCCTCCCAAGTGCTGGAATTAAAGGCATGCACCACCATCACCCGGATAAATATGGATATATTTAACAAAAGCTCTTATTGTGGGTCCAGAGAGATAGCTTAGCAGTTAAGAGCACTGACTGCTCTAGTAGAGAACACAGGTTCAGCTCCCAGCGCCTAAGTCTGGCTTCTTACAACTTCCTGTAACTGCCAGCTCCAAGGGATCTGACATGACATCATCTTGTGGCTTGCCCTGGCACCCACACACAGAGATGGATACACACACACACACACACACACACACACACATAGACTAAATAAATTTGTTTTTAAAGTTATTTTTTATCATGTACCTCCTCCTTGGTAGCATTTAGTTCAAATATAAATTTACACCTATTTGTGTTTTGATTAGTGTATCTATTTGTGTTTTGATTAGTGTGTATCTTCCCCACTGATTGTAAATCGTTGGGGCTTTTAGGCTCCATTTTTAGTGCTCAGCATACAGTAGGACTTCAAAATACTTGAAAGAATATGTATATAAACAAGGTGGAAAGTATTTCTAAAGTCATAAAACTATCTTCTATACTTCTTTCAAAAACTTGGCAGGAACAATTAGGAGTGATGCTCGGGAAACGAAAGAAGCAATACTTGTTTGTATTTATTTTCTCTGCTAAACAATCTCTCAATTATAATGGCTAATAGTAGCTTGCTTCTCTAGAGCGCCCTCCCGTGGACAGCCCCTATCACAGACAGATGCCAAAGCGCTTTGTGTGATGGGGTGGGGTGTTGCGCTTTCCTAAGAAACTATTGGGGGGGGGGGGACTGTGTGTTTCGTCTCGGATTGCCCTCTGAGTTTTCTATGAAAATTGTCTGTCGATAAGCATCACTTTTCATTAACACACCCTCAAGACAACAAGGAGAGTACAAATATGTGTCCTGTGTCCAACTCTGAAAAGGAGCCATTCGGGACTCCAATTGGACCACAAGGCTTCTCATCCACCCTAGATGAGATGGGGGAGCTTGCTTTCAGTAGTTAATACTAATCAGGCCGTGTGTGGATTGTTTTGTTTTGTTTTTGAATGAAAATCCTGAGCCGAAGAAAACGACACCGTAAGCTCTGAGTCATGTCTGAAGCAAGTAAGGTACACCACCAAGCCCCCACCCCACCCCACCCCCCCACCCGCGGCATTAAGTCGCTTACCCTCCTGGCTCAGCGAAGGCAGTGTGGGCAGCACCTGCCTGCACAGGTCCTGAAAAGCCGGGGCAATCCTGTCCAACATCTTCAGTCCCAGATGACTCCGTGGCGGGTCCTTGATGGATAGTCTCTTCTTTGTTATGTGGAGTTTGCACTAAAAAGATTTTCCCACCCTCCAGCCCTCTGTGCCCGCAATTTGGGGTGGTTCTTTGAAATCAAAACTTGCTCTCAAAGTCTTGAAATGTATTTTTCCTTAAATAAACGTTCTCTGTGGCCGTCCCTCCCCCAGTGATCTGGCTCTCTGGTAACCTGTTCCCTCAACCCGAAGCCAGAGCTCTTTCCCTCTTAAGCCAGAAGTGCAAATCCGCTCCCATCCAAACAGCGAGCTCCTCTGGCAGATAGAGGCCTGGGGGTCGCTGAACTAAGAAGGCCTTAGGAAAGGAAGTGCTGAAAGCGTTGCTATGACGCAACAAAGACTGACTCGGTTGCTAGGGCCTCAAGGCCCGGCCCCATAAGAGAATCCAGTCTCTAGGCTGCGCAAGAACTCAGGCAGAGACGCTAGAACACGATTTAAAAAATAAAAAACAAAAACAAACAAAAAAAGCAAAAATCCTTTGTTCCTTCCCTCTTACCCAGGGCAGCAGGGAGACTTGGTCCAAATCGCGGCCGTCCAAAGGTGGTGGGGTGGGGGGTGAGGAAGGAGGGTGTGCATTTTGCCAACAGCAATGTAGGTTAGAATCTGTAGATCTGATCGAGGATTTGAGTTTAGCTGAAATTTATCTCTTTGTTTTGTTTTGTTTCCAGGAGGCTCCTCTCTTAGGAAATGTAGGGCTGGAAAAAATAAAGGCAGAGTTTATGCGTTTACTCCCCTCCCCTCCCCTCTTTCTCCTCATTTCCCTACCTGTGGAGAAGGGAATGGGGCAAACCTACAGACCTCTTTGGTGTTCTCCCTCCTAAGAGTGCACGTCCACCCTCCTCCACACACCACACACACACCCAGATGGAGGATTTGAGTTGCTTCCATTTCTGGACATTAGGAATAATGCTACCGCAAGCATTCTCCTACAAGGCTTTTACATTTTTTTGCTAATATATTCTCGTCCCTGATGCGTGTGTAACTCAGTGTACACTGGGGTCATGGGAGAGGCATGCGATTGGTTTAGATAGTGCCAAGCACGTCTCCACGGCGGTTGTTGCTATGGAGAGGCGAGAGGAGCTGTTGGCATGTGCCGTGGACAGAGGGCAGACGTGCTAAACCACCTGAAAGGGAAAGGGGTTGTTCCACAGCCACCATTTCCAAACATGTCATCATGCGAACTCCAAAACCAAACAAGGAGACTTTGTCACTTAGAACAATAAAGCCGCAATCCCTACGCTTGAGCCAGGCTGCCTTTGCCTATACTGCACTCGTGATTATTACAGAGATCTGTTTATAATGCATCATTATGCCTCCTCAGTCATACTTGGACACTATCTTACTTAGGGTTTCTTCTGCTGTGAAGAGACACCATGACCACAGCGGCTCTTATAAAGGAAAACACTGAATTGGGCTGGCTTGCGTTTTCAGAGGTTCAGCCCATCTTCACCACAGTGCAACGTCAAAACCAGGCTCATACACGCATCCTACACCAAAATCCACCTTGTGTACACAGAGTAATTTTTTAAATCATTAAGATAATTGACTTTCTTCTTTCCCGGGGAAAGCTATGCATTCCCAACACGCCTGGAGCACATGCTACATCTAGTTCTTGGAAATGAAAACTTGCTTTGCTCGTGCTCTGCAAAATGCTACTGCAAAGAGCAAGATCAACTCACGTAGAAGAGGTCGTCCAAAATTTAATTCTCGCCATCAGCCTGAAAGCCCAACAAACTAGGTGAACTGAACTGACCCAGGCAGGACTGCCAGACAACTGCAATCTTCAATGTCCTCGGGAAAAAAAAAGTCTGTGTTAAATAACTTGTACCTCTATCAAATCATTGATTAGGCAGAAGAGATTTAAGGGGGAAAAAATGTTTTATATGTATGGATGTTTTTCCTTCATGTAAGTCTTTGCACAACATGCTCGTCTGGTATCCTTGGGGACAAAAGGCATCAGACCCCCTGGAACTGGAGTATATAGACATCTGTGGACTACTGCGTGAGTGTTAGGAACTGGTTGGTTCCTCTCAAAGAACAGCTGTGCTAACCACTGAACCATCTCTCCAGTCCCAGACCGATTCTGCCTAGGTAAAAACAAGTGGCTACATGACTAGAACGGACTCACTTGAGCTCTGGGTTAGTTCTGTAGCTTGGGGGATCCAGGGCCCTGGCCACACACACACTGGTAGAACAATCACTCTGTCAAGCGTCTTGGAATCGGTTAGTGCTTTCTGTCGAGCAGTTGGCAGCAGCAGCCACTCGCTGCTCAGGGACATGGCAGAACCATCGTTTGTTAGCAAGGATCGAGCATAATCACTATACACATAGCCCAGTAATGAGGCTTCTGGCTGAAGAAAGCCAGAGAATAAAGAGTAACTTGGAAAAAAAAAGAGTCACACCATATGCAAAGTCTACCAAACTCTGACAAGGCAAAAAATTATCAAAGAGCAGGATTTGGGGGGTGGGGGGGGGCAGCTCAACTAGATCCTTGTTTCAAAAGACGGCAAACTGATCTCATACATAAATCTGCACAGGCTCATACTGTTAAATACAGACCACCTATCTTTCGCCTTTTAAAGACAAAAGACACTGTATCATTAGCGAGCTATTTTCCAATTTTTTAGAATTATCTGTCAAAACAGCACAAAATTAACTCAAGGCTGCAAAACTGTTATGTCCCCTTCTTACATAGGGACCCTGGGGCTCCTCTGATGGACATGCTTCCTCACTGAGTAAGCCAATATATCCAGCTTTGATTACAGATGAGATCTCGGCCATCTTCAGCCAATGTGCTTCTCCAGTATGAGAACTGGAGACAAAAAAAGAGACAAAAGCTCTGTCTTCATACACAAAGGCACTGAGAGCTATATTCTATATGCAATCACCTGCCAGTGCTAACAGTATTCAATAAAACCTCACTGGTATTAAACATAGAAATTTCATTAAATAAAAAAGTACATGCATCTGAAGATATAAAAACTGACAACCAACTTTTCTGGATTGGAAAACAACAAATTTGCTAATCTTAAGAAATACTCCATGAAACCAAAGTGGTGGTGTACCCTTGTAACGCCAGCACTCAGGAGGCAGGGGCTGGGCCTCAGGAGCTCAAGGGCATTCTTAGCTCCAGGGGGAATTCTGAGACTAGCATGGGCCACACGAGACCCTGTCTCCAAACCAACACACACACACACACACACACACACACACACACACACACACACAGAAAGACAGAGAGAGAGACAGAGAGGCAGGAGCAGGGAGAAGAGGAAAGAAAACTCCCTGAAGATAATTTTCCCTTTTTTTTTTTGTGAGACAGGGTTTCTCTGTGGCTTTGGAGCCTGTCCTGGAACTAGCTCTTGTAGACCAGGCTGGTCTCGAACTCACAGAGACCAGCCTGCCTCTCGAGTGCTGGGATTGAAGGTGTGTGCCACCACCACCCGGCATAATTTTCCCATCTTCAAAGACATTTTTGACATTTTTCAAAACTAATTGTGAAACAGTTGACTTAAAGTTAACTTTACAGTGAATCAAGCTCGTAATCATTTGCTTCTGGCACATGAGACCCTTAAAATGAACCAACCAACCAAGTCAGCTACTCTAGCAAAGCACTGTGTGACGAACAAAAGGTTACACATGCAATGGCATTTCAGATACTACTACTGTGAGTAGGTTTTATTTTAAGAAATGAATAACAGTCGATACAAAACGTTTGCTCCAAGAAGTATTTCACACTTCTAAGGGGAAAGGTAATCAATACTGAACATTTTCCTGGTTCGGTGTTTCTAATGTTTATAGGGGTTTTGGTAAGTTTCATAGTCACTGAGCAGTTTTGAAAGGTAGACTTCATGACCCCTTTGACTTCATGCTTTTAAATGACACGACAAATTATTTTATTCAAATTATGTTTTCCAAAAGAGAGGGTTCTGTGCCAGTCGTCTCTGAAAGTTTTCATACCTAGAAAAGAAAATCCAGATTTATATAAGAACATGTCCATCACAATTTCATAGCTTACCAAAAAACTTTTATCAAAAATAATTTTATGTCACTTTAAAAGGAAAAAAAAATCAAAAAAATTATGATAAAAAAGTATAAAGTAGACCAGGCTGGCATCGAACTCACAGAGTGAGTTGACCAGACCTCATTTCTGTGAGTTCGAGGCCAGCCTGGTCTACAGAGCTAGTTCCAGGACAGGCTCCAAAGCTACAGGGAAACCCTGTCTCAAAAAACAAAACAAAACAAAAAGTAGAAAGCATCTCTGGAGCAACTCTGAAGTTATCACTATAAAAGCAAGAACAGTGACCGAGGGTGAGATGGGATTGACAGCTCTCGGCAGAGAGCAGCGACCACCTGCACCCCGCAGTTAGACGATAGATGATCAGATTCTAGAAAGTCAAGGAAAGGGATCACCGCAGATGGCAGATCCCTCAAAGCAGTTTGCTCAAAGCTACAGCCGCATTGGGGCAAAAAAACACAAACCCAGTATACCCTGGGGCCCCTTGCTAGAGCAAAGTACCACCTCCTATAAAGGTTCCTGAACAGCTCCCTACTGGACATTCAAAGTGAAAAGAAATTCCTACAAAACATAGGAAGCCAGAGGAAACTATCAGTCACATCTTCACGGTGCAGTGCAAGCCACACGATGCCTGGTATGCTGACTTTCAATTTGTCTGTTAATGTTTACGAGTTATTTTTAATTTACTTGTAAGAGGATTCTGCCTGTATGCACGTATTTGTACCAGGTGTGTGTTATGTACTGGAGCCAGAAGAGGACATGAGCTCCTCTGAAACTGGAGTCACGGTTGGTTGTGAGTACTGGGAACTGGAACGCCGCTCCTCTGGCAGAACAGCAAGTACTCTTATAGGCGACGGGATATTTAGGGTGTGAGCCATTCCAGATCTGAACGCTACAGAACATACAATATTGATCTGCACTATATTGACATATGTTGATATCCACAATAAAAGACCGTGTCTACCTCTCAAAGCTGAAAGACAGCCACAGACAAT
The DNA here is from genome assembly GCF_950005125.1 of Chionomys nivalis. Taxonomy (NCBI): domain Eukaryota; kingdom Metazoa; phylum Chordata; class Mammalia; order Rodentia; family Cricetidae; genus Chionomys; species Chionomys nivalis. The sequence continues at coordinate 6,136,823 of NC_080108.1, forward strand.
ACATGCGCAGCCACCAGAGCCTTACTACTCGGGACTGGGACTGCCTCGTACCATTTCAGAACCACATTTGCTGGGATGAACATTTCAGATGGGTTCGGTGTCATCTGGGCCTGAGAGAGAGCGAACGATGAAGCAAAATTGTAGAAGTTGTCCAACATCTTCTGTGTAAACTGAAAAGTTAATAACCAATGTTAGTGAACTACATTAAATATTCACTTTAGGCCTCAATACTTTTATTAAAAGTATTCCTGTATTAACTTGGTTCTAAGGAATATAAGCTTTATGACAGCCAGGTGTGGCAGCACATACTTTCAATTCAGCACTCAAGAGGCAGTGGCAGGCAGATTTCTATCAGTTCGGGCCAGTCAGTGCTAGAGACAGGGGCTCTGCATTTATAGTACATAGTGGAACTAAGACCTAAGACCGTCTGGTGAGGAAGGCTTAGGTCGTTGTGCGGTAATTTGGTCTGCAGGAATGAAGGGAAAATCTTCCTTCGAACCGCTTTCACATCAATGTCTGCACACCCTCTAACACACTCTCCTCCAACCACCACCTCTACGAGGTCTGGGTCTTGACAGAACTATAAAAGCTTTACTGAGCTGAAGAGAGAACTCAGCAGTTAAGAGCACTGGGTGCTCTTCCAGAGGTCCCGAGTTCAAATCCCAGCACCGACATGGTGGATCACAACCATCTACAATGGGATCGGATGCCCTCTTCTGGAATGCAGGAATACATGCAGACAGAACACTTGTATAAAAAATAAACAATAAATAAATAAATAAATAAATAAAATAAAAAAAAAACAAATACTTAAAAAAAAAAAAGCTTAAGTATCATTAGAAAAGCTTCAGCCAGGCAGTGGTGGTGCTCTACCTGCGTGAAGGAGTCAACCGAGGACACAGCAGCGCTGCCCACAGGAGTCTGCTGAGCCAGACTGTCCAACAGCTCCACCGAAATGCCAATCTGAGCCACAGATGGGGTCCGCACAATATTCATGGCTCCAAATGGGTGCTGGCTTCCTTCGCCTGGAAGACATTCACAGGTGCTAGATTTCAGACTAACGTGAGGATGTTCCCTGATTGAACACGTTGAAAATATTAAGTTTTCCTTTGTGATTCTGATAACTGGGATGTCTCATGTCTTGCTTCAGTGCCCCTGTTCTGTGACAGCGGCTGTGGACCTGAAGACCTGCTCGCTGTAACTCTACTGATGAAGCTCATCAGAAAGGAAACTCAGGCCAGCTGGACTTCAGTATGAACCCCCCCCCCCCTCAAACACGTCTCCCCAGCCACACAGCATAGAGTAATATATATAAACCAGGTCTCTGAGCAGCTGTCCATGGCCACACCCTCTTCTTTTTCTGCACAACACCGCCAAGTGCACGCTTCAAAGCTTGAAACTCTGAAATCTTCAGAGGCTCAGAACTGACTGAAGATAATCTTCTCTAGCCATAATATGAAAGACACTCTCACTTTTACATCTGTAATCTTTATTAAGAATGGCCAACTATGGGTGAGTGAGATGGCTCAGTGGGTAAAGGTGCTTGCCGCCAGGACTGGAGATCTGAGTTTGATCTCTGGAACCCAACCCCTTCAAGTTGTCCTCTGACCTCCAAATGTACCCTGTGGAGGACTCAAACCAACAGACAATAAATAAATACATAAAAATCAATTAAGAGAACCAGCAAGACAGTTCAGAGGGTGAACCAAGAACACCTGAGTTCTAGCTACAGACTCCCCAAAATAAAAGAACAATGAAGCCTCCGAGTTGTCCTCTGACATCCTATGGCATACACACAATAAAACCTAAATATAAAAAATAAAATTAGGGGCTGGAGAGATGGCTCAGTGGTTAAGAGCTTTGCCTGCTCTTCCAGAGGTCCTGAGTTCAATTCCCAGCAACTACATGTGCTCACAATCATCTGTAATAAGATCTGGTGCCCTCTTCTGGCCTGCAGGGATACATGCAGGCAGAACACTGAATACATAATAAATAAAAAAATAAAATAACTCTTCAAGAATGACAAATTTACAAGAGCTCCCCTGACTGTCAACTTGACAGGACCAAGAGACAACAAGCATGCACGCTGAGAGGGATTACCTAGACTGGCCTAACCAAATGGGCAGACCCATGATTCAAGTTTCCTTCCTGTTGCCATGATAAAGCACTCTGATCAAAAGCCACCTAGGGAAGGAAAGGAAAATTTGGCTTACACTTTTAGGTTACAGTTCAGCATTAAGGGATGTTAGGGCAGGAACTCAAAATGGAGCTGGAAACAGAAACCATGGAAAACACTGCTTACTGACTGATCTCAGGCTCACACTCATACAGCCAAGGACCACATACCTCGGGAATGGGACCACCACAGTGGGCTAGGCACTTCTGGACCAACACAATCCCTCACAGACATGTCCAGCCTAACCTGAGCCAGAAGTTTAACAACTGAGAGGCCTCTCGGATGACTGCCGGCTGTGTCAAACTGAAAATGTTTAAAGCTAATTGGGCACCCGTCCTGAATGCGGAGTATTATTCAGTGGGCTGGAGCCCTGGGCTGTGCACAAGCATCCACCGTTTCTTCTTGATTGGAGACGATGGGACTCCTCACTCCTGCTGCCACGCCTTCCAGGCAGACTAACCCTTCCCTCCTTAAATCACTTTGCTCAAGGGGACAAGAAACTCACATAGCAACCTATGACTTCTTCACCTTTGTTTACTTCCATTACCTTTGCACATAACCCCACATTCAGAATCTGTAGATATGATCACCACATGGTCCGTATATTACCAAATACTGTGTGATAAGTTCTTAATGACTGAGTAAAATACTATATTTCCTTTGGGTCCTCAGAAGTCGATACTTACTTGGGGAGACTCAATTGAGGAGATTATCATCTAAGACTCGGGAGCTAAGAATCTGATACCATAACAACTTCTAGAATGCATTTCTCTTTTATTTGCCCTGAATTTGTCAAACTATAAAACTTTTTCTGTTCATTTCTTCCTTTTTTTTTTTTTTTTGGTTTTCTCTGTGGCTTTGGAGCCTGTCCTGGAACTAGCTCTGTAGACCAGGCTGGTCTCGAACTCACAGAGATCCGCCTGCCTCTGCCTCCCGAGTGCTGGGATTAAAGGCGTGCGCCACCATCACCCGGATGTTCATTTCTTTCTTAAACCATATGAACAAAGTCTGAAAAGTATAAATCCCAGATTCTGTTTAATAAAAGGCAGCCATGAAGATCATGTCTGCAGTCTCCTTTAAAGATGGCATAATTGAAGCTGGGGATGGAGACATATGCCTTTAGTCCCAGCATGCGGGCTGAAGAGGTAGGATCTCTGTGAGTTTGAGGCCAGCATGGACTATACAGTAAGTTCCAGGACAGCCAGGGCTACATAGAGAGAGACTCTGTCTCAAAAAATAAATAAAAAAGTAAGACTACATAACAGAAAATTGCTCTACGAAGATTACATGTCAGTGCAATGGTAAATCTGGCTCACATCCCATTTCTGTATGACCTGGGACCTAAGGATGCAGCTTAAATGTTTAAAGACAGGTATGCCACAGAGACCACCTGCGGTCTAGAAAGCATTTACCATGGGACCCCTCCCTTTACAAAACAGCTAGCTAACCTGTCGTGAACAATTCTGTCATTGCTCCATCTTCCTTATATTTCAACCCTTTTTCTTTTAGCATAGTTAAAAATGAGTGATGAGCTGAAGTAAAATAATTTCTTGATTGAATTTCTATATTGAATATGAGATACTTCAATAGAAAAACACAGCCTCAAATACATCTTAGATTTCAAAAATGACCCACTGGACTTCTGTAACTGCAAGATAAAAATACGCTTCTACTCTATTAGAAATGTATATAAGTAAAGGACTTGAAGAGATGGCGCAGTTGGGAAACTGCTCGCCTAGTAACCACAGGGACCTGAATTTAGGCCCAGCATGCACATAAAAAGTCATGGATGGTGGTTCACACTTATAGCTGCAGTGCCACCGGCCAGCCAACCTACCCTAGTTGGTGAGACCCAGGTCCCAGTGGAGGACACTGTCTCAAAACCAAGGTGGGCATCTAGGAGAACACCAAAGTTGTATATGTAAAGACTCCCTCTGTTCTTCCAAAGATGTCAATAAAAGGATAAAATCATGAAATATAAGTCATCTAATTAAGTGCTCAAGAGAAAAACTAAAAAGCTACCAGCCCACTGTTTCAGATGCTGCATGTGCATGCAGCAGCCAAAGAAGGCGAGAATGTTCATGACAAAGAAAAGCCCACAGCGACATCTGAATGTGACAATGTGTGCAACTTACATGAAACATCTCAACAGCACTCTCAGTGCTGGAAAGAAAGATTTGAAATCAAGTATGTGTATATATAGTATATTAACATATGTGATATATTTTAATATACATTTATATCTTTTATATATTAATATATATGAAATATATATTTAAAATCTCTGATTCATATTTATTAATAGAAAAACAGCATGAAAATACAGTTTTCATCAAGCAGTGGTGGCACACACATTTAATCCCTGCACTCGGCAGGCAGATCTCTGCCAGTTTGAGGTCAGCCTGATCTACAAGAGCTAGTTCCAGGACAGGTTCCAAAGCTACAGAGAAACCCTCTCTTGAAAACCAAAAAAAAAAAAAAATATATATATATATATATATATACATACATTCACACATTTTTCACTAACAGTTTCAAAAAGGGTATTATAAAACTTTATTGTCAGTTGCGCAGTGATGGCACACACCTTTAATTCCGGCACTAGGCAGGTGGGTCTATGAGCTGGAGGTCAGCCAGGTCTACAAAGGGAGCTCCAGGCCAGCTAGGGCTACAGAATGAGACTGTGTCTCAAAAAATTGAAAGAAGAAAAGAAAGTGGGGTGTAGGGAGGAAGAGAAAGAGTGGAGAGAGAAAAGAGAAGGTAAGTCAAATGAAGATTTGTAGAGCAGTTGCCAGCCTTCTTTCTCAGCTATGCTACTGGTGTGACAGTATGTTACTGGTATTCCAGAGCAGACTAGAGGTGTGACATGTAACACATGAACGCGATGCATGATCCTGCTTGCATCTTAGATGAAGGACGATGAACCGTTACAGAAGGCATTTTGGGAACAAATGACAAAACTAAAACAAACTGCAAATTAAATGAGAGTACTGTGTTTGCGTTAATGTCACACTTGATTATACTGTATTTCTACACCAAGATTATGCCCTGGACCTACCTATGAATATAAGCTCACACATCCAGGAGTAAGAACAGTCAGTACAACGCATTCTCAAAGCTTCCAGAACAAAAGCAAATGTCTGCAGGGCCAGTGAAGGCTCAGCAGGTAAATGCACCTGACTCCACATCTGACAAACTGAGTTCAATCCCAGAGTCTCCACAGTGGAAGGAAAGAAGCAATCCCCAGCCGCCACAATGTGGCAAGGCACACATGCAGAACACACACACACACACACAAAGAAATATATGTAACTTTTTTTATCTAGAAAATGACGAAAGGCAAAAACAATAAATGTGGGGAAAACATAAGGAATCTTTGTACAATTCTTATATTCTCCAGTAATTTCTTTTTTTTTTTTTTTTTTTGGTTTTCCTTTTTTTATTTTTATTTTTTTTAAAGATTTATTTATTCATTAGATATACACTGTTCTTCAGGCCAGAAGGGAGCACCAGATCTTACTACAGATGGTTGTGAGCCACCATGTGGTTGCTGGGAATTGAACTCAGGACCTTTGGAAGAGCAGGCAATGTTCTTAACCACTGAGCCATCTCTCCAGCCTGTCCCCTTTTTGGTTTTTCGAGGCAGGGTTTCTCTGTGGTTTTTTTGGAGCCTGTCCTGGAACTAGCTCTTGTAGACCAGGCTGGTCTCGAACTCACAGAGATCCGCCTGCCTCTGCCTCTTTAATCTGCTGGGATTAAAGGCGTGCACCACCACCGCCCGGCTCTCCGGTAATTTCTTAACTTCTTTTTTCAAAACAAAGTTAAATCTCTGACTCAGGGTTAGGGACGTAACTCAGTGGTAGAAAGCGTCCCACATTCATATCACACATATACATAATTGCAAATGAGGTTTTTGTAAAGATTTATTTATGTTTGGATGAGTGAGTGGCTGCCCGTATGTGTGTACCTATGTGTGCATGAAGCCCATGGAAACCAGAGCGGAGTTTCAGATCCTTTGGAACTAGTTAGAGACAAACTGAGCTGCCCGAGGGGCTGGGAACTGAACCCAGGTTCTCTGTACATCAGTGAGGGCTCTTAACCATTGAGCCATCTCTCCAGCCTCTAGAACTGATATTTTAACAACTCGAATTTCAAACTAATTGTATCTCATCATCATTACAAGGAAAACTCAACTACACGGCAAGGTACTCTGAAGGCCTGGAACACAAAATGCAATCCTCTCAACCAGGTCTAAACCTACCACAGTGCTTACTCATACTTACTTCTTGTATGCCACAGGCAATCTGAGCAACTACTTCTTACTATTTTATCAAGCATAACCACATGTTAAAAGTGCTGCACACAAAAGGTAAAACTTGTCAAGCTCTATGTAAGTGTTTTCACGTCTGACCTAAGGTCCTGAATCCCCCACCTGCTCTTCCAATCTTGGCCTCTTCTGTTTCCCATTCTCCACATAATTCTCCACTGTAGATGTCACTGGAATGCTCCCTGACTGAGGCATTGTGCTATTTCCTCCTTGTCTCTTGAGATACTTTACAAATAGTTAACCTACAGAGAAAAGGAAGGTTTGAGATTGGCTTTGCATGCATGAACGGTATGTGCGTGTGGCTTCAGCAAACCCTTCAAACAGTACATGAACTCTGCAAATGTTCATCCCTGACAGACAAACGCACATAGGGATAAACATATATTATTGACTTATTTTTTTCCGATTGCTTATCTTTGGCAAAGCCGCTTTCTACTTCCAGAATCAAAATTTTAAATTTTTTTTTTTTTTTGGTTTTTCGAGACAGGGTTTCTCTGTGGTTTTGGAGCCTGTCCAGGCTGGTCTCGAACTCACAGAGATCTGCCTGCCTCTGCCTCCCAAGTGCTGGGATTAAAGGCATGCGCCACCACCGCCCGGCACAACTGTTATCTTTAAACGCCTGGAGCAGGCACCTGTTTGTTAAGTGTGTGAACATGTTACCTATGCTGCCTACATCAGCTTTCGCTGGCCTCCATATGTGTGTCTCTGAGACACTGAAGCGGCTTACACACCTCCGCCTAGACTCAGAGAAACAGAGCATTGGTGAGAGCGGCGCGAGCCACAGCTCATTTTCACACTTCTTCAAAAATACTCCAACGTGTAGATTGTGTCCCTCACTGTTAACAGAGCCAAGCCAGGAATGCCAGAGAGATCAACACAGAGGCTGAAACAGCTGTGAATATGCACATGCACAGGTATGTGTATACACAAGGAACTGAACGCATTCAGGCAAACATGTTCAAGTACATCTGTGAGTGCATGTCTGTAGAGACCAGAGGCAATCTTTGTTATTCCTTGAGTCTGCCCAACTTGTTTATGTCATAGATTGCTCACTGGCCTGGAGCTCGCCAGTTTGGCCAGGCTGGTTGCCCAGCAAACCCCCTGGGTATACCTGTCTCTGCTGGAATTACAAGCACAGACTAGCACATCTGACCTTTTCCGAGTTTGAGGCCAGGCACTACCAACTGAGCCATAAGAGTTCAAATTTTTAATGAAGGAAAAATTTCCACTTTATTTCCTATACAGTTGTATTTTTATCTATTTGCATTTAAAACAAACATGCATAATATAAAATGCGGGTGCTGGGGAGACCACCTTTCTTTTAAAATACTCAGGAACTCAGAAACGTCCACCATAAAGAGTGGTTTCCCTCAGTGCCAGAGGACAAGTACGGTGTGCCCAGGGAGCTTTCACTTCCCACTTTCTAGATGTTTCTGTATCATGAGAATCATATAGACTGTTACTTAGAACAACATGGTGGAACTTAAAAGCTGTATTTCATGTTATGCTGGTTAGAAGAAAGTGTAACTACGACACCATTTGAATATTATTCTTACCAGATTTAAGACCTGATATTTTGAAGATGGCACTTGGCTTCCCGTTGGTGACAAATCCCAGGAGCTGCCATACTGGCACCCCATTGGAATCAGGATAGGAAAAGTAGACAGATCCTCCCATCCCCTCAGGAAATGGGATTGTTCCCAGCATAAAAACCACAACATGGTTGATATTTTCATAATCAGGCAAGTCAAAAACAAATTTATCCTCTGCCACTTGCTGTGCAGCTGTTTGCACCTAGGAAACAAGAAAGCAGTCTTAGTTCGAAAACGTGACGCTCAGTCCACCTCCAACGCTGCTACAAACTGTCACCAGCAGCCGCTAAGTCACACCACTCAGTCAGCTAACATCCTGACACAAAACCACCAGATAAACAGAAAATCCAAATCATGTATTTAGCCTTAAAATGCTCATCTAATGAATATAATCTATTCAAATTACCACTACATTCTCTCAGAAGTTCCCTAATGGATTTCTGCTTACAAAACAAGTAACTATGGTTTAAGGACATTGTAAGAATGAGCACACGGTGGCACATGCCTGCTATCCCAGGACTTGAGGGGTCGTTCTCAGCTACATAGCAAATTTCAGGTACCCTAGGATACCTGAGACTCTGTCCCAAACATGAAAACCTTGTAAAAATGAAAGTGTGTTCAATTTAACACTCCTAGGCTTTTATCCTCAATCTGAAGGACAGACGGTCAGGTAATTAAAGTGGGTACTCAATTATTCTAAAATTCTGGATTAGCAAATTCAGCCACTAAAATCTAATTATAACCCAAGGTCAAGGCTTGTAGGATTTCTCCTGCCATCCACTCTCAGCGCAGGATAGCCACAGAACACTGTAAGCTGCCTTACAAGACCCACACAAGGCTGTGCGGTGCCTCCCTGCTGCAGCACCAGTGCTCTGACGAACGTCCGTCCCGCCACACTGCATTACAAGGCTTTCCTGCTGGTATGAGGTACAACAGGAGTTAAGTAAGACATGAATTGAATATTAATCAACAATGATTTTTTGTTGGGAACAAGATATTTCTGTGCAACCCTGGCTGGCCTAGTCCTGGCTTGTGTACATCTCCTACCCGCCTCCTGCTGGCCTGGAACTCACAGAGACTCACAGTAACTCTCCAGCCTGAAGGGTTGAGATCTCTCCTGGCTCAAAAATACATGTGTTTTTAAACACAAATGCATATGAAACAAAGTAATGGCATGATTTTTAAAAGTGATTTTAAAAAAAAATTTGGAACCAAAGGTTCTCAGGAACCAAATCCTGTTGAACTAGCTGCAGAGATTAACCTCTACCATTTAATCTTCAGACTAAAGAAAACAATGTTTGCCGGGCGGTGGTGGCGCACACCTTTAATCCCAGCACTCGGGAGGCAGAGGCAGGCGGATCTCTGTGAGTTCGAGGCCAACCTGGTCTACAAGAGCTAGTTCCAGGACAGGCTCAAAAGCTACAGAGAAACCCTGTCTCAAAAGAAAACAATGTTTGGGAAAAACAGGAACTGGTGATTAACTAGGTGTGGTGGCGTGTCCACCTGAGAAGTCGTGGCTAACCTTCACTACATAGCAAGCTGGAAGCCACGCTGGGCTGCGTGAGATCCTGTGGGATGGAGGTGGTTCCACATAATTTTTTTTCTTACACACTGTATCCACATGCAACACAAAGAGAAACAGCAATTCTGAAGCACTGGGGTATTTTAGCTTACACAAGGTTGAGGTTTTGTTTTGTTAGGTTTCTGGTTTTACTGTAATGGCTATTCATCAAAAGAACAAATCTGCAACACTACACTTATTCTGAAGACCAAGCACTGACTTTGTTTATTTGTTTACAATAATAAATAAAGGGAGGGTTTATCTGGACAGCCCTAATAGTCCTGGAACTCACTCTGCACACCAGGCCAGCCTCTGCCTGAGTGCTGGGATTAAAGACTGTGCTACCACGACCCAGCTGACCCAAATACTTAATTCTTAATACCTAATACAAATGATTTTCTGTGCCGAGTAGTTGCTGTTACTTAAATGCTTACTTTTTATTCTCTATAATTTTCTACCCTACCAATACAAGAAACCTTAAAAACCAAATTACTACTATAAAGTAAAGTTCTTAAACTAAATCCCAAGATGTCAAGGCTGAGTGCCAGGACCTCATACAGGTGCACCAGCCTCAAGTTCATCACACAGCAGAGGAGGACCTTCAACCCTAATCCTCCGCCTCCCAGGTGTCAGGTGTACAGGTACCTGTCACTATACTCAACTGGGTCGGAGTGTTTAAGGCAAAGCTCTGATTCCCTTTTATGAAATTTACTGACCCAACTTAAGATTTTTCACCATAAAAAAATAAAATGAGCCGGGCGGTGGTGGCGCACGCCTTTAATCCCAGCACTCGGGAGGCAGAGGCAGGCGGATCTCTGTGAGTTCGAGGCCAGGCTGGTCTAGAAGAGCTAGTTCCAGGACAGGAACCAAAAGAGCTATGGAGAAACCCTGTCTCGAAAAATCAAAAATAAATAAATAAATAAATAAATAAATATAAAATAAGATGAAATAAAATGAAAAGCAAAAATAGAAACCAAACCTTCCTATAGCACGAAATTGAACTTCATCAAGTGTTAGCACATATATTTCTTGGAAGGCATGGAAACCTCTAGTATTCACAGGCCTTGAAAACCAATAAAGATTTGTTTCAAATTTTAGTGTACAGGCAAGAGATATTCTGTAAATCTACACCCATATTCCAATCTCCCTCCTAAGACAGGATCTTATGCAGGCGACCCAAGCTGGCCTTGAGTGAGACATGCGGTCAAGACTGACCTCAAATCCCTTGGTGCCCTGTCTCCATCTCCCAAGTGCTGGGATGCTGACTGGGGTGTGCCCCATATCCAACCAGACACTTTCATACTTGACCTTAGTTAACACAAATGAAAATGGGGTGGGGGAACCTTTCTCTTCTTTCCTGCCTTGGGCATTTTGCTCCTTAAAGAAAAAACCTCAGGCTGGTTGTGATGACAAAGGCTTTTAATCCCAGTGCTAGGGAGACAGACAGGTGGAACCCTGAGTTTGAGGCTAGAGTGTTCTATAGAGCAACTTTCAGCACAGCTAGGGCTACACAGAGAAATTCTGTCTCATGAAAACAAGGAAAAAAAAAATCCTCAATGAAAATTGGGTTTGTAAATTTCCATTGGTGGGTTTTCTGGCAAGATTACAATGTGCCTAACTTCTCAGATGTCAGTATGTCTATTTGTCCTGCATTTTCATTTATGTCTAATGATACACAATTTAAAGCCAAACATTACCCTCCCCAATACTTAATACCTACTGGATATTTATTATAGACATTTGATGTCAGGCAAATACAGCAGATAACTCTAAATTCCCTTCAGATTAGTCCACAGCATGACAGACAGATTCCACATACAATTGTTTTTTAATTCTTTAAAAACATACTTTTTGTTTTGTTTTTTTTTTTTTTTGTGTGTGTGTGTGTGGTGTGTGGTGCTGAGGTTTGAACCCAGTCTTGGGGCTATTAAACAGGAATTCTGAGTCGGGTGTGGAGACAGACTCCTTCAACCCCAGCACTTTGGGAGGAAGAGGCAGGCTGCTCTTAGTTCAAAGCCTGCGTGGTGGTCTACAGGGTGAGTTCCAGACCAGTCAGGACTGGAAAAAAAAAAAAAAAAAAAAGCTATCACCAACACTCTTTTTGTATTGTTTTTTGCTTGTTTTTAAGACAGGGTTTCTCTGTGTAGCCCTGGCTGTCCTGGAACTCAAGAGCTCCACCTGCTTCTGCTTCCCACTGCTGGGACTAAAGGTGTTCCCCAAAACTGCCCAGTTCCAACACTCTCTTCCCTTTTCTTTTTTGAGACAGTCTTGCAACTGTGACCCTCCTCCCTCGCCTTTTGAATGGCTGTAATTACAGGTGTGAGACACCATCTGAAATAATGCCAGGCCTTATTAATGACAGACATCTAAGTGACACACACTCATCTCAAATTGTTTCTTTCGTATTCCAGAGCAGGAACATTCCCCAAAAGGAGATCACCAGTGTTACCGCTCCCCCACCTCCACAGGGGCCTCCCATTAGATGGAGACAGAAAACAAGGCTTCTAGCGCTAGTAGTCCCTGGTTATTCGGAACCACGTGGTTTCCTAAGAGCTGCCTGTACAGAATACACCCTCAAAAGCTGGTGAAAACGGACTGAGAGCAGTCGACAGCGTGCCTACTTGCTATCCGTGAAGCACAGTTTAACAAAGAAAGCAGGGAGAAACAAAGCAAAGAAACACAGCTCTGAAGGTAAAGGAGTCAAGTCTCAAGACGGAAATACCGATGGTTTCTAACAAGTCAGATTTACTCTGGGTTCTTCCCCCAATAATTCCAGGCACTCATTTCATTTCATTCTATCGCTCTGGAAAAGCAAGTGCATCTTCTGACTGGTAAGGAAGCACTTCACTGGAATCCTTCTCTAATTATCATGGTTAAGGCTCACACTTAAATTCCAATCATTTCTACTAGTCAACTTCCAATTATTTTAAACATAATTTGACAGAGGGTGGAAAATTTCAAACATGGTCAGTAAACTTCAAAAGGGGGGCCTTCCAAATACACCGGACAGAAAGTCATTGCCCGGACAATTTTTAAAAAATCTCTGAAAAACGCTTAGCTTCAGATTACAAATCTCAGCTTTCCTTCTAAATGACATTATCCATTTAAGCGAGTACAGACACTTTCTATTGATCGTTAAGTTCCTGAACTGCCAAGAGAGAATGAGTAGCGCTGGAGTTAACCACGGCTACGGCGAAATGTCAAAATAAACGCCACGCAGAAGGCTGAAATACTGAGCAATTACAGCACGCAGCCCGGTAAGTAGAACAAAATGCGCACTCAATGATAGACAATAATATCCTGACAACCATTCAAAGGCGTACAAGAGTTGGGCAAGCGTCCCACTGCCCATCGCACACGCCGACCAAAAAAAAAAACAAAAAGGGACAACGAGCGGGTTTTCCCGCGTCCCTGGCACCGTGCACCGTGCCACCACCCGGCTCAGCCGCCGACCCCTTCGTGCCACCGCCCGAGCCATCCTCACCAGCCTCCCCGCCACCAGGCAGCCAAACATGGCAGCGCCCGCGACGCCTCTGCTCGGCCAGCGGGCACCTCAGGCCGGAGACCAGGAATTCCGCAGCCACTGTCCCAATTGAACTCGAGAACCTTCCGGAATTTGCAGGAGGGCACGTGCCCCTGCACTATATAGCAACACAGGAACGCATTCTGGCCCGGCGACCTCTGACCCTCCCACCCTAACCTGCACGCCGCTCGGGGACGACTACTTCCGGGTCTTGCAGCACCCATTTCCTCCTTCTAAGGGAATAAGGAGGAGCCGGCAGCTCACCGAGACTACAAATCCCAGAGTACCGTGCGTCGACCTCTGGGCAGGCGAGTCCGGAGAATTTGAATGTTAGTTGGAGTTTTCGGGGCTTAAGTGAATCAAAATCTCCAAGTGCCTTGCTGAATGTAGACGTTTCTGAGGTTTGTGTAACATTTTAGGCGTATCAATGCGCCTTTACCAGAATCGCTTCACTCAGCCTCTTTCCTACAAAAGCCCAATGGAGTAAATATTATCTCCGATTTATACGTCAGGAAAATTGAAGTTCAGCGAGACCAGATCTGAAACTTGACAAAGGTGTGAATTTGGGAGCGTCATCCAATTCCTGTGTTCTTTCTCCCAAATATTATCTCAGAAATTCTTCTGTATTTTTTATATGATTTATTTTTATTTCATGTGCACTCTTGTTTCGCCTGAAGATAATCTGTGTGAAGGCGTCGGATCCCTGAACTAACGTTCAGACAGTTGTGAACCGCCTTGTGTATGCTAGGAACTGAACCTCGGGCCCTCTGGAAGAGCAGCCAGTGCTTTTAACTGCTGAGCCCTCTCTCCAGCTCTGCTGTGTTTTTATCTCGGTTTTTTATGGCAGGGTCTCCTTCTGTAGCCTAGGTTGACCTCGAACTGGTGAACCTCCTTCCCCCTCCCGCACCCCCAGCCAAGAAGGATCAGAAGTACTAATTTTAACAAGCGGTTGTGTTCTTTTCTTGCATATATTCCTTGTAGCACTTTCCAGCTTCACTTTTTTTTCCCCCTGTACAACTGTGGACAAGCTGTATACCAGCTTCTTCAGCCGCTCATTTACAAAATGAGATACGTACCTATCTTTCAGGGGTTTTGTGAGGATTAAGTGGTAATTTAACTGATGACTGCCACTGAGAATAGCGTTTGGTGGTGCTTAATTGGTGGGAGTTTTATTGTAAACCCCCCCCCCTTTTTTTAAATCAGGTTTTGTGTAGTCTTAGCTGGCCTGGAAATTGCTGTGTAGTCAAGATGATCCTGAACTCCTGACTCTCCTTCCTCCACTTCCTAAATGCTGGGATTACAAACACACAACACCATCCAAACTTGACTTAAATAGCTTTTTGTAACCATGCATTTCCATAAAAGGCTCATAGGAAACAGAGAGCAGTATCTGAAAGAAGTAGCGTCAAGGATTAACTGTTAGGTTGGAGCCTCCAGCTCTCCTCTACTTGGCCTGGGAAACCCTATTCCTGTCTCTCTGCAAACCCCGCCCACTCAGAGACTTCGAACAAAGGAAAGGTACTGCCAAAAAGCCAAGTTATGAATTCTCGGCAGCTATTGCAACTTCTTTCCCTGAAGTCGCCAGCTGCCCAAGTCCCAGACACATCAGCGACCCTCACCTACAGCCTATAAATCTCCCTGCCTACGCTTCGCCTAGGGGTTCTTTACCTTTGTTTCCTTATCTTACTTTCCTGCTCTCGCCCAGGTCTGGCTGGCTCGCAGCTGCCTTGCTTCTGGCCCCGGGGTGCGTGCCTCTCTTTCTCCTCATTTTCTTCTTTCTGGTTCTTCCTTAGTTCTTAGATTTCTGCTCCTACTTATTTCTGCCCACCAGCCCCACCTCTCCTGCCTAGCTATTGGCCATTCAGCTTTCTATTAGACCAATCAGGTGCCTCAGGGAGGCGAGGAGAAACAAATGCAACTCATCTTTACATAATTAAAGAAATGCAACATAAAAGTAGCACACCTTTTCTCAGTAATATTCCGCAGCAGAAATGTAAAGTGTAACACATTTTTGCCTAAAGTAATATCCCATAACACTTCCCTTTTAGCCTCTTTTGTGTTGTGTGCAGCTGCATGAACTTGCAGTTTAACAGAGTAGTACAGTACGCCAAGAGAAAAGAGCATAGTGCCTTTTTGAGTTCTGTGACTTACCTGTCAAGGTCTCACCTGTGTGTGCCTCCCGATTCCTCAGAAAGGGTCTATGTCTTAACACTGCTGTCCCTATCAATGGGACTGGAGATAACAACTCAGTTGTTTTCTGCCCTCCATCAGGATATGACACTCCCAGACCCCCCGCCCCCCCCACACACAGAGAGAAATGTCAGTGGACTCATAATGTAGAATTCAGTGCCGCTCCAAACAAGTGCTTGGGAAACAAGTGCCATGTACAACAGGGTAGACAGGAGTGCCAACAGTCCCAGGAGGCTGTGCTTTCGGTTAAAAACAGAACTTACTTTGAACACAGAAAGATAACAGCATGTTTCACTAGCGTAGACCGTGATCCACCCTTGAGTTACTTCTGTGGAGTGTGTCTACTGTACTGGTAAGAACAAACATGTCATAATACTTAAGATTTTCATGAGTTCAGTATGGGTGTGTGGGCATACATGGAGGAAGAATGCTGTATACATAATCTTTTTAAAAAGCACAGTATTCTCAGTATTGTGTGCATGTATGCCTGCAGGTCAGTGAGCACCAGCTCTTATTACAGATGGTTGAGAGCTACCATGTGGTTGCTGGGAATTGAACTCAGGACTTTTGGAAGAGCAGGCAGTGCTCTTAAAACTGAGCCATCTCTCCAGCCCCTGCAACTGAATTCTTATTAAAAAAAAAAAAAAGTGTATATTATGTGTGCGAGCAGAAGTAAGAGAACGGCCTTCAGCTGCTCTTTCCACTGTAAGCGTCCCCAGATCAGGCCATCAGGCTTGACAGTTAAACTAGCTCACCAGCTCCTCTCCTGAGCTCGAATCTGGAAGACAAAGTTTCAGTAGCCGTGTGTGTGTGTGTGGGGGGGGTGCTTTGCCCACATGTATGTCTGTGGACCACTTTTCATGCCTGTTGCCTTCAGAGGCCAAAAAAGAACACTGGGTTCAGCCGGGCGGTGGTGGCGCACGCCTTTAATTCCAGCACTTGGGAGGCAGAGGCAGGCGGATCTCTGTGAGTTCGAGACCAGCCTGGTCTACAAGAGCTAGTTCCAGGACAGGCTCCAAAACCACAGAGAAACCCTGTCCCGAAAAACCAAAAAAAAAAAAAAAAAAAAAAAAAACACTGGGTTCAGCGGGACTGGAGCTACAACACAGTTGTGAACTACCATGTGGGTGCTTAAGAACTGAACCTAGCCAGGCAGTGGTGGCGCAGGCCTTTAATCCCAGCACTCGGGAGGCAGAGGCAGGCCGATCTCTGTGAGTTTGAGGCCAGCCTGGGCTACAAGAGCTAGTTCCAGGACAGGCTCCAAAGCCACAGAGAAACCCTGTCTCGAAAAACCAAAAAAGAACTGAACCTGGGTCCTCTGGAAGAGCAGCCAGTGCTCGTAACTACTGACCCGCCTCTCCAGCCTAGAATGTACTACTTAGCAAATGATGTTCAAAATGCCTCATACGTCATTAAATTGACTTCCTTAGGATAGCTATGCCTATTTCACACAAGAAATTAAAAGTACATGATATGAAAATAAGTATCTGTGGTGGTTAGAGAAAGAATGGTCCCCAGAGGCTCATACATTTGAGTTGTTAGTCTCCACAGAATGACACTATTTGAAAGGAGTAGGTGTGGTCCTTGTTGGAGGAAGTGTGTCACTGGAGTGGGCTTTGAGGTCTCAAAAGCCCAAGCCACACCCAGAGTCTGTCTCTCTCTGCCTATGGATCAGGATGTAACTCTCGGCTACTGCTTCCACACCTGCCTGCATGCTGCCAGGTTCCCCACCATGATGATAGCGGATAAAGCCTATGAAAGACCCCAATTAAAGGCTTTCTTTTCTAAGAGTTGCCGTGGTCTCTTCACAGTGAGAATAACAATAGCCAAGGTTACTTGGTAGCAGAGCCGAGATTTAAGTTTAGTTTAGGTATACAATTTACACTTAAGTCTCCATAGTAAATACCTTACTCCAGTTAAAGAAACAATTACAAAAAGATAGGGTATAATTTTATTACTTCCAACTTTAATTTTCATCACAATAAAAATAACACAGCTTTACAAAAATAAATTTTTATTAAAAGCCGTAAAGTCTGAGCAGGAAGACAGTACAAAGAATGTAAACAAGGTACACATCACTACATTCAGCTCAGCTTGATTGAATGCTGAAAAACAAGTCTAAATGCTCTATTGCCCTTGCTAGCAAGATACATTAATTCTATTTTACAAAGACAACATATTCTAGTTTTCCAGGAAAAAAATAGTTTATCGAAGTCGATCCCAACGCCAAATGCTGGCATCATCACAGACAGCTATGAGGATGCTGCTATCCCTGCTGAAGCTGGTTTGTCGGATCGCAGCCCCACACTTATGGTGAGTCAGTGTCGTACACCTAGGGAGAACCAAGACAAGATCTAAATAGCACACATACCAGTGCTTAAAGAGTGAATGAGAAAATGCAGGTGAGAGCCATCGGCATTAAGAATATCATCCTTCATTCTAAATTCATCAAGTTTGGTATATTTATCTACTCACCACAGTATAAACACAAGATAACTGAAATATGAAAAAATACTTAAACTCTAAAACCTGCAGCTGTTAAGATGACTGGGCCATGTCACAGCTCAGTGGTGATGCACTTGGTGACATGGCCCAGAGGGCTAAGGCAGTTTTGCTGCTGAGTCTGACAGCCCAGAGTCAGATCCATGGAAGCCACATGGTGGAAGGTGAGAACTGGCTCCTGCAGGGTGTCCTGTGACCTACACGCTGGGGACGTGGCACAGGTGCAGAACGGATCACAGCTACTGGTTATTAAGGCTGACATAAAAAGGCCACAGTTACTTACTTGGCTTTATGAGGATCTTCTACTTCTAAATCCCAAACATAAAGTTTGCCAACCTGATTGCCCAGGGCAAGCATCTGCGTAAACAGAGTGAAACATAAAATCAACACAGCACCAAGCTCTAGGGTATTTAAGAAGCCTCAGCTCCAGCCTTGGTGGCCCCTTAACTGAGTTCTGCATCTTAGGTTACTGATTTGTAAGAATAAGAACAATTACTATTTCCTTGGCATCTTGAGAAACTAGGGTTCTGCCCCATTTCATGGACGGGGGCGTTACAGTACTCTTTGCTTTTTGCTCTACCTTAGAGTCACACACAGAATGGGATGCTCTTCCCAAGCTTTCTTAGAGAAATACTCAGTTAATCGTCAGACAAAACTGCAGCAGCAGAATTTAATACTTTGGATAATAGTTATTCTACCTTCCATGTTGATTTTTCTATAAGTTTTTCTAGAAGAAAAGCTAGGTGAGATGATAAACACATTAAATCACTGTATCTTGAACAGGCATCAGGAACGTAAGGTTACCAACACCTAACTGCCCGTTTCTTTCCTAGCCCTGCAGATAACGTGCAGTGCCCAGGAGGCAGCCAGAGTCATCAACACAGGACCAGTACAACCAAAGCGTGAGGACGAGGAGCATGGACAGAACAGGAAAGGGGACAACGACACGGTGTTTCAGAAGACAATTCCAAATGTAAAAGTATGTGCTACCTTTTGCCAGAAATCCATAGAAAACCTCATGTACCAAATGTCACACTGGCTGTAATCAAATCGCCCAAGAATAGTCACATTAGACTCACTAGGTTTAATTTTATCTATATCATCCTCCATTTTGCCAGGTTTCCAGCATACAATGGCATTTTCACAAGACTAAAAGAGAGAAATAAGAGACATGTATTAGAACTGAATTTCAAAAATAAAAATAAAAGTGCTTACTTTACCATTTCAGACTAGGTCAAGAGCCCGCTTTCCAGGACCATATACAGACTGTTCACTATTGCATCAAGGCTTACACCCGAGGACAAGAGATCCGACTAGCAAAAGAATTAAACAACACAAAAGAATCATGCTATTTGGAAGTTTCCCTTTCAGAACAAATTAACTAAGTGCGGCTCCAGGTAGGCTGGCACCCAGAGACTCGAGGAGTGCTATAAAAATTAGAAAAATCAGTACTGCGACAGGAGGTTTTCCGAATCTGACCACTGGTTTCCTAACCCACACATAGCCAGGAAACCAGTGTTATCTACTGAGCTTCCTGCACAGGGTGGGCACATGGTGGTTGCTTAGAAGGTATCACAGGAAACAGTTCACTGACAGGACCATAGGTTATAAAGGAGCTCAAGACATTGACAAGGGGATAGGCTCACACAGGCCACGGAATCACACTTCTACTTAACACAGTCTCCCTGTGGCCACTGTTCCAATCATTGTCTCAGTCAGTGGCCCACACTAGCGAGTTTTTGGCAGTGTGTCTGGCCTCTAGTTGATAAAAGCCTCTAAACATCAGCACCACTCCTCCAAGCCTGGCCGACCTCATCGGTACCCAGATGAGCAACCCTGCACTCAGTTTCTCGGGCAGTCTATCCAGTCACAGACGGCAGCCCACTGAGAGCTCCACATTCAAATTTTAACCAGAGGTTCAGAGAAAAAAATCTCTTCTACTTTCTTCGAATGTGGAGATGCTCAAGCTAAGTGACATCTCCCATACAGTCACTAACTGCACAGTGTCTGACATCACTAGCTGATGTTGCCCGAACTGTAGAGTGAGACTTTTCTCTAAAGACTCATCTTGGCCCAAACACCAAGCCAGACTCTCACAGTTCCCTGGGGCTTCTTTTCTACCCTAGACTGGACACCAAGAGAGAAATGACTTGGAAATGCTAATGGATAAGAACAGTGTGGTGGTTTGAAAGAAGATGACCTCCAAAGGGAGAGGCACAACGAGGAGGTGTGGCCTTATTCCAGGAAGTATGCCACTGTGGGGGTGGGCTTTGTGGTGTCTTTTGCTCAAGCTTCCCTCGGTAAGACATAAAAGAAACCTCCAAACTGCCACATACAGAAACAGGCGTAACAATGCTATAAGGGCCAGTAAGATGACTCTGGAGGTGAAAGTCCTCAATGCACCAGCCTCACAATCCGAGTACAATGGCAGATTCCATGAGAGAAGAAGAGAGAACCAATCCCTGAAAGCTGTCTTCTGACCTCCACACATTTCAGTGGCACACAAGCACACACGCATGCGCACGCGCACACACACACAAAGTAAATAAAAAGGGGATTCTAAAAAGTGTTATGTTACAGGCATGGAGCTCATGCCTGTAATCCTAGTACTTGGGAGACTGAGGTAGGAGAATCCTAAGTTTGAGGTTAGCCTGGGCTACACAGCATGTACCAAGCTGGCTTGGGTTCATGGTGAGATACCCTGTCTCAACAAACAAACAAGGAAAAGAATTAAAAGAGGAGGAGAAAAGAAAGGAGAAGAAAAAAGGAGAAAGCTCCAAACAAAAATGGAACGGAGGAGGAAGAAACCAGCCCCAAACAAAATGAAACAGAAGGTTCAAATAACCTATAGGAAGTATAAGGTCTAACTCAAAACAGAATAAAGAACAGAAAATAGTGAATTTAACTGTCAGATTTTTTAGTGGCTAACAATATAAACTGGCAGAAAGGATTTTAAAAGATAAGGTCTAAATAAATAAAGGGTTGGGGATGCAGCTTGGTGGTGGAGCTTAGATTCAGTCTTAGTTACTCACTACAAAAGTCAAGACAAAAGGTTGGGAAAAGAGTACAAAAATGAGCTGGGTATAGTGACTCATAAATGAAATCACAGTGCTAAGGAGACTAAGTCAAGAGAACTCTCCTCGTGGAGAGTTCATGCAAATTTTTTTTTCAAAAATATTAAATTATAATTAAAAAAATACCTAAACATTTTCTTGAACCAGCAAGATGGCTCCACTAAGTCTGAAAGCCTGAGTTTAATCCCTGGACCACATGGTATAAGGCAGGAACTGATTCCCAAAGCACGCACGTGCACACACACACACCTAATTTAAAAACAAACAAAAAAACTAAGCATTTTCTTAGCCAAAGGCCCTATTAAAGAGATAAAAAGATTAGTCACCGGCTGAAAAGATTTACAAACAATGTTTCTGATATAAGATACATATTCAGAATATATAAAGAACACTCAGAATTCAACAATAAAATAAAAATAAAACAAAAACTAAGCCAATTATAAAACCAGCCAAAGATTCAAAGACACAAGCCCCCAAAAGGATATGGACGGTGTGATGGCTATTCTTGGTTGTCTTCTGGACCACATCTGGAATTAACTAAGACCCAATCGGCTGTGTGAGGGAATTTTTTTCTTAAATCATCTGATGTGGGAGATTCACTTCTACTCTGAATCTTGAGATAAGACACACTTTAATCCCTATCTTTTGAAGTGTAAAGAGCCACCTTTAATTCAGGAGACAAGGTCTCCTGGCAGCCTACATAAGGGACACTTAAGGAAGTCCTCTCTTGGTTGGCTTGCTTTTGCTCTCAATAGCAAGTGCATTTCTTCACTGACATTAGAACCTATTACTTTGGGATTCTGGTGTAGATTTAGGACCAGCTGAGACATCCAGTCTTGTGGACTTAATAACCACTAGATTCTTGGACCCTGCACTGATGGGCAGACACTGCTGGATTAGCTGGACCACCGCCTGAAGCCATTCTAATGAATTCCATATATACATGGAACCCTGAA
Source organism: Chionomys nivalis (assembly GCF_950005125.1). NCBI lineage: Eukaryota > Metazoa > Chordata > Mammalia > Rodentia > Cricetidae > Chionomys > Chionomys nivalis. The sequence goes on from NC_080108.1 coordinate 6,158,724, forward strand.
TACAGAAGGTAAATACACAAATGTAAAGATGCTCAACAGCATCACCAGCAGAGAATGCAAAGCAAGACCATGATGAGATTTCACTACACATCTGTTGGAACTAAGTAAATAAAAATAATGGTAATACTAAATGCTGGCAATGATACAGAAACACTGGATACTTTGCTAATGAGGGTGTAAGGCACTCTGGAAAACAGTTTAGTAATTTCTTAAAAACTTAACCATTACCCAACAATTGCTTTCTGCAGCATTTATCAGAGTAACAGTCAAGTCTTTTAAAATTCTGTACACAACTGTCCATCAGCAAGTATGCTGTAAAGAACAAGCACAGCCCATAAGATGGTGTTAAACTGACTGTGGTGGTGGTGCACACCTCTAATCCCAGCACTTGGGAGGCAGATGCAGGCAGAGCCTGAGGCCCGCATAGCACATTCCAGGGAAGCCAATGCTTCATTAGATTCTCTCACAAAATAAATAACGAATACATAAAAGCTAATGAACTAATTGGGATGGCACAGTGATACCATGGAATGTGACTCAGCAATGGAAACGAGAAACCACTTTACAAGCAGCAACTTGGATGGATGTCCAGTGAATCTCATTGAGTAAAAAACAATCACAGCATTTTTGAAAGGACAAAATTCACGTGACAAAATGATAAGGAACACACAGCATAGGAATGTTCTTTTTCTAGGCTTTTGAGAGCATAGCAGCAAAACATAACTACTGACTTATAGCTCCAGTTTCAGGTGATCCAATGCTTTCTTCTGGCCTAAGGGAATCAGACAACAACGTATACAGACATACATGCAGGTAAAACACTCATCGCATAAGAAATATATATTGTGATAACTACTGAGACATAGTAACAACTACTAAGACAAGTGGACAACGGTCATGCTGAACCTCTCTGAACTATCTGTAAAATCTCCTGTAGTCTATTCCAAGATCAAGAGTTTAAGGAGGGGAACACGAAACCAACAAAAGTAAATCTAAACCAAAAAGGAAATGAGATGGACATCTCTCTAACCCTGACGAGACTACATGCTCAAAGAACACGGTCAGCCCTCTAGATAACCAACTGGAAAAAACAAAACTAAACTAAAGAAGACGATGTCACCCCTCAATTCTCTGGAAGAACTGGCTCCAAACACCGAAGGCTCAAGGACCTTACTGAATGGCGTCATGTGTGCACATACTCCCATGTACTTTCAGTCATGACTGTACTTGTGCAACAGAACGTGAACATTTTAATTGTCCTGTGTGTAGTGAATAACAAGAGCTCTTTGCACATGTTCAGTACAGATGCAATTCTTCTATTCAAACACTTCTCATCAGCCACAGACTCAATCAAAAGACATGGACTCCATGGATACACAGGGCTGTGCATCCACATCTACCGACAAGGCAGAGCAGTGAGCAAACTGCAGCCTGTGAGCCAAGGACTCCAGCCACTGCTCTTACAAACAAGGGCCGAGACACACACACAGGAACAGTTCTGCTGGTCTGAGTCATCATTTTCAACATCATTGACCCCAGGAACAGTCACGCCGTCCAAGCTCACTCTCCTCTTACTGGAGCGTAAAGAACTAGTCTAGAGAACTCTTTCTCCTTAAGTAAGTTCGACAGTCTACCAATACTCTTTAAAACAGTTTCTCTCTGCTATTAACACATTTTATAAATGGTTCCTGCAAATCACACTCTCACGCTCTCTCTCCCCCCACACACAATGCAAGTATAGCTTAACTCTAGTTTTCCATACCTTGGAAAGTATCAAATCGCCTAACCATCGCACACAATCAACATAATTCCTATGTATGTCTCTGGTAGAAAAGTCAGGAAAGTGGATTTTCTGGGAAATAAATGGCCTGAAGGAAGAATGGAAATGTAAAAGTTAAAAGAAGCGCTCTGCCTACTGAGCTTCATCTGCCAGTTCGATTTTGAAAACTCTACAGAACAGGACTATTAATTTCTCTTCTCTTAGCTTCAAGATAGAATGTATCCATTAATCTGTTTTTTTGGAGATGAAATATCCATTTTTCATTTTTATTTTCTTTCATTATCAGCTTTCTGATATAATGTTCAACTTTCCTTTCTAAACTCGGGATTTTACGGGGCAGGTGAGATGGTGAAAGCACTTGCCACGCAAGCCTGGCCTGAGTTCAATGTATGGGACCCACATCCACGGGGAAATGAGGAGTAGCTCGTAGTTGTCCTCTGGCCTCCATTACTGCTAATATATTTGTGAAAAAAACAATAAACAAGATATTTTGGAGGTGGTAAATTAAAAGCACACCTAATATTTCTAATCTAGTAAGTGATTCTATGGTATTTATATGCTTTTCTTTCATTTTTGGGGGGGCCACAACCCACAGCATCACCCTGTCAGACAGGTGTTCAACCAGACCAACCAGAGCCATACTTTTTTTTCTTTTTCTTTTTGAGACAGGGTTTCTCTGTGTATCCCTGGCTGTGGTCCTGGAACCCAGAGATCTGCCTTAAAGGCAGGAGTCACCTCCGTCAGGTGTGATTCACTTTTTATATTAATAATAGACCTGTGGTGGCAACATATAAAAAGGCAGAGTAAACTCTTCTCAAACCCTTCCACGTCACGTCTCATTAGGATGATAAAATGCTATTCACGACTGGACAAAACAGTGTGTGCGCCTTGCACATCTTCCTGCATAGTTTTCCACCTGATTTCTGAAACAAGGTCTTTCACTGAACTTGAAGCTAGTGGGTTCCTAGGCTTGGAAGCTCCAAGCTCTCCATTCCCCAGCCTAGGGAATACAGGAAGTCAGAGTCAAGCAGGCTTAAAAGGGTGCTGGAGATTTGAACTCGGGCCTTTCTGCTTTTACAGCAAATGCTCTTCCCCATCCCACCAAGCCAACTTGACATGAATGATTAACCGTTCCAATTTCAGCTGCTTTCTAATCAAATGCGTATTATAATTAACAGTTAAAGCCTTTCAGAAAGACTACAGGAACTGTGAAATTTATTATTTATTCCACAGATCTAACTTTTTGAAGACAGGGTTTCTCTGAACAGCTTTGATTTAAATCCTAAGTTTAACACTGCACCTGACACTGAACGGTAGAAACCTAAAGCTGTACTGACAATTCTTAAAAGCCAATGAGGTGATAGGTGCACTTCAGTGCTTACTAGAACTCGCAAAATTAACAACCTAGTCATAATCGGACTTGAAAACTCTTGGCTAGAAAAAAAAAATACCAAGTTAGCATATTTAAACATATGATGCTTACAGTGAAAGACTAGAACATGGTCGCAGAGAAAGTGCCGCTGACAACTCAGTAAGTCCTAAAGCGCTTCAAAAGAGAAACAATTGAAATGTCTCAAAAATATGGAATCTCGCCGGGCGGTGGTGGCGCACGCCTTTAATCCCAGCACTTGGGAGGCAGAGGCAGGCGGATCTCTGTGAGTTCGAGACCAGCCTGGTCTACAGAGCGAGTTCCAGGACAGGTTCCAAAACCACAGAGAAACCCTGTCTCAAAAAAAAAAACCCAAAAAAAAAAAAAAAAAAAAAAATATGGAATCTCCACCCCATGGTATGATGAAACAAGACTCCACAATTTTAATTTTCTCTGTTTAATGAAAGAAGCATCATTTATATATAGGAAAATACCAGTATGTATGTATGTATGTATGTATGTATGTATGTATGTACGTAACTAGTAACTAGCTGGGTCTCACTATGCATATAGCCCTAACTGGCCTGAAATTTGCTCTGTAGGCCAGGCTGGCTTCCAATATTCCAACTGACAGAAATGTCCCTGCTCCTGCTTCCTCTGTGCTGAAACTAAAGGTGTTTACAGCCATGCCCAGCAGGAAAGTATTATCAAGAACCATAGGTAGAAAGCCAATTGAAAACCACAGTCTACTATATTGAATTAGAATTTACTATTATGTCTTTCTCCTTCTCTAGTCCACAGTAGGTCCAGGTGATTTAAAACATTACTACTTCCAACTCCCTTAGTCAACAAGCATCAGAAATCGAAGTGAAATGAGCCACCAATTAGACAAAAACAATTCATTCAAATAAGACTGAAAAAAAATTTAAATAAGGGATTCCTTTTTAAAGAGGTGAATTTGATGTCAGGCAGCAATACCTGGGGATTTTAGGATATTAGAGAAGGGCTTCTAAAGCAGCAGTGGGGATTAGTTTTCGATACTTGAGGGAAAGGGACACACAGGTACACAACAGCAAAGCATCGGGACTGTCACCTGTTAGTTTTATTTGGGTTATAATCGTAAGAATCCTTAATTGCATTCATCATTCTCTTCGAGTTGATTCTCCAAAGTTTGAGGGAGTGATCCATACCACAGGACATTATTTTTTCACCCAAAAGATCATAATCCTAGAAACAGAACAGCGCAAATAAGTAAGTTGCAGTCTCAAAGGCTATTTGTCCGGGCTTCGCCTGGTGCACAGCACAGTGAACACTGCATTTCAGACCCTATCTCCAAACCAACACCAAACTGACAAAAACGTCCACAATGCTCATGGTACTGTATAAAACCCGAGGCATTTTTATGAAACTGAACAGACAGTGGCTCAGCCTGCTCTATCCTTCCATGTGCAGGGTCAATGTCTTTATGTCTAACCGCTGAAATGACTGCCTGGCAGGCTGCATGAAGCAGGCACAGCCGTGCATCTGTGGAAGAAAAGGTTCAGTATTCGCACCACATAGCCCAGCTTCAACTTACAGCACTCAGAACTTCATCTCTGTGTCCTTCCACACCTCCGAATATTGCCACAAGTGTGTCCGTTTGGATATTCCATAATCGTAAAGCATGATCTATTAGAACACAGAAAGTTAAGATAAAAGTTTATCACTCACCACGGCAAACTTTTAGTATGGCCTTAATATGTAAAAGTTATGAAAATTTAGATTAGGCATACTAAAGACATATACCAACTTAAAATACACCACTCGTAGAATGAAATAGAGACAAGGTGATGTTAAATTAAGACAGCCTCAAAAACAAACAAATTAGATGGAAATTACAGCAGACACTAAGGATGTGCCCAACGGCAAAATCCCCCCCCCCCTTAACCTATCATCTCAGCACTGAGAGGGGTGTGAAGCAAGAGGACCGACTGCCTTGAGCTCAAAGGCAACCTGGGCTGGCTGCTTGGCATCCATCCGTCCATCAGTCCGTCTGTCCGTCCGTCCGCCTGCCTGTCTACCTACCTACCTAGAAACCCTATCTCAAACAAACAGTGGTGGCATACGCCTTCAATCTCAGCACCCCAAAAGCAGGGAAAGGCAGTTCGAGGCCAGCCTGGTCTACAGAGTATAAATTCCTGGACAGCTAGGGCAACACAGAAAAACCTATCTTGAAAAACCAAAAACCAAACAAAAAAACACCTTTTGAAAATCCTAACATGGTGATATGTCATTCAATACTGATAAATCAATGTAACTCTTCAGGTGAGGACAAGGTTCTAGAACTATCACAATACAGTAAGTGAAGTTTGTTCTCTATGTCTTGGTTTACAGTCTATGCTTTTTTTTCTATTAAAACTTTTTTCTTTTAATTTTGATTATTTTCCCTTACAACACAACCTGTCTCTTTAAAACAATTATTCCAAAACAATCTGAACTAAGGAAACATTGGTTTCTATAAGCTTACCTTTACTTACTGACAGCAGAAGATTTGGGTCTCGTGGGTGGAATTTCAGCTCATTGATAGCATTTCCATGGCCAACATAGTGCTATAATAAATTGAAAACATTTTGTTTCACATCTCAAAAACCAATAAATTCTCTTTCATAAACCTTAAGAGAAACAAAAGGCTGGAGGGACAGCTCAGTGGTAGACCACTAGTCTAGCAGACTCAAGGCCCAAGGTTCAATGGTGGAGGACAGAAAATGTGAGCCTATTTCCACTGTAAGGTCAGAGTTGGAACTTACCTCCAGTTCCTTCAAGGTGATTGTGCTTCTACCTCAAACAAGGTCTTGCCTGTGTAGTTAGGAGTTCTGCTGTCTTAAGGTTATTGTCAACAGGTGTGGCTAATAGCCAGACCTTGTGCTCCAGGAATAGATAAGTAGATTCTTCCTACCTCTAACAAGAGTCTAAGGATCCAACTAAGTTCCAGTTCTGTTATGAAACAGAAATGAAGGAGGAGTAGACTGGGGATGGGGTAGGGTGGGAACAGGACCGGGAGAAGAGGGAGGGGAAACTTCGGTTGGGATGTAAAATAAATTAGTTAAAAAAAAAAAGACATTCAAAGCAAGGGAAGAGGAATTAAAAAAAAAAAAGAAAAACACAACAAAATACTGAGTATGAACACTTTCCTATGTATTCCTTAATTTATATCATCTAATTGTCACAGAGGCTTCAAAGGACTGCTCTAAAGAAAGAAATGGAACTAGCAAGATGGCTTAGTATCAAGGTGGGGCTGGCATGCCGGAAAGGAAAGCATCTGGAAGATTGGAATTGACACCTCTGACTGTCCACGTCCACAGGCACATATACACCTGCATCACACACCCAAAGTGAATAAACACAGTAAGAGAGAAAATAACAAATCAAATGAGGTATTCGTTGTAACCTACGAGTATTCAAAAGCAACAAATCTACAGTCTGCCCAGAAGACATACCTTTATACACTGCATGGTTATGGGGTTAATTATCCTTATTATGCCTCTGGAGCCAGCAACAGCGAGCAAAGGGTGGCTGGTGTTGCTATTGTACGTCCACGCACAAGTGTAAAAGTTTTCATCTGCCTAAGAAATGTCAGAGTTAAGAAATGGAATTTATCTTGAAAAATAAGCATGTTAATGTTCACAGTGACAGGAGCCTTTCAAGCTGCTAAAGCTTTGGGTACTTAACTGCTCGTTTTTTGTCACACAAATTTGCACAGTGACAGCCAGGTGTCCCAGAACTCAAGGGACAGAAACTGGATGACTTTCTCAAATTAAAGGCCAGCTAGGGCTACGCAGCAAAGTCCTATGCTCAAAAATAAATAAGTTAACTTCACTGGCGGCGCTTTTAGGTCTAAAATCCAAATGAGCGCCTTCCTTATGCGTCATGCTGACACACTTCTCTTTTCTGCCTGCAGAGCTACACCCACCAGAGCACAGCCGAAACAGCAAGAGCAGGCAGGACTGTCCGCCAGTGAACCTTTACCTACAAAGCCAGGGTGAGCCTTCAGGCTTCGCGTTACCGATCCTGTCCTGATGCCGCTGGGAACCTAAATGGTTCATTTTCCAGCGTCCTGACAGGGCAGCTGTTCACTCACTTCCATGTCATTACAGAATCAATGTCACCTTCCTTCGCTTTCTGTGCTTTTGCTAAAGGATCTGGGAGAAACATCTCACCATTCAGCTTTTTAAAAGTCCTTTAAGATTTGGCTTTTAAGTTAAGATCTTCCTTTTCTTCGTAGCTCACACTCCAATCATTTCCTAAATGGCACACACTTATTTTTTTCTATCTTGGCATTGTTGAGCAAATATTTAGAATGATTGCCAGCTAAGTGGTGTGGGACAATAGTCTATACTCTCTCAATTATATTTTAATAAAAAGCCAGGCAGGAAGTAGAGGTGGGACAACCAGGCAAGAAGTAGAGACAGGTTGACAAGACCAGAAGAATTCTGGGAAGAGGAAAGCTTGGTCTGCAGGCGTTACCCAGCCACAGAAGCAGCAAGATGTGACTGCCTCGCTGAATAAGGTACTGAGCCACGTGGTTAACACAGATAAGAATAATTGCCTAATATAATAAGAAGTCTGAGCTACCAAGTCAATCAGTTTACAACTAATGTAGACCTCTGTGTGATTTCTTGGGACTAAACAGCTGGGGGACCAGGTGGGACAGAAAACCTCAGACAACAGCTCAGTATTACAACTATACTGAAATTGTAACTCCAGGCTTAGCTGGTCCCTGCTAACCATTTCTACCATGGATTTCTAACACTCAACTCCACCCATCTTGCACCCACAATCCCATCTACCTTGTGACAAACTGAAGATCAGGTGAACGGGATTCGAGGATTGATCCCCTTGGGTAACAATGACAATACTCCTAGCTAAAGATGGGACAGTACCTTTAGGGAACTTTTTTTAAGTTTTAGAGTACTTATCAGAACAAATGTCTTAAACCAGAGATACAAAGACAGTGAGAAAAGGATACATCAGCGTCTACATAGGACTGTAATAACCGGATTTCCCCTTGCGAATGGCATTCATATAAGGTCACCTAGAGAAACAAAGATATGTGTGTCATCTCAGATAAACATTCTCTGGTTCTTTTTTTTTTTTTTTTTCATTCTCTGGTTCTTAAACATTCTAGTTGCAATTACAACTTAATGACATTACAGAAACTGCTTGAAGCGGCTCTGTAAGCTTACCTAACAGTCAGGTAATAGTAGTTGCTATTATCAAATATTTAAATATACATTTCATCCATATAAACACAACTTTTTCAAAGTGAGCAAAGTTGAAAATTTTAAAATAATTATGGGTTATCCTCCTTTAATTAGCTTTGTAACAAGACATCTTTAGTACCATAAAACAATGATTAAAGAACACCACATAACATATACATGTACCAAAACACCACCTGATGTCCCATAAATATGTACAATTTTTAATGACTATGTATAATTAACACTTTTAAAATTATTACTTAAATCCACTGAATTTATGCTTTCCTTATAGAACAATTAATCACAACTTTAAAAAAAAAAAAGACAGGCTTCTGGGGAATGGAGAGCCGGCTTAGTGGCATGGCATTTGCTCTTCCAGAGGGTCTGTTCCCAGAACCCACATGGCTGCTAGAGATCCTCTGCACCTCCAGTTGCAGAGGCTCTGATGTCCTCTGGCCTCCACGAGCGCTGCGTGCGCCTAGTGCACAGACCGACATGTAGGCAGCCTACTAACACACAGAAAATGAGACTTTAAAAGTATACATTTCTTTCATATTTGAACGATAAATAGCAGTCAATTCTTTCAGATATTCAAAATATTTATAAACAAAACTATAAAGCCTGCTTCATAACAAATGTCAATAAAAATGTGTTTTGTAGTTTTAAACCTGACCATTTCTCAAAAGCTTCACTCTTACACAAAAGAATTATACTGGTGAGCCAGCTATTCAGAATCTGTTCTAAAATCATTCCATTTCAACACTGTAATTTTAACAGATACAAAATAATCCCAATAGCCAACCCGCCCCCCTGACACTTACCCTGTTGCTTCCCACAGTCGCGAACACCAGAGGATCCCCTTCCTTACTGTGCCAATTAAACTGAACTCCAAACAATGGCTGGTTATGATCCTCCTACAAAACCAGGAAACAGGAGAACTCTAACAGATTTCTGAAAACACTAGCAAACTGACGTTAACCTTTCCCAGTTTCAGCCCCCTCACGAGAATGGGCCCTGTATATTCGACAGCTCGGGGAGGAGCACTATCTGAAAGGATTAGGAGCTGTGATTTGTTGGAGGCAATGTGACACTGGAGGGGCTCCCTGTGAATCCACATGTAGAACTCTCAGCAACCTCTCCAGCACCATGTCATGCTTCCAGTCATTACCATAATGGGCTGAACCTCTGAAACTGTAAGCAAGTCCCCATGAAATGCTTTTTTAACACGGCATCACTGTCATGGTGTCTCTTCACAGCAAGAGAACACTGACTGAGACACATCATGCACACGCTGCTTCCGACATTAAAATGAAGACACCATGCAAGCGCCCGCCCGCATCTTAAACTATGCAAATATTTTCTAACAAAGATTCACACCACACGCTAGGAAGCAGATATCTATCCTGGGAACACTGAAGTCTTCCTGTTTTCTCAAAGCCAACCATCTTTCTGAACTGTAACAAATTGAGAACGTTTGGCAGATACATTTTAAGCTCTTGAGCCCAGAGGACAGTTATTTCTCTCATCTAACAAACGGCTTTGGATTTTATTAGGATTGACTTTTTCCTTGAAGTGGGGCACATCACACTCTATCCCAGCCGCTACTTTATTAGTCCTATACATACAAATTTAAGTTATCTTGAGCAATCTTTAAATAACCTTGGATTTGTACCAGGCAGTGTGGCACACACCTTTATCCCCAGCACTCGGGAGGCAGAAGCAGGTGAATCTCTGAGTTGGAGGCCAGCCTGGTTGGTCTACCGTTTCAGGACAGCCAGGGCTACACAGAGAAACTCTGCCTCAAAAAACAATGACATAGCCGGGCGGTGGTGGCGCATGCCTTTAATCCCAGCACTCGGGAGGCAGAGGCAGGCGGATCTCTGTGAGTTCGAGGCCAGCCTGGTCTACAAGAGCTAGTTCCAGGACAGGCTCCAAAACCACAGAGAAACCCTGTCTCGAAAAAGAAAAACAAAACAAAACAAAAAAACCCAAAAACTCCACTTGACTTGGATCCTAGGAAAGTATCATCCCCTGAAGACTATGTGAAAGTAAGGACTTAGAGAGGGAAAGAACTATGCCTTCAGATATACAACTGGAGAGCAATCTGTACGATTCTTTGTTTTAGTGCTTGTATTAAAACCGGGCTTAAACTGCACAGTAGATAAGCACACTAGAGAGTTGTCGACTTTTGTTCTCCAAATTGCATTCTGAACTTAGGGCTTTACTGCAATCCCTGTGCCCAACACTGACTCCCAAGGTCACGTGAAAGCACCGTCCCCCCCCCCCCCCCCCCCCCCCCCCCCCCCCCGGCTTTTAATGTCTTCTAGCTAGGGAACAATCGTCTTTTCCTGCCAAGACAGGCAGACTAAATCCCGCCCCCCTGGAAAAATCTTCGGGCCTCTTGTACTCAGCAGCTACTGGCAAGCACTACCTCTAAGGCTGGTGTTCTCCAAGGACTAAGAAGAGACTTGGGATTGCCTGTGTAGCTAAAAAAGCTGTCTCATTTCTGCTCATTTATCCCTTAGATCTGTCTAATGGCATTTGATGACTTAAGGTACTGGTAGCTCATTATCTCATTTGTTAAGTTTCCTGTTAACTACAGACAGGTGTGCCTCTTTCCCAGGCTTCAGAGTCCAGGACTAACAGGATTCAGAGCTCTCAATTCCTTTGTCTTCTAAAATGTTCCCGTTCCAGCTGTCTTACAGACACCTGCAAGCTCCTGAAAAAGTTCTGCTGCTTTATCAAGAAATCTGGTCTGGTAAAAACAGTCTCCAGAGCCTATTTTAACCCCACCCATTTTCAAGCATATTTTACAAGTCACTCCTGCTGTCTGGGCCAAGACCAACTTACAAAGCACTCTTCAGACAACGCCAACACCTGCATCAGCTCCGGGGACTTCACCTTTGGTACCAACTCTCCTGGCTCAAGGACACCTACCAACCAAAATCTGGTTTTATCTACTCTCAGCTATTCACCCGAGCGTCACCTGTACAACCAGGGCCCTGCTCTGTCCCAGTCTTTCTGGCAGCCAATAACTCCCCATGGCTAGCCCCGTTCACAGGGCCAATAACAATATATTTTCTCCTAGCCACCTGCCTTCTTATCTCCCTCAAGGAACAGCTGCCTGAGGTCTCCAGGATGACAGCAAACCGGATGCTGCTCTAGCCACACGCTCGCTGAGCACGAGCCCAACTCTCAGCTCTCCCCTCTCCCATATCGCCCCATGCCCACAGGAAGTAGCCAGACTTGAGCCGGTGCCCCTTTATCCAAGGAGTCTAAAATGTTTGGTTGAGGGGCTTCCCCTCAGCTCGCTGGCACTCCTTTATCCAAAAAGTATGGATTGCTTGCCTGGGGGCTTCACCTCAGCTCCTGGCATAAGCTCTCTCCCCTGGGAGTTGCCTCAGTCCAAACTCCACCCCGAGAAAGCCTGCCAAACGGTTACCCCTCCCAAGGGAAGGTCAAGACCACCCCCAAAGGCTTTGTAAAAAGCCCCCCCAGAGAATGAACACATGGTCTCTGGGTTACCTGTGGTCTCCCCTTCTCACTCTTCCCTCTCCATGTTTCCCGGGGGGCCACCCAGGAGTACTGTTATTTATTAAACATGAGCATCTTTTAATTCAGTCTGATTCAGTGTGATTGGGATTATTTGTGTTGGCAGAGAGGTTCGTTTAAGAAAATACTTAACAGAGAAGTAATTTTTAAAAATTATTTGTATATTCTAGATATTACTATTAATGCATAGAAAATAAAGGTTTTCTCAGAAAGTTTAAACTTAACATCTATAGAAGATAGTGTATATATTTCTTCAAGGAAAAAAAAAGTCCACAAAATTTAGAAAACATTAAATGAACATAGAAAACATTTAAAGTAAACTGCAAAAGACCTTACGGCCAGTGGTTGCTTTTTATAAACTAATGAAAATGATACTGAGGACACAATTTAACTCCAACTCCTTCTTTCCCCCTAAATATTACACACTTAGGGTATTAAACTTGGCACAGTGCTCACACCTACAATCACAGCACACTGAAGACTGAGCTGTGCCAGGTGGTGCTGGCGGTCTATACGGTGAGTTCCAGGACAACCAGGGCTACACAGAGACACCTGTCTCAAGAAAAAAAAAAGCTGTGCCGAGTTTGAGGCCAGCCTAGGTTAAATAGTGAGACCCATCTTAAAAAAAATACATTACCACGAAGTGGTAGTACACACCTCTAACCCCAGCACGTAAGAGGTAGAGACAGGCAGATCGAGAGTTAGAGAAAAGCCAAACTACACAGAGAAACCCTGTCTCGAAAAACCAAAATCAAATAAAATGAAATACACTGATTTTGGGGATGGAGAGACAGATGGCTCAGCAGTTAAAAGCGCTGCTCTCCCGGAGGACCAAGATTCAGTCCCAGCACCCACACCATAGCGTGCACTGGGGCCTTGTCCGCAGAGAAGCACTAAGAGAACCAGGAATGTTAGTCACACAGGGATTAAAATCAAATACCTGCAATTCATTCAGAAAGCTGAGTGGAGCTTTTTAAACAACCTGGTGACCATTTTGCTATTTGAAGGGACAGACTTCACCCTAATTCCCCAGAATGATCACCCCAGACTCTTTCCTCCCTAGCCATTACCCATCCTTGGATGTCACAAGTACTTATGGCTGCAGACCACACTAGATTCTAGGCCTTTTAGCTAGAGAACCCTCTCTCATGGTCACGTGCACTTTATGAAAGAGTTACCGTGTAGTCACACCTTAAGGGCTACTGTACACCTGGAACACATGGTATTTATTCTATTGTGTTTAAATATACCTACAATACCGGTCTACTGACTTGAGTTCCAGGACAGGCTCCAAAACTACACAGAAACACTGACTCAAAAAGAAACAAAAAGGCCTACGCTAAACCTCCTGGTCTAGACTCCCTGGGGTCTGACCCAGGCGGATGACGTCAATCTGCACTGGGTTTCTATTCTCATCTCTTCTCGTGGTTTGCTTCCCCATATGACACCTACAGTGACCCACTTGCCACACATATGGCAGTCAGAGAATGACTCATTCCACCACTCAGGTTCTTAGGCTTAGCAAACACCCTTACACACTGAGCCATCTGGCTGGCCCCCAAACCCCAAAGCTTTTAACATGTCACACTGTTTTCCTATAAGACAATTCCAAGCAAATGCTGAAATGTTTTACAAGTGTGACTGACAGTGCAGGCATGCTGAAGTTTACTAGGATCCGGTTAACAGCTCACTCAGCTATGTTTAATATTGGATCAACAGATAAAGCAACAACAGCCTGCAACTCAGTACTATAAAGTTAAGCAGAATAAAGCTCAAATAACTACATGTATGGATCACCATTTGATTTAAACAAACAAGCCTTTCAAACACTGTCATTTTAAGATATTTTAAACCTAACGGTATCCTGAATGTCCCTGAGAAGTCGCACTGAGCAAAACTGGGGGTGAGGGCAGCGCACAGGGTCCCAGCCCAGACCTAAATGCCATGGCAAAGGCCGATCTGAAAGCCAGGAGTACCCTGGACACAGATAGGGGACTTTCTGAGGACTGTGGCCTGGAAGTTGCAAGCCCTGCTTCCTGTACATACCTTGAGGCTGTTCACACACTTGAAAGAATATTTGCATTTCTTCGACTTCCATTTTCCCTTTCCCCAGCTTTTCCTTCCGGGCGCATTGGGTGTATTTGTAGGTGTGTCGGGCCGTTCTGTGTTTGTGCCACTCTCGATACTGACAGCATCATCCTGTGTGCAGTAAAACCAGGAACAAATTCATCAGGCAGAGAGACACGCACGGTATTTAAAAGATAATGACTAACTTAAAAGCGTGCAAAAAATGGGACATGGCCCCCTGGCTGCAGCTGGAGATTTTGGAAGTAAAAGCCAGTTATGCATTAGGACACTGGTGGATACTTCACACTGCAGTGAAATCAACAACAAAGTGCTAAGACAGACAGCAAAAGAGGAATTTAGCTTTAAATAAGACGCTGGCCTATGCCAGCGACAAATACAATTTAGTCACCATTTGTCTTACACAGCTCTGTGAAAAGCCACTAATTAGACAAGGAAATCTTACTCAGTAAAACTAACTGTCCTCTTCCTGGAGAAGAGTTGCTAGGATTCAATATCTCACTAACATACAGTAACTGTATAAATTCAATAAATCCAACTGGTCTACACATCTTCATAATTCGACTACAGCTCACGTGGAAGCCAGTGTAGACGCCACACGGTCAGCGCGGCAGGAGTGTTAACGCTTATTTATAACACAAACCGCTCAGAATTTTAAGGACGTTTAAAGAAGTCCCTCGTGGTGCACACCATGTGTAAAGGCCTTCGCCTCATAGTCTGAACACTACTCCACACATGTGAACTCTGTACACAGTCATCTGTGCAGACATGGACATGGCTTGCGGAAAAACTGGAAACTCTTCCAACTTATCTGCAGTTCAGAACCCACACTCAAGTCTTCTCTGGAATACGAAGATTTCCATCTATTGCCCTGGAGCAGTCAGTAGTCCCTAAACCATTCCAGAGGAGCCCTTGGTCACAGTGTGTCTAATAGCTATTAGGTTCAAGCCAGGAAGTCTACACAGCCTTTGTGGTCTAAGTTACTGCTTTATAGTACAAAAGGTTAAAAATAAAGTGTCAAGAGGTATTTTTTTAAAAAAATCACTAATTTGTTTAAAAACATTAGTTCTTAAGGTTTTTCAAACTTCACATTGGTCCAAAGCGAAATGCCTTTTAAGAAATACACTATTCTAGAACATATTTATTATCTAACACCAGAAAAATGAGCAGAAACTAGGCATAGTGTCTCACACCTATAATCCTAGTACTCGAAATGCTGAGGCAGGAGACTAGCCATGAGTTTGAGGTTAGCCTGTGAGACTCTAACGAAAACAAGCAAAAACGCCCCAAAAAGGTGAAGTACTCCCAACAAAGTAGGTGCTTAATAAATATTTGAAATGCAATTTAATGTAAATGTACAATTAGTTTCTATGGAAATTTAAAATGTTACAAGTTAATTCCCAAATTGAAATCAATTTTGGCTAGGCATGTGTTTCCCCAGTAATTGGGAAGTAACGGCAGAAGGAAACCAGTCAGCATGGACATAACAAGAACCTAATTAAAAAGATAAAATAAAAATAAAAAAAAATCACTTTTTATCTGTTGCTCCTCACCTGTCAATTGTTCTTATATGCAAAAAGTTCTGATTTTGGATTTTGAGGTTTCATCCCCTACTACAATTGTTTCAGATCTTTAAAAAAAAAAAAAAAAAATCAGTTTATCACTTCTACCAATGGTTCCAGCAAAACCTGGTATTTACTATGGCAAAAAATACATATATTACTCCATGTAAATGGGGAGCAACTTATGGTGGCTCAGGTCTTGATTCCAGCACTCAGTTCGCAGGGGCAAATGGATCTCTATGAGTTCAAGGCCAACCTGCACACAGTGGACTACTTCCAGGCCCACCAAAACTGCAAAGTGAGACCCCGTTTCAAAAACTAGAAATTTAATTAAAAAAATAAAACCAAGGGCTGGAGAGATGGCTCAGTGGTTAAGAGCATTGTCTGCTCCTCCAAAGGTCCTGAGTTCAATTCCCGGCAACTACATGGTGGCTCACAACCATCTGTAATGAGGTCTGGTGCCCTCTTCTGGCCTACAGACGTACAGACAGAATATTGTATACATAATAAATAAATATTAAAAAAAAAAACCAAATACAACACGTAGAAGCACACCTTTTGCTGAGGACTGAACCTGGGGCCTCTTATATGGTCGGCATGTGCTTTACAAGCACGCTTTATGTCTCCAGCGTTCTAAAGAATTTATTAAATAGATTCTAAAGTTTTATTCTTGATTTGTTTGACACCTTCTATACGTTCTCTGTGTACCTATAGTACTCTGCAGGGCGTGGTGGTGCACGAATGAATTCTGGGTACTGAAGATACCAGAAGATAACAGGTTTGAGGGCAGCCTGTGCTACCTAGGGAGATTCTGACTCAAAAAAGACTAAATTTTTTTCGGAGACGACCTCATACCAAAAGCTCAATCTCGTTCCTATCAATCATTCGGTTATGGGTAGTTTTAGAAAGCATAAAAAATATAAACATTCCCCTAAAGAGTCTATAAAGAGAAAATGCGCTTGCTCTTAATTTTCCCCCTGCCAATTTCCTCCTCCTAAACAAATTGACATTTTCATTAAATTCTGGGCAATTAAGCATACGAAAAAGCCAAAGCCTAACCTACACTACACAATCATAATCTAAGTAATTAATGATTTGAACACGTGTACAGGACTTTTCACAACACTTGTATAAGCACTTTTTACGGGGCAGCGTTTCTCTAAGCAGTATGACTTCACTTAATCTTCATACTCGCTCAAATACACCGGTCTTTACCACGATCGCCTGAAAAAAATCTTCCACTCTCTTCACATTAAGTAAAAAACTTTCAAATTGCCCCCTCCCTCGCCGTAATCAAAGGTGGTTCCCCCTCCACGATCTAAGCCGACGCGAAGGCACGCCCCACTAGCACGGAAAGGAGCATGTAGAAGCCCAGTCACGCACACCGGAGCCAAAAGGCTCTCCTTCCCATCCTGATCCCGCAGGGCTCTACGGAGTGACGCAGTCCCTCCCTTTGGAAGACCTTCCACCAACTTTCCTCGGGAAACACAATCTCTCACCCGGAGCATGCCTCTGAAACTCGGACAATCTCAGATTCGCAGTCCCCGGCAAAGTCCCCCAAAGGCGCAAACTCACTCGTCCTCCCCCGCAAGGATGATCGGAGCAGACCTGGCCGAACTCGGGACCCTTAATCCGCTCCTCCGCCAACTTTCCGCTTGCTAACGGAAGCCGCAGCCCCGGACAATTCGAATCCCTCGGACAAGTCGGATTTCCCCGCACGCCCGCGTTTTCCTGAGCGCGGGGTGACACCTTTCCCTGCCCCCACGGCCGCCCTCCCGCCCGCCCGCTCGCCCGCCCCGCGCGTCCAGTTTCCAAAGATCCTGAAACTTGCAACTCCACGGTCCCGGGACAGCCAGGGCTGCACTCACATTCTCGTCTCCCGAGAGGTCCGGGTTGCTGTTCTCGTCGCTGCTCAACTTCTGCTTCTTGGCAGCAGGCATGTCTGTTCCCGCCGGCGCTGTCGACACTTCCCTCTCGGACATATTTCTCCGCCTCCCTCCAGGTTCCTGCCGCCTCGGGCGGGGCCTCCGCCACACCGCCGTCAAGCAAGCCCGGCCGGAGCCTGCCGCAAAGCTGCCGCCGGCGCCGCCACCGCTGCCGCCGCCGCTCCCCCCACTGTCGCAAATCGCGCCCAGCCGCCGAGGCGGGCGTGCGTGCGACCCCGCCACACTGCTGAAAAAGGGGCGCGCGCGCGCGCCCGCCCTCCCGCACGGCTGTCCGGCGCCTTCCCGTCCCCGGCTCCCGACGGGCGTTCTTCCCGCCGTCCTCTCGGCACTTGGCCCGGAGGCGTCGGGGTCGGCGGGCTCAGAGGGCAGGCTTCTCCACGTCCCCCTGCCCCGCCAGCGCCTACGGAGGAGGCGGAACTCAAAGGGCTGCTCCCTCACCCCCTTCCCGGCCAAGACGTTTGCTCCGCAATTGGCTCGATCCTTCGATCTCCGACCAGCTGCAAACGAGCGAAAGTCTGTGGCCCGGAGCAGACCACCACTGTCCCAGAGGGAGGGGGGAGGGACGAGGGGTTTCCCCTCGTCTGGGGCGTCTGTGCCTAAGGTCCCGTGCCGAGTCTGGAGGACGACCTGGCAGTGAGGTTCACGGGACTCCTCTCAACCTAGGCTCTTTCTTGAAGGCAGGAATTCAAAACCTATAGGTGGTTTCCTGCCGGCACCCCCATCTGGCAGATGGAAGGGACCCGCCTGGAGGTGCGCACGCGCCAAGGCGTATTCTCGCGCTGGGACGGGGGAGCCGGCCTCCAGGCCCCTCCTCTTCTCGGTTCTTGTTTGCTGAACCAGGTAGTCTTCCACCGGTTCCCGAAGCTCTGGGGAGGATTTCGAAACGGTACGACTCAGTGCCTCCGGACGCGCCTAAATTCTGGGCAGATATTTCGTCTAATGACTATTAGTTACAATGAATGGTTATAACCAGCTGGTTGGTGCCAGTATTGGCTTAAGTAAAGCTATATTTTAAATTGCATATTTAGGCTTAAGTAAAAATACCTTGTGGTGCATGATGCATGCCAGAATTTCCAACACCGGAGAGGCATCAACAGGGATATCACCTATTCGCCTCAATCTCTAGATTATCCTGGTCTACGTTGCAAGTTCCGAGCTAACCAAGGGCTGTTTATTAAAAAGCTATCCGAAAAACAATCTTAAAATTATATGGTTCGGCCAGGTGTAGTGGCGCATGCCTTTGATCCCAGCACTAGGGTGACAGATGCAGGTGGATTGCAGTGAGTTTGAGTCCAGCTTCGTCTACATAAGGAGTAGCATAATAGACCCTATTTCCAAAAATAAGTAAATAAATAAATAACAAAGTCACATGGTTCTTAATTACCATGATTTATAGTCGAAATGTTTTTAGCTGTTGAAAACTGAGGCCCTAGGAAACTGACAAGGTCTGTAGATCAGTGTGAGCAGCTGCATGAGTTTGCGAGACTTCGGCAAAAGGCAATTTTTTTATATAGGAAAAGGTAACCAAATAGTCAGCTGGCTAAAATATTTGCCTGTAGCACACAAAACCTTCTTTTTCTTTAGTTTTTTATTGTTACTGTGTGTGTGTGTGTGTGTGTGTGTGTGTATGAGTGTTTCACTCCCATGTATGTCTGTATCGTGTGTGCCTGGTGCACGCACGAGGAGGTCAGATGGGGGTGTTAGAGCGCTGGGTCGAGAGTTACTAATGGTTCTGAGCCACCCTGTGTGGGGCCTCTGGAAGAATAACCAGTGATCTTAACCACGAGCCATCTCAGCAGCCCCCTCAGGTACACTCTAGACAGGTGACGCTCGACATTTACCTTTTCTGGAAAAGTTGCTGAAAGATAAACTTGGAAATTTGAAGCAAAGATCTACCTTGTTTACTGTGACCAGTATTAATTTTATGAGTAAGATTTTATCTGTATATGTATAGATTTCCCCTTCTATGTAGTAGTCAAAAAGAAGCAGGGAAAACAGTTTGATTGAAAGTGACTTTGAGATGTAATGTGTGCGTTTCAAACATATCAAAACCAGCACAATCCCTATTTTAAGATACTAGGACACAAAGGACCCATAAAGTTCTGTCCAGAGGTCACTTTCACTCAAGGTTTGTTAAACAGTTTATCTAATTTTTAATAATATTTTACTTATAGCTGAGGCAAAGAAATCCAACAGCTCCAAGTCCTGAGGGTGGCGTGTGGAATGGCGAGGTCTGAATCCATACAGTGTAACTCTGGAGCCTGTTCCTTTCCCAGCACATATGGCTCCTCCCTAAGATGCAGACCTGCTCATCTTCCTTCTAAGCCACTTCCTCTCTTGGTGGAGATCTAACCCATGGTCCATCACACACACACCAGGCAGGTGCTGTGCCTTCAAGCCTCATTTCCATCACCTCTGTCTGTCTTTCTGTTCTCTGTCTTTCTAGTAATAAGCATGGATTAGATTTGAAGTAAGAGAAAGGGTTGTTTTAACTTTAAAAGCACTCTTATTATCTTAAATAGCCTAATTCTCCTGGGCTGGAGAGAGCAGTTAAAAGTACTGGCTGCTCTTCCGGAGGTCCTGAGTTCAATTCCCAGCAACCACATGGGGGCTCACAACCATCTGTAATGAGATCTGATGTCCTCTTCTGTCATGCAGGCATGCATGCAAGTAGAGCATTCATATGCAAAATTAAATACTTTCTTTAATTGCCCAATTCTCCTTTATTTGCTAAAAATCAAAAGACGCTCCATGCCGGATGTTGATTTTAAGGAGTAAATCCTTGCTTTTTTGTTTTGGTTACAAAGTCAAGCGAGGAGTAACGAAGGCTCACGCTCTTGGAACACAGAAGCAGGGGGATCTCTGTGAGTTGGAGGCCAGCCTAGTCTACAGAATGAATTCTAGGACAGCCAGGGCTACACAGAGAAACCCTGTCTTGAAAAGAAAAAAGAAAAGAAAGAAGCAAGCAATCAAGCAAGCAAGCAAGCAACTATTACCTAACAATCAAAGCTAAAATCTAAAACCGGGCGGTGGTGGCGCACGCCTTTAATCCCAGCACTTGGGAGGCAGAGGCAGGCGGATCTCTGTGAGTTCGAGACCAGCCTGGTCTACAAGAGCTAGTTCCAGGACAGGAACCAAAACCACAGAGAAACCCTGTCTCGAAAAACCCAAAAAAAAAAAAAAAAAAAAGCTAACATCCAGCCGGTGATGAAACCAGCTATTAGCTATTAACATCACAGTAACCCCTGAGAAGTACACACTTGGGTTTCCATTTCTTTGTAGAACTTGGTTCTCCTTTTTCTAGCCGTGTGCATGTTGCTCTGCTATGTAGGATTTGTCCGATTGGATCAGATAGTGCTGTTTTTGTTGAAGGAAGTCAACTTTAGGGAAGTTCTTGTGTTGAAGGGGTAATTGCATAGATTAAAATACACGGATTTTATAAAATAGCATGAGGCCCCTCCACCCAAGGCTCTCTTCTTCCCCAATAATGGTTTACTGTTTATACAACCCAGGGAGGAACCTTGTGCATTTCTTGTGAATTTCCTGAGTTCGGCAGAGCTCTTTCTTCCCTCCCTTCCATCAGGGACTGTTTCAATGTGGTTCCAACACAAGTGTATATTATGATTCTCCCTAAAAGAAGGACTAACATACAGCCTTGTATATGTATGTATGTGTATTATATATGTATATTTATGTGTGTATGTATACATGCATACATATATTTTAAGATTGATTCATACCATTATGAAGACTGGAAAGTCCAAAATCTACATATACTACCTCAATTCAGTCTTTGTTTTTGTTTTTGCTTTGGTTAACTTGACACAAACCTAGATATCTCTGGGAACAGGGAATCTCAGTGGAGAAAATGCCTGCATCAGATTGGCCTGAAGACATGCCGGTGGGGCTTTTCTTGATTTATGACTGATGTGGGAGGTCCCAGTCTCGTATGAGAGGAGCCATCCCTAGGCATGTGGTCCTAGAGCATATAACAAAGCAAGCTGAGCAAGTCAGGATGAGCAAGTTAGAAACTTTCTTCCAGGGTCTCTGCTTGAGCTTGAGTTCCAGCCTTGGAAGCCAAACAAGCCCTTTCCTCCTCAGGTCGCTTCCAGCCCTGGTGTTTTACATAGCAACAGAAAAGTCACTAGGACGCTTCCCAAACCTTAAACTGCCCACACAGCTATGAAAAGGAGGGCATATAGTGCCTATCATCTCAGTTTCTCCTGTCTCTGGAGATGATGTCACACTTTGGATAGGAGATTAACACTGGCTGAAGTCTACTGAATGTAAAGGATCATGAAAAGGGCAGGGGAGGCACTTCAGTACATGTTCAGATGAGAGTGATTGCAAAGAGAAAGGCCTATGTGATATTACAAAAATTGTTTGAGGGCCAAGCATGGTGGTGCACCCCTTAAATTCCGGCACCATGGAGACAGAGGCAGGCAGATATCTGTGAGTGTGAGACTAACCTCATCCGTATGTGAAATTCCAGGACACCCGGAGTTGCGTAGAGAGACTGTCTCCAAACAGTGGTTTGAGGATAAAGATCAGAACAAGTAGATGGAACATCTATTAAATTCCGTGAGCTAAGTTAAACCCTCTTCCTGCACTTCTTGTCTCCTCACAGTCTTCTCATAGGTGACAGTGATGTTCCATGACAGCTGTCCAACACACGCCCTTGGATGGCCTCACCTCTCACGCTGATGGTTCCACCTCCCGAAATATCTCCATCCTTCACCTTGGAATGTTTAAATGCCCCTGGTTGTGAAAACTTTTACCATCTTTTCAGTCAGAACGAGTATGTGTATCTTAATTACTGGTCTGTTGCTGTGATGATGCACCATGTCCAAGGCAACTTATAAAAGAACATGTTTGACTTGGCTATGATCTCAGAGTTACAGTCCAATGGCAGAGCAAAGGAATAGCTGAGCGCTCATATCTTGATCTAAAACCACAAGGCAGAGAGAGAACACTGGGAACAGAATGAGTCTTTTGAAACTCAAAGCCCACCCCCAGTGATACATCTTGTTTAATAAGACCACATTTCCTGAACTGGATAGATGGCTCAGCAGTTATGAGCTCTGGCTGCTCTTCCAAAGGACCCAGGTTCAGTTCCCAGCACCCATATGGATGCTCACAACTGTCTGTAACTCCATTTATAGGAAATCAAAACACCCTCGTATAAGCATACACACTGGCAAAACACCAGTGCACACAAATAAAACTATCTGTTTTAAATGACCACATCTCTACCAACTGGGGACCATGCATTTAAGTATATGAACCTATGGGAGCCATTCTCATTCAAACCAACCACAATGCCCTTTCTTGATCTTAGACGCTTATTTGATCTCTTTTGTGTTACTTATTATAGTAACTTAATAGCGTCTCTGTGTCCCTACTTACAGTGTACGAAAGTGTGCTAAGTATTTAACATGCAACAGTACTTCAGTCCTCACTAACACAGTATAAATAGATATTTTTACACTCTTGTTGACGGATGAAAAAATTGAGACACATAGAGATTAAGTGAAGAATCTAAGGTCACACAAACTACCAGTTTCAAAGTTAAGATGCTAAGGTATGTATGACTACAGAGTCTGAGCTCTTAGCGTTATACGACTCTGCCTCCTGTTAAGATCGACGTTGCCTGCCTCTCTCAGAAACTCTAGGTTATAACCCAAGATTATAGGTGATCCTGTTAGCACACAGCTGCCTGGTGTGCTTGGAAAGACTTCTTACGGAATCCCAGAGATAACAGACTTAAAACCCTCGAATGGGGTGGAAAGATGCCTCATTGGTTAAAAGCACTTGCTGCTCTTTTGGAGAACCCAAGTTCAGTTCCCAACATCCACACCAGGCTCCCAGCCATGTGTAAGGCCACTCATAGAGGATACGACACCCTCTTCTGGCCTCCACAGGCATCTGCGTGCAGTACCAAACATACACATTATAAATAAAATTTTAAAACTTGAACCATTATAACAGTGTGAAGGACTTCAAACACTCCCTGCAGCTCCTGTGAGTACACCCCAGACAGGATATGAAAGAACTTATTTCTTTGTCTCCAAATACAAGTTCTCTGAGGTATGTATTGAGTCTGCACAGCTGGCATCCTGAAACAGCCTTCTGTTTGTGCCCTTGGGGAATTTGGTTGAGACATTTTTACACAAAGAAAGCAAAGCAGTTTTTTGGGGGGTTCTTCTTAAAATAGAATTAGTTTGGAATGACAAGACTAAGGTGCATATTTTGGACAATTTGTTAATTGTAAGAAAAGCACAGAAAAAATAAAAAGCTTTCATAATCCCACTGTTTGGAGATAGTCATAACTGATGTTTCCATATAGTGTTTATATGTACACAGATACATGGATACATATTTGGAAAATATAATTGATAACACGGGGTTTATTGATGTGTGCTTTTTTTGATGCAGGATTTTATATAGTCCAGGCTAGTCTATAACTTGCTATGTAGCAAAGGATGACTTAGAACTTCTGCTCTTCTGGCCTCAACCTCTTGAGTCCATGGAATTATAGGCATGCACCACTATCCCAGGTTTACATGATGCTGGGAATCAAACCCAAAAAGGCTTCAGCATGCTAACGGGAATTCTGTCAACTGAGGTACATTTCCAACCATGTTCTAATTTTGTAAGCAATTATTATGACAATAGACAATGAACATGTTGTTCTCCTACATCATTTTAAAACATGCCTAGTATTACATCATGATGAAGACCGTTGCTTAACCTCACCCTTAGTGGTTTTATATAGATTCTGAGCTTGGCATACACATTCCCATACTAGCCTGTGCATGTTTATATTGTCTCTAATTATTTCCTTAGGAGGGAAGGGGGAGAAAACAAATCACTGAATATCCAAAGGTACATTTCAAACTGTTAGCTTTGTACAAGGTGGTATTCCCAGTGCATCTCGGTCACCACTGGATAATTAAAAGATCTGTTAGCCCTTAAGGACCCAGATGCTGGAAGCGCAGGAAAAAAATGTGGGGTAAGAGCCCACAGAGGAGCAAGACCAACAGCTCCAGGAGACTCTGAGAAAACCCCCAAGCAAGTCCTTCGGTGCCACCTTTTCTGCATGTCCTGTCCACTGGCTTCCACATCCAAGTCTCCAAGTTTTCTCCTCTCTCTCTCTCTCTTCCTGAGAGTCTCTTTCTCTTTAGGTAGTCCCGGCTGTCTGGGACTCACAGATATCCCCCTGCCTCTGCGAGTGCTGGGATTAGTGGCATGCACCACCGCCCAGTCTTATTTAAAGACTGAGTCTCACGTGTCGCGGGTTGGGCATTGAACACACTATGTGACTGGGGATTATAGGCTTTCACTACCGTGCTTGCTTTTAAAATTGTTTGTTTATTTATCCTTATTTTACATCGTGACACCCTCCTCCCGGCCCCACTTTCACCCCACTGGTGTAGGACAATTTTATATTCTGTCAATTATGTTTTAAATAAACGCTGATTGGCCGATAGCCAGGCCAAAAATATAGGCGGGAAAACCAGACAGGAAGTAGAGGTGGAGCAATGAGAACAGGGAGGAGGAAGCTCCTTCCTGCAGTCCTGCCCAGACGCCTAAGAAGCAAGATGTGACTTGCCCCGCTGAAAAAGGTACTGAACCTTGTGGCTAACATAGAATAATGGGTTATTATAAGTTATAAGAGTTAATAAGAAGCCTGAGCTAATGGGCCAATCAGTTTATAACTTATGGAGACTTCTGTGTGATTTTTTTTTGGGACCTAACGACTGGGAACCGCGCAGGACAGAAACCCTAACAAGCAGCCCCCTCTTGCTACATCCCACCCCATTTGTCTCTTTTTGGTTTGGTTTGGTTTGGTTTTTAGAGATTAGGGTTCCTTTCCCATTAGCTATGAAGCCAGTCCTGGAACTTGCTCTATCGACCAGGCTGGCCTCGAACCACAGAGATCTACCTGCCTCTTTCACCCAAGTGCAGGGATTAAAGGCCTGTGCGACCACCACTTGGCTGTGTTATTTCTTAGTTACATCTATTTAGTGTGTGCGTGTGGAGTTCAGAGGACAATTTATGTGAGCTGGTTCTCTCCACCATGTGGGTCTCAGAGACTGAACTCGGGTCATCAGCTTGGCAGTCATCTGCTCTGTGAAACACCTTGCCAGCTCCCCATATCTAGTTAATGGAGTCCTGAGGACCAAACAGCGGCTTGGTACATGCGAGGTAAACTCCCTCCCAACTGAGCCACATCCTTAGTACCCCCTGTTTTAACTCAGTGGCTTCACTGTGCCTCAGTCCCATCCCAGACCAATCTATCTGTAATGTGGGCTCCATTTGGATTCTTCTTGATATCCACAGTGCCTCCAAACCCGTTAGGTGCATTCTGACCACGTGAAATCAGCATTGTGTATCTGCTTCCGATCCGGGTTTGTTTGTTTGGTTGGTTGGTTTTGTCTTTTGTTGTTTGCTTGCTGCTGCTGCTGCTGCTGCTGCTGCTGCTTCTTCTTCTTCTTCTTCTTCTTCTTCTTCTTCTTCTTCTTCTTCTTCTTCTTCCTCTTCCTCTTCCTCTTCCTCTTCCTCTTCCTCTTCCTCTTCCTCCTCCTCCTCCCTTCCCCTCCTCCTCCTCCTTCTTCTTCTTTTTCTTCTTCTTTTGAGACAGGGTTTCTCTGCATAACCCTGACTGACCTGGAGCTCACTCTGTAGACTAGGCTGGCCTCTGTCTCTCAAGTGAAGTGCTGAGATTAAAGGTTTGTGCCCCCAACGCCTGGCTCCCCTCCTTGTTGACTTCTTTAGATGATTTAAAAGATAACAAGCTCTTGGGGTTGACTGAACACAGAAGCACTTTCATAGTTTGAGGCTTCTATACAGACCCTGCCAGGGCTTTAGAAATCACTACAAGCAAAGGGATCTAAAATAATCTTGTCTAAACCTGCATTTGGAATGCTTGAATTTTGACACCCGTGTAGCAGTCAATGTTATGTTTTACATACTGCCTAGAAGGAAAGAAAACCCCTGCTCACAGCAGCAGGAAAACTGCCCTTAGAGGGAGAATCGTGTGGAAGTTGATGCCCGTGGTCTGTTATTTCACAAAACAATTTGTCCCAACAAGTTGGGACAACATCTTGTCCCAAGACGGATTATGGCAAAAACTTGTCTAAGGCCATGATTATTGTTTTGCCAATATCTTTATGAGGAGTTTACTATCTGCCACTCACTCATGCCATACAAGGGAAAATGACAACACCCACATTTTCAAAAAAGAGGAAGAAAGGAAGGAAGACAAATTATTGAGTAAAGTTTAAAAACTCGTTAAGAAGCTTCATAGTCCTTTTTTTTTTTTTTTTGGTATTTTTGGTTTTTCAAGACAGGGCTTCTCTGTGGCTTTGGAACCTGTCCTAGCTCTTGTAGACTAGGCTGGCATCGAAAGATCCGCCTGCCTCTGCCTCCCAAATGCTGGGGTTAAAGGTGTGTGCCAACACCGCCCGGCCCACATTCTTTTTTTTAATGTGTGCATATGTGTTTGTGTGTGGGTGTTGGATCCTTGGAAATGGAGTTATAGAAATTTGTGAGCTGCCATGTGGGTGCTGGGAATTGAACCCCGGTCCTCTGGAAGAGCAGTCAGTGCTCTTAACCACTAAGCCATCTCTCCAGTCCCTAACCCATATTCTTTTATTTCCTTTATTATTGATTTTATAGAGTTCTACATTTTTTCTCTGCTCCCCTCCCTCTCAACCCTCCTCCAAAATCCTCATGCTCCCAATTTACTCAGGAGATCTTATCCTTTTCTACTTCCCATGCAGATTAGATCCATGTATGTCTCTTTTAGGTCTTCATTATTGTCTAGGTTCTCTGGGATTGTGAATTGTAGACTTGTTTTCTTTGCTTTATGTCTAAAAGCCACTTTTGAGTGAGTACATATGATATTTGTCTTTCTGGGTTTGGGTTACATCACTCAATATATTGTATTCCAGCTCCAGCCATTTGCCTGCAAATTTCAAGATTTATTTTCTGCTGTGTAATACTCCATTGTGTAAATGTACCACATTTTCCTTATCCATTCTTCAACTGAGGGGCATTTAGGTTGTTTCCAAGTTCTGGCTATGACAAACAATGCTTCTGTGAACATAGTTGAGCACACGTCCTTGTGGTATGATTGAGCATCCTATGGGTATATACCCAAAAGTGGTATTGCTGGGTCTTGATGTAGGTTGTTTCCTAATGTTCTGAGAAATCGCCACACTGACATCCAAAGGGGCTGTACCAATTTGCACTTCCACCAGCAATGAGGGAGTGTTCCTTTTCCCCCACAACCTCTCCAGCATAAGTTGTCATCAGTGTTTTCTATCTTGGCCATTCTTACAGGTGTAAGATGGAATCTCAGAGTTGTTTTGATTTGCATTTCTCTGATCCCTAAGAATGTTGAGCATTTCCTTAAGTGTATTTCAGTCATTTTAGATTCCTCTGTTGAGAGTTCTCTGTTTAGGTCTGTACTCCATTTTTTTTTTTTACTGGATTATTTGTTCTTTCAATGATCAATTTCTTGAGTTCTTTGTATATTTTGGAGATCAGCCCTCTGTCTGATGTGGGGTTGGTAAAGATCTTTCCTATTCTGTAGGCTGCCATTTTGTCTTGTTGACCATGTCCTTTGCTTTACAGAAGCTTTTCAGTTTCAGGAGGTCCCATTTATTAATTGTTTCTCTCAGTGTCTGTGCTACTGGAGTTATATTTAGAAAGTGGTCTCCTGTGCCAATGCGTTCAAGTGTACTTCCCACTTTCTCTTCTATGAGGTTCAGTGTGTCTGGCTTTATGTTGAGGTCTTTGTTTCATTTGGACTTGAGTTTTGTGCATGGTGATAGACATGCATCTATTTTCATTCTTCTACATGTTGATATCCATTTATGCCAGCACCATTGTTGAATATGCTTTCTTTTTTCCGTTTGATAATTTTTCCTTTTTTGTCAAAAATCAGGTGTTCATAGGTGTGTGAATTAATATCTGGGTCTTCGATTTGGTTCCATTGGTCCTTTTATCTGTTTTTATGCCAACACCAGGCTGTTTTCAGTACTGTAGCTCTGTAGTAGAGTTTGAAGTCAGGGGTTGTGATGCCTACAGAAGTTTTTTTTTGTTGTTTGTTTGTTTGTTTTTGTTTTTTTTTTTTTATTGTACAGGACTATTTTGGCTATCCTGGGTTTTTTGCTTTTCCATATGAAGTTAAGTATTGTTCTTTCAAGGTCGGTGAAAAATTTTACTGGGATTTTAATGGGCATTGCATTGAATCTATAGATTGCTTCTGGTAAGATGGTCATTTTTACTATGTTAATTTTATCTACCCAAGAGCCTGGGAGACCTTCCCACTTTCTGGTGTCTTCTTCAATTTCTTTCTTCAAAGATTTCAAGTTCGTGTCATACAAGTCTTCCACTTGTTTGGTTAGAGTTACACCAAGATATTTTATGTTATTTGTGGCTATTGTGAAGGGTGATGTTTCTCTGATTTCTTTCTCAGCCCATTTATCATCTGTGTACAGGAGGGCTACTGGTTTTTTTTGTTTTGTTTTGTTTTGTTTGGTTTGGTTTGGTTTTTTTTTTTTTTTATATTTATTTATTTATTATGTATACAATATTCTGTCTGTGTGTATGCCTGCAGGCCAGAAGAGGGCACCAGACTCCATTACAGATGGTTGTGAGCCACCATGTGGTTGCTGGGAATTGAACTCAGGATCTTTGGAAGAGCAGGCGATGCTCTTAACCTCTGAGCCATCTCTCCAGCCCTGGTTTGGTTTTTTGAGACAGGGTTTCTCTGTGGTTTTGGAGCCTGTCCTGGAACTAGCTCTTGTAGACCAGGCTGATCTCGAACTCACAGAGATCTGCCTGCCTCTGCCTCCCAAGTGCTGGGATTAAAAGCATGCGCCACCACCTCCCGGCTCTGATTTTTTTTTTTTTTTTTTTTTTGTTAATCTTGTATCCTGCTACATTGCTGAAAGTGTTTATGAGTTGTAGACGTTCCTTGGTAGAATTTTGGGGTTGCCTATGTAAACTATCATATCATCAGCAAATAGTGAGAGTTTGACTTCTTCTTTTCCAATTTGTATCTCCTTGATCTCCTTTTGGTGTCTTTTTTACTCTAGCTAGGATCTCAAGAACTATATTGAATAGATATCGAGAGAGTGGACAACCTTGTCTTGTTCCTGATTTCAGTGGAATCGCTGTGAGTTTATCTCCATTTGATGTTGGCTGTTGGCTTGCTGTATATTGCCTTTATTATGTTTAGGTATGTTCCTTTGTATCCCTGCTGTCTCTAAGACCTTTATCATGAAGGGATGTTGTATTTTGTCAAAAGCTTTTTTGGCATCTAATGAGATAATCATGTGGTTTTTATTTTTCAGTTTGTTTATATTGTAGATTATAATGACACATTTTTGTATATTGAACCATCCCTGCATGTCTGGGATGAAGCTGACTTGATCATGGTGGATGATGGTTCTGATGTGTTCTTGGATTCGATTTGCCAGTATTTTATTTAGTATTTTTGCATCAATGTTCATGAGTGAGATTGGTCTGTAATTCTCTTTTTTAGTAATGTCTTTATGTGGTTTGGGTATCAGGGTAATTGTAGCAACATAAAAAGTGTTTGACAATGTTCCTTCTGTTTCTATTGTATGGAAGAATTTGAGGATTATTGATATTAGTTCTTCTTTGAAAATCTTGTAGAATTCTGAGCTGAAACCGTCTGGTCCTGGACTTGTTTTGGTTGGGAGACTTTTGATGACTGTTTGTATTTCTTTAGCAGTTATAGGTCTATTTAATTGGCTTATCTGGTCTCGATTTAATTTTTTTTAATTTTTATTTTTTTAAAAATATTTATTTATTTATTATGTATACAATAGTCTGTCTACATGTATGCCAGCAGGCCAGAAGAGGGCACCAGACCCCATTACAGATGGTTGTGAGCCACCATGTGGTTGCTGGGAATTGAACTCCGGACCTTTGGAAGAACAGGCAGTGCTCATAACTGCTGAGCCATCTCTCCAGCCCCCTTGATTTAATTTTTGTAAGTGATATTATATATCCAGAAAGTTGTCCATTTTCTTTAAGTCTTCCAATTTTGTGGAGTACAGGCTTTTGAAATATGACCTAATTCTCTGGATTTCCTTCGAGTCTGTTGTTATGTTACCCTTTTCATGTCTTATTTTGTTAATTTGTATATATATTTTCTCTCTGCATTTTGGTTAGTTTGAATAAAGGCTTGTCTGTTTTGTTGATTTTCTCGAAGAACCAACTTTGTCTCATTGATTCTTTGTATTGTTTTCTTTGTTTCTATTTTGTTGATTTCAGCTCTCAATTTGATTATTTCCTGCAGTCTAGTTCTCCTGGGTGAGTTTGCTTCTTTTTGTTTTAAAGTTTTCAAATCTAACCCATAGTCTTAAACTGTAGCAAAATCCATGTCTGAGATTGGAAGACCGCACTCGGTTCCTTAGGCTTGTACACAGACACCTCCACCCCCTCAGCAGTCTCGCCATACCTGTTTGTTTAGAAGGGGTTTAATTTAGCTGGGACTGTCTTTGAACTTTCCGTGTCTTTCAAAGCTGGCTTTGAACTCCTGATCTTCCCGTCTCCTCTCAAGTGTTGGGATTATGGGTTTGTGTCACCATAGCTGACTTGTGATTTGATTTCATTTTTGTTTTGTTTTCATTTTTCCTGAAGCGTGCATGGCTTAGTGTGTCCTCCTTATTATTCATGTTCATCACTGCTGTCCCTGCAAGTGACTAAGGTAAGAGGCCTCTAGAGGTTACCAAAGGAAAGCAGTCATGACCTATCTGTGCCTGCTTAGAGGAACATGCTTCCCCTTGAGCCTACTGCACTGGAAAGGGGGCAATGGGTGGGTGGTGACTCTGCCAGCACTGAGTCTTGGGTGCTCACTGTGGCCCCTTGGATTGTTCCTCAACTTTCTCAGTTTGTCACCAGTCAGTTCCTTGGCTCTTAGCTTGCTAACAGCCTGGTGGAAATGGTTCTGATGATCAAAATGCTACTTCAGGCCAGTGTTCTTGGGGACCTTAAGGTTGGTGATCCAGTTGCCTGTGTGGTTCGAGTACTCCATGCCCACCTTCTTTTGAGATCCTGGTGAATATGAGCTGTGACTTCTAATACCACTTCTAGTTGCCTCTATAGACTTTGCAGTAGTTATCCGCTGTTGGCAGGGCTGCTGGCGTCATCTGCACAGGTTTGCCCTCTGCAGAGTCTCCTGTGCTATCTTTGGGGCCCTGGAAGAAGAATGAAAGAGCAAATGTGGGAGTTGAAAGCTGGTAGGCCTTTTCAGGATCTGTTTTCCGTTTTGCTTTCTGGTTGTTCTGAGACCTGGGAAAGCAAAGATTCAGGTGTTCCTCAGTGTCGCTTATAACGAGGGCTTTCTTTCTGGATTATGGATAGTGTTCTTCTTGCTCTCTTCATGAGGAAGAAAGAGGGACCTTTCTACTTTTTATAACCCTGTCAGGAACAGTTTTGAGTCATGAGTATGTAGATCAGCAGGGTCTGGTTTAACCCTTAAATTATGGATTTATTGAGGCTAAAGAGATGGCTCAGCAGTGTAAGAATATGAACTGCTGCTGTGGGACAATGGTCTGTACCTTGTCACTTGTGTTTTAAATAAACAATGATTGGCCAGCAGCCAGGCAGGAAGTAGAGGCAGGGTGAGAAGAATTCTGGGAAGAGGAAAGCTCAGTCTGCAGTCATCACCTAGACACAAAGGAAGCCAGACACAGAGCAAGCAAGATGTGACTGCCTTGCTGAAAAAGATACCAAGTCAAGTGTGTTTATTTGGGATTAAGCGGATGCGGGAGCTGGTGGGACAGAAACCTCTGTCAACAAACTACTCTTGCAGAGGACCCACATTTGGTTACCAGCACCCATGTCAAGTGGCTCAGAACTGCTTGTAACTCTAGCTACAGGAAATTGCAGCACACAATGCCTGTCTGCGCTCTATGCGCTACCATACAGTTCGTGAGCTTTGGGCAAGGGGCTGGAGGTTGAAACACAATGACTCACAGAGACACGAACCTCTAGTCACTGGTAAGAAGCCCTTTCTTCAGTAGCACCCTCGAGGCTTATATACCCAACAGTCAGGTGGGCCAACAGGTGAAAACCTCATCCTCTGATCCTCAAGGCCAAGGCAACACGTGCTCGTGAAGCAGAGCTGGTAAACAACTTTGACACAGCTTTCAGTAACTCAAATCAAAAGGAAAGTAAAGATCTCTAGCAGGGAAGAGCAGCTGGAGGCCAGGACTCCAAATGGTCCCAACAGGAGATCACACCAGGTACCCTCTTCTGGACTCCACAGGCACCTGTACTCACATATACATGCTTAGACACACACACTTATAAATCTTTTTAAAACACTAACTTACGTATAGTTTGTTGTGCAAGAACATGTGTTTTGTTAGGGTAAGTGTTGGTGCATAGACGCAAACTGTGGATCTAAAGTCTGAGGTCTTGTGAGCAGGCCAAGGTTAAACAGCTCCCACCTCTCCTTAGAAAAGCTATTTGGAATACAGCATCCGTGGAATACAGCATGCGTGGAATACAGCATCCGTGGTATACAGCATGCGTGGAAAACAGCATCCGTGGAATGCAGCATGCGTGTAATACAGCATCCGTGGAATACAGTATCAGAATACCCAGTTCAGCCCCACAGTCACATGAGTACGTGTAACAGCTAATTATCAAATAAATGACTCAGAGTCAGTGCTAGAGTTAGATGAAAGGGGGAAGGGCAGGCTTGTAATTACTAAGTAAAGATATGCTGATGTCATTAATTTGTCAGTTTAAGGAGTTAGTGGGAAATAAGTTGCAGTGAAACCTAAGTGCAACCCAATGATTTATCATTACCTCTGAAACATAGTTAGAAACATTGCTGGCTTCATCATTACAAACTGCTTATTAACTGAATGTACCCTGGAATTTATGCCCTTGAATTCACTGCCACTTTATGGTATTACAGAAAGATATTTGATCTTTGTCCAGGTTCCTGGCACAGAGATCCTAAAACCCTTGGAATTTCCTGAGTAATAAGGGTGATAAGCAATTTTTAATCTAATGAAGCATCTTTTGCCTCCAAGATAGCTTCAGAATGGAGATTGGCACCTGAAAGTCTAAGCCTTGCATGGAAATGTGGAATTTCAGTCCAGACCTAGCTTCCAAGATGGGAGAGGGCCTGGAGATGGAGTTCATTCACTACTGATCAGTGATTTAATTATTCACGCTCATGTTACAAAACCTCCAGAGATATTACTCAATGATGTTGATGGGCAACCTTCTAGCCAGGGACACATCAAGGTGCTGAAAGAGAGGTGTCTGTACCCCTTACTCTATGGAGACAGGGGCTTCTGCTTCTGCTTCTCACTTTATAGATCTCCTCAACCAGATAGTCCCCGTATTTTTTTTCTTTTTCTTTTTTTTAAAAAGATTTTGTTTATTTACTATGTATACGGTGTTCTGCCTGCATGTGTGCCTGCAGGCCAGAAGAGGGCGCCAGATCTCATTACAGATGGTTGTGAGCCACCATGTGGTTGCTGGGAATTGAACTCAGGACCTTTGGAAGAGCAGGCAATGCTCTTAAACTCTGAGCCATCTCTCCAGCCCCTAGTCCCCGTATTCTTTACAATAAACTGATAAACATAAATACTTTGCCTTCAAGGGATCTGTGAGCCATCCCCATAAGTTATCAAACACCATGGTCAGTCGGAAGTACTGCTGGCCCAGGACTCGATAGAACTGATCGAATCTACATCGTGAAGACAACAGACTTCAGGTGAGCCCATGCTCAAGCCTGTCTTATTTTCTCCTTGGGTTTCTTAATCTTTTTTTTTTTTTTTTTTTTTTTTGGTTTTTCGAGACATGGTTTCTCTGTGGTTTTGGAGCCTGTCCTGGAACTAGCTCTTGTAGACCAGGCTAGTCTCAAACTCACAGAGATCCGCCTGCCTCTGCCTCCCAAGTGCTGGGATTAAAGGCGTGCCCCACCATCGCCCGGCCAGCTGTACTTTTTTTTTGGCTAGTCTTGAAATTCTGACCTTCCTCAAAGCCAAGAATCTCATCTGTCTGAGTTAAGGTCCCTAAAAGAGAGAGGAAGTCCTGGGCCACAGGCTGGGCAGCTGTGTCACCCGGGATCCCTGCAAAGAAAAGCCCTAGTTTCTCACACTTGAGTTCTGCTGCACCAATCTCTTCCCTTCTCAAGCACCATCCTGACCGCGAACTGGGTGTGCCTTGTGTCAAGGCTGATAGACCAAAGGGGTGAGTCGCTTTGTGGTGCCTTCACAAAGAGGGGGTAGAAGAGGTTTCCAGAAGGGCACAGCACACATGAAGGCTCAGAGGGGCATCAACCACACTCATTTGCAAGGATGGTGCGTAGTTTTGAAATCCCTTAAAGAGGAGCAGGAGAG
Organism: Chionomys nivalis; assembly: GCF_950005125.1. NCBI lineage: Eukaryota > Metazoa > Chordata > Mammalia > Rodentia > Cricetidae > Chionomys > Chionomys nivalis. The sequence goes on from NC_080108.1 coordinate 6,193,672, forward strand.
ATGGCTTAGCGCGTAAGAGCATTTGATGCTTCTACAGAGGACTTGAATTCAGTTCCCAGCACCCACATCAGGTGGTTCACAACTATATATATATATAGTGGTTTGAAAGAACATGATGCTGGGTGGTGGTGGCACACACCTTTAATCTCAGTACTTGGGAGGTAGAAGCAGGTGGATCTTAGTGAGTTCGAGGCCAGCCTGGTCTGGACAGCTAGGACTGTTACACAGAGAAACCCTGCCTTGAAAATAAATAAATAAATAAATAAATAAATAAATAAATAAATAAATAAATAAGAAAATGGCCCCCAAAGGAATGGCACTATTAGGAGGTGTGGCCTTGTTGGAGTGGGTGTGGTCTTGTTGGAGGAAGTGTGTCACTGTGGAGGTGGGCTTTGAGGTCTTATATATGCTCAAGCCATGCAGAGCAAAATGGTTCACTGGTTCACTTCTTGTTGCCTGTGGATCAGGAATGTAGGACTGTCAGCACCTTCTCCTGCACCCTGTCTGCCTGCATGCCACCATGTAGCACCATGACGCTAGGGACTGAGCCTCTGAAAATCTAAGCCAATTTAATATTTTCCCACTATAAGAGTTGCAGTGGTCAGGGTATCTCTTCACAGCAATAGAAACCCTAACGAAAGCACTATAATTCCAGCTCCAGGAAATGTGTTTTCTGGATTCTGTGGGCACCTGGGCTTAGGTGCACAAGTCCCTACATAGACACATAGACATAATTTCTAGAATTGCCTGAAAGAGGTCAGGAAAGCATTGTAAGAACAGCAAATTCAGAGCAGCAATTCAAAAACACACAAAAATTAAACTTTAATAAAAATTGCAAAAGTCTCTTAGCGTAAGACACTAAGATCCTGAATATTTATACTGGTCATAGGTCCCAGAAATTACAGTGTAATTCCCTGGGCTCATATTTTTTTCTTATATATTTTATTTAAATTCTTTCCCATTTTAAAAAGATGCATTTTATCTGGGATGGAAGGGCTTATCACAGTATATATGTGGTGTCCAAAGACAACCTCCAAGACTTGGTTTTCTCCTACTACAGTGTAAGGCCCAGGGATTGAACCCAGGTCCTTCAGCTTAGCTGCAAATGTCCTTACCCACTGAGCCATCTCACTGGCCTCCTGACAGCTATTTAGCTCAGTCAGCCAGCGGTGTGCTTAGAGTCGGGAGATGGTCATGCAGTTTCAGAGTGCACATCACTCAGGCTTTTCTCCTCTAGAGAACCAGGGTGCAGGGTGTTCTTTGGTTGCCGTTTGACTCATTAGCAGAGCAGTTTCTGGATTCTTCCGCCAGCGCCGTTTCCAGAACTTCCTGTGAGTCTCGTAGCTTTTGCCTTCCAGGCACTTTTCTTTCCGGGTTTTTTTTTTTTTTTTTCTCTCCTGTTCTGCCATCTCCTTTTCTCTCCCTCTTTCATACTTTCCTTTTTTCATCTTTAAAAATAAAGTTATATTTGCTTATAGAAAATTGGGTGTTTGAAATCATCCAACAACTTAATTCTGTATTAGGTAATGATTCTCACATGGGCTGGAAACCGTGTTTTTACCAGTGGGATATTAAAGCAGAGAGAGAGATAGCTACAACTAAGGCACTTGGCAAGAGCCTTGTAAACAAAATTTACAGGATCTTGGGGGGGGGGTGTCGCGTGAGTTAGACTTTTGAAGAAAGGAAGGATTTAATTTAAAAGAGCTGAAAACACGTCAGGAAAAGAATTGTGTGCAAAATGAAGAGACGCATAGGCCCAGAGGAAGGGAACAATGCAAGACAGGAGACATTGGGCAGAGTGGGGTGCTTTGGAAAGAAAAAACTGGAAAAGGCACTGGCTGCTACTTATGCCTCAGGCCAGGAACCCTCTCAGCTGTCCAACTCAGAGTAGCTAAGACACAAAGAGTGTGGAACTGCCAATCAGATGCCATGAGATTGGTAGCCAGTCTCCCTGAAATAAAAATGAGTAAAAACAAACACCTCAGTTTAGGGAGGCTGATAGTAAGACAGAACTCAAGAAGCCTTACAAGGAGACATACTAGCACACTTCTGCCTCAAGGGGGCGCCCAAGATCTCCATCCTTCATTCTAAAGCCAGGGCTAAAAAGAATCCAGAACAAGATGGAAGGGGAAGGGGTGTAGAAGAGGTACAGAGGTTAATGGAAGCAAGCTGAGAGGTTTTCCTCATTAATAATCTCTGAGGATCCTCTGAGTGGCTCGCGTAATGCTTTTATATTTTATCTCTGGCCTGTTGTTGATTGATGGCTAGGACATTAAGTCACTAGGGAGGAAGTATCCTTGGAGGCCTCTGTTCCGCCAGCTACTGTACCAGAGTCTTGCTATGTTTGGGACCTGGCCTGAGCTGGCAGGAAGGAATGAGCCGCTGCTCCCAGCAGCGTCTGTGCACTGTTGGGGGAGAAACGATGAGAATCAGGGTCCTGGCCAGAATGTTTCCGCTTGGTAATGTATGAAGCTGGCATAGAGAAGCAGAATTTTGGAAGCAGGGAATTGATGGGCATTACTCTTGATGAGGGGACCTCATTCAAGCTTTGATTAGTGACTCCAAAGCAGAGAAGCAAACGGATTTCCAGTGCTGGGAATGGTACCCTGGAGAAGCCAGGAGTGGTGGTGCAAAAATTTAATCCCAGCACTAGAGACAGAACCTGCAGTCTGGATCTCTGCGAGATGGAGACTAGTCTGGTCTACACAGAAAGTTCCAGGCCAGCCAGGACGACATGCCTTCGGGGGAAAAAATGAGTGTGGAAGACGGGCAGAAAGAAACAGAGTACTGTTAGAAAACTGCCTCACGTTTGTGAGGCTCCGCCCCTCAAATTCAGAGCCGAGTCCAACCTCTTCAGTGCTTAGAATAAGCTGCCCACGATGTCTGGCAATCTAAGGAATGCAGGGCCAGATCTGAGCTGTTTTGTAAGCACCTCCTCTACAAACAGACTGTGTCCTCGTATAGAGAAACCTTTCTAAGGACATTTTAAAGCATACACATACTGTTTAGAGGTTGTCTCGATCTGGACCTGACTTTCTCAGCGCCTCTAGCCACCTACTTACTAGTAGCATTCTCTGATGTGTGAACCAAACTTTAAACTGCTAAGTGGCAGCTAGGCCCTCTGCTGCAGGGCTCTGGTTTAGCACATAGCCTGGGGGCTGACTCTGCCCCCTTCAGGTCAGTGAGAGCTGAGCTTCATCCCTGTGGGCCCCAGGCAGGAGCCAGTCTGTTCACCCAGCTCTGGAAATTTCTGGATCCACATTGCAACAGGCATTTTTACCTTGTTTCCTGCGGCCAAACAGAGCGCCGCCCGCTGTTCATGAACCACATTCAAGTGCTGGATAGCAGGGGCTTGTCAAAGAGCCGTACTTCTGTGAGCCACAGGCATAGAACCTGCCTTTCTCCCCCCAGCTTTCTCAGGCCCTATGTGGATTTACATGCCGAGTCTTGGGAACCAAATGTAGCATTTATCTAATTATTCTTTATCAATAAAACCTCAGGAGTCAAATATCAGGGTAAAAACCTGATTGATCAGGTGTCAAAGTAACCAGTGACCCCCGTCTCTCTCCTTCCTCCATCCAAAAGGGCCAAACCTCTTTCTGAGCCTCTCCCTGCTACTTCCTGTGTCTCTCTACATGTCCTGAGTCCTCCGGAACCTCTATGGCTAATTTTAGTCCACTAGCAGCTAGCTAGCTCCACCCTCTGATTGAAGGTTAACCTTGTCAGTCTTGGGAGTGTCAGAGTGCAATCACAATATCCCATAGCAACTTTGGCTTGTCTTAAACACCTGTTTAAGACAGGGTCTCACTATGTGGCCTGGAAACTCAGAGATCCACCTGCCTCTGCCTGGGAAGCTCTGGGATTAAAGGTGTGTGCCCCCACACCCAGCTTGAGAGGAAGGTTTGGAGAATACTAGCTTTTTAGCTTCATGTGGGAACTGCCACTTTGAAGTTCCATTAATAACCCTCTTAACCGCGACGTCACCATCTTCTTATATTGTTTCCACTTATCTCACCCATCCTAGCTTATGAGAAAACAAAACAACACAACAACAAAAGCCTTTTTTGGACATCCCACCACCCCCACTGCTTGCTCTGGCTGGCTTTATTTGAACGCCTCAACACCAGTCCCCATAGATACCACTCTCTCCTCCGCTACCATTGCGTTGCTGGGGAGCTAACGCGGGGCCTTGAATATGCCAGGCAAGGGTTCCAGCGCAGAGCTGCACCGCAGCCTCCATCACTAGCATCATATCGAGCCAGGCACAGAAAGACAAGTGCTTCACACGAGCCCATCTGCGGAAGCTAAAAAGCAACTGATCATTTAGAGTAGATGATAGAATAGAAGCAAATTAGAAGGCAGGAAGGGAGGAGGAGTATACATTTAAAATAATTAGAGTCTGAAAGTTCCCAACTCAAGGAAGTGATTTTTGAGGAGATACACTAATTATCCCATTTTGATTCTTTTTGTATAGTATAGAGTTGTACTGAATTACAATACGATACTCTATAAATAAGCACAAATTTCAGCTTAAATATTATCAAAGCCTTCTCTCTGCCTGGGGAGTGTCTTCTTCAATCTGTGTCCTGAATGCACATATCCTAGACACACTCAGTGTCCTGAATTTGTACATCCTAGGCACACTCAGTGTCCTGAATTCGTATATTTTAGACACATTTAGTGTCCTGAATCCATATATTCTAGACACTCTCAGTGTCCTGGATTCGTATATCCTAGACACACTCAGTGTCTTGAATTTGTATATTCTAGACACACTCAGTGTCTAGGAGACTGCTCCTCACTCTTTATTTCCAAGACCCAGCGACCGCTAAGTGCTGTTATCCTGCTTTCCTTAAGCTCCCAAATCTTTCTCAAGCCTCTGGCCTCAGCACCCACAAAAGCTCCAACCCTCAAACTCTGCCGGCTTTAAGCTCTCTGCTTATCCCGCCCTCTTCCCTCTGCCTTGGCTAGCACGCCTCAAGGATGGTGACCCTTGGACACTTCCCCTGCTCCTCGTACCACCAGCCTCCCGGCTGCTGACCCTTTCAGAGTCACCTGAACACACTCTGGTGACCCAGATGAACCCCACGGCTATTCTCTGGCTCAGAATAGAAAGAATCAGTACGCTTAGCCTTCCGGTATCTTGGAAAATGTTTCAGGGCTTTCCAGTGTTTTCAGGGTATTATTATAGAGAATGTCCTCATGCTGACGGTTACTGAGGTTTTGGTTAATTGATGGGAGAATCGGTTGGGAAAGTACAAAATATACTAGATTCTCTGTATGTCAAATCTGTCTTATGAAGACACATAGGAAGCAGATAGGTTCTACCCAGGTAATACAGGGTACTCTCCCCAGCCTAAGGTCTTTAAATTAATCATATCTGAACCACCCAACCTTAGGTTTTTTTTAAAAAAAAATGTCAAATATGACAGCATTTGTGGCTTCCGGGAAATCTTTGTGTGGTCATTATTCAGCCACAGCTGCTGTCTCAGATGGTGGGGGTGGCATTCCCACGGATTCATAGGAGAAAGGGAGTAGAGAAAACCTTCGAAGAGGATCAGCCCTAAAGTCGGTTGCTTTTTCTGAAAAGTAAGCGCTTAGCTGATGTTGGTATGTCAGATTGGGAGATAAAAAATAAACCGGTCACGTTGGGGTTTGAGTGTTCTGTATACGGGCTGTGGATTTCCAGTGTTTCGGGTTACTTAGACTGAGACTGTCCAGGATGGTGCAATAGGAAATGATACCTGGTGGGCGGGGTGGCGCACGCCTTTAACCCCAGCACTGGGGAGGCAGAAGCAAGATCGATCTCTACGAGTCAAAGATCATATGGTGGTCTGTACAGTGATTTCCAGGCTACATAGGGAGACTCTGTCTCAAAGAAAAGAAAAGGAAAGGAAAGGAAAGGAAAGGAAAGGAAAGGAAAGGAAAGGAAAGGAAAGAAAAGAAAAGAAAAGAAAAGAAAAGAAAAGAAAAGAAAAGAAAAGAAAAGAAAAGGTACCCAGAGCTCAGATCCAAGGCAAGAGCCAAAGGCCAATGGACCAGAGCAGCCTGGTCAAAGGCTTGACAAATGCTGCTCCAGAGAGCTCCCTGGTATCCCTGACAACCATGAGCAAGGTGAAGGATGTCTGAGAAATCAGGGCTTTGGTGGCATAGGGAATTTTGAGCTTTCACAATATACCTGCTAATTTCATGCACTTACGCATTGTAGTCTACCAGTCAAGCTTGTTAACATTTTAAAAACATTTATGTATTTGTGGATGTGTCTTTGTGTGTGACTGTGTGCCCATGTGTAGGGGGGCACAAGTGTGTGAAGGCGCATAAGGCCCTGCCTGAGTGCAGGAGCCGGAAGAGGGCACCGGATTTCGTCTTCTGTCACTCTCTGCCTATTTCTTAGAGACAAGGTCTCTCCTTGATCCAGGGACTCACATTTTATGGGTGCTGCTGGAAGCCAGTGAGCCTCCATATGTCATGCATACAGCCAAAACAACAGTGCATATAAAATAAAAAATAAATAAATTATATTTAAAAAAAGAGTCAGAGAGAGCCCCTGTTTCTGTTGTTAGGGGTTTTATAAGAAGACCAAGCTACACAACTGTAACATATACGCAGAGGGCCTAGGTCAGCCTCATGCAGGCTCACTAGTGGTTGGTTCAGTCTCTGCGAACCCCTGTGAGCCCAGATTAGTTGATTGTGTGGGCCTCCCTGCAATCTCTTTAATATTGTTTAATATATATTTTTAAAGGGTATTGGGGACTGAACTTGGGGCCTTACATACATAAGCCAAGTACTTTACCCCCAAGGTATATCCCCAGCTCTCTTTCTTGCTTTTTATTTTGAGACAAGAGTTTTACTAACTTATGTGGACTAGGCTTGAACTCACTCTGTAGCCCAGACAGACCTTGAACTTGTGAACCTGAAATCCCAGCCTGCTAAGCTGCTGAGACTAAGGGCTGCAGTACTGGCCTGACCTAATATTTCTCTGTTTTAAGTGGCATAGCAAGAAGTAAGCTAGACCAGCCTTCATGTGCTATTATCAAGGATGGAGAGGGGACAATATGAGCAGGCAGAGTGGCAGCTGTTATTCTCCCCAATCCACTGATCTTGCGCTGGGCTTTCACAGCCCTCCTCCATAAAAGCGTTTATTAAGTCAATTTTCTAAATTCCTTAAAGAAGTTTTGTCAAAGGACTTGGGCAGGGAGTGTTCCTTCAGCCTGAAATAGAGGACGTTGGAGTTGTGTTGCTCATTGTTTGAGAAAGAATTCCTGCACGTTAATGGTTCCTACTAATTTGGGCCTGATGGGGCAGGCCTTAGAGAAGACTAAAAATTCGGTAGAGCTTACGTAGATCAGTGGGAAATGTTAGGTGTAGGTGGGGATACTTACTTCAGCCCTCTCTACCCACCAAAGGCAACCACAGCGCAAAATCAATATCTTAGTTAAGAGATCTTAAGAGATGAGCGAGCTGGGCTTTCCCAGATCACTAGAGAAGCCCCAAGCAAAAAGAAGATGAAGAAACGTTGTGGGTGACACTGAGACTCTCACCTCATTGGGCATTCCCCAAGAGAAAGAGGCCCTGGTGCTTGCTGAGGCCTGTGGGTGAGGGGGGAGCCCTGAATGATGAAGGGGAGCCCAGCTGTTTTTGATTAAATTGGAGAAGGCCCCAATGACTAAGTGATGGCACAGGTGACCTGGTGGAGCAGTGCTGGGTGGCAGCGTGGGTGTCGTGGCAGTCCAACCACAGATTTAGGAGAGGAGCCGAAAGCCCCGAGAGAGAACCGGGGGAGAATGTATGAGATCTGGAGTGTTAGGACAGCTTAGAAACTTTATTGAGCGTTAAATGCCAAAGCAAGGAGAGGCGGGAACCTCGCGTTTTCAGGTTTTCTTCCTTTACCAGCCTCCATCGTCACCTCTGTATCGCACTGTGTGCAAACCCTAAATGCATAGCTCCAATGAGACGCTACATGTGGCGGCGCTTCCTGAAATTTAAAGCTACAATGGTGATAAAGAAAGTAACAGAATAGCATTTTTGAGGCTTCCTCATGTAGACACTGGTTTAAGCAATACTTTACACGTATCCGTCTCATTTAATCTCCCGAACAACTTGTGATATTTTATTATTCTCATTTTATAAGGAGAAAAATTTAATCTTAGGGAAATAAGGTGAAATGACTCATTCAAGGACATGTAGTGTTAGAATTTTCTCTAACTTCGCAACAACCGATTCCCCAACTCTGGACACTAGCAGTGCCTCCAAGAAGTCACTTACATCTGACATTAACTGCCGAGAATTAGTACCAGACTCCAGGTTTCCAGCTCAGATGCCAGTCACAATGTCAGATCACGCCATTCTCCTCGAGAGGTACACGGAGTGTAGGAGTAAAAGATGCATCCATTTACAGTATGCACTATGAGGATTTGATGTATGTACCAACTGACAGATCCATCCACCACATTTTCGTATGATACGGACACTTATGATCTACTGTTCCAGGAACGATCAGACATATAATAAATACTTCTTATTAACCATGGTCACCATGCTATACAACAGAGCTTAGCGACCTGGCCTCCCTGTCTAACCGAAACCGAATTCATCATCCAGTGTCTCTATATTCCTCCTCCTTCACCTCTAGACCCTGGCCGCCATCGCTCTACGTTCTGCTTCTTGTTCACCCGCTTCAGTTTGCACAGAGAGACCTTTCAGGATTTGTCCTTCTATTCCTGGCTTGCTTTACTTAGCAAGTTATCCTGCAAGTTTCTGTGAACGGTCACAAACGGTGAGATTTATTTCTAAGAGCTTCTGCGTCACATTTTCTCTGTCTATTCATCTGTTGACAGTGGGTTCCACAGCTTGGCGACTGTAAATAATATCGCAAAGGCGAAACAAATGCAAACATTTTGTTGGCACACTGACCTCACGTTCTTTGATGATGTATATACCCAGTCTCAAGGTTTCCGGATCATATAGTTGTCCTAGTTTTAATTTTTGAGGCGCTTCCGTACTGCTTCTCATACCGCCTTTGTCAATTCACCCACTGCCTAGCAGTATGTGGGGGCTTCCTTTTCCCACTGCCCAACAATGTATGGGTGCTTCCTTTTCTACAATCCTCACCTATACTATTTTTTTTTTGCCTCCTCAATAATTCTATTCTAACAGGTGTGAGGTAATATTTCATTCTGATTTTCTTTAATTTTTTTAAGGTTTCTATTTTTATTTTATGGGCATGAGTGTTCACCTCTATATATGTGTATGTGTGCACTGTATGCAGGCCTTGTACCAACAGAGCCTGACGAGGATATTGGAATTATGGACAGGTGCCATGGCGGTGCTGGAAACTGAACCTGGGTTCTCTGCAAGATCGGCATGTACACTTAACCACTGAGCCATCGCTCTCGTCCATTGTTAAGGTTTTGGCTTGCATTTTCCTGGTGATTCGTGATCTTGAGAATTTTTAATGTACCTGTTGGCCATTTTTATAGCTTCTTTGTCAAAATGTCTGCTCAAGTAATTTGATGATTTCGATACAAATTTTCTTTCAGCAAGACTCACAGTGCAATTCTATGTCATGGTCTCTGCTACAAAGCTCAGAGGTGGCACTTGGGGGCAGTGTGGGATCTGGAAGGGTCTCTTTGCACATATGGGTTAGTCCACTGACGCAATCACTGGTGGCATTATTGAGAGGTGGCAGACACTTAGAGATGGGGTTGACTCAGAGGAAACGGGTCACTGAAGGTATAACTCCTGGTCCTATCCTGTTCAGGCCGCCTTTGCTTTGTTCCTCTCTGTTTGGGGGCTTGATAATTTGCTACAGTGTTTCAAAGAATTTAGAAAGACTCATTATTTACATTTCTGAGTCTGTTTTAAAGGCTACAAATGAGCAACCAGGTGGAAAGCACAGATGACAAGGTTCAGAGGGTTCCTAAGCACAGATTTCAAGGTTCAGAGAGTCCCAAAGCACAGAGGACAAGGTTCAGAGGGTCCCTAAGCACAGGTGACAAGGTTCAGAGGGTCCCTAGTCCATGGAGTGGTGGTAAACGTGCTTGCCAGCTGAGAAGCTCCCCAAACCCCATTGAGCTGCGGTTTTCATGAAGTTTTAATTAGGTAGATGTGATCACTAAGTCATTTTGCCATTGGTGGTTGAGGTCAGTCTCCATCCTTTCTGTCCCAGAGTTCAGTTCCAGGGTTTCTGACACCCTCCCATAGACATATACGTAGGCAAAAGACCAATGCACATAAAATAAAAACAAAGTATATATTAAAAATATAAAAATAAAGGCTGCTTCCATGGGGGACGGATAGTATCTACTTTTTACCGGTGCTGTGGAAACAAACTTAAAATCTGAGTGCATTCATATAAATGACAGAGTAGAGATTTGCACTTCAACTTGCTTTGCACACTTAAGACGGATGAGACACGTGCATGTTCACGAGGTGCATTTGGTGTCCGTGCTGTGAATCAAGAGGGGGCTGGCGGGGCTTTGTAGCTTTTGGCGGGTGTGGTCTTCACTCGGAGTTTCTATTTCCTCCCTCATTTTTCCATTACACGGACTTGTCCCATGGTGGCACCATTGTGACAGGCTAGTCACACGGCTCCACTGTTACCTCCATAAAGCCTTCTCTCAAGCAAGCTCTGCAAACACTCTTAAGCTGAGTCATCTCTCTAGCCCAACAGGTTTCTTGATAAAAACTTCTGTCCTCGTGATGAGATTGTATCATCATCCTGCACCTGTAGGTTCCTGCTGTGTTGTTGCAATCCCGAGCAGCTGCTTCCTGGCTGTGAAGGGTCTGAACGCCAGCCGAGCGGGGTTCTGAATGCATGGATTGTGTGCGTGTTTCTGAGCTTCCTTTCCTAGCCTGGGTTTCTACTTGGAATAGCCAAGTGATTGGAGCTTAGACTAGGTCACCCTATAAGATTGAAGATGATGCTCAGGTCTGAAAGTTACTAGTAAATTGAGGTACATCCTCAAAGTGACTTCCCATTTTCTCTTAGTATAGTTGAAGGTCCAAAATTGCGGAAGATATGTAGGTTCTAAATGTCCTCAAGGGTCTAAGCATTTCCCTTACGAGGAGCGCTGCGGGCATAGGAGCATATGGATGACAGGAAATTCAAAGTTTGGTCTCCTTCTTTTTGGTCAGTTGGCTAAGTGAAAGGTTATGAAGCTGGCACGGAACTCTACAGAGAGGGAGAAGAGGTTTCGCCTTCTGAGCCTTGTTTCTACTATTCTCCCTCTGGAACAAGATTAGATACAGAAGTGATCTAGGGTATCAGAGATGCCCATCTTCTGTTTTCTCTTTGCATAGACCTCCATCCTGATAGAGTGCCATGAAGGCCTGACTGTATGGTACTTTAGAGCATTTCCTATGTTTCCTACAAAATAAGTACAGTGCAGGATGATGTGCTTCAGCCAAACTTTGCTGTCTCCCAGCTGGTATCTGGGCCAGAAGGTGTCGCAGTAAACTAATAGGAGTATCCTTTTCTTTAGGTTTACACAATCAAAGTTAATATGATTTTTTAAAAGATTTCTTTAATTGCACTTATGAGTTATTTATTGAGGGGTGTGTGAGTGTGTATGTGTGAGTGTGTCTGTGTGCGTGCGCGCATGTACATACCATGGCTTAAATGAAAAGCAGAGAGGACAACTTGTGTGAGTTAGTTCTCTCCTTCAACCATGTGGGTCCTGGGGCGAGCACCCACTGAGCCTCCTAGCCAGCCTTATTCCAATCCTGAGGACACACTGTAACAGGAAATGAAAATGAACTGTCAATAATGTCCTCAGGGGAGGACAGGAAGTAGCTGATGTCTGTAGTAAGGGCTATATCCCTCTTGCCATTCACAGAATTCTTCAGGTCTTAAAAGTGGTACTGATTGCCGGGCGGTGGTGGCGCACGCCTTTAATCCCAGCACTCGGGAGGCAGAGGCAGGCGGATCTCTGTGAGTTCGAGACCAGCCTGGTCTATAAGAGTTAGTTCCAGGACAGGCTCCAAAACCACAGAGAAACCCTGTCTCGAAAAACCAAAAAAAAAAGAAAAAAAAAAAGAAAAGAAAAGTGGTACTGATTGTCACCCTTTTCCATTTCACCAGGTATTCTTGGGGGTTCTAAGTGTAGCCCACATAAGCTTCAGAAATGAGGCAGGACATGGTGGCACACACTTTCAATTCCAGCGCTCAGGAGGCAGAGGCCAGCCTGGTCTACATAGTGACTTCTAGGCCAGCCAAGTTTGTTACACAGAGAAACCTAGTTTCAGAAAACAAGCAAAGATACTGGTTGTGCTCCCAAAGATACTGGGTGTGCTTGCTCCTCCCTAAGAATTGCTTGTGTTCTGATGTGAGATGCCCTTCTGTATGCTGTGAATATGTTTTATTACCATTGGTTAATAAAGGAGCTGCTTTGGCCCATGGCAGGGCAGAATAGAGCCAGGTGGGAAATCCAAACAGATACAGGGAGAAAGAAGGTGGAGTCAGGGAGATGCCAGCCGCTGCCAGAGAAACAAGATGTGAAGCAACAAAGCTGTGAGCCTCATAGTAAAATACAGAATAATAGAAATGGGTTAATTGAAGTTGTAAGAGTTAGTTAATAATAAACCTGAGCTAATAGGTCAAACAGTTGTAATTAATATTAAGCCTCAGAGTGGTTATTCGGGAATTGGTGGGCAGGAGAGAAACCTCCAGTTACAGGGTTCTTTCTCTTCTGGGACTAGTCCCACAGGATTAGGTGAAGGTCCCCGGAACATGTACTTCTGAGGTTATTTGTTTTATTTTCGTGTGTGTTTTAATTTTTAATTTTATATGTTTGAGTGCTTTGCCTGAATGCTTATCTGTGTACCACATGCTTGACTAATGCATATGGCGGTCCAGAGAGGGCATCAGATTCTTTGGAACTTGAGCTACAGATGGTTCTGAGCTGCCATGTGCATGCTGGGAATTGAACCCAGGACCTCTGGAAGAGCAGTCAATGAATGCTCTTAACCACTGAACCATCTCTCTAACCCCTTAAGTTATTTGTTTTATTTGTTATTCTATCTCAGTAGATTAAGGTCTCTCTTCTAAGAAAGAAAAGAAAGAAAGAAAGGGAGAGGGAGAGGGAGAGGGAGAGGGAGAGGGAGAGAGAGAGAGAGAGAGAGAGAGAGAAGGTGTGGTATGAATAAACAAACAACACTAGATTGCAATACAGGAAGTGAGAAGTAGAAAAGTAACCAGAAAAATTGTATTTTAATGTATTTGTAGCATATTCCTTTTTTTCTGGTGAGAGCAAAGGTCTAGTAAATGTAACTGTGGACCAAGATCTACTTCAATGTAACTAAAACTAAGCCAGTTCCATCAAACATAGTATCTGTCAGTAGGTTAGCAATGTCTGGGTATGCGCTGCCTGATAATCATGGGTAAGGATATCGGGGGCAAGAGAATCATTCATAAAAACAAAAAGAGAATCTTCATGCAGAGGGTGGATGTGATCATCTGATCAGAGATTCAGAGAGTTCTGTGGAATTCTGACACAAAGGAGGAGCAGCTCTCACCAGAATTAAGCAGTCAACAATTCATAGTATGTTACAGACTGAAAATCAGGGTAACCGACCAATGAGAGTCAGAAAGAACAAACAACAGATTGGGTAATATGTGCAGTTCGCCTGTTGCTTGTCGGCCTGTGGGTCATCCTACGTGCTGAGCGCTGAGGAAGTGAAACCACGGGAAGGAAGGGCAAACCGCATGGGTGTGTGTGTGTGTGTGTGTGTGTGCTGAGTCTTCCTAGAGAAGGAAGGGAGTGGGACCTCAGGCGCAGAGAACGGCATAGAGTGCTTTAATGATAGGTCTTTCGAGCAAAGACTTAGCGCTGAAGGGGAGCGGGAGGTAAGGTTCAGAGCTTTAAAAGGCAGAGTTCATGTCCCAGCACCCAGATCTGGCAGCTTAGCCTGGAACTTCAGTTGTAGAGGGCATTCAATGCCTCTGCCCTCCATGGACACCTGCTGTCTTGCGCCTGAACACAGAGAGGCACACTCACAATCAAAAATAAACTAAGTAAATAAAAAAGGAGAGAAAGAGCAAAAAAATACAAAACAACTTGCTCCTGTAGGGGTTGTATCGTGGGTGTATTTACCAGAGACTTCTATTCAGACGCAGGTTCAAGCCAAAAGAAAGTCTTTATTAGCTGGACTGTGACTGCACTCGGGATCCCAGATAGCCCTGAGCTTTTCTCAGGGTAAGCATTTAAGGACAAAAAAAAAAAAAAAAAATGCATTCTAGCTTGACATACTTCAGTTAACAAGAACACTTAGCCAGAAGTGAAACTACAGAAGTCAAAAAAGCACTGACTTCTCTTGCAACGGATCCAGTTTCGGTTCCCAACACCCACGAGACCGCTAACAAATATCTGTTCCAGGGAATCTGATGCCCCCACCCCCGCCACCCCCATCTTCTTGGGCACTAGGCACACACATGGTACATAGACATATACAAATACACATAGAATAAAAAATTTTAAATGTTCATAAAACATTTAAGGTGCAAAATCCGTTTGTGTATTTTATTTCATGTTTACGTGCGTGCGTAAACGGCGGGACTTCTGCGCCCCAAGCTGCGTGTGTGAAAGTCTGAGAACAGCTCTTAGGAGCTGGCTTCTCCCTTTCTCCTTTCCTCAGGCTCCATTATGAGCTGCATCTTCGTATCCAACAGCACCTCTCCACAGCCTGCTCATCCAGCCCTTCCCACAGCTCACGAGTGCTTGTATTCTGAATTTGCAGTGTCTGAATGCTCCTGCCTCCTGGTTTGAACAGATGCTTTCATGCGCAGCTCCACGGCGTTCTTCTGTTCTTTTCCCTCAGAAACCCCTCATGGCTTTAAGGCTCATTTCCCTCGGCGAGACTGGCGTAGCAAACCCTAGCCAAAGAGCTCTCTCCCTTCCTCCTTCTTTGCTCTCAGGCGCAGAGTTCAAAGTTCTCTTTGATGTCATACTGAATAACCCTTCAGTGTAGTAGTAGAGGTTGTGAGACTCGGCCGGCACTCTACTAATAGTGGCAGCTGCCAGTAGAATCTAAGTGTCTTCATATACATGCAGAGACCATGGTGAAAACCATTGCTCTGTATGCTAACCTAAGTGCAACAGAGAAAACATTCTGGGTCTTAAACCTCACCTCCTTTTAACGACC
Source organism: Chionomys nivalis (assembly GCF_950005125.1). Lineage (NCBI taxonomy): Eukaryota > Metazoa > Chordata > Mammalia > Rodentia > Cricetidae > Chionomys > Chionomys nivalis. The sequence goes on from NC_080108.1 coordinate 6,208,813, forward strand.
CCTTACTGTCTTTTCTTTCCCAGCGATACTGTATTATATTCCATCGTTGTTTTCTGTTGAGATAGGGTCTCAATATGTAGCAGGCTGGTCGCTCTGCAAACCAGACCTACTTCCAACTCAGAGAGCTCTGTCCTCCCTCCAGTGCTGGGATGAAAGGCGTGCATGCGTCCAGCTAGCATGTTTAATTCCATTCAGTCTTGTACTTTGTTTAATGGATTTTTATTTTATTTTATTATTTTTTGGCTTTTCTCTTTTCTCTGGCTTTTCTTTGGCCTATCCTGGAACTAGCTCTTGTAGACCAGGCAGACCTTGAACTCACAGGGATTCACCTGCCTTTGCCTCCCAAGTGGTGGGATTAAAGGCGTGCGCCACCACTGCCAGGCATACTTTGGTTAATGTTTATAGATCAAATAGTCCAGATTAAATTATAGGCCTATCAGGATAATTATTGGTGTCGGGTCCATTATCAGCCCTTATTTGGGGGCTACTCAAGACTGGACTTCAAAGAAAGGGTTAAATAGAATTCAGATCTTTGTGAAGCCCAAGCTGAGGATTTTGTGAATCTATTTGATAATGCTACAACTTCGCATTTGAGCTCGGGTGGACAGGCCTAAGCTGTCCTACGCGTCTCAGAATTTCTGACTGTGTGGCTGGGCACACTCACTCTGAGTCAAATGTTTATAGGTCCATATCCTGCTGGAGGAAGAGGGAGATCAGGCTGACTCCAAGCTCAGGCGGCAGATATTCTGAGGCCTCAAGGACTTGCAGGAGGGGGAAAGGAAGGGTGGGGCTTCCCACATTACAGTAACTCTCCACAGATTTCTGGGAAGCCTGCAACGACGTGAATTTTAGGGAAAAAGTCTCTTAGTACCCACAAAAACAAAAGAGAGGGAAACCTGAGGCAGCAGGAGCTGAGCTTCAGCAGGAAGGAGAAAGAAACAAGAGAGAGAGGAAGTGGCTAGAACAAAGGAAGACAGAAGGAAACGGGGCCCAACCGGGTAGGTGTTGTCCATGAGGCCGCAGACAAATGAAATATTTTAAGGCCTGGCACTGTAGGAAGAGAAGAATGGAATGAACGTTTTTAAAGAAACAATCCAAGAATAGACTTAGCCTTGTGTTCTCCCGAGACTGCGTTTTCCTAGTTTGCTTAAGTAAACACAACCGCTCTGTATTCAAGTGTGTGCTAGGGACGTGGAAGGGGCTGGCTGAGCTCCTGATCTCAAAGTCTGGTCAGTGCAGCAGAACTGATGGACACACGGACTGAACAGGAAGGCTGATGAGATGATTCAGTTGGTAGAAGTCAAGGAGGGTGGGTGGGGGGCTTGGGGGAGTCATGACTCTTAAATCAGTGGGAGAGTTCAAGGGGCATTTACAGTGTTAATTATAGATAACTTCTAACTGCTTTCCATGGGCTATGCCATTTGAGCCTCGCGAAAGTGTGGGTACCATTTTATTACACTTATTCTTCAGATAGAAAAAACGGAGGCTTAGAACAGAAGTTATCCAAGAGCATACGTACATGGAGAAATGTATGTTTCATCACGAGAAAACCTGTGCTGGGGCTGGGGCTATAGCTCGGTGAATAGCGTGATCACCTAGCAGGCACAAAACCCTGCTTTTGATCCTTTGCACCGCACAGGATAACTGGGGAGGGGGGGTGAGGTTGGTGTCAGTCATTGGGCCTTAGGACAGTCTTCCTAATTCCCTCCGCCTCTCAGCCGCTGCTGCTTTTGCATACTAAGTGCACCTTGTTGGATGTGGCGCTCTCAGGAAGAGTAGACATAATCGGAATCCCATCTTTGGAGGCCCCTCCCTCCCCTGTGCCCCTCGAACCTTGACCCCCCCTCCCCGAGAAGGGTCAAGGTAGCCCGCCAAACCTTGACCCTTCCCCAGGAAAGGTCAAGACTACTCCCACAGGCTATTTAAACTACTCTCCCCCAAAATAAACATGTGGTTGTCCCTCTTCCTCTCCGGTGATCCTGTTGGCGGTTTCCCGTTTCCCCTTGAGGCCACCTGGGAGTGCAGGTGTCTAATTAAACCTGGATATCTTTTAATTTGGTCTGATTTGGTGTGATTGGGGTTATTTTGCGTAGGCGGCGTGGCGTGGTTAGGAAATATTCCTAACAATAATGGTCAGGAAGGTTTTGCAGGGGTGGAAAGGGGTGGGGTCTCAGGTAAATGGAAGTTGGTGCTGCTCTAAGCACCCCCTCCCCACCTCCCAACCTGCTAAGAGCCGAGTAAAGATTTTAAAGTCTACACTTTCTCTCTGATTTGAATTGTGGATGAATATGGGTTAGTGGAGGCTAACACTAGACACAGAAGGACTGGGCTGAGGTCACGTCGTGTGGCAGAGAGCTTCTGGAAAGGTTACCCGTCTCGTGGCAGCTCCTTCCTCCTGATAAACGCCTTTAGCACCCAAGGGTCTTTCTCCGCAGCTATTCTTGCATCAAGAACTCCCTCAGCCTTCCCTACTTTCTTAACCTGTGTTGGTCTTCAAGTTCCACCGGAAATTTCAAACCATGAGGTTTAACATTGCCACAACCAAGTCACCCTTGATGTAGGCCCCTCAGAGAAAGGTCCAGGAAACCCCGTTTCTGCTGAAGCCTGTGGAACTGCGAGAAGGCTGCTTCCTTCTACGTTCGAGTTCGTCCAGTTCAGTCTTACTTTCCCTCCTGGGTGACAGTTTCCACCAATACACCTCTCGTGTGCCATGGTGCCACAATTATTGGGGAGAAATAGTGAAAACACAAATCAATCTTGTCCGGTAGGGTTTGGGGAGAAAAGCATGTAGAGTTGGGAGTATTTCCTGTAGGGGAGAGTTTGGAACAGTTTCCTGGCTTGAGGAGATGGGGTCCTTGTTGCTACCATCATGAAGACAGGGCACATGAGAAAGAAGGGGCCTACGAGGAAACACTGGGCTTGAAGTACCCAGACGAGTTCCCATGGAGACAGCTGTTCAGTAAGTTAGAGAGCGGGAACTGGAACTCAGGGAGAAAAGCCTGAGCTGGAGGTTACTAGATCAGAGCTTCTGGAATTTGCATAGCATTAATGCTTCCTCAGAAAGTCTCACAGAATGTCTGAAGGGAAGAACCCAGGAATGGACTTCTAGAGAATACCAACGTCAGAAGGAGTGATAGGGAAAATCTCAAGATGAGGAGGAATGATTGATCTGAGAGGGAGAAGCAGGGCCGGGAAAGGTGTTGAATGAAGCAGGTGTTAGAGGAGGGCGTGTCTAGATCAGCTCAGCAGCCCTCCCTCCAGCCCTCCCTCCAGCCTCTTCATCTGCAGCTACCCATCCATTAGCACTGACCCGGTCACCCACACCCAGGGAATTTCTTTCAACTTCCTCCCCTGCTTTTTGCTTTGATCCCCTGGGCCTTCTTGCACTGTCTGCCTTCTTTGGCTCAGTGACTCGACCGGGCTATCTGATGGCCGTTGAATGTTCTGAGTTCCCAACAGTGAAAGCAGCGCAAATCAAAGCAACCAATGGTTTTTTTACACAATCCACCTGCGTTATTAGTGCCCCTGAGTAAGGAGGTAGAGCCTTTTCCATTCATGGAGGCTGTGGGGAGGGCGGCAGGCACCAGCCCTGATGGTGGCATTTTATATACAGATAACTTATGTGTAGAGTAATCCGAGAAGCCATATCAAACCTGTGTGTATCCGTTGTTTGTTTTGGAACATACATCAAAGGAAGAGACTAAGGGAGAAAAGTAGTAAGTGGTATAAGTCGGGTCCCATGGTTTATAACAGTTCGAAACTGGACAAGATCCAAAGCCTTCGCCTCAAAACGGTGATTAAACAACCGCACACCAACGGACACAGAACACCTTGTAACCCTCCAACATGACAACCATCCAGATGTGGAAACACAATTGGGAAATAAAATGAGACAAAAAAAAATGGATCTCACCAATTGATAGCAAGGGTGTTAAGAAACTGGAATTTGTATGCCTTCTTAGGAGGATAGAAGATGATAAAATTTACCTTGGGAAACAATCTGGCAGTGTTGAGAGTTATCATTCGGTCCAGCTGGACCACTCCTAGGCACAAACCAAGGGAAATGAAAACCACAGCTCAATGCCAAAAGTGATTCACAAACATCCATAGCAACATTACTCACAGCAAAAGGTACAGCAACAACCCAGATGCCCACCGAGTCCTGAGGAAATGAAGACGTGCCATATTGCTTGGCCATGCCATCACATCCAAACATGGATGAACTCTGAAAACATTATGCTTAGTAAAAGGCAGTCATGAAGAAAGACACACACACACATTAATCTTAAGTGCCAGAATGGGAAAAGTTATACGGATGCAAAGTGTATTAGTGGTTACTTATGGCTTGGGCATAGAAATGGGTGTGGGGCCGGGCGGTAGTGGCGCACGCCTTTAATCCCAGCACTTGGGAGGCAGAGACAGGCGGATCTCTGTGAGTTCGAGACCAGCCTGGTCTACAAGAGCTACTTCCAGGACAGGCTCCAAAACCACAGAGAAACCCTGTCTCGAAAAACCAAAAAAAAAAAAAAAGAAATGGGTGTGGGACAACTGATTTGGAGTAACAGCTAACACACATGTTCTAACATTGGTGGTGGTGATAGGTGTACAACTCTGCGGAGATATTGAAAATGATTATAGAGTATAGGTTTCAAGTGGGCGAAACCACGCAGCAAGTGAATTATCCCAGCGTATTTTTCAATTTAGACATTTAAAAATCGTTGCATTGTTCATTTTTTTAAAAATTTATTTATTTATTTATTTATTTATTTATTACATATACAATATTCTGTCTGCGTGTATGCCTGCAGGCCAGAAGAGGGCACCAGACCTCGTTACAGATGGTTGTGAGCCACCATGTGGTTCTGGGAATTGAACTCAGGACCTTTAGAAAAGCAGGCAATGCTCTTAACCTCTGAGCCATCTCTCCACCCTGCTTTGCACATTTGTACAATATTTTTACACTGATTTGTGTATGGGGGTGTGTGGGTGGATGTGGGCGTGTACGTGCACTTGTGCATGGGTGCACAGATGCATGGGTGCACAGATGTATGCATGCCGTAGCATGCTTGTAGAGATCAGGTAACAACTTTTAGAAGCCAGTTCTCTCAAGCCTCGAGCCCAGGTCCTTAGCCTCAGCAGCAGGTACCTTTGTCCACGGACCCGTCTTACCCGTTCACCAATCCCTCATGCTTCTGCTCGATGACCATTCAATTTTATTTTTCCATTTGTAAAGCAGGAGAATGAGTTCTACCTCAATTAGATGTTTCTAGGCACAGCATGTTCAATGAGCTCATTTTCTTGCAGGGTTGTTGAAGTATGAGGTTAAAACAAGATGGTGACAAGGTCCACTAACCTATGAAGAGAATTTGAAAGGAAATCTTCCATAAGCGATAAGCTAGTCTGGGCCTCAGTTATGCCGTTGTGTGCCAGGAAGCAAACGCAGCGGAGCCTTAGCCTTCAAAAGGAAGTGCTGTTGTCCCTGTGCTCCAGTCTTGAAAAATGTCTTCATAACTGTCTGTGTGGGAATTAAGAAAAGATTTCAATATTCTGAAAAGGTATGCTGGTGATAAAGGTAATTTGGAGGTTTGGGGTGGGGGGAGGCTAACACAAAGGAGCAAAGGTGTGTGATGCCAAGTTACCATGGCAACATGTTCTGTGGCTCTGTTGCTCCCAGTCCTGGGCTTGCCCCCAGATGGGATGAGGAGCTTGGCAAACACCAGAACTAAGCTTCTCTGCATGAGATTATTTTCTCCATATGCAGTCGAGAGAGGCAGTTACCCTTCCCCACAAATGATGTTCAAAAGGAGGAGCCTGAATTTTTACAAAGCGGCTTCCTGTCCTTTCTTAGCATGAGATCCGAGACCCCACAAGTTCCTCCAGTGCCTGGGATGGTGTGAGCTCTCAGTGGGCGGCTGTCAGGAACAAAGGACCAGAATTTACTCGGAACTCCCAGGTTAGAAGGGAACATCATGGCCTATTGGCAAGAAGAGGCTCCTAAATCACACTCAAGGGCTCTCAGAAAGGAGATTTAAATCCACACGCTGCACTTCACTGTTCCAAGCCGCACAGCATGTTTGTGTCTGCAACTAGCCTTCATTAAATTTCTTCAGCCTGTGGCACGTACTCTTCAAATATTGTGCTTATCCAGACAGGGCAGAGAGCTGCCCCCCCCCCCCAAGGCCATTCAACCTGCTGTTCTGCACAGTTTCCAGATGTTGTGAGGACAGCGTGTGACAATGTCGTCTTCGTGGACTTTCTGTTCTCCACCCTTCCGAGATCTTGATGGAGAAGGGAGCCTGTCCTGGCCGGCATCTGGGTACATTATTTTTTTTTCCTCATAAAGCACAGAGACGGCCTTCCTGGAGCCAGGACAGCTGTTTTTGAAATCATTCTCATAGGACTGGAAAGCCTCACGAAAACCCAGGAGCCAGGCTCTCAGTGCTACCATGAGGCAGGTGTTTGGGGGGGGCGTCTCATAGCCCAAGAGAGACTTCTGTCTGCTTCTCCTCTACTCCAGCAGTCTTACATGTTTGGTGCGATCTCTGGGCCCTTGCTTTCCTGGAAGACATTTTCTCCTGGTAGCTCCTCCGCTGCTGGACGCAACCCCCTAAGCCGAAGGGAGAAACACAGAGAGGCATCCTCAGCCCCAGATGCGTGAGCTGCCTCTGCCTGCTAATGGCCAACATGCTAGCTCTCCTAGGAGCTCTCCCCAGTGTGGTTCTGGGAGGCGAATATTTTTCATTCCTGTTTTATCTTTGAGGCATTAGGTCTTAGGGAGATCATATCAGCAGTCCATGGCTGACCTGTTATTCGATGCTGGTTCTGAGTATACATGTACAGCTAAAATAGCAAAAAAGCAGCCATTAAGTCTTGCTATTGTCAAAACTTGGGAAGAGCAAAGGACGAAAACACAGGTACAAGCAGAACCCTAATGACTCTGGGGCTCTCGTAATGCTAATTTTAGACCTTAACTGTAATAGCATGTGTGTTGTGGTTGGTGGCCACAGGAAAGGCCTGAGCAGGAAATACCATGACCCAGATTCTGGCTAATGAGCGAGAGTAACAAATACCAGAGCTGGCTCTGCCTCTAGCGCAGTCCTCCAAGGCCCGTCTCATCCCTGAGAGCTTTTCTGAGAAGCTGGGTGCTTTCTAGAACTAGTCCTTTGCTCTGTGCTCCACCGTCTTCTGACATAGCTTGGCTATAGCCTTTCCTTGGTTACAGTGGTGCTGTTATGTTCCTTAGTGCTTGCTAAGCACCTTGAGCACCATGTCTTTGTACCCAGGACCTCGCACCACCTAGCAAAGTCTCAAGTCAGTGTTCCTGCTCAATAATTGATGCCCTTTTCCTAGTCTCAGTTCCCCAGTTTTCTTCAGTATCTCATTTCCTTTACATCTGGTCTTGGTTGGGACCGGCATTCTTATTGGCTGCTTAGCATATAAGCCCCCTTCCCATACCTGGGGAAACGGCTATTTTTACAACACAGGATGAGAGAGTACATCTTCCACTTATGAAAATTGGAAGAAGCCAGCCACCTTCTGCAGTCATGGCGGTTGGAGCATAAGACCCAGTCTTACCCAAGAACCTACATTTGAAGTAGAATGACTTAAAAACCTTAGAAAGTTTAGCATTTGGGCTAGTGGTGGTACCGACATGCACTGCACAGTGAAGTGTATAGAGTGCTCTAACTGGCATGTTTCTGTGGTGTTATCTTACTTGTGTTTCCTGGTCATCATTTAAGTACTCTCTCTATTATTCTGAGACCTTCGAGGTACCCACCAATGAACTCCTATTTGCCGTCGTCCAGCCTTGATGGAGTTTGCATGTTCCAGGGTAGGGATGTATAGATTAGAAATATTAGATAGGAGGAACAGAGATAACAAAAGAAACACAGAGACATTGGATAGAGCCGGGAGGGCAATCCAGTGAATACTGAATACACCCACATTTGTTTTCCATATCCTTATATGCCCCAACCCCAAAAGGGGGAGAAGAAGACAAAAGACTGCTTTAACATAACACAAAGGACAACCAGAACAGTTACCTGCTTCAATACTTTAAACATCAAGCCACTGTCTCCTGAGTTAAGCATTCTGTTGCTTTAGGCAGGACATGTAATGACTATACCTTATACTAGGTATCCTGTAGGCATACTCTGTGGGTCAAACCTCCTGTCATAGTCTTGAAGGAGCAGGAATAGGCTTGAATTCTCTGACAATTGGTCAAGAGGAACAGATGGGCCAATCTTTATGGGCCAATCTTAATGTCCAAAACACCAAGTAACCACACCCTAGGTCAGGATAGCTTGTTTGTAGCGACTCCTTAAATCAGACCTCTTGGCAATAATTTGAAAAAAACAAGAGTAGGTTTAAACTCTGCCCTTTAGTCAAAGTGGAGCAGACCCACTTCTCTGGGCTGCCACACCTGTTTTGATTACATTAGCCAGAATTTGTTTCTGGGGTTTTTGTTTGTTTGTTTTTTAGTTTGTTTGTTTGTTTGTTTTGGGTTTTTTTACAATTAAAATGCTTGGCTAATAAATTTGACAATCCCAAAATACTTAGTCTTAGATCATGGGGATCCAAAGGTCAACAAATATCTAACTCTGATCCACACCCAAGACAGAGATATGGGATAACCACCTCCTTTGCTGCACTTTTATCTTTTCATACTCGTTCTCAAAACCTTAACTGCGGTGGGTGGGGCAGGCAATAAAACAAGGTTCGGAGATTGGCAAAGTAAAGCTTAATAAATCTAAGCAGCCTCTCTGAGTTCCCCGTCTCAGTGGGGGAGGTCTCCGAATTGCCTAATTTCCAAACCTTCCGATTTCCACCCTAGGGCATTTTTACAGCAAAAATAATACTAAATGATTAATTTGTATTGACTTAATAAATTCATCCACAAACATTCACTAACCACCAATTATGTGTCCTTTATCAGGACCTGTTGTGTTTTCTAGAAAGTATGATTATTGTGATGGTTAATCCCAGTTGTCGACTTGAATCGTGTTGCTAGGCATGATGGAAGTCAGGGATCGCCTTGATTAGACTGAGGTGGGAATAGGCATGATGTGAGGAATTGCCTTGATTAGGTGAATTGAGGTGAGAAGATTCACCCACTGTGAAACTGGTCTTTTGGGAGAAGAGTTTGGAGAAGTAGATGATGAAAATCTGTAAGCAGAGATGAATAGGCAATTCTCCTGCAAGCTCAGAAGAAAAGAGTGCTATTAGAAATGTGGACAAAGCTGGGAGGTGGTGGCGCACGCCTTTAATCCCAGCACTTGGGAGGCAGAGGCAGGCGGATCTTTGTGAGTTCCAGACCAGCCTGGTCTACAAGAGCTAGTTCCAGGACAGGCTCCAAAACCACAGAGAAACCCTGTCTCAACCCCCCCCCCCCAAAAAAAAAAAAAAAGAAATGTGGACAAAGAGATGTAGGGCTAGAGATGACTCAGAGGTTAAGAACACTGTCTTCTCTCCTAGAGGACCTATCCTCACCCCTGTCTGTAACTCCAATTCTAGGGAATCCAAAGCCTCCTGGGCACCAGGTATGTAAATGGTGTATAACCATACACGCAGGCAAAATACCTATGCACATAAAATTAAAAGGAGACGGAAAAGGAGAATAAAAAGGAGAAATGTGGACGGTTGTGTTTGCACTTAGTGTAGTTTCAGATGAGACAAATCTCTGTAGGGAATTGGAACACATCTCTGTAGAGGCCACAGGATCTGTCTCTAGTTTGTCGGTGTCCTGAAACTTAATGGGAAGCCAACTTTAAAAATGACAGAGTGGTTTGGTAGGGAAATTCCATGAAAGGAGAGCATTTGAGATGTGGCACCATTATTCTTGGATACTTTTAGGCAGGTTTACAGCAAGATTCCGGAGCAAAAAGTGCAGAAAAGTTGGAAAGATGTGTGCTTTCACTGAGGTATCGTATTATAGAGCTTAGAGCCTTTAAAGTTAACAAGAAAAGGAGGAGAAAGGGGAGAAGGAAAAACACTTTCCCTGGGAAAATAGGAAAGCTACTTTGAAGGCATCCGAAGGATTGGCCAGATCCCAGGTATCGCAAGTTTTAGGGTACAAAGTTGTCAAATTGTGAACTCATTTGGGGGTAGATTGCTCCCACAGGGTCATGAAGGGAAATGCTTTATTGACCTCAGCTGCCTAGTGGGGCAAAAGCAGAATGATGTAATAGTGGATATGCACCCTAAAAAAAGTCTGGAACACACCTGTAAGGACAGCACGCAAGAGATGGGGGCAGGAGAGTCACAAGTTCAAAACCAACTTGGACTGCTTGAGTTCTCTCTCTCTCTCTCTCTCTCTCTCTCTCTCTCTCTCTCTCTCTCTCTCCTCCTATTTGCAGAACAATGGCTGGTCCCATTTGGGGATGGTCTAAACCTAAAGGAGGTGAGACCTAGCTGGAGGAGGTTAGTCGGCAGGAGTAGGTCTTTGGACATATATTATCCCTGACCCTGCCTCTTCTCTATTTCCTGCCTCTCTTTCTACTTCCTGGCCACTGCCATGGGAATCGCTCTGTTCTACCCCACCCTACCCACACTGGCAGACTGATGTTGAAAGTCATCAACATAGAAGCCAAGCTACAGTTTGCCTGTAGCCAGACTGATGGTCTGACTTGTTACTTGTGGCTGGTGTGTGTCGCCAGACACCTCTGAGCTCACACCTTCACAGGCTGAGCACCGCTTACTGAGAATACCTGCTGACCCTGCCTGAAGAGTATGCCAGAAAACTGGTAACGCCAGAGTAAACGCCTTGAAAAACAGGCCCGAAAGAGCGATACCATTGAGACTAGTGGAGAAGTGGCCTGGCCTCATCTCCTGCTGGAAGTGACTCTGAGCCCCATTTGTCAACGTCCTCCAAAAAATGACCAATGGGATTTAGCATCAGGTACCCTTGGTGGTGACCTGCTTGATAGGACAAAATATCCCGTAACCCTTCCTTCCCTTCTCTGCCTCATGTTTCTACCTGCCAACTGTTTTTTTTTTTTTTTTTTTTTCTGGGATCACCTCCAAAATAAACCACTGACAATTAACTTCTGTCCCCACAGTTTGCTCCTGGGGATCCCAACTAAGATACCAGGTGCACTTGGGGAAATTATTCAGATCAAGTCCTGCAGAATAAAGATGATATTACTTTTCCCCCAGAGACAAATTCATTAAACAGCTGGGCTTAATTCCTGACATATAACCGGTGCGGGACTGGGTGCTGGTATTGCTGGAGTCCTTCTGTGCAGAGCTGGGTGCTGGTTTTGTCTGGAGCCCTTCTGTGCGGTGCTGGGCACTGGTATGTCTGGAGCCCTTCTGTGCGGTGCTGGGCACTGGTATGTCTGGAGCCCTTTTGTGCGGTGCTGGGCACTGGTATGTCTGGACCCCTTCTGTGCGGTGCCGGGCGCTGGTTTTGTCTGGAGCCCTTCTGTGCGGTGCGTGGTATGTCTGGACCCCTTTTGTGCAGGGCTGGGCGCTGGTACGTCTGGAGCCCTTCTGTGCGGTAGCCGGGCGCTGGGACGTCTGGATCACTTCTGGTTTTAGAGTGTTCCCCACATACGTTTTCACTTCTTGTTTCTCAGAGAAGCTGTGTTGACCCAGCTTCATCTCTAATGCAGCCTCTTCTCGAGCGGTCGCACCGCACTTCCTGTCTGGCTCCATGCTAGATGCTGACTTTTATTTTCGTCCCGCTCACCCATTGTCACGTCTCTGAAATTGGCCAATCTCTCACACGTTTGAACCCAACCCATGACATTCTCACGTGGATAACCTCCATATCGTTCTTTCTCTTGCTTGTCAAGCCTCCACTCAGGTTTATCTCTTCTGCAAGACTTTACCATTCTTTCTCCTTTTTCTTTTCTGTCTATATCACACAGATACACACACCGAGGGCACGCAGGGAGGACACCTAACCCAGGTATGTTTTTCTCTTCCACTGCATGTCACCTGGGACTGTAATTATGTGCTCTCTTACTTTCCCCCTCCATGAGAATGAAGACTTCTGTCTACAGCAGAAACTGTATCTTACTTCTGTGTTTCTGGTGCATATCTTGGCGCCTGACTTTTAAAATTGTAAAATCATTTTTTTTTTTTTTTTTTTTTTTTTTTTTTTTTTTTTTTAGCCAGGCGGCTGTGGTGCATGCCTTTAATTCCAGCACTCAGGAGAGTAGAGGTAGATGGATCTCGTGAGTTTGAGGTCAGCCTTGTCTACAGAGTGAGTTCCAGGACAGTTCCAGGACAGAGAAACCCTGTCTTGAAAAACAAACAAAATGTAAAGTCATTTTTAAAAAGTAAACCAACTTTAAAAACGCCGTTGAACCAGAAGAATTATTCCTATGTTTCAGCTGAGGAAGCAGGATCAGCATTGGCTGACTCTTTTCAGTTTAGTGCATCGACGAGGTGGTAGAGGAAGGATGCGGAACTGACCACCTGACTTCAAAGCCTGGCATCTCTTCCACTGCATTGTAGCAGTGAGCACTTTGTGCTAGAGATGCCCGTCTCACTCTCACATCGTCTTCTTAGAAAATTATCTATCTACAACCCTAGGAAGAAGGTAGCTCTCCATCCTAAATGATGGCGTCTCTGGCCATGGTTGATGGCTGAGGAGCAAGCCAGGTCGGTACTTACCTGAGAATTCAGAGAGATGATCAACTGGCCACAGGCTCTGATCCTCTAAGGTGACAGAGAATAGGGTCACGGAGCCTGATATTCTGGACTTTCTGTTTGGGGGGGGAGTCATGTGATTTGATAAGCTCTAAAAGTAGACAGATAGCTCAGCAGTTATAGTCCCTAGCTCTTGTAGAGGACCTGGGCGAAATGTACCAGGCATTTTCTTTTGGCCACCAACCAGCTCTCAAATCATGACACAGAGATTTATTATTAGTGTTGAATGCTAGGCCTTATCATATGCTTGTCCCACTAGCGCTTAAACTTAATTTTACCTGTTTCTCTTCATCTATGTTTTCCTTGGTGCTTTTCACCTTTCTTTCCTCCTGTATGGCCTTCTTTCTTGTTTTTGAGTCTATCTGTCTGGAAGCTGTCTGACTTCTGGTCCTGGGCGTTTCCCTCTCTTCCTCCCTTGTTCTCTTCTCTCTCTTTTTTTCTCAAGTCTATATATCTCCTCCTATTTTTATGCTCTCTGCCCCCTTGTCCTGCCTGTCCCTCTTCTCCCTTGCTATTGGACATTCAGCTCTTTATTAGACCGATCAGGGGCCTTAGGCAGGTAAGGTGAAACAAGAACACACCTTTACATAATTAAACAAATGAAGGGCAAAAACAAACATAACACATCGTCACATAGATACAGTAATATTCCACAGCATAAACAAATGTAACACACCTTTGCCTAGTTAAAATAATACTCCACAACACACAGAGGGTCTCCCGTGATCTCTGATGGGGAGTTTGGAAGCACACACATGACACACATACATGAGCGCAGGCAAACACACACAATAAAATAAATGAATCGTAAAGAAATAAGGAAGAGTGGATCTAACATGGAAAACACAGACAAGGCACCACAGCGAATGGGAAACAGAAAGAAAGGGGGGAGGAGATAGAGAGGGAGAGAAGAGATGGGGAGTAGGGAAAGAGAGGCTTAGTTTTTGATAAATTCCATTAACTATTGACAAATGAATTCTATAAGAGCCCCGATTCTTAGTGGAACATTTCCCTTTCAGCCAATTCACTTATTTTTTCTGTCCCAGATCTATATAAAGCTGCGATTCTCACTTATGAGCATCTCTCTGAGTGTGGTTTCATGGCCACAATACATTTCCTCATAGTCTACCTGCGGTGAAGGTATCTGCCTACGAATGTCACAGGTTGATTTCTTTGGAAGCAGGTACTCAGGGAAATGAGATCGGGTATATGTTGGGGATCAATATGTGTGAGGAAGTGGAGGGCAGAGAGGAGGAAGTCCAGCTTCAGAGAGGGCCTGAGAGAGCCTCCACTCAAGGAAAGGCTCTGGGGTACACGCTGTCCTCCAGAGCATCTGACAGGATCCTTTTACCTGCACCCCACTCAACCAGTGGACTCACCGGTCTGGGGCGAACTGATTTCCTGCAGCTGGGACAAACAGAAGGCACTGAGAGCTGAAGGCTGTCTTTTCACCATACTCTATGTTTGGACAGCAAATCCTTCCGAGAGGAGCAATCCTGTTTGTCTCCTTGACTGTGGCACCACATGACAGGGTGCCAGGGTTTTTTCATCCTGAACATCTCATCGGGCCACCTAGCATGTCTGCTGACGGTCACGCATCAGCTTCATTGCCAAGCCACACACTAAACAACAGTTCTACTTTTCAATTAAGATGTTGATCTGAGGTCACCCAGGAGGCCAGGAAGGGCATTAGCTCCCTCTCCTTGTGTTCCAGTTCAGCCTCTTTCTTTGGTTTTTGGTTATTGGAGAAAGTATTTTCCTACACATCAAGTATGGTCTGTTAGTAATAAATCCGTTTCTGCATTCCCTGGAACTGCTTCTTCTATGTCCTTTGTCAACTCTACTTCCCCACCAAGGCGCTCAGTTTTAGGAGTGGAAACCAAGAGTCATGGAAAATATACTGCTCCTGAATTTTACTTTTCCACAGGAAGCAATATATGTCAGCCTTCTGCCAGAAAACATCGTAGATAAGAAATCCCAGCCACATTTTTATTAGTCAGGATTCTTCAGGCTTGTGTGTGCATGTGTGTACATGACAGAGAAAGAGAGAGAGCCAGACAGCCAGCCAGCCAGCCAGCCAGCCAGACAGAGACAGAGACAGAGACGGGCAAGGAAAGGCAAGAAAAAGTTTCATTTTAAATTTCTTTTTTTTTTTTTTTTTTTTTTTTTGAGACAGTAGCTTTGGTGCCTGTCCTGGAACTAGCTCTTGTAGACCAGGCTGGCCTCGAACTCACAGAGATCCGCCTGCCTCTGCCTCCCAAGTGCTGGGATTAAAGGCGTGCGCCACCACCACCCAGCTAAATTTCTTTATTTTATTGTATTTTACATGCATGGGTGTTTTGCCTGCAATGTAAATTTGTATACCATATGCAATGCCTGTTGCCAGAGGGCATCAGATCCCTCAAGACTAGAGTTACAGGTAGTTGTGAGTCACCAGGTACCCTGAAAGAGCAATCAGTGCTCTTAACCCCTGAGCCATCTCTCCAGAATTAACTCAGGCTGTATGCTGACAAAGCTTGAGTCTGCAGGATAGCCTGCCAGCAGCAGACTCTCTTGAGCGGCGACCCAAGTCTGAAGGTCCTCTGCTGCGATTTCTTTCCCGCTCCGGGGAAGCTAGGGTTTTGCTCTTTTCAGGCTTTCAACTGATTGGGGAAGGCCCGCTACATTGGGATCTTCTTTTACTCAGAGTCCGCAAATGTAAATGTTAATTGCCTCCAAAATGTTCTCAAAGGAACATCCACAGTCATGTTCGAGCAAATATCCGGGCCCTGTGACCCAGGAAAGCTGACATAAGTTAACCATTGTAATAGTGTAAGTTGAATTTTTTTTTTATAACCTCGATTTATAGCAGAATTCCAAAGTAGTTGTGTGAATGCCAGTTGCTGGGAGACCGATTGCATTGAAAACCTACATGGTACTGAGCCCCACAGCAGATGGGCATCAACCCACTGCACCGAAGGCCTGCACGGTACTGAACCTCACAATGCACCAGCATCAACCCATTGCACCGAAGGCCTGCATGGTACTGAGCCTCACAACGCATCAGCATCAAAGGAGACGAAAGAAATTCCAGAAAAGATGGAACCGCCAGGCAGACAGAAACATTAGAATTAGAAGGCTAGTTTGGCAC
This sequence comes from Chionomys nivalis, assembly GCF_950005125.1. NCBI lineage: Eukaryota > Metazoa > Chordata > Mammalia > Rodentia > Cricetidae > Chionomys > Chionomys nivalis. The sequence goes on from NC_080108.1 coordinate 6,224,600, forward strand.
ATGCAGACTCTCAGCCTTAATGATTTCCTTCTGTTTCCTAGATGAAGAAAAGGGAAATCCAGACGCCAAAGACCTTGTCCTTCTTTCAGACAGACTTGGTAGAGCAGAGCCGCAAACACAGACCTTTGGGGCTAGGCTGTTTCTTCTCTTAGCTCCCTGGCATGGGTAACTGGGGCACTGGCTTCTGGGGGGTGGGGTCTGTGACCCTTGCTGAACTTCTAGGACTCCGAATTCACCGCATGAATGGCTTTACATGCAAGGATTCATTCCCCCCGCCAGCATATCTTCCTTGCCCCGGGCTCTACTTCTTGAATAGGAATGCTCAAACTCGGTGAGAGTAGTGTTGAGTGTAGGTGACTATTTGAAACCTGCATCCATTGCTTTAGCAACACTGAAGTCATGTTTCTGACGGAAACAACACGCGGGAGGAGGATCCGGCGTTGGCACACTGTTTCAGAGGGTTTGCCGTCTAGTACCCCAGTGGCGGTGTGGAAGACAGGCTCCCTCTGTGGGAGTGGGAGATCACAGCTGTGGAGTGGAGGGAATGAGGCGGGAGGCTCGAAAAGTCTGTCCTTGGTGACTTCTGTCAGCTAAAGAGGTTCTAAAGCCATCCAAAACAGCTCCTCAGCTGAGGAGCAAGAATTCAGCCCATGAACCTGTGGGGACATTTCAGATTCAAAGCTCAGTAAAGATTAACTAGGTAATTTTTGTGGGAGAGAGACAAATAAATTGAGGAATCTCATCCTGTGTAGACATAAAAAAACACCTTTTTTTTTTGAGACAAGGTCTCACTTTGTAGGCCAGGCTATCCTTGAACTCAGAGATTCACCTGCCTCTACCTTCCAAGTTCTGGTAAAGATGTTTTAAAAAGGTAATTATAAGGTAATTTAAAACTTAAAAATTTATTTTATACAGAGATTTGCCTCATGGCATCGAGTTATTTAAAAGAATTCTGTGCCTCCGAGGGGGCCACCTGTAGACGGGGAGGCAGAGCTGTATTCTGCTTAAACAGAATCTCCTGCAGAGCCTGTCTGTGCTGTGAGCCGTCTCAGCTCCAGAATCATAGATACCCATTGCTACCACCGCTCCATCCCAGCTTCCTACAGTGTCTTCTCCCTGACCCACCTGCAAGCACACTTCTCGCGGTGTTTGCAGGCTCTGATGGACCCAAGCTGAGAGAGGGACCAGCTCAGCAGCCTCTCTTGGTTTCATCCCACCTCCCTGAAGCTTCCCCTGTGTGTGTCTGGAGTTGACCCAATAGCTCAGCATCAGGGTGTTCCTGCCCTTGCTCTTTCTTCTCTCTCGCCCCAGATTCTCTGGTCCAGGCAAGACTGGCCTGCTTCAACTGCTTCAAGCAGAGATTTGCTCTCTATCAGGGAACTCTCTGCGAATCCAGCTGACTAATGGCTTTCTATCTTTATTATAAAACACCCTAGAAAAGTTCGTAGTTCGCTGAGAATCCCTCTGAGTCATACCTCAGAGAAAAACCTGCGAGTCATCCTGTTTGATTTTAAAAAGGCTTCTCCGGCTTCTGGGTCAGAGGCGCAGCCTCATCTTTTCTTGTTGATGTTTTCGAGACAAGGTTTTTCTGTAGCTTTGGAGCCTGTCCTGGAACTTGCTCTGTTCACCAGGCTGGCCTTGAGCTCACAGAGACACGCCTGCCTCTGCATCCCAAGTGCTGGGATTACCAGGCTCTACACTGCCTGGCTGTGCCACTACCGCCTGGGGCTTCCTCATTCTTAAAAACCGCCCATCATGGCTTTGGACCAGGAGACTGGCAGACCTGCCTCTAGCATCGTTCAGGAACAGGTGACATTTGTCGTACCACCTCTGTCTGAGATTTGATAATCCCTGTAAAGAGAAGCTTATAACAATGCTGTGTGCAGAGATGCATGGGGGTCCACGCACAGCGCCCTTTGCCCCAGGGTTGTCTACAAATTAAATGAGTCATTTATGTGACAATACTTTATCTACTCAAATGTAAGTTCCCTTTATTATCAGATTATAGTCCCCATGAGTCATTTCATATATCAGTCCTTGGTACAGCTGCCCTTAATCCTACCACGATTTCTACCCCCCTTCTTGTTTCCTGGCAAGATGATGGAGTTGGTTATATGCACACCCCCTATGCCACATTTCACACTTTTTTGGCTCCGCCCTCCCTTGCCATTAGTTCTGTAAGCATTCCCTCGCTCACGAGGTCAGGAACCAATCGGGAAGTCTTCCAGCTGACAGCTGGGTGGCTGATGGTGGCACACTACTGTTCAGTTTGGTTGCAGCTGTGTGCAAACCCCAAGGGATGATAAACTAAGAGTCCAGAATTGTGTGTTCCAGATTCCCACTGCTGTTGATTCTCTAGGGGGTTTCCAGGTCATTTATTTTTTAAAAAATAGTCTTTGAAACCCACTCCTTCCCAAATATTCCCTTCTGGCTTCAGATTTTTTTCCTTAAACAAAAAAGTCACTGAGTCCAGTTTGTGCTGCTCATACGTACATGAATATGGAATCATCCCCTGGGACATGGGTGACCTTCCAGTGGCCACCCCATGAAGAAAATTGACTCCAAAATTGACTCCGCTGCCGCAGCAGTTAGGCCATTTAAAAAAATCTATTCCGGTCAGGGAGTGGGCGTGATCTGCCTTCAAAAACACCACATCAGAGAGCTGGTATCTTCTGACCTAGCCTTGGTAGATGACTAAGTTCTACAATTGCAGAATGAAGAGGAACACTAAGATATGAATAGGAGCCAGGGACACCTTTAATCCCAGCATTCAGGAGGCAGAGGCAGGTGGATCTCTATGAGTTCAAGGCCAGCCTGGTCTACGGAGCACATTCCAAGTGGACACAGAGAGACTCTGTCTCAAATCAAAAAGGGAGGGGAGGGGGAGTTTGTCACACCTCTGGTGAACTTCCTATACCCTCACAGTCTGAGGGACCACTTTTTCCATCGTTCTCTGTACCCTCTCACCCTGCTGGATATGTTAGCCTACTTTTCCTAACTGACCTTCAGCCTAATTCACCCTCGCATTTCCCTGCTTGGACCGAAGTCCTGCCTTGAACTTCAGACTGCCTGGCTTACTTCCTGATGCTGCTTTGCTGACACAACCCATTCCTCTGGAGGGTTGGGTCTACACCCAGTGTTCTGCTCCAGGCCTGGTAGCCCCACAGCAGAGGCAGCATTGGTAGCTACAGGTTTGCCTGGTCCCACCTTTCTGCTTCCTTCCTATGGGCTCTGATGCTGAGGTCCCACCGTGCCTCATCCCTAAACCCATCCCATTCAAACAAGACGTGGAAAAGCCTTATCTGGGGCTCGTTTTCTCATGAAAGGGTCGTAGTAGGTGACTTCTAAAGTAGTGGGAAGGGAGTTCTGGTACCAGCGTCCTTCGTTTCTAAGTAGGCCAACCGTAAAAGAAGTCCACACTGGCTCAGAAAAACGGAGGCTTGGGAGAGAGTGAGTCAGACTGAGCAAAATGTCAAGCTAACTGTGAAGCCGGGAGATCCAACAGCAGGCTCATCTCTGGCGGGAGGCTGTGACTGGGTGGCAGCCTCCTGCCAGAGAGGAGCTTGCTCAGACAGCTATGGGCAAGATGCTCGCGGCCGCACCCAGCCCATTAGCCACACTCACACCAGGGAATTAGTAATGCCATTTTGTCTTTCCAGAGTAACGCGGATTCTTTCATGACCTAAAGCTATTTAGCACGGTGACTGTAATTCTACCTTTTCCTGTGGCTGATGTCTGTGCTTTCGGGTTCGGTATCATCTCATTAGTACAGTGCCCATTTCCTTACGCGGAGTGGTCCCTGAGCGCGTAGTCTCCCTCTCGGGGCTTCCTTAATTCCTTTCAGACGCATCCCCGGACTGTGCAAAACTAAGAACTCAGGTCCTTAGAGGGATACATTTGAGCCCCGTGGTTATTTATCAGTTATGATTTTTGGAAATTTCATCCAGGCCTTGGATTTCCCAGCTGGAAATGAGATGGACATGTCTGAGTGGTAGGGACAACCACTGAGGACGGCGGGGTCTCATATAGAGAAACTTCCCCCAAACGGGAATCCCCAAAGCCTTCCTGCCTTCTAAAAAATTCCCCCTTTAGGACTTTTTTTTTTTTTTTTGTTTATTTGACCTTTCCCTCTCATTCTTACATAAGCCCGCAAGCCCTCTCAGGTCTCCACAACCTTCCTGCTCCGATTCCGGGCCTACAGCATACTGAGTCAGCATTAGCACTTCCTGGAGCCAGTATTCTTTCTTTCCTCCTCTCTGTCTTTTCCATTTTATTTATTTATGCATTTACTTACTTGGTGTGTGGGCACGTGCATGCCTCTGTGGAGGTCAGAGGACGGCTTATGGGAGCCAGTTCTCTCTTTCCACCATGTGGGTCTCAGTGGTCAACCTCAGGCCAGTACGCTTGGCAGCAAACACATTTACTTAACCGCCGAGCCATCTCTTTTTAATCTCATGCCCCCTCTCTGCACATGTGTGTATGTGAAGGTGCATTTGTACATGCGTGTACGTATGTGTAGGCTAGATGGGAGTCTCTGGTATTGTTCCTCAGGCGCTTTCCTCCGCTGTTTTTAAACTTTTCTTTTTATTTTATAAATAAATTTATAAAGGCATTGCTGTTTTGCCTCCATGCATGTCTCTGTGAGAGTGTTGCATCCCTTGGAACTGGGGTTATAGACAGTTGTGAGCTCCTATGTGGGTGCTGAGAATTGAACTTGGGTCCTCTAGGAAGAGCAGCCAGTGCTCATAACTGCTGAGCCGCCTCTCCAGCCTCTTATTTCCCCTTTTCTTGTTTGTGCTTTATTTTGTTTGAGACAAGATCTCTCACTGGCCGGATAGTTATCATTTAAGTCTGGCTGGACAGTAAACCCCAGAATCCACCTGTTTCCACCTCCCCAGAGTTGGATTACAAGTGTAAACAGCCATGTCTGTCTTTTTAAAAACGTAGGTTTAGGTACAAAGTGAGGCAAGCATTTTACCGACAACGTTTCCTTTTCTCATGGTCAGAAGATGGAGTCACGGCTGAAGGTGTGGAGAGCTCTTCTGTCTGTCCATCACAGTGAACCTTTGAGTTCCGCTGCCATGAGTCAGGAGACCCTAAGAGGTAGTGAGGAAGGGTGTGGGGGACACAGTAAGGTGACGTCAAGCTACTGAACTGGGAATTAGCTGTGTGACTCAATTCTGGCTGGCTGCCGGTTAACATTCTTGGTTCCATCTTCAAAAGGATTCAAGCTAGCGTCAGGAACCATAGGCCCTTATGGATCATTTAATTCTACCGGTTACTACACAGACAGAGAAACCATGGAGGCTCCTGGAAAGGCCGGTACTGTTGCCAAAGACAGAACTCTAAATTCTAGGTCCTCGTTTCTTTGCATTTCCCTATGAGAAAATAATCATTATTCATATCCAGCACGCTGAGGCCAGGCGTGGGGGTGATCTCTTGTTATCCCACCACTTGGGAGGTAGAATTAGGAGGATCAGGAAATCAAAGCCAGCCTTGGCCACATATTAAGTTCAAGGCCAGCCTTTGTCACAAGAGACCCTATCTCAAAACAAAAATAAACAAACAAAAAACCCCAGCACAAAACACCCAAAATAACAATGAATATTCAACACATTGTGGGCACTTACTAACCTGATTGTTAACACCAGCGTGGAGATGCTGGCGAAAGGCTCTCTGCATAGACACTAGCCTTCCCTCTATTTTACATCATGTTCTGAAGGTACCAGGTGGTGGGGGGTATGGACACTGTGCTTGGCTGTGGGTTCTATTTTGTTGGCAGTGCTGAGCCATCCCAGATTTCAGATGAGAGGACTGACATGGTGCATTTAAAGAGAAATTGAAATTCAGAAGATTGAAAGATTTTGGGTTAGATGCTTGAAGATTTAGGAGTTTTCAGAGTAATTCTGGCAACAGATGAGAGATGGTAGGAACACAAAGGATTGTGTGTGTGCCCCAGAAATACATTTCTTAAAAAAATGTATATGATGGGTGAGAACGGGCACGCGTGTGGGGGCAACATTGGAAACTGATTTTGGAAAAGAGGAAAACTTTTGGAAATTGATTCTCTCCTTCTATTATGGGCTCTGGGATCGGACTTAAGTTACCAGGCTGTGCGATAAGTGCTTTTACCTGCTGAACCGTCTTGACTTGCCGCACCTCTCGATTGCCGCAGCAATTGGACTGGCCATCTACTCAAGATCACAGATGTATGAAGTCCTTGATATTTGTAAGTAGAAGACAAAAGGGAGTGGAGCAGAGCAGCAGACTGGGCCTTGGGACAAACCAAGTACAATTTCTTAAGACCCGGGACTTCTGCCTTGGATCCCAGAGGAATCAAGTAGGCTTCACCTAGGACAAAACATACATTCGATGGTCACCGTCCTAGGAGGAACATGTGCTGCTAAGAGCAACTAAAAGTCTCTAACAGACACTGATATTTTGACTAAACAAAACATAAGCTAAACTAAACAAAACAAAGTGCAGCAAAGTTTATCAGCCACGACACACAGGAAGATTATCTTGTTAGAAGTACCACTTACTGGGTTGGAGATTTACGACCACGAACGTCTACCCCAAACAGTAGTCTGTGTTAAACACATTACTTTACTATTGATTTCCTGGGTTACTTTAAGTCAATCCATTTAACCATTTTAGCTTCATCTGCAAAATAACTGGGCATAGCTCGCACGGTTTCTAAAGGCCCCATCAGTTCTAAAATAAGTAGAGAGGCGATATGTAATTACATACTGTGTTATTGCAGTAAGCCACACCCCTCCTATTTCTGAAGAAGCCTTAAAGGGTCGCATGATAATTAAGGACTCTTGCCTCACATCTGACTTCCATCTAAGACTGCTATGTGTGAGCATTTATCCAGTGGACTGTACAGTCCTGGACCATCTGGGAAGATGCTCACTGTTGGCAAACAGAAAGCTGGAATGAGGACTGAGACACACTGTCCCCTTGCCCTTTTCGGTCTCCAGAACAGACTGATCTCTTTACTTTGAACTGTCTCATTTGTTTAATTATCTTGTCAAGTTTTTTCTCGAGGCATGGTTTTTGGCTCTACGGTTTGGCAGTGAATGGAGACTAGATTAGAAAAGACGCTCGTTACGAGTGAACCTTTCCAGCCAGGCCCTGGCTTCCTCTCAATCCTCTTCCCTTCTGCTTGCTTCTGTGCCTTCTAACACAGTCCAGCTGGTCTTCTTAAAACTATTAAAATTTTTATCTCATTTTAAAATCTACTTGTGTGTGTGTGCGTGTGTGCATGTGTGTGTGCACATTGTGTGTTTGTGTATGTGCATGTATGAGCGTGTGTGCGCACTTGCATCCGTGCGCATGTGTGTTTGTGTGTGTGTGTACGTGTGTGTGTGTTCTAGGGACTAAACTCAGGTCATCTGGCTTGTGTGCTTCTCACCTACTGAGCTGTCTTAGCAGTCCAAGCTTATGTGTTTTTCTAATGTTACTCTTTCCAGTGTGAACACTTCTGTCCTTGTCACTGAATTCTTCCTTGACTCTTGTTCGCAAACTGTCTCAACTCTTCCTCGCCCTCAGGGTCAGTGGACAAGTACGTGCGGTCTTTCTCCTCTGATGGAGCAAACACCCCACTCCATTGAACTTCTAGGACTTGCTTTTTGTTAGTTTTTTAAGACAGAATTTCTCTGTGTTCTGGAACTCACTCTGTAGACCAGACTGGCCCTGAACTCACAGAGATCCACCTGTGTAGCAATAAGTCTGAGCAATAGGCCAAACAGTTTGTAATTAATATTAAGCTTTGGTGTAATTATTTTGGGACTGGGTAGTGGGGAAGCAAAAGCACCACCTCGTTTACATATCTGTATGTGTATTTTCTACATGTGTGGGTGCCTTCCGAGTCCAGATGAGGGCAATGGATCCAACAGCACTCGGGATATAGGCAGTTGTGGGCCACCCGGTGTGTGTGTGTGTGTGTGTGTGTGTCCATTGAGGCCAAAACAGGGTGTTGAATTTGCTGGAGCTTGCATCACAGGCAGTTGTGAGCTGCCTGATATGGGTGGGGACTGAACTCTGGCCCTCTGGAAAAGCAGCAAGTGCTCTTAACCACTGAACCATCTCCCCCGCCCCCACATGCAGCTTTTTCCATCTGTGTATTGAGTCTAAACTTGAGCTCTCACGTGTGTGCAGCAAGCCACTAAGACGTCTCCCAAGCTCCCTTGTAGTGCTTGAGACAGGAGGATTTGTATCTTGTCATTTTTATATTTCCATTTGGGTCTAGAGCAAAATTTAATGTGTTTAGAAAAACTTAGGCCCACATTCTTTTCCTCCTTTTGGTTTTTCTTATTCACGAGGTGACTTCAGTCATAAAATTAATATTCCATAAATTAAAACATCCCATTATCTCTAAGCAATAAATCAGATATCAGACCAAACTGTACAGTTGTGAACTTGAGCCCAGAGCTCACTGCACTGCTCAGCTTTTAGACTGAGTTATCTTTGCTTCCCACAGGCAGGGATCAGCCTGGCTCTGGTAGGCAGGCAACCTGATGGCCAGTGTCATCTTGAGCACAGTTCCCTCCGCAGGGAACCTCACCGATGATCGGTGAGTAAACACGAACTGGCGGAAAACATTTGGTATTGGGCTCACAGGACAAGGTTCAGCTGTCTTCAGTTCTTTGGGTCAAATTCAAATCCCTCTCTGAAATATTTCCAAAGCCATTTCTTCCATCTTCACAGAGACTTCTTTGCTTTGTGTTCATGGATCTATGCCAAATTGCAGTTTACCCAACACTGTGATTCGTTTATTTGTTTCCTATACGCCGTTTGACTTTTCCCATATTTGGCCTTGGCTGAGGACTCCTAGCATATGGTGTACATGGCTAGGCAGGCAGATTTCTTAGTATTTTTCATCTTACTATAAAAAAATTAGATTGAAGGTCAGTTCTAATAATAAGCCAGAGACTAGTCATTTCTTTCCAGTGAGTATTAACTTTAATTTACTTCTCTTTGCTGATTTCCACTGCATTAATGTTGAGGCAAAATTCAGGTCAAGTAATGTATCATTAATAGGACTTAGTTCATGAATAAGAGTCATACAAAGTAGCACGGGCCCAAAGAACTGGGCCTAGAGAAATTAGGACAAACAGGACCCAAAGCAATTAAAGTCCAAGATTTTGTCTTCTCTCTGCTCTCTGAAATAGCATCTTTCTCATGACTTACTCAAGACCTAGGTTTTCTGTAAAACCCCCTACCCCCCACCCCCACATGCACACACACAGGCACGTCTACTCATCCCAGACAGGGATCCCACAACAGAACAAAGTATCGATATCACCAAAGTCCAACCTGGTGAACCTGTGAGTTGTACAGGGACTTCTTAAAAGAATATGGGTGAGGGGTTACATGTAGAAGCAGAAATGAGTCAAAGATAGCTGCTCACAAAACTGGCAACCTGGAGCACACTGCACAGCTACAGACAGCTCAACAGGTTGGGGAGGATCCTTCCAGGTCAAGCAGTTGACCTAAGCCTCTTCCAGGTCGATCCACCAGCTTCTGCTTCTTCCAGGCAGCTCGCCTTTTTTCAGTTTTCTTTGCAGCTTGGCTCATCTCAGTAATCTTTATTACTTACTCATCCTAAGAGGGAGGGGCCTAGTGAATCTGGTCAGTTTCAGGCACTTCCTGAAGCCATCTTGAGTTATTCCTCTTCTATCTTAAGTTTCCCTGGAAGATGGAGTGTTCAATCTTGGAGAAAACTCCTACCAGGCTGTGGAAGCACAGGCCTTTCACACAGGGCAGGGGTGTAAGTCAGTCTCAGCTGTTGGTTCTCCAGTGACCTCTTCTGTGTGTCATTCTTTTTTCCCCCCAAGAGAGAGGTTCTCTGTGTAGCCCTGGCTGACCTGGAACTGGCTCTGGCTGGCCTTGAACTCAGAGATCCGCCTGACTCTGGCTCCTGAAGGCATGAGCACCCCCCCACACTTCTGTGTAGCACTCTTTTATTATTATTATTATTATTGATTTTATGATCACTGGTGTTTTGCCTGCATGTATGTCTGTGTGAGGCTGTTAGAAGCCTTGGAACTGTAGTTACAAACAGGTGTGAGCTGCCATGTGGTTGCTGGGATTTGAACCCAGGTTTTCTGGAAGAGCAGGCAGTGCTCTTAACTGTTGACCCATCTCTCCAGCCTCCTGTGAGAGTAATGTTCTGTTTTTAGACGCCTGTTCTAAAGGCTTCTGTCCATTCCTTTACTAATCCATTCATTCTTCCAATATTAATTAATGTCACCATGTGTAGGAACTAGGGAAGAAAAATGAGTAGGCCAATGAGTTTTTTTTCTGGTGGGAAGACCAAAATAGAGAGATGGTTAAAACTCCGAGTGTGACAAGTATCATGACAGAGCTTTATTAAGGAGGCTGCCAAAAGGTAGGTGGCAATTTCAGAGAAGGGAATGTCACAAAAACCCATGAAGAGAGAGTGTACTCGGGAAAATGGTGACAGCGTGTGCCTTACTCAGAAAAACAATGTTGAATGCAGACACGGGGCAAATGCCATCTAATATCTGGTAGTCATGCACAAAGTAGAGGGATCTTTGCACTCTTTCATCATGGAAAAGCCGTTCAGAAACTGAGCCCAGAAGCTAACAGTTGATAGAGAAACGAATGACAATGAGCCCGGAATCCGGGGCACTGCCCGGGAGGAGCTGGCATGATTTCTCAATTATTGGAGGATCTTTGAGATCAGAGGGAGGGGATACCTTGAAGCAGACACTAAAAAAGGCGATGAGAAGATGGCAGAGCAATCAATGTCGCCTAGTTGGTGATTTGGGGAAGGGTAGAACGGGACGTTAGTGCCATTAACCAGAGGGAAGTCTTACCTCCAGCCTGGTGTAGTCATAGAAGCAGACTAAGCAAGTGTCCAGCTTTAGGACCCATGACTGGGCTCCTGAGTCCGAGTCATCCCCAGCCTGCACTGTAGCTCCAAAGAGCGCTCAGTCTTTGCTTAGTTTAGAGGGCTTCTTCCCCCTCCTCTTTGGCCTTCCAAGTTTAGCACAGGGCCTGCTGCTCCAAGGTGCTCAAACTGCCTTGCATCCTCTTCCAAGCTCCCGTAGTAGTAAGCACACCCCTCTTGTTGGGTTAGCATTCACGCCACCAAGCATTCGCCCTACTTTTCATAGCTGTACTAAGTCGTGAGTTCTCTGAGGACAGGTTTGGGAGGGTTTTGGGCTAATTCAAGCCTCGTTGGCCTTTTGTAGCTCATCTATGTATCTATGTATCTATCTATCTATGTATCTATCTATCTATGTATCTATCTATCATCTATCTATCATCTATCCATCTGTCTATCTTTGATTTTTTTTTTTTTTTTTTTTTGGAGACAGGGTTTTTCTGCCCTTGCTTTCCTGGCATTCATTTTGTAGACCAGGCTGGCTTTGAACTCATAGAGATCCATCTGCTTTCTGCCTCTTGAGTGCTGGGATTAAAGGTCACACTTTACATCCTGCCCACATAGCACTGCTGTTCTGTTAAACTGTGACACTATCGATGTTACATCCACATCAGAGATGTGGACAGAGAAGCAAGTAAATGAATAAAGTTCAGGCTCAGAGCCGGGTTCAGTCTCTTCTTGATCACCCTCCGGCTTTCTGATTGAGTGGCTTAGATGTGTAGCTCATCTCCACGGGCTTCTAGGCTCCTGGCCTCTTCCCTTTTTTACCCATTCTATACTCAGTTATTATCCCTGAAATAAATTAATTGCTGTATATGGTAGTATATGTCCTGTAATCTCAACACTCAGGAGGCTGGAACAGGAAGGCTGCCATGAGTTAAGAGACCAGCCTGGCCTAGAGAGTGAATCCCTGTCTCAGCACACACACACAGACACACACATGTGCCCGCACACACAGGTGCACATGCCTATACTCCTGTGTGCATGCACACATGTGTACACAGACAGATCAATCATTTTTGCCCCCTTGTTGCCTGCAGAGCAAAGCCTGTCTCTTTAGCAGGCTATGTCTTCTGGGATCACCTTGTGGCTGATTATACTCAACCGTGTCACTGATAGGCCAACTACTCCACGCCCCTCCTTCACAGTGAGATTTCATTCTTCTGTTTTTTTTTCTTCATGCTCTTAAGGGAATCACAACAATGTCCCACGTTCACTCCAGCGGGTGAATTCCTGCTTGGTCATCATTTAAAGCCCAGTCCTCAGAATCCAAGAAAGAGTTGCTTCCTCGGCAAGGTCTACCTCCCTCCCCTGCCTCCCCCAGATGTGTAAGCACCGCCTCCACTCTTCTCCTGGGGCATCTTCACTGGTGTTTATCACCTGTCACCCTGATGGAAATAATCTGCTTCCTCACCCTTCTGTCTCAGTCCAAAAGCACGAGCTCCTTTAGTTCAAAGATTGTTCATTATCAACGTATGAGCACGTAGGCGGTTCTCCAATAGATGCTGGCTGAAACAAGTCAAATGAGTTACACGGAATTTTACATGTATTGCCCCCAGCTGTGACTTATTCACCTCCCTCCAAGTGAAATGTAAAATAAATGATTTAACTCCGCCCTTTACATTTGGTAATGCCGTGTGGTTTTTATCTCTGACTCGCAAACCAGGCAATCCTATCTCTATCACTTTACAGGTAAGAGAACTAAGGCTGAACGCGGGTAGGTATCTTTTCTTTTTGACACTTTTTTTTTTTTCAGTTTGTTTTATTTTGTATGTATGAGCGTTTGGTCAGCATGTCCATATGTGTACCACATGTGTATCACATGTGCTCCTGGTACCAGTGAAGGCCAGAAGAAAGCACTGGATCCTTCTGGAGCTGGAGTTAGAGATGGTTCTGAGCTGCCGTGTCGGTGCTGGGAACCGAACCTGGGTCCTCTGCAAGAGTAGCAAGGGCTCTAAACCCCAGAACCACCTCTCCAGCCCCAGTATTATCTTTTCTAAGAATAGGAGGTGGGAAAGCAGTACTTAAGCAGATGCTTCTTGAACGTTTTAAGGCGATGTCCATCTCACAATGCCATGCTTCCCCAAGCACTTGGACCTACTGGGTCTTGCTTGGTTAGCTTCTCCAAACCACATTGATGAGGACAATGAAAATCAGGCTTGTCTTTGGCCTGACCACCTCCGCTGCCCACCTGTGAGACCTTGGAGAGGCCAATCTACGCATTGGTTGGGACACACAAGAAACAAAGCCCAGACCATCTTCCTGGCAGGAAGCTGTGTCTTCTAGCATGTGAGTCAGCTCTCGGTTCCCTGGGATCAGATGGACGGCCCCTCCCCCAGTTCGTGGGTTTGGCCTGATACCCAGCCAGCAGCAGTCTGCTCCATGGCTCACTGGGGAATGTGAAACTGTTGACTCCTGAAATGTTCTAGTCGCTGAGCTCTCAAGGTGAAAGGTCTCTTGGAGGGATGAGAACAGACCAGATTTACCCAACTCTGCATGGCGTCAGACAGCTCTGAGCCACATTCCATTATGTCCCGCAGAGCAGCTGAGGCTTACCCCATGTCTGACTCCTCAGAATACCTGCCCTCCGAGGGCAGAGGTCTCCAGCCCCACTGCACAGCTGCGGAATGGGAAACTCTTACGGCGGAGCTCTCTGCAGACTGGAGGCTGGACGGGGCCCTGACGAGTTTCCACTTTTGCCTTTTGCACCTGCTGCTGAGCTTTCAGCTTCCAATGGAGAGGAGAGGCTCACAACGGGTGTGTGTTCTTGTTCTGAAAAGCAGAGGACAGGAGGCAGCCAGAAGAGGAGAAGAACGTGAATATGCTTGTGAACGCCTACTTCGTGATAGCCATTTAAAATACGCTCTTCACAGGCTGGGGTGAAATCAGTTGGTAAAATGATTGCCTAGAAAAACAACAATACCCCACCCCGACCGCAAAGCCATGCATGGTGGCACAGGCTTATAATCCAAGTGCTTGAGAAGTAGAGATTCTTGGGGCTCTTGGGCCAGTGAGAGACCCTGTCCCAGAAGCACCAAGTGGGGGCCGGAGAGATGGTCCTTCAGTTAAGCGTGCCGGCTGCTTTTGCAGAGGCCCACAGCTCATTACTCAGCGCGCACGTTGGGCAGCTCAGTTTCCTGTAAGTCTGACTCCAGGGAGCCTGTGCCTACTTCTGGCCACTGTGTGTGTGCGCACTTTAACATTTATGTGTGCACTCATGTGCCTTTACGCGCACACACACAGAGATACACGTGTGTGTATACACACATTTAAAAAAAAAATCTCACTGGGAATGGTGGTGCATGCCTTTAAACCCGGCACTTGGGAGCCAGAGGCAGGCGGACCTCTGTGAGTTCAAAGCCAGCCTGGTCTACATGGCTCCAGGACAGCCAGGGTTACATAGAGAGACCCTGTCTCATAAAACAAAAACCCCAAACCAAAACCGAAACCGAAATCTCATTTGGTCAGCACTGTAATAATTTTTCCCATTTTCAAGGTGTGCAAACTGAAGAAGTCTCCAGGCAAAAACAGTCTATTTCTTTTCTTTGACCAACACAACAATATAAAGCACTGGTCCCAAGTGTCAGTGATAGGAGCCCAGCATATAGATGAAACAGAACACAGCCATACAGGCAGTGTCTTTACTTTGCACAGGTCTGAGGCTGTGGTATCTTGTTCCATGTGCCGCTAATGTAGTCAGGAATTGGATTTAGAGATGAGATCTACTAATGTCGGGGGGGAAAGAAGCAGTTTAGGGGATTGGCGAGATGGCTCAGAGGTTAAGAACACTGCTTTTCTTCCAGAGGACTCAGGTTTGATTCCAAGCACCCACCCAGCAGTTAACAACTGTCCATAACTCCAGTACCAGGGGATCCAGCACCTTTTTCTGGCCTCCTTGGGTACCAACGTGGCTGCCTAAATATGACCTGAACAGGGATGGCACCAACAGGCAGGCTAACATGGATGGGGAAAAGCTCCCTAGGCCTCAACCCTAGACAAAGAGCTACAGGCAACTAAGGAAGAGAAGAGCACACCAGTCGGCTATCCAAAGCCAAGTGGTCATACATACAAGTAATATTATACAGATAGAGCAGGATGCCTTTATAAATTTAGACACACACACACACACACACACACACACACACACACATGTTACAATGAAAGAAAAAGATCATAAATTTGAAAGAGAGTGAAGGCATGGGTGAGACAACACATGGGAGAGTATGGAAGGGGAAAATTACATAACTATGTTGTCATCTCAAAAAATAGAATAATTTAAAACAATCAACCCCCCCCCCCCGCTCATACACACAAAATAAGTAAAAGTTTTAAAAATAGCCTTGAACTAGAGTTCAATTATGTTTGGATCTAAGGGCTACTGCAAAGATGTGAAATTCTGCCTTCATTTTCTTATCCCCAAAAGAACACATTGCTCTCCTCTCAGAATTGCTATAAGTATTCAAGGAGACTTTGAATGTTTTGGACAGTGAGGCTTGCAGAACCGGTCAACTCACAAATGAGCCTCTTTCCTCCACTAAGATTTATTTATCTGTGTATACAGTGCTTTGTATATCCATCTGCACCGCATAAGAGGGCATTGATCCTGTTATAAATGGTTGTGAGCCACCATGTGGGTGCCAGGAATTGAACCCAGGACTTCTGGAAGAGCTGCTAGTTGTCTTAACCACTGAACCACCTCCAGCCCCACAAGTGAGCCAGTTCTTATGTAGTATCTCTTCTGTGGAGCTCTACCCGTGGCGGGGTAACACTGATTTCTTAGTTTTTCTCTATGCTAAGCGAGTCAAGAGCAGCAGCTTGGGAGAAGGAGCACAGACTAGGAATTGGGTGACTAGGGTTGGCGTCTTGATTTTATTAGTTCCCGACTAGGTCTCGATTCCCTCGTCTGTGTGTGCCGACGTCTGAGGGTTGCCTGCGGTGCAGATGAGGGCATAAACACACGAATGCCTTCTCAGTCCTAGTATGCAGCCCGAGTGAAAGCTATTTCTCCAACAACACGTCTTGATGTGTGCCAGGTGGTCAGGGTGCAAAGGCAATGGAAATATAATCTCCCTTAGCAGAGTGTGATGAGATAAACAAGCAAATGGGTAATTACACCACCGTGTGCAAGTGCCCTTTCAGGAGGAGCAGGATGCTCAAAGGACAAAGAGCAAGCACTAGGTTGCTTGTCTGTTGTTGCAAAACAAATTACCACCAGAACTTAGCGGCGTGAGAAACAAACCATACGCTTACATCAGTTCTGTGTGGGAGGGATCTGAGAATGGACAGGCTGATTAGTTACACCTGGTTAAATTAGACCGCACTTGGCCTGATGCAGTTCCTCAAGTCTACCCTACTTGGAGACGATGACCAATAACTACTGTCTACTCCTATACTGTACCACCAGGAGTGGGCAGAGGGTCCGTCTGTCTGAAAGACAGCGCCGTGTATAGTGTCTGCCTTTCTCCCTGGTGTCATGCCCTCGTATTTAATAAAATGAAACGCAGTGAATTCAGGGCACACTGAAAATGTCATAGTGTCAAGACACGGTATCTGAAACGTAGGTATCACATGCACACATTAATGCTGGAATAGATGACACAGCCGTTTCTCTTAGGGTTTGCTAGGTTTTGTATGTGTGTCTTCCCTAAACAGCATCCCCTTCCCTCCCCTCTTCCCAGCGGTTTTTGTCCACAGCCCCTGGACTGACCATTTTGAAGTAGAGTGAACAGTACAGCGGATACATGGATAAACTTCAACTTTGTTAGTTCAGCCTGCTCGCTGACCCCCAACTTTTCTGTTTGGACTTATTACCACACAGTGCTCCTAGATTTCAAAATACTTTCAAAACATGAGGCAATATGACCAGATACAGCTTTATCCTGGCTGTGTCTGGGATTAGCATCCTCTCTGAGCCACCTTAGACCTTCAGAGTGCCATGAGGGGTGCTATGACTTCATTCTGGCAGTGGTGTTCCCCTCAGATATCACTATTGGAATTTCTAGAAGCTTCCTCGGGCAGCTGATCCCACACCTATGGAGCCCCCTGCATGCCTCCATCAGCGTCTCCACCAGGCCTTGCAATGGCTTGTTACTTACTGCCTTTTCATTGGGAAGGAGTACAGTTTAGTGGTGCAGATCACAGGCTGTACAGCTAGAGCCCCTTTTCATTCTCTGAGCTGTTGGGGCAAATTACTTAATGTCCTTGAACCTAAAATTTTCACGTTTGTAAATTAGGAATGATAATTTATTTACATCACAGGGTTATCATGAGGACTGAGCACTTAACTGCACGGACTTAGAACACAGCCCGCAAAGAACACACACTTGCCAATGGCAGAGATTTAATCAGGCTCGTTTGGGCCATGACTGGGTAGTGACGGACGGCAGGGGATGCGCTTTGATGGAAGGAGAAAGAGCAGTGGATGAAAGGGCTGGAAATGCTACTTCTCTGTACTCACTCAAGGCTTAGAAGGACCCAGATTAAGAGGTAAAACTCAAGGGGTAAGGAACTTGCTCCATGTCACACTGCTATGCCTTGTGTCCTTCCTCTGTTCTTCGCTATAACACTCTGGGGACCACTAGGGGATCTGATTATTTAATTGGCCTGCTTTGTGATGAATCCATACATTTACCTTGATCTATAGTTATTATAATATTTAATATTATATGTTTTATCATACATTTATTATATAGGTTCACATATTATATACAATAAAA
This sequence comes from Chionomys nivalis, assembly GCF_950005125.1. Lineage (NCBI taxonomy): Eukaryota > Metazoa > Chordata > Mammalia > Rodentia > Cricetidae > Chionomys > Chionomys nivalis. The sequence continues at coordinate 6,242,234 of NC_080108.1, forward strand.
TGTAATGTGTATATGTATATATTTCTCACAGTTAAGACTCAGACTTTTTGTACATTTAGTTCTTACCCCTCTCCCACTTCCTTTACTGGCCATGAGAAATTCTGTGAGCCCTGCTCGCTCCAACTTCTCTTTTCCACTTAATAGCCCCTCCCACCACACCCTGGTTTTCCAGCAAACTCTTCTCATCTGCAGTCTCATTCTCCTCCTCCTTTCAGCTCTCAGCTGTTCCTTCAGGGCCTGGGCTTACCATTTTGTGTGTACGCTAGGTGCTGACCTCATCAGGATGGCTATCAGAGGCCCAGTCTAGCTCCGCGCTGCTGCTGCTGATCAGGCTGGGGGCGAGGAGCAGGAGGGGAAATCAAGAGTCCCACTGAACTTACTGAGCCTGTGCTGTTGGCTCACTGAAACTTGAGCTCAGTGGAAGCCTTGCCTGCCTGTCTCTTTTAGGTTGGCTGTAGGAATCAGCTCACCAAGTCCCCCCCGCGCTGCCCACCGACTCAAAATTCCAATTTTTAATAGAGATCTTATTAGGTTTAAAGATCAATTCAAGGAGAACTGAACTTCATCCAAGAGTGTGGTTCATACCTGCGGTCATGAGGTCTTTACTATATTTACTATTTATTTTGTCTGTGTGCAGACATACCTGCCCTTGCAGGAGGTTGGAAGACAGCTCCATGGGGTTGGTTCTCTCTGTTTTTATGTAGGTGCTGGGGATTGAACTTACGCTGTCAGACTCGCAGGGCAAGCACCCCTACCCTCTGATCCACCTCTTCTGGTTGTCTGTAATTTTTAATTGTTCGTCATTGAAGCCAAGTTCCCCGCCCCCAGGCTTAAGTATTTTAAAGAAATTACTTTTCATACAGTATGAATTTCTCAGTCCATATTTTTACCTCTTCCTCCCCAACACTGGCTGTGCTTTCCCCACTTGAGATTGATTATAGGTGGTTACTTTTTTTTCATATTGGGCATTAAGAACTAAACAACTGCGTATCCACAAGCTTCTCTCCTGACCACTTGTGGTGGCGCAAATGAATGTAGACAGATTATATAGATATATACAGCTTTAATAAGGAAATAAACTTACAGGACCAAAGGTTCCCGCGGTGTACCGGAAAAGCGGAGCAAAAGAAAAGGGCTGCTGGGCTCACGCCCGGCAGATTTATCCGTAAACATTAGCCCGAGGCGAACACGCCCCAAATGGGTGGGGCTATGTCCCTACATCTCCCCCTTTTGTCTAAATAAGATAGAACCAAACCAAATACAACTATATACAATAATAACAAATAATAAATATAACAAACAATATTGAGAACAAAACTTTTGTTAAACATTTTATCTCAAGGAGTCTAAATAACATAGAGAGTAACTACAATTATATAATCTTTAACTCCGTTAAAGATCTGAGAAGGGAATAAATATTACTTAACAATCGAGAGATATCCAAAAATGTGCAACAATTGACAGAGACAACTGACTACCTGGGCAATCACCCAAAGTCTCATTTGCAATGTTGAGTCAACCAACTTTGGCTAAGGCCTAACATAACTGGCATACCATTATTAAAGGCAAGGAACTTTCTTAGGACTATCTTACCCTGTCTTGGCAAGATAAGACAATCCTGTTTTATCCACTTAGGGATATTCTGTATTTTGTCAGAAGTTGAGGTATGGGCTTTTTTTAACCCAAAGGCCAGTTCTGCCAAGAAGACAAGCTCCCACTGGAGTGTCTTTGGTGCTCAACGTTTTCTCGGGAGTAGAGTGGTGTTGTCAGGAGTAATTGTGTCTCTTTGGCATAGAAATTTTAGGTTAGATTAAAGGCCATTTTCTACAGCTCTTTGAAGAGGCTGAAGATCATACTATCTATACTAAATATAATCTCTATGTAACTAAAAGACCTGATAAACTTAAAAATAAATATGACAAACATATAATTCTCAATACCTATCTAACTTTGAAGACTAAAAGAATAAACAACTGTGCAATATATGAAGACAATGATCTTCAACTGTAAACAATGTCATAGTATCAGAGGTAGAAATGTACAATGTAATATGGTAGATGTATCAATACAATATAGACAAAGTTATAAGCATACTCATACAAAAATAGAGGTAGGAACACTCACATTCAATATTTAACATATCAGTATACAAGAAACAGTACCAGTACAATTTTCTATAAACAGTAATTCACAAATACCAATCATCCCAAAAAACCAGTTACCCCTGAAAAGGCTGTTAAAGTCTTGAATGGTAATGTTTTTAGACATTTTTTTTATTTATAAAAGAAAATTATGTACCTGTAATGAAGTTTTTCTGCCAGTGGTGGCTAAAGAAATGTACCTGAGTCCATGTGGTCTAAGCCAGAGCCGGTCTGAAACAATTAACTTAAAACAAAAATTATTGTACTGTCTGTTAAGGGAAGGGGTTTGGTGGCTTTTACTTTAAAACCGCGGGTGTTTTACTTAAATCAGGCAGTGAGGGTTTGGAAGAAGCAGGGAGCTATTAACTGCTCTGTGGGGGGTCGCTGCTCTGCGACTGTAGTGGCCTGGAGTGGGGGAAGGGAAAGCGAGCAGGGAGCGCGCTGTAAATCGCCTTCCTGAGCTCAGGCAACTAGCCGGGAAAGGTGGAGCTTGTGCCCCCCCTGTGTCGGGTCGGGGGCAAAATAGCCCCACGTTGGGCGCCAAATGTGGTGGCGCAAATGAATGTAGACAGATTATATAGATATATACAGCTTTAATAAGGAAATAAACTTACAGGACCAAAGGTTCCCGCGGTGTACCGGAAAAGCGGAGCAAAAGAAAAGGGCTGCTGGGCTCACGCCGGCAGATTTATCCGTAAACATTAGCCCGAGGCGAACACGCCCCCAATGGGTGGGGCTATGTCCCTACAACCACTGTTCCATGTGTCCAGTATCTTCCTTAGGGTGTGCTGGCTTCAGCAGAATGTGTACTAAAACTGGAAGGGAAACCATTCTTAGGAGAAAGTGCACAGGAGGCAAATGTTTTGAATCCTTGCAGGTTAGAAAATGCCTGTGTTTTGCTATCTTATTTGAATGCCACCATGGCCAGCAGAGTACACAGCTCAAAACTCAGACTTATTTTCTTTGTTGAGGGGTAAAGATTTAGATGGCTCAGTGGTTAAGAACACTGGTCACTCTTACCTAGAGACCTTGGGTTTTGTTCCCAGCACCCACACAGAGGCTCACATGGGCTTTGATGACCTCTTCTGACCTCTGCAGGCATCAGGAATGTACACTGTGGGGCAACTGGGTAGCACAGTTAATTACCACTAAGCTATTATCTGTGCATGATTACACATTAGAGTAGGGCTAGTGTTTTATTTGAGGTCTTTAAGGTTTTTTATTATGTCCACTAAATTCAATATTGGGTGGAAAAAAAAAAATAAAGTCAGGTTGCAATTCCAAAGGAAAACTGGAGGAAAGTTCAAAGTTCAGCTTCTGGCTGGAGTTCTTCCAAACCCTGATCAATAAGTCTGTGTAGACAAGACAGGAGACGATGACACACTTTCTGATGTCTCCTGTGAACTTCTGGGTGACTGTTAGTTCAGAGAAGAGACAGGCTCATGTCTGATGTCCATAAAGATGGGCACCCTGGGTTTGCTCTTCCTGGTTCCACTCGGTTTATTCATACGCTCACTGAATAGTCACGAGGTGCCTGATTCTCAACCGTCCAGGGAAACTTCAGAATCCCATTAGCTACGTCCACTGCTAAAGTCATGGAGCCTTGGTCCTTTCCCCTTTAAAGCTCCTTAAGCAAGTTTGACACACAAGGTGAAAACCGCTGATCTGTGACACGTGATCTAACAAGTAGGGTCATTCACAAATAATGCTGCTTTTGTTGAGGGCATACGATGTTTCAGGTGTTATGTTAAATCTTACATGTATGAACACATTTAACCCCTCAACAGCCCTAGAAGTAGGTGTTATCCTCTTGTGTAGATGAGGCTGAGAAAGGATCGCTAGCTTGCCTGGCGTAACACATCTGGCCAAGTGTGGATTCTGTGGCCGACTGTAACATAGTTCAGTAAACAGTGGAATGTCAGGAGATAAATGTGAAGAGAAGTGAGGAGTGGGGAGGCGGAGGTGGCAAGTAGGAGGAAGAGCTTCAATTAAATCGAAGTTTAAAAAAAAAAAAAACCCAAAACAAAACAAAAAAACTGGGACCCAGCAGAGTGCCTCAGGCCCAGGCTTCCCAATCTGTTTTACTAGAGCTCAACCAGCCCCCCGCCCCCCCCGCCCCCCCCCCCGCATTGAAAATGCTGGAATGCCCACAATCATCCTAACAACATTTCAACGGGAAGACTGAAGTCATCCACCATTACTCATGCAAGTCTCAGGACAATGCATTCTTTTGTGCGCCTCTCATTCACGCATATAAAGCTTCACTCTGTTGGGTTTTTTTAGACGGCTTTGTTGGAGAAACAATTTACAAATGTGCCAAACACACATTGGTTCCCCACCCTCTTCTCTCATCCCTCACTTGACTGGGGCACTAAAAAACAAGTCCTTGGCTTGCCCTGGGCGTGTGCCCACTTGCCAACTCGATCCAGAATGGAAGCGACCCTGCGCTTCACACTCCTTCTGGCCAAACTGTGGCCCTAAAGCTTAAGTTTGAGGTTAACCTCAAGGAGTGTTTAGCCACACCTGCGACCCTCCTGCCTGGCCTCGGGACTTTGTGTGGAGGAAAAGGAAACGGTGTGATGTTGTTAACTAACCGTGGGAGGAAAGGAGGTCCTCTCCAGACACCAAAAAATTCCAGTGAGGAACTTTATAAAAAGCGTTCTTTGTACCAGCCAGCCACATGATTCAGGCTGGTCTCCGCTGGGGAAGTAAAAATAATAACTCCAGTCGTGGGCCGTGGGCCTGGTCTCCGCATGCATCCCCAGTAGGAACCTCAGGAGGCGGTTCAGCCGGGGGAGAAGACCTCAGGAATGTACATGGAATGGGTAGCCCTTCCCAGAGCCTTCAGGAAACCCCACACAGCTGCCTGGAGCTGGCATGCTTACAGGGACTGGTGAGTTGGGGAGCAGGACAGTCCAGTAGATTCAGGTCAAAGCGGCCAAGCCTCTGAGGCAGGAGATAGAACGGCACTGCACGCTAGAGTCGTCTGGGTAATCTCATGCTGGCAGGTCCCTCTCTCACCCAGTGCTTATCATAGGAGGGGCTGTTTCTCCCTTTGCGCAGGGTACTATCTTAAACACAGGGAAGGTTGTGTCCCCTCCCAAGCTGTCCCCGTCGTGGAGGCTTGGCTGCCACCGGGCTGAATGGAATCTTCAGTTTTGGGAGATTCAGTCTAGTAAGGTGCTATCGCCAAGGGTCTGAGTCCCTGGCGTAACTGATTTGAGCCATTCGGCTGACCTTAGGCAAGAGGGTGTTGGCCAGTTTGGAGGAAGGGGCCAGGCAACAAAGGATGACGCTAGAATTGAGGACTGAGGACTGAGAACCGTGAATGTTGAGGTGCGACATTTACCCTTAGAAGGCCTGACTCTAGCATCTGCCCAACGTCACAAGTCTTGAGACGAGTCCCGAGGCGAGGTTGCCAAAACCAAGAAGACAGGGCACTAGGGTTTCAGACCAGGCAAGTTTCCCAGGCTGTCATCCCAATAACATTTCCGCATTTAGGCAGACAAGAGGGAATTTCCAGCATTATAATATCAGATGCTCCGGATCCCTGGCGATATGCGGCCTTCTTTATCTTCCCTGACGTCAATAAAGGATTTCTGCTCTACAGACTCCTGAAGCTTCAGAGTTGAAAAGATTTTAGAAGCAGTGGAGATCAATTCTGATTTCCTATCAATTCTGATAGGAGACAAAACTGAACCACACACAAAGCTGAAGCTCAAGAGCATACAGTCTGTGTTTCTTGGATCAAAACTAAGTCCTCGGATAATGCTTTAGGGCTTCTCCCCCACCCCACCCCTGCCCCACAATTCCTTGCCGCTTGTGACTTTGTATGGCAGGGCCTCTTGCCCATTCCCTGTCCTATTTTTTTTTTAATCTCACTCACTTTCATACAAGATCTTGAAATAAAACTTATTCTTGACAAACTGACTTTCTGAGGAGTTTCACTATTTGGTGTTTTAACCCCAAACAAAAACAAACAGAACAAAACTATTCGGTGAGTTAAGAGGTCATTGCAACTGGAGGTTTCCAGTGTGTGATAAGACTGCGCTGGAAAATTCCTAAATTCCTCAAGGCTGGATGCTTGCACAAGCATTACCTAGGATCTCACCAAAGACAGCATTTTAATGAGCCTGGCAAACCAGAGGCACAATGAAGTTTGAGTAGCTCTGCTGTAAGGTAAGACTGAGGAAACTTCTTACCTCTTCCCACCGTCCAGAAATGACGAGTCTTCTGCCGTCGTCCCTTCTTGCCCCTTCCTTCCCATTCCTGCCTCTCCTTGACACCTCGTGATCCTGAATGGGGGGGGAGGGTGGATGGTAAAGGAGGACTCGGAATGGAACATTTTAAGGAAAATAGAATATATCCAACTTAAAAGCTCCTCTACAACTCCGATGTCACGTTGTTAATGTTGGAGTATAAACATCTGCTGTGTTTACGTTGGCTGGCTTCTGTAACGATCATCCTTGGTTATATTTAGGAATGCCATGGCTTAGAAAGCACACTAAAAACTCTGAGAACAAAAATATTTTCCTTCTTAACTTTCTGGAAAATATGACCTTTTTTTTCAATCCTCCAAACACATCTTTTCCTTACATTCTCTCTCTCTCTCTCTCTCTCTCTCTCTCTCTCTCCTTTCCCATTCATCACCACCTATTTCTTCCAGTTACCTTTGTCTCCTCATCTTTCACTTTGTTTACCTCTTGTTTAACAACAGTTTGTTTATTTATTTATTTATTTTGGCTTTTCGAGACAGGGTTTCTCTGAGGTTTTTGGAGCCTGTCCTGGAACTAGCTCTTGTAGACCAGGCTGGTCTCGAACTCACAGAGATCCTCCTGCCTCTGCCTCCCAAGTGCTGGGATTAAAGGTGTGTGCCACCACCGCCCGGCCTTAACAACAGTTTAAAATCATGGTTTTACAAGAGAAAATTTGGGGATTAGAAAAGTACACAAAGGATATCTGGGGTCAGAGGTCAGAAAGGAAGAGAAAGAGCAACCATATCCTACTGACAACAAAAACAAGTATGAGCATCATATAAAATCATCTCAAATTTTCCATGTATTTTTTTAACATCGATGGGATGATTGAGAACATGATAATTAGTATCTACTTCCTTTGGAGCAGAATTGTAAATTACTAACTTCATTTCATCCGTGACCACACCTCAATGTCTTGACTTTTATTCAATTCTGCTGTTCTTCTCTTGATGGATATTTAGGTATTTAAAGCCTTTCACTATTCAAAGCAATGCTGTGATCCTTAGTGACTTTCTTTTTTTTTTTTTTTTTTAACAATCTTTTCTTTTTTTTTTTTTTAAATATTTATTTATTTATTATGTATACAATATTCTGCCTCCATGTATGCCTGAAGGCCAGAAGAGGGCACCAGACCTCTTTACAGATGGTTGTGAGCCACCATGTGGTTGCTGGGAATTGAACTCAGGACCTTTGGAAGAGCAGGCAATGCTCTTAACCGCTGAGCCATCTCTCCAGCCCCCTTAGTGACTTTCTTATCTTTAAAGGTTATCAAATTGAAACAAATATAGAAATGTATACTTGTGAAAACATTAAGATAATGGCACCACCATTGTCAGCCATGATTTCTCTCTCTTTGCGCCCCACTCCCTACCACCTCGGCTCAGAAATCGTTTGTCAGGTGTGCATGGCATTCAGTGCACAACACTAGATCCTGTAAGGACTTCAGAAGCTGAAATGCTCGCCACCGTGTGAGGGAGAACGGGCGTTATTCCACGGAGCTTGCACAGACGGCTCATGGGCCAGACGTGGCTCTGCCCAGTGCACTCTCACGCTGAGGACATTCTATGTCGTCTCTGCTGCTGCTGAGAGAAGCACGCTTTCCTTACCACCCTGGTGTCCTTGCCTCCTGGGCTATAATCTTTCCTTTTCAGCCCATCCAGTTTACTGTTGATTAAATAATCTCAAGAGACCACTATAAATTATTTCCTTATCTATGGTCTAAAGTGTTCACTGTTCCTCTTACTCTGCCCACTCCATTGCCCCTTATCCTTCAACCGCTCACACTTTAATCTTCCCATCATGTATCTCCTGAGCACACACCGTGTCTAATAAATTCTGGGAACCCTTTCTCCAAGTCTTAGCTCTGCAGCTCCATTCTGCTTCTTCTCCAGTGCAGATCCTGGTGTTTTGGTTGGTTTAGATTCATGGCCTATTCCTCACTATACTGTAAATTCCTAAAACGTGGGGCCAACGTGGTGCTGGGTACATAGTTCATGCTTAATAAATGTTTGCTCATTTGTCCAACTGAAAGAACGGGTCAACTGGCTTTCCAGAAGTGTCAGGCTTGTGAGCTGCCTCATGTGGGTGCTGGGAACTGAGCACCTGGGTTCTCTGCAAGAGCAGTATGCTCTATTAACTGCTGAGCCATTTCTCCTGCTCTTTCCTTCCCTATTACTGGAATTTGACAGCTGGGTGTAATCCTCGGCCGAATGTTTTCACTCCCTCCTCAGTCAGAGTCTGATCTCTCAGAGGACAGGCCCTGTGTCTATCCTGTCCACTACTTTATTGTCGTTTCCTGTGCTACTGGGTTAACCCTGCAACCCCGTGATGCACTAGTCCTTATTCTCGTTTTGACAGATGGAAAAACTGAAGCTCCAACAGGATCACATGGAGCATAGGTCCTACCCGCTTACAGAGCTGGAAGTCAGTTTATTTGGATTTGGATTCCCAGGTGTCAGGTCCTGGTTTTACCATTTACTAATTTTATAATTTGGTATGAATCTCCTCCCCTGTATGAGAGACAATATTCTATAATTATTTTGTCTATACCTTGCAGACCAAAATCTACTCTATAAGCTATGTGAGACAAATGGTGTTTCTTGCCAGGCCCAATCAACAAGTGCTGCTTATCTGGTGCGTCAGCTCACAACTGTTTCCTGAGCAAACTTGTCAGTTCGGGGCCGTTAGCCCAGATGTCCACGTATGTTACCTAGCAGAGGTTACGACCCCAGCACTTGGGTTAGTAACAAAACAATAAACTCTGTAACGTGAATGGCACCTATCTTCTACATAATTGTAAGTAATGACAATAGAAATGTCTAATGATATGTTAGTAACCAGCCCCCAGTCCTTGCTCACCAAGGAATAAGTAACATGGTTCATTAAGTGTAGTTAAAAATCAGCATTAATGGCTGAGAGTTTTGGGCTGGAGTCAGATCTGAGCTGTAGCTCAGATGCAGTTGGCTCTACAGCTGCCAACTGGGACAAACTGAGCAAGTTACTCAACTTCTGCAAACTCCATTGCTGCATGTAAAACACACCTAGTCCTCAGACTCATGCAAGGATTAAAACAAAGAACACGAGTGTGTCTGGCGCACAGGAAGCCCTCAGTACTGTGGGTCCTTGTTAGCACTTCATCTGCCTTCTTCTTGGCTTGCTGATCCCTGGCCAGCCATTTCTTAGATGTGTCTTCCATCCTAGTTGGAGAGCTACTTTCAAGAGTCAGGAGGGCGAGTTGGAACAGTTGGGAGGGAATCCCACCTTTCTGCATCTGCTCCAAGGGAAGCCCACTTTGGATATAGGGGAGAACTTTTTTGGAACACCCCTTGCCTAGTAACGTGTACCACTTCCTGAACTTCTGGGGGTGCTTTCCTATGTGTGAACTGCAGATCAACATGTTTTTCTACCCACATATGAACTGCATGTCTTCCGAGAGGCAGACTGACAATGGAAGGGTTCTGTTCTTCCTGGCTTTGGACAGGAGGATGTGTGATCTCTAACCACCGTGAAAAGGGCTTTTTTGTTCAGCCTTTGCGATGCTAGTAGCATGCTGATTACATACATTGATGTGATTCCTTAGTCATCTTAAAAAAGGCCTTGGTCAAAAAAAAAAAAAAAAAGAGAGAGAAGGCCTTGGGCTTGGGCTCACTGGGTAAATGTGCTTGCTGGCAAGACCAATGACCTGAGTTCAATTCCCAAGTCCACATGATGGGGAGAACTGACTCCCAAACGCTGTCCTCTGGTATCCACATGCACTTTGTATTGAGTATAGACAGACAGACAGATAGATTTTTAAAAGGGGATAAAGGGAAGGCCTTTCTGTAATTTTGTACAAGGGTCCAGACATCCAAGTTATACTATTATATTCTGTTTTGTATATATGGGTGTTTGTTTTTATTTTGATTTGGAAAGTGCTCGGGCTTGAATTTATGCTGTACATTTTTACTTAAAAACTATTTATTGATCCAGTGGTGCTCTGCTCTGTGGGGAGGAGCATAGTAATGAATAGTGAACATGTACAGACATACACTCACATATAAATCGAAACAAATTAAAAAATAAGGAAATACCATTAAGGTCAACATACAAAGATGTAGACAGTGTTAAGAAATCTTGTCGGCATACAGGGTGAGTCGGTTCATGATTTTGAAAGTGGGTCAGGAGGTGATGTTGAAAGTGACCTTAACTCTCATCCCAGCATGCTGGCCATCCGGAACACCTTCCTAGATATGCAACTCTGTTTACTGGAAAATGTAGGGTGCTTCCTGTTAAATACTTGCACACTTCTGACACAGATGGTGACATCCTGTGGTCACTTCCCTCCCCTCGTCGAATGCTACGTGGTGGTTTCATACGCTCCCCACCTAGGAGTATGGCTTATCTGACACTAGCAGAGAAACAGGAAGAATGGTGGTTTTAACCCAGAAAGAAGACTACATAATTTACAGTAAATAACCTCCATTACTTGACCAAGAAATGAGAACGCTGTGATGTAAGGTGATAAGGAAGCTGAAAGCATCCTTGGTGTTAGAAGCCAATTCTGTTTCTACAGCATCCTGAGCAAGAGGATGGCTGAAGCCAACTTTGGGCAGTGGGTTCTAGCAGTCAGGAGAAGGGGGCTTGGTGCTGTTCTTGTAAATGCAATAGCATTTTTCCCTCAATGATGCTGCTCACTGTGCTAGAATCTCACATTCTGCTCATCAAGTCAAGACAGTGATTCAGATCTGAGCAATCAATCATACTGTGGATGTGAACCCAATTACCATGGAACTTGATTTATGGGAAAGAGTTTCCAAGACAACTTGAAACAATGGTTGATGTAATGGCTATTATGCCCCCAGAAATAGCAATAGAGACTTTCATCTTTTTCTGAAAGCGTGATTCTCATAAGGAAATTACAACACCTAAAGGCTTCAGTGACATTCATATGGCTTCATCTTCCTCTATCATAATAAATATAATAGTAGGTATCACTTTTGAATTTCTAGCTTAAGTAACACAGACTTGCTTCTAGGGCACTCCTTGGCTTCTGTTCAAGCTATACAACCCTTAGAATGCTGCTCATATTCAAGCTGTAGACGATATGATTCATAAGAGTGGAGATTTTTTTCTACCTTCTTCAGGATGATGTTCCACCAGGAATCCAGAACAGCATCCAGGACATGACTGGCATTCAGTCGAGGCTTGTGGAGGTGCTTTAACAACACCCATCGTCCCTCTTCATGCAGTCAGCCTGAGAGAGCAATATAATAAGCTCCAGTTTGTGAATGGTAACGTTGGTCTCCCTGTTTCAGAGCTGCCCAGAGTGATGTGCACAGTGAATTGCTGTGAAGGTCGGAAGTGTGGCTCTGCAGTCACATGGTACCTGTCTCTAGTATGAGAGAATCAGGGACGTAATCTTGTTTATGTGAAGGTTCTTTTCTAACTTCCATGGAGTGAGTGGGGGGGGGGGGTATAGCTCAAGGAGGCGAGGAGGATTTAGCAGAGATGCTCAGATAGTGATGAGAGACATAAGCATCTTTGCAAAAGTGTGCTCTTCCAGACCACAAGAGAGTCTTGTTCTGTAAGTCTGAAGAACAGACACTGTGTATGGCCTTTCCATGCTCCTTCGCTTCTCTAGTTGTCATTTGGAGCTGGCTGACATTCAAAAATAACTGTCTTTTTTTTTTTTTTTTTTTGGTTTTTTTTTTTTTTTGGTTTTTTTTCGAGACAGGGTTTCTCTGTGGTTTTGGAGCCTGTCCTGGAACTAGCTCTTGTAGACCAGGTTGGTCTTGAACTCACAGAGATCCGCCTGCCTCTGCCTCCCGAGTGCTGGGATTAAAAAATAACTGTCTTAATGGAGGACACCAGCTATAGAGATGAGAATACAGTTGAAGCCAAACATCTGACATATACCTTCAACCCCAGCACTCAAGAGGCTATGGCAGGACTGTCATGAGTTCGAGGCCAGTCTGGGATACAGAGTAAGACCCTATTTCAAAAACAAAACAAATTGAGGTAGGGATTGATTAAGAAAGATAACTAACATTGGCTCTGGCCTCCATATGAACGTGCATACGTGGGCATGCACGCTTGCACACACTTGTGAATATATACTCAAACACACACAGATGCTAACCAACCAAATAACCTGACAAAGACTGTAGGCATGATTGTCCGAACTAATTGGTAGGAGTGGAAGTAGAAAGAATCTCAAAAGAAGAGGGAAGAAGGGTGGCACGGGCCGCTGGGTGTGGGATGGAAAGGGAAAATGGTTAGGGCTAACTCCAGATCTCTGGCATCAGTAGCTGGGTCAAGGCAGCAACCTTTTGTGAGATGGGAACCAGCCAGAAAGAGTGGGCTGGAGAAGAAACTGGTGAACACCGCGTGCACTCTGACAGCCCACACACCAAGAAGACCCCGGCCCTTCGGTTCACCCCGTGTCTTCATGTCTCTGAGCATCATTAAAAATCACTCCACTCACTTTAAAATGTGTATTTATTTATTTTCCTTTTGGTCAGTCATGTTTGCTTCTACCCTGTATCTCTAGGACATCCAGTTTTGGTTTCTGGGCCTCCAGGCACTGTTGGGCATGGATGGGCTCCCTTTCACGTAGTGGGCCTCAACAGGCAAGCCATTGGCTTGCCCCTCCCACAAACGCTGAGCCACCATTGCCTCAGCTTATCTTGCAGACAGGACAGGTTGTAGAGCAAAGGTTTTGTGGCTGGATAGGTGACTGAGTCTGAGTCCCACTGGGAGGTAGGTAGCCTGATTCAGGAAGATGACTGGTCCAGGCTCCATGTCCTCCATCACTAGGAGTCCTCGATAGGGCCACCCTTGTAGGGTCCAGGAAAATTTCACTGGACTAGTTTCTTATCCCCACCTCCCCGCCACCACCAAATGCCCCTCAACCACGAATCCCTCTGGATCTTTGGCAAATGACTGTTCGTTTGGTGAGGCACTCTCAGACCCATAACAACCTAAGACTTAGGACGCTGTATTTCCTCTCTTTAAGTAGTCATGGAGCTGATGCTTACAGGGTTGAGGTTTGACAAAAGCACACATCTGGACAGTGCCAGGAGAGCGCCGCTTCACTGACAACCTTACTCTTCCAATGGGAAATAATTCAAAGAAAAGAGAGACTAAAGATGTTTCTAAAACATCCTGTGTTTAAATCTTGTCACACCTCCCACAATTTTGCAAACTCTTCCATTGCTAAAGTGTTGTTTTGATTTTTCCCCCTATCTGACAAACTGGAACAGAGTGACTTCCTTTCTGTTGCTTAGCCCGAGGCTCCCTTTGTGACTCCCCAAGATGGACTGCAGATATCTATTTGAGTCTCTCTGTCCAGCGTGCCTCTCTTTGAAGTAGAATGTTTTCATTTTCTACACTACGGAAATGCTGTAACCCTTAAAAACAAGCTAGCAAATGACCCTTTTCAAAAATGAGCCAATGGGACTGGGGAGATGGCTCAGTAGTTAAGAGCACTGGCTGCTCTTCCAGAAGATCTGTATTTGACTCCCTGTGCCTATATGTGGCTCACCGTCATCTATAATTCCAACAGCAGCCCCGAATTCCTCCCTGTGGATCAGACCTCAAAGTCAATCCAAGAGCAGTTGGCTGTTACGCCCCCCCCCCCCCCACACACACACTTTCACACCACCAATGCAGCCATGGGCACAGCTTGCCTGGCAGATCCGTATTTTAGCATGTAGGGTTGGCTGCGGGGATACCACTGGCGCCCTTTCTGTCCTCTGCAGCCTGCATGGTACTTTCCGCAGGCACTGTGAAATCTAGTTAGCAAGGAGATAGTTTCAGGTCATCCCAGCTTGACGTCTTTGTCTTACAGCCAAACTGTCCAACTACCCTGCTTTCCTGTTCATCCACTCTTGCCTTGGCAGCCTTAGAGTGTTAGTCATTAGTCTTGACTCTTCCCAATAATTTTCCAGCTAACACCAGGTTTTCATTGATAACAAGAACTTCCAGAACCAAACCCCCTCCGATCATGCATTTAGCACTCCTGTACAACTATGGGAAAGTCAGTTAGCTTCCTCGTGCGCAATTTCCTGCAAAATGGGGAGATAATATCTATTCTTACAAAGTTATAAGATGAAGGTGATATTTAGCAAGCTTTTAGAACTGGTCCTGGTACTTTGTAACCATGTAGCAGGTGTTAGCTAGGGGACAGAAGGGATTCTCTGCTTACTAGGCCACCTCCAGGGGCAGGACAGGGAGTATATTACTTTAAATTTATTTTAGTTTTAATGGTTTTTTTTTATTTTGTTTACTGGCATTATAGAACGTTTTTAAACTCTACATATCCTGTGGTGTGTTCACAAAGTATACATTGGATACTTTGTCTGAAACCCTAATGACCTAGCCACCTCTGATTATATTGTGGCATCTCTCTACATGCATAGGCACACACGAACACATATGCACTGGACATGGAGTATCAGAGATTGAACTAGGGCCTTCATAGAACTAGGCAACTGCTCTACTGCCAAGCCAGACCCCCAGGCATATTCTTTTCATGGTAGATTTTTTTGGGACAATAATTTTCACATTTATATTTATATATTTGGTTTATTTTATAAATGCTTTTCTTCTACTCATTTTTCATTTTAAAATAATGACTGGGAATTTTGTAGTTTATTCTCTATGTGATAAGATAAGAACCTGCCTATAGCTTCAGTCATGGTTCATGCTGTATTTTAGGGAGTTCAGTTAGATGGCAGTGCACAGAATGGCTTGATAAAGGGATTCTGACGTCAGGGAGGTTAGATTAGAGATGAATAGAATAACCCGTCCTGAGAGTCTTGTCTGTGTCTGGGACAAGAAGAGACAGAGCCGCATGTGAGAATAATTTTGGGGTGGACTGGAGATGCCTCAGGAGTGGAGTGGCATGAGAAGTTGAGGGGAAAAGTCAGATTTCATTGTGGTGTGGGGGAGGCATACCCACTAAGAGAGACTGCCTTCTCTATTGTTTTCTAAATACAGAAGGGTTTCAAACCATTCAAGGAGCAATAAAAAATGCATTGTGAAAACTCAGAATATAAGAGAAGCCTCTTCTTTAGTTCACAATAAAATCTGGGTATGCCCAAAATTTTCACACCTGAACCTAAAATTGAACAGAACTAGAATCATAAAAAAAAAAAAGGACACCCAGGGTTGGTAACGGTGTTCACTGAGGCTCCCATTGAAGATGCTAATCAAGCATGTTAAATGTTACCTTCTGAGCAGTGTCTGCAGGTTGCTAAGTCTGTACGCAGGATGCTCTTTCCTCTTTACAAAACGGAGCTCTGGAAGGGCCAAGTGAGGCCACAAGTGCTCCGGCTACATCCTTTCCAAAATGCTAATACTTTCTGCTTTCGCTCACAATTCTCAAAGCCTCTTCAGTGAGCAGAGAACAAGACAGAATAGCTGGCCAGGTCTAAGAGTGCATGGGTAGCCAACCACGCAGAAGGGAGGGGCTGAGGCCACCCGCCCAGAAATGGTATAGTCTCACTAACCTCACTCCTTTGCTCCCTCCACCTGAACACTCTAGCTGACATGGGGAGGGGCGGTTTCTAAAAACGAGCATGAAGCCTGCCTCGGCTGCATCTGTGTGTTCCGTGACCATACTTCCTAAGTTAGAAATCCAGGTGTATAACAAACAGATTTCTAGAAAGAAGTTTACAGGGTGTAGTTGTTGGGGTGAAAATACATCGTTTACAAGACAGATTCAACAAGTACTTAGCCATCACCTACTAGATGTCAGGTTCTATTTTAGGCACCGGCAAAAACGGATAGAGTGGAGAAGAATCCGGGATATATTATATAATAGGAATGGGTGTCACCCTGGGGAGCATGGTAGGGTTTTAGCGGCAGCTCTAATGAGTTATATTTATAACTCAAGGAGAGCATGGCCAGGAAGGTAGTTACTCGGCAGATCTTTTGAAGTCTCCTTGAATTCCAACAGTAAGAGAAGGACCAACTGCAACTAGCTTGACGTCACTGGTGTGATTTCCTATCCTAGTGGGAAGTCACGGTTCCCTTTTCTGGGGTTCCCTGCTCTTCCTTTGATCCTCTGAAGATCGTTCCATCCTCCCATCATGTTATGATCAGCCTTCATAGACTCCTTCAAAGCAAGCTGCTTTGCTTGTCTTCCTCCAGTCCGTCTCCGGATGCTGCCCCCTCTCTTGCCTTTGCTTGTCTTCTGGTCCCTCTCCTGACATTGCCCCCTTTCACGGTCCTCTGTGTATTTATTTGCTAGTTCCTATGTTTGCTGCTCTATGCTCCTACATGCCTCTGGCCTCTATTGCCTGGAGGAGCTATGGCTCCTCTCTGGAGAACCAGCCCAGGAAGAAGATAAGTTAGGCCCTCTATGACTTCCCTGGGCAATGAGTCTTCATGTGCTCTTGCTCTTGCAGAGATCCAGGCTTATCTGTTAGCTTACGTACCGCACCCCACACGCCAGTCAGCTTGTGGGTGAAAAAGCCCTAAGACAGAACCTTTATTTTATCCTCTACATCCCTGGAATCTTTCACAATTCTCTGAAAAAGCATTTCAGTAAGAGTGTAGAGAGTAAATTGGTCTGCCTTCTAAACTGCCCTAGAGACAGCTGCATGAACCGCAAGTCCTTTGGTCTATACTTACCTCAAACAGCCACTACAATAAGACCCTTCCTCTGTGCTCGCCAAATATTTCCCTGGTGCTTACTCCTTGGCTCAAAGGCTTTGTAACTTGTTAAAATTCGAGCAGGAAATAGAGCCAGAAACAGAGTGGGCAGATCTATACAGCAGCTCCCTGACTTATGCTGAGGCCACACTACAGCCAAACCATCCCACACTGAACAGAAGCTCACACCAGAGTGCTGGGTAGACGTGTTTTTGGTCTCCAGTCTAATGGCGGTGGCTTGCCAGAGAGCTCTGATGAGAACAGCGAAGTTCGGTTCAGGAAAGGTCCTCGAGAGGGAAGATGCCGTTTCTGTTATTTCAGGGGAGAAGCAGAGAGTGGGTCCCGCCGGCTAGATGTGTGCTGCCATAGTACTTGACAGGCCTTTGATTTCCTCTTAACACAAACACTCCCCATTTCACAACACATAGATGTCTGTGACTAATGGACCAGGCACACAGCACATCTGACGGCTGTGTCTAATGGAGGAGGCACACGGCACATCTGTTGCCGTGCTTCGAATCAACCTACGAGGTAAAAGGAAGAATAACAAACACATGGTCCTTGCTGACAGGAGAATCAATGGGCGAGGAGGAGAGGTGATGCTGTTAGACCTTTTTCGTGTTCATAGGAAGAAGCTGACATGGCATTATCCTGCAGAAGAACGTTATTAGGAGAATTATAGGCTCATGGCCATTGCCAGCCGTGATGAAACCCTGAAGCAAGAATCATTAGGAGAGAGTTAGGGCATTGCGCTGGAGATGGTGCAGTAGGGACCGGAAGGAAGACAGAGCCTTCGGTTCCCAGAATACTAAGAGAAATAGCATCACACAGAGGTGGTTTAGTGGACTTGAAGGGACAGAGATCCTTCAGTTTCTGGCGCAAAGGTTTTCAAGGAGTCAGGGGTGTTGCACACCACGTGACCCAGCCCGGCCTAGCCAGTGCGACAAGGCAGGCAGCAGGCACTGGTTAGAACCAGAAACTTATTCAGTCCTTAGAGGGAAAGAAGGGATTCTTATCAGCTCTGCCTGGAGAGGGTGGGGAGGGTAGGAGGTTTCTGGGAGATGAAGCGTGCAGTTAGGTCTGTAAACTAACAGGTACTATCTTCCTGTAGCAGATAATGAAAACCGGGCTCCAATTGAGGAGCTGAACATCAGACTAATCTGACTAATTTTATTTTCTCTGTGTAACAACCCTAGCTGTCCTGGAACTAACTCTGTACACCAGGCTGGCCTCAAACTCCCAGAGACCTGCCTCTGCTCCCCCCGACCCCCCCAGCAGTGCTGGAATTAAAGGCGAGCACCACCACCTCCCGGCTCGATTGTAATGTTTTATTGCACACTATACTGTACTATCTTCATTTAAAAGGGAAAGGGAATCAGATATGGCGGCACACACCTGAAATCCCAGCACTCAGGAGGCAGAGGCAGGAGGATGACTAGCTAGCCAGAGTGCACGGTCAGACCTTATCTTCCAGCACAAAGAAACAGAAACAGAAAAGGCAGACTCTGAAGCAAGGTGTTGTGTCTACCACACCGAGTGCACGGAGTTCAGGAGAATCAGCGGGCAGTGTTAGAAACCCGGCATGGGGGAGGGAGTAGAAAAATGAACAGCAGAATCCGGAAAGCAAAACGTCACCCAGTGAATGAAAACAGACCTCGGCTTCAGCACAGGAAGACTTCCCAGATATTTCCAGACCACCTCTGCGCCTTACGTCACACGAGTTTCAGTTCCGAGAAGACTGCCCACTTCTTCACAAAGACAGGCGTGGAGAAAGGCAACGCAGTTTGGAGAAGAAGCAATGGAAGGAGATTGGTTTCCTTTCCGCGCTGGAGACCTAACCCAGGGTCTCATTTGTGACATTCTCGGTCCAGGATGATAGGTTAATCTAAGTATATGATATTATTACTGGAATTACTGGCGTTAGAGCCCGAGCCTTTATAGTACCCTAACAAGCCAGGTTTAGGGCACCCATCCTCAATAAAGCAATTCAGCAAACAAGTGGTAAGGAAAGCAGAGTAAGGAGATTCGTTCAGCGTGACCACGCTGGGAAGAACAAGTCTGCCATTGGGGCACTAATACACGGGTTAGGTTTACATAGGAAGCGGGAGGTATGGACAGTTAAGTGTGGCTTCTGCCATCACCATCCTCTGAGCTCCAATCTACCACGCAGGACCCCCTGACAAGTCGAGACCAGTTCTTCCTCTGGCTGCTGCCACGACCTCAGCCTTTTCCTCCTCCCCCATGAGACTTCCAGGGAAATTCCAGCTTCTTGGGGACTATTGTTTCAGTAGCTTGAGAGCTAAAGGGAGAGTCTCCCTCCCTCTCTCTCTCTCTCTCTCTCTCTCTCTCTCTCTCTCTCTCTCTCTCTCTCACACACACACACACACACACACACACACATTCCTTTAGAATGTTAGCATTCCTTTGAGGACAGTTACAGTGTCACGTCAGGTTCTGACCTTACATCATGGCCTTGGTCACCGAACTCTGCATAAAGTCATGACCCTGCATACACTTGCAAAGTTTGGACCAGGACTTTTACCTCCATTTGGCACGAAATTACCATGGTATTTCAATAGTAAGCTTTTCTAAGTAATGAGAATTTCTTTTTTTTTTTTTTTTTTTTTTTTTTTGGTTTTTTGAGACAGGGTTTCTCTGTGGTTTTGGAGCCGGTCCTGGAGCTAGCTCTTGTAGACCAGGCTGGTCTCGAACTCACAGAGATCCACCTGCCTCTGCCTCCCAAGTGCTGGGATTAAAGGCGTGCGCCACCACCGCCCGGCTAGTAATGAGAATTTCTAAGAAATGCTATTAAGAATCATGCTGGAAAAAGTAGGGTCACCAAAAGTGAATACTACTTAGAGAGAGAGAGAGAGAGAGAGAGAGAGAGAGCGCAAAGAGAAGTCTAAAGATGAAAGCCCAGGTTCATCTCCATCATACCCCTGTTCTAAATTAAACTCCTACCCTTAAGCCAACTTTAACTTGCTCACTTTTCAGATTTCAGAGATGCTCAATTTGTGCAGATTAAAATGTGGTCTCTCTGAAGAACAGGTGGCCCTTCCCAAAGTCTGCAGACAGCCGTGTTTAGGAGAGTCAAAGGGCTGTGGGGTATTCAGTCCTTCTAAGGTTTTCACAGCCCTGTGGAGCCTTGTTTGTGTCCTTAAGAAAGGTGTGGTACGTATCAATGTATCACTCCCCGTAATGGGTCAGCACTTCAGAGCCCCCGGCTTTGCCAAAGGTTGCGCCCTGGTGAGAGAGCAGGTGTGCCCGGTTTACAGCAGGTTTCTTTGGGCCTCAGACTGTGAGTTTGGAAACACGGATGTGTAACACTGTCAACATCACAGCTTCAGCATCCATGTCACAGCTTTGTATGAGAGCACTCTGCAAAGCCACAAAACACGGCATAACTGACCTCACGACCCCACCACCACACCATTCGCTTTATCTCTGTCCATCCACAGTTACAGTCCTTGCCCACTTTCTCTCTCTGGGTTCTTTAAAAAGTCTCAGAGACCAGTGAGGTGAATCCAGTGACCCCTAAATTCTCTTTCACTTCTACTCTAACCTAAGCCATGTTAGGAAATGGATTTTTCATGAAACCAGGAAGAGTTTGGATTACTAATGAAAGTTCAGGAAGGGCAGGAACCAAGACAGGTGTGGGAAATAGCAGCCAAAAGGAAAGCCTAGGGAGAGGGGCTTTGGCTCGGCATGAAGTGCTGAACACCTTCCCTACTAGGTGTCACATGTGAAACAGTCACGCCTCTAACACCCAAACCACTACATTCCTTGGTGTAGTCTGCTTTCTTGCCATGCGTCTCAGAAAGGTTGTCAGTTTGTCTCCCGGTCTGTTTGGTCACATTGGTCTCTCCATATTAGCATCAACCTGTGTGTGAGCTTCATGCATACCCTGTGCCCTTGAACGTTAGAGAGGGCCATCAGGCAGAACCTAGGTCATCTCCGAGAGCAGCAAGTGCTCTTAGCCCCTGAGCCATGTCTCTAGCCCCTCTTACTGTTTTCGGGAGGTAGGAAAGCTTTATATTCCATCTCCTAACCAGAGCCATGGGGGCAAGCACTGAGTGGGACCGTAGTTCAAAGTTGCCTTTATCCTAGGCAGCAGGGTGGGGAATCTTAGGAGTAGCATCTCTACCAAGTCCTGAGTACTAGTGACAGTCACACCATTGCACCTGCCAGTTCTTTGTCCTAACAGACAGACTACAGAGGAGGACCATGGCCTGATTTCTGGGAGTCATAAAAGAGGCTACAGGGTCTGTGACCTCACAGGATCAGTCCTTAGAAATGTTTGCTAAGTATAGTCATAGCAACCATCAACAAGGCACTGCCCAGATGCTGCACTATGGAGCCCAAGTCACCCTCATGTACCTTTTCACCTCTGCTGGGAATGCTGGCTTCAGCAAAGCTGGCCGAGTTACATCCTAAACACTAGGGTGCTCAGGGACCCTCCCCTTGCTCACACTTTCCACATTCATAGGGAGGGAATATGTAAACAGGTTGACTATTTGGTCAAATGCTTCTTTGCCTCTGAGAAAAAAATGCTCTTGTTGCTAGTGTGATAGAAATGGATAGAAGGCTGATATGACAAACCAGGGGAAGTGACCCAAGCGGAGAGCAAGTTAGAGGAACCTGTTTCTCTCCCTCCTCCACACTCCTGGCTGGTTGGATGGTACGCAACCAAGCACGAGACACGTCCCAGATCCCTTAAATTTTTCTAGAAAGCAGAACAGATCTCGGTAGCGCTGATGGTCACTTTGGACATGTCTGATGTCCACCAGATGGATCTACGCTGCTTCTGTAACTCTCTTTGATTGACATAGTGTCAGCCCACAACAGTAAAGTAGCTAACAAAAGAATGTATGACAACAAACCAGTTTCTCATCACTACAGATGCCTAAGAAGCACGCAGGTATCTGGATGTTCAGTACATGTTATCAGAACCTAGGAATGTAGTTGAACGTGGTGGCACACATCTGTGATACCAGCACTTGGCAGGGTAAGATAGGAGGCTTATCATGAGGTCAAGGGTAGCCTGAGCTACGTAGTGAGAGTCTGACCCAAAATTAAAAAAATAAATAAATAAAATAAAAACGGAAAACTCACAAAAACAAGCTACAAATGTTCAAACTGAGTTTCTGGTACCAGCTTTAACGATCACAGATAAACTCAGGTTTCCTCTCCCCACGCGCTTTTTGAAATTTTTGTCTTGCTTTTCTTGTCACCCATCCCTGAAATTCGCTCTGCATTGCTTTGTCCTGTCTATTACTGATCCCCATGCCTGCTGTGTGTGTGTGTCTGTGTGTGTGTGTGTGTGTACCAGCACCATGCTGATGTCAGAGGATGACGTTCATGTGTCAGTCCTCCTTCTTAAGTTTATGTGGGTCCCTGGTATTGAACTCTGGTCTCGGGCTTGTGTGGCATGTGCTTTTATCTGCTGAACCACGTACTTATCCTTGCTGTGCTTTAAAATTTGATTTAGTCCTCATCGCCAGGATTTCTATCCAGTTCTTTTTCAGAGCCTGTCTTAGTCACTGTTGTGTTGCTGTGAAGAGATACCATGATCACAGCAATTCTCACAAATGAAAGAATTGAATGGGGACTTACTACCGTTCTGAGGCTTAGCCCATTGTTATCATGGCGGGGAACATGGTGGCAGGTGGGCATGGTTGCTGGAGCAGTAGCTGAGAGCTACATCCTCATCTGTAGGTGAGTCTCTGTGCTTGGCATGGGATTTTGAAACCTCAGAGTCCATCCTCAGTGACACACTTCCTCCAACAAGGTCACACCTCCTAATTTGTTTTAAATAGTGCCACTCCCTGACCACTAAGCATTCAAATATACAAGCCTATGGGGGCCATTCTTATATAAATCACCACAGAGTCTATATTTCCTTGCTCATTTTTCCTCTATGCTTTGAATTCTTTTTCTAAATTACTATCTGTAGTTTTTTTGTTCTTTTGGGGAAGCCTATCACCCGGATCCCAAATAAATCACACAGCCTTAGCTTGGATTGTTTTTTTTAAATTGATTTTATTGAGTTATATATTTTTCTCTGCTCCTCTCCCTGTCTCTCCCCTCCCCTTTAATCCTCTCCCTTAGTCCCCATGCTCCCAATTTACTCAGGAGATCTTGTCTTTTTCTACTTTCCATGTAGATTAGATCCATGTATGTCCTCTTAGGGTCCTCATTGTTGTATAGGTTCTCTGGGATTGTGATTTGTAGGCTGGTTTTCTTTGCTTTATGTTTAAAAACCACTTATTAGTGAGTACATTTGATAATTGTCTTTCTGTGTCTGGGTTACTTCACTCAATATGATGTTTTCTAGCTCCATCCATTTGCCTGCAAATTTCAAGATGTCATTATTTTTTTTCTGTTGTGTAGTACTCCATTGTGTAAATGTACCACGTTTTCCTTATCCATTCTTCAGTCAAGGGGCATTTAGGTTGCTTCCAGGTTCTGGCTATGACAAACAATGCTGTTATATATAGTTGAGCACATGCCCTTGTGGCATTATTGAGCATCCTTTGGGTATATACCCAAAAGTGGTATTGCTAGATCTTGAGGTAGGTTGTTTCTTAATTTTCTGAGAAATGGCCATTGTTATGGCGTAAATGAACGGTAGACAGAAATTATATTAAATATTCAGCTTTAATAAGGGTAAGACTTACGAAACCGAGGTTCCCAAGGAGAACAGGGAAACAGAAAGAGCGCAGGGAGTACTCCCGCAATCTTTATTAGTAAAAAATAACTTCAGGGGACCCCGCCCTTCAAGCAAGGTGATTGGCTGAGGTTCCCCTACAGGCCATACTGACATCCAAAGAGGCTGTACCAGTTTGCACTTCCTTTCCCCCACATCCTCTCCAGCAGAAGGTGTCCTCAGTGTTTTTGACCTTGGCCAATCTTACAGGTATAAGATGGAATCTCAGAGTTGTTTTGATTTGCATTTCTCTGATAGCTAAGGATGTTGAGCATTTCCTTAAGTGTCTTTCAGCCATTTTAGATTCATCTGTTGAGAGTTCTCTGTTTAGGTCTGTACCCCCCCCCTTTTTTTTTACTGGATTATTTGTTCTTTCGATGATCAATTTCTTGAGTTCTTTGTATATTTTGGAGATCAGCCCTCTGTCCAATGTGAGGTTGGTAAAGATCTTTTCCCTTTCTGTAGGCTGCCATTTTATCTTGTTGACTGTGTCCTTTGCTTTACAGAAACTTCTCAGTTTCAGGAGGTCCCATTTATTAATTGTTTCTCTCAGTGTCTGTGCTACTGGAGTTATATTTAGGAAGTGGTCTCCTGTGTCAATGTATTCTAGTGTACTTCCCACTTTCTCTTCTATAAAGTTCAGTGGGGGTGGCTTTATGTTGAGGTCTTTGATCCATCTTGACTTGAGTTTTGTACATGGTTATAGATATGGATCTATTTTCATTCTTTTACATATTGATATCCAGTTATGCCAGCACCACTTGTTGAATATGCTTTCTTTTTTCCATTTTATAGTTTTTGCTTCTTTGTCAAAAATCAGGTGTTTGTAGGTATGTGGATTGATATCTGGGTCTTTGGTTTGATTCCATTGGTTCTTATGCCGATACCAGACTGTTCAGTACTGTAGCTCTGTAGTAGAATTCGGAAGTCAGGGACTGTGATGCCTCCAGAAGTTCTTTTATTGTACAGGATTGTTTTAGCTATCCTGGGTATTTTCTTTTCCATATGAAGTTGAGTATTGTTCTTTTGAGGTCTGTGAAGAATTTTGCTGGGCATTGCATTGAATCTGTAGATTGCTTTGGTCAGGTTGGCTTGGCTTGTTTCTTGACAGCTTTTCTTAAGTTATACCGTCTATCTTATGCCTCTGGGCTTTTATCTTTCTCTATTTCTGTATCCTTTTCTTAATGCCTCTCTCTATGACTTGCTGTGTAGGTGGGTGGCTGTGTAGCTGGGTGTAGCTGGGTGGCTGGGTGGCTGGCCCAGGGAGACCATTTCTTTCTCTTTTTCTCCTTCTATTTATTCTCTCTGCCCACCAGCCCCACCTATCCTTTCTCCTGCCTTGCTATTGGCCATTCAGCTCTTTATTCAATCAGGTATTTTATACAGGCAAAGTTCACTGAGTTTAACAAATGTAACATAAAAGAATGCAACACATCTTTGCATCATTAAACATATGCTCCACAACATAAACAAATATACATCTTAAAATAATATTCTACAACAGCTGTCTTATCCATTTAGATACTTTGCTTGTCCTAGGTCTTGAATTGTGTTCCTTACCGTATTTATGAGTTTGCTTATGTCCTGTGTCTAGTTATTCTTTTTTTTTTTTTCCTTTTTTTTTGGTTTTTCGAGACAGGGTTTCTCTGTGGTTTTGGAGCCTGTCCTGGAACTAGCTCTTGTAGACCAGGCTGGTCTTGAACTCACAGAGATCCGCCTGCCTCTGCCTCCCAAGTGCTGGGATTAAAGGCGTGTGCCACCACCGCCCGGCCTAGTTATTCTTTTTCAAAGTAGGACTTTTGAGTCTCTTTCTGGAATCTTGGCTATCCCATTCCTTTGGGTTTGCAGTACTATACAGCTGTGAACTTGTGGCTATGCCCTATGCCCTAGTGAGTTGTTTTGAAGCTGTCTTGCACATCTGTTGAGATAGATGTGTTCTCCAGGCATCCCCCCCCCACTCTGTTTTAGGTGTCCTAGTGAGCCCTGGACCAAACTATGCCCCCTTTCGCTTGTTTTATCATATGTGAGTCCCTCTGCCGACTCATCTTCATTTGGATTTATGTTCCAGATCCAATGATGTGACAGCAGTCCCTGTATTAACTTGCTGGAGACCCTGTAGATGTCACTTGTGTCCCCAGTGAGATTCAGGGATGGCAGCAAAGGGAATTGCTTGGGGGAGGGGATGGGAAAGCAGTTTATAGTTCTTCTTAGAGTAAAGGTATTGATATTTCAGTAGTTAAGTGAAGAGGGAATGTGAATGGGGAAAGGAAAAGAATGATACCAGCTGCGTTAGAGGCGTGAGACATCCTGGCAGTGTGCAGGAGGCGCAGAAAGAAGGGCTGTAAAACCCTTTCTGGGGAGACGCAGGAGCTCAACAACCAGAAAGTAGAAAAGTGTTGAGAAATACGTACAATTACATTAGGCAATAAAATCAAACATGTGATTATTAAGTCAGTCAGAATTTCTTCCTCATTGGGGTGTTTCTCCTGGATGGCCTTTTGTAACATCCTTCACAGGTCGCGGGAGGATCCAGATAACACAGTCAGCGTGTCCTGCCAGATCAGAAGGATTCTGCCAGAATTCTCCAGTCTGTGGCTCTCTGCCTGAAAATGACAACCTCATCTCTGGTATTTGGGGGATCATTCTTTCCACACCAAGGACTTTCTGGGACTGTGGCTCTAAGGGGTGTGAAAGATGTGCAGGCCTGTGTTTGCCTTTATCAATCCAGGGAGGTTACTGAGCCAAGTTGGGCAGCACACTTCCCACGATCCCATGTAACTCGCCAAGACAATGTTTATGTTTGTGTGCACACACACACCTGTGTGTGTGCGTGCATGTGTGTACGTGCATGTGTGTTCATGCATGTGTGTGCATGTGTGCATACATGCATGTGTGTGTCTGCGTGCATGTGTGTGCGTAAATGTGCATGTGCAAGTGTTTGTCTGCATGTTGTGCATGTATGTGTGTGCATGCATGTGCATGTGTGTGTCTGTGTATGTGTGTGTGATGCCTCTCTAGCAGAAGTCTCGTTTCAGCTTCAGGCTCCTGCACTATACTTCTGCTTCAGATGTCTCATTGGGCCCATGGGCCCAGCCTCTGGTTGCATTTGTACACAGGGGACCTTCTCTCTCCCTCCTCAGGGCACTTGCCTCTTAGTTACCACTAACATTGGCCAGCACAGCAGCACAGTACAGCGTGGTGCAGGCAGCTCAGCTGCTGCTTTGCTGAGAAACTCCTACTCAGACTCATTCCTGCTTCTCTAGCCCTTTCTCTATGTGAACAGGTCCTTTAAAAATGAAGGGCAGTGTCTCGTGTAGCCTTTAATGGCTTATTATTACTTTTTAAACCCCAGTTTTCATCCAGTTGTACCAACCATGGCTGCTAATCCGCCACCTTACTCCGAAGTGAGCATAAACACCTCTTTTTGTTGCTGATTGTATTATTAAGGGAGAACCCCCATGCTGTACCCCAGGCAGGCCTAGAGACCTCTACGTAGCCTAAGATGATTTTGAAATCATGGCCATTGTTCTGTCTAAACCTCTCAAGTGTTGGGATTACAGGCATGCCCCTCCATGTCCCGTAGCAAACTAGTCTTTGTAATTCTTTCTGTCTAAAGTGCCTCCACAGAGTTAGCCTTAAAAAGTTTGTTCAACCACTGAATATTTTCCAACGTCTTCCACTATACATTTAATGTTCATACTATTTGGAAAATGTGAACCACAGAGAAATTGTTAACAAGAATTTCAATTCAAAACAAGCAATAGACTTTTTGAAGATTTCCTAAGTGCAATACATTCCGACGAAGTGTTATACCTTCTGTGTGCTTGTCTCAGCAGCTGAATAACTTGAATGAAGTTCAACATTGTAATCATAAATCATGGCATAGCCTTCAAGAATCAAGAAAGATTCTATTGTGTTCACTACAGTTACAAAGTATCACTGAAATAATTTTACGGTTGGTGGTCACTACAGCATGAGGAACTGTATTAAAGGGTCCTACTGTTTGGATGGTTGAGAACCAGCGTTCTAAGGGAACTGAAGCAGTCTCCCCTGTAGAGAAATGCTCCCACAAAAGCCCATCTCCTGCCAAGCAAAGTGCTGCTTCCAGGCTCCAGGTCCCAGACCAGGAGGCAGACATGGGCCAGCGGTACTGAGAAGAGAGCTGTCGCTTTGTAGCCTTGCCGACACTACCTCACCTGGCAAGCTTTTGCCATGCTCCATATTTGCCATAGCATTTTGGTGGTGGAGGAGGAGGGCTCAACAAAGCTCCTAAGATAAGGCAAAGGAAATGGATGACCTTTATTTTTTCTGTGAAGTGTGTAACTTTTTTGGGATGCTGGCATGTAGGTGTGGCTCCCTAAGGCATGCTATACCGGTATACCTTTCATTATTCTCAGGAGTTTATATCATTTCATCCCCCCCCCCCCCCAAAAAAAATTGCTACTGAGGAGCTGTTTGCCTGTAAGGAATAGAAACTACTCAGAAGCCTGTAAATACACACACACACACACACACACACACACACACACACCTCAAGGAATTACTAAAAGGGAAAACCTATATGATATTAGGGAGTTACTGGGGTCTCAGGAAACTTTAGGAATCTCCTTTCTCTCTCTCTCTCTCTCTCTCTCTCTCTCTCTCTCTCTCTCTGTGTGTGTGTGTGTGTGTGTGTCTCCCTCTCTTTCTCCATAGTACCTCTTCCTTTTTTAAACTTTTTTATTATTTTATTACTTTAAAAAATTACCAATCCAAACTCCCACACCCTCCCCCTCTCCCCCTTCCAATCCTAAGAAAGGACAAGGCACCCTGCCCTGTGGCAAATCCAAGGCCCTACCTACTGCACCTAGGTTGAGCAAGGTATACATCCAAAGAGAATAGGATCCCGAAAAGCCAGTGCATGCAATAGGGACAAACCCCAGTGCCACTGTCAGTGGCCCCTCAGTCTGCCCCAACTATCAACCACATTCAGAGGGACTAGTTTGATCCCATGCTTGTTCACTCCCAATCCAGGTGGAGCTGGTGAGCTCCCATGAGCTCAGGCAAACTGTCTCAGTGGATGAACCCCTCATGGTCTTGACCTCTTTGCTCATACTCTCCCTCCTTCTACTCTTCAGCTGGACCAGCTTCAACTGGAGCTCAGTCCAGTGCTCCGATGTGGGTCTCTGCCTCTGTTTCTATCTGTTGTTAGGTTCTGTGGTGATATTTAAGACAATCATCAGTCTGATTACAGGGCAAGGCCACTAGTCAGGCACCCTCTCCTCTATTGCTTAGGGTCTTAGCTGGGGTCATCCTTGTGGATTCCTGGGAATTTTTCTAGGACCAGGTTTCTTGCTAACCTCATAATGGCTCCCTCAATTTAGATATCTCTTTCCTTGCTCTCATATGTGTCCTTCCTCCATCTCGACTATGTCATTCCCCAAGTACCTCTTCTACGTGTAGTTATCTTGAACTGAAATAACTAAGGTAGTATCTTGATTCATTCCACCCTTTAAGCCTTTGCCTCCCCAGTCTGTCCTAGTCAATGTCGCTACCGTAGTGGGAAGTCATCATCGTTGCCCCTCTCTGTTCCCACATTATTCAGGAACCCCTTCTGCCTCTATTCCTCAGGTACCACCTGATCCATCTACAGACACACCTGTCATCACCTCTCAGACAAACTGTTTACTGCAACACCACTGTCACTTACAGTCTTGGCCCCTAAATTCCCTTCTCCACAGATCAACTGAGGAGAATTTCTTCTTTTTCAAGACATGGTTACTCTATGTAGTCCTGGCTGTCCTGGAACTCACTCTGTAGATCAGGCTGTCCTTAAATTCAGAGATCCGCTTGTCTCTGCCTTCCTAGTGCTGGAATTAAAGGTGTGCGCCGCTATCGCCAGGCGAGAATTTTCTTTTTCAAATAGTGTTATGTGAAGGCTCAAAACTTTCCAAGTAGTTCCCCCCTGCATTTTACTCTCTTCTCTGAGATCAAATCTCATCTTTTGTACTTTCCTCTCTAGTTATGCAGTGGCAGGTCTCAGGTTTCTTTCTCTTTCTCCAACAAGCCAAACTTTGTCTTGCCAGATATTTGGACTTCACCGCTTCCAGTTAATCTTGGCAACATCACCGCTTGCAGGCTTCCCAGTTCTTATCGTATTTGAAATGCACATTTTTTCGCACTAATCTCACCTAGTAGGAATTCTGCAAGCCAAAGCTGACATTCCAGCTATCTTGTTCACCTTCGCTGAGTTTCCTCATACCAAGCACATTGTGCTCAATGTAGAGCCTTCAAAAATTATGTGGTGGAGAAAACTGCACAAATTATCTTCACACAAATAATTCTAAAATTAATTCAAATACATGATCCTACCGCTGTATAGTAACTCGGTTCTTCTGGGAATAATTCCTAGAACACACTGTATAGTTTACGCTGGTGTTTAGAGAGGCTGATGCCTAAAACTTAATGGCTTTTAAGTGACAAAACTTGCAAATGTCTTATAAGGCAGCATTTTGGAGATTCGCTGTAAGGCCTGTGTTAGCATAGCCCTGTATTAGGAGAACAGTCCTGTATTAGTACTTGTGGTTTTTTTTTTTAGTTTTTTTCTTTGAGATATGGATTCAAAAATTTAAACTAGTTGCTTAAGATGGTGGGGTTCAGAGATGGCCGAGGTACCAGTGGGAGGTGGCATCCCAGCAGGACGGGGGAATGGAGGGACGTGGTTTGCTAAGGCTGAAAGCGCTTCGTGTCCAACAACTTTCCTGTTTCCAGCGTGATTTGTAGAAGCAGAGGCCTGCAGTTGGGAACAGGGCTATTTTTAGACTCTGTATGTTTTCTGTAATTATTTCTTTTCTGTTTTCCCTCATGTTTAGTAAAAGCTGTTCTTGAAAAATACCAGGCAGGTTTGTCAAGGGAAAACACGTTCGTCCATGCTGAAGGTTTTAAAGGAGAGCCACACAGCTTCGGAAGAGCGGTGGATAGGTGATAGAGTGTCACGGAGACTCTAGATAGAACTCCAGGTGGAGAGTAAAGTCGGGGTAGTGGGGCGGCCTTTCTAACGTGGAGATACTCGAGACTGATTCAGTTTGTTTCTGCTGTGTTAAAACCCTGGGAGGGTTTGTGTTCCATCTTAATTAGTCAAGGCCACTTTACAAAACTGTCAAAACCCAGTTGGTAAAGCCTGTTTTCTAGTCACTTATAAAACTCTAAGTAAATAAGATAACAAGAATCTGAGTTCCTCAGAATAACATTTGAAAATAGAAAGGACTCAAGTTTCCCAATGATCCGGAACATATGTAAAGAATACATGAGAAGTATTGTACATAAAATTGGAATGTTCTGAATTTGGACCTCTGTATTTCTTAATTCATGAGTGCACTGATATTGGCAGCCAGAAGTGACTTTGGAAGACTCTTATTTATTCTGTCAGAATAATTTGGAGCATATCTTAGGCCTCAAGATTACTAAAACCTAGAGGAATAACCCAGATGGAGGGCTTTCAGATTAGGGAAGATGAAGACTGCATTTAGCACAATGAAAATTCTGATTCTGAAAGGCTGATAGGTTGTGATTTTTCTTCAGTGTGTGTGTGTGAGAGAGATGATGGGGGAGAGAAAAACAGAGACAGACACACACACACATATGCACCTAGACACACACACACACAGGGAGAGACACAGAGTGAGACAGAAACAGAGAGAGACACACACAGAGACAGAGACACAGAGAAGAGAGAGACAGAGACAGAGAGCACAGGACAGAGAGACACACACAGAGAGACAGAGACACACAGAGAAATAGCGAGGCAAAGAGACAGAGAGACAGGGAGAAATACAGATACACCGAGTGGCAGAAGCATCTGTTGCTAAGACTGGCCTACTGACTAATCTCATCCAGAAATACCCTTGCAGAAACACCATGTCCAGTTACCTGGGTACCCTGGACCTCGTCAGATTCCATAATTTATCACCACACAGAGAAAGAGGTGCACTGCTAAATTTCTGCCCGTAAAGAGAGATGAGCTGTCTCAAAATGGTAACAGGACAAACCAGAAGCAGGGAGACGGTCAGGCCCTGTACTAGGTATGGTCACTAGATTCCATTACGGTAGCATGGAACATTCCCTCTGAGGTTTCTCTCTTCTGTGTGTGTCTCTTATGTATCGTCTCCAGTCTTAACCTGGGACCTAGGATGTGACTGTATTAGTTACTTGGCTTGTTGCTGGGACAACAGGTCTGATGAATTTAACTTAAAGAAGGAAAGGTTTATTTTGGTTCGCGGTCCAGGACGAGGAAGTCCAGGCAGCCTGGGCACGGATCTGCCTCCCCCAAGGACACGATCTAGATACTCACGACAGATATGCCCAGAGGTTTGTTTACATATTAACTCTAAACCCCATCAC
This sequence comes from Chionomys nivalis, assembly GCF_950005125.1. NCBI lineage: Eukaryota > Metazoa > Chordata > Mammalia > Rodentia > Cricetidae > Chionomys > Chionomys nivalis. Next base: position 6,274,354 of record NC_080108.1, read on the forward strand.
CTGGAAAGGATCGACCTTCACAATAACCTTATACGGAGAAGAGGAAGTGATCCAGCTGGAAACTCAACTGTTAGAGTGGTTCTTAATCTAATACTGCTGGTTCCTTGTAGGAAGGAAAAGTCGGACATAAAGGGAAGGAAACATTAAGAACAAAGCCATCTACACACTGAGGAGGTAGGGCTAGCAAGAATCCTTCCATCTCTGCCCTCCCTCCAAAGGAACAACCGGCTGGTATCTGGAATTTGGACTTCCATTTTAAAGAGCTGAGAAAACATCTTTGGTAAGCCACAGGTTCTGGTGGTTTGTTGTGATCGCCATAGGGAATAACACACTTAGGAAACATTACACACGTTAGCCGGTGCTAACCATACCTGGAAGACTCTAGGTAGCAGATGGGATACGCCCAGAGGAGAGAGCGTGATAACAGAGCGTAGGTGTCAGAAGTCGGGAGTGAAACTGGGGTCCTGAGCAGTAAGCAGTCTACAGAGAGTCTTCAGTACAGTGTACGAGAGGATACGGTGTGTGTGCCAAAAGAGGCTTTGTCATTACGCGAAGTCATCACCGTGTCACATCCCCTAATGTACTGGCCGCTGACCGGAAAACCTCCCGCTACAACCGGTTCATAGTGATCATTCCTGTGTTTGACCAGCTGCGACACACTCGTGGAGTTATATTAACTTTGGTGGTGTTAAAAATTAAAAGGTTTATGTAAACATTGACTGTGTTGGAAAGGAAAGGATATGTATTAACTTAGACAGTGTTAACGATTAAAGGGATGGCTTTTCTTTTTGGGAGGCAGGGTTCAAGCTGGCTTCAACTTCATTGTTCTGCCGAACTTCGATTACATCAGTGAGCCATGGCGTTCAGCAGGACTAATCTCCAGTTACCTCTATGTCAGTAGAAGAAGGCATCTACCACGTCAAATGTCTGAAATCCCAGTACTGTCAATGGTAGAGGTAGTTTGAGGCTAGCCTAGGCGGCATCTCCCTCTCTCAGATGGGGAGGGAGAGAGAGAGAAAGTTTTTCCAATTCATTTGAAATAGTCATAATATTTGGGTTTAGATCATGAATAGTTCCAAAATAGTCATATCTTTAAAATATTTGGTAAATATTGTCATTAAGTTAATATAGGACAAATACATTTAATAGCAATCTACGAAAGTTAATTCTTTAGTGTCTTCAATTCATGGTCATGTTTAAAGTCTTTGAGGCACCATTTTATTTTACAAATGGACTGAAAGCTCTACAGAGGTCTAGAAACTAGTGGGCATGAAATCTGATAACACTGTCTTGATGTCGTCAATCCTTAATAAATTAATATAATAAGAGGTATTTCTTTCTTCTTCTAAGTGTTTCCATTTTAAAGGCTTGCTGTTATCCACTTCCCTGGCCTAATGCCTTACTAATTTTCATTTCTTGAGGCTACATGCATGACTTGAATTCAAATAAAAGCACATGCTTTTTCCCCCATCTAAGCTTGGAATCTAACTCTTTTAATAGGCAAACCCACATTTTCCCAGAAGTCTGATACAGTGCCTTAGTTAGGGTTTCCGTTGCTGGGATAAAACACCGTGACCAAAAGCAGCTTGGGGAGGAAAGGGTTTACTCCAACCTATAGCTCTCAGGTTACAGCCCCTCAACTAAGGAAACCAGAGCAGGGATTAAAGGCACAGAACTGGAGGCAGGAACCAAAGCAGAGGCCAGGGAAGAGTGCTACTTACCAGCTTACTCTCATGGCTTGCTTAGCCTGAGTTCTTACAGTATTCAGGATAGCAAGCCTAGGAACAGTACCACCCACAGTGGGTTGGACTCCCCATAGCAACCATCAGTCAAAAAAATGCACCAAAGGCTTGCCCACAAGACAATCTGGCAGGACTATTTCCTCAGTTGAGGCTCCCTCTTCCAGAATAATTACAGCTTATGCTAATGTTGACATAAAATAGCTAGCAATTCAGTAACAATATTCAGGCAGCCAAATGATTGTTATTACCCCTCCCCTTTTTTGTGTTTGTTGATGTGTCTGCATATCTGTGTTGTCTCTGTGTGTGTGCATGCATGTGTGTGGGCAGGTGCACACATATGTGGGGAGCAGAAGTTGATGTCTGGTGTCTTCCCTAATTGGTCTTTACCCCTCACCCACCAGAGAGCAGCGATCATTTATTTTGAAAGGGAGACACACCATTATTTTGAAAGGGAGACAGACACACCATTACAGGAGCTGTGGAAGGACTATAACTGCTCAGATGCAAGATTTCAACTTGGGGTGTTTCTGAGTCCAACCTCTACTGAAAACATAATTATAATCCGATGAGCCACTGGTCCTGAAGCTCACTTATTCAGCCATACCTCCTGTCTCCACCTCCTCAGTGACAGGATTGTAGGCACTTGAGGCTGTCTGTACCCAACTTTTTGGGTGGTCATTGGAGAGGGAAGTGATCAAGTGCAGGTCCTCACACTCATGTGGCAAGTACTTCACGGAGCCACTGCCCAGCCTTTGTCTTTCTTCCTTAGAGATAAATAAATACAGATGCTCGTAGCCTCAGGAACAGCTAGAGAAATGGATAACACATAACAGGCAATCGCTTTTCTGGGGCTGGAGATAGGTGGTCGATTGCACGTCCTTCTATATTAGGAACACGTTAATATATATTCAAGAATACATAGTGCTTTTCCCAAGGTGTTTTTTCTGACCTGGGATCATACATAAGGTATACGCTATCCTTAGGACAAAGTAGTCTATAAAACAAAATGATGCCTATCATACTATGTGAAGCCAGTTGTGTAAAGTTCCAGAATGAAACGAACGGCTGGGCGAAGATTTCGGGAATGTCTGAACAAGTTCTGATGTTCTGATGTCATTGCAGGACAATCCCGACGCTGTGGCATGGGGCGGGTGCTCGTTTCTGGTTCCATTGCAACGCATGGCAGTCTTGAGGAGACCTAATCCAAGTGGACGTAGTTATGCAGCCCAGTTCCGTATCATTAGAGAGAGTCAGCGCCTCTGCCAGGATCCTGCCAACACGGCTTCTAGCCAGACGTCCATTAGTAAATACTGCAGTCTTAAAATACTGCCTGGCTTCTGCGGCTGGGTTGTCTGTGTAATGAAAACGAGGCCCAGACTTTTGGGAGCATCATCATGAGTGCATTGAGAAAACCCTGCCGGTGAGGCAGTTGGAAGTTTGGCAGACGCCTGGTTCGCATCTGTAATCCAAACGTTCCATAGCTGAGGCAGGGGGAGTGCTGTGAAGGGGTAGAGTCCTGCATAGGCTACATCGTAAGTTTCAGGCAGCCTGGGCTCCAGAGTGAGACCTTGTTTCAAAGTAAATAAAGAAATAGAAATTTGTGGTACTTAGAGTGTAACTTTGACAAAAACCTTTTGGTTTTATTTTGAAATGAAATGCTTTTAGTTGGAACTATGTCTTCACTGTTCTTTGACAATGCTAAGCAAGGAGGTAACTGAACCTCTAGTTTTATCTGTCTTGCTTAAGGCTGCATTTTACTTTTCATAAATTAATATACTATCTCGCTTCAAATAGCTGATCTTTTCACATGGTATTTCTAAAATATTGAAAGAAAGGGTTTGGTTGAAAGGCGCATTGTAAATAATTGTAATGTTTGAGACGTTCTCTAAAACAGTGAGCTCTTCAGTCAGTAGCGACTTCACAATTGGAAAAGCAAGTCTCCTTGGGCTCGCTCACTTCTCTGAGGTAGAAAATGTACAAGCAAGAATGCTGAAGTTTGGGGAACAGCTTGACCAAGATCACAAGCAAATCAGGCAGCTTCCAGCAGCGGCCTGGAATTCTGTGACGGACTCTTCTAGTGACTCCGTATTTAATGAGGAGAAACTGACAAGTGGGTGGGAACTTTCCAAATAACCAACCTGCCCACAAGGCCTGTGATCCAGCCTGGCTCTAGAACTCTCTGAGAGATAGCTGCCTTTGTGTCAAATAAAGAGCGGTCAGTCTAAATCCACTGTCCCCCCTCCCCGCCCAGCAGGCAGTGAGATGTCCCGGTCTTTGCAGAAAGTCAGGTGACAGGAAGTTCTGAAGCTGTCTTATAAACACGTAGTGGCCAACGCGGCTACAAACCTCCTCGCCCTCAGGATGAGGAATGGCAGATTAATGAGGATGCTATGTGACTGGTACCAGCTCTGGGGCAGTGACACTCCTGGCAGGCGTTTGTAAACAGTACGACACTGGATTTAATCACATGTGTCTCCTTTCCTGGCAGAACCCCTAGCACCCTCACAGCTTCTTCTCCTACACCCGGCACAGCAGACTCTGCTCACTGAGAGCTGTCTAGACGTCCTGAGCCTAGAAAAGCTGAGAACTCGGAGACACATTGACTGGCGATCATCTTCTGAGTCACCAGGAGAGGCTAGCCTTAAGAGCCAGTTTCTCCCCCATGGCTTGCCTGAGGTTCTCGAAGGAAAATGCTTGCGGAATGAGGCCATGTATGACATGCTTATCAAATATGCAGATGATTAAAGACTGAATGCAGGACTTAGCTCTGCTTCTCGGTGGTTAGGAGACGCAGATAAGTTACCTAGCCTTCCCAGGCCTCTGGACACTTTTTGGATATGGGAGACAGGTGTTCTAACTTTTTTTCAGTCCTGGACAAGAGGCACAGTGCACAGGCTGTGTAAGCACACTGCCCCTAAGCTATACCCCCAGCCCAAGGCAGTTGATCTCAAACAGGTTTTTATAAACTTCCCTTTTCTTTCGTAAGTAAATCTTAATCTTCTAAACATCTGTTCAAGTGACCGTAAGAATTTTCAGCCTGTTCACGTCACCCACGGTATCTGATACATGACAGAGCCTTAGAGTGACTTGGGATGTGGCTTAGTAGAAGCCCACTTGCCTGGCATTCGGGAGTCCTTGCTTTTAACCCTCAGCATGGACAAAAACAAACAAAACAAAACAAACAGCAACAAATAGACAAACCAAACCAACCCAGCCTTAGAGTTGGAGGACCCGGGAAGGCTCCGGCTCCACAGACTGACCAATCACTAATGTCATTTGGAGTGGCTTCATCTCCATTTGTTCCTTTGTGCATAAAATGAAGGTAGTAACCTTTCTCAGGCAAGGCTGTTTTGTAAACTGTAGAAGACTAAATAAATGTACAGTGTCGTTAGCATTATCTCCTTTGCTCAGCGCCCTCCTCTTTATCTTCAGAATGAGTCAGAGTTGAGCTGTTGTCTGGCAAGCTCGTTTGGGCTTAGAGGTGGGCTTATCACGTTTGGACTTCATCTCTCCTGTAAGACTGAAGCCAAGACAGTGTAGATGACATCGACTATTGACACAAGTCATTAACCGAGGGGACACCATTTAAAGGGAAGAACTCACCATGATGTGACCTTGGTAATGACCCAACCACAGTCCCTTCTCCGGAAATCCAAACCTCAATAATAACTATTGTTATTACTGGGTGCCCACTAAGCACTAGATACTCTTCTTTCTATGAGTTATCTTAACATCGCAAGACCATCTGCAATGAAGTTATTTATATTTTATAGTAAGAAATGACCTAACGAGGTAGAGTACTGGTCTTATTTTGTTGCTTTAAGGGGATAAGTGATTTGCTGATGTACATACAAATGGTAACTGAAAAGCCTGAACTCTGAATTCAAGGGTCTGAGCTAGTTAGCTGTGCGCTCCCCAATTGGAAGAAATCATTTCCCTCACTCACCACAAGGGCCAAATTCCTTGTTCTTCATCATTGTGGTCAGCTCCCTTCCTTTATTTTTATTTCTCCCTTCATTTAAAAACGCTTTTTTGATCTTCATAAAACTTAGGAGGAGAAATCACGGATTAATCATTGCTACCTCCGCCCTCCGACGCCCCTCTCACACACTTGTCTTCCATCAAATAGTCTCCACTCAAGGAACAGTGCAGTCCCTTCCCTTAAGGAGTGAGTCCTGCAACTAACTCATCTGTCAGTAAGATTTTCCTCTTCTGCTTATCTCTGTCTTTGGTTTAGTGTTTGGCCCTTCTTTCTTGGCACTTTAGATCACGCTGCCTGATGAGCCCAGGCTCTTAGCAGGGTTTTGCCAACTGCTGCTTTCCTTCACATCATGGTAAAGTTCTTGCTAACATCTGGGAGATGCCTGCCGCGGTGGCCACTGGGACACCTGACCCTAGCTGAGCGCTCAGTGGATGGTGAGAAAGCAGTGGGGAAGAAGAGAGGTGAGCATGAGTTGAGACCCGCTTAGTCAGCAAATGATAGACTCCATTTGGCTCGGACATTCCCCTTAGTTGCCCTTCCAATAGCAGCAGAAGCATTTGCTGTTCGGCTTGGCGGGCTTCTATCAGGGTTCAATGCCAAGCTCTGTAATTAGTGCCCAGAGTCAAAGAAATTGATGGAATGTGCTGTGCCACTGTAAAAGAAGGCAGCATGGGAAAAGGCGTACTTTGGGATGTAAAAAAAAAACTCCAGCTTGTACCATTGGCTCACTTTAAAGCACAGCTATATGGCTTTGGTAAGTTTTTAAAGCCCTACTTTTCATTTTACTTATTGTGAAGTAGGGTAATACAGAAATCCATTGGGATTTCTGTAAGAATTAAAGACAACAGCCAGGCACACAGAGGCCACTCCATCCAAGAGGTAGAAGTTCCAAGTCAAAACCAAAATCTCATTTTAACCTAACCACGTGTCTCGAGCTGGCTTGTCCTTTCCTCTTTTTTAAACATTTTTTATTGACTCCTTGGACAATTTCACATAATGCACCTCAATTCCACTCTTTTCCCAGTCCCTCCATATCCACCCTTCACCCTTGTGGTGTTCCATCCAAAAGAAAATTTAAAAATGAAGATATTAATTAAAAACAAAGCAAAACAAACCCACGTCAGTCCACCATCTTCCCCGCCTCTCCTCCATCTCATCATTCACCTGTGGTGCTGGGAGCTGTGTGTAGCACACAGTAGGCCCTTTCATCCAAACAGCTTTGCTTGCAAATGTTCATTGCCATGAGTTGGCGTTCTGGTTCAAGGCCTCTGGTTTCTGGGACACCATCATTACTAGACCCTTCCCAAAACTCTTGGATACCTTGCTGTTACCCCAGCCATGGCGATCCTTTAGCTTTGGTTCCACAGGACCAGTCCCTTGATGCGCTCCAGCAGGTCATAGATGGGGTAGAATGGGCCAACTCAAAGCACCGGATGTGGGTGGTAGCTGAGTTGGTCAGTCCAGGCCCGCACTAGGATCACGCCTCCTCAGGCTAGGGGCAGAGCCAGGTATCCTATGCCCACACTATTAGGGTTAACTTTCTCATGCCCATGGTCCCCAAGAGCAGCCCAGGCCAGGGTGGCAGCCAGGCTACTCAGATTTGCATGGCCCTAGCAACAGAGTGGCCCTTAGGAACCAATATGGCCTCAGTGGTGGCCCATACCATGGGTGTCTGCACAGCCTTCCATGTTAACCGGAACCATGGACATCAGCACAGACCCTGGCTGCAGTAGGGCAGCATAGGCCACCCAGATCTGCATGGCCCTGGTGGAGGCATGGCCCTCGAACACTAACATGACCCCAAGACCTATGGGTGGCAGCCCAGACCCAAGGTTCCATGGGACCTTTGGTGGCAACGTTGTCATTGTTTTTCTGTAGTGTGGAGCGGTGGGGCTGTGTCCCACCACCCGGCTAGCTTTACCCAAAATAATTACATGGAAACTGTATTCTTTGGAACACTGCCTGGCCCATTGGCTCCAGCCTCTTATTGGCTAACTCTCACATCTCAATTAACCCATTTTTAATAATCTATGTAGCCCCACGAGGTGTGGCTTACCAGGAAAGATCTTAACCTGCGTCTGTGTTGGGTGGGAGAATCATGGCTACTGCCTGACTCGGCTTCTTTCTCCCAGCATTCTGTTCTGTTTTCTCCGCCTACCTAATTTTCTGTCCTATCAGAGGCCAAGCAGTTTTCTTTATTAATTAACCAATGAAAGCAACAGATAGACAAATGACCCTCCTCCATCATTTCCCCTCTTAATTCCCACCTTGCTGCGATGCAAACCATCTTGGCACATTCTCAAGCTCTAGCTCAGCCGCACCACAGCATCCCACAGTTTCCCTGCTGCCTGGAAAGCAGAGCCTTCACATTGACAGCAACATTGATTTTGCCTTCCAGCGTTCACTTTGCTATGAATGCTACAAACTCAGCATTGGCATGCTGAAATAAGTAAGGATGCTAATCTATTTTCCACTGTTGCAGTCTCTGTACAAACGTTGACAGCTTCTCATCTGAATCGTCTGCTCAGGTACTGGGGACAGTCGCTTCATAGACAAACAAAACCTAAATTGAGCAAAAGATGTAATTAAAATATATTTCAAGTTTTTGCATGCGAGCGTCATCAGTCAAAGGGGCACTGTTTGTCTCTTAGATGATTGAAATTTATTCATTTAACAAATATGTATTGAGAATCTACAGTTTACAAGGCCTTATACGCACTGGGAACCACTGGTTCAGCAAGGCAGTCCTAGGGTCCCTGGAACAAACCCTCATTCTCCCATGGCTTACACTGTGCTGTGTGGAATACAATCAACAGACATGTACACAAGGAAAAGAAATTCAGATAATGGCTTCAGTAGAAAAAACAAAGCTCCATAATAGTGACTAGAGAGAGTATTTGGTTTATTTTTATATTTATCTTAACTTGGAAATAAAATCCACATCTAATATTTTGGAAGTCTAATGAGTAGGGAAAGGAGAGGAAGACTCCCCCTGAGAAGCTCCTGTGATGTGAACATGGGAGACAGCCCTAGGAAGCTGAGGACAATCATATTGGGCAGAGGGAGCAGCAGTCCAAAGGTCCTGGGGCAAAGGAGCCTGAGCAAGAAAAGAGTACAACATGCTTGAGCCCAGCTGAGTAAAGACATAAGACAGGAAGCTAGGCCGAAGGGACAGACGGAAGCAGGTCGTGTAGTTTCACTGTGTATGGCAAAGCTGGTTCCAATTGCAGTGAGAGCCTAGGGTCAGAGTTGGATTAAGCAAGGGAGAGATATGGACTTGGTATGTGCACGCTCTTGTCCACAGAGATGTGTGCATGTTCATGTCTGTGTGAGGGCAGGTGTGTGTAGACCAGAGGTCAGCCTCAGAAGCTACCTTCTTTGTATTTCTGAGGCTAGGTCTCTTAGTGGGAGCTGGGGCTCACCAATCAGGCTCGGCTTGGCTGTCTAGACAGTCCCAGGGACTGTTGATCTCTGCTCTCCCAGCTCTGGAGATTATAGACACGTGCTGCACCCAGCTTTTATAGGTGCTGGGCACTGAACTCGGGTCCTTACGCTTGCACGACAAGCACTTTGCCATGTTTTCAGACCCCCATTTATGTCTTCAGAAGATGATGGTTGAGCTGGCGAGCTGACGCCGAGTTGGTAAAGGTGCTTTCCACCAAGCCTGATGACCTGAGTTCATTCTCTGGGAACCACAGTGTGACACATGTAATGCCAGCCCCCACAAACACAACTAAGTGAATAATTGTAGTTTGCAGGAGGTGATACAGGGTCTTGCTCTGTAGACCAGGCTAGCCTTAAACTCACAGAGATTTGTCTGTCTCTGCCTTCTGACTGCTAGGATTAAAGGTGTGTGTCACCATGATTGTAAACAAATGCAAAAAAAAAAAAAAAGACATCTTTTGTATGGAGCACGGACGCGTATGAAAACTGTTTTTTTCTGAGGTCCGTGTGAGTGACAATGGCTTTAGAGATTGTGATGGTGATGATGGTTAAATTTGGGATTTGTTTTGGAGGGGCTGATGGTCCATTGAGTTTGGGGAACCAAGCAAACAGGAAGCCAGAATGAGCAGTATGTTTTAATGAGAATGTCTGTGGGTAAGTGGCGTCATTTACTAAACTAGGAAAGGCAGGATTAAGACTAGTTTAAGGGGGTTGGTACCTACTGTAGTCATGGTAATCATAATAAACTCATGAGATGCCCATGTGGGGACATGTAACAAGTCCAGTTACCTGTCTATTTTAGGACACTTCTATTCTCTCTCATGCTTACAGCTCAGTTGTTGGCTAAATTAAGGGTCTGTCAGAAAAGGAAGCAGACATGTTTGCCAACAGAAATGCCTTTGTAATCATGTGTGATGTTTCCAGAGAGCTAAATCCTTGACTTAGGAGACCATGGCAGGCATTCCCTGGACATCTATATTACACATTACGATGTGTCTAGACACTTGTGGCTTACAGAGGAAGTTATTTCTCAAAACAGTTAACATTTGTCTACAAAATACTTTCAACTACCTATTTCTGTCTGTAGTTCCACAGACATAATTATGTGGCATAATATGCAAAGCTGAAAATCTAAGTCAAAAATGATTCTCAGATATAGACACATTTCAGATACGAATACATGGATTTCTAGCCTTTGGGTGGAGAATACCTTTTAAAAAAATTGATTCAACAAGACTACAAATGCATAAAATTATAGCATGTGTGGCGAAGAGGGTTTCTGCTTGAAAAAATGGCATTCCCTCTCATCTCCAGCATTCTTACTTTATGTATTTGGTTCCTCAAAAGCTATTTTCAGTAAAAAAAAAAAAACCTATAATTTAAAAAATTTAAATATAAATGAAATTCATTAAAACAAATTTTGAGATATGTAAAATAATTGTTTTCATATTAGTGTGACCACGACATTTAGACAACAAAACATTTGACTGAAGGACGTGACAGAAAGTGTACTCATAAAAGAATTATTAAATATTAATTTAAAATTTGTAATTAAAGTATTAGAAACTTGGCACAGTAGTACATATCTATAATGCAGAATTCTAAAAGTGAAGGCAGGAGAATCGAGAGTTTGAGTTTACCCTGAACTAGGCCACTCCGGGCTAACATCAGATACATAGTGAAACCTGTCTGCGTGAACAAAGAAACTAAAGCCTAAATTCATAGAGGTTTAAATAAAATATGAGGCTTGAAGCTGGATGTGGTAGCTCATGCCTGTAATCTCAGCACTCAGGAAGCTGAGGCAGGAAAACCATGGGTTCCAGGCTAGCCTGGATTACACAGCAAATACAAGGTCAGTCTGAATTAAATAGTAAGACCAGTGCTCAATAGCGTCAGGCATGGTGGTATATGCCTTTAATCCCAGACCTCACAGGCAGAGGCAGATAGGTCTCTATAAATTCTTCTAGGCTAGCCTAGTCTACAAAATGGGTTCCAGGTTAGCCAGGGCTACATAGTGATACGGTCTCAAAACAAATAAAAAGGAAAAAGAAAAAAAATAGCTGTAAGGAAAAAACAATCCCTTAGAGTTTTGATTGGAACTTTGAAGAAGTAATTCGCTGGCTATAGTCAAACTGCGTGTCCCATTTATTCTCTGTTAATTTTTTTCCTTTCTTTTTTGAAAACAGGCTTAATTAGATTTATGTTATTTTTTGAGGCAAGGTCTCACGATTTATCCTTGACTGGTCTTGAACTCACTGTGTAGTTAAGGCTGGCCTCAAACTCACAGAGATCTGCCTGTCTCTGCTTCCCGAGTGCTGGGATCAAAGGCCTGTGCCACCACACTGGCCTTACTTTATTTTTCTTATATAAAAACCCCTGTGGTAGCCACAGCTGATGCCTGCCTCTTCTGTACAGCGGAGACCCTGGTGCAGGTTTAACAAGATGGTCTCTGAATTCCTGATAGGGAGATTTGGTGAACAAGCCTCTTTCCATAGGTCAGAGATTGGGTAGCTGGAGGTCTTGGAGTTGGCACCAAAGGTGACCTTAACGGAGATGCCCATGGTGGTGGTGGTGCCCCTGGATGATGTGTAGCTATCAACCGTAGCAGCCATTAAGAACGGCTTTTGGGGGCTGGAGAGATGGCTCAGAGGTTAAGAGCATCGCTTGCTCTACCAAAGGTCCTGAGTTCAATTCCCAGCAACCACATGGCTCACAACCATCTGTAATGGGGTCTGGAGCCCTCTTCTGGCCTGCAGGCATAGACACAGACAGAATATTGTATACATAATAAATAAATAAATAAATAAATATTAAAAAAAAAAAAAAAGAACGGCTTTTGGAGCTCTGATGTTGAGACCAGGCCAGTGTTCCTGCAGGTGGGGAAGGGCTCCTAGCACAGTGCCTTCGAGGCTTGTCACTTCTATGGAACAATGTGGGGCTTGCTGATCTTGGTCCGCAAGTACCATCTCTGCATAGAGACAAAAGAGATTGTCTGAGGGTTTCTGTTGCTGTGAAGAGATACCATAACCATGGCAACTCTTATTAAGAAAACATGTAATTGAGGCAGCAGCTTACAGTTTCAGAGGTTTAATCCATAATCATCATGGCGGGGAGGGAACATGGTGAGGTGAAGGCAGACATGGTGCTGGAGAAGCAGCTGAGAGTCCTACATTTTGCAGGCACAGGGAATCCACTGAGTGAATTTGATGGACTGGAAATCTACACTGAGCAGAAACTTAAACAAGAGTCCTCAAAGCCTGCCCCCACAGTGACACACTTCCTTCAATGATGTGGGAGTGATTTCTTTCTAATCTGTTGCTTTCATTGGTTAATTAATAAAGAAACTGCCTTGGCCCTTTAATAGAACAGAAAATTAGGTAGGCGGAGTAAACAGAACAGAATGCTGGGAGAAAGAGATTCTCCCACTCCAGACAGATGCAGGTTAAGATCTCTCCTAGTAAGCCACACCTCGTGGTGTTACAGGGATATTAGAAATGGGTTAGATCAATATGTAAGAGCTAGCCAATAAGAGGTTAAAACTAATGGGCCAAGCAGTGTTTAAAAGAATACAGTTTCCGTGTAATTATTTCGGGTATAAAGCTAGCCGTGCGGGCGGCCGGGTGCCAGGAACGTAGCCCGCCGCTCCCACAACACTTCAACAAGGTCACACCTCCCAATAGTGCCACTCCCTAAGAGTTTATGGGCCAACTACCTTCACCACACCACAGAGATGTTGATCAAGATGATAGCTCTCAGATGGCAGAGGCTGCATGAGCTCTCCAGACCCCCATGCACATTGTAATCCTCAGGTCAATAGATGCTGTGATCCGGGGTCCCCAGTCAGCATAAATCAGGTTCTGAACCATAATGAAAACCAGAACTTCATTCTTGGATGGTGCCCCAATCCCAGACTCCCTGATGGGCAGGTAAAACCAACAACTCTCCAGGGAGTCAGTCTTCAAGTTGTTGATCAGGCAGCCCACCTTGAGGACAGGGTTCACTTCCTGAACCCAGCTTTGCCTTTGCCGCCTCTGCCTGGCCCAGACACTTCTGTAACTTTTGGTCTGTCCACTGTACCGATCTACGTCACCTGCCATAGTGTCTTCTCGAGGAAGGCGTTATTTTTTTGAACCAAATAAAGCTCGTCTCAACAAAGTAATGTCTACCTTGACACTAGAAGAGAAATTAACTATAATCTTCAACTATCTCTTTGGTCTTCTCTGGAATTTTTTCATTAAAAAAAAAAACAAACAAAAAACCAAACCAACTTTAATGCCAGCACTCAGGAGACAGACACAAAAGGATCTCTGTGAATTTGAAGCCACCCTGTTCTACAGAGTGACAGGACAGGAGCTACATACAGAAATCCTGTCTTGAAAAACAAACAAACAAACAAACACCAACTACAAAAAACAAAAACAAAACAAAATAAAAATAATTTTTCTCCCAGTGGCTTGTACCGACCAGCTCAGCTACCACCTGGCCCCACATCCTGGGCTTTGGGTTGCTCCACCCTAACTTCTACCCCACTTATGACCTGCAAACCAAACATTCAAATACATGAGCCTACGAGGGCCATTCTCATCCAAACCACCACATACACTAATTTTAAAAAAATGTATTTTAATCAGTTAATTTATTATTATTATTTTAATTTATGGGGTTTTGAGACAGGGCCTCAAAACTATGTAGCTCTGGCTGTTCTGGAATGTAGATCAAGCTGAATAAATACATTTTAATTTATTAAAGAACCCCACTCCTAGCAATAGTAACTGCCTGAGCACAGCCTGTGGAGTCATGTGACTCATGTACCAGCTACTCAACCATTCAGATTTTAATTCCCAGAGAGGGCAAGCCTCTCTATCTTGAAACGTTTAGAAGAACAAAAAACTTGGGATCCCAGTGAACGACAGGCCAAGTGTTCAGGCAAAAATGTCATGTTGCATGTTTTCAGGAATTGAAAACTATTTTTTTTTAAAGTTTTTTTCTTTTTCTTTTCTTTGTGTAGTCCTGGTTGTTATGGAACTCTCTCTGTAGACCAGGCTGGCCTTGAACTCAGAGATGCACCTGCCTCTGCCTCCCGAGTGCTGGGATTAAACTGCTGGGCTGAAAGGAGTTTCATGTACTGTTTAAAAAGTGTTCCTCTGGCTGTGCCTCACACAGGAGACCTAGGGGTTGAAGGAAGCTGATTTTTGATAAACATTCCTTGTGATTTATGTAATCCCAAAGTTGTGAGAACGCAATACAGAGCACCAGTGTTGCTACGTTCTGTAGGTAAACTAAAATGGCATGTCTTATTTTCATAATTTAATTTTAATATGCATAGGTTCTTTACACTCTGAGTCAAATCAGTTGTGCTGATATGTTTTTTGTCAGTTTGAGACAAGCCATGGTTGCCTGGGAAGAAGGAACCTTAATTGTGAAACTATCTCTCTTAGGTTGGCCTGTAGGCCAGTCTGTGCGGCATTTCCCTAATCAATGATTGCTATGGGAGAGGCCAGCCCACTGTGAGCAGTAATGGGCAGCTGATTCTGGGCTGGCTAAGAAATCAGGCTGAGCAGGCTAGGTCTGGATAGAAGTCAGAATGTGGCCTTCCTCTGGGACCTCTGCTTCAGTTCCTGCCTCCTGTCCTGTCTGAGTTTCTGTCCCGGCTTCTCTTCCTGAGGGTCTGTAAACTGTAAAGCGAAATAGACCTTTTCCTTCCTGAGTTGCTTTTGTTCATGGTCTTTATCATAGTAACAGAAGCCTAACTAAGACACCAGTCAAATATTTTAACTGAAATATATACTGTTTTTTTTTTTTCTGTAGGTTTTATTTAAAAAAAGTCAAACTTAATTCTAGTTAGTGAATAAGAACCCTTTTGGAGCTTAACTAGTTTAGTATCAATAGAATAAGGGTAAATATTGTAAAACACTTTAGTAATGCACAGTGCTACATACATGTTTATTATAATAATTATTAGCCATAATAATTACAGTAATTGTGGTATACAACTACAAGATCTGGCTTGTGTGTTAACTAGCATGCTGCATTTTAGTATACTACTAGAGAATTTTTCTAAGCTTTATGAAAACCAATTTTGAATATTATGAATAAAAACAGCACAAAAACATTCTTTTTTACAGTGATTTTTTAAATTGATTTTTATTGAGTTCTACACTTTTATCTGCTCCCCTCCCTGCCTCTCTCTTTCCCCCTTCAATCCTCCCCAAAGGTCCCCATGCTCCCAATTTACTCAGGAGATCTTGTCTTTTTCTACTTCCCATGTAGATTAGATCTATGTAAGTCTCTCCTAGTGTCCTCATTGTTGTCTAGGTTCTCTGGGATTGTGGGAAAAAACCATTCTTGCTTGAATTCAAATTGTTACTTCTTTTCTCAGATGGAGTTAACAGATGTTTTAGGTTATATTTTATGTTTTCGGGCATCCAGACATGTATTTGATGTTTCATTTGAAGACGACAGTGTGAATGATGATAACTTACTTTGTACAGAGTGTGTGGTAGGGACTTGGAGGGAGGAAAAGAAGAGTGTAAGAAGGGTTTAGACAGATCAGTGCAACACCAGTTGCTCTTCTCAGAGGAATGACTGCTTACCATGAGACATTTACCCAACCTCGACTGTTTTAGTGGCCGGCACACAGCTAACTTTGAGTTCACTTGTTTTCGGCTTTGCCTCCGAGCCCTCTCGTCCGCTGGAAGTGTGGCAGTAGGGGGTGATGAGCAGCTACCTTTCTGTTCAGAAGAGCTAGCCAAGTCAGGTGTGGTGGCGCGTGAGGCCTCTGATCCCAGCAGTGAAGAGGCTGAGGCAGGAGGATCACCACAGGGTTGAGGGTAGCCTGGGTTACACAGTGAGTTCCAGATAGCCTGGGCTACAGAGTGATACCTAGTCTCAACAAACAAACAAAAAAACCACACACACACACACACAAACTTAGGGCCACAGCTATGACACACGATGACCTGTTTCCAAGCTGCCTCCGACCTTCTGTCTTATCCTTATGCCTGTCTCATGGCGGTGCAACCCAAAACCCTGCTCATCACAGATTTATCCAGTGCAGTTAGTTTATTCAGACAGGAGACACTGTTTAGTGTCTAGGTTATACCATCATGTACTTTTGTTTTCTTTTTCTTTTTTTGGGTGGGGCTGGTTTCTCTGTGTAACCATGGCTGTCCTGGAACCCACTCTGTAGAGCAGGCTGACTTTGAGATCAGAGATCCACCTGCCTCCGCCTCCTGAGTGTTCAGATGGAAAATGTGCACCACCACGCTCAGCTATCATTGTGTATTTCTTTTTGTGAAGCCTTTGCATTGGTTTTTTTTCCTAGCAGCTGGTACCTTCTACTCGTGCATAGAGTTCCTAGGATAAGACAGCATGTTAAACTGGGTATCATGGGGCATGCCTTTAATTCCTGGAGACAGAAACGGGTGTCAAACGTTTTTACTCTAAGAGACATTGTGAGGTGACCAGCAGTTCATCGGCTTGGGCTCTCGGAACCGACTGAGAGTCCTGGTTTTGCAATAGTCTCACTGTAGTCAGGGTCTTGTCTTCTACTACACTTGGGTCATGGTCTGATGCATAAAACCTGACACACAGTTTGTACTCAGCTGATGTTTATTTAACCAGTTCCTAATCTGAGGCAGCTTGCAATCTTTCTGGACTTCATCCTTTCCCTTATAAAACAGAGTGGTTATCTTCTGACGTCACTTCTAGCTCTGACACTCTGGTTATATGGTCTATGCATCCTGAAGCCAGCTTCCCTGAGCAATCTGTCTTGTCTGGGTCACTGAGAAAAGGCATAGCATTCTTGCCTTATTGTAAGGAGTGTCTTCATCTCTGAGTCATTCTTACTGAAAGCACTTCAGAAGAGCCTGCAGCAGCATCTTAGTGGAGAACAAACTGGAGAATTACCCCTTCAGTATTTTTACAGAATTCTCTACTCTATAAAAGCTGCCCAAGTATTTCATGTAGTTTCTTTTCTCTAAAGCTTTTTTTTAAGTATAGGTGTTTTGCCTGCATGCATGTCTGTCCACCATATGTGTGCCTGATGCCTGAGGAGGCCGGAGAAAGGTATTAGATCTTCTGGAACTTGAGTTATGGAAATGCAGTTTTGAGCTACTATGTGGGTGCTGAGAACTAAACCCAGGTTCTCTGAAAGAGCAGCCAGAGCTCTTAAACACTGAGCAATCTTTCCAGCCCTCCTGTAGTTTCTTAATGGTATCTTTCATCTCAAGGAATCTGTAACCAGTCTGTTTAGATGGACTTTGCTACATATTAACAGATTTGTTTGTTTGATAAGAATTCAGATGACTTTGTAAATCTTTTATGGACTAGAAGGCCAGGACTTGTCCATCTGTCACATACTGTCTTAGGATACTACTGCTGTGATGAAACACCATGACCAGAAGTAATTTGGGGGATGAAAGGGTTAGTTTGGTTTTCATTTCCACGTCACTGTTCATCACTGAAGGAAGGCAGGATGGGAACTCGAACAGGGCAGGAGCCTGGAGGCAGGAGCTGATGCAGAGGCCATGGAGTGCTGCTCACGAGCTTGTCTACAGCCTGATCTTAAGGAGGAATTTCCTCAGTTCTCTTCTCTCCGGTGACTCTAGCTTGTGTCATGTTGACATAAAACTAGCCAGCACACATACAATAGCTTTTCTTCACCCCTTCATAATTGAAAGAACTTTGCTTGAAGAATGATTTTAAAAAAATACTAGAATAATGAGATCAACTTAAAAAGGTTAAAAATGGCAAGCATTTGAGGTTTGTCCTAAGAGGCCTTTGTGGGAAGCTGTGAAGGCAAAGCCTACATTGCATTGGAAACCCCAAGATATTGGAGGTTCCAGAGCCAAAATGAGCTGCATAGAAGGAGTGGAACCAGCCCAAGAGAAAGAAGTGTGTTGTGGGCAGCAAAGCAGGAAGGACAGAGCCATCTAAACTCTTTGATATCAGACATGGAACTACATCATTTCTCTGCTGTGTTTTGGTCTTGCTTTGATCCAGTATTTCTTCATGCTGCTGCCCCCATTTCTCCATTTTGGAATAATAATTTATATTCTGTGCCATTGTATGTTGGAAGCATGTGATTTACTTTTTGATTTTTCAGGTTATAATTAACAAATTGCCTTGAGTCTCAGACTCTGAGACTGAACTTTTAAACTCTTGAGATTATGAAAGACTATGGAACTTTGGAGGTTGGACTAAATTCACTTTACATTATGATATGACCATGAGCCTATAGGGACCAGGTAGTGGAATGTGTTGGTTTGATGAGACTGGCCACCATAAACTCATGTGTTTGATTGAATACCTGGTCCCCAGTGGTGGAATACTTTGGGAAGGATTAGAGCCCTTGTTAAAGGAGGTATGTCACTGGTGGTGGGCTTTGAGGTTTCAAAAGGTTTGTGTGATTCCCAGTGTTCTCCCTCTGTCTTGTGACTGTGGATTGAGATATAAGTTCTCAGATGTTCCTTTGCTTGGTCATCATGGATTTTAACTCTCTGAAACTGTATGCCAATTAAATACTTCCTTTTATAAGTTGCCTTGGTCACGGTGTTTTTCATAGCAATAGAAAATTAACCCTGACAAAGGCTATAGCTTTATTATTTAGACTACACTTCAACTACTCTGGCCTTAACCCAGTACTTTGTGTATTAGAATGTACTTCAGATTGAGGAAAATGACAAAATACACATGTCAACATACCTTGGAGACATGACTGTTAGTGGTTAGAGGAGCCATAGGCAATTCTGGCACCCAAGAATATGATTTGGCAATTGTGTACTCTTCCCCTAAGTCAGTCCTGCTCACTGACTAATGTGCTTGTTCCACGGTGAACATTTCTGCATACTCTTTCATGTACTATTTCAGCAATATCAATTTGCTAATTGTGAAGACAAAATTAAGTTAGATCTATCGGTTTTGTTCCTGATGCTGGTTTAAAATCTTTTGGTATGCCTTATAAGATTTTACTTTCCTAGTTTGAGAACCCCCAGGAAAAAAAAGATTTTACTTAGCCAAAATTTTTAATGTGTACTAAAACTTAAATATAGACTTTGCCTTATGTTAAGATAATGTAGTTTTAGTCAGTTCAATAAATTAACCAGTTTACAATCTGAGATTGAAAGTTACATTTGTTTTGTTGACCTCCTTGGTACTCTAGGAAAGCACCTTAGGCTCCTTTTTAAAATGTGCAATTAACGAACTCTGTGAAATACAGAGAAATTGTTTAACCCAATTTAATAAAAAAAAAAATCCAAATTGATTAATTAGACCGTTTTAGAAGAACATAAGCATAACATTTGAGAAATTGTTACTAGACTCATGAACTAAGACAAACTGACAATGTTCTAATCCTCAAAGAAGCTGTCTAGATGTCTTTGGCTTCTAGGAGCATCTAGAATTGGACAAATAGGCCTAAGTGGAAAAGGAAGATGATTCTGGAGATATTAGATCTTTCTCTCTCTTTTAAGGCGGGGTTTCTCTGTAGCTTTGGAGCCTCTCTGGAACTCGCTCTGTAGACCAGGCTGGCCTTGAACTCACAGAGATCTGCCTGCCTCTGCCTCTCAAGTGCTGGGGTTAAAGATGTGCTACTACTGCCTGGCTAGATCTTCCTCTTTAGTTTACCCCAGAGAACATTCCATGAAAATCCTAATGGAGCCTTCTGCCCCTTGGGAATAGGTATACAGCAAGGAAGAGAGAAAACCACAAATCTCGTTTCTGTGTGTGCATGTTTACGTGCATGCATGAGTGTGTGTAGGCCCATGGATGACTAATTTGGTGGTGTCCTCAGATGCAGTTCACCTTGTTTATTTGACAGGGCCTATCATTGGCCTGGAGCTCACTACTATGTTAGTCTAGCTGGCCAGTGAACCCAGGACTCTGCGTGGCTCTGCCTCCTAAGAACTAGGATTATAAGCATCACCAATCCCAGCTTTTTTTTTAAAAAGTAGGTACTGAAAATCTAACTTAGGTTCTTGTGCTTACTGATAGAACTATCGCTCCAGCCCCAGTAATCATGTCTTAAGATGTAAATTCATTTCTCTTTAATATAAATAGATTGAGTATGGTAGTTTAGGGTGGGGTGACAGTTCTCACCAAAGACACAGACTTTGCCACACTCAGTTTATAGCGTTTACCTAGATTTCTAAGGTCACTGTTGGTACTGCAGTCGTCATCAGGTAACACCTGATTCAACTCGGCAACCATTCACCCCAGTTCGAGAGAGGTGGTTTCTTGCCAGTCCAAACGTAAGACAGAGATGCACCAAGTGTGACCACCACACATTGCTACAACTGTTCTACTTTGCTGTGTGCTTGTAGTCTGGAGGTCCTTGGGAGACTGAGGAAAAACTGTTTGATCCTAGTCACTGAAACCAGCCGGGGAAACATGAAGGACTTGTCTCAGGGGCCAGGGAGACAGTGCAGTGGTTGAAGGGCTTGCTGTGCAAGCATGAAGTCCTAAGTTCAATGGAGTATGCCTACAGGAATCTCAGCATTGGAGAGATGCGGGCAGAAGCAGCTCTGGGGCCTGCTGGCCAGCTAATCGAGCCAAACTGGTAAGCTCCATGGTCACTGGGGACTAAAGAATGAGACTGGATGATTCCAAGTAGTGCTTTTGTGTTAAAATTTTAAACATGTTCTCATACACTGTATACGAGTCACTCTCAGCTCCTCTCTAAAACGTGTGTTAAAGGCTGTACCATGAATTCTAGCAGAATGTCTTCAACCAAACATGTTCTTTGCTAACATACAGTAACAGTTAAACTCATGCTCACTTATTATTACAGTTGTTAGTATTTCAGACCATCTTCCTGTTTTGTTCTCTCGAAAGCATAGGCTGTCCTTTACTAAGTCTATCGACTTAATTTGACTTGCTATATTTGACAACAGTTTTTGGGTTCACATTTTTGTCTCATGCCAAGCTCTTCATTTTTCATTCCCAGAGAATCAGGACAAACTGTACATCTCCTGCAGTGACCAGGGAAGATCTGGCTAAATGTCAACTATGTTAATTGGTATAGAAAAAACAACAACCTTATTTTTATCTGATTAAAATCCCTACAAGCATTCCATTATATACTAAAGCCATACCAGTTACAAAGGGACTTAATTATAAGTTTGGCAGATGTGTCCTTCCTGCCCCTCCTTTACTGCAGCATAAAGATATATTACTGTGTCTTGGCAACTTCTAGAATCTCAAATTTTAGTTCTATTTTCGGAAGTTTAGAATTTGGTATTCAAGACTTTTTCTTGATTATCAGTTAGAATACAAGTGTACTTGCTTAAAATGATATATTTAAACAACTGATTTACTGAATAACATATAGAACCTTATTTAAAAGACAGCTGGGAGATCACTGAGAGGCTGGGGAGGTGGCTCAGTGTGTTAAGTGCTTGTTGCCCAAGCATGAGAACCTGAGTTCAGATCCCAAGCACTCATGTGAAAGCTAAGTGTGGCAGCCTGTGTCTTTAATCCCTGTGCTGGGGGGTGGAGACAGCCTAAGCCCAGGGGCTTGCTGGAGAGCCAGTATAGCCAAAGGGTAAAACTCCAGGATCAGCGAGAGACCCTGTCTCAAAAAATAAGGTGCAAAGTGGTAACAGAGGAAACACATCAACCTCTGGCCTTGACACCTACACATCACACGTGCACATAGACCAGTCTGAGACACTTTATTCAACTGGTAAAAAGTCTACATCTTTTTAAAAAGCTCCAGGACGAGCAGGTTATATAATATAATTGCTTCAGTTAATTGGGGTGTAGGAGGTGTAGGTGTAAAAGAGTAAAAGGTAATGAACTTTGATAAATTTATCTGAGCAATGGGAAGGTATCAGGTAAGACTTCATTTTTACTGGAGCAGTTGTTAGCTTCAGTGCCTGTGCAGAGTTGTATGCTGTCTCTTTAAGGTAGGGATTTCCCAAGACTACTCTGCCTTTAGCTTGTTCTCAGTTAACCTGCATAATTTCATGACTTCCCTACTCGTACATGCGCTTGCCTCATCTGACACATTAGTATCTTTCTTGGAGGCTACATGAGGATCCTTGGGTATTTTAGAGAGCTAGCTCCATTTGAACGCCTCATGAGCAACTGAAAATCAATATACGAAGACTTGCAATTTCCATTCCAGCTTGGACATACATATCTTAGAAGTTACTACTTTATTGTAACAGGTCAAATGCTGAATAAATGAAAAAAAATCACCAAATAAATAAATGTTGAACAAATGAAACCATCAACAAGACATTCTGGATCAGTTAAACAGTGAAGTCAGAGGGCAAAGCAAGTGAGAGTCTGAACAGAAGAAGCGGAATCAACAGAATGAATGTACATTAGAAGGAGATCATTAGATTGGCTTATATGGTATAGTCTGGGTAGTCCAGCCATGGCTGTCTTCACACCGGAGAGGCTGAGAATCTGACAGCCGCCAGCCCATGAGGCTGGCTGTCTCAGCAGTCCCAGCCTGGCACTGAAGGCCTGGGGATTTCTAGAGCGCATCTATGTTCTGGTATCAGTGAAATGCTGTACTAGCCACAGCAGCAGGTACCCAGGCTGAGCATAGAGGATTTGCAGAGCAGGGTTACTCTCTTGTGCTGTAAGAAGATTCAGATTATCATGTATCTCTCAGAACCTATAGAATGTGCAGTTTTCAGAGTAAAGCCTAGTGTAAATTCTGTGTGTTAGGTAACAATGATGTATCAGTGACATGCTTTGTCAAAATTCAGCTCTGCAGCCTATGGTGTCACAGTGGGGGAGGGTGTGTAAGTTTGGGGACACTTTCCCTCCACATAAGAAACCAGTATTTTATACTCAAACTTTCGATGAACCTAAACGTCAACAAAGTTTAGTTGGGGGGGGGTAGGAGTGGGGAACCGAGGAGTTGGAGGATAGGTATAATCTTAGTATGTTTCACTTGTGTATAAAATTATCAAGAAGATTACTACATGGCCATTTGGCTGTGAGGACACGGAACCACACTGTACCTTTTGGTTTGCACTTCCATAATAATTAAGGATGTTAACGTATTTATTGGTAATTTGTACTTCTTTTGAGAACCATGTATTAAATTCATTTGCCTATTGATTGTGATTTGCTAGTGTTTAACTTTTTGAATACCTTCTGACATACAGACATTAATCCCACATTTGATGTATAGTTGACAGAGATTCCTCCCTTTCTCTTAGCAATCTCTTTAGTCTATTAATCAATGTATTTGCTATGCAGAAGATTTTTAACCGGATGTAATCCCACTATTGATCTTGCTATTATCTTTGGGGCTACGAAAGCACTTTTCAGAAAGTCCTTGCCTATAGATACTTAACATTTATTAGTTACTCCTTTTCTTGTTCTGGTAAAATACCTGACAAAAGCAAATTAAGGGAGGAAGGGCTTATTTGAGGTTGTAGTTCAAGAATACAGTCTATTCTTGCAGGAGTGTGATGTCAACAGGAACTTGAGGCTGCTGGTACATTGTATCCACAGTCAGAAGTAGAGTGATGAACATGCCCCTCTTCCCTTTATTTTTCTGGACAGAGTTTCTTGGTGTAACAGTCCTAGCTGTCCTGGAACTCACTCTGTAGAACAGGCTGACCTCACACTCACAGAGATCTACCTGACTCTGCCTCCCAAGAATAAGGTTTAAAGGTGTGCACTACCACTGCCCAGCTTGTGTTCTCTTTTTCATTCGGCCAGAGACCCCAGGGCATGGAACCTGGCTCAAATTTAGAGTAATCTTCCCCACTTCAATGAACCTGTCCTAGAAAATACTCACAGACATGTCAAGAGAATTGTTATTGTGGTTGTAGTAGTTTGAATGCAATTGGGCCCCCATACGGAGTGGCACTATTAGGAGGTGTGGCTTTGTTGGAGTACCTATGACCTTGTTGAAGAAAGTGTGTCATCATGGGGACCGTCTTTCAGGTTTCCTATGCTAAGCATACTACCTGGTGTCTCAGTCAATTTCTTGCTTTCAGATCAAGATGTAGCCAGCACCATGCTTCCTATCATGATGATAAAGAACTGAACCTCTGAAATTGTAAGCCTCCACCTCAATTAAGTATTTTCCTTTATAAGAGTTGCCATGGTCATGGTGTCTCTCCACAGCAATAGAAACCCTAACTAAGACAGCGGTGATTCTAAATCTTGTCAAGTTGATAATCAAGATTAAGTATCACAACTGGGAAAAAGCCGAAACAAGGAAGACCTCTACAATACAAACATTTAAAGCAATGATGAACAAAACTGAAGACAACAGAAGATAGGAAAATGTCCTATATTCATGAAATGGCAGAGTTAGTACTGTCCAAATAGTCACATCATTGAAAGTGATCTACTGATTCAATGACATCTCTACGAAAATCCAGCCGTATTATTCACAGGACTTGAAAAAATCCCAGATGGGTATGGTGGCACTCACCTTTAATACCAGCACCCAGGAGGCATAGGTAGGCAGATCTCTGTGAATTCAAGGCCAGCCTGGTCTACAAAGCAAGTTTCAGGATAGCCAGGGCTATTCCACAGAGAAACTGTCTCAAAAAAACAAGCAAACAAAAAATAAAAATGAAAGAAAGAAAAAGAAAACAATCCTAAAGTTCATATAAAGCACAAAAGCTCCAAATAGCCAGACATTAGCAGGAAGAGCGATTAATAACACCTGCTCTTTGAATTGTACTGTAGGGCCACAGGATAAGAAGATTCATTTCAGGTAACAGTTTGAGATGTTTCAGTCATTCTTTAATGAACAAATACATTACTCTAGGTGCTCCTGGTCAACTCCAGTGACTTGCCTGTGAACTCCAGGTGTCTTCCATGTTGTGGTTTCAACTTCTTAATTCTCTGAAGCCTCTATTCAGCTGGGAGTAGGAGAAAAAGAATGCTGAACACATGTTAGAGGTTTTCAGGGCTCATGGCCCAAATTAGCATCATTTTCAGTCCATGTTCTCTTGGACAGACATCAGGCATTTGGCCCCAACTAATCAGAAAGGTGGCCAGGAAACAGTCTAACTGCATGCTTAGCGGAAGAAAGAAACCATTTGGTCATCAGATGTCTGTGCTCCTTGAAGCCATGAAGCTGTTTCAGAGTGCAGGAGGAATGCACGTTCCATGCTTGGCAGAGAGTAAGTAATCAACGCTAGCATGCCAATATTATTGCAAGTATGTATGCTGAGAGCTGGAATTAGTCTCCTCAATTGAAACGGAGTACTTGCTTGAGTTCTCTGTTACAAAGGAAAGTGGGTCACATAAGGCGATCTTTTACTCACTTGGCTGCCTCATTAAGTAGAGAAGTAAGTAGCTAAAGATAAGGGAGAAGTGAGCTGCTGGACGTTCTTATCAACCTAGTAAATACAATGTCAAAGGGGTCTAATTTAGCAAACAACAATAATGTCTGAGGACAGTGAGGACAGAGGAGGAGGCTCTCTTTGGACCTCAAAATAGGTTTAAATGAAGTAATAACTATAGAAATTCTGGTTACTCTCTTTTCTTTTGAAACAGGGTCTTACTATGTAGACATCACTGGCCTCCAATTCTTTAATTCTTAAGTCCTGGAATTAAAGGTGTGTGCCATCATGCCAGATTGGCTTTCTTACTTTTAGGTCATAGGCTTATCAGGATCTTCAGGTCAGGCATGCATTTTAATTCCTACTTCAAGAAGTTTTTCTTGTCTTTTTAAAAAAATTTATTTACTTTTATTTTATGTGCATTGGGTTTTTTGCCTGCAGGTAAGTCTGTGTGAGCACGTTGATCTTTGAGTTACAGACATTGTTAGCTGTGAAGTGAGTGCTAGGGTTTGAACCTGGGTCCTTTGGGAAAGCAATCAATGTCCTTAACTGCTGAGCCATCTTTCCAGGACCCTACTTCAAGATTTTAAAAGTTTAAGAACAGGCCAAAGGTGATGGTACATGTGAGTAATCTCAGTACTCAGAAAGTTGAGGTCAGAGGAACGAGGATTTGTGGTCAGCCTGGGTTAAAATGCAAATTTAAAACCATTTTGGGCTACAGACTAAGAGCCTATCTCAAAATAAATGAAGAAATACTAAAGCCTACAAATACAATCCCTATTCCACTAAAGTTTAAGAACAGAGACCATGTTTGTCTGTACATTATAACATTCAACAAGCAGCACATTGAATATAGACAACATCTATGTGTTAATGAATTTAATCTCTATTGTCAATTGCTTCAATTATTGGCTAAATGGTCTGTATATCATAATAGAGAACAAGTTCCTAAATTTTGTTTCTGCCACTTAGAACCTATGGGATTTAAACAGTTACTTTATTGGACTTGTTTGTATTTATGTATTAGGTAAGTACAATACTTTTTGCAATTATTGTAAGAAGAATTACATGAAAAAGTTTTGCTGTATTTGTAGTACATTGGAGGCATTAAAGAAAAAAAAAAACAACCGGGTGGTGGTGGCGCACACCTTTAATCCCAGCACTTGGGAGGCAGAGGCAGGCGGATCTCTGTGAGTTCGAGACCAGCCTGGTCTACAAGAGCTAGTTCCAGGACAGGAACCAAAAGCTACGGAGAAACCCTGTCTAGAAAAACCAAAAATAAAATAAAATAAAATAAAATTTAGAAAACCTGTTGCTCTTTCCTCCTGGACTCCAGGACGTTCTCCAACATAATTTTTTATTTAGGAGAGCTAAGAAACTAACATGTGCTTTCACATTGTTTCCTTCTGTTTGGGGACTGCTCATTTGTAAAGCAAACCTGCCTTCAAGTTGGTGACTGAAATAGAAAATAGGTTAGTTCCTATAGAACTGACGGCTTCCCCATTAGAACAGAACACAGCGTCTAAATTGGTGCCTGACACACAGTCAACGTTCAGTACATACTTTCTGAAAGAGGGAATTAACAACATACCGAGTAAGGATGATGCCTCTGACAGATAATTATAGGATGGATGATAGATTTGTAAAAAAGTGGGCAGATTTGATCAAATGGAAGCTTTGCAGCGATTGTCTATCTAAGTACGTGTGTTTCCATTCATCCGTCCACCATCATTAGGCTGGAGGTCTGCTCACACCAGCTGCTAGCAGTGGCTTAAGGGTAGGTATCCGTCACTTTTCTCCTCGTTATGATGAACACCTGACTAGAGCTACGCAAGCACAGACTGCTGTTCCTGGCTTCAGGGGGTTTCATCCCATATGTTAGGAATGGGAAATATGTGGAGCGGGGCTGTGCTAGAGGGGACGTGTGATAGAGCTCCTAATACCAAGGATCGACCAGAAAGCAGTAGCACGACCAGAAGTAGCAGGTAACCCTCAAAGGCCTGCCTTCTAGGGCCTACCTCCATCACATAGGCCCTACAACCTCCCAAAGCAGTGCTATCAGGCGAGGACCAGGTGTTTATTTTTAAATTTTTATTATTTAAAAATTATTTAAAAATTGTTTATCGGGGCTGGAGAGATGGCTCAGTGTTGAGAGTATTGCCTGCTCTTCCAAAGGTCCTGAGTTCAATTCCCGGCAACCACATGGTGGCTCACAACCATCTGTAATGATGTCTGGCACCCTCTTCTGGCCTGCAGACATACACACAGACAGAATATTGTATACATAATAAATAAATAAATAAATAAATGAAAGAAAATGAATGCTTTAAAAAAATTGTTTATAGGTGACACTACCAGTAGCCCCTATACTGGCAGTGGCACCAGGGTTTATCCTTACTGCATATACTGGCTTTTTATTCTCTTTGGATGGATACCTTACTCAGCCCAGATATAGTAGGGAGGGCCTTGGACCTTCCCCAAAGCAATGTACCTTACCTTCTCTGAGGAGTGAATGAGGGGTTGTGGGGGGGGGGGGCGGGTAAGTGGAGGGAATGGGAGGAGAGGAGGGAGTGAGAACTTGGATTGGTATGTATTTTGAAAAAAAATGGTTTGTTTTCTTTTTTAAAAAATAAATTAAAATAAAAATAAATTATTTATAGGCTCCCGTGAACTCTGTGTGTATATGCATGTGTCTACAGAGGCCAGAAGAGGGCATTGGATCTCCTGGAACTGAAGTTTGAGATGTTATGATTCAACCAACATGGCTGCTGGGAACTGAACTCTGGTTCTCTTCAAGAATAGAAAGTATCTGGTGTGGGAGGTCCTTCTGTCTATGTGTTGCTTTCATTGGTTAATGAATAAAGAAACGGGCCTGGCCTATAGCATGGGAGGAGGAAGGCAGAGTCAGAGAGCCACCGTGGAGCCGCCAGAGACAGACATGCTGAAACTTTGCTGGTGATGCACAGATTAATGGAGATAGGTTAAATTAATATGTAAGAATTAGCAAATAAGAAGTTAGAACTAGTGGGCCAAGCAGCGATTTAATTAATACAGTTTCTGTGTGGTTATTTTGGGTCTAAGATAGCCGGGCGGCTGGGAACCAAACAAGTGACCTCCTTACTACAGGAGTCTTAACGCTCCCTCTCCAGCCCCAGGACCAGGAACTTAAATAAAACACATGATCCTGTAGGGGACAATCCAGATCCAAGCCACAAGTCTCTCTCTTTCCCCTCCCCATGTTAATGCCATACAGTCGTTAAGGAACGAAGTACAGATATGAGCAGTAGCAAAAGGAGATTCTTGCCCATTAGGCTGTAAAGCAACCTGGTATTCCTAAGTGCAGTAGGCAGCAGACATGTAGGAGAATGGAAACAGATGAGGCTCAGAAAGTAGTTAGGTCAGGGTAGATCATCGAGTCTTGTTCCCATGGCTCAGAGACCCGACTCTTATCTTCCAGGATAGCCACAGTGGAGTTTGCTTTACTTTTTTAGTTGCTATAGCAGAATTACTATAGACTGGATTTTTTTTTTGTTTTTGTTTTTGGAGACAGGGTTTCTCTGTGTAGCCCTGGCTATCCTGGAACTGGCTCTGTAGACCAGCCCGGCCTTGAGCTCACAGAGATCTACCTGCCTCTGCCTTCCGAGTGCTGAGATTAAGGGCATGCACTACCATTGCCTAGCAAGACTGGGTAATTTTTGATAAATATATATAGATTCATTCTGGAAGCTAGGAGGTCCAAAATCAAGAGTTTAAATATTCTAGGGCACAAGGCAAAGAGAAAGTGGGAGAGAGGGAGGATTGGAACTTCAAGGCTCTTATAATTAATTAGCATTAATCCATTTATGATCTAAACACTTCCCATTAGGCCACACCTCTTAACACAGTTGAGGATTAAGTCCCAACACATTCATTGGTGGTGTGGGGTAGGGGATGAGTGGGCACATTTTGGAGGTACAATTTACATAGAATTTGTAGACAATTTTAGTGCCCAGACAAATAAACCCATTATAAGTTCAGAAACTGTCAGCTGGAGGGCTAAACAACTATAGAGGAATTAGTTAAGAAATTACTAGAAGTTTGAGAATAAAGGGATGATGGATTAAATCTTGTACTCACACATATGTGCATCAACATGTGAACATGCATACATGCATGCACATCATAAACAAATGCAAAAAATAAAATAATCTGGCCATTCCACAGCCTGATAAACACGGGGCACCAAACTACAGATGGACTGCAGATGCACCGAAGGGAGCTTTACAGTTTTGTGAAATTTCAAGCTGGCTTGCTGAGAATGAAACCTGCAGGCTTAAGAACTGTGAGTTCTTGGCAAAGCATTGGTGTTTCAAAATTTCAACCGCCATAGCGCCATAGTGGTGTGTGTGTGTAAAATAAAAAAGGGAATGGAATTCCTGATACCACACATACAATTTTAAACGTGTATTAGTTTTTTCATCTTTTGAGAGTCAACAGATTTAAGCACAGTGTTCTAGATTTGGTTGGCAGATGGTGTACACAGATTTCGACTACGCTCGCATTCCATTTGAAACTAGCAAGATTACATATAACCATGATGGTAACTTAACATTCAGAGAGATTCGAAAATTTATCCCTAAGCCTGAGTTAAACACAGAGAGCATTAGTAACATTTTAAAAGGCCTTGTTAATAGATCGTCTGGATTTCATAGATCGGAGCCTCAGGATGTCATACTGTTCTAAAATGCCTACCGGGCAGCGTCAATATCTTTCCATGGAAATCTGGCTCACACAAGAGGAGAAAAGAGGCCAAAGGGAAGAAAGACTAAACCCGGGGAGATCGCAGGTACTGATGTCTGACTCCCTGAATGGGACTTCTCCATTTACCAACCAGGCTCACTTCCTTCTATGGTGTGGACCCTTTCATGTCCCGAGTTGTCAGCCTTGTAGGGTCAAGTTAATCACTGTTGACATCACCCTACTACTTCCCTTTTCAAATTCCACTGAAGCTATGTGTTTCCTGTCGTACTGGACACCGTGTTAAATGAGTACCGGCCTGCTTGATATCTAAATTTAGGCAGGAACGTCTGTGGCGCCTTTTAGTAGTCGAGATAAACAAAACTAGGTGACATTTCCAACAATCCCAAGGAAAACGAAGGGGTGCGAAAAGATCTTTCTGATATTAAAAAACAAAAAATCAAACCAAACCCGGTGTGTACGTGTAATGGAATAGTCCCACAGCCAAGAGGCCTGCCTGGAGGCTCCGAAGAGCCCGGCTGGGGCCGTGTCCTTTACGACCTGCGGAGGGCCACGGGGTCGTCGCCAACCTGAGCGCGGAGCAGCCCGGCGAGCCCAGACACCTCCACCTCGGGGACAAGCTGCGCGCAGGCGGCGGCCTCACCTCTTTGTCACGTCCAGGCCTGGGAGGGGCCGCGAGGGGCGATGCGGGCCGCCCCCCCCCCCCGCCCTGCCCCGGTGACACGCGGGCCCCGCCTGGGGCGACCTGTTGGTAGGGGCGCGTCACGTGACGCGGCGAGCCGCTCGCCGGCCCCCGCGGGCCGGGCCTCCTGTTGCGCCCGCCGGGCGGGTTCCACCACGTCGCGCGGGCGCGCGCACGCGCGCGCGGGCGCCGCCGCCACCGTCGCCGCCCGGCTCTGCCCTCGCCCGAGCGAGGGAGGCAGAAGGGGGAGGAAGGGGGGGCGCGCGCCGGAGAGGAACGGGAAGGGAAGGGAGCGAGGGGCGGGAGGAAGGGAGCCAGGGGGCGGGACCCGAGTCACGTGACGCCGGGGCCGCCCGGAAAGCTCCGAGGAGGAGCCTGGCGCCGCCATTTTCCCTGCAGCTGCCTGTCCCTCTGGCCCGACCGGGCTCCAGCTGATCCCGGGCAGGGGGTGGGCTGAGGCTGAGGCGCGGGGCTCGGGAGTGACCCCCGACTGGGTGTAGGACCCCGCGGGGGGGACACGCGAGCCGGGGGCCTCTGCGGGCGGGTGGCGGCGCGCGGCCCTGAGCCCCGCCCCAGGCCGGCAGGCGAGCGGGCGGGCCGGGAGCCGGTGGGGGTCGGGGGTGCGGTGGGGGGTGGGGACCCTCGGGCGCTTGGGGGTCCCAGGCCCCGCCGGCTGCCGAGCGGAAGGGGGTTGGCGGACGAGCCGCAGAGATGTCTGGCCAGAGCCTGACGGACCGAATCACCGCGGCCCAGCACAGTGTCACCGGCTCCGCGGTCTCCAAGACGGTATGCAAGGCCACGACCCACGAGATCATGGGCCCCAAGAAGAAGCACCTGGACTGTGAGTGAAGCCCCCCGCCCCCTCTCCATCTTTTTCTTCTCCCTCTCGAGCTGCCTTTTCCCTCCCTGCGTCTCAGCTGCGCCGTGGCTCCGATGCCTCGTCGAGCTGGGTTCCTGGCCGCTTCCATCACACCTGCCTTCCGCGGCCTCCGCTCTCTTCTCCAAAGAGAAAGCAACGTGACAAGCCATTCCCCCACCCGGAGATCCCCCGAGACCCTCTCCTCCTGGCTCCAGGCTCCACCGTGCCCCATCGCGCTCCACCAACTTGCCACCCACCCGGGTGCTCGCCCGAACTCCTTTCCCAGCTCCGGGCAGCCCTTTGCCCTTCCTCCCCACCCGTCCTGGATCTCCTGGCCGCCCTCGGCTCGGTGTCGCCCCGCTAGCTCCGGGACTCACCGCCCCATTGTTCCCCCCTCCCGTTAGCTCTTTTTCGGATTTCCGTCCTAACTCGGCTTGGTGGGCCCAGATTCCTGTCACTTGGCAGCCTTGAAGTGGTTCCCAAAACCCTAGATTTTCCTCCCATTCCTTTTGGGTTGCCTTTCCTACTTTTCTATCGACCTTTCGGGTTATCTCTGCCTCTAGCTTCCGTTAAGTTCCTTTGACTTTTTGTTACCTCCTTCCTTCAGTATTACGCCGAGCTTCTCGGCTTCTGTTCCATTTACGTTTGCGGGGAGTAGAAACAAAGGGCTTCGGTGTGGTGTGGGAACAGCGTTGGTAGAGAGTTACTGTCTTTATTTGCCGTCACTATACTGTCTTGAGTGTAAAGTTGGGCGAGTTGTGAATGCCCGACCTCTCCCTTTGTCAATTCACACGGGGACATGGAAGAGGGCTTTACTGGTTTTGGTGTCGTTCCGGGATCTTTTAACGTTGGCAGTTTGAATTTGGAAGCTCGAGTGTGAAGTGCTGGGATTCGAAGTGGATTAATAAATGTAGGTACAAGTACTCAAGTCTGGAAGCGGTTTTGTTTGTGTGCTTGTATTTTGGGTAACTGCGCTCGCTTCAGCCGCAAACCTTTACTGCAGCGGCACTAACTTAGGCACGGTTTCTAGAACAGACTCCTCCCAGTTGTTTTCTAACCCGGGAGCCACCTGTAAAACCACCTCCTTTTTCTGGTTGCTCCTTTGCCTCAGGGTACAAAGCTCAGTGGATCACTCCATCCTTGAGTCAGTGGACCATTTCAGGAAAAAAAATAGAGACATAGTGAACGATAGTAAATTCTCTTTTTAAATGACTCCCGGACACGTTAGCTGAAATGACTTTCATCATACATGAAAGTTGCTTTGCCCAGTGAAGCAAGAGTGAGCTTGCCCTGCAAGGGAATTCGCTGTAAGGAATCTTGCTTCGCCTTTAGACTTTGGTTGTGAGGTTTGCACTTTAAAACAAACAAACAAACAACAACAAAAAAACCCAAAAAACAAAACCCAGCGTGTGAGTTCTTCTCAGATCCATTGCTCTCTAAGTGCTGTTTGAACAAGTGATGGCCACAGACAAACCCGTTACTCATTGTGGTTTGTTCCCTCGCTGTGGAAAAGTTTTATGAAACTCTTGTCTTTGTTGGCCGTGGTGCTCACACAGGCTGCTGTTAACCGGCTTCCCTCTTTAGAGAGTGGACTTACTTGGATGGTGACACTTCTGTAAACATCTTCAGGACAGTGTGACTACATGGCGAATGCTTTTGAAAATGTAGACTAATCGGAGTAGACGTTTCTGTTCACACCTCTCCTTCCAGTTCCAGGCTTGTCTCAAAATTGGCAGTGTAGCCCAAGCTGGGCTTGCACTTGAGAGCATCCTTCTGCCTCAGCTGTCCAGGCCTATGCTATAATGCTGGTTTCTGTGATACAAAATCCTGTTTGTTTCAATACTGTGTTTGTGGTTTTTCAGTTCTTATTTTTTGGTGTGGAGGGGCACAAGATGCTTTGGAATATGGAAATATTTCCCTTTCACTCAGAATGATAGATTATGACCACAGATAGAGCCTTTGTAAAGCCTGCATCTTCAGTGGCAGCCATGATTCTAAAATGTTGCTGGAATGGCTAGAAGATAGGTTGGTTGAGGGTAGGAGCAAAGGTTGTGGTTTAATAAGTTAGTGACCTTTTGTAATAGTTACTACTGTAGATTTGAACTAGTTGGTCTTTGGGGTTAACCTTATATCTGTACTTTTCCTCTACTACAGCTGTGTTTCCAAACTCCCATGTTTTAGAGCTTGAGCATATTGCTAATATTTTCATACTAGTGTGTTAGTAATGAGATGCCTGTCTTCTTAGGTTTAAAACAGTGAGTGACACTGTTTGCCCTTTACTGTGAAACTGGTACTAATATTTTAGTAAAATCTCACTTATTACAACTCTCCCCACTTCAGCCTGCTTTGAAAAGTTATTCACAGACAATTTTCAGTGTCAGTATCAAGAATTTCAGGCTATATAATAAAGAAATGAATCAGTTCAATTAATTTTTGCCCCTTTAAGAATTTTTCTTAATTTTGAAAGCTTAGTTCTCTTAGGCTTTTTAATGTTCTCATCTACTAACATCTGCTTATTTGAACTGAGTGGAAACAATTGTATTTTTTAAAATGGTAGCATTTAATCAAAATATACCTAGTAATTTGTTGCCCCTATAAATCCTTGAGCACGTAGAGGTGGCTTTTGTGTACTTCCTTGTCAATATTTTTCCATATAAGGAAGTGATTATTGTCTGTAAATTATGAGTCAATCCATATGTTTATTGAAATTTTGTTTCTAGGTATTGGTCATAAAAGTGTTTACTAATGTTCCTACAGCGAAGAGTTTTTAAACTTGACAGATAATCATAATTTCAATTTGATTTCAGACTTCTCATGGCTATTGTAATAAAGATAGAAGACACAACCTTAAATTTTCAGACACAACTGTCTCCCCGCCCAAGTCTACAGCTGTTCAAGTCCTTTGTGTAAGGTGCAGTGTTTGCACACAACTTACGCATCCTCCTGTACATTCCCTAAACCTGCTGCGATGTAAATGCTATGTCAACAGTTGTAGTGTATTGTGTATTGTGCATGGAGTAATGACAAAAATGTATGTGTTCAGACACAGCTTGTTTTCTACCAAATGATTTGGATCTGATGTTGTGGAACCCAAGACCACCATTTTGTTTTGTTTTGGTTTTTCAAGACAGCATTTTTCTGTGTAGCCCTGGCTTTCCAGGAACTTGCTTTGTAGACCAGGCTAGTCTCAAACTCAAAGAGATCAGCCAATCTCTGCCTCACCAGTGCTGGGATTAAAGGTGTGTGCTACCACTGTCCAGAGAAACTTTTGAGAGCTGACATTCTGTTTGTAATTACAAAATGAATTCTAAAACATTTTTAAAAAGTGATTGTATTTAAGAAGTGTTTAATATGTAATTGGAGAATCATGTTTTAGGTTTACTGTGTATCTCGTTTAGATAATTTTAAAGTATCATTTAGTTTAGAGGTGCAAGTGAGAAATCAAACACTTCATAGTGACTTGGCTATTGTGTTTTGCATGCTTAGGTTGGCTTGGGAGTCTATGTAGCCTAGGTTGATCTTGAAGTCAGATTCTTGCCTCTGCCTCCTGTGAGATGGGATTGATGACAAGCATGCACATCCATGATTGCAAAGCATTTGCATGGAATACATTGATATTTTAAAATACTCTCTTTAAAAATTCTAGTTATCAAAATCGATTTAATTTACAATAAATAATAGGGATTGAATCTAGGGCCTTACACATGCCAGGCAAGGCTCTACCACTGAACTGTATACACAATCCATTTCTTATTTTTGTTCTTGAGACAGGGTAGCCTTGAGTTTTCTTTATAGCCCTTGAACTTGTGATCCTTCTGCTTCAGTTTTCTGTGTATTGTGATTATAGACCTATGCCACCAGGCCCCAAAGTTTTGCTTTAGTTTAAATAAAAGGGTTTACATTGATCATTATTTAGAATATTACAATGAAAGTTTACCACAATTCATAGAAAGTTGCATGTTTATTTTCTTTAGTTTCAGAGTGTTTAATGTTATTGTTTTAAGAAAAAAATCAAATCAGTAAGAAGCAGAATATAAAGGTTTCTTGGGAAGAGGTTGGAGTCCTACCCTGAAGAGGTAGCCCTAGACTTTGAAAGTAAAGGTTTAGTATTAGCTCTTCCTGTTCTTTTGGTGGTTAAAGTGGCATTTCTGTTACTTTGTGTTCTCTCTCATTGTGTTCCTAGTTGAAGTGGTTTATATATTTTTCTAGAGAATTGGAATTTTGAATATGACTTTTCTGAATTTTCTGTTCATTGTGTATATTCTTTTCATGAAGAATTATTCTGTTAATTTTGACTAATGAATTCATTAAAAAGTTATATTGATGAACCTAAGATTTTTTTTTTTTTTTTGGTTTTTCGAGACAGGGTTTCTCTGTGACTTTGGAGCCTGTCCTGGAACTAGCTCTTGTAGACCAGGCTGGTCTCGAACTCACAGAGATCCGCCTGCCTCTGCCTCCCGAGTGCTGGGATTAAAGGCGTGCGCCACCATCGCCCGGCGAGCCTAAGGTTTTGCATTAAAATTATATTCAGAGTTTTGATTTGCTGGATTTTGGGAAGATTTCTCATATTTGTAGCTAAGCTGGTGTAAATCTTTTGGGCTTATGCCTAGTTTTATTTATTAATATTATTTTTTGAAACAGGGTCCCATATAGACCAGACTAGCCTCAAATTCACTATGTAACTGGTGATAACCTAAAGCCTCTGCTTCCCAGGTGCTAGGATTATAGGCACATGCTACCATTGATTTTTTTTTTTTTAATGAATATTCTTTTGGGGTTATTATGTGTGAGATGCTTTGCATTTATTAACTTGTTCTTTCCTTTAGTAACTTTACGTGAGAGGCTGTGTTTCTCTACAAGGTCACTTTCAGGAAGAGGTGGACTGGACATTGAGCTCAAGTCTAATTTTGGAGTATGCTAAGGTTTCAGCAAGACGAATGTTTCTTAGAGCGCTATTCACTTCATAGCAAGGGTCAGAGGCTTCTCATGTAATAATATTCCCACATCTGTATTGTCAAAAATATTGACTAAAGTAGTATATTTGTATAATTGATAAACCTGTCTTAATACACCACCACCACCACCGAGCAGTTTATATTAGGATTCACTCTTGCTTTTGTAACTGTAGGTTGGACAAATATATGTGTATATGCACTATTACATTGTCATATAGGGTTAATTTGGCTGTCCTGAAATGCTCTGTGGTTTCCCAAACTTCTTGAAGTCTGTGATCTTTCACCGTCTTCCTGGCTTGTTTCAGAAAGCTGTGTGATTGGGATCTTGCATATAATAGTAGCCTTTTCACATGGACTTTACAGCCTGTATACACACTTCAAATGACCCTGTCTTTCCGTGCGGAACACTGATCATTTCCTTCAAGCACTGAATAACATTCTTTGTATGTGCCATGGGTTATTTGTCCATTCTGTTGACGGATGTCCAAGTTTTGCCAATTACATTTTAAGCTCTTAGCAGCATTTCTCTGTGTATATGTTCCATTTAGTATGCTTTGTGAGAAACCGCTAAACCGTTTTCCAAAGTCGCCTCGTCCCTTTTTATTCCTGTCAGCAATGAATGAGAAGTCCTGTTCGCATCTTGTCATGCATTTGATGATGTTTTTACTGACCACTCTTTGGAGGTGGGTGCTAGGGTTCATACTGTTCATATCATGCCTTACCATAGTTCGTCCTGTGCTTGGTTGGTATCTGTAGGTCTTTGAGGGGTTTCTTCTGTTACAGTATTTGACTCTTCCTAAAAGTCAGAATCTTTGTTTTCTTTTTTTTTTTTTTTTGGTTTTTTTTCGAGACAGGGTTTCTCTGTAGCTTTGGTGCCTGTCCTGGAACTAGCTCTTGTAGACCAGGCTGGCCTCGAACTCACAGAGATCCGCCTGCCTCTGCCTCCCAAGTGCTGGGATTAAAGGCGTGCGCCACCACCACCCGGCCAGAATCTTTGTTTTCTTACTGAATTTTAAGAGGGGACTTTTGTTTTTATTTATTGTGTGTGTGTGTGTGTGTATTTTGGATAATTGACTTGTCAAACATCTTTTGTAAATACTCTGTGGCTAGTTCTTTTTTTCCTTTTTCCTTGAGTCTTTTAGAAAGCAGAAACATTTAGTTACAGTATAGTCTAGACCAGTGAGTGGTTCTCAACCCTTGAGGTCAAGTGACCCTTTGATAGGGGGTCACATGTCAGATATCCTGCATATCAGATATTTACATTGTGATTTACAACAGTAGCAAAATTAAGTTATGAAGTAGCAACGAAAATAATTGTATTGTTGGAGTCACCACCTGAGGAACTGCACTAAAGGTCAGAGCATCAAAGGGTGAATGCCGTTCATCTTCCTCTTGGATTACACCTTTAGTGTTGTAGCTAAAAAGCCATCCCTAAAGGCTGGGCAGTGGTGGCACACGCCTTTAATCCCAGCACTCAGGAGGCAGAGGCACGTGGATCTCTGTTTGAGGCTAGCCTTGTCTACAGAGCAAGTTCCAGGACGGACTCCAAAGCAACAGAGAAACCCTGTCTCAAAAACCAGAAGAAAAAGAAATCTAATCACCAAATCCAAAATCATTTGGATTAGTCCTCATATTGTCTTTGAGAAACTTTGTTTTGTAATTTTCATTTGGTTCTGTAATCATTTTGAGCCAGTTTTTGTGAAAAGTGTACTGAGGTCTGTGTCATTTATGATTTCTTTTAACTTGTTCTCAAGCTTTTTTTTCTATTTAAAGATGTCATTTATTTATTTTTTGTTTACGTGCATCAGTGTTTTGCCTGCGTGTATGTCTATATGAAGTTGTCAGATCCACTGGAGTTACAGACAGTTGTGAGCTGCCATGCGGGTGCTGGGAATTGAACCCAGGTTCTTTGGAAAAGCAGCCAGTGCTCTCAACTGCTGAGCCATCTTTCCAGACCCCTGGGGGCAGGTTCTCAGATTTTTATGGCAACCACTTTTACCCACTATGGCATCTCTCTCTGCCTTTGCACATTTTGATAGTGCCCTTTGATAGACAGAAGTACTTATTATTGGTGAACATCTGTTTCTTTTGGTGGTTAGTACTATCGTATCTAAGAAACCGTTGGCTGATTCAAGCTTACACTTGTCTCTAGCACTTTGATTATAGTTTTAGCTCTTACACATAGGCTTGATTGATCACTTTTGAACTGATATGTGGTGTGAAGATGTGTCTTAATCTTTTTCTGCTACTTTTAGTTCATATAAAAATTTGTGTCAGTTTGACACAAAAATATTTATTCCAGGGTCTACCTGTTGTTGGCATATTTGATTTTAAGCATAGTTTTGTCAGTAAAATCTTTCCTTTAGCTTTTCTGCTTTCTAGAATTATGTGCTTATACAGTTGTTAAAAGTAAATTCCAGACACCCTTAGTCTTAAACTTTCGGTTATCTCCAATACCTTGTGGTAGAATATAAGACTTTATTTACTAAATACTTGTGTGTGTTGTGATAGAGAATGCTGGTAGAAACATTTAAAATGTAAATAGAAATAGTAAAAAGTGAAGGATTTACCTTTAATACACTACTGTGTGTGGTGATGGTTATTTTTGTGCCCTGCCTCAGCTGTATCCTTTCCCTCCTTGTTTTCGTGCTGTTTCAGAAGGCCTACTGAGATTCATGGGTTTGTCTTTTCATGAGACTCATTTTTCTAAGACTCTTATTTAATGATATTTTAATGACAATCTTTAAAAAACTTAATATTGAAAGAAAAAAAGGTTTGTTTTGTTTTGTGTGTTTTGTTTGAGACAGGGTAGCCCTGTATAGCCCTGGTGGTCCTGGAACTTGTCTGTTGACCAGGCTGATGTTGAACTCAGATTTGCCTGTCTCTGCTGGGATTGAAGGCGACTTTTTTTTTTCTTTTTTGAGACAAAGTCTCACTGCTACCTTGGAGCGCAGCAGTCTTTCTTACCTCCTGGCACCCCAGGTGTGAACTACCATACCTAGCTTTGAATTAATACTGATCAGGGCCTATGCCAGTCTTGGATAGATACCGTGAGTGGTGTGCTAAGGTTCAAAAAGAGCATGAAGATGTGAATTTGTCTTTCCCCTAAAAGGACGATAAGTGTAAAACTACCAAG
The DNA here is from genome assembly GCF_950005125.1 of Chionomys nivalis. Lineage (NCBI taxonomy): Eukaryota > Metazoa > Chordata > Mammalia > Rodentia > Cricetidae > Chionomys > Chionomys nivalis. The sequence continues at coordinate 6,314,165 of NC_080108.1, forward strand.
TAATTGAAATCCATTGAGATATGTATATAGTTCATGTGAGAAGTTTCAAAGAGGGAAGAATTATGTTGAAAGGAGGTTAGCAAAGCCTTCACAGGGAGGGGACCAGATTTTAAAGAACGTGTAGTGCTTTTGCAGGTATATAAAGAGTTATTTTTAAATTAGCATATACAGTGAGAGGGAGGTAGAGAGAGCTTTATAGTGTGGAATGCAGTGTTTGGAGAAGAGGCTGAATGAGGCTGGGGAGCCCTTAAAGGTCTTGTTATCTTGACAGACTTTGTCTTCAACCTCACTCCACTGATCTTTATCTTGGAGTCCCTCTCCCTTTGCTGTTATTAAATGCCAGTGCCATGAAGATGGGGAGTGCTTTTTCCTGTCTCTGTAGGCTACAGAGGACAGGGAAGGGGGAACAGAAGACTGAAAGTGTTTTAAATGTTGTTATGCATAATTCTTTCTTTCTTTCTTTCTTTCTTTCTTTCTTTCTTTCTTTCTTTTAAATGAAATCAGCTATACTGTCATCTTTTGTTTACTGTGCGCTTGTTCAGAAATCTAGTCTTTGAAGGGAGCCCTATATTTATTTATGAATGGACATAAACTCATTAGATGATAGTGAATAATAAAGATTTTTAGAATATTCTCTTTGATTTATTCAGTTTAACTATTTAGATGTGTTTGTCTCTAAATGATCAGTTGTTCTGGGTGTTTTAAAAGCTGAGTCTACCAAATGAGACTCATAGTATGGTAGAACTCAAATTCCTTAATAATAATTACATGTTGACTGTCTTCTTTTAAATATGCCCAGGTTATTGTGTGGTGACTATTCAAATCTAAAAGCCAAATTGCTGACTGGGGTCCTTAATCTAGTATGGAAAATGACATATATAGGAACTGTATTTGTATTACCAGGCAATGTAAGATAGATAGCAATCTAATGCCATTGAGCGTCAAAGAAAGGCAGGTACTGCCTCTGATTCATGGGGCAGCTGGGTCTTCAGTAGAGAGGAGCAGTAGTAAGTTCATGCTGAGGGAAAGAGCGTACAGACATGCTTGGGTAGGAGACTGCAGCGGTCTGAATTAACAGGTGCTCTGTGTGAGAGTGGACTTCTTTGTGGCTGGAAGGGTCAAAAATGTAGTTAGAGTAACTGTAGGAGTTGAGTTATAACCACACACCTTTAGTCAGAGGTTATCGCTCTGTAGCTTTGATCAAATTGTGCCATTGTTGGAACCACTGTGTATTTACTTTTGCCAGCATAGAAATGGGAAAAGACAGCTTTGCTTACTTTGAATTTGATCTTCTATTTTTGCTTACTAGAAGCTTAAGTTACTAGATTATGGCCTCAAGTCTTTGTTTTTTGTTTGTTTGTTTTTTCCTTTGAGACAGTGCTGTGTAGTTCTGTTTGTTTTGCTAATTCTTATATTTAAGCCTGGGCAGTCCTCAAACTCACTTCAGTCTTTCTGTCTCAGTCTCCCGAGTATTGGGGTTATAGGTGACCCACTAAGCTCGGCTATTAGAGACAGGGTTTCATTGTTTGCCAACTTCATCTCAAATTCGGGATTTCTCCTTCCTCAGCCTTCCAAGTGGTAGGGTAACAAATCACTACTCTGGGCCAGACTTGAAATAATGTCTAGATCCAACATCTGTATGTACTTAGTATCACAGTATTGTTGTACTGGATACTATCATTTGTTTCAGTTTTTTAATGTTACTTTGTTATTAATACAGTGACAAGTTCGGAGGGTGGGGATCATTAAAGAACAAAGGAAGGCTTAATATATAACTAAATTTGACTTAATGTAAAGATTTCCCTCCCTTCCTACTTTAAACCCTTCTTCCCTGTCCCCCTTCCCTCCCTCCCTCCCTCCCTCCCTCCCTCCCTCCCTCCCTCCCTCCCTCCCTCCCTCCCTCCCTCCCTCCCTCCCTCCCTCTCCATTTTGAGACCAGGTCTCAGTTTGAGTACTGGTTTTAAAGGCATGTATCATCATTCCTGGCAAGGTAAACATTTCTTAAAAGTTTAAGGAAACTTGAGTATTACACAAATTGGGTAAAGTTAGTTTAGTTAAGATACAGTACAGTGTACACACTATGGGAGAACAGCTCAGATTTGATGTGGTTTTTCTCTTTTTTAGCATTGATATGTATCAGCATACTTATAAAACCCTATTAAAATGTACTTAGTAGTCTTGTTCTAGTTTATGAAGGTGGTGCACACCTTTAATCCCAGCACCCAGGAGACGGAGGCAATTGCTAAGAGTTTGTGGTCAGACTATTCTAGAGTTCCAGGCCAGTGAGAGCTATATAGTGAGACCCTGCTCCAACCCCTCCTTCTTTAGAAGGAAGGAAGAAAGGAAGGACGGACGGACGGACAGACGAACATTGACATTTTATCCATTTAATTTATTTATCTTGCAGTGCTGGGGATTGATCCCAGAGCCTTAGGGCATACTAAGCAAGAATTCCTACTACCATGACAAGTCCCTAGCCTTAACTTTTTTTCTTTTTGGTTAGAATATATTTAACTTTTAGATGGTAATAAAGAACCTTGACTGTAAATCTGGAGAAATCCTTTAGCTCACAGAACACTTAAGACTGGCAAATAGGAGACTTGTTTGAGAAATAAATGTCTATAAATATGTAAGCTTCTATTTACAAATAACAAATTCAAGAGGGGAACTCACACTGAGAAGTGTGGGGTACTAGCCTTCTTTTTGTGTGACCTTAGGAAAATCCATTGCTCAGCTTGCTTATTTTCTAAATTGCCTGCTTCCTCTGCTAGTCTGTGATGTGATATTTGTGCTTCTGTAGCTCTTTTGTTCTTGGCTTTGGAAACTACTGTCAGAGACAATTTGTCTATGAGCTCTTGCTTTATTTTCCATCAGCGTTCTGTCCCATCTGCTAGTATATTATTACTTACAAAACAGAGCTTGTATATCTTACTACCATTGGCAGGGAGATAGTAGTATTCTTTTATGTGATTTTGTTTTAGGAAAAAAAATGGCTAACAAAATGTGAAATTTCTCATACTCTTATTGAAAATATGCAAGTAAAGTGAAAATATTTGATGATAAAAGTCTTCTGTCAACTTTTTCAAACACATCTCATGTTTACTTTTTTATAATTTAACCTTTTTAAATTTTTTAATGACTTATTTAACTTTATTTTATGTGCATTGGTGTGAAGGTGTGAGTTCTTATGGAACTGCATTTTCAGACAGTTGTGAACTGCCATGTGGGTGCTGGGAATTGAACCCCGGGTCCTCTGGAAGAGAGCCATCTCTCCTGCCCCTCATGTTTACTTTTTAAGACCTCAGTTCAGTCACCTGGCTTGTCAAAGGGTCTGTTTCATGCATTAGGTCGGATGCATTTGTTTGGGGAAGGACAGTACTTTTAAATTCTAACTGCCCAGCCGTGCCCCGTAGCAAAATTGCTCTCCATGCCTTTCTGCTGGTGTGTGTGTGTGTGTATTTATTTTTGTACTACAGCGCCTATTCCTGAAAATAGGGACTGTTTTATTTACTTCTGAATGTTTTATTTACTTCTGCTGTTTAAAAGTATTTTTAGTAAGTATTTATTGTCTTTTATGCTTGTGTTTTATTTTTGAGGGAGGTTCTTGCGTGGCTATAGCTAACATTGAATTCCTGATCTTACCTCCACCTCTTGAGTGCTGGGATTATAGGAGTGCTCCACCACAACTGTCTTGATGAAGACAGTGGGTTTAGTGTGCTGAGCTAGTGCTGAATAGTCAGCAGTTTTTTTTTGTTTTTTGTTTTTGTTTTTTTTTTTTTTTTTTTTTTTGATTTTTCGAGACAGGGTTTCTCCGTGGCTTTTGGTTCCTGTCCTGGAACTAGCTCTTCTAGACCAGGCTGGCCTCGAACTCACAGAGATCCGCCTGCCTCTGCCTCCCGAGTGCTGGGATTAAAGGCGTGCGCCACCACTGCCCAGCTCAGTCAGCAGTTTTTAAGTGATAATTTGTTCATGAATAGAATTAATGTTTCAATTAATGTTAAATTTAAGTATGATATTGATCTTAAGTTGATTCACTTACCAGTTCAGAGAGTTCATATCAGAAATATGATTTTGGTATTAAGAAAAGGTAAAGGGTGATAGTAGCAATGCTTGAAACTATTTTCATAGACTAAATGATCTACAATGACTAATTGTCCTGTATCTTTTGGCTTTATCATAATAGAAGACTTGAAAGTATACCAGAAGCATCATTAACCCATCCCTGTACTATTTTTAAGAAAGTAAAGGCTTAGATTTAATAAAGTGATGAATTAGAGATTGTTGCCATAGATTTAATAAAGTGATGAATTAGAGATTGTTGCCATAAGCCTTATTTTATGCTTTATCTAATATAACTCTAGGGCTGTAAGATGTGTCATTAAGAATCCTTGGTGTGCTTGCTGGGAGGACTGCGGCCGCTGTGTCGTGTGTGCTTGTGTCTGTTATGCAAAATGAAATGCATGTTTTCTTTTTAACACCAGAACTCTACAGTAGGTCAGGGCGACATTTCCAAAAAAATATATAATTGCTTGCCGAGGTTTTGACTGAAATCTGTGTACCTGTGATAACTGCTAGCAGCAGAAGAAGGAGTTTGTGTTTCTGTGCAGTGAATGTCCTACTGCCTGCCTGTTCAGACTGATGCGCTTGCTGTCTGTGGTGTTAAGAGGCAGATAGCACAGGTAGTTTTTATTTGGCTTGTTTCCTCTTCTCCTTGGTATTTGTTTGTTTTGGGTCCTCTGATGACTGAACATTAAACAACTTACTAGTATAGTTTATAATCTTTAATTATGTTGAGTGTGTAGTTATACCTAGAAAATTTGCCTAAAGGCAAATTTGTTTGTTCCTGGTTTGTTTTCAGGTTATCTTTGGAAGGGAAGAACTTTGGTAACATTTCTTCGAGGTTAGAATAGGAAACTTGATTTCAGATTATAGTTGCTAATGTTATTTCAGGTGAACTGCCTAGGAGAATTTGGGCTTTGATTTATATGGCCGATGGCTGTATTAGAGATTATTCTTTTCTTCTTGATCTCAAGTAGTTCTGGTTTGCTTGTTTGGGACTCGAGACATGGTCTTATAATGTAACACAGGGTACATTGGATTCACTATGTAATAACCCAAGTGACTGTCAGCTCTTTGACATTGCTCCACAGGGTACATTGAACTCACTATGTAATAACCCAAGTGACTGTCAATTCTTTGACTTTGCTCCCGACCCAGCTATCTAAGCCCTGGGGTTACAGGTTTATGCTCCATGCCTGACCTGGCTTGTTATTGTGATGTCATTTTTCCTGTCAGCTTTCAGGATTGGAAGACATGTCCATTTTATCCTTCCTGTCCATACTTTTTCTTTGGAGCCAAGACTTGCTGTGTGATGACTAAAATGTTACGGTTTAGAAAGCAATGTTTTCTTGTCTATTTTGTTTTTCCTTTCTCAACATTAGTTTTTTGTTTGTTTGCTTTTTAAGACATGGTCTTATTCCTAGAAAGCCTGGAACTTGCTATTCATTCTAGTTTAGGTTGTCCTGGGAATTGTGGCTATCCTCCTGCCTCTGCTTCCCAAATCCTGGGGTTACAGGCATGTGCCACTAAGCTCATCCTTCATAACTTTCTTTTATGGCACTATGTAATCGTCATCAGCTGATTTGGCACATATGTCAGGTATTCAATTCACTGCAGTGTTTTAGGTTTTGTATACACAGTCTCCCATTTAATTTTGTTCTCACAGTTTTTGCAAAATGTTTAGGGATGTGGGGGGGGGCAGAGAGGCGGGGGAGGAGAGAGGAGAGAGACTTGTAGTGAACAAAGGTATTACTTTGGGATAGTTTGGTTGCTGTCCCAGAATCAATGCATGACACAAGTAGCTGGGTGGTCGTAAAGAGTAGGTGCTGATAAAGAAATTACTTGGGAGTTGCAGCTGGCAGAGAGTTTAAAGCTGTCTAGAGCAGCTGATGATGCAGTTTCTTAACCTGAGAGAAATCCATTATCTGTCCCATAAAACATCCATTCTCTTAGCATCTGCAGAATTGAGTTTCTTCTGATATTTACGATTATCTTAAACTTACTTATAAGTGAAGTCTTAGAGTTTCTGAGTTATTTGGAGATGGGAAATACATAAAACTTTTAAGATGTGTCCTCTGATCTTGCTTTGAGTGACATGCCAGTTTCCTATTTTAGTTCATTGTAATCAGGATGAAGATGAGGCCTACAAACAGGGTAAACTAAAGCTGTAGTTCTTGCCTGTACTAAAAATTAGCTTTGTGAGAGTTAAACAATATATATGGATTTTAGGGTAAATAGGAAGGCTTATATCACCTATTATTGGGGGATCTGAATAGGAATGTATGTTTTCCTTCATCTTTGGAGTGAGAAGATTCTAATACTACCATAGCTGCTACTGTTTGTTTCATACTGTTAGACATGTATGTAAAATGTTCCAGTGGCGACAACAGCTTCTCCTGCTTTGTCCTAAGCTGTTGCAATAATCAGAAATAGATTATATGAAGAGACCATATGTGTAAGTATTGTGTTGCTTTTGCAAGCATTTCCCACTTAAGCATTTTCTTGTTGGTAAAAAAAAATTGGACCTTAGAGAAGGTTTTGCAAGAGAAGGGTTTGAAAATATTACATGGGAATTAGGAGAAACAGATGCTAAATTAAAGCTATATTAATTTGTAGTGGTGCATTAAAGCTTGTAAATAATCAAAATAGATCTTGGTAGTTAAGCAGGGATATTGTGAAAATTAAATATTAATTTCTTATTTCTTAAATACAGGTTTTGAAATTCAGTGGTTAAGGCATCTACAGAGCACACTTGTAATCCTAGTACTTCTGAGGGTGAGGAAGATCAGGAACTAAAGGTTTAGTTTGAATTAGTTTGAAGCTAGCTTTGGTTGCATTCAACCATATTTCAAAACAAATAAGAAAAAACTAAATGACTGAGATAGTTGAAGACATAATAATGAAGAGTGAATTTATAATTTGATTCTAGAGCCTTCACTCATTTTGGTACATTGCAATTCTGTTCCATAGTAAGTCATGTCCCATTGAGATGGCATGTACTTGGAAGAGCTAGGAGAACGGAGAGCAGAACTTTAAGGATGGTGAGATTATATCTTTGTTACTTTTGGAACGGAGATGGAGCAGCAGTTAGGCCAGACTATTAAGTAAGTGAGAGTCCAAAGACTTCTAACAGGGACAGATGAACTTTAAAGCACGATGTCATAGGAAGGTCTAAAAATAGATCCCTTCTCACTTGCCAGTTCTAGTCTTCCAAAAGGTGTCTGGCAGCAGCAGTGAAAGAGTGAGCTGGTTCTCGTATTCAGTGTCTGTCTAATTTAAGGAACGTTAACTGGACAAGTAGTATTCCCTGTCGTGGCATATTAGTTGAGCATACGATTTATTTGAGGCTCATTTGACAAAATTATACTGGAAGTTAGTTAAATTAGTGCATAATGACAGTAGAAAGGTGTTTAAGTTTTCTTAAGGGTGGCTGGTTGTACTCCATAGGACACTATTTCCTCATGATAACAAGAAACATATTTTTTTTTTCCAGAAATTTAACAGACTTTTCAAATGTCATCCACAGACAGTGTTTAGTTTTTGAAATTGTACACGTGACATCTGTTTGGTTACAGATACCTACACGGACAAGGCAGCTGCTTTTAGTTTTGAAGTCTTTATTATTATCATCGCTGCAGTTGTTACTGTGTGGTTGATACACACACGAGCCAAATAAAAGTCCAGTGAAGTACTAAGTATGATGTATTGCTAGCCAGCCAGCGAGCCTCTTTCCCTCACTTTCCCTCTTTCTAGAGAGAGTCTCATTACGTAATTCTGGCTAGCATGTGCTTGCTATGTAGATCAGAGTGGCTATACAGATATTACAGATACTTGCCTGCTGTCTCCCAAGTGCTGGAATTATAGGTGTGTATCTCATTCCCTGGCCTTATTTTAATATATTTTAGTATCAGAAGGATGGTTATGAAGATGCCTTGTATTAAGTGGTGCTTGAAGCTGATAAATCCATAAACACCAGCAAATATCCAAAATGTTACTGCCTTTCTAATTTTCATAGAAAAGGTAAATTTAGTTCCACTTTAAAAAGCATACTGAGTCCTCTAATTTCTTACTCTAGTATACTGTTTTGTTTTGTCTTTTGTTTGTTTTGTTTTGTTGTTGTAGTTTTCTGAGCTGATTCTCTGTGTAGCTTTGGTGCCTTTCCTGGAACTCGCTCATGTAGACCAGTCTGGCCTCAGGGAACTAACTAACTCTGCCTCCCTAGTGCTGGCATTAAAGGCACGTACCACCACCGTCTGGATGTATTGATGTTTTCTAAATAGTGAATTGGTAAATAGCATTATTTTCAAACTGTATTAGTATATATTACAAATATTGTCTCATCCTCCCTTTCCCACATAATGGTTTTTGGAGGGTAATGTTTGAGGATCTCATGTAGTCAAGGCTAACTTTGAACTTGCTTTGTAACCAAAGCTGGTCTCTAACTTCTAATGTTCCTGCCTTTCACAGTACTCAACTGAGCCTATCCTCACTCCAACAAATATCTTTTGATGGTCAGAACTTGGCTTTTTAGACAGGTCTATTTTTTTTCTTTTAGTTCACATTACCCAAGTATAATTTTCATGGAATTCCTTAAGTTAAAAAATCATCCAATTTAATTTGGGCAGCTTTTAAAACAGATTTGCCCTACACAGATTTGCCTCACACAGTAAATGCCTTTTGAGAAAGTTGAAGGCCAGCCTGGTCTTCATAATGAGATCCAGGTCAGCCAGGGCTTCTTAGAGAGACCTGTTTCAACCATGTCCCCTCCCAAGACAGGCATTTGTTCAGGAAATGACTTTTTTTTTTTTTTTTGATGTTGAGTTAGGTGGGTATGGGTCATAGAGTCAGAAGTTAATGTGGTTATAAAATGTGCAAGTATGGAGAATTTTGCAATGTTTAGTTACCTTTTATAGAAATTCAAAAGGTTCAAGTTTTGACTCATTAGGAAAAATACTCTGGCTTTGTTTGATATTGATTTAACTTAAAATTGCTCATGCTTTCTACTTTTATAGCATTAGTTCAGAACATAAAGCCATGTAGATAGGCCATTTGCTACTTCAGATTTTGGGCTGCACCTGTCATTTCAGCGCTTTGAAAGGTCTTTTTAAGGCAGTTTTCCTTTCCCTGTGATCTTGTGCCTGTTTGCCACAGGGACAGTAACACTTGATGAACGTAATGAATGGCTGTGTTGGTTTGACTCACCTACGGGACATGAAATGTACTTTAAATAATTGAGATTCCGGTGTTTTTAGTTACAGTCCGAAAAATCTGGAGGCTTTGCAAAATCATGTAGAGAAGATAGAGTTCAGAGTCACTTCGCTGGGCAAGGATGGGATGTCACCATACTTCATGCTCCACGGAGTTGATTCATAGCCACACCCACTAGTACTTGCTCTGATATCTAAGTCTCTTTTTTAGGACTTTTTTCATTGCTATGTAAAAATAACAACCTGCTCTCTGCTGTGAAATTCTGGCAAATACTGCCAGCTGCTGTCATTTGTCTTCTCCCCACTAGTGAAGTCTTGGTTATCTTTCCCTAGCAATGTATAAACTCACCGAGGTAGGCTTTGTTTGTCTGCTCTTCTGTATTCCTAAGAAGTTATTTGCTCAGTTATTCTGTAAAGTGGATATTTTTAGAATAAGCGGATTTCTGTTGCTTCTGAAGTTTGCAAAGCTTCTGGAAGGTAGACCATAGATTTCATTTTCCTATTTTTGCTAGGGACATGGACTAGTGTTTGTGCTTTCTGAGTGAGGGATATCGTCAGGGGAACTAACTAATCTGGTACTCTTTCTGAATAGGCAGATTCAATTGTTACATGTGGGACGTCCTGTGAGTCCTTGCTTCTGTGGGCTTGGCCATTAGAAAATAACAGTGATCTGGGCACTGTAAGAGTCTTTATTGGTTCCACTCTTCCTTCCTGGAACATACAAGAGGGGAGATGGGTATCACCTCTGAAGCCATACTTACTTATATCATATGAGCACATCGACCAAGTACAGTGTTCACATGTGCGAGATAGGAGATAGATTCCTGAGATTTATTTAACGGAGAAAAGGATACATCTGGATTCTTAATGAAGCAGCCTTGTTTTGTTGTGGGCTTTACTGAATAGTTCAGGCTAACTTGGAGACTTCAGTAACTTGACCTCTGCCTCCCAAGTGCTTGGGCTTGTAACAGGTTTGGTTATGTTCTGATTTTTTTTTTTTTAAGGTGTAAAATATTTTTGGATACAAATGTAAAAATTCTAGTATTTCCAATTCCCAGAAGAGCTTACGTTGATTTTTCTGAGAAGAAACATACACATCATTTGCTTGAGACTTTGTTAGCAGATTAGATGATTTTTCCAAGAGTGCTTTAAAAAACTAACAAGCATCAGCGACTAAGGTGAAGTACGTTAGTAGTTATGGGGAGAGGACAAAGTGCGCAGAATAGAAGAAGCGTGTTAGTGTTTTAGGAAGGCTAGAAGAAACCCAAAATACAGCACTTTAGTAGAGAAAACTAGAGGTACCCAGGGTGGGTTGTTTCGCTTCTTAGCTACTTGTGAACTTTCACTAGGTTAAATGATAACGAGGGTGACATAATTTCTGTCCCAGTTGGTTCAGTTGTAAGGGAGCCTACAGCATAGGGACGGGTAGAAACCAGGACACTTGGTGATTCACGTTTTAGAACATGGTTTTCTCTAAATTGACCCAATTTCACTTACATCTTCAGGTGCCTTTACATTTTTTATAATACTCTGATTCATGTTTGCAGAGATTCTCAAACTCTGCTTCCCTTTTATTGGTCTTGTTGGTATTTAGGAGAATTCTTAAATTTAAATTTATGTTTTCTACATGCCACTCCTGTAATATTCTGGTTTAGAGCATTGGTAGATGTTATTATAGTACTCTTTTTTTGGTTTTTCGAGACAGAGTTTCTCTGTCTTTGGAGCCTGTCCTGAAACTAGCTCTTGTAGACCAGACTGTCCTTGAACTCATAGAGATCCGCCTGCCTCCCGAATGCTGGGGTTAAAGGCGTACACCACCAGGGTGTATTTGGGTTATATTTGCCTCTTCTTCCCCCTAACTTCCCTCAGATTCACCTCTACCTTTCAACCCATCCCAAACTTGATGTCCCCCTTTTTCTTTTAAATAACCAATCGAGTCTAGTTTGTGCTGCTCAAATATTTCTGGATGTGGGCACTTCCTGGAGTCTAGGCAGTCTACCAGTGCCTGTATTGCTAATAAATTACTTCAGTTTGCCTAGGCAGTTGGTCTTTGTAAATTTCTCTTTCCATATGGACTGCTTTTTGAGAGTCCTGGGAATTAGTATCTGTCACCTCGCAGAGTTACTAGTGAGAATTTAGAATATAATAAGCTTTGTAATTGGGATATGAAATTTGAATTTTATGCTGTATGATACTTAAAAAATTTTCTTTCCTGTAGGAGAGATTGTAATTCTGAAACTTCAAATCTTCGAAGAAGAGAGGAAAACACATTTTGCTTTACCATGAATTATTATTATTATTTGATCTTAATATTTAATGCTTTTCATTTTGGTTTCCTGTTCAATTTAAATAAATATTTTTAAATTCTTATGTTAGGCGATGGGTTTTTACTAATGTTTTGATCTTGCATTTTCTGATAAACTGGAAATTGGTATAGAAGGCTTTTGAAACAGTACTTGCCAAAAATGAGGTTTCTGTGTAGTTTTTGTTTGTAATTTGTGGCAGGAGTGTAGGTTTGGAATTCACTGCTTTAGAGTACATATAAAGTAGAGGCCTTATTCCTGAGCCTGAACGCTGCTTGCCAGGCTCTGTTGTTTCCCTGCTCAGTCTGCCACCCAGTGGTAGGAATGCAGAGTCCACTAAAACACAGCCGCTCTGGAGGTGTACTAAGAGCACCAGCTGCTCCTCAAGAGGTCCCGGGTTCAGTTCACAGCAGCCACATGGTGGTTCACAGTCGTCTATAATGGAATCTGATGCCTTCTTCTGACACATGCAGATACATAAACTAATAAATCGTTTACATAAACTAAATAAATCTTGAAAAGAGTACTCACATAGTAAGCAGAAGCATTTTGATAATGTGAGGGCAGGGACTCTAATTTGAGTTTATAATCACTGGATACTTAATGTTTTGAAAGTGTATGTATTTCTATAAAGCATCTTCATAGCAAACCTTTTGCTTTTGTTGTAAGATTTTTCTTCTGTATTTATAAGTAGATGAAGAGACTAATGAAATAATAATGAATAATTTTAAGAGAGTTAAGCTTATTTGAAGAAAATGGTTTTATTTTGATTTTAAAATTTAAGGCAATTATACAATGACTCACCTTCGACTAAAATAATTTATTTTGCACTTTTAAATTGATTTGGCTTATGCCCATCTGTGATTGGCCAGTTCTTACTATGTAATATCTCAGGAGTGACTTTGTGCACCTGTCTCCATCTGAATGCTTTCTTTAAGTTCCTGTTTGGGTTCTGCTTTTCTCTACTCCAGGTGAGAGAGCAATCAATTCATTCTCAACTAAATACATACCTTTTGGGGGAAGGGTTTCCTGTGTCCTAGTGTTGGCATGGAGGCTTTGTATTAAGGTGTTTTATATATGTGTCATTGTGGTGACAGGATAGGTACGTGAGTCCTAAAAACATGACAAAACGATTGTTAAGTTGCTAGTACAGTTCTTTCAAATTATCACTGCACCAGACCGTACATATACTGTTTAAATAGAGTATTGTTACTTTCTGCACATGCCTTCTATGTTGTACTTCACTTCTTATTTGAGTTGCTGGAGATGGATCCAGGGCCTTGTTTGTACAAGACAAGCAAGCACTTTTATTGAGACACACGCAATCCTCATATATTAATTTTTCTTCAGGGCAACACAATGAAGAAGACACAGTGCTGCTTCTGCTAAGCTGGGTTTTAGAAGAGAAACTGACACATATTTCACTAATTGTAATGAGATATGATGTTATATTGTGATACATACAGGGACTTGGGGAAAGCATGTCCCCACCTTCAGTAACCGCTTGCTCTTGGGTTATATCAGCTCCATACATACAGATAACAATGTACACAGTACAAGACTATTATCATTACCCTCCAAAACCTCATTTTAGGAGAGCAATTATATGTCCTTGACTTTGTATACGTAGCTACTTGCCATTAATAAGTGCATCAGATACATGCACAGACACATGATAAATGAGGTGGAAAATTCTCGAGGCGCATACCCATTGTTCTAACACTGAGACTTTTTTGTTTGGTTCTCATGTATGGCCTTAATCTCTTCAAGATTAACTACTTGTGTAGTTGTGTAGTATATTTTCAGAAATACTTACAGTGCCTGTATTCAGTTTTTAACATTCTTTTTCTAAAACAGTTTTTTTTTTTTAATTTGCCTTTATTATGTTCTAAACGCTGAAACTTGCATTGAGGGAGGTCTTTCTGGTTAATGCGTTCTTTTCAAAAACGAACTTTGCTTAAAATAAAAAGTGGAAGCTAGGCAGTGGTGGTGCACACTTTTAATCCCAGCAGTTGGGAGGCAGAGGTAGGCTCTCTGTGAGTTTGATGCCAATCTGGTCTATAGAACGAGTTCCAGGACAGCCAGGGTTACACACAGAAATCCCGTCTCAAAAAACCAAACCAAGACAAAACAAAAAAACCAAATAAAAGCAGATAAGAGAATTTGCAGAGATTTCACAGTAATTTTTCTGTTTAAAAGGGTTTAGGGAGAAAAGCTATTTCTGTATAGCAGTTATAACAATGAAAAGAATTCAGCTTTATTAGTTAGCAGGATAAATATAATGTCTGTTACACAATTGTAGAATTACCTCTGAATTCTTCTTATCCTGTTCATTTTGAGAACACAGTGGCAGACATAGCATACCTACGTTGTGCTAACAGACTGGCGTTTGCCTAAAATTAGGACTTGGTTTTCTTTCTAAGATAGTTTGTTTAACTGTGCTTTAGTTTAACTGTGGGGTCTAGAGATTCCTTAGGGCTGCCATTGTGAAAATTAAATTGAGTTCAAAATAGTGACCTACTCGTTGAATAGTGTCCTTTAAGTTCTGTGCTATTTCTTTTGAGACTGGATCTCTGTGCAGCCCTGGCTGTCCTGTAACCTGCTATAGACAAGGCTGGCCTCGAACTCACAAAAGTGCTCCTGCCTCTGCCATCTCCTGTGTGCTAGGGTTAACAGCATGCATCACTACTCTGGACTAAATTCTAAGCTTGTAAACAGTGGAAATGTTGTTTTTTTCTGCCTTTTCCTCGGATGCTGTTTCCTGTTAAGCTGTCCTTTCTGCCATTGGACATAAGTTTCAAAGGGTCTGTCTTAAGTAGCACAGCATTACTCTGTGTGTGTGTGTATGTGTGTGTGTGTGTCATGAGGAGTGTTTGTTGTGATCCCAGAGATCACATAGGTACTGACATAACTCTTTTATAGGTTAGCCTTGAGTCCCTATATCAACACTTAAAAGAGAGGTTCTCAACCTGTGGGTTGTGATCCCACAGGGGCTGCATATCAGAAATCCTGCATATCAGAAATCCTGCATATCAGATATTTGCATTACAATTCAAAAACAACAAAATTGCAGTTATGAAGTAGTAATGAAATAATTTTATGGTTGGAGGTCACCACAACATAAAAAAGCATATTAAAGGGTCAAAGCATTTATTAGGAAGGTTGAGAACCACTGCTGTAAAAGGTGATCAGTTCTGTATTTTTCTGTATTTGGGCAAATACAGTGTACCTCAACAAATACACAACTAAAGTATGCACTTTGCTGCATGGTGGTGTTTCTTCTCTGTGGCTTTTGCTTAATAATATGTAGTCTGTTTTGCCCAGACAACTTTTCTGGTAGTTTTTAATATTCTTTTATTATAAGACTGTATTACCTTTTAATTAACTCTGCATTACTAGGCATGCCTACTACATTGTGAATTAGGATCCTTAGCTTCCTAATATTTTTTATCCAGGTCATGTGGTTATTTCGTCATTTTAATATCTCGAATCTCCCCTTCTTTCCATTTCAAGTTAGCCCAGTCTCTGTCCTGTAGTGATCATTGTGTAGGTTTCTTTTTAAGAGCCGTTGCCCTGTTATTTCCCTAAGGTCTGTCTGATAGGTTGTTATATCTCGAATCTCCCCTTCTTTCCATTTCAAGTTAGCCCAGTCTCTGTCCTGTAGTGATCATTGTGTAGGTTTCTTTTTAAGAGCCTTTGCCCTGTTATTTCCCTAAGGTCTGTCTGATAGGTTGTTATATTGCTTTCCTAAGGTATAAATTTGCCTATATAAATAGTTTTTATGCTTTTGAGACGGGGTCTCACATGTAGTTAGGGAACCTTGATCTCACTGTAACTCAGGATAGCCTCAACTCCATAAACCTCTTGCTCTGGTTATCCTGGTTAATATAGGTATGTGCCAGGCTTAGCAAGTAGATACTTGAATTCTAATGGAAGTTATATAAAAATACACACTGTGTCTTGTATGGAATTCCAAACTTGAAACAATGCTTTAGCAGTTACATTTCTTGATCCCGTACAGAAGAGCTAGATAGAGTAGGAAATAGTGCTATTAGGACATTTTTAGACATTTGATATTTAAGACTAGGGCAGATGTCCCTAGACATAGGTAATTCGCTTTGGTTTAAGTCTAGTTGCAACTTCCATATTTACTAAGTATTTTAACACTTTGGCTATATGATGAAATTTTTTTTGTTGTTGTTTTGTTTTGTTTTTTTGAGATAGGGTTTTTTTTTGTGTAGCTCTGCCTGTCCTGGAACTTGCTCTGTAGACCGGGCTGGCCTCAAACTCAGAGTTCTACTTGCCTCTTGTCTCCCAAGTAGTGGGATTAAAAGTGTTTGCAGGTGATGTTTTGCTACTTCTATATCAAAACCCCAGAAGCTGTTTCTTATCCCAAGTTGTTATTCTTGGTGAGAGTTGTTTAATTTAACTCACATCCATAAAAAGTTCCAAAGATTGGAGGTGTAAGGTGACATTTAATTGACCACTTAATTTTCCTCTTAGCAACAGACAAAAGTCTGAAGTTTGAGCAAAGAGGTTACTTTTCTGTAATAATAACATTTGCCTAATGATTATTGTATATCACTCTTAAAAAATGTTAGCCAGGCTCACATACATTTGTGAAATATGATTTGTTAGCCAGTTGTTTTGATACTGTCTACTGTGTGGCTATTTTTACATGGGAACTCAAGACCTTTGCATTCAATTTTGAATTCTGCTCTCCGAGCTGCCTGACTTACTGTAGAGGTGAACACTGAAGTCGTTGGGTAGCGTACGGAAGTCTACTTAGGCTGGTGGCCTGGGCTGGGAGTTTGGTTATAAGACAAATTAAACTATTTGGTAACTGTTCAAATTTTGTTGTACATTCTAAAAAATACAGGACTGTTGTTTTCTTATTTTTGTTGTTAGGTAGTTAAAATTTAGGATTTGCTTTAAATTGGGTAATTGCTTCTGGGCACAATGATACAGACCTGTAATCTCAGTGTTTGGGATGCTGAGGTAGGCAGATTATGAATTTAAGGTTCTCGTGGGCTACATAGTGTGTCCCTCCCTGTATCTTAACATACATGGACATTCTTTTTTACAAGTTTTTTAAAATATCCTTATCATTTACAATGGTTTAGTTCTAGGCACAAATCTGTTAACTTAGTGAGTTCCTGTAACCTCCTTACCTTTTACAAAGAGCCTGGTCTATATAAATAGAACTAATATCTGGTTTCTCAGATGCTAATTCTAGTTACAAGTTGGGGGAATGTATTAGTAGTAATAAAAGCAAGAACATTGTGTTTGGCAGTTGATGGTTCCATTAACTTTCCATGGGAAAAGAAAGTTGGTTATTCACTGTTGCAAATTTTCTTTATGACATTAAATTCTATAAATTTTCATTTTAACCTACATGCTGTTTTGTTTTTATTTTTTGAGTGTGGGGTTTGAGAATTGTTAAAGACATGTTGATGAACTTCAATTTTTATATTCTCTAGATAAATGTTACAGAGTTTTTGTTTTTAAACAATATGTCTTTCCGGGCGGTGGTGGCTCACACCTTTAATCCCAGTACTCGGAAGGCAGAGGCAGGCGAATCTCTGAGTTTAATGCCAGCCTGGTCTACAAGAGCTAGTTCCAAGACAGGCACCAAAGCTACAGAGAAACCCTGTCTTGAAAAACCAAAAAGAAATATGTCTCCTGGGTCTGTGCATGGTTGACAAATACCTTTAATTCCAATACTTGGAAACTATAGGAAGGTGAATTTCTGGGAGTTGGAGGTCAGCTTGATTTGCATAGTAAGTTCCAGACCAGCTAGGGATATACAGTAAGATCCTGTCTAAACACACATACACACATATGCATGCACGCATGCATATATGCACAAAACAAAGAAAACAAACAAAAAAAAAAAAAAACCAGTCACCGAGTCCTAGATGCAGAGTGGGACAAGTAATTGAAACTCTCAGAAATGAGAGTTCTGTTAGGAAGTTTGCTTTTTTAGTTACAGGTGGGAAAGGCATTTTCCTTTCAGAATTAGAAACAAATTAAGTTGCCTTTATGGTGGGGAAGAATACCTGCTTAGAGAGAGTGACTGGCTGAATTAGGGAGCTGTGTAGAAATGCACACAGCCGAGTTTATACAGTTCCTCACCCTAGTAATATTTGTACAATTTTAGTTTTGCATTTGGTCTGTTCTAGTATATAATCTCCCCCTCCCCCCAGACAGGGTTTCTTTGTAGCCTTGGAGCCTGTCTTGGAACTAGCTCTTGTAGGCCAGGCTGGCCTCAAACTCGTAGAGATCCGCCTGCCTCTGCCTCCTGAGTACTGGGATTAAAGGCGTGCACCACCACTGCTCAGCAGTTACCATGAATTCTTCATTTTTCTTGTTTTGTTGTATGTGAAATACTACCTTAGAGCCTCTGAGTTCTCCTTCTTTCCATGTGATTGCTTCTAAGCCAAGCAGAGTTCATAAGGGTGATAGTGAAAACTTCTTAGATGTCCTTTAACTTGAAATTTGAAAATTTTACATTATGAGTTTGGGCTTGTTTTTCACCTTTTTAACAAGAGCAAATAGCTGTAACCTGCCAGTGTGGTGGATGGATTCTTCCTGCCTCCTCTCCTCCCTTCTTATTATCTAACCCTTCCTCTTTTCCCTTCTCACTCCCTCTTTTTTGTTTGCTTTTTTGAGATACGGTCTCACACTAGCTCAGGCTGGACTTGACTTCTCTTTTGTCAGTTTTGAGTTTGAGGCAAACTACCATGCTCATTTGGATGCTTTCTTAAAAGTGTACATATGTACAAAGGTATGCCTTTACTTTCCAGTACTTGCAAGACAGGCAGGAAGTTGGAGTTCAGTCTTATCTACATGGGAATGTCAGGTGAGCCTGGACCAAATAGATATGTCATCAGAAAAGAACATGTACAAATATATACCAAGATGAATGTATTTATTTGAGAAATGAGTGACTGTTATATTGTGGCATTGTTTCAGACCTCTGGGGAAATAGTGGAGCTCAAGCAACTCTGGCCACCCAAAAACTAATAGTTTAGAGATAGTCATTAAACAAAGTAAGATGAGTTAAATAGTAACAAGTGTATAGTGGAGTAGGTAATGGTGATATGGAATTAAAGAGGTGCCCTAAGTATGTGTTAATATGAATTAACATTCAAAGAAGTTTTTCTGATGAATGTGGCATTTCAGCAAGGATCTGTAGGAAGAAAGTGAGAAAGCTAGTATCTGGGGGAAGAGCACCCCAAGTAGGAGAAGAACAGCGCCAAACATCCGAGGTATTTGGCATTTGTGACGCATTGCAGAGAAGGATATCGGGGTAACTGAAACAAATATGTGCAGAAGGAAAGCAGATCCTAAGGGAGCACAGTATGATTGTCCGTAGTGTGTGCACATCCGTGCTGTGTACTCTGTACTGTGCAGTATAGACATGCCCATGTAACGGACAGTTTATGCACACCCACTGTGTGTACGTGTGTACACTGTATGTGAGCCCGAAATGTGTTCCTACTAAACTAGACTTTATTTAGCCGTAGCTATTTATCTTGGATGAATAAAGAAATGGAGGTTCCTTTTGAGGTGATTAGTAGAACAAAAAGAATTGGAAGTCGGTTAGGTGTAGAAGAAAGTTTGGTAGTGTAGAATTGTTATGTACCAATGTCAGTGACTTTGGAAGGCACTTTAGTTTGTGGAAGGAAATTCTTCACTAAAACAGTATTTTGAATAATGAACTTGAATGAAAAGATTCAGATATGAAGTAACAAATGCACCACAGAGCATTGGAAAGGTGTTCTGTTGGTGAAAGATAGTAGCAAAGTGCATTCCCTTGTCCCATGCTGGAAGAAAAGACATTACTTAGGTTAGATAATGATAGTGCTGCTTTGTAGAGCATTGTGTATCATTTAGAGAATGATTAGCATTGTGGGGTAGGTGAGATACTAAATCAGCTATTACCAAAAGTAGGGAAGCCAGTCTGAACAGTGTTCCTTATTGTTGGCAGTCTTTTTGGTTTTTTGAAGAGTCTCAGTTTGTATCCCTGACTGGCCTTATTCACTGTGCCAAGTGCCAATTCTCCTGTCTTATTGCTTGGATCGCAGCATGTACTACCATGCTCAGTTCATTGTTGGCAGTTTTAGTTGTAGTGGGTGTATTGGTTGTGCTTTGCAGAATAGTTTACCCCTTTGATATTCATGCTGGCAATATTGATTACACGTGGTGGTAACCTCCTTCCCAATTTCAGATTGAGGATTCAGAGTCTCCATGCTGAGATAAAGAGGTAGCCTTTTTGGAGGTTTAGGAGATGGCATGAGAAAGCTTAGCTTACTGATGTGTAGAATGAATATCTCTATTAACAGATGCACAGAGAAGAGGTAGGAAGAGCACCTTTGAGGAGCTTGATGGCTGGTTTAATTTTAGAAACAGAAAGATGCCTAAGGGGTTGGGGAAATGGCTCAGTTGGTAAGGGGATTGCTGTACAAGTATGAGGATCTGCATTTGGAGTCCCAGCACTCACGTAAATAGCTGCACATAGAGGCGGGTACCTTTTACCCTAACGGTGGGGGACACAGAGGCAGCAAGATGTCAAGCTGAAACAGGTTCAGTGAGAGGCCCTGCCCCCCAAAAATGTGGAAAGCAATAGATAAGACACCTGGCATTGATCTCTGGCCTATGTTCATGCCCACATGCGTGGACTTTGTATGCACTTACTCACATATCCACATGAACACATACAGAAATCACATATAACACCAAACAAAAAAAATGAATGATACTTTGAGGCAGTAGTTTACTATATTTCAGAACTTGAGTAGTTTCTCAAGGTAACTTCTGGAAGGATATAGAAGAAAAAAAAGCTAAGGCTGTAAAGCTAAATGGGAGGAAGGGGGACCAGATGTTTAGCTTTTGAAACTAAACATCAGGTCAGACCAGAGTCAGGTGTTATATACTTAGGATCTCAGTACTTGGGAGGCTGAAGCAGGAGGATCATAAGTAGAGCTAGACTGGCTATATAGGGAGACCTTGTCTTTAAACAGAGAAGTAGACAGTCCTAGGTAGAGTTGGCCCAGCAGATTGGTTTTGGAATAAAGCAAGCATTAAGGCATGTAGTGCTGTAGAACAAGTGCAAAGTAGTAATGAAGGTAGATTGGATTCTTTCATATTTTTTTAAGTCTCAGAAGCCAGACCATACACACCCGAGTTGAATTTACTCTTTGTTTTTGTTACAATTGATCTGAGTTGTGAAAGATTTTGTCATTCAGCTGTTCTGTAGGCCTTCTGTTTCATTGTGCGGTACTTTGTTCTTCAAGCAGTATTGGCTTGGGTAGCTACTTGAGTTCAGCAAATGTTACTAATTGGATCTACTAAAGCATGCATTTTAAAGAATTGCAGGCAAGTAACTCTTGGTTACATTGTCATTTCTTGCAAGCAGCCAAGGCCAAGCTAGGTCATCTGAATTCCCATTTAGTGAATTTCAACTGAACAGTTAAAGTGAACAAGTTACTAATCCAGCCATGGATAGTTACAACAACCTTATTATAATAGTTATAGCTGACATATTTGTACATCATATATGATACACATTTTAAAGGTAAAACAAGTCATGTCTGACTCTACCTTTCTATTCTCTAGAATGGATCGTAGTTGAGATTTCCTATATTGAATTTGCTACTAAATATTTTAAAGCAGACTGTAGGTAAAACTTTGAGGTCTAGTAAGAATTCTATTTTGGTAATCAAGCAGTTGTGTGCTAGACTATTTTATAATAGTGCCTTTGTGCTTGAAGTGAATCAGATTAGGCCAGATGTGGTAGCACATGCCTGATCTCAGCACCTAGGCAGTCGAGTTCTCTGTGAGCTGGAGGCCAGGCCTGATCTACGTAATTCCTGGATTCCAGGCCTACATAGAGAGACCCTGCCTCAAAAAACAAATAAAGAAATAATTAGATGGATAGAGAGGTCCTGCCTCAAATAAGTAAATACATAAAGTAAAAATAAAATTGGAACTTTAGCAGTATGAATCCTTTTCAATTTGGAAACTTGAATCTGTTTTCAGTTTTGTCAGAATTAGCTAGCTGATAACTCAGTAGGATTGAGGGAACAAGAATGAGCCATAGTTTGCATAAACTAAGATTTGCTCTGTCACAGACATGTCTCTCTGCTCCTTCCCTACTAGAACAGAGGATACCATAGAGCAGACACTTGTACAGGTGACCAGCCGTCTTCCTGCTCAGTCTTCTATACAGGATTTCTTTTGAAAGATTTTTTTTTTTTAAAGTAAAGCTTACAGATTTTACTCCAAAGGGATAAATATAGTCAGAATTGTAACTTTGAAAGTTATAGATAGTAAGGCAGCTACAACTTCTTAGGGTTCCTAAGCAATTCTTTTTGAGATGAATAAACCACTTGGCACTGAATAGCACCTAGGGGAACTGGCTTAATACTCCGACACTGATCATTTATGTAAAGCTAACCAGTACTACTCTCTTACTCTGCCTGAGGAGGTTTTTAAATTAATTACATTTATTTATTGTCAATTAATGATATTGTATATGTGAGCAAGTGTGCATGCCATATGAGAATGAGTGAGTGTGTGTGTGTGTGTGTGTGTGTGTGTGTGTGTGTGTGTTCATTCCAACTTCCTCATGCCCTTTGGGTCCTGAGTTTTGAACTTGTGTCATCAGACTTGGTAACAAATGACCTTACCTGCTGAGGTATCTTGCCAACTCTCCTGAAAGAATTTTAACAGTTTGTCCAAACTACTATGGAAGTCTGTAAATTAAAACTAGAGATTAACCTTTTTTTTATTATTATTATTACAGATTTAATTCAGTGTACAAATGAGATGAATGTGAACATCCCACAGTTGGCAGACAGTTTGTTTGAAAGAACTACTAACAGTAGTTGGGTGGTGGTCTTCAAGTCACTCATCACAACTCATCATTTGATGGTGTATGGAAATGAGGTAAGAACCACTTTTTAAAAGTACTGTATTATTGTGTGGAGGTTGGATTTCCAGGATCAGACTCAAGTCATCAGGCTTGCAGGGCATCTACAGTTACATGCTGAGACATCTCTTCAACCCAGGAAAAACTTGATAAGTATACCAAAAACCATGTATATTGATAAGATTATTGATTATTTAACTTGCTTTGCTCATTAAAACTTAAATGGTGACTACTGCAGCTGAATGTAGATAAAAAGAGCAAGTCATATGGCCAAAAATAAAGACCTTAGATTCCGCATTTTGAAGAACAGTAATGAAATAAACTAGAAAGTAGAGCGTAGGTCAGAGCATATAGGGCTTTAGTAATGAAATGGAGAAATAGAGGTAATTCCGAGCACTACGTTCTGTAAACAGCACTGGTCTTTCTAGTCTTCAGTTATAAACTATATGTCTATATCTGCCTGATTTTTATTATTATTATTATCATCATCATCCATTGATTTGCTGTTTGACTGCATGTGGTTGTCTTTGGAAATATTTTGTTTAGTGGAGGGTTATGCTGTTGACTACTAACGTGACGTTTTGCTGAGAGGGACTGCTAAAGAATGTCTTCTTAGAAGTTCCTGGTGTCTTTGCTGCTCAGAAGGGTAAACCAGTAAGACCTGCAGAGAGACCTTGATGGCTTTTCTGTCTGGAAAGAATCGTCTTGTTTTCCATGACAGCCTATCAGTGTCTGTTTGGTTCTTAACCTTGTGTGGGTTTCTCAGCTGTCCTACTTACTGTGACGTTGTGTTTAGTGAAGTGAAGCTGCTGTGGAATGATTGAATGAAACTAGATAGATCTATATTGCTGAGTAATTTGGAAAGAAAAGATGCTTCTTAAGGGTGAGAAAGACGTAAGACGTTTTTGTCTTGTTCGATTACTGAGCCTCACAGTTTTCTGTCACCTCTCGTTTTACTACCATCTTAGGCTTCCGGGTCAGGAGAAACTCTCCTCTTCTGTGACAGATACCAGTGCAGCTACATCATTCCAACAAATCTTAACTCCTGGCACATTTTTTTATTCCCTTTTGGTTCTTATAACAATAATCATACTTTGGATACAAAACTGTATTTGGTTTGTTTCTGTGTACTACTTGTTAGAAGTATCACCATATTCCATATTGTTTATCATCATCAAATAGTTTTATATTTCAGTTTTTTATATAATGTATTTATTTTTATGTTATGTGCATTGGTGATTTGCCTGCATGTAGGTCTGTGTGAGGGTGTCAGATTCCCTAGAACTATATAGTAACAGAGAGTTGTGAGCTGCCATGTGGGTACTGGAAATTGAACCTGAATCCTTAGGAAGAACAGAACCACTGAGCCATCTCTCTAGCCAGCCCATCCCCCATCCCACCCCACCCCCCTTTTTTGATACAGGTTTTTTCTGTGCAATAGCTCTGACTGTCTGTAGACCAGACTGGCCTTGAACTCACAGAGACCTGTCTGCCTTTGCCTCCTGAGTGCGCTGGGATTAAAGGAGTGCAACCATTGCCTGTAAAATTAACTTTTTTTCCTCAGTTTTCTTAGATTATTCATATTATAGCACCATATGGAGATTTGTTTGTAGTTTTTAAAAATGGCATTCTGCAGTGGTGCCTAAAATGTGTACTAGTCATTCATGCAGCAACTGTTAAGGGCATATGTTGCCCAGTTGCTTCTGAACCCATTCCAGCCAGTTCATAGATCCAGTTGAAGTGTTTGGGTATGCTACTTAAATGTAACTCAAAACATCTTGGTCTCAACTACAGTAATCGTTTCTACTTTTAACGTGTGCTTGCTTAGAGGTATTTATTCTGAAGAATTCAGGAGCTTCAAATACAGCCAACTATATAATTCCAGGCAAAGAGGCAAAAAAGTATCAGTGTTAGGTTTTAGATGTTGTAATTTATGATAGATAGTACATTCAGATGTTGTAATGTACTATGAGTGTAGTTTCAGATGAGGCAGTAGTATGCAGACTAACGTTGCTAAAAGCAAGATAGAAAGTTGACTGCTGTTTCTAACAGTTGGCCAACAGACAGGAGAAAGATAGCACATGGCTGTACTTTGTACTTCCCTAGAGCAGCTAAGGGAGTTGCCTTGCTTTGCTTCCCCCATCTCTCCTCTGCCCCTTCTCTCTCTCTTTTATTCTCAGCTCAGGTTTATCTACTGGCAACTCTGTAGTCTGTGACATGTACATAGGGTTCCTTTATGCTGTGATGATTGGAATACCGTAGAATGGTAGCTCTTAACAGGGAAGAATATGATGTTTCAACATTTGTTTACAAGTAGAAGAGATCTACTATTGGCTGGTAGGTAGACGTCATGGCTGTTCCATACCAAGCAGCTAGAATAGAAACAAGGAATGAGCTGTCCCAATTCCCACTAGTGTTAAGTGGAGAAACCTAGACTCAGAGAAGATCTTTAAAAGTTGATTCTGTGTCATAGGGTCTTGACATGGGATAACTAGGACCTCCCATCCCTTTTTTCCATATAATAGCTACGTGTCTTGAACAAGTCATTTCTGTCTACTTTACATTTCCTGTTAGTGTTATGGGAATACCATAATGAATAAGTAGAATTAGCCAAGGCTTCTTAAACTCTTCCACTCATGGTTCCCTTTTGCCCAAGAGAGTTTTATGTCATCTCAGGTATAAGGGTATGTAAAATATGTGAACAGGGTCTGTAGAATGGCTTAGTGGGTAAAGGCACTTGCTACCAAGGTTGGCACCTGAACTGTATCCCCAGATCTCACATTTTAGGAGGAGAGAATGACTGCACAAAGTTGTCTTCTTACCCCTACAAGGGTTGGATTGTGGTGTAAATGTATGGATACACACATACAAAGTATAAAAAAATGTAAAAAAAGAAATCAGGTATATAAATCTATTTGCTGATAATAAGAAATATATTTTAAAACAATTTTATATAAAACTATCATTTATTAAAAAGTAAGTTTGCATATTGGGTAAACATGCTTTTTAATATTTACATAAAGAATATGTTAGGTAGCTCAGCAGGTGAAAGTTTCAAGCTTGACAGTCTAAGTCAGTACATGGAATGCACATGGTGGATGGAGGGACCCTGCCCTGCAAACCGTCCTCGTGCAGCCTCCAACATGTGCACTGTGCATTCTCACCCACCTCCCACCCCACCCCACACTATCATGAACACACAACAAATAAGGAAGAGAAATTGTTTAAAAATAACGCAAGTTTTGGGTAGATATTTGATATTGCAGGATATAGAACTTTTCTGTTGTAGCCAGGGCTTGTCTCAGATTCATCATCCTATTTCCTTAGGCTCAGGAGTCTGAGGAGTGCAGTGCACATAGCTGTAAATCTCAGAGAGAGTACAAACTTGCATCAATGTTTGCATGCAGAAATTGTCAGAAACTATGCCTGCTTCAACAGAGTAGTCACTTTTAATGAGGGAAGGAGGAAATGAGATTACAGAGCTGTGTTTTCAATAGAGTCTGCGATGTTGTGTTTGTATCATAAACTCTGAAGTGAGTATTTTAATGTATTTAACCTAGTCAGTGGATAAGAAGTAACCTTTAACATTCTCTTATATGTTTAAGAATATTTTCTTTTTTTAAAAAAAAAATCACAAAAATTGGGGCGCCCAAAAAAATCTAGATAGTGGAGTTGGAGAGGTAGCTCAGTTAGTAAAGTGTTTATTGTGCAAAGTTGGGGACCTGAGTTTGGATCCCCGGAATCCAGTGCTTACGATGAAACTGTGAAATAACTTCTGAGGCTCTGCCTTAAAAAAAGAGAGAGAGAAATAATAATAAACATATTTAGGAGGGCTGGTGAGACAGTTCAGTAGGTGAAGCAAGGATCTAAGTTTTTGTTCTCTAGAACTTGCATGATGGAGGATGAAACTGACCCCCAAAAGTTGTCCTCTGACCTCCATATATGTGCTTTGACATGTCATACAAAAACAGAATAAATAAATGAGTTAAAGTACAGATATGATCTGGTTATACTTACCTGTGTACTACTATGTTATAGTAAAGACAGAATTATTGATTGTAGTACTTAATTCATTAAATTATTTTGACTTTAGAATTGTAGTTGTGGTCATTAGATGGTTGGTAATAAATGTACTAATGAAAATTATGTTTTTATGTTGGGTAACTAATGAGAGCGAGGATGGGAAATTGAAATAAGCTCACTTAATATATTAACCATCTCTTTCCTTCTACTTGCAAATTCAAAGTTTGTAAGATGGCAGCACTGTAACTTTTTATAATTGTTTGCTTTTCAGCGTTTCATACAGTATTTGGCTTCAAGAAACACATTGTTTAACTTAAGCAATTTTTTGGATAAAAGTGGATTGCAAGGTAAAGACTTTTTTTGTTTTCTAGAAACCCAAGAGTAACCCCATATAATGATTATTGCAGCATTCAACTATATTAACTTATTGATGCTTCAGATCACATTTGAGTGAATGTCTTCTAATTTGGTATTAAGGTTGTTGTCATAGTTAACACTTGAGTCTCTGACAGGCAGCACAGGGGAGTTGCAAACATGGGCTCTGGAGCTGCACTCCCTGTGCTTTAGCACTTAGAATACATGGACTTGACCAAGTTTTCTTTACCTCTGTGTTGTTGTCCATAAAATTACAAATAAGGATAGTCACTGCTCAGTAAATCTAGTTAATAACTAACCCTAAAGTGCTTAGAATAATGCCAGGCACACAAACTAGTTACCTTAAGTGTTACTGCTGTTTTTTGGATTTGTTTTATCACAAGAAATCTGGTTGACATTGTACATTATAGGGACAAAATTGAATATAGTGTTAATTGACATTGATAGCATGGTTGTTCCTTTTGTTTATCTTTAAAGGGTTTTCAGTTGTATATATTTAAATATTTGGCACTGTGCTATGTAACAGCACTTTTATACATGTGCAGAGTGTGAGTTGAACACTCCCACCTGGTGCCTCCTGTACTTCTCTTAACAGTTCCCTTTGCTTCTCTTTGAGTCTGATCACTTTAAATTGCCTTGTTGGTTATAGCCATCTCTGTCCATTCTGTCTTAATGGGGTCTGTTGTCTAGAACTGGATATTCATAGTCTAGACTGCCAGAGCTGGGAAGGCCGCATAAAGGATTGCTAACCTATTTGGGAATATTAACAGTGGGTTTCAGTCTGGAAAATAAGATCTTCAGAGAATGTGAGACCTGTTTAGGGCTTTGAGAAGTGGAAGAGATTTCTTAATCTAAGTACACTTGTACAGATGATGTGAAATATTTAAGATTGATAGGAAAAATGAGTGTGCGTGACACCTTGGAGAACATGTGTGGTGGTAAACAGCCCTCAAGAAGCTATTCAAACCAAAACCAAACAGAAGACTTTGGTGGGCTTAAATTTTATAATGTAGTAGGGAACTAGGAAAGGAATTTTGTAGGGGAGAAGCAAGTATATTATAAGGAAACAGCTGAAGGTCAAGCTGGATCAGAATAGACTGAATTTTTTTTTAAGCCATTGAGACTGTTCTAGGCATTGCTCCATCCTAGTATCAAGTTAATGAGAGCCTAGACTATGGTTCTTACAGTGCAAAATAAGAAGAATTTAGTGTATTTAGTTTGATGCTTGTTTCCTTTTGCTAAATGGAGTATGACTTGGCATGGATGGAAAGAAATATTGCTTAAAATGAATATGCTTCCAGTAATTCTGGAATATAAGTTACGTGCATAAGACTCAGTGGTAACAGAATTTCATTAGTATTATATTTAATTTTAAAAGAGAATTATTTATGTTATGTGTATATATGCACACACATGTGGGTTCCCTCAGAAGTTGAAAGAAGACAGAGGGCATCAGATCCCACAGAACTGGAGTTGGAGGTGATTGTGAGTGCTGCCCTCTGAGCTTCTGTAGGAGTAGCAAGAGATCCTAACCTCTGAGCCATTTCTTCAACCCCTCATTCAGTTTGTTTTAATAAGAGGGACATAAGGGAGGGTAATCAGCAATACCCCCATTTTGTAATATTAAAAATATTTTTAAAAATAAAAAAAAAACAGACTGATGGTGTAGTAAAATGGGGCACCCCTTTCAGGGAAGATAAAAACTGCTTGTTTGCTGTCTTCTCCCTTCACTTTTGTTGCTTTGGTTTTTGCTTTTGTTTTGTTTTTTGTTTGTTTGTTTGTTTGTTTTTTGAGACAGGTTTTTTAGCTCTTATTTAACTTTTACTTTAAGTCAGGGGAAAAAAAGCTGCAACGACTATAGAGTCTATACATACATCCCGTTGGTTTTTGTCTCATTAGTTACTAATTTTCATTTCCTTGAGATGAAAATGAAATAAATTTATTTCGTTTTACTATTTCTAACTTGTATTTTTATTTTATGTGTGTGGGTGTTTTATCTGCATGTATGTCTCTCTGCCAATGTTTGCAGTGCCTGCAGAGGCTGGATAAGGGCATTGAATCCCTTGAATCTGGAATTATAGATGATTGTCAGCTGTCGTGTGGGTGCTAGGAGTTGAACTTTGGTTCTCTGGAAGAGCAACTGGGCCTCTTAACCATATAGGCTTCTCTCAAGGTCTAGAAATTATGTAAAGTTAGAGATAAAGATTTTTAGACTTTTATTCTTTTTATGAGGAGGTAGATTAGTTGTTTATATTCTTGGTGAGATGGCCCAGTAGGTAAAGGTGCTTGTTGCCAAACCTGATCCCCAGATCCACATGGTGGGAAGAATGAACAGAGTTCTGCAAGTTGTCTTTTGGCCTCCATATACATGGAGTGACCAGGAACATGTGCGCGCGCGTGCACGCGCACACACACATATATCTTAAAGACTTATATTCTAGTTAGGTGGTTGGGGCACACACCTTTAATTCCAGCACTTGAGAGGCAGAGAAAAGTGATTCTCTTTAATTTGAGGACAGCCTGATCTACAGAGTGAGTTACAGGACAGCCAGGGCTACACAGAGAAATCCTGTTTTGACAAACCAAAACAAACAAATATATATTCTATAAAGATTTTAGCAATAAGATCAGTTGAGGTTTGAAGAGCAAGAGGTATTTTCCCTCTCAAGGTAAGGAAGGATAATAGGTAAGGGATGGAACGGAACAGCATGGACCAAAAACCCAACATGTTTTATAAAGTACATTAGCAGGTCTGAGCCGAGCGAGCGGCAGCAGTAATTCCATTTTTCTTCCTCGTCTGTTTTGTTCTGACTTTTTAGTAAGCAGTCACTAAACACTTGCAGATTGGTAGGTGTCACATCGAAATCAAGTCATATATGTGTGTGGTTATTATTGTCTTTTGTAAAGCAGATATCAAGTCAAATTAAATCTGAACAAGCCAAGTTAAAAGAAATTGACCTATTTTTCATTGAGAAGCAAAAATTATAGACCTTTGACTTAGACAGTTGCTAAAATACAAGGTTTCTGGTATCTTAAAAAAATATACTGATAAAGCTTTATGTTGCTGCTGCTGATGAAGCAGTGTTAGAGTGATTTATATGAATTAGCAAGGTTTTTTTGAAACTATTCATAAAACTGGTTGTGCCTTCATCATACATATAACTGTTCTTTTTATTGGACAATGCTTCTCATACTTCTTACATGGTTGGTACATGTGTGTTACACTTTTCCTAAATAATACACAGCTAAAGATTTCACAAGTATAAAAACAGAACCTTCATTTGATTTGAAGGATGGAATTATGGTTCTGCTGGGTGTTAGAGGTGTTAAGTTTGAGTTCTGAGGTTCTTAAATTGTAGAAGGAAACATTTTTCTAAAGTAAAGAATAGGCATGTGGGCCAAATGAAACAAAATAGACGTGTTTTTAGTGAAATTGTAAAGGAAAAAATTTTAAATCCTTCTATGATACATCTGAGTCTAAAAATTCTAAAGAATTTAGTATGAAACTTAGTATTACTTAATTTGCATTACTGAATATAGTTAGGATAACATATTTGTGCTGTTGAATAATAAAGTTGTTTTAGTAAACTTTAGATTTTAATCATTCACGAAAACTTTGTTTTGCAGGCTATGATATGTCTACATTTATTAGGCGGTATAGTAGGTATCTAAATGAAAAGGCAGTTTCATACAGACAAGTTGCATTCGATTTCACAAAAGTGAAAAGAGGGTGAGTTATGTTTTTATCTCTAATTCAAATATCAAATACTATAAAACAGGAATTATACAATGTAAATTACAGAACTTTGTCCAGGTTTATAGCTAAACTTTATTTTTCTTTGGAGGAATGCTATATACTTTCTGTAGTAGGATTTTTTAAAGTTCTATTTATCTTTATAACAACTTTATTGAGTTAGTTCTCATGATTAAAAATTTATCCTTTTAAATTTTATATCAATTTTAGTATGTTTACAAGATTATGTGCCATAACCCTACTGTGTGATTTTATTTCTTGTAGTTTCTTTCCCCAGCCCCATCCCTGTTCCCCACCCACTCAATTCATTATGTTCAGTTTTTCTGGTTACCTTGCGATTCCTTGGAAATTTTAGGATTAGTATGTCAGATTTGGTAGAAAAAAATAATCAGTCAAGAATTTTAATTAGTTCTTTTGGTTAGAGATAGGGCCTCATGTTTCCTTGTCTGGTTTTGAATTCTCAAGAAATCTGAATCTGTCTGCTTCTGCCCCCTGTGTCCTGCCTGCCCTTGCTTGCAGCCAGGCTTTTAGAAGTAGGGGTCACTAAATGTGTTGATCTGTCTGCGCAGTCTCACCACTTGTAGCATGTTTAGTTTCTAATAAACATAGGGTATCTTTCTGTTTGTTCTTTCCTTTACCGTTTATAGCTGGTTGTGATAGCATATGCCTGTAATCCAGTGAATGAGGAGAGAGGCGGGGAAATCACCAGTTTTCCTTACTCTTACCCCCTAACCCTATCCCTAACCCGCATTGGGGGGTGTTTGGGGGAGGGAGAAATAACGTCATAGTACAAGGATTTAGATGGATACAGCAGATACCATTTACATTCTATGACTGTTCCAATGGTTTTAAATGTTCCAAAGGTGCATAACTCAACTGCTCATCAGTTCTTGATTCTTAGGTATGAAGAAGTGGTAAAGAGCACCCTGGCTGCTGTGCTCTCAGGGCAGCTCATGATAAAACTCCCTGATGTAGTTTTAGCACTTGGGCTGGGATTGCTTGTTGGCGATCACCTGCATTGCTCAGCTCTGTGCCTTAAACCAAAATCTAGGCAAAACTAAGCAGAAGGCCAAGGGTCCTTGTGTCACAGGAAAACTCATTTCAGGATCCTAGGGCTGAAGACTGCAGGCCCTTTGAGTCCTAGGCTCCACCACTGGAAACATGCAGCTACAAGTCACTTGGAGGAAGATAGCTTTGGGAGTGACTGCAGCTCTCAGGCCAGGGCCTGCCGTGTCCACTTACATTTTTTTCCCAAAAATTATTTATCATGTGTGCATGGTGGGGTGGGAGCCGTGTATGCCATGGCACATATGTGGAGGTCAGAAGACAACTTTGTGAAATTGGATCTTTTTTCCACCCTTATATGTGTGCTGAGGAGTGAATTTTTATGTTCTGAGACAACATGCATGTAAAAGTTGAGTTTAATTTTTCTGCATTCCGAGTACTGATCATCTAAGCATAAAAACTATGACATGAATAGTGACCAGTACTTTGATGTCTAGTATTATCTTATATATAGGCAGCTTTTTCCCTTAGGCTGTATCATGGGAGCTCAGGAAAGAGCCACTGTAGATTTTTTTTTTAAATGTATTTATTCATTTTACATTCTAATGAAGTTTCCCCTCCCTTTTCTCTTCTCATCCTTCCCATCCCTCCCCCAATTGACTCCCCTCAGTTTCTTCTGTTCAGGAAGGAGCATCAACAGAGCATGACTTACCAAGTTGAGATAGGACTAAGCTCGTCCACTTGTATTAAGGCTGGCCAAGGCAACCCAATATGAGGACTAGTTCCAAGAACCAGCCAAAGCGTTAGGGACAGTTTCTGCTCCCACAGCTATGAGTCCCATAAATAGACCAAGCCACACAATTGTCACACATATGCGGAGGCCTATGTTGTTCTCATGCAGGCTCTCTGGTTATCAGTTTAGTCTCTGAGCCCCTAAGAGGCCAGATTAGTTGTTTCTGTGGGTTCCCTTGTGATGTTCTTGACCAACCCTGGCTGGTACAATTCTTCCTCCCTGTCTTCAACAGGATTCCTGAGTTCAGCCCAATGCATGACTATGGATCT
Organism: Chionomys nivalis; assembly: GCF_950005125.1. Taxonomy (NCBI): domain Eukaryota; kingdom Metazoa; phylum Chordata; class Mammalia; order Rodentia; family Cricetidae; genus Chionomys; species Chionomys nivalis. The sequence goes on from NC_080108.1 coordinate 6,346,889, forward strand.
CTGTGTCTGTTTCCATCAGGTCATGGATTAAGACTCTGGTGACAACTGGGGTAGTCACCAATCTGAAAGTATTGTAGAGTATCCTTAGTCATCATTATGTTGACTTTTTCTTTTGCTTTTTTTTTTTCTTTTTTTCTCCTCCAATCATGTTTAGTTCTATCTTAGGTCTCTGGGTCATCCAGCCTCCGGGTCCTGACACTCCAGGCAGTGACAGGGGTAGGCTCACTATCGTGGTATGGGTCTGAGGCTGGACCAGTCATTGGTTGCTTACTCCCACAATCTCCATGCCAAGCTTAACTAACACCCCCTCCCCCTTCACACTTCCCATAGGCAAGACAGAAAGTAGGTCAAAGGTGTGTTGCTAGGCCAGCATTCCAGTCCCTCCACTGGAAGTCCTGCCTGGTCACAGAAGGCCAGATTAGGCTATGCAACCACCGTGAGCAGTCTTAGCTGGGTCGTCCTTGTAGACTGCTGGGAGTTTCCTTTGTCCAGGTTTCTATATGACCCTGAAAATCCTCCCCCCTTCTAATCATCTCTTTCAATATTCTTCCCTCCATTCACCCCACCTGATCTTCATGTTTTCATCTCTACCTTTCCTCACCCAGACCACCCACGAAATCTCTTCTATTTCGCCTTCCCTGGGAGATCCAATCATACCCCCGTGGGCCCTCTTGTTATCTAGCCTCTCTAGTCTGTGGATTGTAGCATGGCTATCATTTACTTTATATCTAATATCCACTTATGAGTGAGTACGTACCATGTTTGTCTTTCTCGGTCTGGGTTACCTCACTCAAGATGATTTTTTTTTTCTAGTTTATCCATTTGCCTTCAAATTTCATGATGTCATTGTTTTTAACAGCTAACTAGTACTCCGTTGTGTAAATGTACCACATTTTCTTATCCATTCTTTAATTGAGGAGCATCTAGGTTGTTTCCATATTCTGGCTATGACAAATAATGTTTCTATGAACATAAGTGAGCAACTGTTCTTGTAATGTGATTGAGTATTTAAAGGAACAGTGAGTGTGATGCCCACAGAAATTTCTGGTGAATCCTTTCCCAGCTAAAATGCCTGCAGTTTCCACATCTGAGGGATCTGCTGTGTGCTTCAGCTTGTTCTTGAAATTATAGACTATTTGAGTAAAGTAGAATTTCATTTGTTTTTGTACTTACTTTGTACACAGATTTTCTGTGTAGCTCTGGCTGTCCTGGAACTTACTCTGTAGAGCAGGCTGACCCTTGAACCCAGAGATCCACCTGCCTCTGCCTCCCAAGTGCTTGCATTAAATGTATGTACTACCACAGCCTGGCCTAAAGTAGAAATCTCAAGAAAAATGTAGGCATATGCAAGATATTAAATGGTGAACTCAAGTCTTTTTTAAAACCGGTATGAGGCGAGAGGTGGATTATTTTACCAAACTCTAACTTGTGCAGATTTTTATGTTACATATTTAGACACGTCGTAGAAGATTGTAATAAAAGGTTCCTAGGAGTCTGATTTCTTACTCCCTGCACCCTGTTCAATAAACTGTTTCCCATGTGACTGTTCCTGAATGAGATGTTTTGAGAGTTAATGAGCTGAGAGTTTCAGGTGGTAGCTAAGACACAGAAGTAGAGGGAAGTTTGAAGATACTTTGGAGTTCTCTAAATAATTAGACTATAAGGAATGGTGGAAATCTTTCCTACCTTTGTGAAGTTGATAATCATGAATTTATTTGTCTGCCAGCTTGGCCAGTGGTGTGATTTTTAAAAACTGATGAGTTTATTATGCATGCTAGGCTTCATGCCATCGACTGCATCTCCTGCGTGGCTTTTTATGTAGTCACGTATGGATAGTAATGAATTATTTGTTCATCCAAGGTCATGAATTTGCTGAGTGACTGACTGCAAGGGAGAAAGGTGCAAGAAAATGAAATATTAGCAAGAGAATGTTTGCAGTAGTGCTGTTTGGTCAGAGTAGTTGTGAGGTTCCAGTTATGTCATAGAATGCAGTATCAGTTGAGTCCTTTCCATTTGGGAGCCAGGGTTTGGGATGATGTGAGTACCGCAGGCTGCTGTAAAAGAGACTTTGAGATAAAGGAGTTGTATTGGTTGTTCATTTAGATGTTAAACCAAAAAGTCTGAGACAAAATTTAAGGTATCTGTGATGGAGAAATGTCCAGAAAGTTAAAAAATGACGTCAGCAAGAAGGGAATAAATAAAAGTTACGGTTTCTGGGAAGAGTTTGTGATAGTTATGAAAATAAGAACAGCCTACAAACAGGAATTGTGTTCTCTCAGATTCCAGCAACTGCTACCAACCAGTGTGGTACCTAAGAGAAAACAGTATTGAGCATTTGATAGATACATTAGTGAAACTAACCAGGGTGAAACTGATCAACAGCTGGCTGAGGCAGTCCAGTGTTTGTTTCATTAAACTCTTGTGTTTTGTAAGTTGTTGACGTTATTCCCAGTAGGGCTTTGATTAGAGTGACTTGATAAAAATACTTTTGTAGAACTGATTTCTTTGTAGTTTTCTTTGAAAAGACTTTGATGTTTGACTCATAAACAATGCTCCTTCCCTCCCTGGTATTGGGGATTCTCTTTAGGAGCTGGTACGTGCTAGGCAAGCACTCTACTGCTGAGTTACATGATCAGAATTCTTTCTCCATAATTTTACCTATTCTTACTGTTGTGTGAATACTGTTACACACATGTGCCCTGGTGTGTGTGGAGGTCAGAAGACAGCTGTTAGGAGTTGGTCCTGGGCTTACACCTGAGCTTCTAGGGTTGGGAACTCAGGTCCTGAGACTTAGAAATGTGCTTTAAACTCACTTCACCAGCTGCCAGATGCCAGAGGTTTAAAGTTCTTCTGCAACAGACTGCCCTGGAGGTTGTGATACTCCAGTGCTGTCTATTTATGAACTGACATTACAAACCTGGCTATGAATCAATTGGATAGAATTAACTCGTGACTCTATAGCACTTAATTGTTTAGTGGGTTCTGGCAGTAGTTTTCTTTTGCTTTTAAAGAAGTATAAATCTGCCTTTACATGTAATGATGACTGAGGTTCCTGCCATTTCTTGTGATAACTATACAGTCTACCTGGCTGTATAATGTAAACCTTCACTTTCATTTAAAATAGTATTTTATCTGAATGGATATTTTGCCTGTTTGTATGTGTGTACACTATTTTTTCTTTTTTTCTCATGCCCACAGAGACCAGAAAGGGGGTTTGGATCACCTAGATCTGGTACTATGTATGGTTGTGAGCTGCCATGTGGGTGCTAAGGACAGAACCTAGGCCCCTGGAAGACCAAGCTGTGTACTTAACTACTGAGCCATCTCTGTACATGTACAGCTGGTAGCACTAGTTTCCGGCTGTTGGTTTTACATTTCTTTTTATATAATCCTTACTTGAGATACAGAGTTCAGTAATAACTTAGAAATATATGATATTTCATCACAGTCTTGTTACTTAAATAGAGAGCCAAATGGGAGATTTAATGGTGAATTATTTTGGTTTATTTTCTTAATAGGGCTGATGGAGTTATGAGAACAATGAACACGGAAAAACTCTTAAAAACTGTACCAATTATCCAAAACCAAATGGATGCACTTCTTGATTTTAATGTAAGTTGATATGCTTTTGTAATTCAAAATTCCTAAAAATTAGATAATAATAACTAGTTAGTTAGATAATCATAACTTTATCCCCAAGTCTTCATAATTTTTTACTATGCTGTAATAATGTTTGGCTAGTGGTTAGGGCTTTCTTTGGTGCTAGAATTTTAGTTTATACAGACTAAAACAAGTGATGGGTAAAGTGCTTTATTAAAATTCTTCACAGGAACTTTAGATTTTAAAAATGTAAGGATTTCTCTTGTGCACAACCTTTTCAATATTTCCCTTTTGTTTGGTAGGACTTAAAGCATGACAACTACTTAGAAATAAAAGGAGGTTCAAATTTCATTTATGATAGATTGCTATGACTTGCTTAGTGACTGGCATTGTATTCCCTATAAGGTTTTTTGTTTTTTCAAGACAAGGTTCCCTGTAAGTTTTAAATGATGTTATTTGGGTAGTGAGTGTTGACTAAAGGAAATGTTCAGCAAACTACTCATGTGTTTGTTTCATAGACTAGAAAGTGTCACACTATAATAACTAACTAGTGACTTGAGAATGATTTTATCATTTTTTCATTTTTATATAGTTGAAAAGGTTTTGTTTTGTGACATTTAAAAATTTTATGAAATTAAAATTTCAGTGTTCACAGTAGCACTAGTGACCCACAGGCAGATTCTTGATTGGTTTGCATACTGCTTTTGCTGGTTTTATATAGTGCTGGGTTAGCTACAGAAGAGAACATAATTCCCAGAGCCTAAAATCTTTCATAAAAAGGAAGAAAAGCTCTTGCTTGAAGACACAGGAAACTGCTGTTTAGAGAACATTATTTTGATTTATATAGAGACTCAGAAGGTCCAACCACGTATGTTTCACTTAGTACATAGTTTGGTCTTTCTATGAAATTATTTACTTGTTTTAGCGTCTGTGTTATACTTTATTGTATAGAAAATTTTACTTGCTTTTCTCATAGGTTTTTAGTGCATGCTTTGTAAACCACTAGTGTTATAATAAAGTTTTATAAGAGGTTTGAGATGTAGGTGGGTCATTTCAAGAGTTGAGGTAAATGGCCTTTTCACTCTAAGTCAATTCTAAACTACAATGAATGTTCAGAAGTTGCTCTTTGCTGTTTGTTTGCTTTCTTATTTTTTTTCTTAGAGTTTTACAATATTTGCCTATAATTCTGATTTTTCACAATCATGTGTTGGAAAGCTTATGTGTAATGTATATCCTAGGCAAAATGCACTCTCTTTTTCTAATAAGCTGACTATTGTCTTACTAGTAGTAAGGAATCATTTTGTTAGTGTCATTTAAAATATGAGATAAGCTGATCTTATTTTCCATTTTCCCCTAGGTTAATAGTAATGAACTCACAAATGGGGTAATAAATGCTGCCTTCATGCTCCTGTTCAAAGATGCCATTAGACTCTTTGCAGCATATAATGAAGGAATCATTAATTTATTGGGTAAGTACTGCAATATCTTAGATAATCTTGTGAACTAGTAATATTTTAGTTGCTTATGCTGTCATGAAGTCCATTGTGACACATGTCAAATATGTATTTGGAGAAAAGGTTTATTCCTGAACATAAGCATTTACGTGTATAGCCACACAAGTGGGTAAATTCTCATTTTTTTAAAGATTTATTTATTATGTATACAGCATTCTGCCTGCATATATACCTCCACACCAGAAGAGGGCACCAGATTTCATCACAGATGGTTGTGAGCCACCATGTGGTTGCTGGGAATTGAACTCAGGACCTGGAAGAATATTCAGTGCTCTTAGCTTCTGAGCCATCTCTCCAGCCCTAAATTCTCATTTTTATAACCAGAATATTCAGCTATTAATTAAACTTTTTTTATATAGTTGTAATTTTTTGGACTGTTTCATTTCTTTTTAGAAATACTTAAAATCTGTAAAGTTAGATTAGGCATGATAATACATTTTATGTCATGTATACTTAAATGGAAAAGCCTCTTATTTCTTTGTTTCAGAAAAAGTATATTGCCTTAATATTTATTCTATAATAAACTTTGTAAAACTAGTATGTGTGTATATATTTTGTGTATATATATTTTATCCTAAAATTGAGGTACATGCATGTGTACTGGGGATTAATTCCAGGGTTTCTTGGATGTTAATAAATTATGTTTTATCTCTGGGTTGTATCCCTAGTCCCTAAACTTAAATTTGAAATTAATAATTATTTTTAAGCCGGACAGCATTTTTTTGGATTACTTTTTTCTTTGGGGTAGTTTGGGAATTTATGATGTTTTCTTGCATAGCAAGATGTATTTGAAATAGTTAATTTTGCATAGAAAGGTACCTTTTAAATATTTTTTTTATTAATGGATACTTTTGTTTCCATTAATATAAAAATCCATTAATATGCAGTTATTAAAATCAAATACTATTATTAATTATAATTAACACTATATACTATTATTAGCGATGCATTATTAATTATTAATATCTATTAATCTCTATGTGTGTGCAACACCTATGTGTTCAGGTGCTTGTTGAGGCCAGATGGATCCCCTGGAGCTGGAGTTGCACACAGTTAGTTGTGAGCCGGTTGACATGGGTGCCAGGGACAGAGAATTCTGTTAAGAGACAGCAAATGCTTTTAACCTCTGCACTACTTCTCCAACCCTCTTTTATTTTTTAAATTGAGGTTTTAATGGAGTAGACAGGAATGGCAGAAAGTGCCAAGGTATTAAGTATCAGATGCCAAGTATTTTTATTTTGTATGTGCCCGACCCTTAGAAAGTTTATTGAAATGTGGTTTCCATAGACTAGGACAACATTAATAGAAGGAGGGGTAATTTAATCCAAGAGGACAGGTAAATTATACTCACTTTTCATACAAAGCTGTGGAAGTCATAGTCATCGACTTCATGATTGGTAAATGTGAAGCTCTTTATTGCTGTGTGCAGACGAAATTTAAGGGAGCTTTTGAAGTGACATTGGGTGAAGTTGCCATCCTAGAATGTTAGTATTGGTATGTTATTAGTAAAGTATTTAGAAACAGATTTTAGTGTTTTAAGTGGAATAACATGTGTTTACACATAAATATCCCATAGCAGTCATGTGAACAAATAGTGATGTGAGTACACTCCAGTCAATTCTCAGCTGCTGACATCCTAACCCTCCTAGTGCATTGCTTCTAACTTGCTTACGTGTTCAAGGTAATCTAGCACTACGTTTGTTGTAGGGTAAGTCCTTTGAGAGTATTAGGATCTTTCTGGAGACACGGCCTAATCTTTTTTCTGTTTAAGTAAACTTTAACTAAGAGTATTTTTGTTACTTCTTTGAGCAGAAAAATATTTTGATATGAAAAAGAACCAGTGCAAAGAAGGTCTTGACATCTATAAGAAGTTCCTGACTAGAATGACAAGAATCTCAGAGTTTCTGAAGGTTGCAGAGGTAAGCAGTCTTTTGTTTATATGTATGGATTTTGAAGAAATCATCATCCAAATGAAAGAAATATTTAAATATTCTTGTATATTCTATCTATATGTAGTAGTAGTAATATGTACTTTTGAATTCTGTTGAACAATATTAATGTGACATAATATTTAATAATGCAGATGCTGAATATTTAATTTATGTGGGATATTGAAAAGTTAATCTACTTTTACATTGTATACATCTCTACAAATACGTACACTGGTGGCAGTGATGTCTCTGTTTAGAAGTAACCATTTATTTTTGAAGGCTTACTGTGTTAAGGTGGTAGAAAATGCCCAGTGTCTGCCTAAGTTCTTTTTCCTCCAGACAGGCCTGCAATTGAGTCACATAATTCAGTGTTTTTGTTCTCCTACATAAGTGAATTTTGAATAGTTAATTACTGAGTATGAGAAGGTTATATGATAATCTAAATTTATATCTCTCTCAATAATTATTATGAAGTTGACACAGAAGGCAGTTCTAGTGTTTACAGGCATCCTTTTTTATCCTAGCAGAGACAATGCATAAAGATTTCCCCCTCTTTTTACCCTCTTATCCATCACTGCCAGAAATGCCCCTTCTTTAGAATATTTTGATTACTTACATTAATTACCAAGTTAGTGGCTCTAGGCACTATTACCCTTGTGATATTTTATTCTTTCCTTTTTTTCTTCCAAAAGTCAGAGTTTCTTTGTAGCCCTGGCTCTCTTGGAACTCTCTCTGTAGAGCAAGCTGACCTCAAACTCACAGAGAGCCACCTGCCTCTGCTTCCCTAGTCCTGGAATTAAAGATGTGTGCTACCACCACTGCCTGGCATGATATTTTATCTTTAGCAAATGAGGTGACCTTTTTTATGATGCCTGTAGACACTTGCTTTGATTCAGACAGGTCTTTCAGGGAGAACTCTGACCTCTGCCCCTAGTCCCTTGTACCAGCTGCATATTAAACTGAAGAGACAGGGTTTATGCTGTGATTCCAGTACAGTTTGCAAGTCAGTTTTAGTTTGTTGACTTCCCTTTCTGGTCTCTTGCATTTTTTGTTTTGGTAGTTACGGTTACTGCCATACATTTAAAAAAAAAGCCCTTCCTTATCTCCAAGTTGCATGTAGACACAGGTGGAATGCATTGTCTGTACATGTGATCTAAGATGAAAGATTCTGTTGCATAGTGTTGTTATGAGACTGTCTTTGGGCTTGCAGTGTCGTTAGGAGACTTCAGTTCTTAAAGTAAAGACAACAGTAATCTCTTGGAATGCATTCCAAGGGAACAGTTGTCCAAGTCTGAGTGATGAGCTATTAATATTTAAATAGGATTGGATTAGATTTTCTACTGATTTTATTCTAAGACTCTTGAAAGTTGAGAAAAAGAGGATTATTAGAAAATAAGTCATAGTCAGGGGAGAAATACAGGTTTCTAATTTGAGTCCTAACTAAATAGGAAGGAAGGTTTTTTGTTTTGTTTTGTTGCAGTTGTTTATGCTGGTAATTATCTAATGCCTGGAGAGAGTTAAGTCCTGGTTAAATATCACTTGACATTCATGAGAAATCTGAGTACCACAATAAATAGACTTTTAAAAACTATTTTATTTATGTGTGTAGGCACTTGAGTGCCATGGCATTTGTGTTGAGGTCAAAGGACAACTCGTGGGAGTCAGTTGTGATTCCAGGGATGACTCAGGTTGTCAGGCTTTGCAACAAGTGCCTCTCTATTTAGCCGTCTCACTGGCTCCCAAATAACAGGTTCTGAAAGGATTTTCTGTGGTGACTGTCAGGAGAAGCATTTTTTTTTTAATGTGAAAAGAAAATTAATTTAAGGAAAGTTGGTGTTTTTAGATGTGCTTCTTTTTTATGTCCCAGAGAACTGTTGATAGTCACTCTCATTTCTCCCAGTGTTTCTGTGAGGCATGTTGAAGAGGCGATGTCATATTGCTATAATTCCACGTGTTAAATACAGCATTTTTTTCTTGCAGCAAGTTGGAATTGACAGAGGAGATATTCCAGATCTGTCCCAGGTGAGTAGATTGTTAAAACATCAATCCACTGTCATGTGCACTACAGTGCCGTGAGAAGGGCTCATTTCTCTCAGATTTTAACATTTTACTGTATTTCTGGAGAGTTCTTTAACCTTATTACACATGCAATGAATGATGAACTCATTTCTTACTATGGTGGGCCTGTCTGTCCACTGCTGTACTGTAACAGCTGCACAGTGGAAAAGCCCACCCAAGCGTGGGTAGTGACCCGTGAAAACTGCACCTGTGGCGTTTCCTACCCAGTTTGCAGGCAGATTCACGTAACACTAGCCTTGTGGATCTTCTCACATTTCCTTCTCCCTTCAGGAGGAATTATTTAGTTTTTAAGACATACATACACAATTTCTAAATATACATAAACTTTTGTAATCTAGCCGGGCGGTGGTGGCACACACCTTTAATCCCAGCACTTGGGAGGCAGAGGCAAGCGGATCTCTGTGAGTTCGAGACCAGCCTGGTCTACAAGAGCTAGTTCCAGGACAGACTCCAAATCCACAGAGAAACCCTGTCTCGAAAAAACAACAACAACAACAACAACAAAAAAAAAACAAAAAAAAACAAAAAAAAACCCACTTTTGTAATCTAGATTCCACATATAGCAGAAAACAGTATTTGTCTTTTCTGAGTCTGGCTTCTTTAACTTGGTGGTTTGGCTTCCATCCATTTTTCTGACAGTGTTATGATGTCATTTCACTACAGTGAATAAAAATTCACTATGTATTTCCACTACATTTTTATTTACCCATTCATGCATTGATGAGCAGCATCTAGTCTGGTGCCATATCATAGTTATTGTGAGCAGTTAACAATGTTCAAGTATCTCTGGTATGTTGGTTTAGAACCCTTAGAGTAAATAAATGACCAGGAGTTTTCCAGCTGGGTCATTTGCTATTTTTATTTTTTCTTTTTAAAATTTTTTTGTTTTATTCATGTGTCTATGTGAATGTATGCCATGTGTGTGTAGGTGCCCAGGGAGGCCAGAAAAGGGCATCGAATCCCCTGGAGTTGAGATTAAAGTTGATTGTAAGCTATCCTGCATAAGTTCTGGGAAACAAACTTAAGGTCCTCTGGAAAGAGCAGCAAGTGCTTTTAATTGCTGAGCCTTATCTGACCCCCACCCCTACCCCACCCAGTGTGTGTGTAATTTTATGTGTGTAGCATTTGTGACTGCAGGCACACATGCCAACACACGTGTGGAAGTAAGAACTACATTTAGAAATCTGTTCTCATATTTTCACTGTGTGAGTCCAGAAGTTGAGCTACGGATGTCAGGCTTGGCAGCAAGTGTCTTTACCCACTGCTGAAGAATCACTTTCTAGCCCTGAAACTCATTCTTTTATATGCATATTAAAATAAGTATGTGCTTCAGTCTCAATACTGTTTTTGCTAAAATTTTACATATATTAAATATTTAAAAATCTTGGGTTCTTACACAATTCTTAGATTTCATGTTTATCTTTTGTTTTTATACTTTTGGTGATGCTTATTAATAATTTCAAATAGTTTATGTTCCAATAGTAATAATAATAACAACAACAATAAAAGATTATAATTTATTTTTGGTAGCTAAAAATGCCACCAGTAATTAGTACATGAGGTATGTATTTATTTTTGTTGTTCTCATGTTAGATGACATTTGATTTAATTTGTAAAATGGTGTAATAGTTATGAATTCCTAATATTTGTGTAATTTCAGGCTCCCAGCAGTCTTCTTGATGCTTTAGAACAACATTTAGCTTCTTTGGAAGGGAAGAAAATTAAAGATTCCACAGCTGCAAGCAGGTACATTGGTTTTTGGTTTTTTTGGGGGGTTTTTTTTTTGAGGGTAAAAATGAGTCTTTTTTTTTTGAAGGAATAGATGAAACCAGCTCAAGGTCCTCATTGTATGGTTTTTCTATCCTGACTTAATTATCTAGAAGATTATGTTTAATTAGAGGACTCCCTAGGGGTTAATGTATTTACTTCCTGCTGTCAGTGAGTGTTGACATATTTGAAGTATGACAGTGAGGCTTTGTTCAGAATTGTGATTTCAGTATTAAAACTCACCATAAATATCATGCTTCAAAATCAAAAGATAATTTTGTATTAATTTTGCTCAACTCCTATACTATCCCCCTTGTAGATGCAGTAGTAATACTAGGATTCAGGCCTGGGATGTCTGACATCTTATTTCATTTTTTATACATTTGATGGGATTGAATTGATTGTTGTCAAGTTCTATTTTAATCAAGTCAAGTCTTGAGCTAATTTCCCAGTTTACCTTGCAAATTAAAAACAATAGAAATTATCTTATAATGATCTACTGATAGAATTTTTTTTAGTCAGGTGTAGTAGTTGCTTGAATAATTATCTCGTTTTCTTAGGAAGATTTTACCTTTTTATTTAAAAGAATATATAAAATATATAGTGAGACTTTTTCTTTGGTTCCTTTTGGTTTTTAGTTTATATTTTGCTGATTTCTCCCCTTTTTAGTAATAAAATTTAAGCAGTGTTAGGTACAATGGCTCTTACCTAAAATCCCAGAACTTGAAAAGCTGAGGCAGGAAGAAGGCAAGTGTGAGTTTAGCTTGGTCTCTGTGGTGAGTAAGGTCAGCCTGAAATGTTCCTCCCTTTCCAAGCCCCATCAACCCACCAATTTCAAGGGAAAAAAAATCCACTAGTGATTTTTTAAATAATATTTTGTGCAAGATTTTGATTTTATAGTACACTTATAGAAGTACTATAATCATCAAGATGTTAGAGACCATTTGGTTATAGAAAAGAAATAAAAAAAATCTACTAACGTGGTTTAGGTATACCAGTTTCTCTTAGATATTTATCATGACATCATTGGCTTATTTTTGTCATAATTATGTGACTCATCCATTGCCTTCTCATTAACTCATGTACGATACTGACTTTACATCAGTTAGATTAGCTTTTGCCACCTTATGGCTTTACAACAGCGATTAGTGCATTGGGGGAAAAGGAAGAGTAATTGAGGCCAGGTGTAGTTCTTTATCCTAGAATTTAATGCTGGTTCATGGTATCTAGTATGAATAGATCTTTACGAAGGGGAAAGGATATGGCTAGTGAGAGAGGTAATGAATGTGTGTGTGTAATAGGTTTGAAAAGAAAATTCTGGCGGTCTATGTGGTAAGCAAGCACATAGAAAGGAGGTGCCACACAGACTCATGACAGCCCCAGGAGTCGCTTTTGGGAGTGCTGTCGTGGGACACAGGCCTGGACATGCACGACTCACTCTGGTGCTCAAGCTCTGCTTCTCTTGTGTAGAAGTGTCAGAAGCCAGGGTGTTGATAGTGTAGGAGCTGTCTTAGGGACACTGAATTGTCGTTGATGCTGTCTTTCTGTGAGGACTCCTAGGAATGTGAGGTCTCTTTCCTATTGCTTTCTTGTCTTCAGAGAGGCAATGTGTTCCTGTGTTGTAGATTTTATCTTGAGTTGGACACTTAATTCTAGAAGCTATGAATTTGCGAATCAGTGAACAGTGTTAAAATGGTTGGAAATTTCTAGGTTGCTGGTTAGAAGATTCCATCCGAAGTACTAGCTTTAAGTCTATAAACTTGTTATTTTAGTTTGTCAAAAGCAAGGCTACTTCATTTTATGTTCTAGATATGAATTGTTTACTTTTATTCTCTTACCCCAGGGCTACAACACTTTCCAATGCAGTCTCTTCTTTGGCAAGCACTGGCCTATCTCTGACCAAAGTGGACGAAAGGGAAAAGCAGGCAGCACTAGAGGAAGAACAGGCTCGTTTAAAAGCACTCAAGGTAAGTATGGGCTTTCTCTTCTGAAAAGCAAGTAGAGGGGATCGTCATGTGAATAAACCTCTAGCCAGACCTAAGTTTTTAATTGTGTAGCGATCCTACAGGCTGAAACTCAGTTTCATTTTTCATCACATAGAATTCTTGGTGAAAAGTTAGGGGTACCCTGCTGCTGTTAAAGCAGAATTAGGAAATGGTTTGTTGTTGTTGTTTTTCAGCTTCTGTACCAGCAGTTTAGTTTTAGGTTCCTTATACTAAGTTCCTTTCTCAACAGGAGCAGCGTCTAAAAGAACTTGCGAAGAAACCGCACACCTCTCTAACAACTGCAGCCTCTCCGGTGTCCACCTCAGCAGGAGGTGTAATGACTGCACCAGCCATCGACATGTTTTCTACCCCTAGTTCTTCTAACAGGTACAACGGGGACAAAGGCTGTCTCTGAATACTCAGTCTAAGTGTCTTCAAATGCATGCTTTCAGATGCTGTGAGTTTGCTTTATGATATTGTAATCACAAATGAATACGAAAGGTGTAATAGCAATGCAGTGGTATACTACCTAAATATAAAGTGACATGGATATATTTATATGTTTAGGAAATGGAATGTGGCTAAATTACTAATGTTTAATTGGAATATGCTATAAGGGAATGGGTATTTTCTTAGGAAAGTCATCGAGTCTTTCCAGAAAAGGTATTGTTACTCAAATTCGATAGAAACTTAACACGTCGTGTTCAAGTATTTTTCTGGACCTCTGTATAATTATGTTAAATGTTACCTTTACAGAATTATTGTTCTTCTGAGGTTTGCATTGAAGCTTTTCACTTTTAATTTTTGGGGGGTTAGAGTACAGGAGACCAACTAATTTAGCAGAGTTCATATAGAAATAAAACTAGTGTCTACAATATTTTTCCTAGCACATCTAAGCTGCCAAATGACCTGCTTGACCTGCAACAGCCGACCTTTCATCCCTCTGTCCATGCCATGTCAGCCGCTCCTCAGGTAGCAAGCACATGGGGAGGTAAGCTTTCATTCTGTGTAAATGCTGTGTAGGCTTCTGCCTCTCCATTAAGTAGCAGAGGTTTTGATTGTACTTGGTATGTGGGAACTTGAGAAATACTAAGATGATGGCAGTAGACTAATTTTTATCTCCTAAAGACAGTTTATTATTATGTATGAAGTATTAGAATTCATAGCTAATTACTAAATAAGGTTTAGGGAGGATGAAGTAAAATATAAGAGGAATGACCATTTTTTAAAGATCAGCCCTTCATTGTGAATTTTAAATATACAGTAATTACCACTTTTGGTGTAGAAAAACATTTCGTGGTGGATAAAATCCTTACTTTTGTGTATCTAGATGGTAAAGTTTTAGTAAAACTCAGATTGTGTTATCAGCCAGCGAAGTATGTTGTAACCAGGTATCTCATGGTAATTCTTGTCCTTTCTAATTAATTATATTTAATTAAATTAATTAATTGTGTTTTAAATGTTTCTTTAACTTAGACTTGTAAAATAATAGCAATGTTTGCTGCCCTTGAGTGGGTTTTTGGTTCCATCATCTTGAAAGCAAAGTGGTGACTATTTGTGTCTCACAGCTCAGTGAGGTGCCTGCTTTGCAGGTTATCTCCATGGGATGGTCTTGTATGTATGGATGTGTGTGTGTGTGCATATTATTCTATAAATAGTCATCAAAATTATTAGAAAGAAAAAGATTTTTTTAGGAAGACTGATGCTAAGTAGAAAATTATAAAATATTAAAATTTGTATTGGCTTTCATGTAACATTTGAAGGTATTAAATTTTACAGCATGTAAGATTTTCATATTTAATCATTTGAATTAAAAATACAGTTTCTATGCTGCTTTTTATCCATTCTTTTTATCCTCTACTTCCCCTCCAATGCCTGCCCTCCTCTTTTTGTGGTGTAGGACCGAATATTGAACCCAGGGCTTGCCCACACTAGACAGGTGATCTGGCATTGAACTATATCAACAGCCCTAAGACACTGTTTAATATATTAGAATATAAACTCTGTGAAGGCGAGGATTATCTACCATTAACTAGGAGAGCATTGGTGGTGGTGATTGTTTGGGGGCAGTAGCATGTGTACCACAGTGCACATGTGGAGGTGGGAGAATGACTTGGTGGAGGTACTTACCTCCATCTACCTTGTCCAGCTCACGTCTTGTCTCTGAGCCGTGTTTTCACACTGTAGCCCAGGCTGGTCTCAATCCCTCTGCCTCAGCTTCCAAGTGTTAAGATAGTAGGGATGAAACCACCACACCCAGCCCTAGAGTACGTCTTGTTATATGTAGATATAAATAAATTAGTATAAGAAATACTCTGTTGAATAAGGGGACATTTTCTCTTCAGTGTAGGTTGTAGAAAATTTGGTTTTAGACTAGTTTTGTGTAAGCATTAAGGTTAGTTTAATTTAGCAAAATCTTGAGATTTGAGAGTAATTTCTAAAGAAAGGTAATTTAATAAGTATATTAGAATTATTTTAGAATTAAACTAGACAGCAAATTAAATGTTAAGAACCGAGTTTCTTGGTGCTGGGGAAATAGCTCAGTGATTAAGAGTACATGCTGTTCTTGTAGAGGACCTAGTTCTATTCCCAGCACCATTTTGGGCAGACCACAGCTTGTGAAGGTCTAGCCTCCTTATATACTCCGATGCACATACCCAGTCACACGCATCAACACATTAAAATCTTAACTAAAATAAAAATAGAGTAGAAGGTGTCCTAACAGTCCATGAATTTGATACATTTTTGTATTTATGTTCTATTTAATCTCAGTTGTACTTTTTGGGGCTTAGGGTGGGGTGGGGGGAGGTCTCAATTTTGTCCTGGCTATCCTGGAATAAAGTAGACCAGGCTGGTCTCAAGCTCATAGGTACCTCCTGTCTCCACCACCCTCTAATCCTGTGCTAAGGGCACACCTCACCACTCCTAGCTCTCAGGTGCTGGAGAGATGGGTCGGAGTTAAAACCACTTGCTGTTCTACTGGGGTTCATATGTCATCTCACAAATGCCTGTAACTCCATTTCCAGAAATCTGATAGCCTTTTCTGGCCTCTACTGGCAGCAGGCATGCACATATATACTTACATGCAGCTAGAACACTCATACATATAAAATAGAAAATAAGCATATTTTTTAAATGTTAGCATTATTAGCAAGACCATTAAATAATTTTGACTTCTTCCCTTTATTTTTAATGTTTTAATAGTTAATTAGCCTTTTTGTTTTACCATTTTTTTAGGCAGGGTTTCTTCTGTGTAACTTTGGAGCCTGTTCTGGAACTTGTTCTGTAGACCAGATTGGCCTTGAACTTACAGAGATCCGCCTGCCTCTGCCTCCCCAGTGCTGGGATTAAAGGCATGTGCCTTCACCTTCTGGCTTGTTTTTTTTTTTTGTTTTTTTTTTTAATAATTACTCGTTTCCTGTAAGTCCTGCTTCCATGAGTAGAAGCTAAGACCAGGGGAAAAGAGAGAACAGACTAGCTGGTGCGGGAAGGGGACATCTCTATAACATTCCATTTCCACATAGAACTAAAGAGATAAGCACAGAGTCTCTCTTACAGCGAGATGTTAATTTTCTCTTAATTTTATTTTAATGTTATATATAGTAAGGAGGTTGCTTGTTTGGTTCCCGGCCGCCTGGCTAGCTTAGACCCAAAATAATCACACAGAAACTGTATTAATTAAATCACTGCTTGGCCCATTAGCTCTAGCTTCTTAATGGCTGACTCTTACATATTAATTTAACCCATTTCTATTAATCTGTATATTGCTGCATGGCAGTGGCTTACCGGCAAAGTTTCGGCATGTCTGACTCTGGTGGCGGATCCATGGCTTCAATCTAACTCTGCCTTCCTCCTCCCATGCTATAGGCCAAGGCAGCTTCTTTATCCATTAAATAATAAAGGTAACATGTAGACAGAAGGACCTCCCACACCAATTGTATTTGCTCATTGAGATTGATCTGTGTGTGTGTGCGCGCGCGTGCATGAGTGCAGAAGGCAGATGGTAACTTTTGGGAGTCAGTTTTCTTTTCCATCATGTAGATCCCAGGGAACAGTCTCAGGTTGACAGGCTTGATGGCGAGTGCCTTTATATGCTGAGCCATCTTGCCAGACCTTCTTTATTTTAAATAAAGAAGCTGGAAAGTTGTTTTCCTAAACAGACTCAAATTATAGGTTAATATATTCAACATTGCAAAGTAATGGAACTATTAAATTCCTTTTGAGTACATCATGTACAGTAACTTGAACAATGACAATATCTGCCTAATATTTGCCTGTGGGACTGCATCTGCTCCCATCAGTTGCTGGATGAAGTCTCTCTGGTTCTTTGATGAGGATTCTGCTAGAACTCTGGCCCCAGAACACTCTGCCAGCAGGGCAAGATGTAGGTCGAAGGTTTTATGCTGGGTTGAATCTTTCAAAATTTTAAGAGTGCTAGGGAGATCACTCAACGAATGGTTCAAGTATTTGCTACTGTTCAAGACAGAGGACTAGTTTGGGTCCTTAGAACTTACGTAAATGCCAGGTGGGTATGGTGACCTATAGGTTATTCCAAATTTCAGATGCTAACTGGAAGCAAGATCTTATGAGCAAGCTTGCTAGATATATGAGCCTGAATTGGCAAGTTCTGACTTCCTTTGAGTTCCTCAGTAAATAAGGTTAGAGAAAGAAATTGAGGAAAGCTACAGGTGTCTGCTTCAGGTCTCTATAGCCATACCCACACAGAGGCAAAAATATCTGCTCTCACAAGTACACTGCAAATACTCAAGAGAGAAAAAGTTTTGAAATTTGTCAGTCTGGGAGCTAGTTTAAGTTGGAATAGCTTGAATATCACTATTATACTTAATAATTGTGCTTATTATTTTTGTCTGCTAATTAACCCTGTCTAGATTAATTGTAGGATTTGTCAAATAGAATAGAAGCTGGATTTACTTATTGTTTGATTGGTCTGCTATGAATGTGTTGTACATTGTTTGCATTTCTTTGTTATTTGCTCAGCAAAATAAAATGCACTTTAAAACTCTACATTATTGAATATTTTCAAAGTATACTTCCAACTCCACTAGTCAACTTTAAACTCAAATGTCCTTATTGTATGAGGAGCTACAGTGGATAGACAACATTGTTGTAAGTGCCCTTTGCTTACTTACCAAACCAGTGTCTTCTGATATGGTCATTGGGAATGAAAACCAGGCTGGGCTGGAGGGGTCTCAGCAAGATGGAGTCTGAGACAAATTTATTCCAAGCAATCAGACTTTTTATACACGTATCAAAATAGGATACAGTGACACTTGCTAGCCTGCAAGCCAGACAAGTATGTCTTAAGGCTAACGATCTGCCAAACTGATACATGCTCTCTGACTTCTAAGGAAGGGACACAGAGAAACAAAGGTAGGCTGAATGCTGAGGGCGTGCCTGATTTCTCAGGAACTGAAAGACACAGTGCCCCAGGAACCATGGCTATGATGCATTTTTCTCAAGGCCAACTCCATGATTCCCTGCAAAGTACATTTGGCTTCAGTACCAAAACCAACTTCTTATATATGTTTATTTCTGAATTATTTTTTCTTATTTTGTCTCCTTGCTGTTTCATTTTTCTTGTTTTTGTTTTTTACATTTATGAGGAAGATGTTAACATATCTTGAGTTTGAGTAGTTAATTAGTTTGAGTTTAGAAGTGATTTTCTTACAATGAATTGATATTCTATAAGAATACTTGCTTTCTAGGACATTACTTACAATAAAGAATTAAATTTTTTTAAAGATGCTTTAATTAATCCCATTAATTTGTTATTTTCTTGTGATTTTCCAGTTTTTAAGTAGTTACATTTAGGATTATTGAATGTTTGCCTTGAATTGATTGAGTAAAGAAAGTGTGCCTGTCAGAGTGAGCTAGCTGGTCCTTACAGTATAATTGACTATTGTTAGGTTATTGTTCATTTATGTAGTCGTAAAACTGGAAGAGGCTGGTGATTAAACATGTAGAATCATCATCTTGATTTTAGTTACTACAAATAAAAGTATGAGGGGCTGGAGAGATGGCTCAGTGGTTAAGAGCATTGCCTGCTCTTCCAAAAGTCATGAGTTCAATTCCCAGCAACCACATGGTGGCTCACAAGCATCTGTAATGAGGGTTGGTGCTCTCTTCTGGCCTGCAAACACACACACAAACAGAATATTGTATACATAATAAATAAATAAATAAACAAACAAACAAAAACAAAAAAAACAAATAAAAGTATGATGCTGTATGTTTGCTATCCTTTATGTTTTTTTCTTTTCTCCTTTAGTTAAACCTTTCAGTCTTGAGGGGCTTTCCTCACTAGAACAACTGACTTGTGAATGAGGCATAAGAACAGGAAAAATGTAATTCAAGAGTAACTTTGGGTACAAAATTGAAGGAGAAAAAAGTCTGTTAGTTTTATGGTGGGAACATTTGTTACCCTGTAGGAAACCACTTCAAGACTTTTAGAGTTGTTCCCAGACAGCGGGACAGTCATCTCTTTGTCAGCAGGTCCCTCTCTCTCTCTCCTTAAATTTTTTCTTCCCTTTAATATTTCTGGCTGTTGAAGTATGTATTTCAATGATTTGAGTAAGCAGAGTAGTTGTGCCATCAAAACCAGTATACTCAGCCAGAGCAGGTGCAAGGTGAGTGGTATGGGAATATTTTTGTGCTTAGTCTCTTATTTAACTGTATGACTATTGGCTTTCTAATGTGGGAGAAGCAAGTCTAACGGTAATGGTCTGCTGCAGTAGTTAATGGTGACAGTTTCCCCCTAAGGATTTCTGTATGGTAAATGCAATTCTTTCATGTTAGTGATGAAATGTATTTGTGAGTAAAATTAATAATAATATAACTACTACTTTTCACTTTGCATCTTTCAACTAATCACAATACTAATTTATTTGCTTCCTTTCTTCATTTTGCTGTAATTCACTTGGACGCACAGATCCTTTCTCTGCTACCCTAGATGCTGTTGATGATGCCATTCCAAGCTTAAATCCTTTCCTCACAAAAAGTAGTGGTGATGTTCACCTTCCCATTTCTTCAGATGTATCCACTTTTACTACTAGGACACCTACTCATGAAATGTTTGTTGGTAAAGTACCATTTAACCTTCTCTTCCCAATTCATGTTTGTACTAAGTTTTTTACTTATGTGCTGATTACTTTTATAGTGCTACAATAATTACTTTGGATTTTAACATCAAATTTTAAAATAACTGGAGTGATAATGTATGTAGTTAAGATTCTTAAATTGATTGCTGAAATACTCCTAGTTGTATTTAATGCAGATTTCAGAAAACAGATTCCTTTAATTCTGAGTGTTCTTGGTTTCGTTGTCGGCTGTAGTATGGCACTTCAGCTACTAGTGTCTTGTGTCGTATTCTGTTTATAGTTCAGAGAGTTGATTTAAAAGTAACATCTAAATTTGCATGTATACTTAGGTTTTTTACCTTTGTACACTGGAAGGAGAGCCGTTGTCATTCTTACCATTAAAGCTATTGCATATTATAAGTTCGTGTCGCCTTAAGTCGTTCATTTCCTTAGTCCCCTTCATAAGTCTTTACTTCAACACTTGTCTGAAGACAAAGGGAAAAGTGAAAAGTACGTATTCCATTTTAGCTAATAAATTAGAACAGCGACTTAACTAACCTGCCATTGCAATATTAAAAGTCAAAATTTTACATGAGTTACAGAAAATAATGTTTCAGCATATTCTAAACTTGGTGGGGGGAGAAACAGCTAGAATCTTTGTGTAGGACTCTTCTTTATCTGTAAAGTTAGGTATTCAAAGATAGGTTAGAATTGGCTGAAAAGGGAGTTGAAAGGGTTTTTTTGTTGTTCTTTTTTAAGTTGATATAGTGGCTTTTATTAATCTTTTTAATGGAGTACTCAGCCTTGTATTCTTTCAAAAATTGCATTTTAGTAAGCTTTAAGTTGAATACCTCTATCCCCATTCCTTCCTTTCCCTTTCGTCTTGAGTCCCTTGTTCTTGTGCCTTATTAGGATTTTTATTTTGACACCCAGACAGAACCTAATACTACACTTATACATCACGAACCTTCTGTTACCGTTTACTTACTTTATTGATTTATTTGTACAGGAGGGATTTCTTTTTTTTTTTTTTTTTTCCCTGTACAAGACAGGCCCTCACTGTGTAGCCCTGGCTGTCCTGGAAAACTCAGTATATAGACCAGACTGTCTTTGAACTCAACGAGATCTGCTTTCCTCCCTAGTACTGGGATTAAAAGCATATCCTACCACACCTGGCTGAATTTTTATAAACCTGTTAGGAATAAATAGACCCACTTCCCACCCTGCCCTCTGCCCCCAATGATACTAGAGATGAAACTAGGAGCTTGGGCACTCTCAGCAAGCTCTCCTACTGAGCCATATCCCAGCCCTTGCTTGCTTTTGAGGATGTGTTCCTCCCCGTCTTTTTTAAGCACATCATGATTTTGTAAATAGATGCCTATTATGCTCTAGTCTATACTCATGACTTCAACATCTTCATAAGAGTTTATTATTATATTAGTAACTTGTATAATGTAAAGCAGCTGTTTTCCTTTGATATTCTCTCTCTCTCTCTCTCTCTCTCTCTCTCTCTCTCTCTCTCTCTCTCTCTCTCTCTCTCGACAGGGTTTCTCTGTGTGTAGCTTTGGAGCTTGTCCTCATACTTCATTTGTAGCCCAGACTGGACCCAAACTCACAGAGATTTGACTGCTTCTGCCTCCTGAGTTTTGGGTTTAAAGGAGTGCACTAATACTGTCTTTTTTTTTTTAATTCATGTGTATGTATATGTTGTACAACTGTATGTCGTGTATTTATGAGTGCCCTTGAAAGCCAGAAGAGATCATTGGATATCCTTGAGCTGGAGTTACAGGCAACAGTGAGCCCCTTGGTATGGGTGCTGGGAACTCTGGTCCTCTGGAAGAGCTGCAAATACTCTTGACTACTACCCAGTTATCCCTCCAGCCCCGCGAATGTGTTTTTGGCTAGTGCACTACTTTATTTTGAGAGTCCAGCTACTTTTGTGTGTTTATGCACACTACTTGATTCCCTTCATTTAAATTGTCATTAAAAGTATACCTACAACCCAGGAGTGGTTGGCCCTGGACTTTAATCCTCTAATGAGTGTGTATGAGTGTGGACATGTATTTGTGTGCGAGCACAGCACAGCTCAAATGTAGAAGTCTGAGGACAACTCATTGCAGTTGGTTTTCTCCTTCTACCCGGTGGGTCCTGGGAATTGAACTAAAGCTTGATGCATTTACCCACTGAACTATGTTGCTGGTCTGTGTTTAAAGATAGTTGGGCCAGGCATTGGTGGCACAAAGCCTTTTAATTCCAGTTTGGAATATTTTTCTGTCCCCAGTGCTTGTTGTTTTGTGCCTCAGTTCACTTATTATGTCCTTTTGAAATTTGCCCTAGATGCTTGTCTGTGGATCGGTGCTGACCAATGTCAGTTTTCACTGGGTCTTATGAAAGGCAAGAGTGGGCATGGCAATATGTTTATCTCAGACTGCTTGTTCATTCACTTTACTCCCTGCCTCCATTTTCTGTCAAAATGCACCTTTTGAAATAGCGCTGTTAGTTGGGCTTGTTGTTGTTTGCTTGCTCTTTGTTGAGGTAGGTTTCACAGTGTGGCCCAGATTGGCCTTGGATGCTTTCTGCTGTTAGTGTCTGAAGGGGTGTTGTTGTTGTTTCATTTTTTTTAACCTATGTGTGTGTGTGTTGGGGGACTGCAGGCCATTAATTTAATGGTTTTTATTGAAATAGTAAAGAAAAATTTTACCTCGTTTGTATGTATGTATACATGCATGCACAATGGTATACAGAAAAATGATTACCGTAGAAATATGTTGCTTCCCTATTTGCTATTATAAATTATTTGATGTTGTATTTTTTATCTATGTAGGATTTTTTTAACGAGATACATGTTTTGAATTACATTTTTCTTTTTGAATTTTCTTGTAGCTAATAATTTTACAAGTTCACAAATTACTCAAGGGACTTCGGAAGATGGCTCCCTTATAACAGGAAATAATAAAGTTATCCCTAGATTGCTGTAAAGGGTAGAAAACAGGGACATTATAGCAGGAGAAAATGGCAATTAGATGTAATGGCCTAGCTATAAACTGTTGATAAATATATAACCAAAAGATTAGTGGTCCTTTAGCGAAGTTTATTCCCAGAGCCCATGACATAGTCTTATGTCTTACAGTGTGGTAGTAACATGGACACATGCAAGCACAGACATGTTTTGCTCTTAAGCTATAATAAGAACTATTAAGCCCATGGACTATAAAAGCTTTGCATACGTTTAAGTGTCACTAAGTTACTAATCTAACCTTGTAAAATTGGGTGCTTCTTTGTGTTTACATGCTGACCTGATAGACTTTAGGAAGCAAGAGACCTTAGAAGCAAGCGACTACAGCCTCCTATAAAGCATAAGAATCTTGTTTCGTGATCCTTTCTAGACTATGTACCTGAATATATTTAGTGATTCAAAGCTCAATTCATGTGACAGACCCAATATTTTTAGATGGTTTTAATTCTTTTTAACTTCAAGAATTTTACACACTTAGCTTTAGGTAAACAACCTGAGAATTGAAACTTTATGAATGTTAACCCGGTATGGACAGGCTCAAAGCTCAGGCTTGGAGCTCTGCTATCATAGCACCCACTGCTTCATGATAGCACAAGAAAGAGTAAAGGTGTCTCATTTATGGGTTTGTATTTTAGACTAGTTTCAGGCTAGTTAGCCTGTTGGCTCACACACTTTGAGAGAGTGGGTGGGTATTGAAAAAATATAATTTTCTTTAATGTTCCGAAAACAGTTGGAACACAAACATTTGTGAAGTTGTAACTTTTAGAATCCCACCAGTTTGCAGATTTATTTTAAACCGTGTAACTTCTATGCCATTGATAGGCTCGGTATGTCAAAGGTGCTTTCTGCCAAGCAGTGTGACCTGGATTTGCATCCCAGCCTCACAGGCTGTAGGAAAGAACTAACTCTCAGAAGTTGTCTCGACTTCCACACATACACGGTGACAACACATGCCCACACGCATATATATACACAGGCAGACACTAATAAATACATGTAATAACAATTTTTTTAAAGTGTAACTGTTGAGAATAAAGTAGGGGAAAAAGTAGGTGAGAGAGATACAGGATACAGAAGGTCATAGGCAGAGAGAGGACCTTTGTATTCTGGATGAATTTAGGTTTTAAGAAATCAGAGCTGGGCAGTGGTGGAGCACACTTTTAATCCCAATACTCAGGAGGCAGAGACAGGCAAATCTCTGTGAGTTCAAGGTCAGCCTGATCTATAGAGTTCCAGGACAAGGTCCAAAGCTGCAGAGAAACTCTGTCTCGGAAAAAATATTATCAGATGCAAAATTAATATAAAAGACAAGCAAAGGTTTCCCTTCTGGACTGAAGTAAACTTATAATCCGATGCATGTTGCTCCTTCTTAGTTCCTTAGTGGGTGATGGAAATGTAGCTAGGTATGATGGCTCACACCTATAATCTTAACACTTGGGGGCTGAGGCAGGAGAATCACTTGGACTACAGTGTGGTACTAGTCTCGAAAGTGTGATGTATTGGAGAAAAAAAATTTATCTTCAAAAACTAGCTTTTTGTTTAAGGAATGTATTGCTTTCTCCATTCTATTACCATTATTAATATATGGTTACTGTATTTAACTATTAATATAGTTGGTAGAAAGCTGAGCGTTTTGCATTTTGCTTTTTCTTAGGATTCAGCCCTTCTCCAGTTGCACAGCCACACCCTTCAGCTGGCCTTAATGTTGACTTTGAGTCTGTGTTTGGAAATAAATCTACAAATGTTACGGTGGATTCTGGAGGTAAGGAAAACATTTTTTTTGTTTTATTTTTGCTGATTGCAAATATGCTAGTGTGTTAATGCATAGTCTTCATAGGAAACATACTGCTTTTAGCATTTATAGATTGGAGGAAATTGATCTTCTTCCCCAACCACTTACTTGATGGGAACTTCAAAGAATATTTTTCTTGGTAGCGTTTTAGAGTTTGGGAAAGTTTTTTGTTTTTGGTTTTGTTTTGTTTTTGTTGTTGTTGTTTTTGGTTTTTTGGTCCACAGCACAATTAGAGAAAACAGTTTCTTGTGTGTAAAGTGCTGTAACTTTTCAGTTATCACAATTTTTATTTAACTGAAATGAACAATGTTACCGTGTGAGATTGTTTCTGAAACTGAAGACAAGTTTCACTCTGTCTTCACTCTGTCATGTTTAGATAGTGTATATATAAGAAAGCTGAGTGTATTAAAGGTTGTGACTGCAGGGCTGATTGTCTACTCTAGGATGTGGCCAGTGCTTTATGCTTCGGATTATTGTGAAGTTTATACCATTCCCTATAAAACTTTAATGTTCTAATTTTATTCCTACAAGAACATAATCATTGACTTCAGTTAACAACTAAATTTTAACTTTAAAACATTGAAGTGTTTTTAGTTGTATAATGTATAATTAGTTATCCATAAAAATAAGAAGCAAGCGTATGTGTATGGAATTATTTAATGTGCATTTAATTTAGGCTTACAACTCTGTAACTCTGTATTTGAGGGTTCATTTGACTCTTCTTTTTTGAATTTGGTTCGTCTAGGAAAAGGGAATTGGAAACTAATAAGTTTTTTATTTTGGAAATCACTATCCTTGGTGACTTCCTGTTTTTAGGCTCTAGCATTCCTGGATCAGTCATGCTGCTGAGTACTGAAGTGGGCTGACTTGTTGGATTTTTTACCTTTTAACCCTTGGTGAAGAACCTTTATAGAGTTTTATTTTTGTTTTTAGGTGAATTTATGTAATTACATAGTTTTCTTGGATACAGTTTAGAGTCTTTTAATTATTTAAAATTAATAATTTTTATTTATTTGTAGGGTTTTTTGCCCGCTTGTCTCTGTATACACCATGTGCATGCAGGCTCACTTAGAGACCAGAAGAGGGCATTTGATCCTTTAGAACTGGAGTTACAGGCAATTATGAGCGCCACCATGTAGGTGCTGAGAATTAAGCCTAGGTCCTATGAAAGAGCAGCCAGTGTTCTTAATCACTGAGCCATCTCCCCAGCCCCTGACTTAGGTTTTTATATTCCCAAGTATATGAAGTGAAAAGTTCTCTAAAATATGCCTTCTTGGGCCTATGAGATAGCCCAGTGGTAAGGGCACTTGCTCTAAACCTTACAACCTGAGTTTCCATCTCCAGGATACACTTGGTGGAGAGAACCAACTCCTACAAGTTTTCTTCTGACTCATGTACGCATGCACACATGCACAATTAAAAAAAAAAAAAAACCTTTTTGTAAAAGGGTTTGTTATAGCTGGGCATGGTGGCATATGCCTTTAATCCTACCACTTGGAAGGCAGAGATTGGATCTTCTGTAAATTGAATGTCAGCTTGATCTCATCTACATAGAAGTTTGGGCCCAATCAGAGCTGCACAAGTGAGGACCTGTCTTATTTTTTTTTCTTAATTTTTTGAAGTTAAAAGATTAATTTTATAATTGCATATGTGGAGGAGGCAGATGTATGCACTTGAGTACAGGTTCCTGTAGAGGCTAGAGACATTGGCTCTCCTGGGCTCAAATTACAGGTGCTTGCGAGCTACCTGATATGGGTACTACTAACTTTTCAGCCATTTCTTCAGCTCCAGTATAAAAGAGGTTTAAAAATATTCTTTCTCAACATAAAAGGGACTTTAGGTTTGAGTGTTCAGAAAATTTTTGCTGGGATAGGGAGAGATTTACATCCTTTCTCCCTCCCTTTTATAACTGTTTTTTAAAATCATTCCCTTTAACCTCGATACAATTTTGTCATTAGATTACACTAATTATTTCTGTTAAAGTTTGCTTGAAGATGGCAGATTTCTCCTCTCTCCACGTGAGGGCATTTCCCGTGTTCTGGGAAAACTTGCTGTGAGTAAGCCAACAGAAAGGGGAGAGAAGTCCGCTAGAAAGCTGCAGTGAAGTTCCTTACGCGTCCCATTTCGTCTGTTTGTAACTTTAAGGCTTTGATGAACTAGGTGGACTCCTCAAACCAACAGTGGCCTCTCAGAACCAGACTCTTCCTATTGCCAAACTTCCACCAAACAAGTTAGTATCTGATGACTTGGACTCATCTTTAGCCAACCTTGTGGGCAGTAAGTAGTCCTTTGATTCTTCAGTCACCTTGAGCTTGTTTAGTAAAATGGTTCTAGTTCTTAAATCCTTTTCTCTTTTCCCAGATCTTGGCATTGGAAATGGAACCACTAAGAAGTGAGTGTCTTGTTCGTATTATTTAAATATCATGTAGAAGCTGATGTGATTTTCACTTCAGAAGTGTGTATAGAGATGTCAGTTTGGTGCTTTTAATGTTCAGTGTGTCCATATAGAAACATTGTGTGTCTATGTTTATTTAAAGTGATGTAAGTTGGAGTCAACCAGGTGAAAAGAAGTTGACAGGAGGATCTAACTGGCAACCAAAGGTTGCACCAACAACTGCTTGGAATGCTGCAACAATGGTGAGTTGGGGAAGCTTCTGATTCTAATACATGGATATTTAACTACAGTGTGTAACAAAAAGTAACGTGATAGACATAAATGGAAAGATTATTACTGCGTTTATTAAGTACTTCATTTTTTTTTCTCTTTAAAGCTGGTTGACTATCTTTGTCGGGCACATTTTAATACCTAACATGTATTTAAAGATTATTCCAGGCTAGACATTGTTTTAATAAGTAATGTGTGGTTGTGATAGGAGCTAGTGTTTTCTCACACGTTGTAGACTAGGGTGTATGCACAGTCCCTAAAACATACAGCAGCAGTACAAAGTTCTTAAGTAATGGATTCATTCTTAGCATGTGACCTCAAAGCTACAGGCAGGATACACTGTATTGTCACTCTAAATTTATTATATATTGTCTAGGATCTAAAGTCCTTACATCCTTCGAACCTCACCGTGGGTAAACAGATTGTTTTCTTGGGTTTTGTTAGTTTTATATAGTTTATGGAGTTGATTGTCATTATTTGTAGCCATTTAACATTTGATTGAATTTACCCTGGTCAATGAATTAGTGAACACTGAACCAATTTCACATCTTATAAAGCCTCATTCTAAGCCAGACATACTTGTATATGGCCTATAATCCCAACACTTGGAAGCAGAACATCTAGTTTATTCCATATTACTGGGGAATGAACAGTATTTTATGTTCAGTATTTTATGCCTCTGTACATGTGCATGAATAACTTGGGAAGTGCTGTGAATATTGAACTTGGAAATTATAAAGTTTGCTAACAGAGGTTCTATTGATGTTTTTAATTACTATAAGACATAGTAGGCCCAGAATAACTTGTGGCTATTTTCCTGTCTTTGGCCTGTTTTATCTTAATCTACCACGTCTCCTCTCCCTCTGCCCGAGAAATTCATACCCTTTCTGTTGAAACATTTGAAATATGGTTTTTCTTTGAGTGGTATGAAGACAGGGTTTTGATTACTTAGGTGCTATATCTTATAGCCTCCCTAATTGCTGTTAGAACCATTGTGCTTAATATAGCAGCTTTCTTGTCATTAAGTCCCTTGTAGGACATTGCCTTGTTTACCTTGGATTGCTTATGTGTTAAAACTGTAGGCTAGGTTAAATCGTTAATAGCTTTAGACCTTATAAAATGAAAATATTTGAGTTTAACTTCATTTTATTTTGTTGTTTTTCAAGGAGGCAGGTGTGAGTATGGAAAGTTTTGTTATAGAACCCAGACTGTCTCTGAATTTACTAAGTGTTCAGATCAGCTTCATAGGCACCATTCTTCTCCACAGCTTTCCAAGTGCTGGAGTCACAGGTGTCTAACACCATGTCTGCTTCATAGTCTAGGTTTTACATACAAACACAAGCATCTGAACATGACTTACAGTAAGTGTATCCTAAGAGTGTAGTGTTCTCATGAGAGTTGGAGTACATATATCAGTTGGAAGTACAATGTTGTCTGTGCTTTTTAAAATCTCCAAATGGAAAGCACTTAAAGCTGATTTAAATTGAACTTGATTGTGAATCCAGCATTTTCCATTATAACATGCCTCAGTGACTAGAACTGGTAGGAGTGTTAGTTCAGTGGCTTCATGGCTGCAGATGGGTGTGTGCAGCGCTGTGAGTACAACAGCTAATATCAAAGCACAGTGCTGTTTGCTTATTTAATGTCATTATTAATCTTTATGGGATACTGAAAGCGTAGGCTAGCATTTACCCAATATTGACTTATAGAATGTAATAAATAAACACCTATCCCTTTACCATTTGTATGTAAGTTGACAATATAACAGTGTGTCGTATATTGTAGTGTGTGTCATCTCTTAAGATATTTGTGTGTATTTTATAGTTTGGTGTTTTTTTTTTTTTTTTTATGGCTAACATGTGAGGCCTGTGATTCACTAAGAGTAAACTGCTGCTTATGGTTTTTCTTTACATTTCTAACCTTTTAATTAATTCTTTAAACACTGTCAAGGTTTTTAATTTTTAATTTCAGGCAAATTCACTTATTTTGTTAAAATATTTGTTATACCCCAAGCTGTTTTCATTGGTAACCCCCACCCTGATGGTAGATTAATGACGTCATCCTATTTGAGGATGCACTTGAATTTTTTGTTCAGGCATCACTGATATATTTTATGTTTTAATAACATTTGTAAGTACTAAACCATTGTGTCTATATAGGGAGGTAGCTAAACATGTTTTCCTTGTCAACCTTGATAGTGTTTGATAATAAATGTTCTTTTTAGAAATATAGATACCCGGAATTTTAGGTAGTGAATGTACATGTAAACTAAAATGCTCTCTGTGTATTTTGTTGTGTAAGTACTTGCTCTAATCCAGTGTTATTGCATTATGTAATTGTTCTCCCTGGGGAAAAGCAGAATGGCATGCATTTTCCACAATACGTAAGTGACCAAAACCTAGCCCTTCTTCTTCTTCCTTTTTTTTTTTTTTTTTTTTTTGGCAATAAATTGGCATGCTATTAACCACCGCTGCAGCAGGCTCTCATAACCTTCCAGCTAGTCCTTGTTTTCACATCAGATTTTCAGTGTGCCAGAAATTCTTCCTAGCATCTACTGATTTTTCATGGGTGTGTTGCAGAATTGATTCTGATGGTGGCATGGGAAATACCAATTTTTCTTTCTTGCTTAATATTCTGCCATTTGCTGCCAGATGGCTGGGTGTCTGTGTGTGTATCTGTGCTGCCACCATGCACTTGATGACTTTTGAATGAAGGGAAATGTTGATTGTGTAATGTTTGAAATAACAATTGCATGTAATCTTACAGGCTTCTGCTGTACTTGGCAGTTTGTCTTACTGCTCTTATAGATCTTGGTTTTGAAGTGCGGAGAGACCAATATGCCCTACATGCTCACCTAAATACTAAACTTCACTTGTTAGTGTTATTTTTAAAGTTATGCTTCATTTAACTTCATGCATATGTTCAAATTGCTGTATAATTTCATGTTTTAACCGTGTTATTGGTCTTTCACCTGTGCTCAGTTTTAGTCTTTTATGAGAGAGGTATGCAGGGAATATTGTTAAGACAGCCATATCTAAAACAATTTGTTTCTAGATTGTATGTTTACAAATCATCAGTTAAAGTAGAACAAGAAGACCTCATTTAATACGTACTTAGAACTTGAATTCCTTCTATGTAATTGAAAGTTTTAGGATAAGTTAGGAAGCTAGCATACAGCTACTTATATGAAAATTGTGATTCTAGGGAGAGTCTACTCAGAGGCACTTTGAAATCTTCCTATGGTTTTGACAACCATGAGCAAGATCCTTGGAAACTAATTTTTTGAACATCATTATACTAATTGATGTGGAATCTTTATGATTTTTTTTCCTTCCAGTACTAAAGGAAATACACCATCCATATTATATTTTTTTTGATAAACATTTTAATGTTACTCTTTGTTTATTTTACTTTTTGAGACAGGGTATGTAGTTCTAGCTGTTCTGGAACCCAGTTTTTATAAGAATGATAGACTTAAAATTCTGGATATTTTTAAATACCTGGCGACTTTTTTATTTGTTTGCTTATCTTGATGCAGCTGGGGATAGAATCCAGGGTCTCAAACAGAGCAGGCAAGTGCTCTGTGGAAAGGTCTTTGAAATCTGTAAAGGATGCTGTGAGCTTAGACTACTGTTGAGTCTAAGTTTAAGTGGTTTTTTTCTAATAGTTCTGCTTTTCTGCTAATTTTGAGATTTTATTTCTCATTGAGTATTAATTGACAATTTCCAGTAATCACAAGTGTTACATACTCATAGCTGTCTTAGCAATTTGTCTTAAATAGAAATCTGACAATCCTTTAAACTCGTGACATCCAGGAATTAACATTTCCTTGTTTACTTTCTCTTTTGCCATATCAGGCACCCCCTGTAATGGCCTATCCTGCTACCACACCAACAGGCATGATGGGATATGGGATTGTAAGTATGTTTTTAAATAAAAGTTTTGGACAATAGAGTAATTTATTTCTAACATTAGTTTATTTATAGTAGTTTATTACAACCTTAGTTGTTTTTTAAGTGCCCTGTATATGCTACTAGATCAAGAACCTAGCAACGATTCATAAGTATGTTTTAAGAATAGTTGTTGTAAAATGGGTATTGTTGATTAGTGTATCCAGTATTGACCACTTATTTTCACCCTTGTAGCTTTGCTGTGCATGTTGCCTTTCATTGCAAATTCACTTAGATGTTAGTGTTTACTCTAAGCTATTTTGGTGTGATTAGTGAAATGATACCACTTAATACAGTAGAATTGCATAGGGTACATTAGTGTGCTATAGGCCAGGAGGATTTTCCACTGACAGTGATTGTTGTGGTACAAAACCAGTCTTTGAATCATTTACCATCCTCATAATCTATATTCTGTTACCCTTAGTGACATGAGGTTAACCTCTGGCCTCCACGTGTGTACTTGTACCTATACATACATGGACATGTGCGCACACCTGCATGTATGCACAAACACATAAAGTCAGTCATTATTTATGATCATTTGCATATGGCATAAAACTTGATTTGATATGCAAAGGCAATTGGCATGCTCTGAAGTATATTAATATTTCGATATAGAGCCTACAGTTTTCTCTGTATATAGACCTAGAGAAATCTGGGTACTTGAAGCTTTTTCCTCAACCATCTCCTCCCTTCCTCTTCCTCCTCGTTTCGTCTTTTCTGTCAGAATATTTCTTTGTTATACTACAATAAAGCTTAAGTTTGACAAATCCATTGGATAGAAAAGGTTAGGCTTTATTTGGTATATTTTAAGGCTATATGAAAGTAGTGCTCAGAAATTTGTAGATACCGGTCTTCCTTGCATGCAGTCAAAGCAGAGAGGTAGCGTTCATCTCTTATTCCTACTAGTCCTCTTGTTTACTTCTTCCACAGTAATGAATATGTGACCCAGCATTTCTTAACTTAATATTATTCTATTTTTTCAGCCTCCTCAGATGGGAACTGTGCCTGTAATGACACAACCAACCTTAATATACAGCCAGCCTGTCATGAGACCACCAAACCCCTTTGGCCCTGTATCAGGAGCACAGGTATTAGTGATGCGCATAACTGTTGTGTGTGTTGATTTGGAAGGGCTCTGTAACACTAATCAGACTTTCCCTTTTGTCATGGATATTACTTGCTTTATAGCTGCCTGATGCAAGAACTTTTTAGAATATTGATTAACTGTAAGAAAGTTGTGAGTAGATTACAAGTATTGTAGGTGAGAACTTCCTATAACAAGTATTGTAGGTGAGAACTTCCTATAACAAGTATTGTAGGTGAGAATTTCCTATAACTTCATGCTTGTTTCTTTGTGATTCTTGACATTTAGACCCTCAAACCCATCGCCACAGAATATTAGCCAAATCCCATGGCTTGGGATTTGCTGTATGTGTTGCTCTTGGGATGTTTGCAGACTCTTAGAAAGCCTACATAAAAACTGTCTGTTACTTTTTTTTCCCACTAAGTGACTTTTTGTCACTAAAGCAAACCAAAAAAGTAGGGAAGAATCCCTGGAAAGGCTGTGCTAAGTTAGAATCTGTAAAGGAGAGACTTAGAAGAATCCCTGGCAAGGCTGTGCTAAGTTAGAATCTTTAAAGGAGAGACTTAGAAGCATTTGTAAATGCTTCTAATGCCCTCCCTGTTCCTGACGATTACTCTAAGTGTCTTCTTAATTTTATCTTTTCGGGGAGGGGGTTGGGGACACATTAGAGCAGTCTGGATTCTACTATTGCGAAGCTATGAGATAAGCACCTTATGAAGTGGAGGGTAGCTTATCCTTATGTGTGGCTCTGCTCACTACATAGAATTGTTAATGTACTCTTTGATTTCCTAAATGGCTTCCAGTGTCAGAAGGTTGGTAAACTGTAATTTTGAAGCTTATTGAAAGCAGAGTATTTGATAGTTTGTATTCCTTTTCTAATGCACATACTTATTAGTAGACTTATTAGGACCAACATTGTTATAAAGATGTGTCGAGTCTATTTGATAGACAGTGATGGATAGGAAACCATTTCATATTTAATCCCTTTTAGGTATTAAAATCATTGATCCATGTCCTCACATATGCTGAACATAAGCTCTGCTACTGAGCTGCATCCCAGCCAAGCTCCACCCCCTTCCCTTGGTTCATGTTCATCATTCCGTACCTTTAGAGGTTATCACCACTGCACTTAAAGAGGTGTGTGGCAATCTTTGTTTTGTGTCTAACATTTGCATTTTTCCGGTGTTTATGTGGAAAACGCTGAATCCTCATAGGTTTTTTTTTTTTCTCTTTCTATGTTTGTTCCTAAATCTTTTAATTATATCCTTTTGTACTTGAAATACATTTTACTGATGTTTTATATAAATTAGAATGCTCACAGCTGACCAGTAGTTTGTAAATTGTTTGCTGTGTGTAGGTATTATGTCACTTAAGAAGGAAGACAGTGTCCCTAGTAACTGGTAGTTGCTGTGGTAGGAACTAGCTCTTTAGTGAGTATTTACATGATAATGGTTTCAGAGGTTGTTGAAGCTTTTTGATGGTTGAAAAGGTTGTTGTGCTTGCTCTCTTCTCGTCACTTCTTTATGAGGAACTTGTGTTGGCTCAACCTTTGTTTAAGCACAAAATTGAAGGGGCGCTTAACTTTTAAAAACACGAATATTATTAAAGTTTTATAACTTTATATATAAAGGCTGTTTTTTTTCGAGTACTGCTTGTTTTGCTTAAGGGAGGATATGACTAAAAAAGGAGTAAAATGGCTTATGGGTTCTTGTCGTTTGCAGTAGACTACACAAGTCTGACACCAGTTAAGTGTCTAAAAGAAAGCAACGACACTTTGCTTTTAGGCGTTGTGAATCATTCATTCATTCATTCATTCACTTGTGTCTTGTACTAATCTTGGATATTGAATGGTTCTCAGCTGATTTGGTCAGCTGTATCTTTGTAAAGAAAGCTTTATGGACTTCCAGTAGTACTTTGTGTTCATTTATTTTTGTCTTTTTACTGTTATTCAGGACCATGAGAGAAATTGTTTTGGGAATTAGATTTAGTACCATAAATGAAAAGTTGCTTCTGTAGAGCCCTTATTATATACCGGTTAGTCATAAAATATTAGGAGTCCCATCTCTGACTTCTGTGGTTAATAAGACAAGTGCAAACAGAGTAAGGCCTTACTTCCTAGGCTTTCTTTTTAAAATTAGTTTCTTGTTTTATAGCCAACCTTGGGTGACCAAAGTTTTACAATGTCATCATAATGAACTTCAATAGCACTATCTATATAGAAAGCATGCAAATACATTGGTTTCCTAATGTGCGCTAGGAAAGTCCCTTTAAAAGGTCTGTATTCTCATTTAAAACTTACTATCTTATGTGTATGGGTGTTTTGCCTGCATGTCTATGCACCACATTCTTGCCTGGTGCTCAGAGATGTCAGATCCTCTGTAAATAGAGTTACACATAGTTGTGAGCTGCCATGCAGGTACTAGACTCTAACCTGGGTCCTCTGGAAGAGAGCAACCAGTGCTTTTAACCATTGAACCACTTCCAGCTCCAGTATTTTCATTTAAAGTTCTTCCTCTAAGTTAAGTATCTTGATAGATTTGAGATGACATAATAGGATTTTAAATTTAAGAACTGAAAAAGTAGCAGCCTTGGAGCCTCCAAGATGTGCATTAGTCTGTTAGCTTCCAAGGGCAGCCATAATGAAATATGGTAGGCTTCACGGCTCAGGACAGCAGCACTTTCGGAGGCTGGAGTCTGAAATGAAGCTGTCCTCATATGGCTTCCTCTAGAGGAAAACCTTTCCCTGCCACTTGTTGCTCATTGAAACAACCAAGAAGTGGGGTTATCTTTAGTAGAAAACTAATGGCGTGCAACACTGTATATTATATTCCCACGCAGATGGATTGGATATGCCGTTAGTGATCTGGCTGTGCTCTGAATACCCTGAAACAATTTACTGTTACTGAGATTAAGCTTCAAGGCTGGTATCTCTGGGATCCTGGAGTAGTACTGTCGTCTCTAAATATTCTTATCAACTGTAAGGGAATGTGTTTTATTAGTGTTACTGAGCAGAACACATAGGTTGAATAATGTACATAGAGCGAATGGAAATCCGTTTGAATTGTCAAGGTGCCAGCTGTAGCTAGAACTTTTTGGCAACGTAGTGGAGGGGTAGAGACTGTGAACACACAGCGTAAGGCAAACCCATCCTACAGTAATGAACCCATCGCTATATTATATAAGGATACAGCTCAGTGGGACACTTCCCTAGCACTCACAAGCTTTGCCTGGGTTTTATCTCTGGCACTGTGAAAGGAAGGAAGGGATGAGGAGACAGAGGGAATGGATGTAGTTATTATCACAGTGTGGGACTCTTTAAGAGGTTTTGGAGGCTGCAACTTTATGAGCTAGACAAATGATGTTATAGGACAGTGGGTTTATTATTATAGGAATGGGTTTGACTTAGGTGTGTTAATGGTCTCTGCCCTTCACATTCCCATGGGGTTTTTTGTTTGTTTTTTGTATTTGTTTGGTGTGTGTGTGATAGGTGAGAGAGGTGTCATAACATCCAAATAGTAACAAACACATACCCTTCATAATTCTATAGGTTGGGTCAATATATTTCTACATCAGTAAACATATTAGATGTTAAAATTAAAAATTTAAGTTGGTGAATTTTAAAATTAGAATTCTAATTTCCTTTTATCTGAATTTGGAGGTCATCTTATACAGAGTGTTTTTATTGACAACATTTTAATACATTTTAGAATGGTCATAATATATAAGTCAGTGCTAATCAGTAAACAAGAGAGCTAAAATAATGTTGCCCTCTCTGAGGACGCTAAAGGTGAGTGAATTAAGAGTCATAGCGTGAGCTTCTCTGAGCGAGAGAAGTGCTGCAGACTTAGCAGAGCGCCCAGAGCTGTGCAGATGCAGAGCTCTTGATGGGAGCCTTCTGTCAGCGCAGTTGAATGTTTGATGTAGGCGCTAGCGATGTTTGAATTACTGATGTATGTCAGGCAGTATACACCTTTGTGATAACCATAAACATCTGTGCAAAGTATTTGGGGTTAGGTATTCCAAACCCCATTTTATGAATGAGCCAGAATTCAGTTCAGTTAATCTTTCTATAAATTTCTGGTGAGTCATTTAAAGCCAAGAAACTACACCCAGTTTTCTTTTAAGTTCTTGTCTTTGTTTTATATACAAAGTCAGAGTGGGTCTATCTCATTGACACTATGCAGTCTTTGTAGTGACTGGAGAATTAAATGTAAAGCTGTGAGGAAGTTGTTTTCTTAGTTATATCTATTTTTGCTTTTGTTTGTTTTTGAGAAGGGGTATCTCACAGTAGCCTGCCCTGCTCTGGCCTAGAGTTCATTTTGTACCTTTGAACTTCTGATCTTCCTGCCTCTACCTTTGATTACAGGTCAGTGGCACCGAGCCCAGATTTTCCCTAAGAACTTTAGGTACGAAGCTGTTAATCTCTTAGAAATTTTGTTCTCATTAACTTTCTGTGGTGCTGGAGGTTGAACCCAGGCTCTCTTTCTGTCACTGTGTGTCCCAGACTGGCCTGGACATTAGGATCCTTGTGTGACTCTGAGTGAGTAGCTGAGTTTATAGCCCAGCCCCTCAGCCCCCAAGCCTCTCAGAAGTCTGTTAGGAGCCTGGCTCACCAAGCTTGCTGTTACATTCTTATTCTAACCTGCAGTTTTTTCTTTGGTAGTAAATTAGCATGATGAAGCAGCCGTTTTTATCTTAACAGTTTAACTTGTCAGCTTCTTGAAGTATATATTTAAAGTATATTTTGAAATATAAAATATTTCTTTGTCTTTTGTTAATTTATGATTTCACTACTCTTTCTCTACAATTCATTCTATAACCAAGAAAGGAAAGAAAGCCAAATAGCTCCACTTTGAAGCAAGTGTTTGTAAAAGCAAGTTGTTAAGATTGTTTTTTCATTTTGGCTTATGTTTTTACTAAAATGTATTGTATGTGTTTGTGCATAGGAATGGAGTGTGTGCTGGTGCCAGGAATATGGAGGTCAGAGGATAACCTTGTGGACAGACAGCCTGTGGTGTTGGTTCTCTCTCCACCTTTATATGGATTCTGGGGACAAACATGGGTTTCAGACTTGGCAGCAATGGTTTTTACCTACGGAACCATCTCACCACTCGTGTATTTTTCAAGATTAGTTAGAGCGGTAGAGGGATCTCAGTTGTCATCATCATCACTTACTTGGAAATCTTAGTATTTCTATTTTATATGCTGCTCTTTGCGATATTTCAATTTTTTTATAAATGAAAAGAGGACTTAAGTATGCCTGTGTTGGAGCAGTAAGATGTCTTTTAGTTATGAAATAGATTCACTTGGATATGAACTGACTTGTGGCTGTACTAACTTCAGCACTGGGACTCCAGGATAGAGAATGCTATTTGGAAAAGTGGACCAGGGCATTTTCTGTTGTAATTTTGTTTGTTATATATTTCCATAATGGTATTATTTTATGCCAGCTTGTAAATTGGATTTTGCGGTGAATTCTGACAAGTTGAGTTTTTAAAAATTCCTTTCCTCCAGTATATTAACTTCTTATTCTAGTGTGTTTTCCTTGGCACCTTTAAAATAGATGTAATTTACTCAAAGAATGATAAATAAAAAAGAGTCAGCACTCTATCACAGACAACTTCTTCAAACTTCAAATTCTACTGCGTCTTAACCCCCTGGAGTGTCCTTGCCCGCCATCCCTTTTCTTCTTTCTGCTTTTCCTGAGCAGTAATGTGGGCAGCATGTCCTGTTCTTGTCCTTCCTTATCCCCCTGTGTCTGACTACTTTCCCACCAGTGAAGGCTTTATCTGTGCTTTCTTTAGTGATGGGAAAAGGTAGTAGTAGGTAGGTGCTTGTGGCCACTTGGATGTCCAAGGCCCTGGAGTGATGTTGCAGCCAGACCACTCTAGGATGTGGGTTAGCCTGCTTCTGGGGGAGCGTGCTAAGAAGCTTAGTGTGTAGAAACAGACACTGAATCATTGGTGGCCTCAAATATTTATATACATAAGTATATACATAAGACTTATCAGTGCATGTCTTACACTTTTAAAGCCTGGAAGGCGTTTTTTTCCCCAAGGTAAACTGAACTCTTTCAACATTGTAAAACTCTGACTCCTGCTAGCATGCTTATGTTGAGAATGGTGGTGTCTCTTTTACATTCTTCAGGGACATTTTCTCCTGATGCTATCAGGTCTTCAAACCGCTGCCTTCATGAAAACCTGTTGTAAAGAGACATTTTAGTGTGGGGCTCTCATAGAGTTAGCATTTAGATTCAGTGTGCAGTAGAGTATATTTGTTTTTAACTTGAAATGAAAAGGAAAATCTGTAGGTGAAGAGTGGAAGTAAGTATGAATGTTTGCGCTTTCATCCCAGTGACTAATGGGTATTTGAAATCATTTTCTTCTGAGATAGGCATCCATTCATGGGGGCTTCAGGAAGGAGGTTGGGGCATCTTTCCAGTTAGGGTTCACTTTACTTTGCCATTGGAGTGGCCGATATTGAGAGCGCTAGTGAGGACAAGCCTGTTGCCCAGTCCTCCCATCTGTAGCAGCACGGGCAAGTTCATTATCCTTCCCACCATCTCTTCTCTCTGCCTTTGAATGTGTATTTCTAACGTAGTGTGTGGGTTGGAAAAATCTTGATGATCAAAATAACAAAAGATGATTTTCAAATTTGTAAGCTGGTTATAGTGCCCTAAATGTCAAATTGCTTATACTGGTGAGGTAGTATTTGCTAAAACTCATTGGCCAATCATTCTTTATGGTGCTTTTCCTTAAGACAGAAACAAAGAAGCAAACATAAAAGCAAAACTTAAAAAGAGATGAAATACTTCTTAAACCAGCAAAGAGGTTTTTTTTGTGATTTATAATTCTTTATATAATTTAAGTGTTGAAAATATGAATGGAAGTTGTTTTGCTTAATCAATTTTAATTCTTAATGTCCCTAAAACCAGTTCTTCTCATAATGGTCCTGTGCGTGCAGACTCTGTGATCCTGTAGCAAGGGAGAAACAGAAGTTTCTTCCAAACTAAAAATAGTTTTGTTGGGTTTTAAATACTCACAAATTAGCTTGGTGAAACTCTTGGGAGTGCACACACGGGTGGGCACACACACAATAACCTCTTAATTAAAGAAATTGTCTTTTCTTTGGGAGTAAAGATACTTGGTGCAGTGGTCAACTTTATCTTCAAATTAAAAGATGGGGCAAATTCTGAAAATCAGATGAACTTGGACTGAAAACAAGCAGAGACCTTCCTGACCCTTTATTCAGACCGTCTGGGCTTAGTTCCCTCAGGGTGTACACCGGCTTCAGGGTGTCCAGATAGAAAAGCAGGAGGTAAGCCTTGTGTAAGAGCAGAGAGACCTGTGGCAAGAAGGCAGCAAATGATAATTGCATCTGGAAACATGGAATCTGAACTGAGGTCAGTTTGGACCACTGTGGACATATGTCTGGACATAGGAAGGCTATTTTTTTGAACACAATTATGCATCCTATCTCCTATACTCCCCACTCCCTTTCTCCCCCTACACTAGAAGTCTTGACTGATACGAGCTTTTATGGATAAAGACTTACATTTTATGTTTCAGAGGCGCGCACATTTGTTTTCTGGAAAACACATGCCATTGGATATCTTTTAACTTGACATGCAATAGCATTTTAAATAATCCCATTTTCTACAAAGGCTGCCTTTAATTTATTAAAGGTGACAAAGCAAAAACCACCTCTTCCTTCATTACACTTTCTACTCTCATGTTCTGTCATTCTGAGATCTTTTTCTCCCCTGTCTCTGTCTTCTTTCCCCCAGCTGTCGGCAGCATCCAGCCCCTCCAGGCACAGTCCTCACAGAGCTGCAGGAAAGGACCCCTTTGCAGAGCTTTCTCTGGAGGACTTCTTATAAGTCACTTAGGTATTGCTGCGTGTGGGGGAGATGGGGGCGTGGATACAAAGATTGCCAGCACTGAACACCGTGCACCCTTCTTCTTCTTTGTTTATTTAAAGGAGCCTGCATTCCCTCTGTGCCTCAACTGTCTCCTCCTCTTCTGTTCTTTAAGTGAAGAATAAAACTAGTTTGAGATAGGACAAAAGAAACTGCCTTTGGAACATAGCTTGACATACTGGATGTGTGAGGTCAAGGGACATCTTAACACAGAAGCATCCACTATTCACAGCTGATGGCTGGAATCAAATATCACCCTTACAGATGTGTTTGAGTCCATCCTAAGAGAATTGTAGAGAATGCCCCAGTTGTACACAGTGCATTAAGTCTTGGTTAGGAATAGCTTTAGTTTCAGTGTAACAGCTATGGCTAATGATAAAAATACATTTGTATAATTTCATTAGAGAGTTGCACTTTATGTGTTCCTTGATAGTAACCTAAAAATACAATTTTGTGGTTTTTTTTTTTTTCCTTGGGTTTGGTTTGGGTTTTTTGGTTTTGGTTTTTTGAGACAGTCTCTCTGTGTAATACTGACTGTCCTGGAACTCTGTAGACCACGCTGGCATCAAACTCACAGAGATCATCTGCCTCTGCCTCCCAGCTATAGCTTGTTTCTTATTGAAGGGCAAACGAATACTTAAGTTTTAAATACAAGGATCTGTGTATATGATCCACACCACCTATATCTTCTAGAAGACAGTTTAATTGTTCTTCTTGATGCTCTAGCCCCAGTTTACATTTCCTGTCTAGGTCTTTGGCAGTTCATGGTTTTATTTGGCTCGCACATCTCCCTCAGTCTTAGCTGTGCATAGGCAGTTGAAGAGGAGTGGGTGAATAGTGACTCCTG
The DNA here is from genome assembly GCF_950005125.1 of Chionomys nivalis. Lineage (NCBI taxonomy): Eukaryota > Metazoa > Chordata > Mammalia > Rodentia > Cricetidae > Chionomys > Chionomys nivalis. The sequence continues at coordinate 6,388,137 of NC_080108.1, forward strand.
ACTGAAACGTATTCCTATAGATGCTTCAGGGTCTTAATTATATTAGTAAATAATTGAGTCAGTAAAACAACACTGCCTTTTATTTTATTCTCTAATTATATGTATTTTAAAAGTATTTTATATTTTGCTTTCCCAAATGAGTTACATGGGGCATTTGTGCTTATGGATAAAGATTTTTAACTTAAGGAAAAATAGTTCATTGGTTTTCTCCCCTAGCCTCCACTCCTTCCTGCTTTTAAATAGTTAATTAGGAGTCCCTACAGTATGGTTCATGGATTGAGTACTGGGACACAGGAAGGTGGTGAGACTTTCTGTGCCATCAGGGTCTGTGATGAGCATGTTAAGAACATTTTTAGGCTGGTTGAATGTGAAGGCAGAAAGTGTTTTTATCTGTGATTTTTCCTGTAATATAGTGAATTAACTTAAGCTATGGCTTTTTTTTCCAGATACAGTTTATGTAACTACATGGAGGAGAATGGAATTATTCCACGAACACAAGTTCGAGGTGGCAACTCCTTACTTCCAGCAAAATCCAAACTGCTGTCTCTGAAACTCTTCCTCCATTAGAGCGCTCCAGTAACCCACGAAGGCCCACAGCAGGGATGGGACTAGTTTCTAGGAGAGCCTTGTCAATACCGTTTATAAAGCCAAGAATTGCCATGATTTAAGACTAAGATCTGTCTTTCTGGTGACTAACACTTCAGTTCTTTCAACTCCTATTAATACCCATAATCAGTAACCAACCAAGAAAAGCCCGTACTTGGAAAGTGTGGAGTGTATGTTTGGAAAAGCTGCCTGGAGAAAAGAGTTGTGTCCTTTACCATAATTCAGCAGGACTCAGTGGGGATCAAAATCATAATTTTTAATTATGCATTATATTTCTTTCCTCCAGTCCTCACAAATACAGAAACCATAATTGAAGTTAGCTTTTTTTTAAAAAAAAATTATATTCAGTTTGCAGTAGACATTCCTTAAGTATTTGTATTTATTTATGATTATCAATTTTACATAACATTAATATTATATCAAACCTCCTAAAAAATGAGTATGGATGTTCACAGTATGTTTGATTTTGTCCACAAGAATGAATCTGATTCAGAATGCTTTTCAGCTGACATACAGAGCACTAAGTATTTTAAGGCAAAACCATGGATCTGAATCTCTTAAGAATTCTCAGTCTCTATGGGATTTAGGGAAGCATTATAAATGCATTAATCCTTATAGTCAATTCTGTGCCTAGGATTTTGCGAGGGAACAGTTCACTGACTAGGAAAAGCACTACATTTAAAATTCAGCATTAGTGCATTGGGAAGGATCTATACTGCTTCGTGCTTGGCATGTCATTCTATTCCATTGGACAGTAGGGCCTTTCCAAAATGAATGTAGGAATTGCTTTCACTTCAAGACTTTCCTTCTTTTCAGTAAACTTTAGGAGATGTTATGGGGAAAGGGAGGGGACAAAAATTCTTGAACTTTTTATTTGGCTTGTGCCATGTTATGATCATGTACCTTTTAAATAAGGGGAGATAGTATCTTTAAATTCAGTGTCTAGCCAAGAGTTTAGTTAATGAAGAATTAAAATGCACTGTTGATCGGTGCTTTCTGTAAATACATCCTAACGCTTGGGTGGAGAGGGGCCTTAAGAAGGACAGTTCATTGTAGGAAAGCAATTCTGTACATGAGTTAAGCGTACTTGTCGCATTGTCTCTGCAGATTCTATTTTTGTTTACAATATTAAAATGTATGTTAGCAAATGGGTGGATTTTCAAATAAAATGCAGCTTCCACAAAACATGTTATGGTATTCTGGTTTGAGGTGCATTCTCCTTTTTCCTTTCATTTTTTATTATCAATATCATCATTTTTTGCTAATAAAATTATATCTAAGTGGTTATATCTGCTGGTTTAATAAAATGTAAAGTTTGTTTTATTTAAACATCCAAAAAGAATGATGTTTGAATTCTTGTTACTATCTGGACTCACTTAGAAACTGAACTACTTATTGTTCCCCTTTCCTTTCTGATCTGATGCCTCCAGAAGGGTGAGTTAAGGGAGAAAGTGCTCTTTATGTGTAAGATTATGTATGCTAAGATGCTTGGATTATTCAGCATAGTGAGTAATATCCAGTAGTCAGAGCTCATCAGAGAGATTAAAAGCTTTGTACTGTCAAAGGTTTTCTGTGGTTGCAAAAATCATAGTCTTTAGCCAGTGTGCCTCATTAATAATGACTGATTTTCAGATTTCACTATTATTAAAATGTTTCCATATAAACCGGGAAATTGTATTTTAAATTAGAGTCCTTAAAATAGTAAGTTTTGATTTCTCTCTTGGTACTTTGGGTATTTTAAGGAATGCGACTTACCTCTTTCCTGACATTAGTTTGAATGTGTTTCTGCATGTGTGTGTACTATAACCACCTCTATTTTATTGTTTAAATATTTTTGGACTCTGCTGCATAAGAATTACATTCAGTCTGTTTTATGGGTGGAAAATAAGAAAATTAACATGTCCAGGGTATTAAATTAGCAGGTGGAAGAGTCAAGTAATTAGCGGCACGGTCCATTCGCTTGCTGTCATTATTCCAAACTGAAATGGGAATCATATTCCTCTGTCTAGACTGTTGGCCACTCTGGCCTCCCATCCGTGCTTCCGTCCCTGCTGTCTGACGTTGGCGGGGAGAACTACAAATCTGAGAATGGCAGCTTTCATCACAGTACAAGGAGGAAAGCACATCGGCTCTCCTAGTTGCTTTTCTGTGTGTGATAAGACACCACGGCGAGGCCAGTTTCCCGAAGAGAGTTGTAGGGATTAACGGTTCAGAGGGTTAGAGGCCTAGACTGTCATGGCGGGGAGCATGGCCACAGGCAGGCATGATGCTGGAGAAGTAGTCGAGAACTCTATTTTGACCCACAAGCAGGAGGCAGAGTGCGAGCCTTAACTGGGAATAGCACGTTTTGAAACCTCAAAGCCCACCCTCAGTGATGCACCTCCAGCAAGGTCACACATCCTAATTCTTGCCTAACAATTCCACCAATTGGGGGCCAAGTATTTAAACAACTTTTAACATCTGTGCATTCCTCACACATTTTAATGCCTAGTTAGCAAGTTGGTAGTAGTTGTGGAGGGCAAATAGACCCGTTTCTAAATTTGCTTTATGCTTCTGATTGTGTGAAAGACACTTTTAACCACTGACTGTGAGCTTTTGTATCTAGGCCTTAAATTATATTGCTAATCTTCAACTTCATAGAACACAGCTATAGCTTTTGTACTGTATAAGAATGAACATATTGTCAAAAACTGTAAACTTCCTTCTAGGGCACTTTCTTCTTTATTTGTGTGTGTGGGGGGTGGAGGGGTGGTTATTTTACCTGCAAGTAGTCTGTGTATCTGCCACATGCATGCCTGGTGCCCACAAAAGCCAAAAGAGGACATCAGTTCCCCAGGAAATGAGATTACAGGTGGTTGTGAGCCACCCTGTGGGTGCTAAGAATGAACCCAGGTCTTCTGGAATAACAGCCAGTGCTGTGTTCTTATCTGTGGGGTCATCTCTCCAGCCCGCTTTATATTTTTTATAATTTTATGTATATGGGTGTTTTTCTTGTGTGTGTGTGTATGTATGTATATACGCATGCATTGCCTGCAGAATCCACAAGAAGGCATCGGATCCCCTGGAATTGTAGTTAAGGACAGTTGTGTGCTGCCATGTGGGTGCCAAGAGTTGAACCAGAATCCTATGGAAAAGCAGCTGATGCTCTTAACCTCTGGGCCATCTCTCCAACCTCTTGTTTTTATTAATGCAAGCAAATGAGGCAATGTTTACAGTTAGCTTAAGTAAACAAGTATAGAGAGGAACGCACCTGCTATTTATTATGCCTTACCATCTTTGGTCTTGTGAAAGAGCCAGGAAATCTCAGAGCTCTCGCCTTTCCCACAGAGATAATGTAGACATACCACATTCATTTGTCACAGTTACACCCTTCTTTTTAGAAGGCCGCCCTGTTGCTAGAACACCCTGCTCTGTCTCCTCCCTAGTTGGCAGGGAATTCACAGCTCTCCCACACGGGCTCCCATGGATGGCTACCACCGCCATTTTGGATAAGCATCAGCTCGAGTTGTCATAAAATTCAAGAATACTAATTCCACTTTTGGAAATTTACTCAAAAGAAATAGTCCACAGGCGGTAGTTGGGGTAGGGACTTGTTTTGAATTATATTGTATATTATAGCGCATAAGTATTATTTTAGAGGATAGGATGACCATAGGATATATAGATATATGGCTTATAGATGCTTTCTAAAGACCTCATGTACAGTACACTTATGTGTGTTAAGTGGGCCAGCATATAGAGACTATGATGGAAAGTTGTGGCAGGTTGTTCTGCTTCCATTCTAGACCTGAGTTATTTTCTTGGTATCCAGACCAACCAAAAGGAAGAAAATACATACTTTTTTCCCTTCAAGAATGTTTGGTCTTCACCACACATGAGAATACTGGTCCAGCATCCTTAAGCAAGCAAGATTATTTATTATTTAAGCAACAGAAAAGCAGACCTTCCACTCCACTCATTCACCCACATTTTTAAAATTTTTTTCTTTTATATGTGTGTGTGTGTCCCCACCCTCGTAATACATTCTTATTTTGATGGAGGCTGCTATTCGTTTCCTGCCCGCACAGACCCGAATAATCACACAGAAACTATATTAACTACAACGCTGTCTGACAAATAGCTTAGGCATATTTCTACCTAACTCTTACATCTTAACCCATTTCTATTAATCTGTGAATCATCACAAGGCTGTGGCCTATTGGTAAGGTTCTGGCTGTCGGCATTCTCCTTCCGCAGCTACATGGCATCTCTTTGACTCCACCTACTTTCTATATCTCTGTTTGGATTTTTTGCCTGGCTTTAGTAAGCCATTGTCCAAAACAGCTTCTTTAATAACCAATGGCAATGAAATCCTCATAGCCTTCAGAGGGGAATCCCACATCAGCCCAGCATCCTTAAGCAAGCAAGATAGTTTATTATTCAACCAGCAGAAACAGACCTTAACTCTACTCATCCACATTTTAATCTTTAATTTTTTTTTCATTTTTTTACTTTTATTGAAAATAGTTGTAATCCCCCCCATAATATATCTTTATGTTGGTTTCCCTTTACCCCTGGTTCCTCCCATCTCCCCTCCCACCTGATCTACTCTGTTTCTGCTTCTCCTTAGAAAACAACCAGGCTTCTAAGAGGTAATAGTATAACATGATAAAACAGAAGCGTCAGAATTACAAAAACAGAAGAGTCCACGAGAAGGCACAAGTAACAGATCTACTCATTCAAATATTCTTCTGCAATCCCATTTAAAAAAAAATAGCAAAAATGGCTTGACTGGAAGGCTTAATATACATGGCAAAGGACTTGTAGGGTAAAAAGAAAAAAATTAAAATACAAACTAGTAAGGTTAAATAAACAGAAAAATCCCTGACCCAGCATTGTGAGATGAGCCAAAGATGCCATGAGTTCTCTGTTGGCCATCTACTGCTCTTCCTACAGCCTGTTAGAAGTAGTTTCCCCAGAGAGATGCCCTGGGGGGAACGACGCTTTCATTTGCAAGTGATTATCAATTAGAGATTACTTCTGTGTCCATGTCCTTCAGCCTAGTGCCCCACCTGCTGCAGATGAGTGTTCAGGCATGTGCATGCTGCCTCAGTCTCTCGGAGTTCATGAGCTTTGAGCCTGTTGCTTTGGAGGGACTTTCTTGGTGTCCTCTGTCCTCTCTGGGTCTTACACTGCATCATTTTCTGCAGGGTTCCCTAACCCCTGAGGGGAGGGATTTAATGAAGACACCAAATTTTAGGACTGAGTGTTCCAAGGTCTCTCTCACTGCTAGTGTCTGGCTGTGGGTCTCTTTTTGTTTCCATGTGCTGCGGGAATAAGCTCTGATCATGGCCGAACAAGGTACTGATGTATGAATGTAGCAGAATGTCTGGTCTCAGGTTCTTGGTCCATTTCATGGAGTGGCTCTTAAATATCAGATATTGGTTGGTTACTCCATAAGCTTTGTGTCACCATTGCCCTAGCAGATCTTGCAGGCGGGGCACCATTGTAGATCCAAAGGTTTGTGGTTGGTGTTTACCCTTCTCCTTTGGCAGTGTGCAGAGTGCCTTCCTATTTTACCCTACAAGGACAGTAGATCGTGGGGTGAAGGCTCAATGTAGGCACCAACTGGACCTCTCCAATGTCAGTGAGTTCTGTAGCTGTTGTCTTTAGCAATGGGGCCTTGCCATCTGTTGTGGAAAGCAAGCTAAAGTCTTGGCAACAGTCTGGCTTGTTTGAGGGGTCCTCTCGGGTGACCCAGTCCCAGTCCTGTAAGTTTCGCTGGTGACAAGAGGTGGTCAGTTGGGACTCTCTATCCCATTATTTGGTGACTTTATTTAGATCGCCTTTTTATGTGTATGTATTTTAGGAGGCTTCTACTGCATTAGGTTTCCTCAGTACCCCTGAGATAACCCTAATTTTAGTTGTCTCTCCCCCATATTCCCTCTCTTGCCCCTCGTTTTCCTCCCCTCATTACTTGATTCTCCCATTCCAGCCTTCCCCATCATCCATAACCTTTATTTCCCTTTCCTAGGGAGCTCTATCCGTCACACCCTCGTGCCCCCCACACCTCCCTCCCTCTCTGTGGTTCTATGGATTGCAGCTTGGTAATCATTAACAGCAAATATCCATACATAAGTGACTATATGCCATATTTGTCTTTCTCACCTCAACTCAGATGATTTTTCTTTCTGGTTCATTTTCCTGAGAGTTTCGTGATTTGATTTTTATTTTTATTATATATATTTTTCCTTAACAGCTGAGTGGTATTCCGTTGTGTAAATACTGCTTTTTCTTTGCCCATTCTTCTGGTGAGAAACATCTATGTTGTTTCCAATTTCTGACTGTTATGAGTAGAACATCAGTGGACATGGTTGAGCAGGTGTCTGTAACAAGATGAGACGTCCTTTGAGTGTATGTGGAAGAGTGGTATAGCTGGATCATGAGGGAGATGGATTCCCATCTCCTTGAGGAACCACCACACTGATTTCCATAGTAGATGGACAAGATTGCACTCCCACTCAGCAGTGGGCGAGTGTTCTCCTTGCTCCATATCCTCACCAACACGAGCTGTCACGTGTGCTACTAATCTTAGCCATTCTGGCAGGTATAAGGTGGATTCTCAAAGTTGTTTTGATTTGCATTTCCCTCATTGCTAAGGACGTTGAACATTTGTTTCTCAGCCATTTGAGTTTCCTCTTTTGAGAATTCTGTTTAGATCTGTACCCTGTTTTTTTAATTGAGTTATTTGTTTTCTTGATACTAAGTTTTTTAGTTCATATATTTTTAGATAGTGTTTTTTTTTTTTTTTTTTTTTTTTAACATGAGGTTAGAATGCTTGTTTGGGGGTTCCGGAGAGATGAGTCAGCAGCTAAGAGCATGCATGAACTACTTTTGTGGAAGACTGGAGTCAATTTGGTTACAGGCACCCTGTTGGAATCTCATAACTGCATTTCCAGGGGAACCTGATGCCCTCTTCTGCCTTCTGTAGGCACCTACATTCATGTATACTTAACCGACAACCGACAAACATACACATAATTAAAAAGTTTTTTTAAAATCAGTTTTCATATAATTTTAAGTGATTTATTTTTGTTTTATGTGCATTGGTGTTTTGTCTGCATACATGTATGAGGGAGTCAAATCACTTTGAGCTGCATTACAGACGACAGTTGTGAGCTGCCATGTGGGTGCTGGGAATTGAAGGCGGGGCTTCTAGAAGAGCAGCCAGTGCTCTGAACAGCTGAGCCATCTCTCCAGCCCCATACAATGTTTTGGTCATGATTTTCTTTCTTCAGCTCCTCCCAGATCCTTCCCATTTCCTTAGCTTCCGTGCACCGCGCCCCCGTGTCTGCGCTTTGTGTGCACCCAGTTTGTGAGCTTTGGGCAAGGGGGCTGGAGGTTAAAATACACAGACACACACAAGAGAGAGACAGAGACACGGGTCATCCTTGAATTCCCCAAGAATGCCCCCCTTTATTGTGTTTAGGGGCAGATTATATAGAGATAGCCACACCCCAGCCAAACCCACCAGAAACCACTCTCCTGCCGTCAGGAACTCCTGAAGGTCTCGTGCTCAGAGCAGCTGTAGGCACTCAGATCAGGGGATTACAAGAAATTCAGGATCTGGGGTCTCACTGCTCCCAACACTTAGCCACCCATCTTGCACCCAACTTTGTTCTTTCTCTCACTTTCAAAACAAAATTAAGAACCCCACAAAGAACAAAGATGAAAAATAATGAAAGTATACTTGCTTGATAATTTCCTGAAGGTAGTAGCTTCCTGAGAAAGTGGTTCAGATATTTGGTTAGGTCTACCCCCTCCCCGTGGATCTGTGAGATACTGCTTATTAAAAGTTTAATCTTGGTCATATTTAGCATTGCTATCAGCTCTCAGTTCTGGGATCTTCTGCTTAGGTTAACCATTCCCTACCCCTTAATAGAGTTTGAGATGATCTGCTTCTTTGTGTTTCTGTTTTGCTTGTTAAACTTTATTATTCCGAGAAGGGAACTCTACTTCATTCATTGTAAGAGGCAGTGGAAACTGGAAAGCTATCTCAGAAATTGATAAAAATGATTTTTGCTTTGTTTCCCCATTGCTTTCCATATCTCAAGTTCAAAATATGGGAAATTTGGTGGCAGCTGAGATTACCAAAGGAGCAATCTGGTGGCAGTAAATAAATACATAACAAAGGCCACACCAAGGATGAGCCCCACTGAAGCAGCTCTGTTACTCAGGAATATGGGCTGAAAGAGAAGCAGGGAAGAAGCACTAGGGACTCCAGTGAAGGAGGGGATGGTCAGCACGAGTGAAATTTGAACCCCAAACTGTCTGTTCAGTCTGGCATTTGGGAACTTGGTTATTAACTCTACAGCAAAGACAGAAGTCAAGACTCAGGTCTGAGTAAAGAAAATGTAGAGGTATTATTGGTGGGAGCAAGTGACGGCACTGACAACCAGCGAAGTGTGCAGGCTGGCCAGAGACGCTGAAGACGAAGTAGATCTGTTCGTTCTCTGACCTGCCAAGCATACCGAGTGCCCTTTGTGTGCAGTAGTTAGCCTAGGAAGTGACGAGAGCTTGAGAAGTCGCTCAGTGAACGACTGCTCTACCAGCTGAGCGCAGCGCGGCTTGGGCAGGGTGGAAAGGATGCGAGACGATGAGGTGAGGGGAGCAGTTCTCCCGCACATACACGGGCAGAAGGCAGCAGACGTCTGAAGGGGTTTGTGCTCCACTCTTCAGATGAGCAGCAAGGTTGTCAGTAGGAAGGCCAGAGCACCCTAAGTAGGCTGGAGGAGCTCAGGAGATGCTGAGGTCTGAATAGACCAGGACTTACGCATGCTGAGGCTTGGGTTTCTTTCTGGGGTTTCTTTCTGAACTGGGGCGGGAAGAGGGGACTAGAAATTGCTGTAAGATTTTTGTTAAAAGGATTGATTGCTGAAGAGAGATTAGAAAACGGAGAGAAAAGAAGAAATAGATAACCCAGTTAGGAGACCACTGTAGCAGCCTGAGGCATGAACAAATCTCAGGTTGAGAGCTGGTCCAAAGGCAAGAGGCTGCAAGACCTAGGGGGAGACAGGCACAGTGTTGCCTGGAGAGGAGGTGGGATGAAGGAAGGAAAGCTGATAGAATCTGGAAGATGAGCCTACAGGGCAGTTTGGAGAGATCCTTGCATCATAAAGAACATTCTCTTGCACTTCAGAGAACCTCTCTCCTGAGAGAACCAACTTCTTGGTGTGCCGGTTACAGTGTAACGGCCATGGTGGACTCAGCGCTGCTAATAGATTAAGTCCATTTGGACCTAGTAACACAACCTCCTTAGACCTCAGCTTCTTAGTCTGTAAATTATGCATAACAGTGCCTTCCTCATAGGAGTGCTGCATTTAATGAGTTACTAAGTAGAAGCCTGGCACATGATAAAGTTTCTTGCAGGAATGCTGCATAGCATGGGGTCTCGAGTCAGTCTGGAAACAACTTCAGGCAAGTTGCTAAACTTCAGTGTTTCTCCCTCTGCAGAACCGGGTTAGTTGTGGCCCCTACCTCGGGATTGCATCATAATGAAGTCGACGAGGGCAAAGTGCCTGCGTAAGCATACTTGAGTGTTTGCTGATGTTAGCGTATCTTGAATCTTCAAGAACAGACTTCAGGATGTCCATTCAGCTCTTCTGCATCCTTAACAATAGTCCTGTGAACGCTTCCAAAGCAGAGCCCTGATCCCCTGATTGCACTGCTCCCGTGCAGCCTGAGTCCCTGAGGTCCTGAGGCAGCATTTGGTTTGTCTTTAAAATCTCCAGGGCTGGAAATGGAACTTGGAGCCTCGTACCTGATAGGCAAGGGCTCTACCGTTCAGCGCCAATCCTAATAGCGTATCTTAGTGAGCTTTAAAGTAGACTTGTGGTGGAGATTAGGGGTGGGGGAGACGGGGGTAAGACTGAGGCCAGGATGTAAAATAAATAGATGAATAAAAATAACTAAAAATAACACTTTGGGGCTGGAGATAACTCAGTAGCAGAGCTCTCCGTAGCATACGCTAGGCCCTGGGTGTGATGTCCAGTACTGGGAACAAAACGAGCTATTGAAAACATTTGCACATCCAGTATGCACAAGGTGGCAGTCTGGGTTACCCAGAGGTGCTTTCTCAAGGAGAATACCTTTTAATGTGTAGTTCAGGCCTTTGAGGGTTTTTTTTTCCCCTTTAGTAAGTTACTGGGACCACATTCCATTATGCAACTGGCCTTTCTGGATACCATTTTAGCCTCTATATTTGCATTTATTTTGGTTGTCTTCACCAGCAAACAATGAGTCAAACAGACTAGAGTTGCTTTTCTCATATGTGAAACTTGGCTGGTCCTATGTAGATCTGTTCCCCACAAGATTGTTCTCTGTGCATTTTAATGTGTGTTTTGTACCATGGTCCTTAATCCCTCTGTACCTGTCTCTCCCTCCTCCTCTCTGCTTTCCCCAGCTAAAACAAGGTATAGAGTAGAATTGAATGCAGTTAGCTCCTGCTCGTCAGTCATACCATTTGTATCAAAATGTGAAGTTTTTCTGATCAGTGTCCCCAAACCATATCCCATTCTATAATTCCCATTTTCTTTCTAAATAAAATTAGTGTTAGCATTGAAACATTTTAGTGAAAAAAATTATAGAAGCTTAAAAGTGAAGTAAACAAGTAACGCAGTTCTAGGCCAGATGCATGGTAGACGATGTATCAAAAATGTGTATCTTTTCACCAGATAGCATCAGATCTAGATCGATTTCACATCGACGTTTTTATACAAGTAGCATCAAAATTAACACTTTAAAAAGGTGACTAGGAGGAAATGCCTGGTGTAAAAGTTTAACTTTCAAGGAGTATTGTAGATACTAAGTTAATTCTCCATTTGCCCTAGGAGCTCAGAAGCGTCTGTGACCCTCTCCCTCCCCACTTGAGTCTTGAGAGAGGCACAGCCTTGCAGAGGGAGATCTAGGCTAGGTGGTTTCCTTTCCCCTTAGGAGGGAAATGTTGCAACGGCTAGCACATTTTTATAGCTGAGACTGTCCAAAGAGACAGCAGTGACCCACAAGGCGAGGTCGGCAGGCTGACTTCAGGACGAGAGAAATGCTGACCGAGCTTGACACCAAGTCTGCAGATGTTTGCATTTGCACTTACTCTAAAACTTGCTTGGTGTTCAGAATATCTGAAACCTCCTCTATTTGAAGGGTTTTTTTTTTTAGTATCTTGATTTTTTTTAAAAGCACTTTTAATATCATAGAACACAATAACCTAAAATTTAGCTAACTGAAAAAGCCACAGTAAGAAAAAAAAAGACTTTTTAGGGATTTGAGCCTTACACGGCATAGGAGTGAGAAATGGAAGCATTTAATCCAGTTAGTCACTAATATTCAGAAAGTCTCTGTTGCTTAAGGACAAGCTTCCTTGTTTTTAATGCAAATGCCTGTTTATTCCAAGAAACAGAGAGCTGTTGTGTTGCGCTCTTGTGAAACCCAGTAGGACCAGCAGACTGTGAACGGGCAGGCCTTTATTGCTCCGGAAAGACTCTAGCTTCCCTGTGCCCCGAACTGCCCCAGTGTTCGAAGATGGAGCATTTCCAGGTGAGCAGGTCCAGAGTGGAGCCTCTTAGGTCCACCAGGGCAGTGATGGCTGATTGATTGATTCCCGCTACGGCAGGCACCCTTGCTAACAGTGTGGACAGCCATTGTCGCCAGAGACTAGCTTGTGCCCCGCTGGTCTGTGTGTCACCACAGGAACACACTGTCAAGACAGCCGAACAGTTTGAACAGAAAATCCAATGATTGTTAAAGGTCCGTTATCTCAGCTGTGACGGAAAGCCGATCCTTGAGGTACGGAGAGCAAACTAGGACTTAAAAACGTTCTGTAGCCAGAGGTTCCCAGTTTTAGCCGGCCTTGGCAATGTGTGTTTTCAAACCCTGCCTGTGTCTTCTTAACGTCTTCAAAGCTTTTTAATTTCTGGGCTAACGGAAGTAAGTTCTGAGCCAGGGGCTAAAGCCGATGCCGTATGGTCTCCATTCCCCAAATCTGGAGGGGCAGAATGTAAGCACGCGTTATTCTGAGAACTGAAATGTACATGAAATCCACCAAGTTCATGTGGATTTCAATCCATACCCCCCCTCCGCCCAGACCTATCCTAAACGTGAGAATAGAATAATGTGGCTAAAACAGGATAGGTTACTCACCCACTTCAGTAGCTTGCCCTGTGGGCATTTTGTGCTGCTGGCTGTTGTTGCTAAAGACAATACCAAAGGCAGCCCAGCCTCTCACTGGGCCATGACATCCTCAAGAGGCACGTCATCTTCTCATCTGCTACCCTTCCACACAGTGACAGCCTAGAGGGTTTGTACCACAAACGAACAAGGCATTGAATGGGTGGCATTGATCCGTGAGTTCAGCAACCCGGTGACTTTACCGGTTTGTAAAGGAGCCACGTGACAAAACTACAGCGTAAACTGCTGAGAATTGGGGGTGGTTAGAGAAAAACATTGTCGATGTGTTTTAGAAGCTCTAAAGTTGAAGGGATGATACCTCCAGAAGGCAAGGGCGGTTCCCGAACGACGCTTTTGGCAGTATCGGGCACTGAACTCACCTCTGTGCCTGCAAAGCCAGCGCTCCACTGAGCTTCCTCCCTGGGCCCCCCGTGATGCTTTTCACTCTAGTAGCTTGAAAGCTTTCCGTTGTTTCTTTTCTTCTGAAGTACACATTGTGAAGGCCAATCCAGGACAATGAACCAGACCCTTGCCGTGTTACACCACATGCTCTGAGCTTTCCTAGTGCGTGACAGAATGGCTAAGTTAAGTTCTAAGTTAAGGCCGATATCTTTTACCTTCCTAGCAGGAAACAACCTTACTATGTTTCCCATCACTGGGCATAAGCAAGGCTTTTACGCGCTGCCACCTTATGGGATGGGTTAGAATAGGAGGCGTCGGGGGACAGTGTTTCCACAGGAGGATAAAATAAACCCAAATGTGTAATCTACTTTATCCTATATGGTGCATGAACGTTTAACGACGTTCACGCAGCCATGATAACCCCCGCTCAGTTCAAGATCTCCAGAAAGTACAGACCTCATCCTGGTCACCACGCACCGTGGAAATCGCCCTCCTCCCTCTCCACGCGGGAGCCACGCCGGCTTATGAGCTTCTTCGGCATGAAATGCTGGTGTTTGTGTTGGGACGACCTTGGCCTCATAGGGTGGCCAAAAGTTTCTCTTCCGCTGGTGAGTTTGTGTGTGGTTGGTGTAATTCCTCTCCACAATGACTGATACATGCGCCAGTAAAGTTAATTAGGTTTGAAAACTTTTTTGCGCCAAGTTTTTAAATCAGACTTAATTTCTCTAACAGATTATTCAGAATCTTTGTCTCTTCCTGATTTTGTTTCATCGATATTGTCAGATTTATTGGGAAGGTGTTTTTCTTCATTTCATGTCCTTAATAGTGACTATAAAAATCCATAGTGGTATTTCATTTTCATGGATTTTTTTTCTGTCTTTCTCAGTCCTTCAGAGAACCAAAACTTTGTCTTTGTGGAGTTTCTGGTTTTAATAGTTTTTTGCCTTTTATTATTTATGGTTTATATTTTGAGTTCCTCCTCCCCTATTAAGATCTTAAAGGTAAAATTTACTAGATTACTGATTTTCTACCTTTCTATGTTTTTTTAATTAATGAGTTAAAGTTACACATTTCCCCTAAACACTACAGTACTCGTGTGCTCGACGACCAGCAGATGGCTTGATTTCTAGCGTTTCAGGTACACGTGAAAAGATGGATTCTGTAGTAATCCAGCTTTCACAGCCTTAGTTTTCCCATCCAGTTGGCCCATTATCATTTTAAAGTATTTAACGTGTGTGTGCACGTGTGCGCGTGTGTGAGTGTGGGTGTGTGTATGGGTGTGTAGCGGGTATGTGTGTGATACATGTAGCAGTCAGGGAAGCCAACCATGACCTTTACCTGCTGCTGTTTCTGAGATAAGCACAAAAGATTTGGGAGAGACTGGGAAGGGGCGAGGAGCACTGGCCACAACGGGAACTAACGCCTTCCACTTGACGGCACTGGGTCGGTGGTGGTGGCACTACCCTCTTCTGAGGACATTAGGAAAGATGATCTGTGTTTAACTTCGACAGTGACTGAGGATAGTGTTAGCATTGGCAGTCACCTGCCAGGCTCTAGACCAAAAGGTCACTAACCGCTCTCTCTCACTGATGCAGGAGGTTTACCCTTTATAAACAGAAAGACTGCAGAAACGTGGTGCGGTGGTGGATTCTGGTCACAGAGCCAAGGAGTGCTGATTATACCCATGCAATTGCAGTGCCTTATGGGAAAGTGCCGCGCTCTTTGCATGGGGACCGGGTAGACAGGCTTGAGATAGCCCCAGAGGGGGTGAGCTTCCTGCTGGTGGAATTTGCTTTTTCAGTGAAGATGATTTTATTGCTATTGCTCTTAGTGATGGTGACTGTTGTCTCTTGAGCAGGCCTGGACTCCCCCAGGAGAAAAGCCCCTAGGCACACCTGGGAAGAGTGCTTAGATTACACCAGCACCTGGACAGCGGATGAGGGATTATCTTCATTAGGTTAGTTTAGTGCAAAGGCTTGGGTGCAGGACTGTGTCGAATCCAGGAATTTGGTTTAGCGTTCATTTTCTGCTTTCTGAGTGCGGAAATGATGCTACCGGCTTCCTCAATCTCGAGCTTCTGCCGTCTGGGCTCGGACACACACCCCAACCCCTACATCTAGCCCCCTACCCTTAGCCCCCCACCTCTAAACTCCCACCACCCTCACTGGCATGACTTCACTGTCAAAATATGTACCAAAATAAACCTTTTCTATCTCATCTCAACAGATAGAGTAACTAGCTAGGACTAAAGAATAGGAGATTACAGGGACTACCATTCCGCACCCAGAGTGGGAAGTAGACAGTGATGTGTAAAGTTTTCTTAGAAACATTTCTAACACCCACTGCATATTGAGACCATGGGTGAATCTGTGAACTTTCAAATGAGAAGGACTTGAACCCTCGGCCTTCTAAGTGTTTCAGTGCAGAAAGCTGTGTGCTTCCTGTCACGCATGCTGGGCAGGTAAATCAATAGCCCGGAACCTGGGTTTTAAAGGTAATGACGGAACATTAGAAACACCGGCTTTGAAGATGGACCCCTGTGGGGGAAGCGAGCCGCTTGGGCACTTTAATCCACAGAGAATGGGTATGGAAAGGTGGTTCCCACCATGCAGCTTTCAGGTCTAGAGCAACGTCTTCACCATCTTGTGCGTGATGTGGCTCTCGGGACTCTGGATGTCATCGTACGACTTGAGCGGACTCTCCTTCTCTTGGAAGTGGATGGGCATCCTCTTGCCCTCTACACTCAGGAGCTTCAAAGCCACGGGGCCCAAGTTCACAAACTCCTGGGGGAGAGACACAGACGAGAGGTCACTGGCAGTGAAGCCTGATGAAGAGACTTTGCTTTCCCTGGGTGGCCCTGCTGACGGTGTGAATATGAAAGCCCCTGCGAAAGTTTAAAAGTCTAACTTGTAAGTTTATACTCCCCGTGAGTCACAGTAGACAGACCTCCCGGCGAGCGGGAGGGAAGGCTGGTGCTCTCAAAGGGAGCTGGGTTGGGTCTGAATCTGGCTAGTGAAAATGTTTCCCCTCCGGGCTGCTTTGTTGGTGAAGGAGTACCAGCAGACTTCTGTATGATTCAAAAATGGAGCAGGGTGGAGATTCTGCAGGTGTTGCTTGGACTAGATAATGTAGCACCAAGGAACTTGCCCGGGAATTCGGATCTTTCCACAGGTGCTTCGGCTAGTGTCCAACGTAGCCCCTTTTGCCAAAATACAGATTCTCAAGATGTCAGTCACCAAGAAGAACTGGAAAGTTCCTCTCTATGAAATCCTCTAGCCAGATCCAAACAGCTCAGGCCCTACGTGGGAAGACTGCTAAGCCATGATTCACGTGTTGTGTTCCTTCACCACACACATCAGCAAATCTTTCTAGAATGCTCCCCGTGCCCATGGAGTGTTGGGGTGCCATGATAAACACCAGTGAGGGACAGGATAGTGTAGCTCCTCCTACATGGTAATTGTTGATTCTTTTTCTATAATCCCATAAGCACTTGCACCTTTGAGCCTTTATGTCCCAGTTGTCTGGAAATTCCCAAGTGTAAGGGACCTGGAGTGTTGCAGGGCGTTTAGTATTTGTGTGAGTTTGGTGAGTTTGAGGTGGGGGGGGAGGCAGTGTTTTCAAAACGCCAGTCGTTGAATGTAGTTTTCAAACCACAGCAAAACAGAGGGACGTCACCCTGGGCACCGCAGCTCCTCCATCACAGCTCACAGGAATCCATTTCATCAAACTGGGGGCACACGGCCCTGTAGCCTGCTGTCCACACTGCCAGGCATCAGCATGACGCAGCAGGGGTCAGGGTTACAGGCTGTGAGTGGTGGTGCTTGGGACTCAAGCCACGAGCCTCTGCACACTTAGCAAGCAGGCTACCTTTGAGCCATATTGTCACCCCCCGAGACTTATTTTTCAAACGGTCCCTTGAGGGGATACAGCTCAGTGGTGGGGCACTTGGGTAGCTTGTGAGAGGCTTTGGGTTCAGACCTCAATACTACAAAAAAAGAGATGGGGTAAAATTGGAGTTGTTTTTCCTCATATTTGACTCTTAAACCTACCAGAATCGGAAATACAGTAAAACTTCAAAAAATTCTGGAAATTCCCATCACTCAGGAGGCAAAGGCAGACAGGTAGCCATGAGTTTGAGACCAGTCTGGCAGGAACCTCTCAAATTTGAGACTAGTCTGGGCTACATAGGGAAATTCTATCTTAAGTAAATACTCATTTGATGGCAGTTGGGATAAACTATTAGTTAATATGGTGACTGACTTCATTTCTTCCGCTTTCTTTTGGGCCCTTCATCTTCTACCAGACTTTAAAATGTAGAACTTTTACGGTTTTGGCAGTGCCAGAAAGGGGAAGAGAAATGTACAAATGAGAACTTTCTAGATTGCAGATCCGCTCCTCCAGACATCCGCTAGTGGTATATATTTTACAAAGATGGTTGGATAGATCACGTATCCCACAGCTTTGTTGGGAGCCTTCTGTTTGTACACAATCTTCCACCGAGATGGGGGAGCTGTATTCTTCCCTCTTGGTGAGTGTGACCAGTGGAGTGTGACTCAAGTGGTAGTGTGTGACCTCCAAACATTAGAGCTCCTCTCTCTTGTCACGGGGATCCTTGCTCTAAGAAGTTAGACACCGTACCTTAACAGAGTGACACTCAAGGCCCCTCTGGAGAGGCTCACAAGAGAAACTGAGGCCCAGAGGCAGTCATCCTCATCTTGCTATACGGCATGTCCTGCTTTTGCGGAGGCTCTTCTGCCCCCATCCAAGCTTCAGACGGAGGTGGCCCTAGCTAGCTTACAACTGCCCAACTGAGAACCCAGTGGAACCATTGCTCAACTTCCAGCTAATGGAGGCCTGAAAAGGAATTGCCAAGTACTATTTCAGCTGTGTGGTGGTGGCCCAGGCCTTTAATCCCAGGACTTGGAAGAGGCAGGCAGATCTCTGAGCTTGAGGCCAGCCTAGTCTACAAAGTGAGTTCCAGGTCAGCCAGGGCTGTTACACAGAGAACCCCTGTCTTGAACTTCCACCCACCCAAAGTATTGTTTTAAACTGCTAGGGCTAATGGCTACTCCGTTACAGAGCAACAGCCCCCTTACACTTCCTCTTGGTAATGGAGGTCTATAAGGGAACCGCTGAGCTAACTGGCTCAAAGAGGGAGTAAAAGTATCCCACAAGACATCCATGGCAAGCCGCTCTTACTAGAATCACAAAGTGAATTTTCAGTGTTTGCATCCTAGGTCTCCTTCTGCCAGCATGGTGGTCATTGCCATTCTCGTCAGAACTGTGCAGAACTCGCGATGCTCAGTCGGGCGGTGGTGGCGCACGCCTTTAATCCCAGCACTTGGGAGGCAGAGGCAGGCGGATCTCTGTGAGTTCGAGACCAGCCTGGTCTACAAGAGTTAGTTCCAGGACAGGCTCCAAAGCCACAGAGAAACCCAAAGAACTCGCGATGCTCACCTTGAAGTCCTGCTCGTCCTCGTGCAGTAAATAGTGGGTGACGGAGTCTTCCGTCTCGGCGGAGGAGCCGCCCTCTCGCTCTGTGTTCCTGACCTGGACGACCGGACTGCTAGCCTTGTGACTCCCCAGCAAGAGGCTCAGCGCTTCTCCACTCTCTGTTTCAGCGGGCGATTTCAAATTCTCCTCTGAGATTAAAGCAAGGGAATAAGTAGGTAGCGTTTGAGCAGATTACAAATATGATGCCATCGTTGGTTACATTTTTTTTGAAAGAACTCTGAACTTAGAAATCTAAAACTTAGGGAGAGAGGAATGACTTAGCTTAATGAAAACCATGAGAGACAAGCCTTCATGACGCCCCAAGTTCAATCACTAGGGCTGCCACCACCAAACCCAAAATGCTTTTAGAGAAATCAGTATGGAATAAATAAATAAATGATAATAAAATGAAAGTAATATAAATTATATAAAAATAAGAGGTGGCCCCATTTTAGGAAACGATTCTATAGCCTGATAGCTAAAACATTAACCACATAGTCTTTTGGGAACTAATGGGTATACTGACACCCCAGCCCTCCATGTGGGGTGCAGAGCTCCTGTGTGTGGGGTGCAGAGGTTCTCCGTGTGGGGTGCAGAGCTCCCGCGTGTGGGGCGCCTGCTCGGGCTGCTGTGTTGAGGCGAGGAAAACGTCATCACGAGGAAATTGTACCGTTGTCTGTCTCTGGCAACATCAAAGACGCATCTTCAAGTGGCACTTGCTGCCCAGCGGCTTGAGTGAGATACAGTTTCCTAAAAGAACCAATAGCAAGACTGTCGGCCAATGGCTGCCGTGATACCATCACCAGCATCTATTTCTCTCTGCGGAGACGAAGCATAAGGCACGCTTTGGGAGCATAAGGCTTGCTGGACCGATAAACTACTATAGTATCCTAAGGTGGTGATTTCTAGTGAGAAGCCAGATGAGTGGTGGCTCAGAAAAAGGCACCCCTTGAATTACCCTTGGAGACAAGGGAGGTTTCCTGAGGAGAAATCTGCATGGAGTCTTGTAGAACCAGAAGTCCACCGTGGGAAGAGAACGAAGGGAGGGTGAGAATGATATCCGTTGAGTACCAATGGATTTTCAGTAAGAAGACCAGTGAGAAATGCTGGGGCATATAAGAAATGCTGGGCGAGTCTAAGGTCCTGGGTTCAGTGGTCGGGAACGGGGAGAGAGGGGGAGGTAAAGCATGTCAGTTATTTAAAGTACATGCATGGTGCAGCCTATACTACTGTTAGGTTAATGCTAATGAATTCTTTATTTGTATTTTACATGTGAGAGATTTTGCCTGCATGCATTGGATTCCCCTGGCACTGGAGTTACAGATGGTTGTGAGCCACCATGTGGTTGCTGGGACTTGAAGCCCTGTCCTCTGGAAGAGCAGCCTGTGCTCTTAACCACTGGGCCATCTCTCCAGCCATGGTTCCCTTCCATTTGCCTCCTGTCATTTAGGAAGCACTGGAGAACTAAATCTTTCTTTGTTAAACAGAGCATGTTACTCTGTAGCCCAGGCTGGCCTAGAATTATGTAACCCAGGCTGGCCTTGGATTTATGGTAATCCTCTTGTGTTAGCCTCCTGGGTGCTGGGATTACAGGTAACACTGGCTAAATTATCTTAAAAACCCCACCAACTTTTTATAGGTATAAAGTCTACAAAACCCTTTCTAGAAATGTTCATGACTTTGCCCTGGGTATTCTGAGAGCACCAAATGCCAGCTGCTGTGGCCCTAGGGTGAGCATCTCACCAGGGCGAGCATCTTACCTGGGTATTTTGAGGTCCACAAGTCTACAGTTAAAGAGCTGGTCGATAAGCACCAGATTTTCCTCTTCTAGTTGATGAATACAGCGTTCCAGTTTTTCGACTTCCTTCCTGTGAATCGAAATCTGTTTGCAGAAGAGGGGATGGGGTGTTGGTACTTACTGGCTTCATTCAGTGACACAGATTTGACTCTGGAAAGGACACGGGCCTGAGGGAAGAGCTCGCATTCATGATTTATACTGGGTTCTCCTGGTCCTTCTGTGGTTAAGGGAAAGAGTGGGGCGGTTCTCTAGGCCATAAGCAGACCTGGTGGGTAGTTACTACAGAGCAGAACCTGCCCTTTACGCCCTCCATAAGCATGGCTGAACTTGAATATGAGCTAGAGGCAGAGCTAGGAAGACAAAATTCATTTAGCAATATGATGCATTGGTTAGTGAGCGGGACTTTCTCTAACAGCGATTATAAATAAGACAATGAAAACACGCTGAAATAAGTGATATATATGGTGGTATTTTTTAAAAATGCCTAAAAAGTCCTTTCTATTGACCTCTCTATTAGGATTATGGTCTCTTTGGTGCCAGTTCTGAGAAATGTGTATATATGAAATATTTGCCAATTCATTTGTTGTACTAAAACCCTTACATGTACCAGCAAACATATTACAAATGATCAAGATACGAAATTCTGCAATGGGATCTCTTAGCCTTGTGGGCAATGGTGCCGACTGAAGATGGGGTGCTAGAAACCTGGATGGAAGCGGGGAAGCCAGCTCCTCTGGGATGGGGAAGACACAGATGTCGGGATAACGAGAAACTGACAGGAAGGATAACATCTGACCCACATCGTGAGGATGGAGCGGGGCTTAATGTAGATGCAAGTCGTGTCTCCTGGGGAGCAGGAACCAAGTCTACCAGGGCACAATTAAGGGAGGAGTGGGGGACCGAATGAGCAAGTAAGAAAGAGACAAACACTGCCCAAGAATCTGTTTTTCAAATATGAACAGAATTTGCCAGTTTGGTTGATGGAGTTCCCGTAAGTGTTTGGGACCTTCTGCCTAGGAAGGCTGGCAGCCATGCGCATGCTCCATGCTCCGGCTTTAGAAGCTGCGTTCCTTTGTTTCCTACGCTGTGACGTAAAGATCTGGCTCGACCTCAGAGGAACCGATGAAATCACCAGTGACTCTCCATTCATTCGGTAGATCCAGAGGCTGGTGAAAGGTGGACTGGTCTCCTGTAAGCCTCTTCTGGGCTTGGTAGCCAAAAAGTGTCTGCCATATGGACGGGCAGGCATGTAGCTTTAGGTAAGTGGAAGGCCCTACACAGCTTGAATGTCATCGAAGAAGGGGCGGAGGCTGAGGATCCTGCCTGGACTGCTTAGGAGATACTGTGAATCCGAGAAGAAGAACGGCCAGCTTATGTATCGCAGCCTGTACCGGAAGGCGGAGAGGAATATGTTCAAAACCAAGAACGCTCCCATGGAACACATCTGCAGGCCAAAGGCTGGTCGGGCCCACAAGAAGCTCTTGCAGACCCAAGAGCAGGTCTGAGATCGAGGAAATGTTTCCGGGCCAAGAAAAGCAAAAGACGAAGACATGAAGCTCTGTCTCTGGTCCACATAGTGCCCCGACTTTGCCTTGTTAACTCATCACACAGATCAGTCATTAGCATAAGCAACCCTTTACCAATACAAAGAAAAATGTCAGAAAAAAAGGCTCATTCGAGAGAAGAACTCCCACAGGTTACTTGGCTGGGCCCTGAAGTCACTTCTCTGCCACCCTAGCAGTGTGAGTTTTATTATACAGGCACCAACATCTGCAGATACTTGTGGAAGCAATCAGGGCATGGGAGTTAGAACTAAATATAAAATCAAGAGTGG
Source organism: Chionomys nivalis (assembly GCF_950005125.1). NCBI lineage: Eukaryota > Metazoa > Chordata > Mammalia > Rodentia > Cricetidae > Chionomys > Chionomys nivalis. The sequence continues at coordinate 6,410,471 of NC_080108.1, forward strand.
TTGACTGGTGGGAATCACAGAGAAACCGAGTGGAAACAAACAAAAAGCGCAGAAGCTGAAACTCGCTCCTTCGGGCCAGGAGAAGCTGGCTTCTGCTTTGTCACCGAGAGTCAGCGAGAGCTGGGAATCTTGAAGCATCTGTATTTATGAAATATGTGGGTTCTGATCTGGGCAAGCTTCTGAGATGTCCTGGCGAGTTTTATGTCAACTTGACGCAAGCTCGAGTCATCAAAAAGAAGAAAGAGCCTAAACTGAGAAAACGCCTTCCTACGATCAGACTGCAAGCCTGTGGTGCATTTTCTTAATCAGTGATTAATGTGGGTAGAACCACTCCTGGGCTGGGGGTCCTGGCTTCTATAAGAAAACAAGAAGAGCGAGCTATGAGGAGCAAGCCAGTAAGCAGCACTCCATGGCCTCTGCATCAGCTCCTGCCTCCTCCAGGTTCCTGTCCTGATGTCCTTTGACAATGAACAGCAATGTGGAAGTGTAAGCCAAACCAACCCGTCCCTCACAGACTTGCTTTGGTTGTGGGGTTTCATCATAGCCACCATAACACTAAGTAGGACAGAAATTGGTACTGGGATCTTAGGGTACTGCTGTGACAGCCCTGACCATGTTGTTTGGGGAAGGACTGTGGAAGGACTTGGGGACTCTGAGCTGGAAAGTCGTTGAATGTTCAGAGCTTGCTGAGCTGTTCTAAGGGAGCCTGGAAGATAAGAACGCTGAGCACAATGCGGGCGATGGACGCCTGGCTTGTGAAGTTCGGGAGGGAAATGTACCAGCCATTTAAAGACTCTCCTGCAGCTGTTGTGTATGCTGAGAATCTGGGCTCTGGTCAGCTGGAGTTGAAGAATCAGTTGTGATTAGCAAGAGACCAGAACCATAAAGTTAAAAGCCTTTGCTTTACTGGGACAGTTGATGCTGGTCAGCTGGAGTTATGAATTTAGTGGTGATTGAGACCAGGATCATTGAGATGAAATCTGGGAAGCCAGCACAATATAGGACACAAAGGTGACCAAGACTCAACCCTCCCCCCAAAGACAGCTTCTAACCCAGTCAACACGCCGCCACCGCTTTTTATCACGGCTCAGACTGCTGGCGGCTTAGAGTTGGGAAGGAAGACAAATGGTACTTACTGTCTCAAACATTTAAGTTCAAAGTAAGCTGGTGGTCGGTGTTTAGGGTCTTAGATGTTCAGAGCTGATTAACTTGATTACAAGTTCAAATGCCTTAAGTAAAGGTTTGTTTTTAAAGGATGAGAAGGACATTGTAGAGGCTGTACACGGAGGAAGATATAGAACATTGGGAAGATGCCTGGCCGTGGGCTGGACATGCATGGGAGGCAGCACACAGTTCTCCAGCGCTTTTCAGTTGGTACCAAGATAGCTTTGCAGGGGTTTAGGATAGTTTATGACATCACTTCCCTCTTCAGAGTATGCAGTGATGTTCACATCTATTGCTAACTCCCTGGGCTTTTGAAATACTAGGGAAACGAATAATCACATTAATTCTCAGATTTCTGGGGTAAGAAACATGAAAGGGTAGAAGAGGCGGAAAACCGCGCTTCCCCAGATACCTAAGAAGTGTAGAGATCAGGACAGACAGTTCAAACTATTTAAACCAGGGATCCAGGGGCCTGATTCAAATGTCTACACTTGACCTTTTCTTCCTCAAGGTCTGTGTGAACCCTATGCCCCTTTGAGATCGTGAGCCTCTGACTCCCTTTGTCTTGTTTCTTTGTGTTAGGGTGGTTAATCATTTGGGAATTTCAATTGTCTTCATTTTCCTAGTAAGTACATGGAATGAAAACGCAGAACAGAAACACTGCACCAAGATGCCCTGCACCCTTCTGATGCATCTGTGCTCTGACTTTTTTTTACAGAGAGAGAATGAAGTGGGAAATTCTCAGAGGTCCCATCCCTAGCAATGCTTTTCAAGTCCTTATTAGCCTTCTCCAAAGAAATAAATCACCTTAATTGCTCTGTTTCTGGCAACTCTTGAATGCAGTGATGAACTTATAATAAGAAATAGTTTTCATTAATTTTTGAGTAAACTTAATCATGTCAAAATTAATATTTATCATAATGGAGAAATTAAACCTATTGGATTTCCTTGAAATGCTTTGCCCTTTATTTCTAAGCTCTGTGATTCAATTAAACTTGGCGTTTTCCCTTTTATTTCTGGTGAATTATAAGAAGAAACATGGAATGAACCCAAATATAGTGTGAGGGTTCAGCAGAAAGAGTCAGGTCATCAATACAGCCTTTTTTTATCAGCCAGATAAGAAATTTTTTAAAAAGTCATTTCCCTTAAATCTAAGATCTGTGACATCGTATGAAATCAAGAGTTGAATAGTTATTATAATATCATGCTGTTGTATTTCACAAAAGTATAATAAACATTCCCAAACACTCTATAATTATTAACCCACTTGAGTTGTAAATTATTGATACCTTGCTTTTTTTTTTTAGTTTTTTATTTTTGAGATAAGGTCTCATATAGAGATCTGGCCTTGAACTTGCTATATAAGCAAGAATGATCTTTAACTTCTAGATCCTCCTACTTCCATCTCAAAGTCTTTTTTAAAATGGGAAATTCATTGTAATTATTTGGGAGTAATAGTATAACCTCATATTAACATGACTTTACATAGGTAACTTGGCTGCTGTTGTCAGGGTGGCCCTGACATTACAAGCCTCTGCTCCTAGCTCCTCCAGAGGCTGAGGTAGGGAGATGCAAATTGAAGCGATATGTAGACTACAGAACAAGTTCAAGGGTAGCCTGGGCAATGTTGAGAAACCTTGTCTCAAACATAAAAAGGGCTGGGGCGCAGTTCGGTGGGAGTGCTTGCCTAGCATGCACAAGGCTGTGGGTTCAGTCTCCAACACTGCATAAAAAAAATAAATAAAAGGAAAAGGGGTTAAGGTGGAGCTAAGTGGTCAGATCCTTGCCCAGTGCACACAGGTCCTCAGTTCAGTCCCTAGTGCCCTCTCACACACAGCACATCTAGTCCACAGCATCACAGAAACGGTCTGCCATTTGTCTCCTAGTGCTCTAGAACCGCGAACTACTCAGACGGGACACCCGGGAAGGGAGAAGAGACAAAACCTTAAAAGTCACGTTTCTATTAGTGTTTCTGGACAGTGAGGAACAAGGAGAAACTGGAATGAGGAATTTACCATCCCACAGTAGGAATGTCAAGTCGAGTGCCTTTCCAGCTCCACGACTGTCTTCACAGGCAACTGAAGATGGAGGCTCAGAGCTCGGGACCCACGCGGGGCCCACACCAGGTAATGAGAAAGATGTGTGTCAGAGAAGCACAGTGGCTAACGTGCCAGCACGTGTTCAGTTCCCAGCACCCACACGAAGGCTCCTAACTACTTGTAACTTCAATCCCATGGGATCTGCTGCCCTCTTCTGGCCTATCTATAAGCGTCAGGCACACATGTCATCCACATTAAAAAAAAAAAATTAAAATAGATTTATTTTTTAAATAGTGAGTTTTGTTTCATATATAACATGTAAGCACAGGATGGATAACTGGCTATGTCTAAATGTAAAGAGAGTTTTTAGGAGCAGGAGAGTGCTTGAACTAGAGACACCTAGAGTATTGGTCAGAATTCAGAAACACTCGGGCCTGTTAATAAAGTGTCCAGTGACTCTATGACCGCGAGGAAGAGTCCCATATGGTTAATAGTTACTTTTGCTGTTGCTCTGAGACCTGAGGAAAGCAACTTTAAGAAGGAAAAGGGCTGATTTGGGTTATTGCTTGAAGAAACGAGTGGCTCGTGTAAAGGTCACCTGGCCAGGAAAGCATGGTCGCAGGTGCTGGAAGCAGCTGGTGACGTTCAGCTCGCTTCCAGTAGAGGCCCCAGCCATGAAACTGTGCTGCCCACATTCAAGATGGATCTTCCCACCTCACTTAGTCCAGTCTAGAAACTAACTCCTGGATGCCCAGGCTTGTGCTGCTAGATGATTCTAGATCATGCCACGGTTACTGTATTAGCCATCATGGTTCCAAGCCTGTCAACATGATACACAATGTGTGCCCAGCCTACGACTCCGGAAGATCATCTATCGCATCCCTTTGAACATCCGAACTCATTGCCAAAGGACAGAGTCTGGGTTACGTTTCAGAAGAAAGACTCTGAGTTTGTGTGGAGGAGAAAGGGGGAAGAGTCTGGCTTAAGGGAAGCAAAACCTGGTAAGGCATCCCTGCCGGATGGGGTGTGGTTGCTGAGGGCCTGGAGGAGGGCGTTGCAGAGAAGCGATTGGTCAGGATTTGTGGGACGAGGAGGCCTTCTGGAAGTGGATACTGAAAAACACATTCGGGACTTCCAAAGTTCTGATTTGGGTGATGGCATAACCGTGGGGTCCTTCACGGGGACAGACGCAGCGAGGGACCAGAAGCAGTTTTCAGGGAAACAGGCAGCTGTTGTCAATTCAAGAGTCGGAGATGCCTGTGGTGAGCGTACCCGGAGTCGCAGCTGGCTGATGAGTGCGTGGGTTTGGAGCCTGGAAATGACGTCATTTCTAATCGGCCTGCCTTTTAAGCCTGAAACACAATTATCCTCGGGCGAGTCTTCCCTGGAGTTTGGGGAAGCCAGCGTTTCCTGTTTCTGTCTGTCTTGGTATGCTAGCTTGTGCTGTGAAGTGTACAGTTCAGTAAATTCCTGAGGATAACTGAGACGTAAATATCACAGCCCTTGAAATTCTGGGAATAGGGTTTGTTTTGTTTTGTTTCCTTTAATCTAGTTGAGTGGAGACTAGAATTCAAAGTTCAAAAACGTTCTCCACCTGAACTTCATTATCGCCCCCGGTGCTGGTTTACTGCTCCCCGGTACTGCCGCCTTTGGTTTGTTCTCAGCAACCAGGGATTTCTTCTACTGCTTCGCTGGTGACTCCGTCTGCTTTATCTTTCTAGAATTCATGTTTCTGGGATACTGTGCCTCTTACATTGGTGATGTGTCTCTCCCTGACCTGAGAGAATGTTTTATATTTGATTATTTTGGTCTTGAAGGATCCTGTTTTATAAATAAGATGGCCCTCAGATTTTTTCGATCACATATATAAAAGCCCCTTTTCAATTCTGAAATTCCCTCAGACATCTTTTAGGGACAGCTTTTATTACTAGTTCTTGCTTCTGCTCTCCTTGGTTTCGCCTGGTTTTTCTCTTCCACTGCCCAGTTCTTAGTGATCCTTCAGTCATATTAAGAAGGTCTAAGGCAGCGGTTCTCGGCCTGTGGATTGCGACCGCTTCGAGGCTTGCCTGAGACCATCTGAAAACACATTCCCCATGGCCTTAGGAACTGAGACACTGCTTTTTTATCCATCTCAGGTGGGTCTGCCTGCCTGAATATCCTCCAGTCCCTGGATCTATATTAAAGGGTTGTAGCCTCAGGAAGGTTGAGAACCATTGGTCTAAGGGAGGTGGCGTTTTCTCCACCACTGCATGAACAGGATTGTTTTCATCCCAAGTTTCTCCTCACAAAGAGAGAGTAGATTCAAGGCTGAAAATAAAGGCAAGCTAGGGCAGGAGGACTATTGTGGATTGAGAAGTCAGGAGTAGCATATTTAGATTGTGTCCTCATGAATGTCACAATTGGAAACATAGAATCTTTGCATATAAACGCCTCATATCTGTGCTAGAAACTGTGCATCGTTAAGTATTTTAGCTCTGTTGTTTACATCTGTCTTTCATTGCTTTACTCATCAACAAGATAAAATACATTGAAAAATTAAGACGAAAAGAAACTGTATCAGGTGATTTCAGTGTTCTTGGGGGAGAGCCTGCAGGACAACTGCTTTGTTCTGTGGGAAGGAAATGGCACCGAGTCCCAGGGATGCTGGCGCTTCTTGTTCTCTGCTCCCTTTCCTCTCTCTACCACCTGCAGCTCTTAAGACTTCCCAACTTCTCCTACTTCCCAAACAGACTGAGCTTTGCACTTCCCACGGAGCACACTCACAACATCTGCACCAAATGTTAGCTGCCGCTTAACAGCTTACTTTCATGCCCGTGTGTGTGTGTGTGTGTGTGTGTGTGTTTGTGTAAATCTCACCTGCTAGTTCACTACACCTGGTGTCTCTGCAGATGGATTCTTTATGGTATCTCTGCAATTTTATTGCAGAGGTACCTTAAGAGAAGCAAGAGACATCTTGAGCCACAATATAATTCAGTTTTGTATAACTGCTTCTAAACTAAAAGTGTAGATGAGTCTGTTTATGACTCACCCCCTCAATGAGTAAGCATATCTATATTCATAGACTTTCCTTAGCATTCATTCATTTAATAGCTATTTTTGATAAGCAAAGGTTATTTTTCAAGTACGGTAGACATAGAGTTAAAAAGGTATAGCCTGCTCTGTGTATTAGGGACACAGGTCATGAATAGAGTTTCAGTGTGTTTTAGCACGAATTCAGCAATGCAAGAAAACCCTGGGGAAACTGGAGCTCTCAGGATGTCCTGGGAACAATATGAAATGACTCACAAGGAAATTGGTCATCAAAGTCTGCATCTAAAGGAAGAGTTAGGTTTCCAGGCAGTGAAGGGACAGATGTCCTAGAGATTGGGACAGAGTGACTTGCATGTACAACGTGAGGAGAATGGGGCAGTTCCAAATAACAAGGACTCCTCACATCAAAGCAGTGTCAGTGTAGAGCCTGCTGTAGAAGTCCTTACTGACTGTCAGCACGCAGCAAACTGCCACACAGCCTGGCCCAGGGAGCAGGTCCCCACTCAGCAGACAGGTTGGAGAGGGACAGGTCCTTCAAGGACATCTTGATCACAGGTAAATGGGTTTGCGTTGGACCACAACACAATGTCCTACATATCAGAGCCCCTGGTATAGGGAAAAGACCAGAGCACCTCCTCCAGGGCTGAAGGGCAGAGGGAACCACTGGGGTCTAAGTGCGAGCTGGCCACCGGCTTACCAAAGGTAATGTAAACCATTCTGCCCTGTGCATCAGGTCAAGGGGAGGAAAGGAGATCTCAAAGGCTGGACACACTTCCGAAGGATGATGTGTTACCCAGGGGTGACTTAAACTAGGAGCCGGGATAATCCTTTAGCTTTGCCCACAACCCAGCAGGAGGCAGGCTCACAAGAAACACTAACCTGGATTTAGGACACAGTGAAGCTGTGGGTGTACAGTGTTGATTAAGTCTCCAAATTATTGCTGGTTATTATTGAGATTGTTTATGACATTTGTTGAGTAACAACATAATAGGATTAGGGTTTACTTGGACATTCCTTTATGCCAGTAAAAAGTCCATGCTTGTCTTAATGACTTCAACCTTATAATTAAAGGTCATTGCCAGTTCAAGAAAAAAAAATAGGGAGAATTATTTAGACGCGTTCTACTTACTTCCTTTTTTAGCCAGTCATTCTCCCAGATCTCTAGATAGTTGCTCTTGTCAATGAACCTCACAGCATTCTACAAGGAAAGTTTGCATGAAAGAAGAGTTGTCATAGGTGACACACAACGTCAGCTCTGGTGGGACAGGGTTTGTCTCCACCTTCATTCTAATTTCGTCTTGAACCACATCCCCAGCCTGATATTCACAGTCCTACCCACAGGACTGTTATAGCAGATGACAGTGTTTCTTGGTGAGATGGTTTCATCTAAATATCATGTTTCAAATCCAACACTCAGCTACTAAAGGACAAACGCTCTTTTTTAAATATATTAATTTTTAACTTTTTAAAGATTTATTTATTCTATGATTTTAGGTGTATGAGTGTTTCGCCTTCATGCATGAATGTGTGCCAGGTGCCTTCTGGTGCCCACAGAGGTCAGAAGAGGGCACCAGATACCGAAGTCACAGGTAGCTTCAAGATGTCATGAGGTTTCTGGGAATCGAACCTGGGTCCTCTGGGAGACCAACAAGTGCACCCAACCATGGAGCCAACTCTCTAACCTAAGATGAAACTTTTTAAAAGGAGAAACACAAAAAGAACAGAGCAAAAACGAAACAAGAGAAACGGGCTGGAGAAAGAGCACATTTGGCAAGTGTGTGCAATACAGGCATGAAGGTCTGGGTTCAGTTCTCAGCACTCAAGACAAAATCGTCAGATGGTTTTGCAAGATGGCTCAGTGGGTAAAAGCACAAACTGCATCGTCCTCAGAACCAGCAGTGGGATAGAGCCGAATCCCAAAGGTTGTCTTTTGACTTCTACATGGGTGCCATGGCATGTATGCACTCATAACACACATAACGTAAAAACAAGCAAACAAACACACTTGGACATGGCGGTGTGCTGGGGAGACAGACAAGTGAAGGACCCTGGGGCCCACTGGCCACACTGCCCAACATCATCAGTGAGCTGTAGGCCAGCGAAAGCGTGGTGGAAGCTGCTAAGGAACACCACCCTGGGCTGGGCTTTGATTCCACGTGTGTATATGCGCACACATAAATAAGGAAAAAAGTCCTAGGTTGTAAACATGGACAGAAATAATAGTATGTTAAAGATAAATTGATTTGTTAAGTCTTTAAAAAGTAGAAGATTTTCTTTTTTTTTTTTTTTTTTTGGTTTTTTCGAGACAGGGTTTCTCTGTGGTTTTGGAGCCTGTCCTGGAACTAGCTCTGTAGACCAGGCTGGTCTCGAACTCACAGAGATCCGCCTGCCTCTGCCTCCCAAGTGCTGGGATTAAAGGCGTGCGCCACCACCGCCCGGCTAGAAGATTTTCAATGAAAGATCATATTTATTAAATTCAGAGACAATATATACTTCCTAGCAATGTTTATATTCAAGCTAAAAACAATACCTTACATTTATACTAGCCTAAGATATCATTAAATTTTTAGATTATTTTATGTGTGCAGATGTTTTGTCTATGTGGGTATGTGTACCATGTGTGTGCCTGGTGCCCAAGGAGGTCAGAAGAGGGCACAGGATCCCTTGGAATTGGGGTTGTGTATGGTTGTGAGCTACCATGTGGGTGCTGGGAATCAAACCCAGGTCCCCTGTAAGAGCAACGAGTGTTTTTAACAGTCCATCCATTTCTCTAGACCCTTCTGGGTTTTTCCCCCCTCTAAAATATCATCTGAACAGAATCTGAAGGAGGTCCTGACTGAGATTAGCTGGCTTGTTGCTTAATTCACTAACAGTGGGGCAGTGTTTTCTAACTTTGGCTATATATCAGAACCTAATTAAAACTGGAAAATCCACAAGCCAGGACAATATTTCAGAGCAATTGTATTAGCATTTCTGTGGGTAGGACCAAGTCCCCATGGGGTGAACACATGAATTGCTTGTCTAGTTAAGGCTGCACAACACGGAACACAGGAAGGCGCAGAAGCCAGTGACTAGGCTGAAAAGTCACCGAAGCCCTCGGGTGACTGAGCCATGCTCTGAAAGAGCTCTGAACTGAGTCTGGATCCTTCCATGTGTTCTGTGCGGGTCCCTGTTCTCTACGGCACCATCCTGATAGCAAGTCTCTACAGCTTTAAGGATTGCTGGGGGATTTAGATGTCAGATGAAAGCTTGGGGCCATCCTCGAGATGAGCATTTGATACAAGTATGCTCTGTTTTATTTTGTCATGTGATGTCCACATAGGCATTTTAAGTCACTTAAACTGTAGTCAGAACACTTCAAGATGGATTTCACCATTTCATCAGAACAGACCAACCACTGATCGGTTCCCCATAACCCCTGTCTCTGTAAATCTGCGGCTGTCAGGCAGACAGAATGACACGGAAAAGCAGGGAGACCAGCGGGGATTCATGAGCGTCGCAGCTGAACTGCTGACAGGACTTCTGAAAACATCAGAGGCTTCGGATTCTGAAGAGAGGGTGGGGTTTAAACAGGAATTCCTTTTACTGATCTAGGAAATAGTTGAAAAACAAGGAACACTGTGTGTGTGTGTGTGTGTGTGTATGTGTTGGGGGGAAGTTAGACATTCTCTGGAAAACACAGTCACGAGAAGACAGATGCTTGGAAATTTCATCTTGAAACATGATTTGTAGCCCAACTTCTTTCTTTTGTGAGACACCCCCCCCCCCCATAACCCCAGTTGTCAAAGAACTTGGTCTGTAGAACCAGACTGGCTTCGAACTCAAAGATTCATCTGTTCCTCCCTCCTTTACCGGGACTAAAGACGTGACACCGTGCCCAACTTTATAGTCAAAATTTTTAAAAGACCAATGTAGAGTGTACTTTCCCAGGTTCAGATGTGTAAAGAATCACTTTTAGACAAGTTATATTTCCCTCAAAACATGTATTCTTAGTATTTCACTATAACCATATGCTACTTTTAACATAACTGACCAGTGAGTCACTTGCTCCTACCTAAATAAGCTTGTTTCACCCTTACACGGGTGTCTACTCTATGCATTAGAAGACAGAGGTCTGGGGAAATGGAGTAATGGATCCTGTCCTGCCGTTCCTAAGTGCTGGGACAGCACAGCTAACTGCCAACTGTGCGAACCAAGGCTTTTCTTTGTTTGGTGGAGGTGATGGTGTTTTCATGTTTGTACTGTTGTGAGTCAAACCCCGGGCTGTGCACACACAAGGCAAGTGCTCCATCGCCAGGCTGCACCCTAATCCCCATGCTTTCCTTCTGAGTCAGGGTCTGGCTGTTTAGATCATGGTCCTCCTGCCTCGGCCTTCAGCATGCTGGGCTTACAAGCATGTACCACCATGACCTCAAGCAGGTGTGTACCTCCCATGACCCTCAAACAGGCGTATATGCCATGGTTTTCGGTGATAAACCACATGAATGAGAAGGTTTGTTTTGTTCTAAGAGAACTAGCACTTACCTGTGTGGCCCATTCCTTCCTCTGGTCCAGCTGTATCAGAGTTTCTGCGATTATTCGCTTTCTGGCATCTTCTAGAGTGATTTTATACTGTTCTTTAAAAAGAGATTGCAAGCTTTAGTGGGGCAGACTGGAGCGAAAACTGTGGTGTTCAGAGATTTTACTTTCCACGACCCCCCTCCCTCTCCACACACATCTCACCCCAACCCCAAATTCCCACGAATGGATTTTTCCTGAAACATTTACTTGCTCTGATTGGAACACATGCTCCAACAATTTGCTAACACCTTAGTCTGAATTGTCTAAGGTCGCCAAGGTTTGTATTTCAAAGGATTCCCTGTGCAGAGGGGGAGCTTGAAACAGCAACTTGTACAGCCTCTGTCCCTTGGGTCACCCGGGATTGGATGATGCTAACTTCACAGAAGGCACAGAGACTTAATCATCTGGCTGAGTCTCGTGGTGTACATCCGACTCTAACTAGATTACCAGTGTTCTGGGCATGTGGTTCCCTGTGCGAGGAAGACACAGTGAGGAGCAGGAGGGGGCTGAAGGCTGAAGGCCTGTGCTGAGCATCCTACAGGGCAGGGGCGGAGGGGGGGCAGGGGCAGGGGCGGAGGTGGGCAGGGGCAGGACTCCTATCCTCTGGGCTGTTCTCTCTCTCTCTCTCTCTCTCCCTCTCCCTCTCCCTCTCCCTCCCTCCCTCCCTTTCCTTTTTTTTTTTTTTAAATAAAAGATTTGTTTGTGACCAGGTCTACATGTTACAGCACACGTGTGGAAGTCAGAGGATAGCTCTGGGAGTCAGGGGACCAGGTCTACATGTGTCAGCATGCCTGTGGAGATCGGTACCCTCCCACCTTGTTTTTGAAGCCGGGTCTCTTGTTCTCCCACTATGCATAAGAGGCAATTCTCCTGTCTCAGCCTCTCTCCCAGGAAGAATGCTAGGATTAGAACTTCAGCTGTAATCTAGTTTTCATGCTTAGCATCGGAAGGACATCGTAAAACCTGGAATTGGATAACATAGTCGTTCTTTGCTATGAATTATCCAAAGTGGATAACCGAATATATTCTGAAGGTCAAGTTCCATTGCCGTATTAATGCTGAAAAAGCAACACTAACATGTTATCTTGTTTAAACTCCAAATAGCATCCTATGGATTGCTTTTCCTTAAAAACAGAGTGGAGAGTTCAGCCCAAGGGCTACGGTGAAAACCTTGTGGCTGCCTTTTGTGGTTCAGTTGATACTTTCTGTAGTGGCTACCCTTACTAACCACTCCCTGTTGAAGGCAGGGGTGTGCAGGAGTGTCCTTGGAGGAGTTTGAGACACCACAGGTAGGTTCTTGAGAGACTGTGTTTGTGCTTCAAGACATATTGTCCAAGAAGCTAACCCCAAGCCAGGCTGATGCTGGTTGGCCAACACTACGCCTTCCTGTTGTCTCTGACTCTCTTTATTTCCTTGTCCACCGCCTATGGGAGTCTGGGGTGTGATCATTTACTCGTTTGACTGATCCTATCTCAATCTCACGTCCAACCCTGGTCCTCATCGGCAGTCAAGGCCGATTCTCCTGTCCTGGGAGTGTTTGTCTAGGGTCTCTGAAAGACTGCCGTCCCTGTTTCCTGCAATACTGCATCTCTAGTCCTTTGATGCAGGGACACAGAGTCCATTGAAACTGCTAACTTTTCCTTTAGCCCTTGGTCCTCACTCAGTACCCACCCACCCCTGCAGCACCCAACTCAAGCGCCATCTCCGGTTTCTGCGGGCTCACAGCTGGATTTTCTGTTTTGATAATGAACTTATCAAATGCACTTGGGGAGCACCCTGACTTTCCGTCTGCTAAACACGGGTCTTCTATTGGATTTGAACAAACTCAGTCGTCGCGACTGACCTGACATTTTCTCGGCGTTTTCTTTGACCGTGTTGATGTCGTTCTGTAAGGAAGCGATGAGCTGAGCGTGCTGTGCGCTTCCTACGTTCTTGTACTCCTCCCAATACTCCTTCTCACCAAGCTTCTCAAGAAACAGTTTCTCTGCATCATTTATTTGTATGCGCATCTCTGTTGGAAAGTAAAGCAAGGCACATGCCATTTCCGTCATCCCTGGAACCGGTACACAGCACAGTCTGTGTCCACAAAGTTAGGGGCTGATGCGAAAATGCAATCAGAAATACTATTTGTGCAACTTCGGGATAGCTAAATGATCAAAATGATTAGATATCCTTTATGACAAATCTAAGTAAAATTAAACTTCCAGCTCTAAAGGGGATGCGTGGTTTAGGACTATGTAAACGAATAATTATATATGCCTAGGAACCACAAACTTAAATCTACGCCTGTTTCATAAGGATCCCTGTTCGTTCACATCTTCACATCTTATGATGGCTTTGTGAAATGAGTTTAATTTTCTATTTTGTGCTGTATGGGTATTTGCCTGCATGTATGCCTGGTACCCAAGGAGGCCAGATGGCATCAGACCCTGTAGTTATGGATGGTTGTGGGCCGCCATGTGGGTGCTGGGAACTGAATCTGGGTTCTCTGAGAAACACAGGCAGTGCTCTTAACTGCCGAGCCAACTCTCTGCCCCCCCAACCTACAATTTCATGTGTAGAGTGGCGATTTCCAGTCATCGATGCCTCTGGGCAAAAATGATTTCAGGTCCTTTGCAGAGTATGACCCTGAACTTCTAATCCCCTGCCCCGAGTAGATTACAGGAATCCACCATGCTCAACTTTGACAGTCACTTTTATCAGTCAACTGTCTGATTCAGTCATCGAAATTTCAGTTTTTAGCTTTTCTTTTGGGAAATGCTAGCATCCGGCAGTCAGAGACACATCTTCTCCCATTCTCTCACACCGTAAGACTGTGGAGTGAAAGATGAGGCCTCCGATTAAACACGCACAAACACTGAACGAGTCAAACATAATCTTCTGGTCCTGCCCAGATATGCCTGCTAGCGTGATGCTTTATTCAGTTCGGAGGCCCGAGTATAATACTGTGAGGGTCTGTATGTAGAACGTAGTGCCCAGAGCCACGCAGAGTGAACCTCACAATGACTTAGCTTGCTCCTCACACTACCCAATTGGAAAGTCTCTTGAAGGCAACACTGTCCTAATCACCCCTGCAAATCCGGTCTTCTTACACCTGGCAGTCAGCTGATATGATCATAAGTCACCAAAATGGTGCCTGTTAATGTCACTGAACAGCTATGAAAACCAGATGGGCAATTGTCCTCCCATTTGACAGACTGCTTCTGTCTGAATCCCTGCTACATTGACTCTTAAGGGGAGGATTGGTAGGTGCTATTGAAGCTTTACAGAGAGATGAATATACCAGTTGGCTCACTTTGACTCCCGTTTCTTTCTAGTAACACACACACACACACACACATACACACACACACACACACACACAAGCATATACACAGAGATTTTTTTTTTCAAAGGGAAACCTGAGACCTGGTAGGCAAGAGGTCCTGGATACAGCCAGGCAGCCTTTGCCCTTTCTGTGGCTTGCGGCCATGAGGCACGCCCAGCTCAAGCTGGGTTTTCATCCTCTTGAACGCGGTCTAGTTAAGAGCTGGGGGGCAAAGGCTCCTGCAGTGCTTCCCAGATCTTCCTATGCACCCACCATCCCCAGGAACTCGTAAACAATTCAGGTTCTGCCATCCAAGTACTAACCGGGTCCAGCTCTGCTTAGCTTCCAAGATCAGACTCGACTGGGTGCATCCAGGGTGGGACGGCCGTAGTTCTCCACTGCTGATAGCTTCTGGCAGGGGCGGGCAAAGACTCGGTTTTCTTTAAGGGCTAGCCCCTGGGAGTTTGACCATGCTCTAGTGAGTATAGGGGCAACACAGGTTGAACTTGTTTTTCTTTCCTTTGTCTTCTGTTTTAGGAGGGAAAGTCACAAGGGTGTGTGGAGTGACAAACCTGGGAGGACCGGGAAATGAGTGTGACTGGGGTGCATGATGTGAAATTCCCAAAGAATCAATAAAAATATTATGTTGGAAAAAAATGCAGGCGATGATTCAGCAGGCCTGGGCAGGGCCTGAGAGTCTTCGATTCTAAGAAGTTCCATCATGAGCTACTGAGCCTGTTCCACCTCAAAACAAGGTTCTTGCAAGGGACTGCCTGGCGTGCCGGTGGCTGTCACAGACGATCTTCATGAGACAGCTGCTGTGTCCCCTTCCCTCTCTCCCTTCGTCTCTGTGGCATTCCCTCTTTGGAAGCCCCACACGTCTGGCCTCCTCCCTGTAACTAGTACGTCATCCAACTTGGCCCTCTTTAGTATGTATCCTGATTGCCTTTTATATCAACTCGACACAAACCAGAGTCATTTTGGAAGTGGGAACCTCAGCTGAGAAAACTCCCCCACCAGACTGATCTGCGGGAAAAGTCTGTGGTAAGTTTTCTTGGCCGATGATTGAGGTGCCCAGCCCACTGTGGGTGGTGTCATCACTGGGGTAGTGGTCCTGAGGCAGCCATGAGGGGCAGGTCAGTGAGCAGCACCCTGTCATGGCCTCTACTTCAGTTCCTGCCTGAGCTGTTGTCCTGACGTCCTTCACTAATGGACCTGAGAGCTGTCAGCGGTAGTGAATGCTTTCCTCCCCAAGTGACAGCCATAGAAACCCGAAGACAGCATGGCACCCCTGTGCTTCGTCCCTCTGTACTAACAGGCACACCTCAACTGGGTCCATTGCCAGAAAGTAATTTATCCACCTGGGCAGTCGTCGTGGGACCATTGTCAAAGTGGTTTTGGAAATGTCAGCGAGAAGCGTAGGATGAGAGAACAGGAATAAGAAATGTGCACATCAAAACTACACGTGTGATTTACCAGACGGGTCACGTGTTTCCAGTAGTAAGAGCATGTCTTGTGTCGTCTACTGCTTTACCTAGAATCGCTTGTCGAATCCCCCTTTCCCAATTCCAAGCTCTGGTTCTCCAATCCAACCTGGGAGCTTCATTCCATTAGATTGGGGGAGGGGCGTCCGTAATTATATTCTCTTTATGGTGCCCAAATCTAAAGCAAAGGCAAGGTCAATGGAGCCCTTCAGCAACAGAACTGCATAGAAAGGGAACAACCCCCTGAGAGATCAGGACTCAGGACACCGTCGGGGTTGAGGAGCAGCTGGATTTCACTCCAGGCCTTGCTCGTTGCCCTAGTCCCCTCCTCTCAAGGCCCCGGCAGGCTTCATTCCCTCCTTCTCCTGTTTCTACCCCTGGAGGGACTGGGACTGTGGTCCAGATGATGCAATTGGAAATGCAGTCACATTCTTTCCACACGTGGAAGACAAAGGCATCAAGTCCCGAGCGCGAATACAGCATTCACTGGCCTTTTCCAAGTTGCTAACTCACC
Source organism: Chionomys nivalis (assembly GCF_950005125.1). Taxonomy (NCBI): domain Eukaryota; kingdom Metazoa; phylum Chordata; class Mammalia; order Rodentia; family Cricetidae; genus Chionomys; species Chionomys nivalis. The sequence goes on from NC_080108.1 coordinate 6,426,569, forward strand.
TTTCAGGTTTTGCTCCTGGTCTCTTTCAAACTTCCACTTTTCCTTCATGGCCTCTTCCACGTCCTCCCTCGTCACGGGCGGCACTCCCTCCGACTTCTCCTCGCTCAGTTCTTTCAGGAGGTTCTTGATGTGCCACGTCTGCTCTTCTTTCAGGCGTCTGTTCTGCCGGAGAAACCATCAGTGGCTAAAGACACCTGCCCGTTCTCCCAGCACACAAGTGTGCCCTGAGACTTGCAGAGCTGAAGAAGCATTTAATCAACCGAAGTATACAGCGCTGCCTCTAAGAGCTTACAGGACGTGTAACATTCCGAATCAAACAGACTCTATCAGTGCAATAGCTTGCTGTAATTTTAAGAATATGCTGCCAATTTACCAAATTACTTGCACGCAGGCTCCTTGAACATTTAAACCAACTCTTGGAGCTAATGTTTCTGAACTTCCCATCAACCCTGCTCTCTCTAGTCTCTCTACCATGTGAGAGGCTGTGTGCTGGGCACTCACGTGATCACTAACGAAGCAGAAAGAAGTTCTGCTTTTGTGGGAGCTCCATCTTTCCTCGCTTTCATCACAGATGACCCTGTTTCATCCTCTTATTGTAGGATGATGGTGGATTCAACACATGGAACTTTACATTTGAAATAAAAATCATGGTCTTCTTGTGGGCGTCTGGTCCATGCTGAGATGGATCTCAAACTGACTTAAAGTTTATTCTTGTCATGGTTGTCTTACTGTGTGCATTGAGGAATCAAATGAGCGAAGGAATCCCATTCCAACCTGCCCTAATTATTATTATCAATAATTATCAGTAATTATCAATGTGAGTTGTTCACGATGAAGTCAGTGGCACCAGAAAACGGCTTGACTTCACGAGAGAACACAGGAACAGCAATATAAACAACTGCACAGGTAAATCTGAAACTTACGTAATAATACTTTTAAAAATTATTTTATTTGAAAAACTATGTAGAGCAATAAATATAGACCTACATTTCATTACCTACTAATCAATCCCAATTTATACATAGAGCAACCTCTTTGTATGTTATTGATTTAAATTAGGGTGTTAAGTAGAATCCTCAAGAAAGTCACTAAGAAAATAACTAAAATGTAACAACACAATAATAGTTAGAAGGGTGCCCTAGAAAGCATGTAACACAAAGACAGTAATGGAAGAAGAAAAGTAAAAGGCACATGAGGCAGAAAACAATAGCCAAAGGTGGGTGTGGGGGTACACGCCTGTAATCCCAGTGCTGGGAAGGGAGAGGGAGGAAAGAGATGTTTCAATCCTGACCAGCTAAGCTTCCCTACCCATGCCTGATGTAGGAGCGCAGGTTCCAGCTAGCGGAGAATGCGCGCTAGCCACGGAGAAAGTGCACTAGCCAGCGGAGATTGCCAACTAGCCATGGAGAATGCAGAGAATGCGCACTAGCCAGCGGAGATTGCTCACTAGCTAGCGGAGAATGCGCACTAGCCGCTTTGCAGGCAACTCACTCTTGGTTCAGGCCTTGGGTCACACCGTGTGGGCTCAAACATATTGACAAGGTTCTTGTCACTCTCACTGTCTGCCTGTGCCTGTTCTAATCTTGTTACAAGTACTGACTATTGTAACAACACCAGAGTCACTGTCATATCTCCAGAAGTTTGCCGAGTTCCGCAGAGCAGTGTGGAGTGGATAAGAGCTCTCATTTTACACGCAGGAAACTGAGGCTGATGCCAGCACTAGAGAGTTGTACAGTTAGGATGCAAACTCGGGACTCCGACTCCAGATCCCTTAAAATGTAAAGATACAGCCTTTACAAACAAAACTTAAGCCGGCTTTGGTGCACACGGATAATGTCGGCATTCAGGAAACTGGGGCAGGGGAATCTTGAATGGGTTAAAGGCTAGACTGGGTAGTATAGTGAGATTTTGTATGGGGAGGGCGGATAAACAAACAGTCAAATAAAACCTTAACTGTGGAAGTTTCCAGACCATTCGAAGTCAATTGGTGAAGGAAGGACTGTTTTGGTTCTCCTTGTGGCTGCGATGTCTGAGGGCAGAGCTTCAGTTTGCTACTGTTTTCCGATTGTAGATATTATTTCTGTTGTGATGGGCATAGCCAGCATCCCTGTGCTATTCATATTGATTTTATTTATAAACATTTGAATTACCATGTATGTATGTATGAATGAATGATTGTGTATGGCAAATGCCACAGGGCACATGTAGAGGTCAGAGGATCATTTGTAGGAGTTGGGCTCTCCATCCACTGTGTGGCTTCTGTGGATCAAACTTGGGTTGCCAAGCTTGGTGGCAGGTACCTTGACCTTCTGACTGAGCTGGTGACCTTTAACCCAACTTTTACAGAACGATCTTTAAGTATGCCCTTAGTAATTTTAACGATTGAGATTATACTGTTCTAAATGCATTGGCATATGTACACTTTGGGAAAAGCTAAAACTAAGATTCAGAGACGGAAAAGTGAGAAGCAGTGTTTTGCAGTTTGGATGAATAAGAAGTCCAACGGTAAACGTGATTTCTAGGGTGTCTGTCCTCATAATCTAAGCAATGCCCAGTGCCATGGGAATGGCCATGCCTGCTTGCCTCGCGTGCATGAAGAAAGCTAGTAAGTGGTAAGTCAGTCAGCTCCAGCACTGAAGCTACGTTTTGTCACGAACGGCCGCTGTCCGGCCCACATGCTCAGTGACTGCCGACTGCTCCAAGTCGTACTCACCCTGTCTTGGTACCTTTGGTTCTTGTCCCTCAGCTTCCTGATCTGAAACATGAATCGCTCCACTGCATTCTCCTTTATTTCACGTCTGAGAAGAAGCAGAGACGTGTGGGTTAGTACCTCAGGGAAGGGTGATGAGGCTACACTTTAATTTTAAACTAAATTATCAAATACCTTCAAAAGCCGGATTAGGATTAGAATCTCCACTATGAGATACATTTTGTCAGGTTGGTTTTTCTTTTCTTTTTTCTTCTTTTGTTTTTCAAGACAAGGTTTCTCTTTGTACCTGGAACATAGCTTGCCACTCACTCTGCAGACCAGGTTGGCCTTGAACTCACATAGATCCGCCTGTCTCTGCCTCCCAAGTGCCTGCTGGTTTGTTTGGTTTTGAGACTGGGTGTAGCCCTGGCTGACCTGGGATTGCTGTGCAAACCACATTGGCCTTGAACTCAGAGAGATCCTGCTTCGCCAGATCCTGAGTGCGAGGATCTAAGGAGAGCTAGTGTTTTCTACCTGTTTCATTCATTAATATATATTTCGGTTGAATGTTAAGCCTTTAAAAGAAACATTCTTGTTTTTATTTCATAGATATAATTTATATTTTAATTCTCTCTAATCCAGCTTAAAGAAAATCTAGGAAAGAGGACACGGAACACATGCTTTCTCTATGTTCGCTTTCTTGACATTCGCATCTAGATGCATGCAGAATTCTAAAAGCATTCAGACAAAACAGAAACAAAAACAAAGATCAAACAAGATTGCCCGAGGCAAGCGTGTCTCGGACCGCTGGGGTAACCCAGGCGTGCCCACCAACTTAGTGTTTGTTAGTGCGTGTTCTTTTCTAAGGGTCACAGCTTCCCTGTCACGAACCATCTCTTCAGCACCCACTAAGTATTTGTGGACCATCTGTGCATGTGAAAAACAGAGCAGGAAGGCTCAGGTACAGGGAATTGATGGCCATTAGAAGTGCTTGTGCGTTTCATATTTCTGGATGAGAGTAAATCTTGGACCTCTAAGTCTGAGATTGAAGTAAGACTATAAAAATCACTTCACCCAAAATTCCTGCCTTAGTTCAAAATAAAGCACACAGTTTTAAATCTTGCTTCTTAACCATTTCTTGCTTCCTTGGTCATAGGCAAGTCAAATCTCAGGACCTAAAATCTCAAGCTGTCAGATAAAGAAAGTCATACCCAGCTCTCTCTCTCTCTCTCTCTCTCTCTCTCTCTCTCTCTCTCTATATATATATATATATATATATATATATATATATATATATATATTTTTTTTTTTTTTGGTTTTTCGAGACAGGGTTTCTCTGTGGTTTTGGAGCCTGTCCTGGAACTAGCTCTGTAGACCAGACTGGTCTCGAACTCACAGAGATCCACCTGCCTCTGCCTCCCAAGTGCTGGGATTAAAGGCGTGCGCCACCACCGCCCGGCCTCTATATATTATTATAAGGAAAAATTAAGAAACTGCACACAAAGGGTATGCTCAGAGAGTGCTCATAAATTCTCATTGAATCTCACATGCTATCAGCACTTTCTCCAAAATCTATTTATATTTATGACCTCGTATACTTTAGGAGAGAGAAAGCTAAGACTCCTTCCTTCCAGATGATGAGAAAATATGAAATAAAGTTAAGAATCACAAAGCGGCCTCCACAAAAGACGACAATTTGAATACCAAGAATGCTGATTTAGCCCTGCTTTCCTATTGCCTGCTCAGAGCACATAACGACTTTTGCCTTAGCTCACTCTTCTATAAAATAAAAGAGATTAGGAGTGGTAAGATGCCTGACTGACATGATTGATGCCAAGACTGACAGCCTCAGTTTGATCCAAAGACCACACTCATATGCACACACACACACACACGCACACGCACACACACAGGCTAAATGGATGTCTAAAAAAGGTCAAAGGAGTTGAGCGCCACAGCTCATCAGTTTCAAACCCCACCATTTCTGCTGTCTTGCATTCCCTTTCAGAGACTCAATGGCTGCCACTAGGCCCCACGCTGCCTTGGGAATCACAGAGATGGTTTAGAACGAGACCTTCATGATCCTTGTCTTCAAGGAGTGCAACTTAGCAGATTTGGAACAAATACATGCACAAACAATGTTTGCCCGTTGTGATGGATACTTTGTAGGACCAGGAGACGGAGAGTAAACAGAAGGGCTTCCGTTCTACCTGACAGTTAAAAGAGCCTCTGACTAAGTAAGGCTTTTACTTCTGATAAGAAAAGAATTTCTGTGGGGAGATGGTGGCACACACCTTTAATCCCAGCACTCAGGAGGCAGAGGCAGGTGGATCTCTGTGAGTTCGAGGCCAGTCTGGTCTACAAGAGCTAGTTCCAGGATAGCCCCCAACGCTACAGAGAAACCCTGTCTCAAACAGAGAAACCCCATCTCAAAAAAACAAAACAAAACAAAAAACCACCACCACCACCACCAACAACAACAAAAAAAACAAAACAACAAAAAAGAATTTCTTTCCATCCCATCTCTTGGTGTACGTGTGTGTATGGAGGGGGAGTGGGTGTTAGCACCAGAAACCAAGGCCTCAATTGGGTGGTAGCAGTGCTGACCTTCAATCCCAGCACTCGGGAAGCAGAGGCAGCTGGATCTCTGTGAGTTCAAGGCTAACCTGGTCTACAGAGCTAGTCCAGGACAGTCAGGGCTGCACAGAAAAACCCTGTATCAAACAACAACAACAAAAACCAAAAAAGAAAGAAAAAAGAAAAAGAAAAGGAAAGAGAGAAACCAGGACCTCATTCATATTACACAAATATTGTACGAGTGGACTCTACTCCCAGCTTTCTAGTTCTCATTTTTATGGATTAAACCACCCAACCCAGGTCCTGCGTAAGATACAGATACACTAAAAGTATTCTTTGTTCCTCTGAAATTCTAATTTAATTACTCAGCTTGTGTTTTTACTTGTGACATCTGAAAAAAGCCTACAGTCTTTACCCTCTGAGCATTTAGGAGCAAATGCCTGAGGGGCTTCGCGTCCTGCTGATCTGCGCTGATGACTGAGGCCTAGCTGCAGTTCTTAGAGAATTCCCAACTCTTTTCCCTCATCCCTGCCCCCTTGTGGAAGTCACGGCAATTGCAGGTCTAACTTGGACTTGGCTTTGCTTTCTGTATGCGCCACCATGTCTGGCTTTTACAGCGATCTTTAAAGGGTCCAGGGCTGTTACAAAGCACAGTGGCATTATGTGCCAGCTCCCTCCATATTGTTAAATGTTACTGGCGTGCAGATTTCCCCTTCCATGCAATATCATTGGAAATTTTATGTCGAGGACAAACTTATGTATGGGTATTTTGCCAGCATGCATGTCTGTGTATCACTTGCGAGCCTGATGCTCATGGAGATCAGAAGGGGTCAGATATCCTGGAACTGGAGTTACAGATGGCTGTAAACCACCATATAGGTGCAGGGACTAAAACCCGGGTTCTCTGGAAGAGCAGCCAATGTTCTTAACCTCCAGAGCCATCTCTCCAGCCCTAAGAAGAATAAATCTTTAAAGCACAAGTAGCTTTATTATATGCTTCATCCAGGGTGTTTTAAAAAATTAGTGTCCAGAAATGAACAGTTTGAAACTAAGTAAATACATCATTTTATTAATCTAACAAATCAGAAGACAAATTTGAATTGTAGGACATTCTATACTTTTCTATATTGTTTTAAATGGATAATCATGCCCAAGCCTATATCAGCTACTTTCCTTGTAGAAGGCTAAGGGAAGAGCATAGGGAGAAAATGAATACTGTCACTAGAAGCCACCACTTTGTGGCATCTCCAGGATCGGCTTTTCGCAGAGTAACATTCCCGGGAAGCTCTTGGCCTTATTGTTTAGCGGTAGAGTCCCTGTGTGCATGGGACTCCTGATCAAAAGGCAGGGCTGTGGCGCAGCTGCCTTCCGCGTGTACTCACCCCTGGGAGAGAGAGAGAGAGCACTTGGTTCACGGCAGCCATTTCAACGCTCCGTTGAGAGCTTTAATGTTTCATTTCCTGTACTGACGTGAACGGCAGTGTCTTCGTTTTCCCTCCGCGAGTGTGATTTTGCACCCAGATAAGACTCAATTGTGATCATTACTCAAGAAAGAAGCTCCAAATTTACACTTATGTCATACTGGCCATTGAAAGTATGACATAGTGTAACACATGAAATTCAGAGTTCAGTATTTGTTGAAGAAGAACCAAGCAGGAATCACCTTCCGGTGTTTTCCTTCATCTCAGCTCTGTTTTAACTATCTGCTCCATACAGAGACAAACCCACAAACGACCTAGTCAAATAAATTTTGGTTTCAAAATCTTGATTGATATTTCCTATTTTTTAAAAATTTCTGTCTATATCTATACCCAATGTAGAAAATCTAGGTCTAGAGGAGAAAATAAGAACCATTCCTCAAGATGATAGCTACATAGATATAGACTGCAGAATCTCATAGTCTTGTTTTTCTTGGATACCATTTTTGAGGTTCAGCTGCTCAGAAACCACGAATCGCTGTCTCCTGAGTGCTCACTGCTCTGTTACGACAGAGGACAGAATGAGAAATACAAGATGCTGCCAGGGCAGGCCCTGTCTCAGGTGGTCGAAGCAGGTGATGTGGACACTTGCCATGTGACAGAAGTTCTGTTTCAGGGAACACCCAGAATAAGTACTCGGTCACCAGCAGAGCGTGGGCCAGCAAGCTTTTGGCAGTTCTAGTCCATGGGGTTATTTATTTCATTTTTAACCAATTACAGAGAACGCAGGCAGGGGAATAGTCACTTTATGTCTATGGTTAGCATTTCTCTCCGTGTAAACCTCTGCCAACGAGGGAGAGACTGGCCTCTGTCCACCCCAACGAGAGTGAGATATAACTGGGTGTCATCCCAAACCAGAGAGCATGTGCGAGATCAGGTTGTGTTCACAGAGCCTGACTCTTCTACGCTGCTTACGGGAGAAGGAAGATCTCAGCTACAGCGAGAAATGCATGAGGACCATGCCTCGTCGTTACTTAAGGGTCCCTCATGTCAGGAGTCTGACAGCTCGTCCCAGGGGCTGCTTCTTTGTTAGAATTCTGACCCTGTACTCTCTGCCTTCTACACAGAATGAGAACCCAAGAGAGTGTTTCTGTAGAAGAGGGCTTTTCCCTGATTGCGGGTAAGACAATTCTCTTCATCCGCTCGGGTCACCAGCATCACAGCCCCCACCTTCAACCGTGGATCCCTCCAGTGAATGGTGCCCTTTCCTGATCTCACTGCTGCTGGCACTGGCCCTTACACCACCAGAGCCTGCCCTCTGTCCTTCGTTCTGGCGTCTGCCATTTCCTGAAAGCCACCGGCCTTTTCACACCTGGATCTTTGCATCAGCCGTATCTTCCACTCTCTTCATAGCTGTCTTCTTCCAGAGGGAAACTCGCATGTCTTTTACAAATCATGTGACTAGGTCAAGTCCTTCTCTCCCTCTCTACAGGCTCTTCCCCACTTCTTCACAGCAGGGAGCGTGTGCGCCTGCTCACTGCTGTGCTCTGGGCCCGGCATTTGTCGTACATGTTTGTTGAGTGAAAGCACAAATGATTTCATTCTTATTTGGAAATTTACTGACAGTTTTCCATGAGTTCCCTAAAAATTACACATCAGAACACCTACCCAGTGCCAGAACTCAGCATTTGCGAGCTCTCAAGAGGCTGTTTGTTGAAAAAAACATTTCCAGCTCCTGGGAGCGAGACATGATGAAAGGTTCTCATTCTTCAAAATAATTCGTAAGCCAGGAGTTAAGGCACACGTCTGTAATTCCAGAACTTAAGAGACCGAGGCAGGAAAGGTGTCACCAGTTCAAAGACAGAGACTTTGTCTCAAAAAACAAACAAACAAACAAACAAACACAAAAAACTCATAGCCAGGAGGAATGATAGTCAAGGTTGTCATCTTGCTAACACACACACACACACACAACCACACACTTCTCTAAATTGCAACGCAATGGAGGAGCCAAAACCACATGAAGAGAGCCATTCCATAGATACTGCTGGTCTGTGCGCACAACCCAGCAGTCTAACGTCTCTAATCCATCCCCATTTCCTAGGCTTAGCTGCGTGGCACCCATGCGCAGTTACTTGAGCCTTACCAGCGACCGTGTCTGCATGGGGCCCTTTTCAGATTCAAGCTCAGAATACAGACTCACTGATAGTCCAGAAGTGCCTCGCTCATCGGCAGCTTCGCATCTTTTGGGTGTCCATCTTGCGCCTCCTTTTTGTTTCCTTTCGCCGAGCTGTCCATGGCTCCGGTTGACCACTACGAATATACCTGAATAGCAAATAGACACAAGGAAAGTGAACCAGCTCCATCTTGGCCCCTCTACCCGCGCTGACTCTTGGAAACCACCACCGGGGCTATCCTGTCCTGGCCGCTGCTTGTCCCCAGATCTAGCATCATCCACAAGGCTGGGGCACCATCAAGCAGCATTGCCCATCATTTTTCTTAACGACCAAAGGCCTAAGTTTCCTGTGGTCTTCATTTCTCCACAGTGTTCAGCCATGTGTGCTGTGTGTAGCAGCAACTCAATAAATGTCAATTTTTTAAAAAAATATCCCACAGAAGAGTTGAAAGATTGTACGAGTCAGGGGTCAGGGGGACTGAACAAGATGTCATCTCTTCTTGACATGACAGGCTCACTGTGGCCACCACAGCAGATGGGGTTGTCTGCAAAGGTCAAACTAGTCAACACTCTAGCGTGGGCAGTGGAGAGACTCATGACTGCTCACCCCGGCTTAGGAGAGAGCACATTAAAGTTGGGGGCAGGTAGTGAGAGGTCAGGGGTGGGTCAGGGAGAAGACGTGAGTAAAATATGGTCAAAGCACATTGCATGTATTATATGCAAAGAATAGAAAAGAAAATATATTTTTTAGAAGGTTTTTTTATAGAATTAAGGTGCAAGGACTTGAAAGAGTTGTATTTGGCCAAGGTTGTCGCTAAACAAATCATAAATAAAAGCATATTTGAAATAATTTTTAAACACCTAAGAGATTTACAAATGCAAATAGCTATAATGATGCTGCTTCGTTAACTTTTCATAAGCTATAAACTGCCTTTCTATGAAATATTTAAATTATTAATAATATATTGTTCTTTATTCTTCTCTCATATATTACACCCTGACCATAGTTCCTCCTCTCTCCTCTCCTCTCTCCTCTCCTCTCTTCTCCTCTCCTCCCCTCCCCTCCCTTCCCCTCCCCTCCCCTCCTCTCCCCTCCCCTCTCCATCCCTCCCCCCACCTCCCTTCTCCCCCCAGATCTATTCCTCCTTCATTTCCCTTCAGAAAAGAGCAGGCCTCCCAGGGCTATCAACCAAACACAGCATAGCAAGTTACAATAGGACCAGGCACATCCCCTCATATGAGGCTGGCAAGGCAACCCAGTAGGAAAAAAAGGGTCTCAAAAGCAGGCAAAAGAATCAGAGACAGTCCCCACTCCCTCTTTGTATGAAATCATTAAATTATTGATAATATTTTTTTAAAAAGGAAAACCAAGACCCATTACTGGCTGATACTGGAATGAAGCAGGATACTTCATGGGTTTGACTTAGGTCTCGAAGCACTCTTTTCAGAATGTAGCTTTCCCTAGAAGATTTTCATCTGATTTCCACTGTTCTCCTAAGATCAAGGGCCCATCCTTGTTACCAAGGCTTCTGTACTTTGCCCTGGTGGGAAACACCGTGAGAATCAAGTGGTTGGAAACTCTTTACGATGAGCCTGTGATACTTCTTGGGCATTGCTCTTTCTCTCCCTATGACAGACACGACTCTTGTTGAATACATGCTTGGGCGGGGGGAGCGATTGCGCAGATGTATGTTTTAACCCTAGACCTCATTCATCACCTACTTCTTGTGGGATCTTCAGAAGGTTACTGTTTTGGCTCTGCAGATCCCTCAGCCCGCACACAGTTGAGAGTGCTAGGGACCTCGTTCAAAGGACTCTGGTGAGCTAGATAAACATCTGTATAGATAAACACATCTGGACTTGCGTAGTGTCTCACATGCAGGAGCCTTAACAAGCTACACGTCTCTCTTCAGGTACAGATACACATTATACATCACATTGTCTTCCTTTTAAATGGCAGGCAACTGTGCAGCAGTAAAGGTCTGGGGGCAGATTTAGGCCGCCGGGCTCACTACGGCCTGGCTTCTCCACTGATCTGGACCATCGGATTGGCAGTCCATGTAGATCTATGGGTCATCAAGCTCCACAGTGGGAAACTCTCTGGAATGGAAACATGCCTTTCTTTATAGCCTTGCTGCTGGTGTACCCAGACTTCTCACAATGCTTTCTTTGTATTTCAGAGCTTTCTAGACAAGTACACATCCGGGTTAAAAAAAAATTCATTAACACTGCTAGTGTCTTTTTTTTTTTTTTCTTTTGAGACTCTGTATACTTAGCTAGTCTGGAACCTGTGGGAATCCTCCTGCCTCAGCCCCTTGGGTGCTGAGATGGCAAGTGTGAGCAACCTATCACACCTGCCTTCTTTAATATGACAACCATTTGCAACAATTCAGTAAACTTTCACGTCATGGTTCACAGAAAACCATCAGCTAAGAAAAATCTATTCTCTTTGTTTCCAATGCTATCCTGAATTTTTATATCATTTTCTACTTTAGAATACAATTTTTTATCTTTATACAAAAAAGCATGCCAATGTTTTATTTTAAAACAGTGATTTACTATTCAATTCTTTTCTTACTCTATCTTATTTAAAAGTTGAAACAAGCATCAAGACTGATCTCTTTCTTCACGAGTCATATGGAGAAGATCAAGTGTTCGAGTCCCCTCCAGCATTTCCCATCTGGTACCAGAGAAAGCGCGACCTCATCTTGTTCAATTACCTCAGTTACATGGCTGTTATGTTTTTAACTCTCTGAATGCGTAATTAGTTATTTAGCTGCAGCTTACCACAGAGCAGTTTAATAAAATATGAGGGAAAATGTCAAGCCACTAAAGCATGAATGATTCATGCCTAAACAGTACTGTACGTTGTCATTGTTTTGAGGGCTTTCAAGAGAATTAGAGACACAATTGGGCCGCTAATGACAGTGCCTCACAAGGGACTTCTGCATCTGGTGATGTCCCGCAAGCCGTAGAAGTTTTCATAAACACGGTCGCTGACCTTTTGCAGATTGCTGCCACCGCAAAGGGAGACAGACTAGTCACATGGTCAATGTTATCTCCAGGAAGGCTTCACCCAGTGTAATTCCTCACAAAATGGACATCTGATCTGTTGCGGTAACTGCACATGTGTATTTAATGCCTGCTTTGTGGATAGAGCGTTACCTGGTCATTAAGTGTGCAACACAGAAGAAGCAAGTCAGAAACTCAGAGCTAAGGGGGGAACCACACACTGCAGCAGACCTTACACAAAACGAGGAGCTTTCTGAGAGACACTCCCAGGTTATTCAGGGGCTGCTCTTGATGGTCATCCAGGAAGTGATGCCTCTTACGCATTCATGTGTGTGTGCTCTTGCTTGCCTGGTGGGGTTTGGGCCATCTGGATCATAAAGACTTGGGTCTCTAGACTCTCCCGAGCCTGGGATTTCCTCTGTGGCTATTGCTTTTCTTGTCAGGCAGCATTTCAAAACAGCATTCTCCCAGGTGTTTCTCAGTGAAAAATGAAGCTTATGTAGTAAAAGCAGACACGTGATTAGCTTTGGCTTTGTAGAATCACCCCTAGACACAGAACATATTCCTTTCTGCACAGTCTCAGGGTGGGGCTGAACCCCTGGGGACCCTTCCTTTTATCATCTTGTTTCTGCCCTGACACCTTTCTGGACATGTGAAATGGCTCCTGATCTTGCTCGGCTAGTTTTCCATCAACATGGATTGAAATGAAAGATACGGACCTAACATTGTTAGCAATGACCAAGCCCTGAGTGGCAGTCCACTGGGGAGAAAACATGTGATTGAAAGATATTGGTTAAATATGACAATTGTCCATAATGTTTAATTTGCAAGGAAAGAGACGGGTGAGCAGAAATGACAGGGTTTTCTTTGTCGTTGCTGTAACTTTCTTACACGGTTTCTTCTCCCATTTCCACAGCTAAATCTTACTGGTCTCCCTCCTTCGGCTCTTTCCCTTCCAATGGTAAACTTGCTAACAAGAATGAAAATGTATATTTCATCATCACCCCTTTCAAATCTCTAAGCTTCTGTCAACTCAAAAGTAGCAACACTAACAGTAGCAAGAAACGCAGTACTTCCTTCCGGGAGCCTGTTTACAGAAAGAGCAGTCGAGAAGGCACAGAACTCATTGTAACACTGGCTGCGAGGCAATACACACATTTAAAAATATTCATGGTACTCCTATAACTAAAGTCCTTGGGAATTCAAAAATGCATGGAGGTCCAGAAGCCAGCTGCGTCCCGGAAGTTCAGTAAACGCTGGTGTGAATGAGTGGCCTACAATCATCTTCCTTCACTGATAGCAGTGTGTGTGCTCTAAGTCTGTAAAGTAAACTTGCTTAAGTATCTTTTAAAAAAATTAGTATTTTGCATGGGTATGTGTGTGTGGGGTGCATGTGTCTGCGTGTATGGGAGCTTGTGCATGTGTACACGTGTGGGGGCTGGAGTCTGACGGTGGATGTCTTGTTCAGTTCCTCTCTGAACACACAGCTCGCTAATCCAGCTAGTCACCTAGCTAGGGTGTTCTGGGATCTGCCTGGGCCTCCCAGACACTAGGAGCAGAGGCAAGTCACCATGCCTGCCTGCCCAGCATTTATCTGGGTGCTGGGGACCTGAACCCTAGTCTTCATGCTCACACTGCACATTTCACCCGCTGAGCCATCTCTCCATCCCAGCAAAAGTTCTTGCAGTGCAAATGTTCACTTATGCCAGAGATATGTTTTGACATAAAAAGCTTTATTCTCTCTCATCAGAATGCATCACGCATCGTGCGCTCCAGCATTATAAAAAAAAAAAAAGGAACTACTTAAATCCTGTTAGAAGTGGTAATACCACCTAAAAGTTGCTTTATAAAACTTGATGCGTCTTTTCAAGTAGACTATCTGGGCATAGTTACAACTATCATGAAAATGCCAAGTCTACCCGTGTTAGAAAAGTATCATTAAAACCGTTCAGATCCAAGTAAGACATCTGGATGACTGACTGGATGACGGACCTTTTGGTGGCTGCTTCCGTGTGTAGTCTTTTCTTTCTTACCTTGCAGGTAATACAAGTCAGGACCTCACCTGTGCTAAGCAAGGTCCCAGGCCCCACCCCCACCAGCATCTATTTTCCTTAGGGCTAATATTTAGTCGCTGGCACACTTTTGAACCGAAGTTCCCAGATTCTTCTCGATCTTAAACTTCAGCATGATATGATCCAGGACTCCTGAAAACAGACTGAGAGAAGCAGGCTACCCTGACCTCTCTACAAGGCTTTCTGTCCCTCGATTTTAATGTCCCCAGAGAAAAAGAATATCATTTTATAAACATGAAAACATAACCAGAAAGAGAATTCTATGAGGATAATGGAAACGCACACACTACTTTTACGGTAGCCAAAATAAGGGACTTAAGCTGGGGTCAGGCCTTGGAGTGGCATGCAAGGAGACCTGTGGGCAAGCATCGTGTATTCTGGTGAATGTCCAGGCTGAGCAGATTCTTTTTTTTCCTTCACAGAAATCTTTCCCCTCCCTTCTTTCCCCCTCCCTTTTCTCCTCCTCCTCCTCCTCCCCCTCCTCCTCCTCTTCTTCCTTCTTTCTTCTCCCTTCTCCCTCCCTCCCTCCTTCCCTCTTCCTCTTCCTTCTCCTCTTCTTTTTCTTCTTTCTTAGACGGGGGTATCCTTCCCTATCCTCACTACTTCAACTCAAATCAGAACGAGATTGTGGGGTAAAGAAGACATTGAAGAAACAAACAAAATACTCGTCTTAGTTGAAGCTGTCAACTTGATACAGCCCTGAGCTACCCAAGAGGGGAGTTTCCTTGAGGGATTATACAGGTCATATTGGTCTGTGGAGGGTTATCTTGATGTAGGAGGGCCCAGCTCACTATGGGTAGCATCATTCTCTTTGCAGGTAGCCCCATAAGGGCTATACAAAACAAAACAAAACAAAGCAAAGCAAAACAAAAAACTAGGTAACATAACCCCGTGAGCCAAGCAAGTAGCCTTTCTCCATGGTTCCCGCCGTGACCCCCTCTATGATGGACAGTAACCTGTAAACTGAAACACACCCTTTGCTCCCCTAATGAAACCAGAACAGTGACATTAAAATCCAGGACGTTCATTAAATGAAGAAATCACGTGTTCTCTTTTGAAGGCTGTGGTAGCCTCAGAGAAAAGAACTAAAATCTCTGGATTACCTGCGAGGGTTACAACGCAAGCACACTGACCACAGGGCACGGTCCTATTGTGCTGGATCAGGCACCGTTTTTTTGGGGAAGGATCCCAAGGGTGTGTAACGTCACTCAATAGCACTCTGCACTGTGGGAACACTAGGAGAAGGAAGGTGAAGTGGAAACCCCATCTCTCCACTAAGTTTTTCAACTTCAGCCCAGTTTCTGGTCCTCTCTGACCCCCAGCGTCTTTCTCCATCTTTCAATCTCTTTTCAGAATTGAGAGGTCTCAGATGTTTCGAGGAAAATGTGATAAACTGCCACACAAAAGGGGGGCATGGCCACAGTCGTTTTATTCCGTGAGGTTAAGATTCTAAGACATCGAGGGGATGCCTAATTCTCGGGATAGTGCTGGTTCCTATGATGCTGTTTAACCCTGACCCGTCCCCATCCCCCACCCCGTACCCACATACCAGAAACAAAACTTAGTATAAATTAGTCAAAGAAGGGACGAACAACAATACTGGAATAGAACAATTGTCACACGTGACTAACATTATTTAAAATGTACACATTACTTATTTCTGGCTTTTGCCATTTAATATTTTCCCACCCGGAACTGCCCCTACTGGGATAAAGGGGGACCACTGTATCAGAGGGCTAAGCATCTACTGAGTTAGCGACTGCGTGAAGACCTGGAGGTTACAAACCTTGAAGTTTAGGATGGCCCAAACCAGGCTGGTCTCCCTGTCTTCAGGCTGGTGAAAGAGGGGGAGCCTAGGAGAATCAATCCCTCTCAACAGTTCCTAACCGCCTAGGAACAACGTCCGGAGGGAAAAACCAGAGGGCGCGACCCCCAAGCCCATCTCGTGTCACCGCAAACCAACAGGAGGGGTATCGGGTGTGGTGGGGGAGGATTCCTAGGGAGTCTTTGCGGACAGAGGAAGAAGCCCGAGGTCACGCAAGGATGTCAGCTTTCTCCCGACATTCTCTCCACCGCTTTTGGGTGTGACTCCCGGGCTCCCGGCTGGTGGCTTGAACGGCTGGCGGTTCTCACTCAAGTTCAAACAGCTCAAAGCACTTTCCAGTCCTCCTCCCCGACCTCTCCCGGCCGCTGGTGCGTTCCCAGTTTCCATAGCAACTGGCATCCTCACCCGCTCGCCCACGCCAGGCTCCGCACCAGCGGTGGCTCGCGCGCGCCACCTGGCTGCCAAGTGAGGAAGAGCACGGGCGAGGGGCTGCAGAGATGTCACTTCTGTGATTTCCAAACCACTCCGGAGTGTGGGAAGGGGCAGAGCTCCGGCAATGCTTTTCTGTCTGCTTTTGTCAGGTTAGGTTTAACTCCAGGTAGAATGGCTGACACCTGGAGCAAGTACCCACTGGGTAACGTGAGGTACTGAAGTCTTTGATTCTGTCTTCCTTCTCAGTTTCCTTATAGCTTTCATAACGCAATATAGATCTATCCGTAAAGCAGTTTTCAAGGTAGGAACCGAACCAAACGAACGTTGTACCCGCAGTACAACATTTTAAGTTCCACTTGCGCAAACCTGTCTCTCTCATCCTGAAGGCAATCTCTGCGGGCGCCCTAATTTTTCTACCATTACATTCCAGTAATTGTCTTTCTGGCCTGGGAAGTCGGAAGCCAGGCTCCTTTAGGCTTCCTACTCTCTTCCAAGTGATCTAGTTGACCTAAAGAAATAGGTTAAAACATCGGTTATCATTTTTAAAAGTTAATGCTGTGTTATTATGTTAGGGGCCCATTGAAGGACCGGATCTGAGGGTGTTAGTGAAAAATAACTGTTGGTTAAGTGGGGTTTTCTCATCACTAAAAATATAGAATTATCCAAGGCAGGCGTGGGGGCATGTACCTGGAATTGCATCACTCTGAAAGGCTGAGTCAGGAGGATGGGGCGTTCAAGGGCAGCCTGGGCTACAAAGGAAGATCTTGTTGTAACAACAAAACAAATCCAAAAATACCAAAGGTCATCCAAAATTAAATAGTTTGAAATAACTAGAATTTTCCTTTCCTTCTGCCAGTTATACACATTTTCTGAGATTTGCATATCTGATAAAGGTATTTTATTTATTTGTTCATTTATTTTCTTTTTCTTTTTTCCTTTTTTGAGACAGGATTTCTCTGTAGCTTTTGGAGCCTGTCCTGGAACTAGCTCTTGTAGACCAGGCTGACCTTGAACTCAAAGAGATCCGCTTGCCTCTGCCTCCCGAGTGCTGGGATTAAAGGCCTGAGCCACCACTGCCCAGCTCATTTATTTTCTTGAGATAGGGTCTCACTGTACAGTTCTGCCTAGCCTGGAATTCTCTATGCAGGTCAGGCTGGCCTGGCACTCGCAGAGATCTGCTTGCCTCTTAGCCTCCGGGTTAAAGGCCTCACCACCAGGCCAGGCTGATAAGTATTTTCGTTAGCCATTTTCCCCTAAGCAGACAGCAGGTAGCCGCAGAGGGTAAACTTATTAAATAGACCGCAGCTGTAGCCAACAAAGAGCTACCCTGCAAAGGGCTCCAAACACGGAGCCTCTCTCCGTTTCTGGGCTCAGTCTGGACTTCTCCAGCGCGTTGACTTCCTTCCCTCTATAACTTTGAGGCCTGCTTCTTGTGCGAGAGCCTGGGCCCGTCATCAAAAATGTACTCCACCCTGTCATTTATCCTCCGCTCAGTTTTCCGAACAGTGCTTGCCAGTTGGTGGTCAGATAGAGAAGCCAGATAAAAACCATTTGCCCAGTTCCTCATTTGACCTTGTTTTTGTTGCTGGACTTGCCATGTTGAAAGCTGAGGCGGGAAAAGGATGTGTGGGAGAAAAAGCCAGAGAAGCAGGTTTTCGTAAGACCACAGGGATCCTATTTTGGATGAACAATTATTAAACATCTTAATACAGTAAAAAAAAAAAATCAGTCTTTTGACAACTTAAGTTTTTAAGAACCGAGAGTATCTTTGCTGTTGCATCCTTTCTCGGGATTTATTTTTATTTTATGGACGTGGATGTTTTGGCCTGCCCGTATGTCTGTGCACACCTGGTGCCCACATCATCCGGAAGAGGGCACTGGGTTCCCTGGAACTAGAGTTTAAGACTGTTAGCTTCCACAGGGTTCTGGAGGTTGAATCTGGGTCCTCTGCAAGGGCAGCCAGTGCTCTTAATCATGAACCTTCTCTCCAGCCCCTGGCTGTCTGTCTTAACATACTTTCTGGAAGTTTGTCTTTCCTCTCTCAGCGGGCAGCCATGATGGGGCAAGTCTGGGGCAGGATTTATTATGTCTTTTGGAGCTGCTTTCTGTCTTTCCTGCTTCATTCTCAGGCAATATACACATTAATAAAAATGGGTTAAATTAATAGAAGAGTTAGCCAATAAGAAACTAGAGTTAATGGGCCAAGCAGTGTTTTAATTAATACAGTTTCTGTGTGGTTATTTTGGTTCTGGGAGGCCGGGACAAACAAGCAGGCCCCACTTCTACACTCAGACATTGCGTTACTATCTCTCTGAGTGAATTATGAAGCTCTTCCTTTGGAATAGAGTCCACTTTTGTTTTTTCCTCAAGATTTTTTTCTTTTTCTTTTTTCTTTCTTTCTTTTCTTTTCTTTTTTTCTTTTTTCTTTTTGTTTTTTGAGAGACAGGGTTTCTCTGTGTATCCCCAGCTGTCCTGGAACTTGCTCTGTAGACCAGGCTGATCGCTACCTCCCGGCTATCAAGAATCTTTTTTATATTTTTTTAAATGTTTAAATACTTTATTTAGCCTTACTTTATGTGCATTGGTGCAGGGTGTCAGACCCCCTGGAACTGGAGTTACAGACAGGCATGAGCTGCCATGTGGATGCTGGGAGTTGAACCTGGGTCCTCTGGAAGAGCCCAGAGTGCTGATAACCGCTGAGCCATCTCTCCAGCCCCATCGAGTTTCTTTCACTTCCCTTCATCGTGTGGCATTAGCTTCTAATCTACCACTTTCCAACAAGCGTCCCGCTATGACCGCTTTGCAAAGCAATATGGTAGTCCCTCTGTAATGACAAACACAGTGTCTGGAACAGAGACACTGCTACTACACAGGTTCTTAGGAAAAATAAAATACGTATTCTTAGCAGCATCCTTTCTAATACCCCAAATCGAAGAGCTCACACATCCCCTGCAGGTAGCCATGTAAAGCCACAGTGCACAGCCACACAATAGAATACCACGCAGCCGTGGAAACGGAGCAGACTAAACTAGCCATACTGGCAAAACCACGAACAGCCCTGAGGAAGCATTCATCTAAGTGAAGAGTCCAAGCAGGATGGAAAGGATCGTAGGGAAGTCTAGGAAAGCCTGAAAGTCACCCAGGTTGCCTAGCTCTGATGGGTGGATGCATTAGCTACCTTTCCATGGCTGTGACAAAAGACAGGCAACAAGTTTCTGCACACTTAGAGAACTCTAGAAGACTGAGAGACAAGCAGGCTGTGGTGGAAAACCTGTCTCAAGTGCTGGGAGTAAGCCGGGAGCAAATGATTCATTCAGTTTGGGGCTCTGGTTGGGGTGTCTGGAGCAGAGAGTGTGATGGACACAAAGGCCCAGAGGTAAGAAGGCTCAGCCCTTAGTGGAGCTCTTTCAGGTAGCCGGAAGAAGGAGGTTTATTTGGGCTTACAGTTCTGGAGGTTTGGAGACCACGAGGGTGGAATGAAGGCATCGCAGCAGGAACAGGAAGCTGGGGGCTCACATCTTGAACCACGAGAATAAATCAGAGAGCGCAAACTTGAAATGATAACTCTCACCTCCAGTGGCACACTTCTTTAACAGGGTCACCCCTCCTAAGCCTCCCCAAGAGCCTGAGGACCAGGTATTCAGATGCCCGAGACTACGAGGGACATTTTTTTCAGTGGGTGAGGGGACTAATCACGGCAGGGGATCAGGTAATGAAACTAAGGGATGAAAATAGGGATGAGAACAATTATCTGCATTTTGATTGTGATGCTTTTGTTAACACCAATTGATGTGTGTGTGTGAGTGTGTGTGTGCGTGTCTTACTATATATAAACTATACTTTAGTATGGTTAATTTTTACAAACCAGTGTCAAATTCTTTGACCCATCATATTAGGAGATGGACCTTTTTTTCATTTTTTAATTGACTTTATTGAGCTCTACATTTTTATCTGCTCCCCTCCCTGCCTCTCCTCTCCCCCCTTCAACCCTCCCCCAAGGTCCCTATGCTCCCTATTTACTCAGGAGATTTTGTCTTTTTCTACTTTCTACTTCCCATGTAGATTAGATCTATGTAAGTCTCTCTTACTGTCCTCATTGTTGTCTAAGTTCTCTGAGCTTGTGGTTTGTAGGCTGGTTTTCTTTGCTTTATGTTTAAAAACCACCTATGAGTGAGTACATGTGATAATGTCTTTCTGTGTCTGGGTTACCTCACTCAAAATGATGTTTTCTAGCTCCATCCATTTTCCTGCAAAATTCAAGATATCATTATTTTTTTTTCTGCTGTGTAGTACTCCATTGTGTAAATGTACCACATTTTCCTTATCCATTCTTCAGTCGAGGGGCATTAAGGTTGTTTTCAGGTTCTGGCTATGACAAACAATGCTGCTATGAACATAGTTGAGCACAAGTCCTTGTGGCACGATTGAGCATCCTTTGGATGTATACCCAAAAGTGGTATTGCTGGGTCTTGAGGGAGGTTGTTTCCTAATTTTCTGAGAAATTGCCACATTGACACCCAAAGAGGTTGTACCAGCTTGCATTCCCACCAGCAATGTAGAAGTGTTCCCTTTTCCCCCACAACCTCTCCAGCATAAGTTGTCATCAATGTTTTTGATCTTGGCCATTCTTACAGGTGTAAGATGGAATCTCAGAGTTATTTTGGTTTGCATTTCTCTGATGACTAAGGATGTTGAACATTTCCTTAAGTGCCTTTCAGACGTTTTAGATTCTTCTGTTGAGAGTTCTCTGTTTAGGTCTGTACTCCATTTTTTAAATTGGATTATGTGTTCTTTTGGTGTCCAATTTCTTGAGTTCTTTGTATATTTTGGTGATCAGACCTCTGTCTGATGTGGGGTTAGAGGATTCTGGTTGGTTTACGATTTATGGTTGCTTCTACTGTGAGTGTGCAGCAGAATGATTCTCCATCAGTTCTGAGACCTGGTCCTGGAGGATGATGCAGAGTGTTCTGGTTCTCTTGGGATTCTTGCTCTGGAGGGAGAAAACTTTCACACGCTCCCGTCTCTTATGGGATAGTCTTGCCAGTCCAATCATAGGCACTGTGGATAATCACTTGGTGATCACTCTGTGGGCTAGAAGCCACTTTCTAGCCCACAGAATGCCAGACACATGAGCGAAGTCACGCTGGACCCTCCCCTCCAGCCTACTCATCAGCCAGGTAGTGCTGAAGTGATCTCAGTTTGTGCCATCGGGAAGACGAGCTCACCAGCTAGGAACTATGGGATCAAGGAGACATAGTAAGTCATTGTTTTAAACCATTTAGTTTTAATAGTGTATTAGTTACCTATTATTGTAGAAAACCACTCTGAGCACTGACTCATTTATTACCTCACGGTTTCTGTGGATGAGGAGTCTGGGAGTAGTTCGAGCTTAGCTTAGTCCTGACCTCATGGGGTCAGATAGTGGGCAGGTTCTGCTTTTGTCTGGAGAACTTTGGGTCTAGGTGGAAAATACAAGAATCAAGTTTCTGCACACTTGGAGAACTCTAGAAGAGAGAGGGGCAAGCAGGCTGCTGTGGAAAACCCATCTCAAGGGCTGGGAGTAAGCCTAGAGAAAATGATTCATCAGTTTGGGGTTCTGGTTGGAGGGTCTGGGGCAGAGTTTGGTGGATACAAAGCCTGAGAGAGAAGGCTGAACCTCTAGTGGAGCTAAAGGTGTTCACTGTGGTGGGACAATAGGATTCCAGAGAGGAGAAGGGATCGAGATGGAATGGTGGAGAGGCAAGCAGGGACCATCACACCCGGCCCTGTAAGCCATGAGAGCGAGCTTGCTGTGATGGCAGAACGCTGGCTGGCTTAGAGGACGAACTTCACTAACCTCAGTTCCGATCTCTGTTTGCCAAAGGGACTGTCCGTTGGATCCAGTTTCTGGTCCAAGGAGCACGTGTCGCTCAGGCGCTGTTCCTTGAAAGGTTGCAGTGCCTGGAAAACCATGGCATCATCTCTCTGGCTCCACCTGGGAACTTGCCTAATATCTTGAGGTTTCTGCGGCTCAGGTGAGATGCCTACTCCCACACGGGGGCGTAGCCTGTGAAACCGCTGTCATCATAACATCAGCACACATATGAGAGGAATTAGGACGTATTAATAGCTGCTCTACCTCACATCTGGGGAATGAAGCAGGCACAATTATAACTCATCTTTCAAGTAGCGAATTGGTTTGCAGACAGGAGCATAAAAAGGCATTTTTAGAAACGTCTGCCCGTATTAGCAAACCCGATGTAGTGCAGTACATTTTGAAATGAGGGAAAGGGAGGTTGTGGATTGCTCCTTCCACTTCGCGTGGATTTGAGTCCATATTTTACCTTTCACCTAAGGGTCTAGCTGAGACCACAGCCAAAGATCCAGAGTATATGTGATGCCATTGAAATGAGATGCCCAGAAAGGCAACTCTCTGTAGACTTCAACTGCGGAGCCTCCAGCAGGGCCACTACATGGAGAGGAGCCACCCAGGCACATCCAAGAGCTGCCGCTCGGTGGGGAAGAGCAAAGGCTTATGGGTCCCGAGGTCGGAGGTCCTTCTTTTTGCTCAACTCCTCTATCAGCAGGAATAACCTTTATTGTTGAGCAACCATGTTGAGGCGATGCCCCCATATCCGCGTGGTCCACAATACAAAGAACGGTTCATCTTCACGTGTAAAGTGAGTTCGCTAAGGGTTTGCTGACTGAATTTCTCCGAAGTTGCAGCCCTCCTTGCCCCCACTCACCAAGTTCTCATTTTATACAGTTCCAAGTCGCAGAAGTTGGGATGCAAACCTGAGTCTGGGTCACCACCTGGCGTTAAAACAGTAACGGTAGCTACAGACAGAGATGGTGTAAGCTATTGACAAAACCGTCGAGGAAAGCTATGCTCACTCCATCCTTGCCCTATGCTAGGACTCTGTTGGCCTTGCCAAACCTGAGAGGCGTGGCTTATTGTATAGCGTGTTTTAGAGAACAGCCAAAACGGCCGCTTGCTGCAAGCTAGAGTTACTCTGGCTAGGATATGGAGAACACTTTAATAGGTACGCTTCGTCTTTTTGCCTCCTCCTTAGGACAGTTTCCAGCATCTGATTTGACTGACCAAAGCCGGGAGCCTCTCACTTATTCTTCATTTCTCATGTCTCTTCCTGGTGGCAGACTAGAGTCAAGCTCAACAGGGTCCTCTACCCCGCCTATGCCAAGCCCGTTCCCTACTATCGCTGGATAGTAGATAGGGACAGTGGGAACCTCGTTTATCCGTTCATGCACGTCACTAACTAGATGAGGAGGAATTTGGCTGCCTTAAGAGAGTCCCGCCATTTACCCGCGCTTCATGGAATTTCTTCACTTCGACATTCCGAAATCACACGGCCTCAACACCCACCGCAGGCCTTCCCGAACCACTTGGTTTTTTTGAATCCAGTTCTTTCTGCACGATGTGCCAGAGACTCCTTCCTTTTTTAAGTCCTAAGGTGGCTTCCCAGTCAGCCTGTAGCAAAGGGTTCTCATGTTGGTCAGCTCTCAGGTCAGGCATCAGGCCCACTCAGGGCAGTGGAAAGTCACCCTGACTGGCTTTCCCTAGAGGCATATCCTCAAATTGGAATTCGTGGGCAAGTAGGCTTTTAGTTGGAAGAATGAGGAAATGAGAAAGACAGAGACATGAGAGTCTGTGGATGAACAAGTTATCTAGAGATGGGATAACGGGCTTGGTTTCTCTGGGGCTCAGTAGTCATTGGCTGGGGCTGCTCCTCAGGGCTCTGACAGGGCAACACTCGGAGCTTGCAGGGGTCAGCTATATCCTCGGTGCCCTGTGGGCCAGGGAGATCTGAACGGAGTACTATCACAAGTAGTTGCTAGAAGAAGCCCTTGGCTTGTACGGTGAATGCTGAGAAAATTTGTGCAGGGCACCAGGGAGCCCACCACACCTCCCAGAATGCACTTCACCTCCTCTCTGCAGCTCTCCTTGCCTAAAACAAACAAAAACAAAACAAAGAGACATTTATGTGTAAAGTTAGCTCATTTTTAGGTAGCATATTAAAATAATGGGTTTCTTTATGCTATTTCGTACGCACACACACACAATGTATACACATGTACACTGCACCTTTCTCGTATCTGCACCCTTCAATGTTCTCCTTGTTCCTATTCTCAATTCTTGCTGGTTCCCTTTCTCCCTTCATATAAGAACTATTTTTGTTTGTTTCTTCGATTTTTGGAACAAGGTCTCAAGTAACATAGGTTATTTCTGCACTTATCATGGAGCTGGGAGTGATGTTGAACTCTTAATCATCCTGCCTCTACCTCCCAGGTGCTGAGATTATAGAACGAGAGAGTGTCACCGTGCCCAGCACTGCCTTTGGGTCCCACAGTGTCCGGTGCCACCATGAACCCAAATCCAGGCGGAAATAGGTTGGTAAAGACCCCTCATCCTGAATGACTCCAAATGTACCTGGTGCCCAGTTGCTGAGCAACCCCTGCATCCTGAGTAGCAGTGGGCGACCCCGCCCACGTATTACATCTCAAAACGAACCCCTGGTCTTCCTAGCAGCAGCCACGAAGTTGTGGAAGAGATCAGAGAGCGGCCTGCCTGGTGCCAGAAAGAGGTGCTGGACAGTTTGAGAGCGGCCAGGGCACAAGGGTAGTGAAATTACAGGGACATCACAATGAGGGAGAACCGAGAAAAGGCTGTAAGGAGCCAGAGAACGGAGCATGAAAAATCCCACAAGTGCCGTCAAGTCTTCCAGGCACAGGGTGGGGGAGGGTGGGGGCGCAGACATCCTGCTGAGCCCGTAAAGAGACTAGCGTTAGAGGGCGCTACTCGCCGCCGCTCCCCACAGCCTGCTGCTGCTACTCACTGCTGTCAAGCCCCCAGGTAAATGAAAACTCTTGGAGAAAAGCGTTGCAAGTCTCCTTGTCTGCAGGTGATTTCTATCACTCAGAACAAAACAGAGCAAACCCTCCCAGCGAGCCTTCCCTCCCGCCCCACCCCGCGTTGCCCGAGCTACCAGGCAAGGAAGACCACACAAGGTTAAGTTTTTTTGGGAAGAGACAGTCGAGGACAGACAGCTGCCTGAATGAGTTCGAGCGGCCTTTTTAATATCAGTGTTTTTCTAGTCCAAGAACAATCACCATGTCGTGCTTGAGCCAGAGACAATGAAATCTCTAACAGCAAGCTGGCTCAACTTGGCGTCATTAGGGAAGGCTTTCAGCTGTCTCTGGATAACCACGGACGACAGGTGGGGTGCGTGAGGATGGCGTCATGGAGATGAGACCTTGTTCTGTGAGCACCAGGGCTTTCCTGGCATGCCAAAGCAAGAGCAAGAAACACGAAGGAAGCAAGAGGGGTTGGGGGTGGGGACTCTGGCCGGGAGGCAGGAGTTCAGAGACAATGTGGGTAACAAACTTCTGACGTGTGTGGCAGTTTTGGTAAGGGGCCACTAGACTGTTGGGGGGGGGGCAGGATCCACTTTGTTGAGTGAATTATAGAAGAAACTGTTCTTTTGTTTGGTTTTGCTTTCTTTTCATATTTTTAAAAATTTATTTATTAAAGATTTCTGCCTCCTCCCCACCACCACCTCCCATTTCCCTCCCCCTCCCCCAATCAAGTCTCCCTCCCTCGTCAGCCCGAAGAGCAATCAGGGTTCCCTGCCCTGTGGGAAGTCCAAGGACCACCCACCTCCTTCCAGGTCTAGTAAGGTGAGCATCCAAACTGCCTAGGCTCCCATAAAGCCAGTACGTGCAGTAGGATCAAAAACCCATTGCCATTGTTCTTGAGTTCTCAGTAGTCCTCATTGTCCGCTATGTTCAGCGAGTCTGGTTTTATCCCATGCTTTTTCAGACCCAAGCCAGCTGGCCTTGGTGAGTTCCGGATAGAACATCCCCATTGTCTCAGTGTGTGGGTGCACCCCTCGAGGTGGGGATCTCTCTTTCTAGCCCCGGCTGTCCCAGAACACCCTATGTAGACCAGGGTGGCTTCTTACTCACAGAGATCCATCTGCCTCTGTCTCCCGAATGCAGTTACTAAAGGCGTGCACCACCTCACCCCACTAATGTATAATGTTATTAGCTTCGTGTTAATGAGATCATACATGAATGACCCCTGTGACCATCACAGGGCTTTGCTGAAGTTAGCAATGGTTGTGCTTCCTTTTAAACTGTGCATTGAAACACCTCCTTTCAAACATTTCATCTTTTCAAATCATATTTTTAATTTGTGTGTGTATTGGCTGTGCATGTGGAGGTCAGAGGGACAACATTTGGTCATTGGTTCTCCTGGGGCTCAAATTCAGGCCACTAGGGTTGGAGGTAAGTATTGTTACCCACCGAATCATCTTACTAGCCCATGAATATTCTAGATCTTTATTGTAGTGTTAGATTTCATAGTTTTTACATGTGTCAAGACACATGTGATTATTACATGTGTGAAGGAAACTGTTGTGGGACATTTGTGCACTGTATGAAGATGTGTTGCTGTGATTGGTGTAAGAAAGAGCTGCATGGCCAATAGCGAGGCAGGAGAGGATAGGCAGGACTTCCAGCAGAGGGAGAGGAAGTCAGAGGGATGAATCTAGGCATTCGTGAGACGCCAAGGGGATGCGGAACAAGTCAGACATACAGGACAGAGGAAAGGTAACTGACGCACACAATAGCATGTAGATTAACAGAAACAGGTTAATTAAGTTATACTAGCTAGTTAGAAAAAGCCTAAGCTAAGGTCAAGCTTTCATAATTATAATAAGTCTCCATGTTGCTCTTTGGGGCCTGGCAACCCAAAGAGAATCCGACAAGAAAGCTTGCTACAGGAAACTTGGTCATATATCTTTCTCCCTGGCATAGCAGGTCCACCTTTCTTCACAAACCCTGTCCTCGTCTGCATTTGAGTAGAAATCTACCATCACTTTTCGTTATCTTTTTTCCCCTTCTCCAGATGGCTGGTTCACAGGCTTCTATAAACGTGGGGCACCATCTCTGAAGGCTTAAATCCTTGCTTCTCAACTAGGGTGACTTTTGTCTCTTTGTGCACACTTGGCAATATCTGAAGACATCTAACATCGGCAGTGGGTAGGTACGGTGTAGAAGCCAGGGATGCTCTTACAGAGCCCACAATGTGTGTGTGGGGGGGGAGGGAGGGGGACCATTCCCCCCCCCCCAGCTCTCGACCTCAGGTGTGCTGAGCATAAGCCCCTGGTTTAGAACAGACCAGTTATGCAAATGTCTCAATTTCTATGAGCTAGCAGAAGCAAAAAAATGAAGGAAAAAGAAACACTAGGCATCATTTACCCATCCCCCACGTGATCAAACAAATCACCCTGGGACTTTGCTCAGAGGGAGGGGGGAGGGCTGGTCGTATGACTGTGGATTCCACCACGGTACAAACTGGGCTTGGAACCATTTTGGTAGCCGGAGGCCCTGACATCACCTGCATTGTACTTGCAAGCCAGTACAGGAATAGTTCCGACGCATGATCCGTCATCTTTTTTCTCTTAAAACAGCAGAAAGATAAAGTTTCCCAGTGCTGGAGGCGGGGTGTCCTGGGTCTGGCTTCGCGCAGGCTTAGGCTTTCTGAGGGCTCTGGTCCTGGAGTGACCTGCTTCACCATATGTCCTCGCACGACCTTCCTTTTCTGCAGGCGAGGGCCTGCCTACAAATCACGTTTGCAGTGGGGGCGGGCGCGCGGGACTGCGTGCAAACAATTATGGGACACAAAGATGACTAACTTTGCTGCTTGTTCCTCGAGATGCAAAGACAGAAAAGTTGTTTGTGGAACAGTCGAGAAGATCATTTCTAATTTACTCCGTCAGTCATTCTTGTTGATAATTATAGCAAAGCGCGGACAGGAAAATCCAGAGTATGAACCGGTTTTGCGACAGTGAACCTACCGGTGGAGGAAAGTCAGTTCTGGGGGGTTAAAGCGTTTATGTGTCTGTATTTCCATCCATCATTTACGAATTCGTGATACACGCGCTTTCGAAGGGCTCTAAAGCCACACCATCACTTTAGCGGCGAAAACAAAAAAGTATTACGTAAAACTGGGTTTGCCTTAAATCTAGTATGCAATGCGTATTATATTTATTAGCTGGAAAGGTTTTCTTTTCCTGAAGATTTGCTTTCATTGTATGTTTTTATCTTTATTGCCCGTGTGTGTGTGTGTATATGCTTGTCAGCAGTGCCCTTGGATGCTGATAAGGGAGTCTGAGATCCAGCAAATGGAGTTGCAGACAGTTGTGAGCTGTCTGGCTGCAGGGGATCAAACGGGGTCCTCTGCACGAGCATGGGGGGCAGGATCTGAATCACTAAGCCACCTCTCTCCAGCCCCGATGGGTTTTCTTTTCCTTCTTAAGAAATTGCTAATATATATTTTTACTGCTCACTACACCCATGGATTTTTTGGAGCATTGGCATCAAGGTCAGGTACATGGGCGCCCTGAGAAATTTGATGCCGTAGAGACTTATTTGGTTAATTATTTGTCTTTTAAAAATACAGTATTTGGGGAGATGGATGCAGATGAGGCCACCTCCCCTCCCCACTGCCCCCAGAATTTTGGGTCTTTGAGGGCCACAATCAACCAGGAGCCAGCCTGGTACCTCTGGAGCCATGCAATCAGGTACCATCTTACCTCTCGAGAGGGTGTGAGAGCAGGAGAGCTGGCCCCGCCCCCTCCTCTTGTATGCCCCTCTGTAATCAGGAGAGAGGGCCCTGCACCTTGCCTGGGCAAAACAGTAGATCTGGCCTTGGTGATATGAGTGAGAGGGAGTAGGACCTGAGAGCCTCAGAGGCGAGACCTGGCCCAGCCCTTGTTGTAGGCTGCACTGGGTGAGACAGCCCAGGCAGTGCTGGGAGCTCACCCGGGGAATGAGGATGAGGGGGAGAAACTAGTGAGCTGGCAAACCCGGCTACCACCAGGGCTGTGAGCTGGCCCACCCCGGCATCCACCGAATCTGTGAACTGTTGGAGCATGTGCAGGGTCTCCATGACACAGGACAACAGGATATTCAAGAGGAGCCCCAGTGAGAGCCCATTATGGGTGGTGTAGCAGAAGCCAGAGGCCTCGAACTGGACCAATGACTCATAGCCATGAACACTTAAAAGTAAAGATGGATGGACTAAAGGGTAAAACTGTGTGACTCACCAGGTCTCACTGCAGCTTCCAGGGCAAGATTTTCCTCCTCCTCCTCCTCCTTCTTTTTTTGGTTTTGGTTTCTTATTTTGTTATGTTTTTGGTTTTTCTTTTAGATTTGGTGTTTTGTGAGGAGGTTGCGAGGGAAGAGGGTAGATTTGAGGGAACAGGGAGATAAGTGGGATTGGGATGCATGATGTGAAATCCACAAAGAATCAGCAAAGGTTAAAACAAAAGAAAAAATAGTATTCTTATTAAGTCTTTGAGAACCTATATGCATTCAATATATTTTGATCACATTCGCCCGCCCCCGCCCTCACTCCTCCCTTTAGCTTCTCCCAGAGCCATCCTAGAAACTGGCTTGCAGAGGACCTGGGTTGAAATTGAAGAGAATAGGACAAAGCCGGCCCATTACTTGAACTTAGATGTTAAATAAGGGCAGCACACCCAGGGAGGGTGAGGAACTGTGCTATTAGAGTCTGCTTGTGGTCCTTTACCAGGTCTTGCTGAGGTAGTTTGTTTCTGTGTATTCCTGTAGGAGCAGGGTTGCCCTGCCTCTGGAGAATCCCTTGCAGAGTTGGGGCACAGGTGTTGGTCCCCCTGTGTACGGTCCCTCAAGGGGTGGTGGTCCCTGTCAGTGGCATGGGTTCTGGGCTTGCCTCTGTGCCTGCCCTTGCACAGGTGACTGGGTACCAGTTCTGTCTCTGTGATGTCGACTCCAGAGGGTGGCTCAACCCAGATTTCCACTTCACAGAATCCTGCACAGTTCTGAGGTGTTCCGGGGGCCAGGTCTCAGAGTAGTCCAGGGACAC
This sequence comes from Chionomys nivalis, assembly GCF_950005125.1. Lineage (NCBI taxonomy): Eukaryota > Metazoa > Chordata > Mammalia > Rodentia > Cricetidae > Chionomys > Chionomys nivalis. Next base: position 6,456,679 of record NC_080108.1, read on the forward strand.
CTGCTCTGGCTTCCCTCCGTCAGCAGGTCAGAGAAGGACACTTGCTTTCAGGGCCACCTGGTGCTGACTCAGCAGGGGTCTTCTAACAATGGTTTCCTGCCTCCCCCTTGCAGAGCAGCTACTCATGAGGTCTCCCCATCTCTCTTTCTCTCTCTTCTAAATGATTTGTTGCAGTACAGATTTTCTGAGGCTCATGTCTTCACCATGGTTCTGGCCTCTGCAGATGCTCTAACACAGGGGGTGAGCATTGCTCAGTGGGGGCCGAGTCTTTGGAATAGAGTCTTCACTCACCCTCCTGTTGCGTGTTCCACAGTTTCCTTTCTTTCTCTGTAACTGAAAGTGGTGTTTTCCTGCTAAGACCTATCTCTGAGGATGGCTGCTGCCCAGCTGTTCTGTTATTTCCTGGAGATCCCAGCAGTCTGTGCCAGGCTGTCATCTGCCGCCATCTTCCTCCTCTTTTGTGATGTTGTTCTTGGAAAGATTAAGCCACCGAAAACCATCTAGCGTGAAACACGTTTTATTTTTTTATTTTATATTTTAGATAATAGTTAACTCCTTAAAAAAAAATACCAAAAACATCTATTTTCTTTAATTGGCTTCATTTTGAGGACTCGGTTCTCAAGCCTTTTCCTCCCCCTTGGAGTTTTGTCCGGTACCGTGACAGACTTGTGACAAATGTTGGTGCTGAAAACTCCACTCCTCAAATCCAAATATTTGCAGAGCTTATCTGCACCTCAGGACTGACAGGTGCTCGCTATAGCTGTGACCTGGAATATATACATACTGGGAGGTTTGGTTTTTTTTATTTTATTTTATTTTTTTAGCTGACATCCCTCAGAGATATCATACTGGTGAACTTAGGCCTCTTTCTGAAGTGACTGCTCAAGTCACTCAAGACACGGTGAGAGAATCACATGTTCATGTTGTCACTTGTCTGGAGCTCTGTTGTCACCAGGGCACCAACAGTCTGTGCTATTCATCGACTTACAAACGCTCGTCACCTGTGAATGAGACCCAGGGGCACCTAACTGAAAACTAAGCAAGAGGCGGTGTCGCAGAGTCTGGGGAAGAGCTCTGAAGCCAACCATCTACGTCTCAAGTCCCCTGATCCAAGACTTCGTCTAAAAGCAGCTTAGAAGGATGTGATCCCAGGAAGCCCAAGCGAGAAAGTGGACAGGAGAGGGTGGGCTGGTGAGTGAGGACTGCTGTGGAAGACTAGAATTCCACCTCATTACTGACACTCCGAGGGTTTGTTTCGACAGACTTCAGGATGCCCCTGTTGTGGGACACGGAAGTTGGAGGATCCTCAGCTTCCTGTCTTCGTAGTTTGAAAGATGCCACTGAGAAATTTGGCTTCCCCTACATCTTGTGGCCTGAAGAAAGTCTCTCACAGACACACAAAGAGATGCCAGCTATTGAGAATGAGAAATGTAGACGGGGACCACTCACTGCAGACATAGAACACCTCACAGGTTGTCAAGGTGACGCCCAACATCAGCATCATCTACCAATAGAGAGTGGAGAATCTTTGACGCGATTGGCTACCGCTGCTGGGTATTGATGATGTAGGGATATGGTAAAGTAACAGGGTACAAATTCCGAAGGGAAGATGCCCCTTTTATTAACTCCAAATGAAATAGTTCAGTGAGATGCACCAGCCTGGTCAATTCAGTTCGACTGCTTGGTATTCCGTAGACAGCTGGTGTCCCGAGGATCATCTCTCTCTAGCCTCTCATAACCAGTATCACCAGAAACTGGTCAGGAAGACAAATTCTTGGCCCCCCACTGGTCACCACTCTGAGGGCAGGACTTGGAAACCCATGACAAGCCCTCCTGATAACCCTGATATGAATTCAAGTTTGAGGACCGTGGATATTAATAAACTATTGTCCTGAGAAATATAACTCTTATGCCAATTTGGGGGAGGCAGAAACAGACTGGGTATAGAGAGTACGTTCATGTTTCTGTCCTAGTCGGGTATGAACGTTTCAAATTCTTTATGTCCAATCTGTAACATGAGAAGCTTGAACTAATGATATAGTGATGTTTAAAATTAAAGTAAATAAATAAAAGCAATAGAATACCTTAAAAACAAAGCACATTCTAGACACTCAGTGTTAAAAGACCCACAGGCCCGGCCCGTGGAAACACAAAGTCCCTCACTCGAGATGATAACCAAATACCCTATTCTTTTTCTTGGCCAACTGTGGCTTCCCACATACACTGTGGAACTTCGTAATTTTAAACTGTTCAGTTTGAGAAATATTGTTGCAGAGGACCAGGATCCCTCTGTGATATGTTCTGAGACATCGGACAGACTTAATCAAGACTTACCTCATGACAGTGACCTCCGAGGCTGATCCGAGGGCCAAAAATCTCATCCTGTGTCCAAGACCTCTTCATCGTCAATCCTGAACTAACGTAATTCTAATTCCTTTCTTTTGTTTTTAAACATGGAGGGTTTATTTTTAAAAGATTGATTTTTATTTTATGAGTGTTTGCCTGTATACCATGTTCATGCCTGGTGCCCATGGAGGTCAGAAGAGGGCACTGGATCCATTGGAACTGGAGTTATAGACAGTTGCGAGCTGCCACGTGGGCAATGGGAATCGAACCCAGCTTCTCTGGAAGAGCAGCCAATGCTCTTAACCACCAAGCCATCTCTCCAGCCCCAGCTCTGATTCTCATCGTTGGAGGTTACTGAGAGGGCCAGATGAAAGTTCGTATGTGGACCTACTTTATAAACTGCTAAGTCCTGTTTAGCCGAAAGGATTATGGTGGGAGAAACTCTATGCAGGTAGAATCCCTTTGGAGTTGGTGCCATGGATAGGTAGAGACGGAGGATGCAGCTAGTTAAATGCTTCCTGGCTTCTCCCTTCTCTTAGAGGGAGGAGGATGAGAATATCCTTTCTAATGAAAAACCTGTTTACTGGGATGAGTCACCTTAAATAAAATGATGCCTGAGCAGAGGCGAGTTAGCTTCTTGAGTCATTACAGCTTGTGAAAGAAGTGCCTAGGTAGTTTTTGCTAAAAAGATAATTAGTTTCTCTTAACAACTTACTGCCCACGAAAGAATAATGAGAGCCAATTTTGGAATATGTTGATTTAGCATTTTTAGCTGATTACATATTCAGAAATTTGTAATGTAACATTCTGTGGCTTTTTCCCATCTTGGATAAGGATTCTGAGAGAGATTTGTCTACCACAAACTTGCTAGAGCAGTACCCAACAGGATGCTTTGTGGTCGCGGTTTCCTGTCATGGAAGTGGTGATGATTTCTTGTGGGATGTTTGAAAGATTATCTATTGGGAATGTCAGATATACATGGTGGAGTTAGATGGTAGTCAGAGGTAAGCCTGCCTTATATCCAAAGGCTGGTAGAAGGTCAGACGATGTCTGAAAACTGCTGTCCTAAGGATAGATATTTGCAGAGAAGTCTCAATGTCCACACGGAAGGTGGCTGTCTGCAGGCTCCAACATCTCTGTCACTTTGTATTTCCCGAGAGCATTCATCCAACCTGACATGATGAGGTTTCATCAGAACTCTCTGAGGAGTCACCAACAGAGACCTGGCATGGGTTTGCTTATGACTCGTATTTGAGAGAAGGGGCATCAACATTTCTGAGTCCTGGCAGTTGGTGAGGCAGCCTTGGAGTAAGCATGATCATTCATTCACTCCTGTGAAGAAGCTAGTCACCCACAACTTCCTCCCTCCCTATCATTGTGGAGCTCAGTGAACAAACAGGCCTCCGAGAGGCCGAGGAAGAGTCGGGCGGTTGGGAATACATGTGTAAAGATCAAGAGGCATGGAGGACAGCGGCGGTCCAAGCAGAGAGAGTCCCACATACAATGGCTCACTCTGAAGACTGAAGAAGCTACATTAGCTGTAGAATAACAGTCATCCTGGGGGTGGGGGCGGGTGAGACAAGCTGGTGCCAGGACTTGGAAGACATGGTCAGCCTGGGCCTTCTCCTCCTCGCCAGTGCCAGCCATAGTTTTCAAACAGCTTCATGGAACCGTGGGTGGAGCGGTGGGGGTGGATTCCAGAGGGCTTTGCCTCAGGTCTACGCACTGTGTCTAGGGGGTGAAAGGGAAAATGCCTGGGCTCCACCTTTCACCCTGTTAGGAACAGCTTTGCTTGTATCGAGTTTAGACACTGAGGGCATACATAAAATAGTGTTAGGAGATGGGACTTTCTGCTTAGAAAATGGTCGAGAACTCCAAGGGTCTGGGGTAGGGGTGTTCCACCTGTCAACACTGTGAACGATGTTGCCATCTACAATGTTCATACTTGGGAACGGCACAACTGAACTGCAAAAATAACCATGCCTGCATGGGCACATGCGCACGCACGCGCGTGCCCGCGCGCGCACGCACACACACACACACACACGTTTTATGCTGAACCTCACAGCTATACTGGGCTGCGTGTGACCAGCGGGACTGTGGGCTGGATGCCCTTCTGGGGTAAGGGGCAGCTTGGGGAGACTCCTAAGGAACCATGGAGGATGGATTCACATGGCAGCTGTGTTGCCCTGACCCTTCTTCCTAAGACTCCAGGCAGAGCCTGCTTCCAGGCGAGTGGAAAGCTCGCCCGTGGTCATCTCACTCACTTTTATAAATTATCCAGGGGACAAGAGGAAGACTGAGACAGGTGGTGGTGGTACATACCTTTAATCCCAGCACTCGGGAGGCAGAGGCAGGCAGATCTCTGTGAGTTCAAGGCGAGCCTGGTCTATGGAATGAGTTCCAGGACAGCTGGAACTGTTACACAGAGAAACCCTGTCTTAAAAACAAAAAGCAAAAAAATAAAAAAATAAAAAAAATAAGAGAAAGGCCAAATATCTGTTGCTTTATCCTGAGCAGGAAAATGAGTAAAGTTTAGAAATGGCTAAAATGCACCATTGACAATTCTCACCAACCACCACATGGTTGGGATCGTTACTCAGTGTAAACCATCTTTACACAGTGCAAACCTTCGCAGCCCGGGGCTATTAATCCCGTGTCTGTGAGATCTGCACACTCAGGGGTTACCTTTCCAGTGTCATCGACTCTCAGAAAATGACCAGAAACCAGACGTTAGGCAATCTTTGGTAGACTGTGTGTCATTTTCAATGATACCTGCTCCTTTTAATGTATCTCACCTCTCCTCCCTTCACCTCTCCTCTCCTCCCTTCCTTCCCCTAAACTCCTAGTGTTATCTGTCCAGCCCAGGCTCCAGTTGAACACACAGGCAGAGCCTCTACCCGAGTGCCATTCTGATTCCATTCATACCCTGGCCATCAGCATTAGCGAGGGCTCAGAATGTCCTGTTAAGAGGCCATGGGAGCAAAGAAACTATTAGTGTTTTAGCTACATCATGAACAGCATGAGTGTCGGCTCTAAGTCACTGAGACTCCGTTTGCACTCACCCTCGCTTAGACAAACTATAAATATGTTCTTGGTTGGCGGCGTGATAGCATCGGTTTTCTTTCATCCGAAGTCAGAGGTCCCTTTAGGGTTTCCCATGGTTCCTTGGCAAGTCCAAGTCCCTTGGCTTGTTTACTCTGAACGTTGCCGATGGAGCTTCAGCCTGACTGACCACAGCATCCTGCAGCCGACACGGAGATGGGCTGGGGTTCTGTGGAGTTTGCACATATCTTGAATACTTCTGAGTGTGACTTGAAGAAGCACTGCCCTAAGGCCCAGACCGGAGTCAAACCTCAAAGTTTTCATCAGTATTTTCCTTGGGGCACTTCCCTCAAGTCTAAGTTATAAAACGCGATCACTTTAACCGAAGAGACAACTTCACAATTTTGGCAACTTGCAGACAATGTTTGTGGTTGCTGCAAATTATTTTTACCCCAGCGACAAAAGTGGCACAGATAATATTGCCCACAAGAAAGGCAGGAAGACATAAAACAGGAACAACAGTGAAAAATGAGGAGTAAAATGGGGGGGGGTTAAGTGTAGTCTGTGGTTTTAAACACCAAAGCGCACGTCTATCTTGTCTTGGGGAAATTTCAGAGGTTATTAATGCAGAAGATTGAAGCCGACATCGGCTACTTGATTTAGACTCTAATTTGATTGTTGAATACCATTGTGTAATGTGTCTGAGGGCCTCTGGTCCCTCTAGGCCTCAACATACCTCCCAAACTTTAAAGTTTGGGAAAACTTTAAACTGACCATACTTCCCATTTATTAATTATTCATCCACTATGCTAATTTAATTATCCATTCATTCAACTAGTGTATATAAATGTGTACAATTATGTATAATATTAGTAGAATAAATACATGTCAGAAACTTTTATAGACGGTAAGCGTCCAGATGATGGAAAAGACAATCCTCTTGTCTCTATGATGCTTATATTCTAGTTTTAATGTTTTCAAATTGAGCGAGGGTGTCCCGACAGGGGCAGCTGAGATGCTTAAGATGTCTGTAAGAGCAACTAAAATTCTCCAATGAAGGCACAAGGAGGCCAGGCTAGGTGTCTGAGCCAGTTCAGCAACTTCACCTAGCCTCTCTATGTTCTTGGGGCCCATAAGTCATTGCCATCTCTGTATCGGGTGCCTGGGAGATCACCGCCACCTCGATTCCCATCTCCCCTCTACACTCCCCTGCTTCTCAGTGCGTTCCCCAACGTGGTGATTCTTCTGTCTGCCAGATGGTTTGAGCCATCTTGGGCAGTCTTCATTCCTTCCTCTTTAGACACACTCCCTGGGGTCTGCTCCCTAGGGTCCCCCCCACCTCTGCTCTTGTCTAGCTGTCTCTCTCAGCCGAGGGGTCTGCTCCCTAGGGTCCCCCCCCCACACCTCTGCTCTTGTCTAGCTGTCTCTCTCAGCCGAGCGACCTTCAGTGTCTGGATTGGTGCTTCCGTGTGGAGGTCAAATGTGAGGGAAGCTGCAGCAGTTTCTAGACACCCAGATCCAGGGGCAAGAGGCTGAGGTCCGTCTAGTTTGGTGGAAGGCTACAACGAGGAGGAGGACAGCAGCAGAAGGTGAAGGGTTCAGGGTTTCAGCGTAGGCTCTTCGTGCTGAGGAAAGGGCTGAATATCTCAGGGGAGAGAACAGTTAGGTGAGACCAGTATCATAGAAGCACAACCCAGAGAGGGCTGGGAAAAGGGGGACACATAGGTAAAACACTCACCCCACAACTCCCTGATCTGGCAGTCTGCTTAGCTCCGAGACCACAGACAAGACAACTTGAAAGTCGAGGTTGTAGGCTAGGGGCTAGTCCAGTGGTGGAACACTTAGCGTGTGCAATACCTTGTGTTTGAACCCCAGCACCATATGAAAAAGTACTGATTTGGGGAAACCGATCAAAGTATAAATCCCAGTTCTGCTCCTTGCTAGTCTGTGACCTCTTGGGTTCTTTATCTCCTCGTCTATAAATGGGTCAATGAATTTGCTATAACTGTGAGAACTCTTCAAACACGGCAGATCAACAAATCCTTGCACATCTAGAGCTCTCATGATCTCCGGCTGACGTGTGGTGAGTAACCCAAGTCAGCACCGATGGACTTAGTCCTGGTGCCAACAGCAGCATCTAGAGAAGTCATTTTTCTTTTTAAAAGATTTATTTATTTATTATATATACAACATTCTGCCTCGATGTATGCCCGCACGCCAGAGGAGGGCACCAGATCTCAGTACAGATGGTTGTGAGCCACCAAGTGGTTTCTGGGAATTGAACTCAGGACCTCTGGAAGAACAGCCAGTGCTCTTAACCTCTGAGCCATCTCTCCAGCCCTAGAGAAGTCATTTTGCACTCTAACCAGTGCCGAGGAAATTGGAAGTACCTGGAAACAGTTATCAACAGCTTGCTGTTTTCCCTACTTCCATGGCTCTCAAATTCCAGTGTGCCCTGGAATCACCTGCAAGGCTGTAGAAACCCAAACTGCATGGCTTCATGTTAGACTTGGGCTTTGGAATGCCGTGGCTGAGCCCGTAGTCACCTAACAAGTTCCCGCTGATGCTCGGTTAGGAAGGTAACTGTCCCTCAAGCCAGGTGTCCACACAAAGCCTAGATTTGTTACCTTGGCGAAGGACGGTCCAGGCAGTTTGGTGAAAGCTCCCTTTATCATCCATGGCCCCTACATTGTATATAGGTACATAAAGTTCCGTGTGAATAAAATAATAACATGAAACTAGAGGCAAGGCTATCTGTGGGATCACGGCAGAGTGACGGGCGGGAGGAGAAGGTGGGTAGGAGGGTGCGGGGAGGAATATGCTCCATGTCTGTTACAGGCTTGTATGAAAGTGCCTTCTGTAGCTCCAATAAAGGAAAATCTTTAATTGTGGTGACTCACAGTTCAGACGCAAGGCAGCGTGCAGGCAGACATGGTGCTGGAAAAGGAGCTTATGGTTCTTACATCTTGATCCCACAGGCGATAGGAAGTGGTCTGTCTCAATGGGTGAGACTTGAGCATATATAGAAACCTCAAAGCCCACTTCACAGTGACTCACTTCCTCCAACAAGGCCACACCTCCCAGCAGTGCTCCTCCCTTTGGGGGGCATTTTCTTCCAGACCACCACAGTGGCACAGCACCATGTCTAATGAATAGACACAATAAAAAATTTAAAAGTGAAACATTCTTCCTTCAAATCAAAAATAGCTGTCCTCCTTGACTTGGAGTTTAACGATGTAAAGGACAAAACAGTCCAACACCTAAAGCAGCGGTTTTTCTGCAAACAAGGAATCAGGATTTCCAGGAAGCTCTGAGTATTTCACACCACCGGCAAAGCCTCTGAAGCCCATGACAAAAGCTTTGTTATGGAAAGTATGACCTCAGTGAACTTAACTAAGGATCTTCAGGGAGAGGCCTCCTTAAACCACAAGTTCTTAAATCTGGGATTTTGAGCTACAAAAGGTCATGAGTATTTGTGGCCTTATTTCTTAATTTTGGGGATAAGGACACGGAGGCTGAGAGGCTAAATGGCTTCTCAATACCCGTATCCACCGTTGTTAGCAGAGTCCAGTAGCCAAATCTCCCAATGCCAAGCTAGTCTCTTTTAATAAATAGGAAGCAAGACTCTGCAGATCATCATTTTCATAATAGGTAAATGATATTCTCATCCCTTCCAATTTTATAGATGACCAATCCGAGATTTGGAGAAGAGACTTTTATTTCACACAAAATCAGGACCAGATCTTTGGCTTTTTAATCCTTAGTCCAGGGCATTTCTCAGTATTTATGCTTCCTGTGAGCATTGCTTTAGAAAACAAGGCAACAAACAAATATGTTTTTGACAGATTATCAACCGTAGTTGCAAATCTCATTTGTACTTGAAGTCTTCATATTGGCATAACATACACATAAGGTCACTCAAGCCGTGTTTGTAATATAAAATGGATACATGAGGACAGATGAGTATCTGAATAAAGAAAGGATGGAATGGAATTATGTGCCGGTCTCAGCAGGGGATCCATTCTGCAAGTGTATGGTTACTCAAGATTGCTTTGTATTGGGGGGTTGACGAAGCGCAAAGACAATCTGGGTTAAGAAGGCAGATGGAATACATCTGGATGACCTAGCGAAGAAGCGTCAGGGTGAGAAAACAGACTCTGTTCCAAAGGGAGAAGGAAAAGGGGGCCTGCACACCCGTGAAGGAGTGACAGGACAGCTGGAGCTGGCAAGGGAGAGAGGGTGGAGCACTGAGAAGAAGAAGCCAAGCGATGGGAAGATGGTTAGCTTTCTGCGCAGGCCCTGAGTTTGGGTTCCTAAGAGGTCTAGAGTTCCCAGCACCTACATCGGGTGGCTCACGATGGCTTGCAACTCCAGTTCCTGGGAATTTGATATCTCTGGCCTCCACGGGCACATGCCATACACAGACATATAGGCATGAACTGAAGAGCTATGGACAGGGGATGACGTTTGGAGCCAACCAGAGAGAAGGAAGAGTTCACCTTTTCCTTTCTTTTCTTTTAACTTTATGTGCATTGGTGTTTTGCCTGTGCGAGGGAACCTGTTCCCCTGGAACTGGAGTTACACGCAGTTGTGACCTGCCATGTGAGTGCTGGGAATTGAGCCTGGGTCCTGTGGAAGAACTGCCAGTGCTCTTAACCCCTGAGCCATCTCTCCAGCCCCAAGAGACAACTTAAAGATTTGGCTCCCAGTATCTAGCAGATTGCTCTATACCCAGAAGTACATGAGTATATGAACAGTACAAATTGGAGTCAATGATGGGGGGGGGAGAGAAAGAGAGAGAGAGAGAGAGAGAGAGAACATGAAGTTGAGGATAGTAGAGAAGCAGGAACAGATCTGAGAGGAAACAAGGGGAGACATTGGAGGGGACCATGATTAAAATGTATTGTATGAAATTCTCAAGGAACTAACAAATATTAAATACATCTTTAAACAGTAAGGAGGAAAGGAATTAGGAATTAAGAAAAAAAGTATTGTTGGCTCTTGGCTTCCACATGGGCCTGTGTGGGCAGTACACCCCCTTCATATGTATATAATCACACACACATGCAGCGCATGATGCCTGTCTGTGCTCTATGCGCGAGCTTCGGAGCTTCGGGCAAGGGGCTGGAGGTTGAAACGCACAAACACACACAGAGACAAGAACCTCTAGTCACTGGTAAGAAGCTCTTTCTTCAATAGCACCACGGAGGCTTATATACCCAACACAGTCACGTGAGCCAACAGGTGAAAACCTTATCCTCTGATCCTCAAGGCCGAGGGCAACACGTGCTTGTGAAGCAGAGCTGGTAAACAACTTTGACACAGCTTTCAGTAACTCAAATCAGAAGGAAAGTAAAGATCACTAGCAGGGAAGAGCAGCTGGAGGCCAGGACTCCAAATGGTCCCAACACACACACATGCACACACAAACATAGACACATGCACATACATGCTCTCACATACACGAACATGCACACACACAAATTGAATGCAGTTTTGTGGATCACTGGCAGAATGGGGAAGAGCAGCCCCACCCACAGGACGAGTACACACACCTCACAAGTCTCGAATCCAGTGTGGTCTTGCCAAGTAACTCACTCCTCAGGTGAGTTCCCTGTGCTCAGAGAGAGGGCTGGGGTCAGGTACCTTCTTGGGAGGGAACACATTATTTACGTCGGAACTACCCTGGGGACCCGAGAGCAGGATCGAATCACAGAGACAGTTGTAGAGAGGTGGATGCTGGATGCCCGCTGCATGGTGACAAGCTGAAAACAGCAGGTAAGAGGAAGGTTGGACCGGGTACTCTAGTGTGTATGCTAGTGTCTAGGTAAAGATGGCTGGGGCAGATTTCATTTACTGAGGTTAACTCTGGAGTCTCATGGCCATTTGTCTGAGGCTAGAGGGTCAAGGACCTAAGGATCTAGGGACCTGTCACACAGTTCACAGCTACTAAGCATCGAAGCTCCTGTAGGTGACGCAACATCCACAGGCCATCCTTCCGCGGAGCAGTTCATGCTATGGGTTCTGGAAATGCAAAGACAGGTCTGACTGTACAGATCCCAGAGCTCTGACTGCTTCTCAGTCCCCCAGCATTGTTGGGAGACACCCCTACATCTGGAACATTCGCTGCTCCAGGGGTGCAATCCCGAGGAGACTGGAGGGTGGGAGACCCTGTTCAGCTCACAGCCTGCAGAGGTTACACATGAAGTGTGCTGTGGCTGTCCGCAGGAACCTGTCCAGTACAGGCGCAGCACCAGCCCACGATGGAAAGAGAACCAGAGTTTTCAGCTCACCTGACCTCACCCCTACCCCTGGCAGTCTGTGACTTTCAAGAGTCCACACAGAAGTTGATTCAGGGTTTTACCTCTTTCTTTCCTTCTTGGTTTCTTTGTAATGTGCTTAGATAGTATTATTACTTTATTAAACATAAAAACCTTAATTTTTCTGCATATATTTATCTAATCTTGTTTATATTTTTTCATTAGGCATTGATATTTTTGTTTTCTCTTTTTAAATTTGTTTTTAGCAGTATTTTGACTTGATCCTACTGATTTTAAAGCTTTTATATTTTTATTTTTATTCCCTTTCTTATGTTTCTATTTGGTTATAAAATATTTTACTGGGAAAATTTTCTCAACTTTTCTTTTTTTAATTTGTGTTTTTTATTTCCCCTTTATAGCATTCTGATCTACTCCCCTTCTTTCCTCCTTTATTGATTTAACCTTGCTTCTATCCTGCTTCTCCCTCTCCTCAACTTCTTATCTATTTACTATCTCCATTTTATTAGAAGTAATTTTTAATTTCATAGGACAGTCTACATTGTTTTTCCATATTCTGTTCTAGGATTTTTGAAGATATGCTAGTGTTATTTAATTAATAATATTAATTGGTGTTAATTAATAATATTAATTGATTTAAACATATTTTTATGTCTTGTATGGTTTGGTGGTGTTAATCATAATTAAACAGTCATCAAGATTGAAAGAATAATAAAGAATCTCTCGACAGACCAGGTAGACTCGTGGAGAACGTGAGCAGAAATATCAGTGCCCCAGCCTCATGATACCTGACCTCACGTTACATTGCGGAGCTGTGCTAACAAAGGAAGCAGGGGGCTGGCAGAGGAACAGACATATACGCCAATTGAATAGTGGATTTGGAAACACACTCTCACAGGTACAGCCCCTTAGTCTTTGACAAAGCAGTCAAAAGCACATAGCAGAATGAAAGACACTGTCTTCATCAAACGATGCTGGAAAATCTGAATTTTCACAGGAATAAGAATAAAACTAAATTCACCACTCTCACCCTATTCCAAACGAGCTCTGAGGGGTCTAAAGATTGTAATGTCAGACCTAAAACTTGAAAGTGCTGGACCAAGCAGGCGGACCACCTGAAGGCAGAAGCAAGGGTTTTCTGAATAGAGTTTTAACAGCAAGGGATATAACTCTTCGAATTGACTAAATTTAAAAATTTCTATACAGTGAAGCTTCCATTTTGGAAGCTTATATCCCGAAATAACAACACACAAATTATATTCATTTAAACACTGCCTGGCCCATTAGCTCCAGCCTCTTATTGGCTAACTCTCACATCTTGATTCAACTCATTTCTAATAATCTGTATGTCACCACGAACTCGTGGCTTACCGGGAAAGATTCAGCATGTCCGACCTGGCAGCTTCATGGCGGGCGGCTCTCTGCCTGCCTCCTTCCTCCCAGCATCCAGTTCTGTCTACTCCGCCTACCTAATTTTCTACCCCATCAAAAGGCCAAGGCAATCTCTTTATTCAGCCAATGAAAGCAACACATAGAAAGAAGACCCTCCTACACCACAGTGGGAGCAGGGGCTGTCTCCAACTCTTTTACTGGCTCTTGGGACCCTACTTCTCATACTGGGTCACCTTGCCCAGTCTTAATCCATGGGAGGTGCAAAGATTGGTCTAGTTGTGTGAAGCCTGTTTTCCACTGGGCTTGTCGAGGGCCAGGTAAGTAAGAGGAATTCCAAAAATTAATAAAGATGTTGTGAATTATGATATAGCTAATATGCTGGAAGAATATTTAAACAAGATGGTCTTCCATTTTTTATGATTAGAATGAAATATATAAGCCATACGCTCTTCTAGTTTAACCTCTTTTTAGTGTACCATTCCATGGCATCAACATCTGTCTTGCCCTGCAGCTGTTGCCACCAGCCATTTTCAGAGACTTTCCATTGTTCCACTCTGAAGCTCTGAGCATATTCAACAGCTGTCTTTTGTGTCCCGCCCTCACCATAACTACAATTCATTTTCTATCTATGTCTGGACATTTCAGCTGCCTCGTAAGGACAGAGGTCTTCTAATTTTTTTCAAAGTGACATTTTTTTCTTTACCCATAAAAATAAGAAAAATCCTGCTTCAAATTGTTAGAGGAGCGGGAGTGGCGGCTACGCAGTTAAAAGCATTTGCTGCTCCTGCAGAGGAGGCCAGTTGGGTTCCCAACACCCACAGACTTACAGCTGCATGGAACTCCAGCTCCAGTGAATCCTTCTGGCCTCCACAGGCACCGCACGCACGCACACATGCATGCATATAGGCATACGCGCACACGCACGCACACACATCTATTAATAAAATGACAGACAGTAAATCTAGAGACGTAAAAACATGCAATTAATGTTAGAAGGAAGTTGACGTGCACAGATGAGGATCACTGGAGTCATAAGTAATGGCTGTACACACACACCTTCGAGAGGTAATAATTATGAAGGTGCGAGAAACATACATGCAAATATAAACTGATTCACATCTGCATATGCTCATTGCTCGCAAAGATGGTAATAATGATGCCACAATCTTCACGGATATCAGAAGCCTCTCCTGAGTTGTAAGTCCTTGGGAGCTTGTGCCTTCTTTGCATTTGGCTGAGGCCAAAGGCTTAGTCCTTTCAAGGCCCTCTTATCTTCATCTGTAACACGCGGAGAGCAGTGTCTTACCTTAGCACTTCTTAGGGTTGATGTGAAGATGGAACATCTTAACAAAAGTGAAAGGCCTTTGAAAAACACAAAAGCCCATAGCAATGGATGCCAGGCATTGTTAGAGGCCGCCGAGAGGTTGCCAACAGTGTGATTCAAGGTCAAGTTTTACATTTTGAAAGTTTCAAAAGATGTGCAGCTTTTACAAATTATTTAGAAAACCAGATTCTTGCTTTGGTGACCCAGAACCATGACTAAATCGTCTCCGAAGTGCCGCACATTTGATATCCCCTGCTATTAGTAATCACACCACATTGGGAACAGATGGTCATGCAGCTTCTCAGCAGAATCTAAAGTTTTTAGTGGGGGAGAAATTGTAAATTCACATAGCACAAAGGCAAACATCACATCTCTTATAAGCAGGCTTTTTTTTTTTACTTTTCTATAGTGGCAAAAATGCTGCCCTCTGTAACCCACCCACTAAGAGAACCCTGTTTGTCAATGCAATTTAACAAGCATTTATTGAGTACTCACGCCGTACAAGTTAGTTTAGTTTTGGTAGGGATGGAGAAATGGAAAGGATAAAAGTAGTGGGGAAAAAAATGAGAGATTGTTCCTAAAGTGGTTGAGCTTTAAAAAAAATCTTTGTATATGCACAATGAGTGTGTGCATATTTGTGTGTGTATCTGCAGGTATGTGTGTGCCACACATGTGTGTGAAGCCAGGGTGAGCGTCAAGTCTCAGGTCTCATCTTCTACCTTCTTTGAAGCAAGACTTTTTGTTGTTTTTCTGCTGCATATGGTGGATTGGCTGGCCAAGAGTTTCTGGGGATTGTCTGTGTCTCTGTCTCTCATATCCCTTGAGCACTGGGATTGGAGACATGAGCTCCCCTCCTTCACAGGGTGCTGGGGATTTGAACCCAGGTATTCACACTTGTGCAGCACATGTTTTACCCACGGAGGCGTCTATCGTCCCAGCCCAGAAGCTAGTAAGCTTTAAAACTGAAGGGAAGCGCCAGATCCTATGACCGCCAATTGTAGAAACAAAAGGAAACCAATGCCAAGAAAGTGGTCGGGGAATATGCCTTGGAGTCGGAGAGGTTGCAAGAACTGAACCCATCCCATGTAGGAGACCAAAATCTGGTGACATTTTCCCCGGGCCTTGGCAATTAGAGGCAAGACTGTTTAAGTCTGAAGAAACCTAGCCCATCCCATCAATATGTGTTTACGCTACGTGATGAAGCTCACGCTGTCACTGTGGTAATATGACAAGCACCACCATGTTCCACCAGAGGTTTTCATCCCTTCTAGCTGACCTAACTGTGGGCCCTCTTTTAAGAACTACCTTGGCCACATGTGTATTTCAGCTTTTATATGACAGTCCTCCTTGTGTGGGTGGTACTTTTGCATACCCAGTTACATCAATTATCCCAAATTGAAATTATTTGCAAAGTAGCCTCTTTAAAGGTAAAGGGAGTAGCCTTGTCAGTTCTCTTTTGTACCCTAATGCTCTCTCACAGGACCCATGAAACCATTCAGTGTTGAGAAAAAGCCAGAAGATGCTCCTTAAAACCTAGTTCAAGAACTCCCAGGCCACAGCAGAACTGAGGCAGGACAGAAATACAGGGGAAATTATGGGGATGGAAGGGAGAGGAGACCCCACCCTAGGTTCGGGTTTGATGCTTCTTTCCGGCTGAGAGTCAAGGATCGCTTCCAGGCATTCTCCTTTCCCCACCCGGAACCTGCAATTTTCTAGGACTCTTCCCAGCACCCACTCATGAAAGCCTACTGGCTCCTGGGTTCATCAGATTGCAAGCCCATCTAGGGCACCTCCAGAGTCACCATGTAATCTCATTTATAGAAGGAGAATGGAGAGAGAGTCCGGGAGGGTCCCTTGGAGACCGGTCAGCAGTGAAATTCCAAAGGCTTCCACCATCCTGGAACTAGTACACTCTTGTCCTTAAAGGTGTGCCTGCCTTGGCCAGGGCCTGCAGGAGAAGGAACCCTTCAGTGCTTCGGGGCCTGCGTGCCCCTTTCACTACACATCACAGTCACTGTGTATCCAGGTTCTACACTGTTAAGTGTGTGTGTGTGTGTGTGTGTGTGTGTGTGTGAGAGAGAGAGAGAGAGAGAGAGAGAGAGAGAGAGAGAGAGAGAGAGAGAGATTGTCCTTCCATTGTGGAACGAGGAATCACACTTGAGTTTTCGGATTATGTGGAAACTGCTTTTACAGCCGAACCATCTCACTGGCCCTATATTAGTACATATTTTTAATATACTTTTTTTTTTTTAAAGTCTCACTCTCTAGTAGAGGCTAGCCTCGAACTCAAGGCAATCCTCCTGCCCGCCCGCCCCACCCTGTCTCCCAACTGCTACCTTTAACCATCAGATTATTTAATCCCAGCTATCCCCATAAAGAAACTGACCGACTGCAAGACATCCCTTCTCACCGCACGATGGTGATAGTCTCTACTTTTCAGATGGAGGGTCCCCGCTCTCCTTATGCATTGGATTTTTTTTTTTAAGTACCGTTTCCTTTATTTGTATCAAAAACTGATTATTTCCCGGACAAGTAGAGAAGGAAGCCTGGAAGGGAGCATAGGAACTGGCGCTCAGCAGGCGGCGCGGCAGGCGGGGCGGCCGGGGCGTGCCCTGTGCTCCGGGGAGGGTCCCGCGCTGCCCTCGCACTCGGCCCGCCCCGGACAGCAGCGGGCGACACCTGGGCGGTGCAATCGGCTGCCAGCCCCGGTCGCGGAGGGCAGCTCGCAGGCAGAGGAGGTACTGCGGCAGCCGGGGCGCCCACTCCAAGAAGCGGCCAGAGAGATTGGGGCGGAGACGCGGCTCGCGCTCTGGGTCTGACTTTTCTGCCCACTGGCCGTGCCACCTGGACTGGTTTCTGGGTTCCCCCGGCCCGGGTCTTGGTGTAGCTGGAGGGAGTTGGTGTAGAGAGGTTTTTGTTGTCCTTTCTATTCTGATCTCGCACCGCCAAGCTTCATTCCTCAGTTTCTCCAGTAGCAAGACTCACTTCTGCTGTCCTCGCCGCGTCTGCGAAGCTGGGGACCCCAGGTAGGTGGGACTATGCTGGGCGGTCGCGATGGGGCGGGGAGTGGGGAGGACTTTGAAGGACTGATTCGAG
Organism: Chionomys nivalis; assembly: GCF_950005125.1. Lineage (NCBI taxonomy): Eukaryota > Metazoa > Chordata > Mammalia > Rodentia > Cricetidae > Chionomys > Chionomys nivalis. Next base: position 6,474,160 of record NC_080108.1, read on the forward strand.
ACCCGGGGTTGGAGGCTGGCTGCAGAGCAATCGCCCCAGGGTGCTCAGGTGAGGACCAGCAGAGGGTAGGTCTTTGCACAGGTGCTGCGAAGGGACCCGCGAACTCGAGTCTGAAAATTAGCAGATTTGTTTGGGGGCAGTTTCTCCTGCACCCAACCAGACTTCTTCTCTTAGCGAGTTAAGTCACAGGGGTGAGATTTACCCGCTTCAAACTGCAAAACCGAGGGTTACAGCGTGTGAGGCTCTATCCAGCAGCCGATAGGAAGTGGGGTAGGAAGTGGGTCTCTGCTCTCCTCTCATCGCGCCTCCTCCCTTTTCCCTTTCCCCTTTCCTCCCTTTATAAGTCGCCGTTGGCTATGAGGGGCTCCATTTCCTGCATCATTGAAAAGTTCTTACTTTTACCAAGGGGCTAGTATGTGACCAGCATCCTCCAGGACTCCAGGTTGTGGGCTCCCGGTTCAGAGGGGATTCTAGACAGACACATGCTTTGAATCACAGCCTTCTAACGCTACAGCTTAGGAGCAGTGTGCAGAGGAAGGCTGATGGGATTCAGACGGACACTGGCCGGTAGATGGGGTCCAAACTGTTGTTCAGCCTTCCCTTCCCCTTTTGACAGTCCTTCCGGGCGATGTAGCATGCTGGTCCCTGTTGTCTGCAGGATGGAGCAAGGAGTCAAAGTAGGCTATCTGAAAGTAGCTGAGGGCTTGAATCCGTTTCTGTAGCACATGCCCCACCCGCCCCACAAACAACTTCCTGCACCTCTGTGACTCTGCCCCCCCCCATCACCCTCTCATCACCTCCGGAGTGACATTCATTTGAAAGCAGATTCTAGGACCCCACTGTGTCCAGGAAGAAGAGAAGGTCTGGTGAGGAGGAGCCATGCTGAGGCTCTTTACTGGACGTTTCCTATGGGCCAGACTCACCGCTCTCTGTATAACATGTGTAACTTCTCAGGAAGCCTCTCGAGGTTGATACATTGTATCTCGTTCTGCAGTTGAGATGCAGAGGCTCATGAAGATTGTTCCTCTTATTCTAACATAGCTCATCGTTGGCATAGCTGGGATTGCAATCTAGTCTCGAATTCTAAATTTTTTTTTACTTCGTTCTCTTCTGTAAAGATAAGCTGGAGCAGGTAAAAAAAAACAAACAAGCAAACAAGCAACCAGCTCACCTACCCACCAACTGCATTATCGAGCTCTCGCTAAGGGCCAGGTACTGCTAAAGCATCTCAGAGGACCCATTGGCATCTCTGGTCAGGAATGTCCATCGTTATGGGGGAAACAGCAACTGACCTTGCCCCTCACAGAAGCCCTGTTCCAGAAGGCCGTCAGATCCACTGAGCTGCTACTGTTTGGTGGGGCCGGAGTTCTGTTTGCTTTATCCTAGAAGTGGTTTGGGGTCTAATGAAAGATCGATTGTCCGAACCTGATCCGTTAGACCTGACCGTTGGCTTGTGAATGATCCTTCTGTCCCCTAAGAAGCCCGCTCCAGGCTTTTGCTCAATAAACACTTGTGGAATGAATGAATGAATGAATTAGCACCTTGTACAGAGTGATCTGCGACCCCAAGGACAGCAAAGCAGTGCGGGGCAGCCTGGGCCTTTTCCTCTAAGCCCATGACGCCAGCCATAGGGTGCTGCTTCTTGGGCAAGGGAGGTTAGGGTAGCCTGTGCCTTTGTGGACTTCCAAAATTCCTCAGCTAAAAAGTTCACACCCGTTTTAATAGAATTTTAAAAGAAATGGCTCAAAAAGAAAAATTTGACTTAAAAAAAAAACTTACCTGAAAAGCGATTTGGTATTTGATGAGGCTGTCATGCTTTCAGAAACCAAGGGGCATGTAAGATGGTACTGTTTGCTTTAGAACGTCCAAATTTTTCTCATAGAAGGATCCCTAATGGGAAAGAAGGCCAAGTGCTCTTGGGAGATGGCAAGGTCAACTCCAGCAGGCTTGGTCATTGCCTCAATGACTTAGAATGTTTTCATCATATATGAACCCCAGCTTAACTGTATATTACACGTTTCCCTGGGCCGGTGAGATGACTTAGCTCGTAAATGAGCTTGTCATCAAGTGTGAGTTTGAGCCCTGGAACCCGCATGGGGGAAGGGAAGAGCTGACTCCTGCAAGCTGTCTTCTGACCTTCACATGCATACTGTGGCACATGTGCACACACGGACACGGACACACACACACACACACACACACACACAAATGCAACAAACCAAATGAATTTCAAATTTTTTTCCTCCAAAGAATATTCAGGTAGAGCAGGGGTTAGGAGAACCCAAAGAATCAGGCAGTCTCTGGTCTGGTGGCTTAGAGAACAAAGTTTTCCATTCTCTGTTTATAGAATTGAACTTTTTAACTCCCCGAGAGAGGCACTTCCTTTTCCCCTTTTTCCAGAATGAAGAATATGTGTTAAAAATAATTTTTTATTGTTTGCTTTTTATTACCTAAACTATACATATTAATTGCAGGAAAAGATACACACAGAATACTACTATAAATAATAAGAAAATATGTATCTAGGCTTAGAAATAGCAAATGCAAAACTTGGCATATAGTTTTCTAAATCTTTTCTTAACATCTATGAATAAGTTAGAACACACAGATACACACACACACACACACACACACACACACACACACAGATAAACCTTAGTTTTGGTTGAATTCCTATCAGAGTTTAGAGCCACCTGAATGCTTCTAAAGAAGACAGAGAATGAATGGTAAACACTTAAAGAATCATAAAATGTAAGTGCAGTGTGAGCCCCAGTGTATATCACCACACCCTATAATTCTCCGTCATTCAGTCTCTAGCAGAGAGTCCAGCAGTGGGGCTGCCGGAGAAGTCACAGGGTCAAGCTGTGCTCCTCCTGGCTCAATGTCTCAAATGCAGCAGGAATGCTCGCTCTTCTCTGCCTCAATGTGCAAGATCAGGGCAGAAATTCAAAAGCTCATTTTCAAAGCTAGAAGGAAGCCCCTCCCCCACCAAAGGTCACTGCCAACCAGTGCATTTTCTCACCTGCCTGACCTTAGACAAGGCAGGTTACTTCTGTGCGGTGGCCCTTTGGGAAAAGGAGATAAGGATCCTCCTTACTTGAGTCAGGGTTTCCTCACCCTGACAAAGCACCTAGGACGATCTGCTGTTAAAGAGGTAAGGGCGTGTTTGTCTGTGGCTTCAGCCCAGGTGGGCTCTGTTGCTTCCAGGCCCGCGCTAGGGCGGTGGGAGTGTGTGGCAGAGGGGAAGGAACCGGGACCTCAGTTTCCTCTGAGTGAATGCCTTCAAGGCCTTACGTTCCATCTACTGCAGTCTGCTTCCTTTTTAAAATAAAGATTTATTTACTTTATTTTATGTGTGGGTGTTTTGCCTGCATGTATGTTTGTGCACCACGGGCACGAAGAAGGGGTTGGGCCTTCTGGGAGAGGAGTTACAGAGGTTGTGAGCCACCGTGTAGGTGCTAGGAGCCAATCTGTGTCAGCTGGAAGAGGAACACTCTTCCTGATTTTTTAAAATTAATGTAATGTGTATGAATGTTTCTGCATGAAGTATGTCCATGTACCACATTAGTGCCTTGTGCCCTTGGAGTTCCCAAGAGGCTGTCACAGCTTCTGGAACTAGAGTTACAGATGGTTGTGAGCTGACCTTTTTTTAAATTTTAATTTTAAAATTTTTATTAACATTTTTTTCTTTTATTTTACATTCTGGTTTCCTCATCCTCCTCTCCCAGGTCTTGTGGAAGAGCAGCCAGTGCCCCTTAGCAACTCTCAGGAGCCATCTCTCCAGCCCCTCTTAGGGTTCTTATCCACAGAACCATCTTAATAGTCCCCTTATCCTTCTTCTTAAAGGTTCCAATACATCCCAGGGGTGTCACCAAGCATCACGTCCTCCGCGGACAGTTAGGGACCAAACTGCACCATGCTCCACTTTCCTCCGTCCGTCACCTTGAGAACCAAGTGTTGGGCGTTAGTTGTTATTTATCACTTGAGTTGTACACAAGGGTATATGCTATTAACACGTTTAAATACAGAAAGTTTAGAAGCTTTGGCAGACCTAATGTAGTGGTGGGTCCTAGCTTTTGACCCGAATAGACTTAACTATAATAGAAATGTTTTATGGAATCTGAGTCCACGTTTCATTTTGTTTCTTTTCTTTTCCTTTCTCTCTCCTTCTCTCTTTCTCGCTTCCTTTTTGTTTTAAAATTAAGAATCCAGGAATACTCGGTGGCTAATAGTTCTCCCTCTTAATCACAGTTCTGAGTAGAAGAGGCGGGTGGACCGTTTTACAGTGTGAAGGCAGACGTGACCTTCAAGGGAGCTGTGCACTTGCGCTGGTCATTCTGGGCGCTGTCTCAGCCAGGTGGAAGCATGCTAGGCAGACACAGTATGTGCGGCTCGAAAGGCAGGGCCACATAGGTGAGGACCGGGAGCCGGGAGCCACGATTCAAGGGGGCTTCTCAGGAATGCGCCTGACTGCCCTTCAAACACTCTTTGGAGGGCAGTTGTTTTTAGTCATTTAACTGTAAATTATTAATCTAGAACCTCCTACAGGGTTGGGAGAAGAAAACAGTTTAGGGGTAATTTTAGAATGGTAGAATATAGAAATACAATAAAAAACCAGGGTTTTTAAAAATCATAATGAAGTCATATGGTTCATTAAGTACTTGCCGCTTAAGTTACTCAGTATGGCGTTTTTTCCGTAGTGGCCCCTTGGGCACTTGGTCATGTGCTAGAACTTTTGCAGAGTATGGGAGAGGCACATGACCCCACTTGACTAGCGCAGCACTGGAGGGGGTGAAAAGAAAATACGGAAGACGAGAGAGAGGGGGGCGCACAGCTGCGGTCAGAATAGGCATGCAATGAAAAGACCAATGCAGGGAAAGATCGAGGCCCTGAGGGCTCAGTCTGGGCTGTTCCACTCTGCACCCCAAGGCTGGTACTCCATAGAAGTTTAGTGAAGTATTTCCAAATAAACTAAATGAACAAGTAAAAGAATGAATGAACCACTCTGTTGAAGAGAAGTCTGCCAAAGCTTGGTGCTGTGCCCCTCTGATGCTTACAATAACTTCTCTGTGCATATAGACCTCCAAAAACACATCCGTAGGTGTTATAGGGTTGGGTCTCGGAGGGGAAGGGCTTGCTTAGCACACCCAAGACCCCAGCGTGTCCAGAAGGACCAGAGCATGGGCCCACATGCATCCACTGAAAGACCTTGCACAATTCCGTGCACATCTGAGCTAGAGGAGAAAGAACGGCATCAAATGGCCTCTGGGTGAACAGGCTCTTCTTTCCCCCCATGGAAGCATTGTTTCACTGTGAGGTTTTCACAGCACCGAGCTGACACCATCAGCTTCTGATCAGACAGATGTGTTTTATGCTGCCATTACTCATGGCCACAGGCGCCTGGGCTTTGCTGCCACTGGCTGAGTCACTTGGTTAAAACACAGGGCTGGGAGGCTGAGGGCATGAGCTGGAACCCAGGCCAGAAGGAGCTGTTCAGTCAGAGCTGTGCTCTGGTCTTTCTGCCAGGGATCTGCTGGGGAAGAAGGTAGATGTGGCGAGCTGGATTCCTTAAGGCGGATTCATTACCACTGCTGGTTTGTAGACTAGTCATTTGAATTTTGGAAGTAAAGGGTTCGGATTTTCAGTGTGTTGTTTTCCATATGTAGGCTAAGGTTGGCTCGGTTTTGTCATTGTGGAAATGTTCAGGGATTGTATCTTAAGAACCCTGTTGTCCCCAAATCCTAACTTGTTACCACATCCTATAGTCTTTATGTGTCCCTAAGATGGCTATGATCCTTTCTGCCTCACCACGTGGCAGAGAGACTTGGATAAGCTTGTATATTTAATAAAAATCAGACACTGTTGCTGAGTGGTTGGCCAAGAGTCATCATTTAAAGACTTGCTGGTTCATACCTATCCCAAGCCATTCTGATTTAACTAGTTTCCATGTGACGTATTCAAGGCCACTCATGAGCAGTTAAAACCACAGACATTCTATCGGCAAATGCAAAGTCTTTTGCGTCAGTGTTTTCATTGGTTATATGGGGTTCATCTTCCTCAGTTCCTTTAAGAACATTTGACCTGAGCTGGGGTGTGTTTGGTTGCTAATGCGGCATAGTTCATTGACTCTGATCTCTCTGGGATGCCCTTCTCAACCCTGTGATGCCAGCAAATGATGAGAGTGGCATCTCACATTTATTTAACTCTTATTATGTATCAGGCATTATTCCAAACACTGTACCTACATGAATTTGTCAATTATTGAAACAGTTTATTACTGCTGCTAGTTTTGTTTCCTCTCATTGGAAATTGAGACACAGATAAGTCACCTGGCTTACAAGAGAGCAAGCAGAGATTTGAACTCTGGTATCTTGACATCAGAGCCCATGGTCCAGAATGCCTTTCAAAGTGCCTATTACCTGCCAGTACCTACTGGCATCCTATCCTCTTGCTCGTGAATGCAGGGTACAAACTGTAACTCACGTTACAAACTGAGTTCTAGGTGCAGAGGGAGGGCTCATCGCTTGGACAGTGTTACGATGACACAAAGGAACATTTAATATGGGTGTATTGTAAAACTTTGGAAAATTTTCCTATAGAGAGATAATAATAATGGGAATAAATAGTTCAGGGAATATCTAGAGTGACAATAAATTACAAATTATGAGTCAGCAGCCTATCAGTACTGTGCCCCGAGAGATGGCTCAGCAGGTAAAGTTTGTGCCAGTCCTGATGACCTGAGTTCAATGCTAGGGACCCTCATGGTAGAAGAACGGCGCTCACTCCCAGTAATTGTCCTCTGACCTACATATGTGTGCTGCAGCAAAGGCCCGATCTCAAATCAAACAGACTCTTAAAAAAGGATCAATAGCGCTCTAACGTAAGGTAATTCACGTGCAATGCTTACAGCATGAAAAACCAGTGCTGCTTACATTAAGTAAATCATGTCATTTATGGTCTTTAGAAGAGGAGACATTGTTTCTTCTTCCCCCCTTTCATTTTGGTGAGCTATAAATAATGACCAGAAAAAGGTGATAAGCAGAATACTTCTTTAAGATTTATTTATTTTTATTTGTGAGTGTTTTGTCTGTGTGTTTGTCTGCACCACATGTGTGCCTGATAACCATGGCAGTCAGAAGATGGCCTCGGATCCCCTGGAGTGGGAGTGACAGATATTTGGAAGCTGCCATGTGGGTGCTGGGAGTAAAACTTGGGCCCCCTGCGGGAGCACGAGCACTCTTAACTGCTTAGTCACACTCTGGTCTCAAGAAGAGCTATTATTTACCGAGTGCGGCATTTACTCCTTATCAGCCTTTTGCTTATCTAATTGGAAGGAGAGCGCTCAGAAATTATATACACCACTTTCATGAGAATGTAGTCATTGTCTAGCTAGAATCCTGGGACACTTTGTCAACTGATGGTTCATGACATTTTTTTGAGGCTCATCCATAGATAGTTTAGAAGCTGGGGTTCTGATGCATGGTATCTAGCGACATGATAGGAGAAAGGTTACAGTAAAGAAGGCATTTGTGGTTAGGTCATGGTCAAGTACGGGTCTGGAAGCCGGTGTTTCCCACAAAACCAACTGGCAGAAGAGTAAACTTGGCTCTGGAGTCAGGTTACCTTTTGGATCCACTTAGTAGTTGGTTAAAGTGAGCAGTGACTGAGTCTCTCCAAGTCTGTTTCCTTTTCTGAAGAGCCACTCCATGAGCTCTCAGTGTAGGACACCGTAAAGTAGCGCTGCACCTTCCGTGTAGAGTGCGCCATGGCTGGTGCTTCTTCATCACCCCCAAAAGCCAAAAGAAACCAAGAGAAAGGGTAGATGATCGGACAGAGAAGAGAAAAAAGCATCAGGAGAGGGGTGGAAAGGTAGCAATGTCCGCGAGTGTCGGTTCCCTTCTGTTTTCTCATGTGCATGTATGTTCATATGTGTACATGCTTGTGGAAGGACATGCAATGTGAAGCCAGAGGCCAACAGCAGGTACCTTCTTCTATCACTCTCTACTTTATTTCTAGACAGGCTCTCTCACCGACCCTGGGGCTCATTGGCTGGTCAGCAAACACCCGAATCCTCCTGCCTCCACATCCTCAGCCCTGGGGTTATAGGTGCGTGTTGCCACATCCAGCTTTTTAATGTGGGTACCCGGACTCTGAGCTCAGGTCTAGGTCCCCATGTTGGGGTGACGCTCTACTGATGGCTATCTCCTTGTCCCTTTCCCATTCCGTTCATCTCTGCCCTCCTTCATTTCTCTTGGCTTCTTCTTTTGGTTCTTTTGGGTGACAAACGTAGAGGAACAGTCATGGTGCAGGTGGTGAGCTTTTTGGTAAAAACAAACACAGCCAGCTTACTGTGAGATTGCCGAGAAAGCAGCTACCGAGGAAAGTTGGAGCGTGACAGATGAAATAGATCTGGTGGAGTGGCACTTTGCTAGGTTGGGAAGGGGGCAAAGTGGAGGACAGGCGCAAAGATGTGTCACCTTCAAAAGCTCAGAGACAGGAGGGACTGGAGACGGGAATATGGAGAAACCACTGAGTTGTCCCACGAGGCAGTTAAGTTATGGCTGGAGGTGCTGCCAGTGTGGCAAAATGACAGGCGAAAGTAAAACAGGCTTAAAACCTCACCCTTTATCTTCAGGGATACAGGGCTTTGGGCGAAGCTTCTCAGTATTGTGAATCAAATGACTGTCTTGTTAGGACAGCTCACACTCAGAAAGATGGACAATGCCCTTGACGCTGGTTGGGATAATTGTACTTGTAGGTACAGATGAGGCACCATGTTTCAAAGATTTTTTTTGTTAATATATGTAGAGGTGCTACTGGTATTTAATTAAAGATTGCTTCAGGAAGGTACATGATGTATTGGAAAATGATGATCCCTGTATTTCAATTTACGGGAATCACATTGAAGCCATTTTATTTTTTAAAAAGGCAAATGTGTCCAGTTTTGAAGCTAGCTTGTTTTCTATTTTATTTATCTATGCATCACTCGATTGGTGAATGTGTATATGCATGTGTGTGAAAACACAGAGTTATTTATTTGGAACGGATATTGAACTCAGGGCCTGGACATAGAGACAGGAAGGACTGGAGACGAGACCATGGAGAAACTCACATGTTAGACCAGCACTCCACCGCTGAACCCTTATTTGCTATTTCAAATACAGAGCAAGGTGTCCTTTTGGCAAAACTGTTGAGACTTAAACCCAGAAAGAGTATGTAAGGACCCTTTTCATACCTACCAAATCGAGTTTAAGATTCCAGGATTAGAAACCCACTGCATGAATTTGGCCGGTGCACTGTATGGTTCCTTGTGCTTAGTAGGCACTGTTGAGGCTAGCAGCTTCTCACTTCCTGGCTGGAGGAACAGAGAGGCTCAAACTCTCACTCGTGGGAAGTTACAAGAATGTGCGTGGCTCTTCTCCACAGGTAGTTAGGACCACACTCAAGGACATACAAGTGTATGTTTGTGTGTTTCTAGGACCGTGTTTATGTTTTCCAGAATGTGTCTGCTCTTTTCAGACCCCAGGGAAAACCTGACCTATACCTGGAGCTCCTTAGGGAAAGCAACTGGGGAGTTGGCCTTGGTTACTTGAGGCCTGGGGAAAGAGGATCGCTTGCCTCCTTACAGGAACCAAAGTATGGCCAGGAGCCAAGGGTGTGGAGGAAGTGTACCGCCACCTGTCAGATCCTGCCAGAGACAGATGCCCTGCCACGGAATTGAGCACAGCTGTTTGCTCGGGGCGTGAGGGAGCGAGGGATGGGCGGAGCCGTTTGTTTTTACCTTTTTCTCTCAGTCTCGTCCCCAAGACGGCTCTCAGAGCAGCCGGAAACTAAAAGCAAGCTTTGGGCTGATATTCAGAGCACAGGAGATATAAGGCATCCACTCTAAGCTTCTAGAGGCACCCAAAAATTGAACTGCTGGGATGCTCAACCTTTGAACCGGACCTCTTTCTTGGGCCGAGGCCCATGGTCTAACGGTGAATCAAGCATAGGCTTGGTCCTGTGATAGATTCTGTGTTGGTCTCTTTCCTTGGAGATCAACACATTACGAATGATGAAATTCCAGTAGGAACACTCAGGTCCTTGAGGGTATGTGGCAACTATGCATACAATTCTAGTTGTTTTATTTATTTATTTATTTATTTATTTATTTATTTATTTATTTATTTTTACTGAGCTATATACATTTTTCTCCGCTCCCTTCCCTTCCTTCCCTCTCCCATTACCCCCATGCTCCCAATTTAACTCAAGAGATCTTGTCTTTCTCTCTTTCCAATGTAGATCCATGTGTGTCTCTCTTAGGGTTCTCTTTGTTGTCTAGGTTCTCTGGGGTTGTGATTCGTAGGCTGGTTTTTCTTTGCTTTATGTCTAAAAGCCGCTTATGAGTGAGTACATATTGTATTTATCTTTCTGGGTCTGGGTTACCTCACTCAGTATGATGTTTTCTAGATTCATCCATTTGCCCGCAAATTTTAAGATCTGAATTTTTTTTTTTAACCACTGGGTAGTATTCCATTGTGTAAATGTACCACATTTTCTTTATCCATTCTTTGGTCGAGGGGCATCTAGGTTGTTTCTAGGTCCTGGCTATTATAAATAATGCTGCTATCTATGTAGTTTACCACATGTTCTTGAGAATGCTCAAAATTCTAGTTTTACATACATTGGTAATATTGGTCGTTCTTCATTGAAAAAAAAAGTGGCAGTTCATTGAAGCTGCTATTAAACTATAAAGATGTGTTGATAAAGGGGTATGCCTTAGCCTAGTGGGATAAATATCAGATTAAGGGATCTACTAATTCACACAACAAATACTGTTTTATAATTGTTTGAGGTCAGAGTCCAGCGGGGAAGACAGATGTCCATGATTATTGTGCAGTATGATATTACTAGTCAGAAGCTAAAAGTGGTCAGGTGGCCAGATGGAAGAGAGAACCAGAAGTAAGGTAAGGGTCCCTGGAAGAGAAGACACTTGAGGAAGAGACTTGGATGAACAGCACACAGAACAGTCAAAGTAGTAGAGAAATTATAAGTAATGGAGTCTGGTTAAAACAAGGCTGGCAGGAGCTGAGGCCAGGGAGATTGGAGTGGACCCATTGGCCGTGGAGAGCGTCACATCATTGAGACTGATACTTGTTTCAGTGAAGTTTTGCCTTCTTTCCGCAAGCTCTTCCTGGCCCCGTCGCTCTCCCACTCTGCTGCCTTTAAACCTCCAGGGCTAGGGGCTCCTCCCCAGGTCTTCCCGGTCCACCGTTGTGGGTGGTCTGGTCCTTCGCTAGCTGGCTCAGTGTTTGCTGTGTACCTCCTTTCTGGTGCCCTCACCCTCTGCTATGTTATCCATCCTTACACAATCACTTTATCTTCCTTCTTGGTTTGATTGCTTTTAGAGGCGGGGACTCAGGGAGCTCATTTCCTCAATTCCCCCAGCATTGAAAGACCAACAGGGGCAAGGTACACTGAATAAATTTAGCTTGAAGCACTGAGTTATGCTTCTTATAAAAATTTAGAGATTAATAAATACTTCTTTTGAAAAAATTTGTTTCTCATTGTGTATGTGTATGGGGGCATTGTACCTGCAAAGGACAGAGGTGTCAGATCCCTGAAGCTGATGTCACAGCCAGTTCTGAGCCGCATGATATAGATACAGAGAAGAGGACTTGGTTCCCTCACCTTGTCTTCTATAAGAGTCGTACACACTCTGAGCTGCTGAGGCATCTCTCCAGCCCACCAACAAACTATTCTTAACTGCATATTTATTTATCTTCCCAGGAAAGCTGAAAAGAATTAATTTAGCAGGCCTGACATGTTTAGCCGTGTAGAGATCTACTGGCAATGTTGGCCCAGGGCTGCCCTCTGGGTATCAGGAGGGTTCCCAGTACTCTGAATGATCAGAGTAGCTCATTCTATCTAGTCTGAAAACATAGTTTATGCTGGGTACCTACTTTTCGTCGGGGAATTCTGAAAGCGGGCCCATGCCTATATGACCACTTGCCAGACGGTCCCACACCAGATCCCTAAGGAGCTCTTAGCTGTAGATATTTCACATATGCTGTCCCCATTCGCTCTGTGCCCTACGTGTCTCCTTGGTGAGGACCTTGGAAGCTCAGACCTGTTTGTTCCTCCAACTTTACCGGATGTGCTTTGTCTTTGGCCGACTCAGCTGTGTCTCTGTTCACTGTGAGAAATTCATAGCGGTGACCGTGACGTCATGTTGAGACCCGAGACTGCACTTGGCCATTCTTTCAAAATAACAGGGATTACCACACAGTGCAGACCCCAACCATTTATTAGGTTTCAATTTATTAGTTATTTAGTATTCATTTTCCAACCAGGGCTTTGTAGATACAAAGTGTCAGAGAGGTCCTTCTATAGAGATGAAGGCATTTCTTCACCCCGATGTATATGGGCACGGGAGAGATGTGTTTTCAAGGCTTTCATGGCATCCTGGCATTTTATGAGCCAAATCAGATTTCATCCTTTGAAAATAAATGTCAGGCTTTGAAACACCAAACTCTGAGAACATTGGGGTCTCTGATAACTTTTTGTTTGTTTGGAAGCAGAGCGAGAATGGGAGGGTTCACAGACACAACACCCACCACCAAAGCTGGCCTGGAGTCAGCGTGTATAGGTTACGGTGTGGTTTGAGGTCAGGGGCCTGAACAAGTAGAGAGTAGCCACTGCGGAGACTTACACATCAGCTCAGGAGTCTTAGCTTCTGGGGAACCAATACAAAGACTAGCATCTTCTAACATAATATTTGACAAAGACTAGCATCTTCTAACATAATATTTGTATGGAAATATACAACTTTCAAAATGCCTTCGCAAGGTCTATCATCTCATGCCAAATTATCTTTATGTGGAGGGGGTACATTATTAGTTCAAAGATGAGGAGACTGAGAAAAAAAAACCGAGCGTCTTATCCAGATAAACAGGGTTAGCTTCAGACAGAACAATCCAGCTTTTCTATTTTAAAATTAGATACAGAGAAGCTTTAGCTCTGTGACGTCTACTAGAATCTACTAGAATACTGGTGGATTCCAGCTCTGATGTGTGTATCAGCCAAGCTTCAGAAATGAAGGGCCAGTGAGTAAGTAAAAGCTTAAAGGCTAGGTGTCCACTCTTGCTGGGCACCATCTTGGGTACAGTTTACCTCTAGGGAAAGAATGCAGAATGCAGGTAGCCTTTCTGATTTAGTACCTGGGTTAAAAATTGGACAGAAAGAGAAAGGGACAGAGGACCTGGGAGGATGCGAGCTACAGTTCTGTGCTCATGGTAATTTGTGGGAAAAGGTGGAATCCTTCCTTACCTCTGGTTCCCTGCAGATCTAGATGAGAAGGAACTGGGAGAGGGTTTGGATGTCCATTTCACAGCATCTCAGAGGTTAAAAAATGTCAACAGAATTAAGGTATTAGACAAATTAGGGTCAATAATTGCTTTCAACTTCTCATTATTTCTATATTTCTACAACAGTGAACCCCTTGGGGACAGTCATCAATTATATTGAGTTTTTACTGTGTGTCAGATGTCTAACATAAAGCATTTCTTTAATTCTCATGAAGATCCTCAAGACAGGAAATTTAAATCATGTAAGAGCTAAGCAAGCTGAGACTCAGTGAAGTTTAAATATTTGCCAAGGGTGACCCAGCAAATTCCTGGCGGTCAAGGGATTCAAACTTGGGCTTCACATCCAAGTTGGTGCTCTTTCTTTTCTTTGTTCCCTGAGAACAGTAAGTAGTGTGACTTCACGCAATAAAAGCTATTCTTTCGTATTGTTTACAAGTAGCTAAACCTTGTGTTGTTTTTATTTTTTGAGACAGCCTTTCTGGTATGTCTAGGCTGTCCTGTTCCAATTCCCTCAGCTTCTTCTCCTTCTCCTCCTCCTCCTCCTCCTCCTCCTCCTCCTCCTCCTCCTCCTCCTTCTCCTCCTCCTCCCTTCCCCCTCTCGCTCCTCTCCTTCCTTCCTTCCTTCCTTCCTTCCTTCCTTCCTTCCTTCCTTCCTTCCTTCCTTCCTTCCTTCCTTCCTTCTTCTTACTCTTCTTTGCCTCCTCTTTCTCCCCCACCCAGTGTGTATGTGTGTGTGTGTGTATGCATCTATGTGTGCAGGCACACTTACCAATATGTAAAAAGTCAGAGGTCAATATGGATATCCCTATTTTTTGAAACAGGGCCTCTGACTGAACCTGACCTCACTGTTTTGGCTAGATGAACCAATGAGCTTTCGGGGATTCTTCTGTCTTTGCCACCCCCCCCCAATATTGTAGTTACACATGGGTGCCACCATGTCTGGCTTTCTGTGGGTGCTGGGGACCCAGGCTCAGGTCCTCCACTGAGCCATCTTTCCAGCTCCTGCCTCAGTTTCTTGAGCACTGGAATGGCAGGCAGGTGCCACCATGCTCAATTCTACAGGTGGCTGACTCTTATCTGGGCCTCAGTAAGTATAAGGTTCTTCTAGTAAGAAGATTAAACCTAACTGTGACTTACAGAGGAGACGCTCTTATTGATGTCAGTTCCTGCTTTGTGTGTGCACGTGTTTCCATTCCTGGGTCCCACAGGATTCAAGAGTGGCAAGCTTTCTCACTCTTCTTGGGTAAGGGGCAGGAGTGGTCTCTTCTGCTGGCTTCCGAACCAGCTTCTCTAAAGTCATCCCTTCCTGGCAAGCTTTCATCACCTGGGAAAAATCTGCATTAGTAGGTAAAGATTTTTATATTCTGGAACTCCAAGAAAGAAGAAAGAGGATCATTTGACGCATCATTTCTTTTAAATAATCAGCACATTGAACTTGAGAGGTTTTGTACCTTCGGGTACAATGGAGGAGCTGACCATGGGCAGATAAATTCTAGGATGGTTTACTTCTGCACACTGACTAGGGACACAGTAGTGAATGACTGCCACCAAGACTCCTGGGCACGAGCATCTCTTCCAAGAGCAGGGAGGCTCAGGGGCCTGCTAGGGAGCTCTGGCTGTAGGTGACAAGGTTCAGCTTTTCTCGATTAGATGGTGAACCAGGGGCCAGGTCACCACCATTTCAGGAACGGAAATGCAAACATTCTTTTGAGGGTGGGGTGTGATTTTATTTGGGGTGCTGAGAACACAGCACTGTGAGGAGTCAGATCAGCTAATAATTACACAGTGAGCCCGTGTTTGACTAAGGTCTCTATGCATAGACACTCATCTAACTTTCACATCATGATTTCATGTAGGTGTTCTACCGATGACAATGCTGTCTTACGGTTTCTGTTGCTGTGATTAAAAACACCATGACCAAACCAGCTTGGGGAGAAAAGGGCTTATTTCAGCTTACAGTTCCATATCACAGTCTACCCCTGAGGGAAGTAAGGGCAAGAACTCAAGCAGGGCAGGAACATGGAGGCAGAGGTTGATGCAAACAGAGGCCATGGAGGGTGTGGCTTATTGACTTGCTCTTCTTGCCTTCTTACAGAGCCCAGGACCAAAAACCCAGGGCCACAGCTCTCCCCGCCCCCCCAATCCACACAATGACCTGGGTCTCCCCACATCAATTCAGAAAACGTATTACAGGCTTGCCCACAGGTCAATCTGGGGTGGGGCATTTCCTTAAGTGAGGTTCCTAAAATGTCTCTGGCTGGTGTCAGGTCGAAATGAAACTAATCACCACAGGTGTTAAGTAATTTGCCTAGAGTCGCTCAGAAAGTGGTTGTTCTTAGATGGACGTGTCAAGCCCACAGTGCAGCCCGTTATTATTTTAGAGACACTGCTAAGGAATTAGGACCACGATATTTAAAAAGCACAGCTATTTCTTGTGTTGTTATTATTAGAAGAAGCAGTGTGAGATGACTCTGCTTTCCACAAAGTCACCGAGTGATTCCTAGGAGCCCAGCTTTTCTCTCATCTCCTTGGGAACAAATGAGAATCAGGGTTTGGGTTGATTAATCAATGGCAGCTGTTCTTATATGTCATCCTCCGTCTATTGATACACATACGTGCTCGCCGGAGTCCTGTCGCGGATCCTCTAACCTTTCATTTGGTAGCGCAGGCTTTCACTTGTGCGGAACTAAGTTGTGTGACAGCTGGGAGACCTTCATCACGGAAATGCCGATTTCTTTGCCTGTTGAAGCAATTTCCATGACAGGAAGTGTTGGGACCATGGCCTTGATTTCTAAGGACAGATGTATAAAAACTTGGTATGAAATCTAGCAGTTTAGATTTCATGGATAGGACGAAAGTTTGAGATGGCTGAAAATTTTCTCTGTGCGTGTTTCTGAGAAGTTCCCCAGGAAGAAAAAAGTGACTTTATAACACAATACTTGGCAGTAAGCATGCTCAAGTCTTTTCCTTGTGGGTATTTGTGTTTTGTAATGAAAAAAGCATAATAAAATACAAAAGTAGGGTTCTTAGGGCAGGGAGATCACTAGCAAATAGTTTGCTTTGGGATTTCTCTTACAGAATTATTTTTAGCTTTTGGTTGTTTCTAGACCCTGCTTGTTTGAAAAAGACAAAAAGATCTCTAGGAGACTGCAGGGCCCTTAACGTGACGCATCCCACAGGATTTAGAGATATTTTGCATTAAGTGGGCTAAAAAGGTTACAGGTGGAGAGACAAATGATTGGCCATGACATGAAAGATAAATGAGATTTGACTCTCGTTGCGGCTACCGCTCTGCGGTCTGTTCTGAGCTGTTCCTGGCAGTTAGGTTTGAGGAGCTAGATGGTTTGAGGCCAGACTTACCCCTAACTTGAAGTTCCATGGACCCTTCTAGCGGCTACACTGGTGTCATGGCTTCCCTGTGAGTTCTATTATGTTGAGTAACTCAGAGTCTAACCTTCTAGAGAGCAGTGGGCATTCTCTGGGCTAGACTCTATTCCTCATCTAACCTTTCTGCCTGATTTCCTATGACTCACGCTGGGTACACATTGTAAACTTAACACACAACAATAACCTGTCCTGCAAAATCCGCTGGTTACATACTGAGTTTAGTTTTAATTTTCCCCCTGTATTACCGATATACAGTATCAAGGTTACTAATTCCTCTCTCTTGCAGCTTTTGTATCCTCAGAGCAGCTGGTAGAATTCCTGAGAGTGGGGTTGAGAATCACGTGTGACTCTCAGTTACAAGAAGTTCAGAGGCTCGAGGAAGGCTTAGTGGCAAAGCGCTTTTCTCTCCCGTGGCCCGGTGTTGGATCCCCAGGCTTTCTCCCACAGCAAAGAAAAGAATTTGAGAAAGCAAATGGCTCTTTACTGCATGAATTCCCTGACTCATGATTTCAAGGTTTAGACACAAGTTAATAGGAATTAGTTTCCACACCCTGCTAAAGACACGACTCCATTCAGGACTTGGATTTAGGCTACAACAGAGAGAGCGAGGTGGACGCGCGGAAGGATCTCCCAGAATTGTCTCTGAAGAGCTACTGTTAGCGCTTCAGAAAGCAGCTGTTATCTGTGTGCACAATGGACAGGGCAGCAGGGAACCACAGGTGGCCAATTAAACTGTCAAAACATGGCCATCCGAGGACTGGTCTTTCTTTTAATCAGGAAGGGTACTTAGAGATCACCTCTCCCAGTAGGGAAAGTGTTTGCATGGCTGCCTGTGGAGCTGGCATCTTGGGGGGCTTGCACTTTGGTGGTTGCTTTTATTCCTTGGCCCCAAGTCCTTAATCATCAGCCTCCAGTAAATGGTCACATGATCTGCTAAGGAAAGTTAGAGGGCTCTTGCTTTCTGGGATTTGTGTTTCAAGTCTACATAATTTCTTACTGGAGAAGGATAAGTAAAGAAGATTATTTGGGAATTCACGACAAGAATGATATTTATGGAGACCTCTTTGGCTGGGAGACACACATTTGTTTCTTTGAGCATTTTCTCTGCTGGAGGCTGTTTTCTCACCCTAAAGTGACTTCTAGGTACCTTGGTCCTTTTCAGCTGTAGGAAGAATGCTAGGGTGCATCTCAAATTCTTTAGAAGGGAGGTGGGGGCAGGGGATCTTTAAAACTTGTTCTTTATCTGCAGCATCACAGGAGTGCAGGGAACACAGGAAGCTCTTGGGATGGAGACAAATGCAGATGAACTTAGCATGGCAGAGAAGACCCAGGTTTCAACAGAGCATAGTTACTTAGCAAAGGGTTGAAGAGACGAGCCGTGGTTCCATGTTGTTATAGAGCTGGAAGGGAGCTAAAGACAAATTCTAGCCGACTTCTTGGTAAAGCAAGCAAGACAGAGATGCTAAGTGACCTGCTGGAACGATACAGTTACTCAGAAGTGGTGCCGGGTCTACGGTCAGGTGTGTTTGCTCTGTGTTTGCTTATATAAAACTGAACTGAGGAAAATGGCCAGTTTGGTGAATAAAAAACATTTGCATTGACAGCTTTTATGATGGCTCGGCCTAATTCAACATGGTATGTTTTAAGGATCTATACTATATATATTTTAATTTTCGGAATGGCTATAATGACAATGTCTTCCTTCCATAATCAAGTAAGAAGACAGTAATCTAGGAGTGATTTTTGGAAGACTAATTCTGACTAGGTTCACACCCTTGATTTTTCTAAGCTGGCATTATATATATAATATATAATTATTAATGTATTTATATATAAATATATAATTTATGTAAATATAATTATGAAGATATGCATCCCTCTTAATTTATTAAATTGTATTACTGTGTGTATATGCATGTATGTATGATGTGTGTGTACGTGTGTGATGGGTATGCAAATGCCATGGTGCACATGTGAATGACAGAGGACAACCTTAGGGAGGTCGATTCTCTCCCTCCACCTCATGTGGGTTGTCAAGCCTGCATTGCACGTGCCTTTTCCTCCCGAGACAGCTTGGTGGCCCTAGAACTTTGGTCCTATCTCCCTATTACTTTGGGTTTTCTTTCTAATTAACTGATATGATTCTTTGAAGGGCTTAGCATATGTAGGGCCTGGCTCGTAGTGAGTCTTAATATGATTATTCAGTTCCTAACTGTACTAATGAGGAAGAGAGCAAACCCATCAGCTTACTACAGATTTAATAGGTTTTTACAAAGCGCATCCACCTTTCTTGATAGCAGAAGCACGGACCACACCTACCTGGACATCGTGGACCCATCCTTCTGTTATTTCCTGTGCTAATCCTACATGGAGGGAACATACTTGGGGAGGTATTCTGAATTCTGAGTCTGCTGCTTCTCTGCACATCTGCGTGCCATGCAAGCTCACGAAGCAGGAGCAAAGCAAACAATCAGGGAATGTGCAGAGGGGGAGGGGCCTGGTGCGTGGCAGTCACGGATGGCTCGTTCTCCATTATGAGCAAGGGCCAGGTGCATCGCTGTGGCCCAGATGTTGTTGCTTGGCCACATGACTTAATCCTTAAAAACTGGACCCGGGATCATGCCCCATGTTTGTCTATTCCTGCCTCACGGATCAGCTAACGTCTCCACTGCTTGGGCTCAGAGATACCCATGTGTAAAGTGTTTGTCAGAGAATTCCTCATGACCCATGACACATCAAGAGCAAATATACTGCCAGGCAGCTCTACACCTGGGGGAAGAGTTACCACCCTGGGGTAAGGATAGGTTAAGGCACTCCCAGTCCTGAGAACACACAATGTCCCTAGCAGGAAACAGTAGAGTTCCCCCTCCTCCCTTTCGGTATCTCAGTTCGCCTCCTTTCAACTTGGTAAGTGTCCTTAATCCTCACTTGTTGTTGCCCCTGGCCTCTGCATGGATCTATCTATGGAGGAGACGAGCAAGTCCCAGACAGGGTCTCTTATGGCATGGCTTGTGGGGAGACGATTTCACAGTGTCATCCTAAGTGCCCTCCTGTTTATTTCGTCATATTTCTTGACGTTTTGGTTGTGAGCCTAGGCTTTAATGACAGCCACCTCTCCAGCACGTCTTCCTCCTTGTGAGTTTAATTTATCCACATGGCTTGTGTGCTCTGGATGGTAGCAAATTTTAATCTTTAGGAGAGAGTACTAGCCTCCATTTATAGCTACGGTTTCTATGGGAGGGTAAAGATGTTTACGGAGAACAGGGTGAGATTGCATCAGTCACAGGCTTTTACAAACCCCATACCATAACCTTCACACAGAAACTTTGCAAAGTATTGTCCTTCATGTAAATGGAAACGCGGAGATTCGAAGATATCAGTCAGCACGAGATCACATGACAAATGATTGATGTAGCTCCCTGGCCTTTATTAAAGTGATTTATGCTTCTGCTACTGCACATGCTCAGATGAGATGGCCTTCAGCTCCTTGGGGCCCTGTGAGAAAGATGGGCACAGCTATGATTGGCCTTGGGAAGCAAAGAAAAGCAGCACAGGGCATTGTGACTTCATAATTTATCGAGTTTGTGGTTGGGGAAGAGGTTCATTTATCCATCCAACACTTTCTCCAAGTTTTTGCTCAAGGCTCAGCTGTGGCATCCAGAGAAAGGACGTGAAAGAGCTTGACCCTGGATTGGGGCTTCTCACATATTTTCTACCCATCAGTTATTTTTGCCCGCAATTTTTTAATGAGACCCTAAATGATTTAAGGGGATCATGACCTTCATGCTTTGTCTACAGCACCAGCTCCCACAGCTTGAAGGACCCTGTTCCACGAGACTGCCTTTGCTTCAGATGACGTTTGTAAATAATAGGTTACCACTTACACTTCTGATTGTAAGGCGGGGTCCCTACTCCTTTCTACTTGGTCTTGACTGAAGTGTTAGAGGGGGGCCTCATAGAACTCCAACAGGCCTGTACGTCAAGGGAACAGTAAACACACGGGATCATTTAATTAGTCAAAATAGTCCCGCTTAATGGAAGACTAAGCACTATCAAAAGAAAGACTATGTAAATTCCTACAGATTTTGGGGTGGCTTTCCTCTCGTATTTGAAATGGAACAAGTGTTAAGCTTGCAAGTTGCTGTGGCATGGCTTGTTGTAGCCCAAATTCTGCTGTAGCTTGAATTGTGCTCCCCCCCTCCTCATCCCAGCAAGAGCGCCTGTTGCTGGCAGGTCGCTCTGAGAGAGGTCATCTTTTTCAATGACTTTGTTTGTTAATAAGGAGGTAGATGCTTTAGAAGGTTAAAATTGACTTTGGTTTTGTATCACACACCAGCCTTCTGTGAGAACTAAGGAGAGAGCAGGGGAGAGGGGAAGAGGAAGAGGCATGAGAAAAGGAAGAGGAGAGAATTATTTCACTCTTCAGAGAAACCTAGAGGAAGATTGGTTGAAACTTATACTTATTAGAGAAACATAAGCACTGCTGAAAGAACATACACACTGCACACAGACACATGCTACACACACGCTACACGTGGACATACATCACTACATGCACTCAGTACACACACAATACACATGTACTACACAATACACTACACACACACTACACATACATCAGACATACAATACACACAATACATACACCACACACACAATATACACACACTACACACACACATACACAAAAAGTATAGTTAGTATAGTATAGTACTGTGTGTACATCTTCTTCTTCAGTAACATTATAATTATTATATATTATTATTATTTTACCAAGACAACCCTTCGTGCCTTCGTTGATGTCTACATGAAGCTCGATACCTTCAGATGAGCTCAAGATGCCAGAAAACCCTGAGGGATGTTCTAGAAGTGGCCCTGCTCTAGAACTCCCTTGCTCCTTGCATCTGCTTCCATGTTCGCTTCACAGCTAATGTGGAGGAGGAGAAACTTCCTTTGTCAGAGTTGCTTTCCAAGATTAGTTTTTGGGTAACGCAGTCACATAGCACCGGTCCCCACACTGGCCACCCGGCTTGCTAGCTGCTTAGGGATGGGAATGAAGAAAGAGTTGCTTTTCAACTTCATCATGCTCTATTTTGTATGAATTATACCTGTGAATTTCACCCAATGACTCCTGACGAAATAGATATTATTTTAGGGTTCCTATATGAAATAAAATGATGAGAATTCTGTAGGGTTGACTCAGCACTCCCTGTAAGCTAGACCTGTCATTCTGCTAAGAGCTCATACTAGGATTGTTTTCTAGGTTCCCCTCCAAACGCGGGCCTGCAGTTAACTTAGGTCTTGCTCTCCTTTGTGTATGAGGCTTTTCCTTCAGCATCTTCATTTATTCTACAGCCCCCCCCCCCCCAATCGGCAGTTTGGCTGATACGCAGAACATTGTCTGTTTTATAGAACCAGGTCTGCTTGATTAAACCTCCCTGTGATTTGGAGGTGCTATCACCACCTTGAAATCTTTCCAGCCATTCGCCTCCTCTCCCTTCCACCCTCAGGAACAGGTCCAGGTTGCTCATTAATTGCATTCTTGAGGCTTGGTAACAGCAAATGCAGTGTGGGAAGGCAGGCTTGCTGTTCCGCCATGTGACTGGTCACATTCTCAGATGGGCGGGGCCCGCTACCTCAGGTAGTTACACAACAGTCAGCAATGCCACGGTCAGATAATTTTATCCTCAGGAAGGGGTTTAGACCCCACCCCCTTAGCCCTCCATAGTCCTGTCACAAAACCCACTGTGAGAGCCAAGGGAAAACCAAGCCTCAAAGATGCCTGTTTCTACTCCTGGGAAAGATATGTATGCTGATTGCTTACGGTGGCAAAGGAATGCCCACTGCTTAAGTAGAAGGCAATGTGCTTTCTGTATGTAGAGACCTAGGCATCTCGTTTTCTGTACTCCAGCCTCTCCAAAGTAGTGCCAGGGTCTTGTCTTCTGCAATTTCATGAGTTGACTCAGGTTAGTCTGAAGCCCATTCCTGCTCACGTCCACGCTCAGCTCTTTCTAGTCTTTGCCCTCACCCCTCTTCCTCCTCTAACTACACAACTGACCCTTAAATACACCCTGTTGCCTTTAGTTATTTATTCCCCTCCTTCCCAAATGCCAAATGCGTTGTCTTCTCAGTCCTTTCACCGAACGCCTGTATAACCTTGGATGAGCCAGCTGAGCTTCAATATCCTCGGGTTTCACAGCGTGACACCTGGTCTCCCTCCAGCACGCTTGTTCTCAAGGCTGTGCAAGCCCTCAACACTGTGCCAATGGGCACACGCAGTACAGCTCTGAGTCCGAGTCTTCTGGATGACTAAAACTGGGTCTTCCCGTTTAGGACTTATATCAGTTGTGTGTTGTCCAATCCCAGCTAGAGGGCATTCTCAGTAAGAAAGGAAGGAGGGAAGGGATGCATAGAGAAAAGGAAAGGGGGTCTGGGCTGTAGCTCTGTGGGAAACGCATGTGCAGGGTGGTTGAGGTCCTGGCTTTAAACTTTAGCCACACCCCTCCCCCTCCTCTCTCTCTCACACACACATACATACACACTTATGCACATACACTCGTGCATATCCACACACTCAACACACACAAATACACTGAAAACTGTTGTTTATTTTTGGGTCCTGTTTTCCTAATTACTCTTCTCTCCTTTGCTATCACCATATCATATGCTTAAATTATTTTTTTCATGATACAGCAGGAGGATGTTTTGTTTTTCTTGGGAAGTTTAAATAGTCTTCCTCTGTAGTTATTTCTTCTCTCAGCTAACTTGAAGGGCGAGGTGGCATCTGATTTGTTTTTTGATTTTACGTGTGTAAGAACAAGTGACATTGGTAGGTACACCTCATTTCACAAGAGTAGTCAGCCAGCCAAGTGAGTAAGCGCAGGGTCATCAGTAGTCAAGCAAGGATGAAAACCCAGATCTTTATTCTTCTAGGCAGGACGTAGCTGACCCTGTAGATACAGTGTCAATGATCAGTTACTTCTTCCTGCCTTTCAGGGTGCTTTAAGGATTGACTAATATCATCAAGTTCTTTCCTAGGTCAGTGCAAAGGAAGTTTTGTAATTTTTATAAAGATTTAGGAAAAATGCTGCTGTGGCAACCCCACCACCCCCCGTCTGGACCCCAGACTCGGAGTTTCTTTACAGACATTGCTAAATTGGAGCCACATGCAGAATGAAACTGATTACATCATGTGGCAAGTTTAGCAGGTGTGTGTGTTAGGCATTCCGAGGGGCTGAGTAGGGAAGTCCAGCCCTATAGGCATCCTGCAGGGTTCCATGGGAGTTCCTGTGCAGAGCTCCACACCCCCAGCCCTTTCTTCTCCCTTTATTTCTTCTCTCCCTGATGTATTATCATATAGAACTTTGGCGCTCCAGCGATCTGGGTGCAAGTTCTGACTTTATTGCTAGAAGTGTATGGATGCAAATTAGGTTCCTTAATCTCTCCAAACTTCAGGGACTTCCCTGGAATATGAATGATGGTGATCTGTTTTTTTGTTTTTACAATCTATAGAGCATGATCTATATAAGATTGGACTCGGGAAGGGATTCAAAGAAGATGAAATGGCTGTTTCTTTTCAGACTCTTCCACTGAATGCACATCCCACCAATGGACTGCCTTAATTAACTGTTTCTCTTCTCTTCTATAGCACACACATACTTCAGTGTTATTAGTGGTTAATAAGGCGCTTGGATTTTCCTGTAGAAGATTGCATGCCTCCTTGCCATTTGTCATTTAAGTTTCTAGCATTTGGTTGAGAAATCTTTAGAAAAGGAAGTGTATAATTATTCCTTTGGGCTCAGCAAAAGAAAAAGAAACCCACCAAGCTGGACATCATTTTTAACTTTGTGTTGCCTTTTTGAGAACTGTGGTTCAGTTGGTTTCAAACCAGTGGAAGTTTCTCGGGGATAAATGTAATGTATATTTTCAACCCTGGCAAAGATTATGTCATAGTTCTGAGCAGCTATATACGTTTTTTTCCTAATATGGCAAAAGCTTGGAGAAAAGTTTCTCACTTTTTGAGTAGAGAAAACATTTCTTGGGGAAAAAAAAGAAGAAAGTGCTGATCTTTTGGAATAACATGGAATGTGTGTGGTACTTTGGTGGAATTTGGTGCAAAAGTCACAGAACATGGAGTGGCAGACACGGGTTTGGCACTGGGGGATTCTGGGGAGTCAAACCTGATATCTCCACTTCCAGGGGAGCTTGGGCGAATGGAGACAGTAAGTAAACAGACAATTACTCTATAATTAAAAGCTCTAGAGACCATAGCGGAAGAGATGCTAACGTAATTTGTGAAACGGGCTAGCCTCATCTTTCCAAAGAAAGCAGACATGCTGAAAGATACGTAGGCGTTTAAGGAGGTCTGGATGGGCCTTGCAGTAAGAGGGAGCTGGGTATCTCAAAGGAACAGAGGTAGAGAGGTAGGTTTAAGGAACTTCAATGAATCACATAAGGAAAACGGAGAGGAAGGCTCAGGGGCAGAGGCGGGGGTCCCAGGGTACCGCTGGAGGTTGGACTGCTGTTTTGAGGCAGTGAAGAGTCATCAAATGTACCTCCTAGGAAGAAGCCTTAAACTGAGAGAGGACCGTAGGCCCGAGCCCGCCACTTTATTAGATAAACATGGAGGAGAGGTCATGAGGGGTTGATGGTATCCACATGTCTTTATATAGTGGAGTGTTGGGCTGGGTGGGGGAGGGTGGCCAACACAATGAAATGCAACGTTGACCCTTTGAAGACAGATTCTCATAGGAACGTTTGGCCAGAGATTTATCACGGGGACTGTACTGTTTGCGCTAATGACCCCAGCATGCCTCTTTGCATATTATTGCCTTTAAAGGAAAGGCCATCACTGCGTAGAACATGCTCGTTGGTTATTTTTAAACTGTGTGGTAGGGGAATTAGTGGAATTCCTAAGGTCATCTCCAGCTGTTTTTCTCCAAAAGACCAGCTGAATAGTTCATGAGATTTGCTCAGTAGGACTTTCATCCTTCTGTGAAGGATCCTACTGGGTCTGAGTCAGGGGAGACTGGGGAACAGGCAAAGGGAGGGAGTTTGAGGGAAATGAGCTGCTGCTGCTGCTGCTGCTTTTGACATTCAGTATTAACCTTAAAAGCAGTTCTGCATAAAGGCGACTATTTTTCTTACCTTCTCATACGCAGGGTGTATCTTTCTGGCAAATGACCACTTCCTTGAAGGATGGCTGGAATTTGAAGGGTTGGGGACCAGCTCAGTATGACGGCGGAACAGAAGTCCTGACCAAATTACCAGACAGTTCACATCACGCAACAGTTACCATTAACGCAATCACACTTCTGACTCGAGAATGTTACGCAGGTCAGATATTCTTGAAGACTTCTAGGAGGTTTCCAAGTGGTGTTTGAGAAGATCTATGGCTATAACACTACTCCTTTTGGGAGCTAGTTGAAGGCAGATGAAGAAGACGGTCTTCATTTCCTCTACAGGGCACTGTGAACCCTTCTGTTAGCCAAACTCAAGGGCATCTGCTTGATGCTCAGGTTGAGTTAGGAAATGAATAGGTACATGTAAGTGTGCAGCCCTTTGTTTACAAAATGTCTTCCCATCTGGGCTGTTGTCTCCCTGCAGTGTTCCAGCAGGGGAGCCTGGCAGTGGTTTATCTCAGCTTTACAGCGGAACAAATGGAACCTTAATCCTGGTCAGAAAGCTCGTTAAGTGAGTGACCACATTTCAAACAATATGCTGTGGATTTAAATCTCATGGTTTTCCTTCTTGACCCAGCCAAATAGATTGAGGAAGCGGGGGAGGCGTTTTCTTTCTCACCATAGGAGTGGTTTAAGGTTATGGTTAAAGGAAGGAAATTCTGCTCATATGCCTGAGCATCCATGGAGAATCCATCTCATGCCTTTTTAAACATGACCAGTCAAAACATCTTTGTCTTCCCGCTTCTGGAACAATGGTTATTGTTTGAGATAGTGTTCAATGATGTCACAATAGCAATGCACAATTATGCTCATGAAAACAATACTTATTTATGGCTCGACTGGGGTAAATCGTGGGTTAGTAGCATTAGCCGAAGACGGATTCTGCAAAGTGTCCGTCTTAAAATTTCTGTCAGGGAGAAGGAGGAGTTGGCTCAGTGGGTAGCGGGCTTACCATTCAAGCATGAGAATCTGAGTTTGAATCCTGAGCACCACAGTACAAACAACAAAACAAGACAAAGCCAGGTACAGTGGCCCCACCTGTAATTGCAGTGTGGAGAGGGGAAGACAGGCAGCTAGCTGGAGCTCACCTGCCAGTTATTTGACTAAAACAGTAAAGTCAGGAGCAGTGAGTGACTCCGTCTCCAAAAAGTAAAGAGGAGAGTGATTGAGGAAGACACTTGACGTTGATGTCTGGCTTTTCCACACATCACCACACGTATGTCCATACATGCGTGTCTGTGCATATAGCTACATACATGCAAAAGAATTCCAACCCCGAGGCTGAAGAAAGATCCAATTTCCTTATCCTCTGCTCTGAAACATCTGGAGGTGAGGTCATCCTTGTCCAGGTGGGCAGGAAACTTAGAGGAACGCTTCAAAACTTTTAGTACCTTATTTAGCACTTAAACGATGTTTTTTTTTTTTTTTTTCACTACCATGGACAAGAAGTGAAGTGGTTTTAAAAAATGAGCTAAAGAGAACTCGTCCCTTAAGGAGCGTGTGTGTCAGAAGTGCACTTAGAAGTGACGGTACCGCCGATGCAGCCATTAGTGAGCAGCTAGCCTTCTGGACACTGTTGGCTTTAGTCTTCTCAGCAACTTAGTAAGATTGTTATGATGTCCATTCTACAGGCACGTCTGAAGCTCAGGGAAGCTGGGCAGCTTGTCCTGGGAGAGTGCACACGGTTTGTATCCGTCTACCTGACTCCAAAGACTGCCTTCTTTCTCCCTAGATGAGATGCAGCAGCATCCCAAGGGCTCGGCAAAGAGTCAATATTTCCGGATCGTGGTGGGGGTGTTGGTGAAAGGAAGTGGGTTGGAGGAGCAGTTTCGTGGGGGAGGTGTCATTCAAGCTGGGACTTGAGAGAGAGAGAAGGTTTGACTATAGGAAGATGCTCAAGGAAGGTGTTCTAGAGGGAGGAAGCAGCATAAACCACCAGGCAATGACGCGAAGGGAGTGGATGAGGAGTGGGTTGGCTGGAATTCAAGGGCTACGAAGAGGCCTATGGGAAAGTTGACTGCCGGCCTTAGAATAAGGATGGAATTAATATTAGGATAAAGAATCTGGCTTTTTTTTTTTTTTTTTTTTTTTTTGGTTTTTCGAGACAGGGTTTCTCTGTGGTTTTGGAGCCAGTCCTGGAACTAGCTCTTGTAGACCAGGCTGGTCTCGAACTCACAGAGATCCGCCTGCCTCTGCCTCCCGAGTGCTGGGATTAAAGGCGTGCACCACCATTGCAGCAGGGAAGCTCTGAAGGAAGTGTTTAAGTAGTGGTATAGCAGAACCAGAGTGATGGCTCTTAATCTACTGGATTACTTAATAATCCAAGACCGATGGAGAAGGAGGCTGGAAGCAGAACTGGGAGGAAACCTCAGAGTTCAGTCTACACGGGAACTATTGGACACGGAGGAAAAAGTGCTGTTTGCCACCCATAGTTACTTTGGAGGCTGCATTTAGTCAGGGCGCTGGGGAGGTGACCTAGTGGTAGAACGCTTGCCTAGAACGTGTGAAGCTCTGGGTTTTATCCCCACTCCTGCAAAACAAAACAAAACAGGACAGAACAACAACCAAACACTAAACACAAAACAAAACAAAAGCCAGGAGCCTAGGCAGCGCTGGGGATCCAGACATGCGCATGTACACGTGGTGCTGCCGTGCTCAGCTGGGTGGTGCAAAACACCTCCAGCTTGTGAATTACAGGAGTTGTGGGAGCTAAAATCAAGGGGTCAATGGAGTTGAGTTCCTTCTGAGGATTTTGTGGAGAATGTTCCCTCATTTTCCCAGCTTCTGGAGGTGGCATCCCTGAGTTCTTCCTCCAACATCACAACCCAGCTTTCCAACTGTGTTCTTCTGGGTATCGCCCCCCTCTCCCCTGGTTGTCCTCTGCCCTTCACAATGACCCCATGGTCATGTTGGTGCTACCTAGATAATAAAGCATGGACTTCTCCCTACGACAAGGTCCTTGATGCCATTTGGAAGGCTCTTTTTGCTACATGTTTACAACATATTTACAGTTTCTTTAAAATAGCATGTGGAAATATTTGAAAGAACATCATTCTGCCTACTGTAGAGTCAACAAATACATATGTGGATGATAACAGGAACATTTTTTTATGCCTCTTGTGATCCAACTTGGCGTGTATGCGTGTGTGTCTTTGAATTGACTTGATTTCCCTCTCTACCCTCTTTCCCTTTATCCTTCAATTATACAATGAATGAGGTACCTGCTATGTGTCAAGCAGCATGCCACACCCTGGGGGCACAGCAGTGCCAAGTCCTCCGCACACTACTGAAAAATAAAACAAAATGGTAGAATCACAGTGAAGTTTAAAATGTAGAACCAGAATCCAAGATATCATACTTTTGACTTATGCAAAGACCTCAGTGGTGGGTTCTGCGTGTGTATGCCCATAGAAACCAGCAAATTACTCCCTAAAATGGGTGGGGGGGTGGGAGAGGGAAGCGGGAAGAGCATCCTCTGAGGTCAGAGGAAAGGCAGTGGCAGTCGTGTTGCAGCCTCAAGGCAACATGGAAAGGGGAGAGCTAGGAAAATGCCGGAGCCTCCTTGCGAAGGGCTGTTGACTATACCTATGACCAAATGTCAGCATCATGATAACCTTGTCCGGTATGCTGACTAACCTGAAGTACAGACTGGGAAACTAACCCAGAGTCCTTAAAGCTGTCTCCAAAGACTCACAAGAGGTCAGTCGTCTTCCAAGAAGAACAAAAGTCAGTATGTTCAGCTATAGCCCAGCAAGACTTTATGGCAGGGCATAGAGAATGCTCATGGCTGGATTATAAAAGCGTCTGTTTAGAAAACTAGGAAGGCAAAGGGAGACCTTGCACATTCTGGTGTATCTTTGATGGGATGATTCATGGGATGAGCAGAGATAGGAGCGGCTATGGGATGAGGGTGAGGAGGCTGAGGTGCCCTAGGGCATCATAGCTTTTGAGGCAAGGGTGCTGTTGACTTGGCAACATCTTCAGTGTCTTCTTAAAACTTGTATCCCGGCAACATCGCTCTTAGGGAGACATTCATTCTCAGGGTGCCGGTGCACGATGCTGGACTCAGTGGCATTGCTTCATGTTTTGTGCCCTGGGTACTTTGCTTGCTTCATTCTTTCATACTGGATTCGAGCAGGGTTTAGAGAGAAGAGACCAGTTAGTTCAGTGGTATGATCTTGTACCCTACATGATAGTCATCTGGAACCTGTAACAAAAATCTCCCAGGTGGGGTCCTATGTCTGACCTGTTACAAGAGACTCACTTGGGGGTGGGTAGGAGCAGGGAAAGAGAGTATAAAGAAGCCTGAATGGATTTCTTTCTTGAAAATTGTAAAATTAGTATACAGAGTGAAGGGTCTCACGGTTGCAGTCTTGGATGTGTGTCTTATTGATCTTTGTTCTGATTTAGCCATTTCTCCATTGCCCGTGTCCATGTCTCCCAAGCATTCTTGATAGTGCCTTGCCTTTGCCTGGGATTTTTTTTTTTTTAAAAAAGCTTTTCAGGTGATGTAGTGGCAAGCTTTGGGAACCCTACGTTAACACATATGGAGAGGGTCCCTCAACTCCCAACCCCAGCCTGGCTGGAAAAGGACATAACTCTACCCAGATGAGGCTTTTAAAGTCCCAGCTATTGGCAGCTCCAGTTGAGTGAACCTGATATTTCTGGGCTAATTCCCGTCTAGTTAAGGAATCAGCTGGCTCCTCCACTCCCTTCCTTTGGCTATGAAACCTTGGAAATAATTAAATCTAGAATGTGTCTGTAGTTCCTGCGTGTTCTCAGGAATGCTGTGAAGAGCAGGCTGGCTCATCTAATCAGCCTTGTTTCCGCCGGAACAGGATATGGCCCTGTAGGAGAAAAGTTTCGTTGGAGAGGCCTGGCTCTGATGGTAGGCAGCTGTGCGGCCCAAAGCACACATTGAACTCATCCTTTTTGTCTGCACAAAGAACTCGCGAAGAGGCTGTGATGCAGCTGTGAACGCGGGCTGAGCATGGGTGCACCCTCTCCCCTCGCTGCAACTGAAAATCAGCCAACATGTGAAGAGATGTGTTCAGCTTTTAGTAATTGCTGAATTTTTTAGCCGGTCGTCATCTAAGTTTGAGCTCCTGGGGGGATCTTTTATAGTGATCCCAGGCCTGGTCAGACAGACACACCATGTGGGGGCATCTGAGAAGCTGCCTGTCTCTGGACCTCGGCACCTGCTGTCAAGTCTGATGATCTGATGCTCCCTGGCGGAGGAAGCGAACTGACTTCCCCAGGTTGTCTTCGGACTTCTACATATGTGCTTTGGCGTACTCTTACGCCCACGCACGCACCCACACACGCACACGCACACACACACACAGAGGGAGAGAGGGTTTAAATATATAAACTCTGCCAGCTGTGCGACTGAACTGGAAATGCTTGCAGAAGCCGAATCCAAAAGCGATGCTGAGTTCTAAAGGAAAAACTACTCCCAGGAAAGAGCTCCAGATAAAACCCAAATGAGTACCCAGAACAGTGGATGCACAAATCTCAACACAGAGACAGAAGAAGCTTGAAGAGACAAGCCGAGTGACTCCTCTGAAAGAGTAGCTCCTTCACAACAGAATTCAGAGATACGAACGTGGGTTAAATGCCAGATACAGAATCTAGACGTTTACGTGGGAAGACGGCCCAGAGGTTACAAATAGGCAGATGAATAAAGCTAAGGGAGCCCATCCAGGACCCGCAGAAGAAAGCCAGAGACAGCCGAGAAAGGCAGCAATGTGGATGTGAAGGGGACACTGAGATAGATGTGGTTCCAGATGGCAAGGTGAAATGAAGCTGACATTGTAGAACTGCAAGCTGGCTCCACCTTGGTGCAA
The DNA here is from genome assembly GCF_950005125.1 of Chionomys nivalis. Classification (NCBI taxonomy): domain Eukaryota; kingdom Metazoa; phylum Chordata; class Mammalia; order Rodentia; family Cricetidae; genus Chionomys; species Chionomys nivalis. The sequence goes on from NC_080108.1 coordinate 6,505,921, forward strand.
GCATTTGTGTTCACGCCTGGTCGCACACGCCTGCGCTTAGGATATTCAGGGAGGCCTTTCTGCTGGGAGGGAGGCAGGCAAGGACTCTGGGGGTGCTGACTCCATCATCAGCGTCCCATGCAGCACCTGTGGGTTAGTCCATGAATCCTTCAACGCCAGTGCGCTTTAGAAAGGCTATGAGGCTTTTAGCTCTATGTTCCGTGGGGCTTGTATTACTACCAGGAATGAGAGGTCACTGGACAGAGCTTTTCTTGTTTTTGTTTTATTTTTTTTATCATGTTTTTAGTGAAGTTCCATTCTCTCCTGCTCAGACACATCTGTTTTTTGTTCCTTTTCTATCATCCAGCGGTTTCCCCCCACCCTTCTTTTTAGCTCTCATCCTTGATGTCATGTGGCAGCCAGAACAATTTGCTTTTCTTCTGAATAGCTCATCATGTGAGAGTCACTGCTGACATGAGTTTTCAGCCCCTTGACAGGGCCTTGTTTGATGCACCACCGCCAACAGCTCCCTTCTTGTGGCAGAGCATGCTGGGAAAGAGAGTCTTTAGATACCCAGGCTTTAATGGGAGTCAAGTCAGCAAGGCGACTGAGGTTGAGGCTGCAACCCCCCACCCCCATTTCCTCTTTGCAATCAGCAAAAGCAGGTGCTGCTGTGGTCTAGTTTCTCAGGCTCAGTTTTTTTACTGCTGATGGGAGGGGCACTCCCTTTTACAGATGAGCCACGGCAGGGATGACACAGAAAGTGTCACAGAGTGCACATTCAGAGCTCTCCAGTTTCCCTTCTGTATCGTTGGGCTTCTTTCATTTCTACCAGTGCTTTCATTCCTATTTGAGTAGCTGTTGCTGTGGACACAAATCTCTCAGAAATCCAAACCATACCTCCAAGCAGGTGGGTGGCAAATGAGCAGCCCCCGAGTTTGAGATGGGCTGATGTCTACGGTGATACTCTGAATCAGATGTTGACAGAGCACACAGAGGGACTCCAAGCTGGTCTAGAGCTGTTGGAGGTGCCTAGTACAGGAAGTGGCTTGTAAATTAGGACTTAGAAAGAAAGACTAGACTGTGCAAAGACCCAGTGGCCAAAGGAACTATAGATGTTCATCATAGCTGGTTCGGAAGAGAGAGAGCTTGAGGAAGAAAGAGGTGTGATTTCCCAGGCCACGTTGTGGACTTTTAGCTCCAGTAATTGGACCATGGAAAGACGGCAAAGGGTTTTCAGCTTCATATATGTTTTTGTTGGATCTGAGTCATACATAGAACAATCACTTGGCAGCATGCTGAAGATGGGTGGGAGGGAGGCTGAACACAAGGGGACTCTCTGCTCACTGCTGGGCTACTTCTGGGGATCACGTGAATTAGTGATCCCCATGAATACAGGAATGCTCCTTTTAGGCTTCTCTTACAGTTATTGCTATCCCCTCTTCACAGGGAGGGTGTGGAAAGAGTGGCAGGCACTTCAGGAGACATAATACTTGTTTATAGTCATGAGCCTTTGTGTTTAAGAAGGGAACGATGGTTCACAGGCAGAAAAACTTGATTTTGTCATCTCATTTTGAGGAGTCTGTATAGAAGTGGGCACTGAATGAGATGCCGGCAACAGGGTCATCTATCATGTCAAAACAATTGGCAAATGCCTGTCTCACTTGATGACAAAAGCCTTATTTGGGGCTCAGGCTCTGTGAAAACACAGGACCTACCTCAGCATCACTCTATGGAATGGGTACCAGACATGCTGGAGGCACTTGGCATCATCCTATGGAGAGGCAGAATGGGTACCAGGCATGATGGAGGCACTCAGCTCCATCCTATGGAGAGGCAGAATGGGTACCAGGCATGCTGGAGGCACCAGGAAACATTTGTTCCCTTCTTCCTTTATCTGCCTTTTCTCAACACTGCTCCATTTCAGACTGAGAGCCGGAACCTACAGTCCTTACAGCACCCAATGTAGTCTGGACCACTTCCTCTCTGACCTGCTCTTCCTGTTATCCTTCCTCACTCTGTGGTGCCCAACCCTAGACAATCTGTGGGTTTCCCTCCCACCTCAGGGCGCTCTGATATCAGCGTGGCATATCTCTTCATCTTTCTCAAGTGTTGTTCAAATGTCGTGTCAGTGATGCCTACTCTAACCAAACCCCCTTCTCTCGCGTGGTTACTCGACTTAGTAAAATAGGGGGTGGAGAGCAATTATAGTAGTGGCTCTCTCTCTCGGTAACATAAAACACTCACTATTGTAATTATATCTGGATGAAGGACATAAATATCCATATGTATCTATTAAATATATTTATATATGTATATATACACATATGTACACATGTGTATATACACACATTTATTTGTATATGGCAAAGGGGGTGGCTTTTGTATCAGCTAGGTTTCTGTTGCAAATGTGAAACTTTAGCGGCTTCTAGTGATAAGCATTTGTTTCTTTCTTCTGTAGCTGTGGGTCTGCCAGAGTGATCTTGAATCAGGCGGATCAGGCTCAAGTCTATTACAGGGAGGGCATGAAAAGTTAGGAACAACAATAATTTAATGTATTCTAGGTTTTATTCCTGGCTATGGAAGTTGGTGAAGGCTTTATGGAGGAGATAACTTTAATCTTCCTGAAGGGTGAGCAGATTCCAAGGTAGACAGGAAGGGAGCAGCCTATTCAAGTATATAATGATTTTAAAAAGAGACTTTTAAAATAATATATATATGTATAGTTTCTGTGACAAATCAAAGAACTATAGGAAAATAAAATCATCAGTTTCTGTTTATGAATCTCATATTTTCTATTACAAAGACAATTGGAAAACAGAGCTGATGGAGGAAGGTCATTGGTTAATTAATAAAGAAACTTCTTGGCCCTGGTAGGTTAGAACATAGGTGGGTGGAGTAAACAGAACAGAATGCTGGGAGGAAGAGGAAGTAAGGTAAGATGCCTCAGACGGACGCCATGCAGCTTCTCTTCAGGGCAGATGCAATGAAGCAAGCTGCTAGGTCAGACATGCTGAATCTTTCCTGGTAAGACTGGTGCTACACAGATTATTAGAGATGGGTTGATCGGGATATGAGAATTAGCCAGTAAGGGCTAGAGCTAATGGGCCAAGCAGTGTTTAAAAGAATACAGTTTGTGTGTTGTTATTTTGGGGCATAAGCTAGCCAGGTGGCCGGGAGCTGGGTGGCAGGAAGCGGCGTGCAGCTCCCACAACACAGAGCCAAGCACAATATTGGTGTGTGTGAATATTTATTTTCTTTTTAAAAATTTTGTATTAAAATTGTTTTCATACAATATGTTTTTATCATATTTTCCCCTCTCCTTATGCCTCACAGATTCTCCCAACCTCCCATGCCACCCAACTCCATGTTCTCTCTCTTTCTTTACCAAAGAAACAAGAAAAACAACAAAAAACAACAAAAAAATGAAAATCAAAACAAATTAAAAATTATAAGAAGAAAAATACAAAAATAAGCAAAAAGTGTACAAAAAAAGTTGGAGTCAGATTTGACCAAGCACAGTCTTATTTAGCAACAAAAGTGTGGACTCCAAAGAAAGGCAAGAATGTCTTTTTAGTGGCTACTTTTTGTACGGGTTTGCAAGATGTTTCCTAGCCACCGCTTTGCTTAGCCATTGCAGTCTGCATAGGACATCCTAACGCTGAGTATAAAGGAGCGTATAAAACCCCGGGTAGAACAACTTGATCAGTGGCTTCTAGCTAGAAAACCAATGCTCATGGTAGCTGCCCAGTACTGTTTTGCAAGGTACCTATGCATAAAGTTCATTCTCTTGTGTACACATTTCCTCTTCTTCTTAAGTAGGGATGCTTTAAGGATGACTTCAGCCCATGGCTTTGAGTGTCTGTTCTGCATAGGCTGCTCTAGACTTGTTAAAAGGAGCCATAACCAAGTAAATCATCTCTAAGATCTTTCCTCATGGCATTTCTTCAAACTTCAGCCTCTTATTTCGCCCATCTTTTGGATGCTTCTAGCAAAAAAGGATTCTTCCCTACCTTGTGACTCATGAGTACTGACCTGGGAGGGTGGGGGTGTATTGGAACTGTATCTCTTTCTTCCTTTCCCCCAGTTTTATATGTGCCTAGCATTAAGTGTTCAGAAATGAAGAAAGACAAGCTTGGCAGGTTCCTCCAGGCCCTGTGAAGGTCAGAGGAGCAGTTGAGCCGACAGTAACTATACATGCTGTTGATGCTCTGCCGCACTGCCAAACACAGATCCACACCAGCGAAATGCTCCCATCTGCAAAGTGGCCAGCCCTCAGACACTCTATTTTCCATCTCTTTCCCATAATTCCTTGATGCCTGAGGTGGTATCTCCCTGGGCCTACTGAACGCCAGCATCATATGTTAGGCAGGAATTTCTAGAGAGGGAACGCCTGCTGCTCAGGTGGGTTGTTGAACGTTGACAGGCGTCTTTGTGCGTCCCATCCCTGTGGTCTAGAATTGGGTGGAAGAAAATGCTTCTGACACATTGACCTTGAGCTCAGGAGGCTAGCAGAACTGGTTTCCTCCTCTCCGAAACCATCACCTCTGGTCATTTTAAAACTTACCGCGGAGCGGCGCTTACAGACAGGCATTTCTTCTCATTGATTGGTGTTTGCCGTCTCGTGATCCTCCAGGTCAGGAATGCCCCAAAGCGACTGTCTCTCAAGATGGTGATGCTCATGGCGCGTTCGTGTCTAAGACTGGTCCAGAGAGGGTGCGCTCCAGGAATGTTGACGAAGGCACACGCAAGGAGTACAGCATCTTCTTGAGACCTGCTCGCCATCCCACAGATTGCTACTACCTCCAGGGACCTTATTTTTAGGATTTTGATGTCATCTGTTTAAAACTTTTGTGGAGCACAGACAAGACTTTTTACCACTGAATAAGATAATATTTCACTTTTGTATCCTGCAATCATCCCGGTTATAGTTTTTCTATAACTGTTTTTCACCTGAGAATCCCAAGCCACATTCGCTACTAGTGTGCACTTCAAAATGATTGACTTAAGCTTCCTGACAGAGGAGGAACAAGATGCCATTTTAAAGGTTCTGCAGCGGGATGCGGCCCTGAAGAGGGCTGAAGAGGAGAGAGTCAGGTAAGAGGCCAGACGAGCACTCGGGCGTGAGGGGAAGAAGAGATCCACAGAAAATAGGGCTGTTTCCTTTTCAGACTTAACTGGTAGTTTGTGTTGCAACCTAAACTCACACATTCCAATTTTAGGCTAACTTCCTGGACAGAACTTTTCTTTTTGTTTTGTTTTGGTTTGGTTTGGTTTTTCGAGACAGGGTTTCTCTGTGTAGCTTTGGGGCCTGTCCTGGAACTCACTCTATAGTCCAGGATGGCCTTGAACTCATAGAGATCCACCTTTCTCTGCCTCCTAGGTGCTGGGATTAAAGGGGTGCCCCCCCTCCACCCAGCTCCTGATGTTTCTTAATTTACCTACAATATGCCTGCAGAAATAGGATCTCTTAAAAACTTTATCCAGGCATGTGGTGTGGACCTGGACTTCAAGCTACTCAGGATGGTGAGCTGGGACCTCTTCAGCTCACAGTTTGACATCAGTATGGGCAATGCAGTGAGATCCGACTTCCCCAAACAGAAACGCACCACATGTGCCTTTGACTCTGTTTAAAATGAGGCACAGAACCAGGAATGATGGTGTATGTCTGTTCTGTAGTCTTATAATTTGAGAGGTTGAGTCAGGAGGATTGCCTGGAGTTAATGCTAGCCTGGGTTATTATATAAAACCCCATCTCTTAAAAAGCAAACAAATAGCTGGGTGGTGGTGTCTGCCTTAAATCCCAGAACTTGGGAAGAGAGGCAGGGAAAGATTAAAAAGCAGAAAAAGAGAAGAAATGTAGTTGGTAGTTGTGTGTGTGTGTGGGGGGGGGAGAGAGAGAGAAAGAGAAATTTGAGATTGAGACAGTGTTGCTATATAATCCAGTCTAGTCTCAAACTCAGGATCTTCCTGTCTCAGACTCCGGAACAGGGATTTATGAGCATGCGTTACTATGCTAACTTGGCATGTATTTTTATATCTACTGTATTATTTTTTATCTTTATGTTACCTGAGTTAAATTTTAATTTTTAAAATTTAAAAAAATAAGAGAAGTAGTTCACATTTCTGAATCCTTTCTGAATTGCTCTAACTGGTTCTCAGAGCAAAATGAAAAGTGCTCTCCAAACAGGTCAGGTTTCCATTTGACTTGGGTCCTTCAAAGAGAAGTGTCAACTTGACCCGCTATCCTTTCAAATATAACACACATGCTACCTGTATACATCCCTACCACTTTCTCAACGGTAGAAAGAACCCTAGAGCCTGGTGCTGTATGACTGTTCCTCTCTGTCCCTTCTAGGGTCTGGGTTCTGCCTCCTACTGTCTCTGTAATCATGGGCTTTGAAAGCAGTGAAAGCGTCTCTGGAATCTAAGTTCGCAGTATTAGCTTAACCGCCCCAACCCCGGTCTTCCAGAAAGAAAAATAAGCCGTGCTCTTATTTCCTGGAGGGCTACAAAGGATGATTTATCTGTATTGACTCTGAACACGAATTCTTTAGAGAACAACTTAGTTCAGGCACTGTGGCATGTCTGATGACTGCTACCGAGGACAGTAAGTGAACGGTGATTGACCACTCACAAAGGGCTTTACTTGCTCATTCTTTCTCTTGATCCTGCACTCTTTTGAGCCCTTGAGTGATGGAGCGGGATATGAAAACCCCAGCTGACGACATGTGGAAATTTACCATGTGACAGGCGGGTGATTTGCCCAACTAGTAGGTGTCACAGGTGAGAGTTGAATCCTGATGGCTACCGACTTCCCTCCCCGAGACATGCCGGTGGAGAATGGGGTGTCAGTTGTGACACGGAGCTGTGATCCTGCAGATGGGATCTCCCATGTCAGCTGCAGCGCTCCGTGGCGTCTCCCCAGAAATGTAGAGACTGACGTTGATTCTGCCGTCAGAACTTTCCAGTAGTGTGAATGCTCCACCCATTCACAGTTTCCAAGCCTTTTGCTAAACGTGATCCTTTGTGGTACGCGAAACAGCCCGAGCTTTGTCAAGGCAGAGACTGTACCATCCACTCAGGGCCAAAGGACAGCTAGGCCACAGTGTCTGCAGGAGTGCTGTGTGCCATGGGAGACCATCCTTGGGGGATGCTGTTCCGAAGGGGCCTGGCAAGTTTCTGGGGGTTCCCAGCACGGCTGACTTATTTTTGTTATAAAAAAACACGATAGGAAGAAGCCTAGAGGTGGCAAAAGGTCTTGTGTCAGCCCTAGCTGCTGACACTTCTTGGGCGCCTTTTTACCTAGGAACCAAGAATTTCTTGTGGACTTGACCACACACAGGTGGGACCTTAGGACTAATGACAACGTAGGTAGACAGTCACAGGACTGTGGATTCTACTGGAAGAGCCTCATTTGATGTGTTCCACACAAGAAGGTTCTTGCTCCCCAACCAAGCTGCTTGAGGACCAAAGGGGCTTTTAGGGGTGGTTCTCGGTCTCTGCCGGGACAGGGTCTCTGGTTTCTGAAAGTGATCCTCCTAGGGCTTTGGCTGAGCAGCCCCTCTGTAATCCTTCACAGTCTGTCTTCCTTCTTTGGTCAGTTATGGCTTGATAGCTCTGGCAAGACACGCTGTTAATCTGCCTCAGTCATTTCACAGACAGGCAGGATGGCAAAGCAAGCAGGGTCACACAGCTGGTCAGGGACCAAGCCACGATCTTGGTCTGGGGCTTACGCCTGTCTCATGCTACTCATTGAAAGTTTTCTTTCGGAACCGAACAATGAGAGTCCAGTCACGACACAGGGGCCATGGAGTCAAATCCCAGCCCGGTAGTTAATCAGCTGTGGCCTATTGGGGCAGGTCTCTTAGCCTTCTTCTGAGCCTCGACTCGGAGACTGAGCATGACCAGGTCCTAAGTCCGATTGTAAAAATGCTTCTTAATCTTCCCGGCCTGCAAAGGGTGATGGGGACATTTGAATTCTCCTTCCCAGAACTCAGCTTGTGCCTCTCAAAAGACATAGAGAATGTTGCCTAATAGTTATCAGGGAATTACTACTCAAAGTCTCAACTGTTTTTAATACGGTAACATTTAATTGTTTATCTTATAAGTAAGAGACTGCTCTGGACGGGGCTGTATTGGTATTTGAAGATGATTGCAGTTGGCAAGGTTCCAGCCCTTAAGGAATTTACTACCCCATGACCTTTATCCATTTAAAGGATTATCGACTGGAAATTTGAAAATCTAAATTTTGTCTTCCTAACATGATTTTACCGTTTCAGTTATTCTTCCTCTTGTCTAAGCCAAGCTGGTGATATATTAATTATAGTTAGCATTATTAGAAAGGCAAATCTGCCATGAATGTCTCTTCTGTGTGTGTGTGTGTGTGTGTGTGTGTGTGAATGCAGGCATGTAGGTGTGTCATGGTATACATGAACAGGGCAGAGGAAAACCTTGGGTATTGGCCCCGCACTTCCATAGTTCTGCGACATAGTCTCTCATGAGGCTGTGTGACCTGAGTGATTCTCCTGTCTCTGCCTCCCACCTCGCTGCAGGAGTACAGAGCTTGTAGATGTGAGCTGCTGTACCCCGCTTTCTGCTGGTTCTGAGGATTGAAGTCAGGTCCTCATTCTTGTGTGGAAAGCATTTTTCTCACCGAGTCATCTCTCCAGCCCCTTCCCCAACCTCACTGTGTAGCCCAGGCTGGCTTCCAATTGTGGTGGTCCTTCCGACTCAGCTCCTCACAAGCTAGGGTTTCATATGTTAATTGTTTGGGTATTGGGAATAAAGTCCTCCGGTAGCCTTGAGGCTGTCAATGGAGGACTCTTGCACTGTTTTCTACAAAGCCTAGCACTGATTCAGCATCCTTGTCGGTGGGGCTGGTTTGCCATTTTCTGTGCATCTGATGCTTTCAGTTGCTCATGTTCAAATCCATGTGGCACATTTTGGGGATGACGTAGGTTGTATGTTGCCTTCCACCCTGACTTCACGGGTTATAAAAATGAGCATTACATAGGAGACTTGCTCACTTGCTAAACCACCCAAGCTGTCAGTGGTAGCGAATGAACATGGACCCAGGGGGATATCTTTGCAAGGTCTCTAGGGTGCACATGGGGAGGCAACAGCCCCAGGTTATCCTTGACGCTGCCTCGTCTTCTGTGCTACAAGCATTGGGCTCAAGTCATCGTGTGTCCCTAACTCTGTCCTGAGTGGAGATGTTTGATAGATCAACAGAGAAGCAGACATCAAGCTAGATGTTTTCCTCTCTTCTACCCTAGCCCTGTTCCACCCTTGCGGGGAACATCACTACACACACACATGTGTAATTTTAGACTTCTATGGTTTGAAAATGACATGCTGCCGAGGTGGCGTTTCCTGGGCTTTGAGTCACGCTGCCAGCAGGAAACTGATGCACACATCTGTCTGCTCACCACACCAGCACCACGTCCCGGCCCCCACATGCATATAACCACATCTGCAGCGATGGGCGTGTTTGCAGGAGATACCATCTCAACCGCCACCACATCTTATGATTCTCAGCTGCCTCTTTAGGACATTGCTCCTTTTTAAGTGAAGGCAGTTTTCACTGAAGGACTGGCCTCTAGGACCTCTGCCAGCATTTTCCATGAAAGCAATGCAAAAAGAAATTGGGGTTCATCCCCAGGACTGCAGCATGCAGGGAGTCTCACGTGCAGTTTCCTTTTGTTGGGCGGGGAAATAGAGTGGGAGAGGGTGAGCAGCCTGCAGGGCGACACTCTTGCTGCTCTGACTCCAAAGCCTCAGCAGATTGCGGGGATCTGAGATGTGCCCGCATCTCGGAAACGCATTTCTTATCTTCAGTTCATTTTCTTTCCAGGTCTGGTGGTTTCCCGATTCTGCATCAGTGCTTGAGAGAAAGAATGGTAGAAAGAATGACTCGTGGTAACTGCCTTAGAAACCAAAAGCTAGGCGTTACCAAGCAGGATGGGATTGCTGAGAGCCAAGCTAACTTCTGGGCACGTCTCTTACGTTCTCTGGGTCCGCATTCTTTCATTAGACAATGAGGCAATTTCAAATCACTCAATCTTATCATCTTTCCCAGAAGATATTGGGGGTTGGGAGCGGGGACGGGACTAACTCTGGAGAATAAAGATGACCATCTCTTTGGCTGGTCTGCTGAGATTTCCTACCCACGTCGGAGATGGTATTATTGATCAGGTCTTGTCTATGATGTCAGGCCTTTATCAATCATGTCAAGAAGCTGGAAGTTGGAATGCATGTGTGCACGCAGTGAGAAGGAGGTGGGTGGGGGACAACTTTGAATCCAGTCTGGAAAATGCCATTGTTCTTTTTTTTTTTTTTTTTTTTTTTTTCTGCTGTAAGTCTGCATATTCCTCACACACTGGAAAAAAATGGCCACTGGCCATCAGGGCTGTAGAACGATTTTTATGCCCAGTTCCCAGAATATGCCTGGCATATGTTAGGAAATTAAAGAGTAAGTGAACAAAAGATCATGAAAGGTTAGTCATGGCAGGGCATGATGGCCACCCCTTGCTACGGACTAAATCATCTGCAGTGAAATCAGAAGGATGAAATGCCGTGCACAGGTTGAGTGTGTGCTCACTCAAGCAGAGGTTGTGCAGATGTTGATGGGCAGAATGGGGGATTGTGCAGCATAATCACTGGGTGCTTGGTCTGGAAGGCTGACGGGACAGTGGCATTTTTGGACTGGGTGATGTCTTGCTGTCCACCCAGGGTTGACCGGGTGCTCTCTTTATGCTAAGTTAAACATAACATGCGTGTGTAGGGAGGTGAGCAGTGTCGGTCCCAAGAAATGTACCGTTTCCCACTTCACAAGGCAGTGCAACAATGAGAAAATCCAGTGCTAATACGGCTCACTCAATTTTAAGTCAGAAGAAAGGAGAGAACTATTGGAAGAGATTTTAGCACCTACCACGTGGAGATTATTCAAATGATTGATATCTTTATAAACTTGGTCTTCCATGTCACACATGTAGAGTCATCTGCAGAATATGACAAGTGGCCAAGGTATAAAAAAATCAGAGGTTAGTAAACCCAGCAGAAATAATCATATTAAGGAATACCCAAATGGTCTTCACTACATTTGAAAAAATTGTCATTCTTTTACCGCTTTCAAACAAAAGACTCAGAAATCCTGTTCTTGCCACAATGCTTCCCACCCTCCTCCAGGGCCGCCTCTCCATGGGCATGACTCACGTACCCTGTGCTATTTGTGCGCACACCAGGGCCTTGCAGGCCGTTATTAAGATGATAGAGGCCAAGAGATGCAAAGACCTCCAAAGGATCTACTGCACAGTACTTTTCAGCTAACAAAAACAATCTCACGCAGAGAAACCGGGAGTAGCTCGGCTGTGAGGGTTTGTGGTATGCTGACAGGTAACCATATTTCATGATCTGTTTTTTCCTGTTCTGATGAGAGATGAGCAGTCCTGCCTCGTCAGAAACCCTCCCACGATGGTGGAGTCTGGTCCCCTGAAACTTGGCAGTGGTGGGATCTTCATTATCTCTTCTTACTCAGACTAGGGTGGCTGCTGGGCACATAACTGCTGGATGACTTACTCACTCAGCAAACAGTTACTGGGTATCAGCCCTGTGGCAGTCTCTGTGCTTCATGGTAAGACTATAAATGGTGATAAGGATGTAATCCTTGTATTCAAGGAGTCTGTAGAGTCCACAGCTGCCTGGGCAAAACAGATGTCCAAACAGAGCCTTGGAATCTGTGTGAATGCGAAAGAGAGGTTTGGTGGGAACAAGGACAAGGGAATCATGCCTTTGTGATGCTCAGGCTAGGCCTGCAGCAGCAGGAAGAGGAATGTGCTGGACAGAGAAGCCAAGGGAAGACATCCAGAGGTCATTGGTCTCTTTATAAAAGCCGGACACTGCTAAGTGCTTCCAGGCAAAACACTTCAATGAATTACCTCAGAGGTCTTCAAGGGTAAGTCTTACTTGCTCCATCTTTACAAGCAAGGAGACTAAAGTACAGACTAGTTCACTAACCTTTCCATTGTCTTGTTTAGGCAGAATTCAAACTACGCTTTGGCCCTATTTAGGAGAGCCTCCAGACCCCATAATCTTTCAGTCAGGATTTCCTACCTCTAAAACCTACAGGTCACAGAAGAGCCGTTTCGAGGGCAACACAAAGTTGAGTGTGAAGGTGAGTGGGGTTTAGGAGAGTCTGCTGGGGAACAACCCCAAAAAGTCGATCTGAAGCCAGGAGGTCAGGGCCTTGTACAGCATCCCTTCACTCTTCGAGCACAGTGTTTTGTACGGCACTAAGAAAATATATATAAAATGAAAACCCTCCTTCCTGGAGCCCCATCTGGTCAAGGAGAGAGGTTGCCCAGCAAGGACTATCTGCTTGGTCAAAAGCCTTAGGCAATGAACAACGATTAGCAGCATTTAATAAGAGCCACAGTCTTTTGGTGGCTGGGGACTCTGAACCAATGATGCTGGCCCTGCTAGGATTTGGACACACGACCACGACGAGCACATTGGGAACAGAATCACTTCTTCCCAGGTGACTGGGAGAGGAGGGGAGACCAGTGAAGAGTTTGTAAGCGACAGACAAAGAAACTTTCTCCTCAGGCATACTTAGGAAAGAAAAGCGGCCATTGCTGGGCCTGGGCGACTGCCCCCCAGCTCCTAATCCATTCCTGGATGTGCCTGTGTACAGTCCTCATCCCCTGCCTCGCCCATTCACATTCTTTGGCTAATCCAGACTTTCCACATAGACAAGGAGCATCTCGGCTTGAGTGAAAATCGTAAACCCATTTGGATTTGTCCAACACATTATCTTGCAAGAGTTCAGAGTTTCCCAAAGGTTTTTTTTTTAATTTTTTTTTAAATCAAATTTTACTCTTGAGTGTTATCTCCACGAGTAAGAAAAGATAGTTTTGAGACTCCCATTTTATTGCCTAGGGGATGTGGAGGTTAAAAAACTCATTGATTAGAACACCATTTTCCCCAACCAGTCTCAACTAGGGATGTTTTAGGAGGGCATCAGTTGGTTCACTCTTTAGGTTTTAGTTACTCTGTGAGCATGAATGATTATGTAATCCTTAAGAGCAGTCTCGGCATTGATGGATCTTGCCTGTGCCTCCTTGCTTTAGCCCACCCTCAGCACACAGAGTGTCATGGCCCCTTCCTGTACAGGCTTCCGGTAAAGTCTCTGATAAATTCATTTCACAGAAAAGAGAAGATCCAAGGAACTGCATATCTCACAGATTAATTATCCATTAAATGCCTGATAGGCCCTTGGCATATGCAGAGGGTGGTTTTAGTGGTGTAATGTAATTCTCAGAGAAACCCTATGAGATGGGGTGTTTAACCCCATTTTAAAGATGAGGAAGCGACCAGAGAGACTTTCTCCATCATTCCTCTCTGCTGTGCCCATCTGAACGGTGGACATAGAAGACTACAACTAAGAAGTGAGTCTGCTCTTGAGGAGTTTCAGACAGAGTAGTTAAGAGTACTTGCAGCTCTTGTAGGGGACCTGGGTTCAAATCCCTGCACCCATAATTCACGACTGTCTGTAACTTCAATTCTAGAGGATTCTGACACTCTCTTCTATAGGAAATGCACGCCTATTATGCATTTACTGACAGACAAAATATTCATACACATAAAATAAAAATAAATAAAAACCCTTTAAAAAATCATGCTTGGTATCGCTTGATTAGCTTTTCAGTCAAAGCAGAACATTTGTTAGACATCTAGGAGGTTTGTGGCACATAAATTATTGAGAGTTTCATTTTTCTTGCATCTTTACAAATTTCTTCAATGTCAAAGTGGACTTGTTTATTTACTGCGGGTTCTTGGCAACTAAAGCTCTTTTCCTTTTGTAGACATTTGCCTGAAAAAATTAAGGATGACCAACAGCTAAAGAATATGAGCGGCCAATGGTTTTATGAAGCTAAAGCCAAAAGGCACAAGGACAGAATCCATGGCGCTGATATCATCAGAGCGTCCATGAGAAAGAAGAGGCTCCCAGTGGCAGGTGAGGCCACAGCCAACAATTGTTTGGGAAGGAGGGAGGGGAAGAGTGGGAGACTCTTCACTGGACTCCGCTGAAGGACATCATTTGGGGGGATGCTTTGCATTGTGTGTGTCCTCGCTCAAAATCTTCTTGCCTTGGATTTGGATGGGTGAGGATTGGGTTAGGTGACTGGCTGTAAATGAACACAACTGTTAGGCACTGGGCATAAATGTAGTAGTGGTTGTGGTTGGGGATTATGAGGAATGTGCGTATCTTTCTTTGGCTTTCTCAGTGTGTGTGTATATATACACACGGGTATATATGGATACACATGCAAGTATATGCACGTGCATAGAGGGCAGAAGTCATCCTCAGCTCTTTTAGAATAGGTGCTGGCTGTCAAACTCAGGTTAGGTTCCCATATTCGCATGGCAAACTCTTTATCAACTGAATCCCCTCCCCGGCTCCTTCTTTGATTTTAATTCTGGAAATTCAAAGCCTACTGAATAGCACCAAATGTTTAGAGAGAAATCAGGTTTCATGTTCAAGGCTCTTAACATGCGCTTCTTCCATCGCCCAGTGCAGTACTTACTGGACTCTAAGAGTTTATTTATGATTCTTTTTATTTTACCACTTCGTTTTTGCCTGCCTGCTTACAGATTTCTATCTGACTCATTTCTAATCAACTCATGACTGGTCACTATAAACCTCTAGGTCTATATTGCAGACAAAGAATAAAGACTATCTTTAAAGAATTTAATATACAGCAAATGTTAACTATCTATTCTTAACGGTAGCAGCATTTTGTAAGGTAAGTTTACTTTGCCTATAAGCTTTATTGGGCACCCTGAGTTAACTCGCCCAAGGTCCTCTTATTGCTAAGCAGCAAAACTGGGATTGCAAATCTTTGGACTGCATCACACTTATTGCAGATAAAGGTTGACTCCTAAGCATGAGCAGTGCATTGCCTGAAGCTCTTTTGCTTTTCAAACGTGCCCAGGCCTTTAGAAATTTGGGTGGTACAGCTTATCAATTGAAGATACTAGACAGACGTGTGCCAAGACTGGTAGAGGATAGGTTCCATATGGCATGCATTTAGAATCTGGAAGCCCCAATATTGCCCATCTTAATACCAATGAAAGCATTCTTGGCACTGGTCATGTGACCTTAAGCAATTTGCATGAACTTTTTGGTTCTAAACTTCTAAGTATAAACATAGAAAATACCTCTCATGGCACAAGACAGTGTCCACAAAGAGCTCAGCGTAGTTCTTGCTCGCCGCTCACCACTCGGCTGATGCTAACTGTAACAGAGATGCAGGTAAGGAGAATGCTGAGTATTCAGAGGCGGAAGAGATTCCTGAAGACACAGCACAGAGGTCTTATGGGGGCAATGACACCTGAGGAGTGTGTTGCAGTGAATTTAGAACTTGGATTTGTAGAGAGACCCATGGGATAGGAGAGGAACTGGAGGGGGACCTCCTAAATTAGGATCATTCCTTTGAACCCCAGAGTTAACTTTTTTTTTTTTTTTGGCATTTGGTAAATGCTTGGTAAGGATCTCAATACTTACTCCCACTCTGAGCATCTCTTGACTAAGTAGTCCTGACTCCAATGTAGGCCAGGTTAACCTACAGGCAGTTAGAACTTGGCTTCGGCCATCTCTAGGGTTACCCATATCTATAAAGGCACATCTATTCTTTCAGGAGACTGGAAGGCAGGGATCTGAAATCAAGCAAATCTCCTGTCTTCTCTCACAGCTATAATTTTGATCCTGAGACCCAGTTGTCGGTCACCTTGGTACTTACAAGGTCCAAGGTTCAGATCTGAGCCCTTACTAATAGGAGCCAATGAGAAGGAAGGGTGTAGATTGTAGATGTGATAGATAACCTTTTTGTCTGTTGCTTCCTGTTTCAGCCGAGCAGAGTAAGGACACAGCAATGAGGGCCAAAGAAAGCTGGGTGAATAACGTCAACAAAGATGCTCTCCTCCCCCCAGAGCTGGCTGTTGCGGAAGAACCGGAAGATGACACAGTTCCAGCAGGCCCAAGGTAAGCCAGAACGTGTGGGTTTGGTGGCCTGCTGTTCTATGTAGGCAGATGTGGGCTTGGGGTACAGATGAAGGACTGGAGTCACAGGTGCGGAGATGGGTAATGTTTGGGGGTACTTCTGAGCTCCCGCGAGAATGGAGCCTGAACCAGACTCTTCCCTAGCTTTCAGAATTTCCAACAGATCTCCACTATGGTATCAGGGTATTAAGTGGTTGTTTCTTCCAGCACCAGGAGTGGTGGTTTTTTAATTCGTGTGTAGGATTTTCCTAGAGTAGGCTGAAGAGGTCTGTGAGGGTTACCGTTCATCTAAGGGGACAGATGAATGGCAATCATACTGTTATGTCTAGTGTGATGGAAGAAGCGCAAGGACAGGAGTCAGGCAAGATGGACGGGAATGATATAGACCTGTCAGAGCTGGTTCTCATGTATGCAGGACAGCGGGCACATCGTAGGTAGCAAGTGCCTCTTTAAAGCGCAGGGTGTCCTCTGTATTTCCGCTTTTGACTTTTTGATGGCTTAATCGGTCTGTTTATCCATCCTTTCCAAGAAGCAGCCAACTGGGAGGCTGTGTTGTTCCACTCTTGAGGCTGAGTTGTTTCGCGTCCTTAAAGATATTCTCGTTAGCACCGCTCTCTTGGAGGGACAGTTACTGCCTTTTGGTTGGAGGAGCAGTTGCATTTCACCACGAGTGCCTCAGTGGAGACAACTCACTTCGGAACCGCCTACTGGCGCAAAGTCAGTGTCTTTGACAGTGGGACACACTGAGTCTAGGTCCAAGACCAAGGCCACGTGGGAAAGAGATATTTCCAACGTTTATAGGCAAGGAAGGGTCTATGTATAATACAGCTGCCAATAGGCATTTTGGAGTCAATTATGAATAAAGTTATGCCAACGGGTAATGGCGTGGTGACTCTAATAAGGTGTCTGCTAATTGCCTACTTCCCTTTAGTGGTGGGTGTTGATTTTCCTCCAGGACTATTTGTTGCAGCGCACAATGCCTGTCTGCGCTCTATGCGCTACCACACACTTCCCGAGCTTCGAGCAAGGGGCTGGAGGTTGAAACACACAAACACACACACAGAGACACAGACCTCTAGTCACTGGTAAGAAGCCCTTTATTCAAGAGCACCCTGGAGGCTTACATACCCAACACAGTCAGGTAGGCCAACAGGTGAAAACCTTATCCCCTGATCCTCAAGGCAAGGCAACGCGTGCTCGTGAAGCAGAGCTGGTAAACAACTTTGACACAGCTTTCAGTAACTCAAATCAGAAGGAAAGTAAAGATCTCTAGCAGGGAAGAGCAGCTGGAGGCCAGGACGCCAAATGGTCCCAACAATTTGTAACGTTCCGTTTTGTGTACGCTGGTCTGCCACGTTGGCTTGAGGTTGAGGCACCTTGTTAACCGCTGCTGGTTGGTATCGTGATAGTAGAGTAATGACCACTTAGTTTCTTCAGCTGCTGGTTGGTATCGTGATCGTAGAGTAATGAACACTTAAATTCTTCAGCCTCTACTTCAGACCGCTCTATGAGACTGATAATTGGTTAACGGAGTTAGTAGGAATCCACATAGCTAGTAAACATAGAATTCTTAACAGCTCAGAGCACGTACTAGGTACTAGTAAGTAGAGATGTGGGCTCTTGAATGTAGCATTTCAAGAAACTCAGGACACTCTGTCATTCCCCTTGGCGTCTCCCGCCCCCACCTCCATTGTCTGCTCTGCCCCTGATAGGTAAAGTCCTTATTTTCATAAAAATAAAAAAAAAATGAGGCCTAAAATATTAGAAACCCAAGTAGAAAAGTCATAGCCATTAAACAGACATGACCAAGAGTCTGCACGTGATAGGGGCTAAGGAGCACGGGGCATTAACCAGCAGGGGGAACAAACACCGCTGTAGAAGAGGCAGAAGACACGTTGGGGACCCAGAGGCAAACAGCTCGGTCCACCGTTCGAGCAAGCCCAGACTTCCCGTCTTCCCCCCAGGCTCTCATTCCATCTCAAAGGACTTGAGAGGCAACAGTGCCTGACTCGGCTTCCTCATGCCCCCCCCCCCCCAGGCTGGTGGGCATTCCCTAGCCTTCCTTCCTTCCAGGCTAATATAACATCTGGGATTTGAACATGCACTGTCTTCTGTGTGGCTCTTTTTGCTCTTATCTGTAAACCGGACCAGGATTGCCTTACTAGGATGCTGTGAGGTTAACTGAAATTCAGTGTGGGAACTGGTTAGCGTTTCTTAGGAAGAACAGAAATTGGCAACTTCCGGGTAGCATTACAATTACTCTATTATATTACACGGACTGTGTGGTTGGGAAGGCAAGCACACAGCTGTTCGTCGTATCAAGCATGCTTTGCTCAGTGAATGCCGGTTCTGGGAGGCGTGGCATGGGTGGTAATTAGTCAGCTGTACAAGGAGTTATTTTTGACTTCCCCCTTTCTGTGTTAGAGGCCGCTATTTCTCTTGGTATCAATCTCCTGCAACGCTTCTCACTTATGCTTTCTTAACCTTTGCGAACTGGGTGTGTTAAGTGTGTTTTGGGGCCCGTCCTTCTAGACAAAGTTGTTTGCTATCGAATGACTCAACACCTGTCAATATTTTCTTAGCCAGGAATGAAAACTGGGGAGATGTGAGGCTGGACAGCGCAGTTTCTTAGGTAGGCATGGTGGCAAAATCTTTAACTGTGTTATAGTCATGAGACCGTGGGGGGCTCGCCTATAAATTAAAATGCTATGGGTGACCAGCAAGCAGTCAGACATGGGCATCCACTGCCATTCCTTCTGAACTCACCATTGTTTACAGCTGCAGCGCTGGGAAAGGCAGGAAGGTTTATAAATGGAGAACACTGGTCCCTGAGGGCAGCAGACGGAAATCTGGTAGCCAGCAGCTGTAGTCCTGATCACTAGCTTAGCTGGATGGTCTCTGCCGAACTTCATAAACTAAGACAGAGGACCTGCTTCATTTTGCTTTTACTCTTTGATTTCT
Source organism: Chionomys nivalis (assembly GCF_950005125.1). Classification (NCBI taxonomy): domain Eukaryota; kingdom Metazoa; phylum Chordata; class Mammalia; order Rodentia; family Cricetidae; genus Chionomys; species Chionomys nivalis. The sequence continues at coordinate 6,524,924 of NC_080108.1, forward strand.
AGATGTCTCAGGCTGATGCCTTCTGTAAAACACAGAAATGAATACAGAAGGGAAAAACAGCACATAGGTCATTGTCTACTGAGCATTCTGACAAAGGGCTGTACACGGTCCTTCACACATGCTCTCAATCCCTGTACTTACATCACCACGGATCAGTGATAAACACTTTATGGATTGCCACTGGTCCATGAACCCCACACTGATAACGTATTGTGTACCCTCCTAAAGTCCTCATTGAGCATGTGCACAAAAGGCCGTAGAACATGGCTTAGTCAAAGTGGGGCTTACGGAATGCAGATCAGGGATCTCTTCCCTCTGTGTCAGGTGGCTACCCACAATGAACTGCAGCACATCCTGTCTGGCATGGGAAACCACCCTTTGTTATATGAGAAGCAACTATGGGACCCTGGGTACTATGGAGAGTCTAAGAGGCATCTACTGACGAGGGCCTTTGATGTCTCTGCTATGGCACTTCTTTGGCTTGGATGAACCTAAAAAGGACGGACTTTTAATCTGCCTCTGCATGTCTGTTCCTTTGATAGCACTGTTTGGGACATACCCTCTGGTAGCCTCTATTGTTTTATCTCTGGAATGGCAGAGAGGGTGGCAGAAACATCTAAAATATCAGTACTCACCTGGGTGCATTGTCAGCTTCCAGTCCTTTCTCCATTTTGTCCCTTTTCCTCTTCTCTGTCACACACCCTTCAGATGCTTGGGGGTGTCATCTTTTCTCATGGAAGGCTGTAACACGAATTAGATAATAAAGAATACTTAACTGTTCCCCAAGGACTTAGTCTATATGCTTGGATGTTTCAATCTCCTTTTGTTTTCTTAGCCATCACCTTCCTTAAAATGTGGACCCAAATGTATCTGTGCCATCCTGATAGGTAGGCCAGGTGGTCCCCAGCTGCGATGTAGCACAAAGAAGGTCTAGCCAGGCAAGGATCAGACATTTGTTCCCTGTGTACTCTGTACTATGTAAGCTTTAGTAGAAAACTTATTAGGACTGATGGCTTCTAAAAGTTATGAGTTACTTTGTGATAAGCATCCTCGTAAAGCTCAGAGTCTTCAACCAAACTCATCAGGAGGGTTCTGGTTACCTCAGTGCCTTGGTAAGAAAGGAGCCTAAAAATTAAGTGTTATCAATAGAAGTCAGTGACTTCATTAGATCCGGGGAAATACTTAGACAAATCTAAGCCACAGAGAAAGAGTTAGGATATAAGAGTAGGAAGGTGAGCGAATGGGTGAGTAAAAGAGAATAGTTAGTAAGATCATGAATTGATAAAGAATAAATGGTGAGGGAGGAGATGGATAAAAAACAAATCAGGAAATAAATTAATGAACAAATGAGGAGGAGTAAGTAATAAAAATAAAAAAGACTCCAGGGAATAAGTAATAAAAAGAAAAAGAAAGAAAGAAATGGAAAGAAAAAATCATAATGGAACCAGCAGCCTCCAGATCCCAACGCTTTGTTTTAAGAATCTCTTTCTTGAGAAGTGGAATGGAAAGAGGGTTGGACATGAGACCACTCTGAGTCAGCTAGACAGACACAGTGGTGCTGGTAAGGATGCAGAGATGTCCAATAAGACAAAGTGGATGGATTGTTTGGATGTGTGGGTTCTCAAGCACTGGTGACCAGAGAAAGGTGGAGAAGGCTTGGAATGCTCTCCCCAGTCGACAGAGCCCTGGGATTGGAGCATTGGGGATGGAAATCAGGAAGGCATGGCGCAGGAGGGAGGCTGGCTGCTGTCAGAATGTGTACTGTCCGCTAGCTAAAACCTCTCTGGGACACCTTTCCAGAAACTAAACTCTTCACCATGCTATTTCATTCCCTGATGCTGCCATTTTTTCTCCTGAAATGGCCAGGAAATGAGGAGGTTAACTTCCCAGCATCCCATTTACCATTGGATTGGGAGGAATTGGATGCTCTTTTGCGTATCAGCATTGGGAACCAAAATGCCACTTCAATACCAGTGTTTCACTCATGCTCACTCTATCACCAGCCTCCTTCTTGCCCTCTGTGGAACAAGAATCAATAAATCCCGACTTCATCTTGGCCTCTGAAATAGCATTGCTTTTTATACCAATTACCTCTATCCTGGAAGGCTTTTGTTATATCTATCTAGCGTGCTCTACCGGAAGAATCGGCTGTTTGCTGGAACCCCCAGTAACAAGGTCAGTGGAAGCTACAAGCTTGCCCTGGAGGAAGATGGGGTTGAGCCAGTAAGCGGGACAACGCATTTGAGAATTGATAGGAAATCCGGTAATAAGAATTAATTTCATTTTTAAGTTGTCTGGCCCACAAGATCGTTTCTCTTGAGCTCTCAAGAGAATATTTAATCTTATCAGATCTTTAGATTTGCTCCAGTCAGTTATGGTAATCAAAATGCTCTAGACGCTTCCAAGTGCCTCCTGCTTGGATGGGAACACTTGTGCTCAGTGGGTCTGTAGTGTCTCAAGAAGTGTGTGTGCTCACAAAAATACTGCTGACTTGAAAGGCTTGAAGTATGTTTTCTAATTCACCCCGTTTCTTTTTCTTCTGGGTCATTTCTTCCTGTTTATTTGTTGAAGCACCATGGAATACCACGACATGCTGGGCCTAGAGCCAGACTGTTAGGGAGAGACACAGCGGCAGCCTCCAACAAACTTAACAGCCCTTCCCACTCCCTAGCCCCAAAGGATAAGCAGAGCTTGATACTATACGCCCTCCACACCTGGAAATTCAGCTCCTATGCCCCCAGGCTCCAGGGGCCCAAACTGCGCATTGTGATTATCCTCACTAGAAATGAAACCTGTCTCTCCTTTACAGAAGTCAGATCAAAATAATTTTTGATTATTTTGAAGGAGATCAAAATAATTTTTTAAAAACATAAAAATAATTACTTGCAGAATTTCCTTCCGGTTCTAGAACAGTATTGCCATCTAGTGTTTTAGTTATCTTACTCTGCCAGTTCTGTCCTTAGTGTGACTTCTGATATCACAGGTCCTTTTTGGAGAATGTGGGAAAGAAGTTACAGAGACAGGCTCTTCCCATTTAAAAAATCTTATCGTGCAACTTGGTGTGGTGGTGCACACCTTTAAATCTAGCACTTGGGAGGCAGAGGCAGGTGGATTGTGAGTGCAAGACCAGCCTGGTCTACACAGAGAATTCCAGGACAGCCAGGGATACACAGTGAGACACTGTCTCAGACACACACACACACACACACAGTCTTGTCATATAGAATATATTGAGCATCTTTTATTTTTATGATGCAATCTACCTCCCTCTGGAAGGAGTGGGATTCTAAGGACGAAATATACAGTATCTGGTCATAAAGGACTATTTCCCTAGGAAAGATACTGCTTCTTTGTAAAGATCTGCTGTCGTGACAGCAAGCAATGCCAAGCAGAGAGCAAATTCTCAATCCAAAGGACTAATAAAAAGTGTCGTGATGGGAGGGGCAGTTTAGATTGGACTTGAATATGACAGTACTGATGTCAGCAGACGATGAGGTGGGGGGTTGAGTGGAAACAGCCAAGAGTCACATGATTAGGCCAGCCAACCACTTTGTTTGACTAAAGAACCCTGGAGCAGACTTCTGTAAGGGAGAGACAGGTTTCATTTCTAGTGAGGATAATCACGATCCACAGTTTGGGCCCCTGGAGCCTGGGGGCATAGGAGCTGAATTTCCAGGTGTGAAAGGTGTATAGTATCAAGCTCCGCTTATCCTTTGGGGCTAGGGAGTGGGAAGGAGCAAGATGGCAGGAAACCATGGCTTTCCCTTGAGGAGCCCTAACCTCTGTGATTGGCTCAGGTCCTCTGATTATCCCGCTGCTTTGCTTACTAAGGGAGCTCATTTATTCTGAGCCAAGCATCTGCTCTATACGGTTCATCATAGTACCCACTGGCTCTTTTTATAAGTAATTTCAAAACATTTTTCAGATTATAATATAATTACATTTACTTTCCACTTTCCTCTCTCACAACCCTCCAATGTAACCTCCTCTGCTCCCTTTCAAATTCGCGACTTCTTTTTCAGTCGTTACATATGTACCTGTGTTCCTAAACACAGTTTGATGTTACCTGTATGTGTAAGTTTTCAGGGCTAATCGTTCAGTATCGGATAACTAATTGGGGTACTCTTCCCTGGGGAAGCCTATCCCTCTTGCTCTCAGCATTCCTTGGCTGCCTGTAGTACTTTGTGTAGGGCAGACTTTGTAGGGATGGGCTTTCCCTCGTCAGTGCTATCATGTCTATTGGTGCTGTTCTTGTTCAGCTCACGTTTAGGCAGCAATGCTGGTGAGACTTCATGGGTATCATTTCTGACGTTTCTAGGAGAAAGAATCTCATAGCAAGCGCCCTCTCAGTCTCTTACAGTCTGTATGCCCCTTCTTCTACAATGATCCCTGATCACTGATGTGGGAGTTGTGTTGTAGAAACTGCATTTTGACCTGGTATGGTTTCTTGTAATGGTCAGTGTTGCAAAGAACTTTGCTTCATGATGGATGAATGCACTTACCTTGGGGTATCAGAGCAAATACTAGGAACACAGTTAGGGATTGATTGACACAGCGACAGCTGTAGGTTCTTCTCCAAGATCCAGGACTGCACTAGCACCGGGTAGTTGGCTCCCTTTCCCCTACTGGCCTCCAAAACTGGCACTGGAAAGAAATGGCTTCCTGGTTCTTAGCTGTTGGCCTTCCACTGTGTGGACACCAGGTTCACTCGGTGGCCATGCTTGTTTTTGATACTTTGCTGCTGCACAATTTGATTTGACTTTGTGTTTATGTAGTGCAGGTATAGATTTCCTCTAAGGACCCTCTGTCCAAATTATGGTTCCATTATAATGTCTTCCCTTGTTTTCCATTTCATACAACCCTCCCTTCCCCTTTTTTTTGCCTTCATGAGCTCAAGCCGTAAATGACATCTCATCCTCCCAACTTTACCTTTGGGCCGGGCGGTGGTGGCACACGCCTTTAATCCCAGCACTCGGGAGGCAGAGACAGGCGGATCTCTGTGAGTTCGAGACCAGCCTGGTCTCCAAGAGCCAGTTCCAGGACAGGCTCCAAAACCACAGAGGAACCCTGTCTCAAAAAACAAAACAAAAAACAAACAAACAAACAAACAAACAAAACTTTACCTTTGGATCAATAGAGAAAGTGATGGAAGGAAGAGAATGGCTTCCTTAAGCACTTAATGGTTTCCGGGGACTCACCGTAAAAGAAAGAATTAGCAGTTCAAACAAAAAAATAAGAACTGGAAACATGAAGAACCCAGCCCTGGGGTTTAGTGGCAGTAATCTTGGGTGCGGTTCCATGACTCCAGGGTGAAATGTCTCCTTGCCTGGGCTTTCTGTTCCTCGGCCATGTGGTGAGAAGCCATCACCTTCAGAGGATTTTTCCAAGCTCTTGACTCTGATGTCACTTACAGTTGGTGGAGATTAACAAAGGAACCATGGTTCCAGCCAACAGTGACTTCATCTTTTATGTCTAAGGCAAGGCTAATGGAGCGGGCCTTCTCAGCAAGCTGATTTTCCTCTTCTCCCGAGATTCTGTGACCTACTTTTCTTCTTACTCATAGCCAAGGGAATGACCTGCTCAACTCACCACTTGCTGTGACTCCATTTGCCTTTCACCCTGGGAGTTCCCTGCCTCTGGATAGTGCATCAGGCTTTAGAGAATCCTCTGTTCTTTAAACCAGCCACAGTCATCTCCTCAGCCACCACTTCTCAATGCCCTTGCATTTGTCTCTGTGTCTGAGTAAGACTGCACCTATTAACATGTTGGATTGGAAGGTCATAGGGAATTGCCACAACACATCAGCCTTTGTGTCCAGCTATCTGACTTGGTCATACTGTCTCTTGGCCAGGTTGCTTTGTTCTACTGAGCCTTTGCTTCTGCTATGTCCCATATGCATTAGGGGAAACTCTGCTATGGAATCAGGATTTTGTGACTTTATTTCATCCATAAAATCCATTGCTCATTTTCTCATCTGTATCTGATCTTAGATTTAGGTTTGAAATGGGTTCATTTCTGCAAGTTTAAATGGTGAACCTTTTATGTGCCTGTACCCTGGATATCTTCAAGGGTCCTAACAGATGGTCCTTTCGGTCCTTTCTTATGCTGCGATTACATCCTTCGCCCATCATTGCGAAGGTTCTTGTACCTTATCATGGCTGGACCCCAGATTCTTCCTCCTTCCTGGTGGTTGGATCTTATAAACTCCCTTCCCTTAAAAGCCCTTGACGGTGAAGCCATGATCTATGCTTCCTATGGAGTAAGGTTTTACTCTCTGAACGATTGTTTATTTTGCAGTTCCAGTGTGGAGGATCCAGCTTCCGTTGTGAGTGATATGTCCCAGCAAAATACAAGGAATCCAGCTGTGTCTCTGCCCAAGGTAGACCGAGCCTAGATGTTTAAAACTCTCATGATTGGCAGGAATGCCATTTTCCTCATCATAGCAAAGCAAAACAAACACAAAGAATTTTGCGATTCATTTTGTGTATTCTGTGCATAATTTGGGTATTTAATGTAAGAAGTCACTCGTGTGGTGGATAAAGTTGATAATTATGTCATGTTGCTAAAGACCCATTTGTCTTTTTTGTCCGCGAGAGTTAAGTTTCTAAGGACTGGAGAGATGGCCTAAGTGTTTAAAAAGTTTACTACTCTTGCAGAGGACATGAGTTTCCCAACTCCAGCTGCATGGAGATCCAATGCCTCTGGCCTCTGTGACCACATGCATGCTCATGTAACCCCAAGTACAGACACATAATCAAACCTTAACATTGTTTTCAAAATAGCCAGGTGGTGACCCATCATTTAATCCCAGGTCTCGGGATGGAGGAGGGCAAAGACAGTAGGGATCTCTGTGAGTGCCAGGCCAGCATAGTCTAGAGAGTTAGTTCTAGGCCCGTCAGGGCTAGGCGGGGAGACCCTGTCTCAGACAGTAAAAAGTAGAAAGCCTGTATGGTGCGGCTGTTGTTAGGCTACTAAACACGGCTTGTTAGTTCTACCATTTTCGGCAGAGCTTCTTGTACAAAATTGCCAATTTGCAAAACAGCAAACAGTAATCATTGGGAACAGATCTTGCATTAATACGAAAAATCAGTGGCAGGAAACGTGTGAACCCTAAGCCTCTCTACAGACTGTGTAGGAAGGCCCTGCTTCAAAACAGCAACAAACCCAGTCTGCTTGTACTTACACCTTTGCTGCCATTAGGATTGGCTGTAACAACTGCCAAGCACTTCACGATGACGGAGGTCATTTCAGACAGCTGTAATCTAGTATAGCGACTAGTGTGGTAGGAAGAGCCCTGGTGGGAATCTGACCTGATTAAGAAATCTTGCCCTTAGCCAAGTCTTTGCTCTTTATCAATGAAATGTGCTTCTGATCTAATTTTAAAGGATTTTGGTAATGTGTATACTTTATATAATTGTATCTCTGCTTTTGTATGACGTATATTAATTTTATGCTAACCAAATTAAACAGTTTCCCTGGCCCCAAACACGCCAGATAATAGATTGGGCTGTTTAAAGCTATCAGATATGTGAGATCTTAGGCATTTGCTAGTGCTGGGTTGCTACTATGACATTTAAACCAAGTTTAATAAACATTATTTTTCCCCAGCAAAGGAAGAATCCGTTTAACAACTCCGAGCTGCCAGAAGATCACTCACCGCCACAAACCAAAAATGAGCAGTCAAAAACTGGAAAAGCTGCTTTATTTCAGATTTCAAAAGAGGGTAAATATTATTTTTCTGGACTAGCTATTTTTATCTTTGTTATCCGTGGACTGGGGGAAATACTCAGAGTTCCTTTCACTAAAATAAAGTCCCTAGAGAATGTGAGAAGTCCTGATGGCTTTCTTCTGCTGCTGTGTCCTTGGTCTAGATCTTAGGAACAAACGTCTGTGCATTCCAGCCCGGGGCTGTCAATTGTTTCGTGACCTCTATGCTCTGAGTTCCCTCATCAGTGACGTGGGAAAATTTCGGACCAAAGGCGTCTTGTCTTTTCACATAACAGTATTTCTTGCGAGTCTGCCATGTGCTGATACAGTTGTCTGCTTGAAATTTAAAGAGGCTGAAAAACAAATTTAAAGTTACCCCCAGGAAAAAATGATAAGGCTTGCCGCTCAGAAGTATTTCATTGCGTGTGTCGTTTGGTGGATTTAAGCTTGTCACTTACGGAATTTTACAGGCCAAGAAGAGGGAATGCCAGATAATTCTGTCCCTTCAAAAGCAACTCTAAGAAGATGCCAGTCACTAAAAATTAGCCTAGGATGAGAAGCAGTTGGACAGTGATTCGGGACCTTCCATTAGCCCATCTTAATAAGTTCCCCTTGGGTACACTTTATAGTACACACAAATGTAGGGAAAAGTCACTGGGACCAATTAGCTGTTCACTTTTTAAGCATTTTTGAGAAGATATTAGTTTAGATATTGAGATTCTAATTTTAAACATAGAACTACTTTTTATGGTTTTAATATGTGATTTTGAAAGGCTGTGTTTGTGTTTTGTCTTCAGCCTCCTTTGAGGATTTTTTTGAAGACTGTTTTTAGATTGTTTTATGCATACTTAGTGGCCTCAGAATTCAGAAGAAGGTATCAGATTCCCTGGGACCTGGAGTTACAGATGGTCATGAGTCACCATGTGGGTGCTGGGGTTTGAAACCAGATCCTCTGCAAGAGCAACAAGGGTTCTGAACTGCTAAGTCATCTTTCTAGACCCTAAAAACTCTATTTTAAAAGTTTTTATGATCATTGTAAAATATCTCAAAGCAAATAAAGCACAGTAATATTTCCAGTGATTTCTTCACATACAAAATAATGGATCCTGATGTGACATTATATATATATATGCCACTGTCTCTCACTTGTGTTCTTCCCCACTATCATCTCCCATCCCTCCCTCTCCTTGTTAGTCCTCCTACTTCTTGTAAATAAACCCCTTTTAGGTTTCTTGTTACACACACACACACATACACCTAGATTCCACAAAGAAAAAAAAGTGACATTTTTTGCTTTTCTTCATATTTCTCTGTGTTTTTTAAACTTCTGTCTACTTTCTCTTTGAACCTCTCTCCCTATATGCTCTCAGGCAGTGCCCCTTCTGTGTTCATATCCTCTGTGTGTGCATGTATATGTGTGTGTGCATGCATGCCATGACACACCCGTGGAGATCAGAGGGCAACGCTGTGGACTTGGTTCTCTCTGTCTACCTTCTTATGGGTTTCGTAGGATTGAATTCAATTTGACAATGAGTGGAAAATGCCTTTACCCTCTGAACCATCTTACCAGTTTTCATGTATCAATTTTAAAAGATGATAAAAGACAACTTTTTTCAAAACAATACTGAACAGCAGTATATACAGTATCTATACATACCCTATCCTACACATGCAGAGCCTCAGTCATGATTAGCATCTGCCACCAGAGTGGTATGCTTTTTATGACTATAGAAGTATGTTTACTTTTCTATTGATGTGAAGAGACACCATGACCAAGGCAACTTATAAAAGAAACCATTTAATTTGGGGGCTTGCTTACAGTTTCAGATGGTGAGTCCTTGACTGTTATGGCAGGAACATGGCAGCAGACATGGTACTGGAATAGTAGCTGAGAGTTTATATTTTATTGGAAAGTAGACAGCAGGGAGAGAGAAAGCTAACTGGGAATGGGGGGGCTTTGAAACCTCAAAGCCTACTCTCAGTGATGACACACCTCCTCTAACAAGGCCACACCTCCTAATCCCTCCCAAACAGTTCCACCAAGTGGGAACCAGACACTCAAACTACCGCACAGATGAACTATTTTGTAACATCTCTGTTATCCACAGTCAGTAGTTCACATCAAGGCTTTGCTCTTGGTGTTCTATATTCCACAGCTTTGGACAGATGTGCAATGCTGTGTTTTCCCCATTGTTGTATCACTGAATAACATCGCAACTGTAAACATCATCTGTGTACCAACGCACAAGCCTGGGCATGCTCCCCCCATGAGGTCTGAGCTTATACAGCTTCTCTTGTTATCTTTACTATTTCCATAGTGCTTGCCGAATACAGACTAAACTTAGAGCTGCTCTAAAGTGTAGTTCCTCTCCACTTAATATAGCTCTTAATATGTTTTTTTAGATGAATTGTCAAAATCAAAAGAAAAGACTTATATCCCAGATTCAAGTCAAAAGGTAGAGAAAGCAACGCAATCCGTGTCCCTGGCACCTGAAAATGAGTCTCAAATCAAACCTCCAATCCCCAAGGCCAGAAAATTGCTCTACAAATCGAAGGACCTCAAGACAGATGATAACCAGTCTTTTCCCAGACAAAGGAGGGACTCCCTGAACGCGAAAGGGGCGCCAAGGGGGATCCTAAAGCGTAACTCCAGCTCCAGCAGTACGGACTCAGAAACTCTCCGCCTAAATTACGGCTTTGATTCAAAGAGCAGAAGCCTATCCCCTGGGCTGACCATCCACGAGAGGATTTCCGAGAAGGAGCCGTCTTTAGAAGACGACTCGCCCACAAACTCGCTGGAGCCATTCAAACACGTGAGATTCTCTGCCGTGAAGGATGAACTTCCTCAGGGTCCTAGACCTGTTCTTGGACAGGAAGTAGGAGAGTTCACTGTCTTAGAATCTGACAGTTTGCAAAATGGAACAGAAGACACTGGGTGCCTAGACAAGTTTCAAGATCACCAAAAGCCCTCCCACAGGAAACCTTTGTCTCCTTATCAGTCAGCGTCAAGCCCAAGTGTTTCAGAAAGGGAAACACAACAGCCAACTTCTTTTGGGTCTCTTCCAAGTGATGGGTTCCCTTGTCACTCAGACTTTCAATCCACAAGACCACAGCTTGTTGAGAATTCACCCATCATCAATGATTACCAAGATAAATCACCATCACTAGCAAGACTGGAATCAGAGTTGTCCAAAAGCCCTGCAGGTAAGGGTTATCAAAAGCTGTCCCCATAGCTTGAGATACCCAGACCAGTGATCCCTGTAGAAGACCAAGGTATTCTTTAGGCATCCCAGCTAGAATTAGAAAAGCTGCTGTGGGACATGGATTTGGTGCTGTTGCCAAAAGAACCAGAATAGCATAGTGCCTAACTTATATTTAACATGAGTTCCCTTACATTTGATTCGATGACGATGATGATGATGATGAAATCAGCCAGGTGTGGTGGCTCAGGCCTTTAGTCACAGTACTCAGGAGACTAAGGCAGGAGAATCTCTGTGAGTTGAGGCAAGCCTGGTCTACAAAGAGAGTTCCAGGACATCCACAGCTGCACAATAGAGAGACCCTGTGTCGAAAAGACAAAAACAAACCAATTACTTGTTTTGAGTTAAATAAAAGTTATATAGATGGTAAGAACTAAATGAATTCTAATATGTTCTAATATGTTAGTATAGAGTAAATATATCTTTATTCACCTGCCATTAGGCTGAGAAACCAGACTCTGAGCACTTTTGAGGGAATATCCCTCCAACTATCTTCTCAGGTCCCTTCTAAGCAATTCCCAGTTTCTTGGACCTTGAAAAACAAATTGAAAATATAATGCTGTGCACTTTCTCCCATCTTAAATAAGCCTTCGTTCAATCCTAAAATAAGTTTTTAATGCCGTAAGATTTTAAAATAGCAATAATCAGGTTTCTAATTCAGTTACCTCTCTGTTAGTTTAGGATAATTCTGAAGTAGTTCAGTTTAGCTTAGCTTAGCCCTATAGTTCACTGCTCTTTAGGAGATAAAGCTCTTTGCATGTTTAAATTATTTAAATATAACAGAACTTCTTTTATAAAAAGTAACAAGTGCTTCTTCAAGTGATGAGAGAATTCACGTGAAAAGAAGTTACTAACGATGGACCAAATATTAGGAAATAATCGGGTGACATTTACTTAAACCAGTGGTTCTCAACCTTCCTAATGCTGCAACCCTTTAATACAGTTTCTCGTGTTGTGGCGACCCCCAACCGTCAAGTTGCTACTTCATAATTGTGATTTTGCTTCTGATTGTAACGTAAATATCTGATGTACAGGATATACACTATGCAACTCCCATGGGGGTCATGACCTTTAGGTTGAGAACCACTGATTTAAGTGTTTATCTTAAGGATGAAAAAAAAACTTGGGGGATAATATTTCCCTTTGTTGTAATTTATACAGAGGAAGTAATAAGGCTTTCCTTGTTTTCCTTGTTTTCAAACTACATCTGCCTCCTCACAGAATGTCTTTGTAATTTTGTATTTAAGTATCTGTCCCGCCAAATTTTAAAATCATGATTGATTATTTATGTTTTTGGAAGTAAATACTGTTGGCAAAGCTCTTTTGATTGGCTCCTAGCTCTTTTAGACTCAGAGAGCGCTTATGTACAAGTGGGTGCCCATTCACTAAAAGCTCTTTTTGCCATTTGATTACTGAAATAACACATACAAAAAGGTGCTAGGGCAGTCAAAGAACCCTCTAGACATGTGACTCATAGGGGCTTGGCTTTAGCTGTGAACTTCGATGCAACCAAGACTCATTGTATTTTTACAATGAAAAACAACACAAAGAAATAAAAGATGGAAATATTTTAAAAGAACTATTCTTAATTCTTGATGTAACAACTTTATATGTAAAATACTTAAGAATCACACGCAGAATTTTAAAAATTCTCATCTGTAATATTGCTGATCAACATCAACTTTTGTTAACTTGTCATTTTGTAACCTGCCAAAAATTTTAGGCATGAATATAATTCATAAATTGCATTTATAACACTCTGGCTTTTTAAAAGATTTTATTTTATGTACATGAATGTTTCACCTGTTTCTGTGTCTATATACCAGGCTGTGCAGGCCATAAGATGGTGTCAAATTTCTGAACTGGAGTTACAGATGGCTTTGAGCCACGATGTGGGTGCCATGAACTGAACTTAGGTTCTCTGGAAGAACAGCCAGGGCTCTTAACCACTGAACCATCTCTAACCCTACCCCCAAGACTTTTGTTTTTGTTGTTTTACCAAGAGTTTATCACAAACATTTTCCTCATTATTAAATAGTCTGTAAAATAGACACATAAATTTTATGACTTTCACAAGTATTGACCTATATTTAATGAGACAATGTGCATTTAAGTAAGGAAGCTAATATCTACTGTATATCATTATTATGCAAATCTCTTACATTTTCACATTTAGTCAGAGTTGATTAAAAAAATTAAATATTGAATTTTATAAACTGGTATGATTTTATTGGGTCTGAAAATGTGGCTAACTTCATAAAAATTCAACCCTTCTTGTATTAAGCACACCCCTTTCCCAGTACTGTGCAGCTTAGCATTAAAACAAAAAGGATCAGATCTTCCCTACTATTTTAAGTCAATGCCTTAGGAGTTCTTATAAAATGTTTGTGTTCTTGTGAATGAACGTCCTATGTACGTTGTGATTCAGGCTTGTAAAGAACGCAAGCACACTTCTTTAGACCCTTAGCTGTGGGTTACCTAACAACAGTTTGATTGGCTTGGCTTACAGAAGTAACTCCTGACTCATAGTGGAAATGGTTGAAAGAAAACGGGAAGTGATGAGGAGGCTATTCTGATTAGATTTCTGAACCTCCAGCGTGCAGACCAGTCACCAGGACAGATATTTGAGGAGTCAGGCCCAGGAATGCAGATGTTCCCCTTTTCTTATCCAAGTGCTCCGGAAAGAATTTGTTGTTTAGTCTCACTTGAACACTGTTTGCCCGACTCCTGAAATGACTTCAGTTTGTGCCCCTCAAAGCCTCCTCTAGTTAACGGCAACCTCCCGTGGATGAAGAAAGCCATAAAGCCAATATGACAGAGCCTTTTCAGTTTTTGGTTCTAGGCAAATATTTGAAAGTTGGAGAGGATTAATACTTAAAATGTAACTTGGAGCAGAATGTAAAACTCTAATGGTTTTAAAACCATAAACCATGCACTCCAAAGTAACCACCCGAGTACTTCTCCACATGACTTTGAGGGTCTACATCTGCCTTCCTGCCCTGTTTCAAGGCACTTTTGACAGAGTAGTCAGTTAGAATATCTTATACCAAACTCCCTGGAAGATGCTGGCATGAGCCGCTAATAAGTGCCCATTGGAGATGCTAGAATAAAGGATTGAATAAGGGTCCTGTAAGCAATATCTTATTCAGAAGAGCACTTGTGTGTTGCAGATGAACTGACACCTTGCGCTGCGCCTGAGCCCTCTCAGACATCAGATCACTGCTTTGGAGACCATCAGCAAGGTAAGCCCCTTCTCCTGGCTCTCGGTGCCCAGACATCCTCACGCTTGGGTCCATGTGCTACTGAGACAAGGAAGACAACTGATGATTCCATATCTAAAGTTCTAGACTGGTTTAACCGAAGTTCTCACACAGAGGACAGTATGTCATCTGTCCAGCATCTCCAGGGACTAGATCCCAGACAGCAAACAGACTCAGAACTACAGATTACTGTTCCCTTGATGACAGACAATACCTATGTAAAAAGTGACTCAAAGATCCTGCCGTCCACTAAAATTAAACGGAAGCCTGTGAGATCGGATTTAACATTCCAAGAGGAGGGAGATGTGCCGGTTTCTGAAGCTTGTCAAGATGCTGATGCACTTCTCAAATCTAACTCTGCAAATAGGTCCCAACAGGGCACCCCACAGGAGGGTCTGGACACACTGCAACCGTTTGAAAGATACAGAATCCCAAGTCAAAGGAGTATCAGTATGGTTTGTAGCCAAGGTTCAGAAAGTACTGGAGAAGGATGTGGGACAGTTACTCCAAACGGTAGCTACCTCCTCAGTGCTCTGAAAAGATCTGAAGCAGAGCCCCAAGTTCCATGGAACCCTAAGCATACTTGTAGCTTAGGTAAAGAAGAACCCAAATTTCATGTGCCCCATAAAAGCAAAGGGAATACACATGTGAATGTCGGCACCTCCACAACTGTTCTAGACTATAACTCGAAAGATGATCTAGAGGGCCAGAGCAAAACCAGGAACACTTCCATCCTAAAACCATCCCTAAAGCCAGAGAATGGTGAGTTGCCACTTGGTGCTGCTGACAGTGGATCTTCTTGGAGGAAGCCTGAAGGCCAGGAGGAAGCAGGTGAGGGTCCCCAAAACCAAGTGCTGAGAGAGACATACAAGAGTGTGAGTGATAGAATATCCTTCTGGGAAAGAGAAAAGGCTGGAGCTAAGATAAAGGCAAAAGAACCCACACCTTCTTGTGGCCAGGAGCCATCTTCTGCCAAAGCACACAAGCCTGCAAAGTCACAGGTCATGTTCACGGGCAATTCAACTTCAGGCCAGAGTGAATATGGTCAAGTCACTGCTAAAGAAGTGGTCCTTGATGAGGATGACCAAACACCCTACCTCTCCAGTTTTTATCCCTCAAATAAACCTAAAATAACTAGACCCCCAACATCAGGTGCATCCAAAACCTATTCTTCAGCTGACCAGTCAGATAAAATGTCTCCCCTTCACACTACTGGTGATGAAATATGCCATTCTTTGGAGAAAGACAGATTTGTAATTGATCAATCAAATGCCAGCTTCAAAGTTCTGTCCCTAAAAGAAAGAATGGATGAACCCAATACGGAACAAATCTATCATCATTCTCAGTTTGAGAATTTGAGAAAGTTTTGGGGCCTGGGAGCCAATGTAAAAAATACATATAATGATGAGACTAATACTTCAGCACATACACAGAAATCCGTGCCATTTAACAGCCAAAAATCCAAGGAGTTTGACAGCATGAAATCATCAAGAGAAAACACCCATGTAGAAGAAGGGGAACATTTAAGACAGGGACATATTATGGCAGCTGAAGAGATAGAGACATCAAATTCAAAGGGCATATTCCAAGCACCGCCGGATGAAACCGCATTTCCACGAAAACCACCCAGAAAGTTCACCTATCATTCAGCAGGAAATGAGCCTCCAAAGGAAAATGTGGGGGAAAACATGGGGTGTTTTGTTGCTCCAGTAATAGAAGAGACAAGGGATTGCTCATATCAAGAAATTCAAGAATCCATAGTGAAAACAAGCATTTTGCCTCCTGTCTCTAAAGACACATTCAATCACAGGCTACAGAAGTTGCTGGCAGAAGGTGCGGTTTCAGCAACCCAGACTTCTGGCAGGAGCGTTCAAGAACAGAAAGCCCTCCATGTAGGTGTTTCTGAAACAGGGTCTCATAAGGCAGGTTTTACCGAGGATAAGGAAGATGTCTCGGGGCCCAAGAAGACCCTCAAGGAGAGCGTAGATGAAGTGGTAGCACTTCCACAGGTTCAACAGAGCTCCAGTGTAGACGAAGTCCTGAAGGAAGCAGCTAGAACTTCATCCACTCCCTTGCCATCCCCGTTGGAACTTGCAACTGCTAGGCCCAACTCCCCATCTAAAGATGACAGGTTGTTTGAAAGGTGGATAGAACGGAAGCGCAGTCCTTCAAGAGATCAGAGAGGGCTAATAGCTCCCTCTCCACAGAGTGTTGAAACTTCGGGAGATACAGCTCTCACCCAGAAGGATGAACATTGGAATCCAGAAGGCGAGCCTCAGCCGGTTGCAGAAAGGTCTTCTCCCCCGGCTCAGCCTTCCCGTTGTTTTGAGGGCGTTTCCAATTCTTCAGCAGATGTGTCTTTAACTCGGAATACTCGTCTTGTGTCCCAGGATGGCACATTGCCTTCTCAGGGGGAAATTTCAGAGGCTATAGAGAAAGTTGTTCTTCCCTCCAGACCAAGAGAGACGAACGTAAATGCTGTCTTACAGAGGCTCCTTAGAGAAGCTGGAGAAGTGAAAGCCACACTTCCCGAGAGACTGCAAACAGCAGATAGACCCTCAAGTCCTCAGAGAGTGAGTCCCCTGTGGACTGCTACGGATGTTGTTGTTCCAGACACGGACTTCCGTTCCTTTTACACAGCTCCTGATACAGTTCATGAAGGTGGAATGTCACCGTCAGAACATCTTGTTAGGTCACCTGTCTCTGCTGTCACTCAGCAAGTCCACGAGCCTCTTCAGGAAGTGGTAGAGACAGTGAGGGAAACCCTTATTCAGCCCAAGTCGGAGTGCCTTGAATTTAGGGCTGGCTTAGAAAAACTACTGAAGGAAACACTAGAAAGTTCCCTGTCAAAAGAAGAGAAAAATACAGAGACTATTTCTCCAACAGCTGTAAGAGGCAGTTGTGAGATGTCCCAGCAACTTGCTTCTGAATTCTGTCCTAAAGAAATCCAAGAAACTATAGAGAAGGCTGAGGCTCCATCAATAACTCAGAGTGCCTTTGATGATGGTTTTGAGAAACTTCTTAAAGAGATGTCTGAAGGACCTTGTCAGCTCGGGCTGTCAGCTAAAGAAGACAGTAAGAAGCAGCCTTCACAGGCAGAGCAAGACAGGTTCTTGGGGAAAATCCCACATCTTTGTCAGAATGCCCCAGGAACCTCTAAGATGGAGGTTAAGTGTAAAGGGTTGGAATCTCAACTCAACCTTGGTGATAAATTATTAGGAGGAGATGAAGCTGAGACAAGTCTATCAGTAGATGTTCAAGGTTACCCACGTGGGTTTGGAGTTCCTGAACGCTCCCAACTTTATGGAGACTATGAAATAGAGACCATTGAAACGGTCCAATCTGTAGGGGACAGGGGCAGAGAAAGGGCTGTTACAGAAAGCACATGGGCTCCCCAGGAACCTGGCTTTGAAGAAGCTCCTGAGGAAGTTAGCGTGTCCAGAAATAAGCAACCCATTGCTCTCCTGGAATCAACAGGAAAACCTACAGCAATGAGTAAAGCTGAATCGATCCTAGCAATACCACATAAGAGACAAGAGAAAGAGCGGAGACTAGAAGCCAGCTCTGAATCTGAGTTCTCAGATGGGAACACCAGCTCTAACGGGGAGAGCTGGAGAAATACCAGTGAGTGTTTGGGAATTTTTACTCCATAATGAGTCTGCTTTATGGTATCTGTGAATAAAGGATGAGTTTTTAAAGAGTAGGGTCCATTTGGTATTCCACCATAATGATATTTTTGTTGTTGTTGTTGTTGTTTGGTTGAGTTCTCCTAAACTTTTCTTAATTAGAAAAAGCCCTTTTACCTATACTCTTTATTTGCGTAGTTTGTATAAACACAGCTTTCTTAGCAGGCTGTGTTTCAGAATCATCTCATCAAATCTATAAAATGTTTAGAGCCCCAGAGTATTTTTTAAATAACTTGTTAGGGGATTAGAAGAGCCTTGAAGACACATAAGCCATTTGGTTTCTTGGGAATAATTAGGATTTCTCAACTGACACTCCTCCCGGAAGTCTTTGTAGGAGTCACAGGGGGAAAGTTCCACAAATGGACCCAAACTCACCGTGTAGGACGGGTGCTTTGGCATGGATGCAGCTAACACCCAGGGCCAGATACAAGGCCGCAACTTCCCTTCCCTCAGATGCTTTGTGCTGAGGGTCTCCTACCCCATATTTCTTCCCTCTCTCTTCCCATGTATCTGCAGAATCATCTTCCCCTTCTCAAATATGTTTTCAGTCAGATGAGCTAACCTGATTTCACCTGAGGGCATTGCCTGGCCCTGCTGCCGTGGCTAAGTTGTGAAGGCTCTTACTCAATGACTACATTCATCTCAGCACACTGAGGGTTCTGCTTTCAATCAAGCCACAAAACACCGAGCTTGCCTTGGTTTGAGGTTGATCAACTCTTGGGCATTTTGGCAGAAAAAAAATGAGAGCAAATTGGAATGAGACGTTACCTGATGAGGCAGGGGAGGATGCTCTCTGACTGGAGCAAAGCTGCTTAGCCGTAGTTGAACATCTTCTTTCTGGTTTGACAGTGGTGGAAATGAAGGGGCTTTACAGAGTGGATGGCTTGTGAGGTCTGAGTTCTTTGACAAGTAGCTATAGCATCTTCTCTGGACCACCAACCCAAGGATCCATATGGGATCCCAATCAGTCAAGATTAGTCTCTTTTAACAAATGTTACTGACCAAAAAACTAAACAAGAAAAGTGAAATGTTTCCTAAAACCAAACATGCATGAGAATAAAACCATCCCGCCAACTCTGTTGAGGTGTTCTCTTACTAATCTGCCCTTTGAGTTAGGTGGGTAAACTGGCCTATAGGGGGTTTGTGAATTTGCACTCTGTATAGAAACTCGTGTGCAAGGGTGTGTAACCATTCTTGTGGTACACTAGTGTCTTACTGACTGAACAGCGATAACCCATCTAAGTAAGAAACAGTACTGATGACAGGCAGAATCCAAGAGGATATTTTTAAAATTGTGAGTCCCTCATGGTTTCTATAGCCTTTAAAACCAACAGGCAGGAAGCAGTGGAATGCATTGGGGAAGAAACTTTCTTCAAGGTTCCCTAGTTTAGATTAACAGCTTAACATGCTGGACTTGTGGTTAAGTTCTTAACCACGAGCCACTTTAATATGTTCCTGGTGGTGGCAGGGACGCTTGTCTATGGCCAAATACTTTCGGAAATACTGGGTAATTATGTACAAGACGCATCCTGAATTTAATTTCTCTTAGAACCCATTTGCTGAAGGATGCATATTAAGTACATTAGGTAGACCGGGAATGCATTTCAGAAAATTAGTGCCTAGAATCACTGATTGATTGATTGATTGATGGAATCATTGCTGAGTCAGCTCGTATTTTTGAAGTCTATATGAGTGTAAATCTTCTAGTCATAGATGTTAATACTCAGGACTTACCCATGATGGAGTTTTCAGTGTTTAAGTGAAATCCTTAGATGTATGCAAGGACTGTTCTTATTACATGATGACCTCTTTTTTCTCTTAGTTATAAATGTATGCATAAATATAATACACAATGTGTTTTAAATTTAATAATTAAAAATGTCTTTATATATAATGAAAATCTAATGTTTATAGATCTAGAGGCATTAGTAAATAATGAAATCCTCCCTACCCTTTAAAAAACTTTCGTTAATTAAAGAATTGGTTACTTTTTTTTTTTTTTACCATTTAGTTGGTAATTTTTCTGAATCTTAAAATCTAGAAATCCCACTCCTATTGGTGCAGAGAGCCCGCCCGTCATGTGCTCGGCCCTGCACAGATGTGAACCATCTGAATCCTGCCTTCTGTGGTTTTCTGCTAACATTTTTTTTTAATGGCCCCAAAATCATTTCATGCCTGTCTTCAAAAACCAGAATGTGAAGTGTGAAGATCCAAGCTGTGACTCAATAAATTTTGTTCCTAAAATAGAGGTGTGGATAACTCAGAGAGGGCTTTTGTATTAGTGTGGCAACCTCACTTCTATTGGTCTGTGCTTTCGCACGACCAGGAGAATTATCTCTGAGAAGCATGTTGATAGTAGATATTTTAGTTTCTATTGTGAAGTGGGGAAGCTCGATGTACAATTTCTCTTTTCGCCCTGTGGTTTCAGTGTCCCCTGGTGAGAGGGGCTTTCGCTCTTGTCGTGTGCAGCCTTCATCGTTTTTGTCTCGTAACAGGTTCAGAAGAAGAACACAGCCCTGTTCTGAGAGCTTTGGGAAGGAGCGCGGCTAGGACAATGCCTTCCAAAAGTCTCGACGACATTTCATCAGACTCAGCAAGTGAGAACAAAGTCTGCTCACTGTCCATGTCTCACCCGAGCTTAAGAACGCTTGTGCGCTCTTCCGTGGCCTCACTGCATGCTGGCATGCAGTGACCCCCCAGTGCAGCTGCCACCAGACTAGACTAAACCATGCTTTCCCGAGTGCGCTCAAACGGCTTGCCCTTCAGTGTCTGAAACTTTGCTTTTAAAATAACTCACGATATTTAATCTTGAGAAAATCAGATTTCCTTGGGTTGTTACATCCCAGCTTGAGGATGGGAGGCTTAGTGGTTAAAGAACTTGAGGTGCAAGCATGAGTGATATATATATGTGTATACATTACATATATATATATGGAGAGACAAGGAATCCCCAAGGCAAGCTCACTAGCTAGACTAGCCAAATCAGCAAGCTCCTGGTTTAGTGAAAGACCCTGCCTCAATACATAAAGTAGAAACTGATAGAGGAAGAAACTCTTCTCAACCTCTGGCCTCCTCAAGCACGTTCATACCTCAGGTATAAACAACACATGTATGCATATGTGACTATGCACGCACACACACACACAATCCAATAAAAATACAAGTAAAGTGGGTTTTAAAGAACAGCCGTAGCTAATCATGCCAGGGAAATTTGTACTAGTAATTAGCATCTACTGAATAGTCAACAAGTTGTCTAAGAATTTTCCACAAGCACCTACCTGCCCATGAGAGGCAAATAGTTATCTTCATATTATAACTGAGCAAAATGTCAAATAAGAGATCAAATGCCTTGCTTAGTATTACACAGTAGACCAGAGACTCAAAATAGACTACTGTCAACAGTATTTACAAAGTGGCCATATTACATATGACAGCGTTGGGTGCCTAATGCATTTTTCCTTGATATGAATTTGAATTAGTCCTTGACTTCAAGAACCTTCCTTTTTCTTCTATCACTCTCTTGCTACTCAGACACTTCTTTTGGTACCGGCCAAAGACTACCATGAAGTGGTATGTCAGGTACTGTTTCATGCAGGCTGTTGCTTCCTTGGTGAAGAGGGGAGGGCTTCGGATGTGACAGAATGCACATCCAGACTCACGTGCCAGACCAATGGATTTAGAAGGAACGGCCTCTGGAGTTTTGTTCCTTCTATTTTGAAGTGATGATCTGTCCTGGGGTTGCTGATGATCATGAGAAAATTTATTAAATAGAAGTTAACCCCTGCCAAACTGAAATGATTGCTGACATTGTCGGGCTTAGGATAAGTTTTAGGTACTCACAATTTAAGATTTTAAACAAAAATCGGGGTTTAGATAGAAAGAAAGGGAAAAGAGCTCTGTCTCCAAAACAATCCATAAAATTCAGAGATTCCCAGGGCGTAGAAGAAATATCCCCGGTTCAGATCGCAGCTGTAATCCACCCAAGGATCTTGGAATTTCAGGGTTGGAGGGGACCCTGAAGGTCATTCATTTCAACCTCGCTCAGCAGCAGAATTCCCGCTAAAGCCTCCTCAACAGGTGGCCAGCCCCCACATCCGCCTGAATGCTTCCAGAAAAGGCAAGTCTAGTCCTCTGCTGGACAGCTCTAATTGTCCTTCCTTACGTTAGTGATGGGCACCAAGGCAAAAAGGAGAAAAAGGCAACAATTGTGCTATTTAATAAAACAAAACAAAACCCCTCTTGTCTGAGAAGTATAGGGTTATTTCCATGGTGCAGCTTTAAAGTGCTCAGGAATGTGTAGGGTTAAAAAAAAAAAAAAAGTGAGCTGCCGGTATTCGTGCGTGCTCTCTCTCCCAAATACCGATACCCACTCTCACACTAGCCTGCCAAGATTCCACTCGGCAGCTGGTCCCCAGTTCCATCTCTTCGGTTGGCTTCCCATGCGAGCCCCCCAGAGGCACATGCAAACGATGATGCACATGCACAAATATTTGCTAATGACCATAGGTTTGGGAAGGTGTTAGTCATGGCCAGAGTCTTACCCTCTGCCGCAGGATAGAGAGGCTGCTTCAGTCCTGCGTTTTCTCCTGCTGTCAGCGGATTGCTTGCTGTGAGCTAACCGTTCTAACCCATGGGAGTCAGTGCACAGCCTTTCGCCGATGTGAGCCGAGCCGCATCGGGCTGGAATGGAAGCGCCCGCTAAGACACTGGCTCAAGTAGCTAATCTAAAAAGAAACTGTTTGGGGGAAGACATCTTGGTTGCACCCCCTCACTGCATCTTGACTAATTGCTTCCCACTCCCAACGGCGGGGAGCTTCCAGGGACAATCTCCTTGTTTCCTTCTCTTCAAGGGTCAGCCACATTAACCATTTGCTAATTTTTCCTGAACAGATCAACCAAAAGTAGATAATCTGCCGGAAGACTTAGTACGTAGTGCTGAAGATGGTAAATATCTTTATGTATTTGCATGTTTGTTTGTGTGTTAAGTTCTGGAGTGATTTGGGCAGTCACAGGGATGCAGCTACTGGATAAATAGAAGAACGTCATTTTCCAGTATGTACCGGATAGTGCGTAAGTTGTAAGAGCATACTGACTTGGTACATTTAATACTGCGTGTATTCTTCAGGCTTCTGCTGGTGATAACATGAGGATCTCACCAGATGCAGCAGAGAAGCAAGGATTTCTATAAATAGGAAATTATATTTCTGTGGGTATGAGCTAATTTGTGTTACTCCGACTTGCAGAACTCTCTGAAGGCAGAAAGAGTAGAGAAGGAGCCTGTGTTAAATTGTCCTTGTATTTGAATCCCAAATCTTAGCAGTTAGGACTTTTCTGGGCACAACTAATAGTCTTAATTTCCAAGGACAGGGCTCAGGACTAGAGTGGGAAAACCTGTCCATGATTATATAAATCAATAAGGGTTGGGGGTGATGATTTGATTTCAACTATTAAGGAACCAAAGCTCTTGAAGTATGTATTGCTTTTGTTATCAAATTAATTGTGTAATGGAGCCTTGATGGGGGAGGGGAAGAAAGGCTGGAAACGAGTCTGATTCTTGCAGTTCAGCAGTTGAGCAAATGAATGATTTATATTTGCCGACGGCTCCTAAGTTTTGTAAGCTGCTTTTGCTATAATCATAAAAATATGTACTTAAACTATGCTAAACGCACCACAAGAGCATCTCAGAGGTAATATTTTTCTTTTACTTTTATGTATAGTTTCCTTGTTTTATATTTACAACCCCCTCATTGAAATGAATGAGAAAATGGGTTTAGTCTTTATTTTGAAGATTTAATAAAGAAGTTCAGAGAAATAAGGTGACCTTTCTACAATCATGTAGCGCTTCAGTCAGTAAGAGAGCGGAAGCGTCATCTCAGATGCTCCTGGCCCGGTTCTTCCTTGCCATGTCCATGCAGTGTTGGAGAGGCTTCCAGGAATGAGACCTCAGGTCTCCTAGGCTGCATCTGAGACTTTTAACTGAACAGGAGGCTTTAACGAGGGTAATGTAGGGTCAGACTGGGGCACGACAAACTGAAAACCTGTCAGATGAACTCTACAACTTCGGCTCTGATACTAGCCTTCGAGTTTTGCTTTCCTGTCTGTTTAATCCTCAGCTGAAATGCTGTTTTATTCTCGATGTTACTCTTTTGGGTAGATCAAAAGGCAGACCAGGAGCCACATACAAATGAGTGTGTACCAGGAAGTGAGTAGCAGGACATTGCTCATTAATGACTAAGTGTCTCATTCTACGTAACATTAAATGTGCTAATGAACTAATCCATTGATACCACAGCACTTATTATTACTGTATTTCTGAAGCCTGCAAAAAAACTATTTCATTCTGATAAGGGCTTATTAAGCACAGTTTACTCCTGCCTATACCAAAAGAATGTATTGTCACTAAGAGAGAGTTGTATAATGTGTTTACATAAATTGCTATTGATAAGTTATTGACTTCTCTCTGTTTTTTGACTTTGCTCAAAATCAAATGGGAAGATTTTTTTTTTCGGTTCAGTTTTAGGTTGCATTGTGGTTGAGCACGTCAGGTCTCTATAACTTTTATACAACAATAGTCATAAAGCAATTTATTGCTTATTAAAATTCCCCCCAAAGAACTGTGCTTTGATATTTCATAAATAGTATGATTGGATATATCTCCCTACATATTTATAAAAGTAAGATTTCTTGTGTTCAGTGTTTAAATTATAAGATTTGAAACTGGCTTCAAACAGTAAATAGTCTATCTAAAAATGGTGAATATTTGAATCTATACAAAATAAATGTTTACTTTTGCTACTAATGCCCATCAACTAATTTATATTCACTAGACAACAAGGATGTTTGTTCCCAGTTTTTGGTATCAAGATTATCTACATAATGTATTTAAAGTGGTTCTGTGGGGCCTTATAAAGCGTGGTCGTTAGCGCCCCTCTTTCATGAATGTAAATAGATACTGTAGGTCTGAAGCCAGTGCTACCCAAGACTCTCTCGGGTCCACAGTGTTTAGTGTAGTAACCCCCAATAGCCTCTGCTAATGGGTCTCCTGCAGAGAGCAGCTAAGTGGAAGAGCCAGACGATGGAGAAACAAAGTGCTGATGGCTAACATCTAGCTTGAAATCCGAGCCTGGTCCCAGGTCTTCCTGCCAGGGATAAAGGCACTTGAGCTCTGGCTCATGACTTGACAAATTCTTAAGTGCCGCCTAGGAAAAGAGGCTGCTCTGTCTGGCTGCTGCAGACGGAACAAGCGGCCGCCCCAAAGATGCTTATGGCTAGAGACTTTTCCTGTTGCCTTGGAACTGGGAGGTGCTGAAGTCTGGGCATCTGATTTTATGTTGCTGTGTTTGTTTAACATTTTGTTTGAGGCATAAAAACAAAACATAGGCAGACACAGGCACCTATATCTCTGATTTCATTCATAGACTAATAGACCAATTATGTGCTGTTACTGTAGGTAAATTCACTTCTTCAGCAATTTTTAAAAATTGGTTTGACTGTCTTTTCATTAGTAAATAACATATTCCTACCATAAGACAAAAATGAAATGTATGATTAAAAATACATAACTGGAGCTCACAGATATGGAACTGATAACATTTGAGTGATGGGAGTCACTGAATCTGACCCATCTTCATCATCCAACAATATACTTTGCTACAATGAAACAACAAAAAGACTTTTATAATCTTATGAACCCATACATAGGACATGACCTAATCTTGAGTTGTTTCCACTCACCCAAAAGTACACACACACATGCACACACACACGCACACACACACGCACATGTACACATGCACACACACACTCGCATACACACATACACAAATGCAGATGTGCACACACAAACACACACATGTGCATGCTTACACCCTTAGTTCTCTGAGAAATGATAAAGTGGGTATTCTAATAAGACACTGAATGGTTTGGTGCGTGTATTTACCTTTGTGAGCCTCAGACTAGATGAGAACTGATACAGAATATGCATGAATTTAATATTTGTAGCTCAGTTTGTGTTCCCTTCATTAGATTTGTTTCAGCTAAAGATGAGATACGCTAGTTACTTTCTTTCTCCTTTTTTTTTTTTGGTTTTTTGATACTGGGTTTCTCTGTAGCTTTGGAGCCTGTCCTGGACCTAGCTCTTGTAGAACAGGCTAGCCTGGAACTCACAGAGATCCACCTGCCTCTGCCTCAGGAGTGCTGGGATAAAAGGTGTGTATCACCACCACCTGGCCTGATATTGGCTAATTTCTTTAAGGCTGGATTTGTGCCTTTTGAGTTATAAAGAATTGGAATTTGATTTGTATCTACTTCCTAATGGCAATTTGGAGAATAAAACCAAATGAATATATTCATACTGTGTTCAAGACATAATTTGAAGATGATGTATCATAAAAACTGTTGTTTTAAAAAATTACGTATGCATAGCCCAGGCAGTGAAAAATATCTTGAAATATAAAACTCTTTCATTGTAATAGCTATTACTCACCATATCAAAAGCTTACACATTATAATTCATGTACAAAAGAAGAAAATAGTTTCCTAACTAGAGATATGCAAGTTATTGTCCAAGCCTTCTTTACATATACTTATTGTATTAGGAAGAGGTCATATGCTATCTCTTCTTAGTCAGAGTATATTAACTTGATCTATTAAACCAGGCCTTGGTATATTGAAGATTCTTTGACCCAAATGGTTTCTATATGTATATATATTTTATGATTTCTTTTTTTTCTTTCTTTTTTTTTAATTTTTGAGACAGGGTCACTTTTTATGTAGCCCGGCCTGGCCTGGAAATTGTCATATAGACCAGGCTGGCCTTCAATTCACAGAAATCTACTTGCCTCTGCATTCAGAGAACTGGGATGAAAGACATGTGTTACCACACTTGAATAAAACAGTTTATTTTTAAATTATAGCTCTCATAATTCTGAGTGAGGACCATCATCAGATCCATGGTATCACAATGGTATCACATCTCTCTCTCTCTCACACACACACACACATACACACACACACACACACACACACAGACATCAGGAATGTTCATAATCACTAAATAAACAAACCTGGTCTTAGGCACTCCATAGCCAAGGATCCTTACTGTTGAATTGTGAACAAACATCCTTACTGTCCAAATGAAATAGTTTTTCAGCCTGCAGCATGTCATAAATCTGAATCTGGTTGGTGAGGGAGGGGAGGCAGGGAGATGAACCAATACATCACAGCATTTAGGGTTCAAAGCTCTGATGTGGAAAAACATATGTAAAATCAATTCGTATTCACAGACAAGGGTCTTTTAGGGACTGCGGTCTTTCTCATTTTGCACCCCAGAGTGGCCTGGAACTCACTATGTAGCCTACGATGCACGAAGCCTACAGCAGTCCACTGGCCTCAGCCTCTCCTGTTGCTGGGGTTATAGGCCTGAGCCACCACGTCTGGTAAACAATATAATTCAAGACCAACAGGAGTTGAATAAGAACTAGTGGGATTTTTTTTTCCTAGTTAGTTTTCTTTTGGTATTTGGTTCAGCTCCCTTGTAGTTCTCTCTGAATGTGACTTATACAAACCGCATGCCACTTAACCCATGACTCTATGCATGCAAACAATTGCACCTTTAACCTTCATACGAAACAGCATTCGTAAACGAAAGCGAAGTGTGTTTCCGCCTTGTGCCTGATGCCTGGTGGTTGTGACCAATTCTAAACTCGAAATGCTCTTCAGTTCCCACAGCGCCTTCCCCGCCTGACAATCAGTTTTCCCACCCTGACAAACTCAAAAGGATGAGCAAGTCTGTTCCAGCGTTTCTTCAAGATGAGGCAAGTTCATGTTTTGCACCTTTGAGAAAATGGAGCCCAGTAAGTGGTTTCTCTCTGCCCACCCTTGGGCTGTCTGCACTCAACTGTGGCCTAGACCAAAGAGGTCAGTGGGGCTGGTCCCTGCCTCCCAAGTCAATGGAAGCAGTGTTGTTGTTGATCCAGGAACAGGGCAAGGCATGTCTCTTTTCCCTCAGACAGCGGTTATTTTGGCCAGTGAAGCCAGATTGCATAGATTGGGGATGTGAAGCTTTTGTTTCAGAGTAGGTACAAAATAAGAACTCCGGGGGGAAGTGTGTTGCATAAATTAATTACGCATCTGTAGCTAAGAGTTGGTTTGTAGAAGCTTGCCCTAGGATGTATGACTACTTCCAAAGCCCTTGTTAGAGTAATAAGGTAATAATAATACAAACTTTCAAGAGAATCTACCGGGTTCCATGAACTTTACACTTCTTATTTCATCTAAATCTCCAATGACCGCGGGAGGAGGGCATTGCCATTGTCCCCAGTATTACAGGTGAAAAAGCAAAGCCTATGGAGTTAAAGCTTCGTCACACAGACAGATTGTGGACTAGAGTCCATATCTGACTCAGATGTGGGCCACCACTCCGCCACACCATGCAGGAGTATGGCTACGCTCTCCAATTCAAGTCCAGAGTATGTACTTAATACTCCTATTCCTTTCCCGGTGCCCTGTTCCCAGTTCCCACTACCAGACAGACCTCAGACTTTGCCTGAGGCCTTTTGTCTTAGTATGGTCCCAGCTTCTTGCTGCTACATGATTGGGAGCCTGTGGTCTGTGGTAAGATATTTCCAATTCTAGCTATGAAGCAAAACTGTGGTATTATTACCAGGAATGGGCAAATTCTTTGGTTTCAGTGAGACTGGTTTTTTGAGGTTGTTCAGGCGGATTGAGCTAATGCAGAGAAAATATAAAACGTGGTCCTGGAACGCAGCGAGCAGGCGGTAAAGGTTAGCACCTGGGATTCCAGGTTCTGCTCTGGTTTCTGAAGGAGAAACGAGAAGCTTTATACTCAAGCCAAAGCTCTTAGAAGGCAAGACGTGAGCAGAAGTCTGGGTGAGATGTAAACACTACCCTGCTTCTGCCCTGTGTGTCCTTCTGTTCACTGGGGACTTTGGGTGAACAGATATTTGGTCCTTGCCGATGTTTAAGAGCCCCACACTACAATTTGAAAAGAAAAATTACTCATGGGAGGCAGTAGTTAAACCATTGTCTGGAAGCTAGCCAGCATAAACACCACAGGACTTCTGTGGTCTTAGACCTTTGGAGATCTGCTCAGGTCTTGTAACAGGGTTAGGGTAGGGGGATTATAAGAGTGAAACATAATTTGAGAGGTGAATTATACCAGTTTTTTGGTTTGTTTTTTTTTTTTTTTAAATTTCTCCTTCAGTTGTAAGCTGCTGTCCCAGCCCTTAGCAGGCCGACTGGATTTGTACACCAGAGATGCTGGAATTAAACTGTATCACTTTACCTTTCAAAGCAGACCGGGTTGATCTGGACATTAAAGAATTCAGAGATGAAACCAGCCCTTGCCCCTTTGCCAGCTGGCCCTTCCTTTGAAACTTAGTAACTTTTGTTGAGTGCCTGCTATGTGAAAAATGCTGATTCAGGTCAACATCTCCTCCCAGTAACTACTCACAATCTGATATGCTAGGTAGGGCATATAAAGTGTCCTAAGAGAGGGGAAGGGATTGTTGAGTGTGGGGGATGGGAATATAACATCAGACATATTTAAAAGGTACGGAGTTTTAGAAATTCATGAGACAAGATTGTTTTCTTTTCCATGTAAGGCATTAACTTCTTTCTTTGACTCCTTCATTAATCGGCATTATAATTGGTATTCGTGATGTTGATGTATAATTGCATGGTGCTGGAATATGCTGGCATGAACTAACTACTCTTCATAACCCAGGAGCCGCTGCACTGCTCCACAGATCCTGCAGTTCCCAAATGAAGTTGTCATGAATAATGAACGTTATGAGAAAACATCTAGCAAACTTTAAGAATAAATACAGTTGAATTTCTCATTGTTGTTTTTCCTCCTTGTCCCAGATAGATGTTCAGACTAGTTTTTGTTGTTCCTAGTTTAATTGTGTCTTAAAGTAAAAATTTGATTTTTAAGAAAGACAAAGCGACAATAATAACAACGGAAAGAATTAAGCGTGGCACTTAGTGCTTTGGTAGGATTTCATAGATGTTTTATCTTATGATATATACATATATCCTCTAGGAAATGTGGGCGTAGTAAGAGGAACAAGAAAGTTCCCAGTGGGGCTGGAGAGATGGCTCAGTGGTTAAGAGCATTGCCTGCTCTACCAAAGGTCCTGAGTTCAATTCCCAGCAACCACATGGTGGCTCACAACCATCTGTAATGGGGTCTGGTGCCCTCTTCTGGCCAGCAGGCATACACACAGACAGAATATTGTATACATAATAAATAAATAAATAAATATTTAAAAAAAAAAAAAAAGAAAGTTCCCAGTGGTGCTGTTTCTGTAGCTCCTAAGGGTCACCCTGTGGCAGAAAGATCATTGCATCATTCTCTTAGCCAGTCAATGTCCCCCTTAGGTGAGGTCCACCGTGGACCACCCCATCCTGAGTCCCCAGCAATGATCCCTCACGTCCACTGCCTTTGGGCAATGTCAGACACCAGTGTGTAACAAGATACCGTCCTTGCCTGAACATAATTCTAACGCTGACTCATTCCGAACTTCAAACACGCTGACCTTGCCTCGTTCTGGACTGAAACCCTGTGTTTGTGGTGTGATGTTTTGTAGAGTGATGACAGAGAAGCAGATACTGCATCCGAGAGCAGTTACCAGCTCAGGAGATACAAGAAGAGCCCGAGCTCATTAACCAATCTTAGCAGCTCCTCTGGCATGACGTCCTTGTCCTCTGTATGTAAATGACGGCTCTACGTTCACCTTGCTGCTGCTCTAAACCTTGCTCTTGTGCCCCAGCTCACTGTAAAGTGGCCGCCTGTCTTAGCTCTAAAACTCAAAGTTGTTGTTGTTGTTTTTAATCATTTGTTATTAGCTTCTGGCTAGCGGTATCTTCCTTTTCTCACAGAATAAGGGGTTTCATGTACATTATAAATTAAAACAAATTTTTTTGTTATCCCTTAAAATTCTAAATTGGCAACAAGATAAACCGCTCAGTTTTCCTGTGCAACAAAAGGGGTAGCTTTAAAGATGCTGTTCGTCTCAGGCATGGCTTCACACACCGCCTACAGGCATAGAATTGCACATCATTTAAACAAACCTATCGCAACTTAGATTGAGACAGATGAAGAATGGGATCGTAATTCTTTGCCTTCTGGAAGGATCCAGAAGAGGGTTTTAAATGGGGCTTTCCCGAAGCACAGTTGTTCATCTCTGATCAAAGCGAATGTGATTATATGGAACCTTTCCCATAACTTGAGGTAGCTCTGTGTGCATGTAGTGCACACATGGAAATATATACAAGAAATGGCATTGCCATACGCTTATTTAAATAATCTTCTACCATCCATACACATTTATATAGCTTAGCAGGTACACTAGAAAAACAACACTGTCCTTAAATTCTTACTAGCCTTGTACTTATGAAGCCCTTAAAAAGCTATTTATATTGATTTTTTTCTTTCTGGTAATCTATGTATGCCCTTGGCAAGGCTTTAAATTCCCTTCATCAATCATCTATAGTCTACCCTGCCTGATGTCTAAAAGTGCATGGCTCAGCAAGCGGTTTCCTAGATTCGGAGGATGAGAAACATGGCAAAAGTCCTTTCTCGTGCCATGGAGTCTTAAAGGACATGCCGCTGCGATTTGGGGCCCGTAGTCTCTCAAGTCCCTTCCCGTCAGCCCTTTAGACACTAAGCATGGCCGACAGCGAATGCCATCTAGCATGAACCCGCCCTGTTTTGAGATGAACTAGCATCTAAAAGACTTTTGCGTTGCTCTATTGCCTGCCATTTAGGGACAAGATAAATCGTAGGCATATCATATCCAATTATCTGTGTTGGTATTACCTTGTGCCATATTAAATTAATTGCTTTCGTGTGCGAGCTAGAAAAGCGATGCCAAGCAAGGACTGTGTCTGGGATTCTTGCTCGGGGGTTGTCAGGAGTGAGCCGCAGACAAACACCGCCTGTTTCTGGTGCACCCAGGTGAGTGGCAGTGTGATGAGCGTTTACAGCGGAGACTTCGGCAACCTCGAAGTGAAAGGAAGTGTTCAGTTCGCGATAGACTACGTGGAGTCCCTGAGAGAGCTGCACGTTTTTGTGGCCCAGTGTAAGGACTTAGCAGCAGCAGATGCTAAGAAACAGCGCTCAGACCCGTAAGTACAGACCTGGGAGAGCTCACCCATTTTCTCTTGGTTCTCAGTTAATCTGGTGGGACTCAAGGAGTCAAAGCAATCAAAGGGCGGGTCTGTGTGGGCTCGTGTTTAAAGGCGTGTTTGGAAAGTTGGGTTGGCGGTGTGACTGCACTGGCTTTATAAATCCATATACCAAACATTAAATTATAAAAAATATACAGAGAAGCACCAAACGCTTTGGGGGGCTGGAAAGGGGGTCATCTTGTCCTGCTTATTTATTTTCCAGATAAAAAGACAAGAATTAGAGATAAGCAGCCCATAAACATGGATTTAGAAAGCAACAAAACCTGGAATAAAACCAGATCCCTGCTCCTTATAACTAACTTCCAAACCTTTCCTAAGATTAGAGGCACAAGGAACAGACTTCATAACATTAACTGTTGTGAAAATACCCAAGACTTAATGCTAAGGCAGTTTCCGTAGACTGTGTCCTACATAGCCAGGTGTGGTGGTACACATCTGTAATCCCAGCCCTCAGGAGGCTGAAGCAGGAGGCTACTGCTGAATAGGGAGATCCCCGACTCAAGGCAAATGAGCAATAAATGAAGTTAAGTCTTGCTTAAGAGCTTTATGAAGAACTGTTAACTCACCTTTTAAGTCAGGTGTATGGTTGCATGTTAGTTTATTTGAGAGTTAGTTGCTACTTTTTTCTCATAGCCTTTAAAGAAGTCTGATTTGTGACCATTTTTCTGGGTCAATATGAGATTTTTTATTTTATTTTAAAAGCAATGAACTATTTTATTAAAAAGTAGAGTAGATGATCACAATCATTCCAAATACAACTCACTAAAAGTTAGACACACACACACACAGAGACATACATATATGTATGTATATATAATATATTATATATATCAAATTGTGAAGTGTTCCTTTTCATTTCTTTTTTAAGTTTGTTTTTACTTTTACTTTATGTTTCTGAGTGTTTGGCTTGCATGTATATGTATGAGCCAAATGAGTGTCTGTTGCCTGCAGAGGCCAGAAGAGGGCATCTGATCCACTCAAACTAAAGTTAAAAATGGTTGTGGGCGGTCACATGGGTGCCGGGAACCAATCCAGATCCGCTGTAAGAACACAAACGCTCTTAACCGCTGAGGCATTTCTTTTAAAAAATAATTTTTCTTTATTCTTTGACAATTTCACATAATATATTTTTGTCTTATTCTACCCTCCCCTTCTCTTGTTCCTTTCCCACTCCCCCTGGAACTTTCCTTTATCCAACAAAGCCCCTTTCACTTTTGAGTATATCTAAAAAGAAACAAAACAAAACAAACCCACGAGGTTTAATTAGGGTTGCTTGCATGTTTATAAATGTAGAGTTATTTACTGGATCATGGATAATTCACCAGTGGCTATCCACCTGAGAAAAATTACTGCAGCTAGGAGTAGTGCCTCTTGGATTCCTTCCCCCATAGGTTCTGGAATGTTCTTGGTCTCCATCTAGTGCAGAAGCCCACAGCTGCTGTGGGTTCCTGAGAGTATTCCCATTTCACACGCTCATCTTCATTCTCTAGCTCATATTTTTTCTGCCCCTTTTCCCGCCATGTTCCCTGAGCTCGGGGCCAAAGAGATTAATACACATGGCCCATTTAGGGCTGAGCATTCAGAAGTCACCTGTTCTCAGCATTTGGACCAGTTACGAGTTTCTGCACTAACCACTGCCTGTGACTAAAAGAAACTTCTCTGAACAAGGCTGTGGGCAGCACTGGTCTATGGTTATAAACACAAATATTTGATAACTTGTTCATTTAGCAAACTAACAATAATAGGTTCCCCCATGACTGCCCTCATAGGCTTTTGACCAAGTTTACAGTGCCCAGGCATGAACTGCATCCTGTGGGAACAGACCTCCACACCCAGCAGAAAGTGGTGGTGACACCTATGACGTCTTTGTTGCTATTGCTGCAGTGGCCATATCGTGCCTGGCACATCAGTACTGTAGCATGCAGAGCACGCTGCTCGCAAGACAGCAGATTAGCTTTCTCTCCTGGTGGCTTATATAGCACCTTCCCACGCTGCAAAAACTAGCCAGCAAAGTAGATTTCCAGGCTAGAGTCAGCTTGATTCCTCTATGTCCTGCCACCAAAGTGTGTGGTGTATTTAGTCAGCTAGGTCTTCGCATATGGTTCTAGTGGCCAACCAAGAACAATGATAGTAGCATATATTATTCAGAGGGGCGGCTCTGGATCTTTCTGACCAGCAGTTCATACAATTTCCATCTGTCAGTGGGATGTTCTCTTAATAACTTGTGGCTTCCAGGGGGGTGGTATTATTAGCCCATACAGAATACCGTCATTAAAGCTTCCTTAAAAGTTCTTTCTTTTTCATAATTTTACAAAGTAGCAGATACCCGCTTTGCATATCCTTTAGACTTTCTGTACATCCCTAGTTTTTGTTAAGCCTCTCTCCACCCTGTCCTCTCATTTTTTGCTATTTTTTAAAATTGAGTCTCTCTCTCTCTCTCTCTCTCTCTCTCTCTCTCTCTCTCTCTGTCTGTGTGTCTGTGTGTGTATGTATTCATGTGTGTATCTGAGTGTAGACATACTAATGGGGTGGCATATACGTGGTGGGCAGAAGGTAACCCCAGTCACTAGGAGCCAGTTGTCTTCTTCCGCTTTGTTTTGAGACAGCGTTCCTTTTGTTGTCTCTGCTGCTGCACTGTATACGCCAGGGAACGTGGCCACGAGCTCCCAGGGGATTCTCCTGCCTCTCCCTTCCACCACACTGTAGAGTTCTGGGAGCACAGCGTACAGTACCCTATCCAGCTTTTATGTAGGTTCTGGGGAGCCAAATTCAGGTCATCAAATTTATGCACCAAGTCCCCCTCTACCTCCTGCTGAACAATTTCCCTGGACCTCCTTATTTTTCCCACTTAAACAAACAAACAAACCAAAAAAAAAAAAACAAACAAACAAAAAACCCCAGCAGAGCTTCATTGGCATCCTTCATTGATTTTGTACCAAATATGAAACAAGCAGATATGTGTTAATATCAGTTTGTCCATAAGATAATAACAAAACTGTTATTAAAAAAAAAAGCAGTAACATACAAATTCCACAAGCACCAAAGCCTTTTCACAACAGGAAACAAAACAAAAGAATTAAGTGCTATACTGGAAGTCTGTGGCTGGCTTCCCCTCACACATCAAATAAGCATCAGGAAAGTCAATGGAAAATAATGAGGAGCAGGTGTGGCGGCTCATGCCTAGCATCCAAGCACTTAAGAGATGGATACAAGAGAATCGTGAGTGTGAGGCCGGCTTGAGCTACACTAAGAAGCCCGGACTTAAAAAGATAAAAAGGAAATTTTCTTTAAAAAAAAATCTTACAATAACGTTGAACAATCCATTCTTCTAAATTTTCTTAATCCATTTAAACACTTAAAAATACGAAGGCGTGGACAACAATTCCTTTCTTTCCGCGTTTATCAGTGTCGGGAGATAGTCCTGCTGCCGATTTCAATGTGCTTTAAAGGGCAGGCGTGGAGAATACCACTCTTCTCTCCTGACTTTAGTGTCTATCCACTTTTCTCTTTTAGATACGTAAAGACCTATCTGTTACCAGACAAAGGTAAAATGGGCAAGAAGAAAACACTCGTCGTGAAGAAGAGCTTGAATCCTGTGTTCAACGAGATATTGCGGGTATTTCTAAACTCTAAACCGCAGATTTAGCCATGTCTGCCTGGATGGTGTCTGTCCTGCAAAAATCACCACTCCTGCCTCAGCTTTCACGATCTTTGTCCCATTCAAGTGTTCCTTTTTATAATTCAGCAGAAATGTCTCTCTTCACAGTCCCACAGTTTCTTATTCTTCGGGCTGGAACAGTCTTCCTCCCAACCCTTCCTTAACTGTATCTGAAGCTACTCTTTAGCACTTCTCCCTTAGCTTCTGGAATTCCTCTGACGTCGGCTGACTCCATAACCTTGCTTATGATAGGCTTTGACAACACTCAGTTAAGGTCCATGAGGGCAAGAACTAATCCTGTGACGTATATAGACTGTATCTTTGGGCAAATAACACCACTGCACCTCCAATCTGAGAAATCAGGCTAATGGTAATTTTGTATTTGCCAAAGGGAACTAATGATACTTATCTATCCCCTTTGGGAATCACAGACTAGACATTAAGTGAATTATTGCCTCACATTAGACATTTGACACAGACTGATTTGCAGCACAGTGTTTAGGGCAGGGAACACCACACACACACACACACACACACACACACACACACACAATGTTTATTGGAAAGATCTATGGGTGGACTGATGAGTGGAAATTTGCCTACCTCACACAACCTACATTCTTTCTCTCCCTTCATGTGATATCTATCACGATTAACAAATCATCTAAAGTTGACAACAAGAGACGTCTTCATTCTCCGTTTTTGAAAACTACAGTATTCGGTAATCCTCCAGGAAGAGGGGAAGTAGCAGCTAAGTGATGCTGCCCATCATCCACGGCTGAATTAGCCATCTGTGGATCCAGGCAACAAGCTTGTAATTATATTTGACTGTGACATATCCCAGGACCCCTGGATATTCTGGGTTAGCTGCATCAACCCTATACTCAGCAAAAGCTGGCTAACCTACATGGTGAATTCAGGGAATGGTAGGTCTGATGTAACCAAAATGGACCTTCAAGGAATATGTCACAAAGTCAAGTGGAGATTATTTATAGATTGGAAGTACTATTTATTCCTCCCATGATTATATATAATCAAGGGTGACTTAATTTGAGATGAAAACATGTTAGGTCACTAAACCCTTTCTACTTAGCCGTGTGAGGTTGGGAAAAAAAAAACAAATTTACTTTTTTTTTTGTTTTGTTTTTCAAGACAGGGTCTCTCTATAGCTTTGATGCCTGTCTCAGAACTAGCTCTTGTAGACCAGGCTGGCCTCGAACTCCCAGAGATCCGCCTGCCTCTGCCTCCTGAGTGCTGGAATTAAAGGCGTGCGCCACCGCTGCCCGGCACAAATTTACTATTTTAAGAAAAAAAGAACTTTTTTTTTTTTTGTCTGATAACAGGGGACGTGTGTTTGTCAGGTAGAAGGTATATGGGACTGTACTTTCTGTGTGATTTTTCTGTGACCCTGAA
Organism: Chionomys nivalis; assembly: GCF_950005125.1. Taxonomy (NCBI): domain Eukaryota; kingdom Metazoa; phylum Chordata; class Mammalia; order Rodentia; family Cricetidae; genus Chionomys; species Chionomys nivalis. The sequence continues at coordinate 6,562,122 of NC_080108.1, forward strand.
ACTGTTTTAAATAATGAAGCCGAGTGGGGAGTGGTGGTGCACACCTCTAACCTAAGTACTTTGAAGGAAGAGGAGAGAATGTAACGTTATGGTCAGTTAGGAAGTTCTGGACAGCCTTGACCGAGTGAGACTCTATCTCAAAATAACAAAAGGAAAAAAACTCAGTCCTTGTCCTTAGCTAGAAAATCCGAAGTAGATTCGATGTGGCTGCATTTTTAGAATGAACCTGATTTATGCTGTATCAAGTGGAAAGGCATCCAGCGAGGCCGAATAATCGACTTCTGTTTTTAGAAAGCTATTTCTAGCTATGATATTTGAGCCACGGTTCACCTTTTCCAGCGGAGAGGAACGTATCCGCTTTTGTAAAAGATGGAGTGGTAGCTCTTTGAAATCAGACACGTGGAGTAAGACGCCTTTGTAAGCTTTTGAGACCTGAAACCAAACAGAGGAGAAATCTGGATCCCCACGGATGACTTCTCCTCTCTGTGCCATGACTTTGGCACAAGGCAATGCTAAGCATCATTCTAATGTTCTCTTCTCCACTGCAGTATAAAGTTGAAAGGCAAGTTTTAGAGACACAGAAGCTGAACCTGTCCGTCTGGCATCGGGATACGTTTAAGCGCAACAGTTTCCTGGGCGAGGTGGAAGTTGACTTGGAAACTTGGGACTGGGACAGCAAGCAGAGCAAGCAGCTGAAGTGGTACCCTCTCAAGAGGAAGGTGGGTCCGGGTTTCCTTCTTTGTGCGGTGGGTCGGTATGGGACCTGGTCTACAGGGAAGAGCCTGGTTGCACTCACCTCACAGTGCCAATGTGGAGCTCAGGGTCATTTGCAGTGAGGATTGAATTTTCTTTGTACATTTAGTAAAGAAAGAGTTTTCAAAAACTATGTGGAGAACTTAAGTCATTCAATGAAATGTTTGATGCCAGTCTTCAAGGTCATTTAAATGCTCCAATCCTTTGAAATCTGAGACAGACTTTTAGCCTAGCATATGTTCAGATTGTCCCTTGAAAAGAAGGTGTCTTGTTTAGAGATAGCATCTTATTATACTGTCCAGCTTTTCCTGGAACTTGCTCTTTAGCCTAAGGTAGCCGCAAACTCATGGTCCTTCCAGCTTAGACTCTAATTACCACCATTATGGGCACCATGCTCTGCCATATCCAACTTCCAATATGACTTCCAACTTCATTATTTAATGTATTTGTAGTTAATATAATTATTAATATGGTAAAATAGAAATCTAATGTCTTAATATTTATGTTATTTTTTTCTATGATTGCTTTTGTAAGGATTAATCAAGTATCATATATTTTTTCTCTCCATTAATACAGAAGCCATATTTTTAATTAACAATATTTACCCTTGAATTTAAAATGCCTACTGTAGGGTTGGAGATACAACTCATGGGTACAGCACTTGCCTATCCTACACAAGGCCCTGTGATTGATCCCTAGCACAGGAACAAAGATGTGTCTAATGGAGATTAGGGTTTCTGCCACATCCAGACCAGTGACAAGAATCAAAAGTATTTTACTCCACTGATTCAGGTTCTGATATCTTTAGTCATATTTTAATGATCTTTGTATTTAAATTTCCACATTATAACTCTTAAGTGCAGAAACATTCACTTAGGTTTGAGCATGTTTACTTCCTGTTTCTCCTGACCCTTTCACTGTGTCTTCCACCCAAGGCCTGATAAGACCCAACTCTGATTAGTTTCTGAGATCAGACAAGAGTAGACACGTTCACGGTGGGATGGCCAGGGACCACTTCCTGTATCTGGAGTTCTATTTTGTGCCATAAAATGATCTGTGTGGGCACTTTTAAAATGCATTCATCACATTCTGACTTATGTTATTTACATTGCTAAGTTGGTTATTTATCTATTTTTTTCTTTTAACTCTTTAGAAGGTGATGTCTTTGCTTTTTCTTTCAGATTTTAGTCTTTTTTGTCTTTGACTTTTGGCAATTTTATTATAGTGAGCATTAGTGTAGTTTTCTCTCATCTCTCTGAGGTTCACTTGAGCTTCCTGCAGGAACTTGAAGCAGAAGCCATGGAGAAAAGTTGCTTACTTTCTGGCCTACTCTTCATGGACCTTGATTAGCAAGCCTGGGGCCACCTTCCTACAGATGGTACCATCCATGATGACCGGGCCCTCCTACACCAACCATCAATCAGGAAAACCCTTCACAGACTTGGACATTGAACAGTCTATTCAAGGCCGTTTTTTAGTTGAGGGCTCCTCTTCCTGGGCTACTCTAGGTCTGTGTCCAGTTAAGAATAAAGGCTAGGCAGCATACATCCATAGTTTCTAGTTCAAGTTCCCAGTCTGCGGAAGTTCCTGCCTTGACTTCCCTCCATGATGCACTGAAACATGTAAAATGAAATAAAGACCCCTCCTCCCCAAGCTGCTTTGGGGCAGAAAGCTTTATGACAGCAGAAGAAAATCACACTAGAGCAGAGCCCAAAGAATGTTTCATGAGTATGTAGCAAGGTCTTCAAAGATAGGTAAAAATTTTCCTTAGTTATAAAAATAACTGTGTAGAGGAAGCAGAGGAAATACAGAATTCAGAGCAGACAAGCGATCCATTTTCCCAGACATGGGACAGACATGGTCCTGTAACAGAGTGTTCACTAACAGGAGAGAAAAAAGGATCTGTTTCTTACACCTGCTAACATTCCTTTATTTTTCAGACAGCACCGGTTGCCCTTGAGACAGAAAACAGAGGGGAAATGAAGCTAGCTCTCCAATATGTTCCAGAGCCAAACCCAGGTGTGGAAATGACTTAGTCTTCAGATCCAATCCCTCTGCTTAGCGCTTTGTCTTCTAGAAATAACTTGAGCTCTGTTACGTTTTCGAAGATGAATTCCTGAGCAAACATATTAAGTTGATAGCTGTATAGACCTAAGGAGTCAATCATGGTTTGAAATGAGAAAAATCTCATTATTTCTCTTATGGTTAAAAAATATGTAATCCTTAGCATCTTAACCACTCAAGTCTACAGACTGGTAATATGAACTATACTTACATTACTGTACAGCAGAGTCCCAGGACTTTTTCCTCTTTAAATAGCACTGTGCCCTTTAAATAGCGGCCTCCCCTTCCTCCACCTCAGAGCATAGGAAATACAAATTCACTTTCCATTTCTACAAGGAAATTCTCTGTCCTGTCTTTTCCAGCCCTGTGTATACTCCTTGTTTTGCCTTCCCCTTGTTCTCTGGGAAACATTCATGTTTGTATCACCTGAAGGGGCTTTGCTGTAGTGAGAATTTGGGCCTCTGGACAGTGTGGTTATAAAAAGGAGACTCAAGTGTTATTTTCCCAGGTGGGAACTAAAAGGATTCATAGAATGTCCCTAAGAAATCAGAACTCCATGCTTGGTCTTCCCTTCTTAGAGGAGAGAAAGCTTCCTGTCTTGATTACTGATTGCAGCCTAGTCACCAGGACCTTAGGTCTCCAGCCAGTTCAACAAGCCTGAAAAGCTGGTAGGATGATGTCAGACCCAGCAAACAACTCATTTCCCAGGCAGACTGTCCTCAAGAAGCTGTAGGAATGTTGTCATTGGAGTCAGGAGCTGCAGACTCTTATGCTCAATAACCAAGCCATGAGGCTACTAAGGGAGAACGGCTGGTGCAGGCATGGAAAAAGACAGTCTGTACTACATATGTTAGGATTTTTAACAGGATGGGGGAAGGGCTATATTTTAGCCAGCATCTAGTTTGGTCACGTTCCACTCAGATCTGCACTGGCAACGGTGTTGGAAGGGCTACACATCATCTCAAGATGTTTGGAGTCTAACTCTGAACAGATGACCCACACCCCTGAGGTCTGATGTTGCCGAAACAACTGGAACCCTAAAAGAATAGCAAGTGCTCTGGACTTGGAAGCAGCATAAATGTTTCCTCTCTCCAGAACTGTTTCTCTCGCTCTTTATTAGTTCTTAGAGAATCTTACACAGTGTATTTGAATCACATTCACCTCCCTCCCAACTCCTCCTAGATCCTTCTCTGTCCACACAGCTTGACTATGTGGCCTTTGAACCTCCAGAATGTGGCCAACGAACCAGAGCCACATCCTTGAACCAGAGTGACTCTCCCTCTCCGAGCACCAATTGGTTGCCAGTAGCTCCTGTTTTCATGGACCTGTCTGACCTCAGGACAGTCAGGCCCAGAAGCATATGGTTGAATGTCTGTAAACTCTAGTCAACTTAATATCACCAAGCATTAGCTTGTTGCCTTGTGGTATTCCATATGAAAGGCAACATCTTTTCTGAAAAGAAATAGCAAGACATTTTGTTTTTCTTGTTCAATCGCAGGCAAAAAGCCTCCTACAACTGGAGAAGTCCACATCTGGGTGAAGGAGTGCCTTGATTTGCCACTGCTGAGGGGGAGCCACCTAAATTCTTTTGTTAAATGGTAAGAACATTCATGACTCGAATTTCTTAAGTTCTCCTGCAGTCTTGTCTTTGCAGGCTGGTATCAATTCTCTGTGTCAGCTAACACTCATCTGACATAGTTTAGTAGGTATATCAAAGTCTTAGAGTCTACAGCATCGACTCCCAAGGCTTTATTCGGTTTTAAGATCAAGCCCGAGAGATCATGTCTGCAGATGACGCTAGATGTTTTAAACTCATATTGTGCAATGTCTTCTGGGGTTCATCTGCTGCTGAGGGGAATTCTTAGTACAAAATAGCTTAGCAAAATTTTAATTTGGATGTCACACAACTTGTCTCTTCAGTGAACAAGGGTAGATTTCTCTTGTTTATATGCTTTTGATCTGTTGGCCAATGGTTTTAGTTTTCTTTTTGTTTTTATTTTTTCCTTTCCTTCCTTCCTTCATTCATTCCTTCCTTCCTTCCTTCCTCCCTCCCTCCCTCTCTCTCCCTCTCCCTCTTGCCTATTTGTATCAAATTGCAACTATTTTGAGAGTAACTAGTCAAACAAGTCCCAACTAGGAATGAACACATAAGACACTTGGAGTTTCTTCTCTGTTATATACACAAATTGACTGATGTGTAGTAACAATAGCTAAATAAAAATTAGTGTGGCCTTCTAGCTCTAGTTTTATCTATGGAGATGCTACTAGAAGATAAGTTGTTCTTATTTAGGTATATGTGACATAGATATAAAAGTATATGATACTGGGGGCTGAAGAGATGGCTCGGAGGTTAAGAGCACTGACTGTTCTTCTAGAGGTCCTAAGTTCAATTCCCAGCAACCACACGGAGGATCACAACCATCTGTAATGATATCTAGTGCCCTCTTCTGGCCTGTAGGGACACATGCAGGCAGAACACTGTATACATACTAAATAAATAAATATTTTTTTTTAAAGTCTATGATATAGCATTGCTATCAAAAACACACATGCTCTGCCTAGGTATTAGCTGGTAAAGTGATTCAGCTCAGGTCTGGCTCTTGTTCTGAGTCTCCTCGCAGCCTTCTTGCCTGTATGAAAGGTGTAGTAAGCTGGTTTTTATTTATTATTGTCTTAAATGAGACACATGTGATTACAGAACTGTCAAATTATTTATTTTCAAAGTCAAATCCAGCAAACTGAAGAGATTTCTCTTTTGCAATCTTCTATTACATTCATTCCTTAGTTGACAATCAGGAATACATGGAAGTTCCAAATTTTTAAATTATTAGTTTCAGGAAATATTAACCAGTAGGGCCCAAATTATAACAAAATTTGTAACATAGAATAACTATCCCTTTTGGGTATATGATGCTTACTGTTGTGACCACATGGCATATTTTCTATATTTATTCTATGTGTTTTCTTATCTATATCTATTTTTTTATCTACACAAATTATCTTTTATATTTATATGGTACACTATGATTATTCTTTACATTTTAATCAATGCTTTAATACAAGATCATCACAATGAGCTAGAAAGAGGCTCGTGTCTATTATAAACTTATAAAAAGGCTTTGTGAGCTTGAGAGTGTTTTATTTTTTAATCAATCAATTGATTAATTAATTTTAGTTGACATATATTCATTGTACATAGTATTAGATTATATAAGGACATTTTCATGCAAGTAAATAATGTACTTTGAATATTTCTGCCCTCCTCACCTTCTTTCTGTTTATTCCCTTTGTTCCCTAGACAGTTCTGCTTTTACTTTCATGACACACACATACACACACATACACACACAAACACATACACACAGACACACACACATGCACGCACGATTTTATGTCTTTCTGAGTCTGACAATTCACTTGGCATGACTACTTCCAGGCCTCCAGTCCATCTGTGCTAGTTTCTAAGAGAATCTTGTTGCAATTCCTACCACACCAAGTACTCGTCACTAACTGGGCATGTGAGTTATAGCTAATTCTAATGTCAGTCTTACAAAGTCAACATCAGCAGTACCAGCCTGTACTACGGAAGCAAGCGTCTGAGAAGTTGAGTGACTTCTCTGGAATTCACTGAGTCTCAGAGTCAGGATTCCAACCCAGCTTGGCTGTTTCTGTGTTCAATCTTTCCAGCATGGTGCATCTTCCCCTGACTTTTACTAAACTACCAGAAGCAGAGTTTCTTCACATGTGGGGTGTGTGTGTGTGTGTGTGTGTGTGTGTGTAAGAGAGAGAGAGAGACAGAGAGAGAGAGACAGAGAGAGACAGAGAGAAAGAAAGAAAGCCAGGGGAGAATTTGGATATCATTCTCAGGAATACAGTTTCTTTGAGACAGGGTCTCTCACAGGCCATGCACCCATCAACTAGTCTATTCTGTGTGGCTACAGAGACTCAGGAATTCTGTTTCTATTTACTTCCTAGCCTGGTTTTAAACATGCTTAGCTTTTTGGTGTGGGTTCTGGTATTAGAATTCAGGTTCTTGTGCTTGTCAGGCAAGTACTTCATTGACCATAGTTAGCTTCTTACCAGCCCTTTTTATAAAGACTCAGTTCAGCCTTCTTCCTTCTTCATCCTGATGGGTGCTGGGATTATGACATGAGCCACCACAGCCGGCTTCCATACTTTTCTCTTCCATGGCCCACCTGACAGCTGTGCTGGGACAACATAAATGCTCACTCTATGAACTAAAATGCCCTAACATTCCTTTCTCTTTTTAAAGTACCATCCTTCCAGACACCAGTAGAAAAAGTCGACAGAAGACTAGAGCCGTAGGGAAGACCACCAACCCTATCTTCAATCACACCATGGTGTATGACGGGTTCAGGCCTGAAGATCTGATGGAAGCCTGTGTTGAACTCACAGTCTGGGACCACTATAAACTAACCAACCAGTTTCTGGGGGGTCTCCGGATCGGCTTCGGAACAGGTAACAGTTGTGACAAGTTTAAATCTCTATGAGCCAGAATGCGAAAGTCCTCAGGGTAACTGAACCAGTAGTTGAGAGACCACTGGGGTTGTAAGGGCTCTGGATCAAGAGGACCAGCTGAGTCCAGAGAACTCCTTGTGAAGCTCAAGATATGGCTGGTAAGTTCTGAAATCTGAGCTTGGAAGTTCCGACTTAGTGAACAAATATCCCTGCCTGGTGCCACTAACGAGCACCCTGCAGCATGACCAGGTCAGTCTGCATGCATTTATTTGGTTGCATGGCTCAAGAGAGCTAAACAATGATAAGATTATGATGCAACATTCAAGAAGATGGTTGAGCAAACTAGGGAAATTCTATCTTCCCACAAACAACATGGCTGAAAGTCTGCTTTGAACAATGACAGCAACTACCATCTCATCACTGTAGTAAAGAATTTATCTGCATTATTACAATTACTTCTTATAACAGTTCCATGGGGCAGTTAGTAATACTCCCAAAGGAACCGATATCCCCAAATAATAACAACAATAATAACAATAAATAAATAACAGCTAATGACAGAGGCAAGTTATGAAATTGAGTCTTTCAAGCAAAAAAAAAAATTCAGCCAGTATTCCCGGGTACTCATGTAGCACAATGGTTCTCAACCTGTGGGCTGTGACCCCTTTCACAGGGGTTGCATACCAGATATTAATTGTTATGATTATAACAGTAGCAAAATTACAGTTATGAAGTAGCAATGGAATAATTTTATGGTAGGAGTCACCACACCATGAGGAACTGTGTTAAAGGGTCGCAGCATGAGGAAGATTGAGGTCCAGTGTTCTAGTGTCGTCTCTAACCCAATACGCAGTCCTCCCGACTCCTAAGAAACTTATCGTGCAGCCTCCTCGAACATGTGACAAGCAACCATCTGGGAACCGTGAGGAACTGAGATAGTGAAGCCACTTGGGTAGTAAGATGTTCTTTCTTACGCCGTAGATCTCTTCCTTCTCTTCCACGGTGGTTATAATTGGGGGATGACAAACTCCCTTTCTCCCCTGCCCAAAGTGGGAAACGATTGCAAACGGAAAACTTTCTTGCAGGAAAAAGCTACGGGACTGAAGTGGACTGGATGGATTCTACTTCCGAGGAAGTTGCTCTCTGGGAGAAGATGGCAAATTCTCCCAACACTTGGGTTGAAGCTACGCTGCCCCTCAGGATGCTTCTGATTGCCAAGATTTCCAAATGACCTTACTCAGCCGATTCCGCCGTTCCAAATGACCCTACTCAGCCGATTCCGCCGTCAGAATCAGATCCCAGGTGGATCTGAGCTTGAGCGTTCTGACTCTGTGGACAAATCTCCTCACCCCTTGTCACTAATGATTACTATGCAAGCCTCCTCAAGTCAGCCTGCATGCATTTCTTTGGTTGCATGGCTAACAGCGGACAGGAACTCTGCCCAACGAGATGTATGAAGCAACGTTCAAGAACGTAGTGGAACGAGCCAGTAAAATTGAACTTTTGCTTCCGCACCAAAGAAAAAGCCACCTTTGAAGGTTTCATGCCCCAATCTTGTGCGGCAGTTCAGGCCTGCAATTCGGTTATTAAAATGCTTGCTGGGCATACAAATAGGAAGATTATGGGCAAAGCGACAGAAAGATACTCCCGGGATGGGGTGGAGAGAGGAAGAACAGCAGTGATGACAAAGAACTTCATAACCAGACAACTATTTACTTGGAAACCTCTAATAAGACATTGAATTCCATTTCAGAGCAGTAAGACTAACTTTCCTGCTCATAAATCTGCCTGGAGAAACCCCGCCCCCTTCTCAATCTCAATTGGACTTTGGTGCCACCTACTGGTTACACATGGAATCCAGCTCGTGGCTTATTTTGACTTAATTTCTAAGGGATGGCAAGTCTGTATTTTATAACAGTATGCTAAAATATTGTGTATAATCGATTGTTTTTCTTATAATTTTACGATATGGAAACAGCATCAATGTAGTCACAGATATGCTTTGCTACAAATTTTAATTAGAATATAAATTGTCAATTTTATTGTACTTCCTATGTATAATTTTCATAAGGTATTTTGTAAAAACCCTTAGAATAAATTATCATGATTTAAATTGTACGCACAGTTTAGCCTGATTTCTTATATTAAAAATGCTTCGTATTGGGAATCTCAAAATATAAATTCTCTAATATGGATAATTTCTCTATAGTCCTCATAATACAACTCTAGGCATTGTTTCATCTAAACGAGCAGCTCTGGTTATTATAAAAAGCAGAACTTTTATTTTAACAAGACTTATTGAAAACTTGCAAGTAAGTCAGCATTTATTATTGACGATAAGTTACTATTTTTTCCTAGTTTCCCTCCCCCCCTCCCAAAGATTTCTTTGGGCCATTCTGATGCATGAAACATTACTCCAGCTTAAGACGCCACTAGTTTTCATTTCTCAAAACAAGCCCTGATTTAACGTGGATTAAGGAAGTCTGGTCAATGAGTGAGCATGGAATCTTATAAAGATGCTTCATAGATATCATCAAAACCACGAAAGAAAGCATGTGGCTCCTGCCTGTCATTCTCCATTTAGTAGACTGAGACAGGAGAATTGCTTTAAGGTTGAGGCCAGCCTAGGCTACAGGGTAAGACTGGTACAACAACAACAATAACAACAACAACAACAATAGCAAACCAAAACCAAACAACTCTCTCACACAATAATAAAAGCCTAGCCGGGCGGTGGTGGCGCACGCCTTTAATCCCAGCACTCGGGAGGCAGAGGCAGGCGGATCTCTGTGAGTTTGAGGCCAGCCTGGTCTACAAGAGCTAGTTCCAGGACAGGAACCAAAAGCTACGGAGAAACCCTGTCTCGAAAATTCAAATAATAATAATAATAATAATAATAATAGCCTAAAAGATCATTTGCCTCTTTCCCCAAATGAACACTGTAGCCTCGAATCTACTAGTGAGCACTGATGTAAAGATTCCTTCCCCTTGTTTCCCCGGGTCTGTCTTGGAAGTGATTAGCGGTACTCTCGGATGCCGAGAAAGGGAATGATGCGTTGCTCTGCACTGAGGTTGCTCTGGGACACTGTGTCATTGCAAGCCCCCCTCTGGCTGGGGCCACAGTCACAAGGCAATTGCCTCCCTGCATCCATTCAGCTCTGAAGCTCTAATCAAATCAGCTGTGCTCCTCCAACTCCAGCCAGGACTACCTGCCTCCTCCCACCCCCACATCCCTTACCTTCAAGATACCTTCAAGATGTGAGCAATGGAACCTCCCATCCACCACAAGGAAACCCTGCATGATGGTTTTGTTTCATTTTGTGCCTTTGTGACTTCTAGGCCAAGACCGTCCTGACTTAATCTGGAGACGTGTTGCGGATGCTTGCTGACTACATCAAAGATGTTTTTTTTTTTTTTCAGTTTTCTTGAGTGTTGCACTAGAAATTAAATATATATCTTCACTACTTATTGTAAATCCCTGTCTCTGGCCTCCGTCTTTGGAGGCCCCGCCCCTGTGCCCCTTGCACCTCGGCACCTCTGGAAAGAGGGTCAACGTAGCCCGCCAAACCTGACTCCTCCCCAGAGGAGGTCAGGACTACTCCCCCAGTCTAGTTAAACTGCTCCCCAGAAAGTCGACTTGTGGTCTTCCCTCTTTCCCCCTGGTGGCTTCCCGGTTCCCATGTGGGGGGGCATCAGAGAGTGCAGGAGCCCTATTAAACCTGTATATCTTTTAATTCGTCTTGTTTTGATTCGGCATGATTGGGATTTTTGTGTCGACAGAGAGCTCGTGTTAGCAAATATTTCTAACATTTAGTCACATGTCCAGTTAGACGTGATAGTCTGCTTCCAGAGCAGATATTAATTATGTAAAGAGTAGGAATGATAAGGTTGACCCTTGGTGTTTCCTGTTGAGTCAGAATGGAGGTCGGTGGGAAAGGCTTCGTGTGTGGTAAAAATCCGAGGCTAAAAGGTTGATTCGTGTCAGAGGGACTCCAACTATTTCTTCACTTACTTTTCTTTCATGTTGGATTCATCCTTTTTTTAATGTCATATCTGTAAACAATGTATTTTGGCCAAAATCACCCCCTCATCCCTCCAACTCCTTCCAGACACCCCTGACCCACCACATCTCTGTTTCAACTTCCTGTCCTCTTTACTTAATCACTCGGTCTAGTTAGTTCTTCTAGTTTGTGAACGTTGGTGTAGGGCCATCAGCTGGAGCATGGGCAGGGTAGCATCACCGAAGAAAACTGGTGCCCCCTCCCCCAGTAGCCATCAATGCCAGCAATTCCTCAGCTACAGATGGGGCTCTATTCCCACTCTGTTGTGCGACAAAACTTTCCCCGGGGAGATGCAACATACCCATCTCCTTACCCAAGAAGAGGATCCCATGACACACTAAAGTATGGATACCCCCAAAGTCCAACTTGGTGAACCAGTGAGTTTTATTGGGGTAACTTACAGGAGCACGGATGACAGCTCACAAAAGCACACATTCCACAGCCTGTGAGCAGCTCAGCAGGTTGGAGAGTACCCTTTCCGGGTGTTTCAGTTGGTCTAACCCTCTTCCAGGCAGCTTAGCTGCTTTCTGTTTCTTCCAGGCGGCCGCTCTGGTCTCACAGTCTCCTTTGCAGCTTAAATTTGCTGAGAGTCGTCTTTGCAGTTTAGCTCAATTAGTCTGAAAGGGACTCTCAACTTTTGTTGCTTACTCTGGCAGGGAGGGGACCTAGTAGACCTGATCAGTTTCATGTACTTCCTGAAGTTATTTAGAGTTGTTTGTCATCCTGCTTAAAGAGCTTCCCTGCAGAATGGACTGTTTCCATGTCCAAGGAAACCACAGCAGCACATAGCCATGTGGAAATTTTGACTGGCTTGATCCTGTGGAGGTCATGTGCATGGACCCATAACTACAGAATTCACATTCAGAATGGGCCTTGTGGTGTCCAGGAAACAGGAGTTTGGGGTGGAGCTTGCAAAGCTCTATCTCTTTTTATCTCTCTATCCCTTCTTCTGTGATGATCCCTGAGCTCTGTGTGTGTGTGTGGGGGGGGAGGGGATGACTGGTTGGTAACACAGACTGGTTGGTAGCACCATTGAGAACTGAATACTCTGGTCGTTTATCCTGTGAACTTTGACCAGTTTTTAAGCACCATCTACTGCTGAAAGAAGCTTCTCTCATGAGGGTTGAGAGGTGCTCTAATCTATAGGTATAAAGACAAGTGTAAGAGGGAAGCTCAATCTATGTCCATTTAACAACACCCCAGAGGTGGATATGGGAGGATCAGATGTTCAGAGTCATGCCTGGGTACATGGTAGGTTGAGGCCAGCCTGGGTTATGTAAGACCCTTTCTCACAGCAAGAGGAAGGAAGGAGAGAGGGAGGGAGGGAGGGAGGGAGGGAGGGAGGGAGGGAGGGAGGGAGGGAGGGAGGGAGGGAAGAAAGGAGAAAGAAGAAAGAAAGGGCCGGGCGGTGGTGGCACACATCTTTAATCCCAGCACTCAGGAGGCAGAGGCAAGCGGATCTCTGTGAGTTCCAGGCCAGCCTGGTCTACAAAAGCTAGTTCCAGGACAGGCTCCAAAGCCACAGAGAAATTCTGTCTCTAAAAACAAAAACAAAAAAGAAGAAAGAAGTGATAAAAGTAAAAATGTGAGGAGACATATTTAATCTGATCAGAAATGTGTGTGTGTATACATATATATATCATATTCTACAGTACCCTTTTAGTCTGATTGGAAGTATGTGTGTATATACATATATATGAAATATTGTACAATACCCTTTTAATCTGATCGGAAGTGTGTGTGTGTATATATAAGAAATATTGTACAGTACCCTTTTAATCTGATCAAAAGTGTGTGTATCTATATATACATATATATGAAATATTGTACAGTACCCTTCTAATATGTATAGTATTTATACTTTTATCAGTTAAAAAAGTTTTAAAGTCTGAAACATCCAAATTAGGAGAGGTCATAGTCCTCAGCCTTGCAGTCCGTGTATAGGCAAGAAATTTGTGATATGGAAAATAATCTCTAAGATTTGAGACCAAGGGGAACATCTCAACCCCTTTGTCTTATGTTTCGTGCCCAGTGAAAGCTGAAGTATTTGAATATCCCCCCAATAGTTACAAGGACACATAGATGTCTTTGTATGCGTATAGATGAAGTCTAACTCCTCAACACTGTCATTGCACAAAGAGCCAACTATTTCTCTCTCCCCAGGTTTGACAATCCCAAGTTTATTTTGAGCACCAAGTTCTGTACCTTTCTCTTCTTTAGTTATCTTTCTAATGTAAGTATTTCCTGTGCCATGAGAAACTTCCTTTGGACATGGCAATGATCTAAATAGCTGCTTCTTTTGGATATTTATGTTTCAATCTTTTTAATTATTATAGGGCAGACAGCAAAAGCCATGCACAAAATATTTTCTTTCAGATTATTATCCCAAGAAAGGGCTTCTGACAAGGGCAATTCCAGGTTCACAATACAGCTGACTTATTCTGTTTTTTAATGGAATTGTTCATTTTTCTTTTAACATGATGTTCTAATAATCCCTATAAGCTTTATATTAAAATGTCGGTGTTATCTGACAAGCTAATTAAAGACATTCGATTTTTACCGTTGGCCTCTGTTCGACATATTTATCTCGGTTTCTCCAGGATGCTAGGCACACGTGAAACTATCATTTCTTTTTCTTCTTTACGGATTTGATCGCATCTGTATTGTTCATTGTGTCTCCTTCTGTAAATTTATTTTCCGAACAGAGAAAAACAGGAGTGCTGAGTGTCTAAGGGTATCCGTTCCCAGACACACTAAAGAAACAAAAGAAATTTCTGTTAAAACAGCTGAGCTGAGCACTTGGGTTCAGACTGTCCTTTGTTGAACAGGGAAACTGTGCCTCTACAGACAGCAGTGCAGTGTCTTTTCAGGACCAAGAGAAGGGCTAGGTCTCTGGGGGCTTGCTTTGTTTACTCTTGCCAGAAATCAGGCGGGGTCAGGCCCCCGTGTGCATGAAAAGCAGACTTTGTGGTTGCTTCTCGGGGTTGCACAGGCAGAACCGTGGCAGGGAGCTGAGAGCTGTGATTGGTTAAGAACAAAAAAGGGCGGGCGTAGCCTGACCAGATTGGCTCTGGAAGCTCCCTGTTACCTCACTGCATTCTAAAGGTCTGCCCACCAATTACAGGACTCCTTACTGGAAAAACCAACTGCTGGAGCGTGCCAAGAGTCCATAGCGACGCCCTTTTGAAATCAGAGGGGGGAAAGACTGCAGTCAGCTTTCAGGCCGAGCGTCTATGCCTCAGGACGGGAAGACGCTTAGGATGGATACCTCACCCCCCGACGAGCCCCTAGGGAAGCAAAACGTAAATCTGCAAAGCCAGAATGAGGAACTGGGGTTTAAGGAAATGGACGGTCTGAGAGAAGCTTTGGCCAACCTTAGGGGACTGTCTGAGGAAGAGAAGGGCGAGAAGGCAATGCTCCGCTCCCGCATCCAAGAGCAGTCCCAGCTCATCTGCATCCTGAAACGCAGATCCGATGAGGCTCTGGAACGCTGCCAGATCCTGGAACTGCTCAACACTGAGCTGGAAGAGAAGAGGATGCAGGAAATAGAGAAGATGAAGGTCCAGAGTGAGCACGTCCAAAAGCTGGAGGGTCGCTTTATGACCCTCGCAGCCAACCACGAGCTCATGATCCGCTTCAAGGACGAGCACAAGAATGAAAACATCAGACTGAAGGAGGAGAACGAGAAGCTGAAGCGGGAGAATAGCAGCCTCTTCAGTAAGGCTCTGAAAGACCAGGAGGCCAAGGTACTGCAGCTTACTGCACACAACAAGGCCTTGGCGGAGGAACTGCAGGTCTTGAAACAGAGATGTGCTCACGATGCCAGCCAGGCTCAGGCCCGAGAGAAGGAGCTGCTGGGTCTGCAGAACCAGCAGGCCTGTGCCCATGCCGAGGAGAGAGAGCAGCTGCTCAGCCAGCTGCAGAACCTCAAGCAGCAACACCGGCAGGCCACCGAACAGATGGCGAAGGACCAGGAGGCTCACAGCAGCCTGAGCCAGGAGCTGCAGGCTAGGCTGCAGACTGTCACGCGCGAGAAAGAGGAGCTGCTGCAGCTGTCCATGGAGAGGGGCAAGGTTCTCCAGAACAAGCAAGCAGAGATCCGCCAGCTTGAGGAGAAGCTGGAGACCGCAGCCATGGCCAAGAAGCATGCACTCGAACGCTTCGAGCAGGAGGCGGTGGCCGTTGACAGTAACTTGAGGGTTCGAGAGCTTCAGCGCAAGGTAGACGGGATCCAAAAAGCTTATGACGAGCTCCGTCTCCAATCAGAAGCCTTCAAAAAGCACAGCCTGGATCTTTTAAGCAAGGAGAGAGAACTTAACGCCAAACTCCGCCATCTCTTCCCATAAGGGAAATTCTGCCTTCCATTGCCTGAGGTTAATACTTCAGATATTGTGCCGTAGCTTTATGGCAAAAGCAAAGATAATTCATTTACTATACTTTTAAGTACAAAACCACTTTACTATGACACTGTTGTTGTTGCTGTTGTAAAATTATTAATGTTCAGTTCGACCACCTAGAATACATTTAAGATTAACCAGAGTCCCCACTGTGCCTTTGAAATTTTCTTTTTTTGTTTGCTTTCTTTATTATTTATTATGTATGTAGTATTGTGTCTGCATGTACACCTGCAGGCCAAAAGAGGGCATCAGATCTCATTACAGAAGGTTGTGAGCCACCATGTGCTGGGAATTGAATTCAGGACCTTCAGAAGAACAGTCAGTGCTCTTAACCTCTGAGCCATCTCTCCAGCCCCGAAGTTTTCTTAAGATTATCTGTTTCTTCTATCTCACAACTTACTCATCTTCAACCTCAGATGTCTTCCTATTGCTTAAGATTTATGATTTCAAGGATCCCGAAATGAATGTGCTATCGTGAAAAAAGGAAAACGTAGCCCCATTGATGGTTGCAGAGAGTTAGGCCTACTATAGCACTGTAGCTAAGAACATAAACAGACGTTAGCCCGATTCGCCATGAGAAGAGTCTGATTTGATCTGATTTTGTATTAGCTTGACAAACCAAAAGTTTGATCGCTCACTGACTTACCAAAATATAAAAGCCAGCTCTGTTATACTCATTCTATTGAGCATTGAGATTCAAGCTCTCCGAGTCATTAAGTTTAACATTTTCTGCAAGTTTAGCTTACTCCTATTTTTTTGGCTTTTCTCCTGAGTCACAGATAGGATTTAGATGTGCTGTACTGAGACTCTCAATGGTTTCTTTTTCTATTTTTCAGTATGCTAATAGGCAAAAGCACCTCAATTTAGGGTAACCAGTCATAGCAGACTGTGTTTGTTTTCCCAGTAACTTATATACTGTTTTCTGTCAATACATTTCTTATAATTGAATTTGCATTTCAAAAGTCTAAGCTGAATGTACATATATATATATGTACATATATACATACTTAGGAATTTTGTAGGAATAATTTTTGTAGAAATAGCTATTTAACATGGCAGTTAAATATAGACGTCTTAATGTTCTTAAAGAAGTAAAGTCTTCAAGTTAATTACCAAAATATAATTTATTTCCCATTTCCCCCATTTTAAATCATTTTATATATGAAATTATGAATACCTGTAAGGTAGACTATAGTATAGTAATTTTTCTCATTCATTTGATGCCAAGAACACCAATTGTTATATAGCAAGTTTTATTTACTAAAAAACTATTACTTGCAGGCTTTCTTTTTGCTTGTTATTTTCTTTTTCTTCCTTCTTTCCTCCCTCCCTCCCTCCCTCCCTCCCTCCCTCCCTCCCTCCCTCCCTCCCTCCCTTCCTTCCTTCCTTCCTTCCTTCCTTTCCAGAGACAGAGAAACTTAGCCCACCTAGGTTGCCCTTGAATTCCCCATGTAAACAATGTCACCCTGTAAATGAAGAAAGAAGAATGAGAAAGTGTGATTGTTGTATATCAAAGAATTTTATTTACAGATGTGTTTATACTTTTTGTGTGTGAGTGCTTTATCTGCAAGTGTGCACGCGAGTACTTTGTCTGCGTGTGTGTGCAAGTGCTTTGTCTGCATGTGTGTGCATGAGTGCTTTTTCTGCATGTGTGTGTGAGTGCTTTGTCTGCATGTGTGCGCGCGAGTGCTTTGTCTGCATGTGTGTGCGCGAGTGCTTTGACTGCAAGTGTGCACGAGTACTTTGTCTGCGTGTGTGTGCAAGTGCTTTGTCTGCATGTGTGGGTGTGAGTGATTTGTCTGCATGTGTGTGTGTGAGTGCTTATCTGCATGTGTATGTGTGAGTGCTTATCTGCATGTGTGTGTGTGTGAGTTCTTTGTCTGCATGCCTGTGTCCAAGGGGGTTAGAAGGCAGCATCAGATTCTCTGCAGCTGGAGTCATGAATGACTGTGAACCACCATGTGGGTGCTGGGAACTGAACCAGGGTCCTTAGCAGGAGCAACCATTGCTCCAGTCCTCTGTCCATCCCTCAGTGTGTCAAACACTTTTCATTCCACCCTGCGACAACTCAAGAGAAGATATGTTGTCCCTGTTCTGTGAATGAAACAGTGAGCCTCTTAAGAAGGTGGTTTGTCGAAAGTCATGATGCTCTGGAGAAGCAGAAGTGAGATCTAAACTGAAGGCTCTTTGCCAGGGTGCCATGGAATTCCCTAACTTGCTTTAATCCTTATAGTCACTGTCAAGCAATTAATGTTTTTTTTTAATTTTTTAATGATTTATTTAACTTTATTTTATGTGCATTGGTGTGAAAGTGTCAGATCTCGTGGAACTGCATTTTCAGACAGTTGTGAGCTGCCATGTGGGTGTTGGGAATTGAACCCGAGTCCTCTGGAAGAACAGTCAGTGCTCTTAACCACTGAGCCATCTCTCCAGCCCCCGCAATTAATGTTTTAACAAAGGATGTCACACTTATATTTTTGTGCAGAGCATTGCCAATTAAGTAAACAAGTCTGTTTTCAGACTCTAAAATTCATATGCTTCTTTCCAGTATATAAACTACCCTTGAAACACACAGCACGCGCACACAGAGCGGTGAGGGGGTATTTCTTGCCTGCTCAACACTTTGTATTTAACTTCTGACCATTCAAGAATGAGCATCCAGGATAGAGTGTTCTCTTCTATAAAGTAATAGTTATCATTGGAATGTGTAAGTTCCAATTCCAATTGTGTCATTGGACCAAACTGACATGCCAGTTGGCTTATTCTAAGCTATTACCTTGAGAGGGAAAAATTTAAAAGCAAAACAGCAACAAAACTCTTCTAAAGCAGACTGAATCTTCACACTCACCGTCAGTAACCCTAAAATGAATGGCAGCAGAGTGGAGACCCTAAAACTAAACGCTGTGTCTGCTGTATTGCAGAACTAAGCATGACCTCTGGAAGAGCACAAACTCATAAGCCCTTGGTGTGCCCTGAAGGAAAGAGTCTAGTCCGAAAGATGGGTGAGAATTTGCAAAGAGAATCATGAATGGACAGGTGAACTGCCATGTTTTCAGAGCACTGTGCCTGCTTCGGGGAGTGAAAATGAATTCAGGCTAGTTCCTAGTAAGGGACGGGTGGAAAACCTAGATCTCCACAGCTCTGTTCTATTGAAGTTTTTAAAAAATGATTTATAGACTTGAAAGGAGCCCTGGCACCCGCGCCTGTGATTCTATCAAGTCCTACTTCTACCAAGATACCTATGGAGTAGCTGTGGCTGGCTGGGTCAGGGCACTGACCAGATGAATTTACGAATTATGAGTTGACTTACCTCCCCACTATGAGACTGAGCAGAACTTTGAAACCTTGCCTGTTAGGCCACCAGGAAAGAGGATTGTAACTTTGACTTCTCTCCCTAAAACCTAGGCTACCCAGCCAGATGGTGTGTCTTCCAGCATGCCTTGTCCCAATCTCAGCCCTCTGGAAATACTTCGGTCTAGTGTTTTCAGAGGGCAGGTTGCCATGGATGATTCAGACGAACCAGGCTCCACCACTGTGATGGGAAAGCGGTCAATCTCTGCTGTGCGATGGGGAGAACTAGAAGGAAGGGGCGTGAGTGTTTAATGGGTCACTAGGTATCTGCATTGCTGTATCTACTTAGTTCCCAAGTCCATGTCAGGTGGGGAGTGGGTGCTTTTTCATTTCTTCTCTCTCTCTCTTAAAAAAAACTTTATTTTATGTGCATTGGTGTTTTGCTTGCGTGTACATCTGCGTGAGGGTGTACAGATCTACAAATCTTAGAGTTCCAGTTAGTTGTGAGTTGCCATGCAGGTGCTGGGAATTGAACTTGAGTCCTTTGGAAGAACACCGAGTTCCTAACTGCTGAGCCATCTCTCCAGACCCTAGGGAGTACTTTTTAAAGAAGTTCAATCATGAGTCTTGGAAACATTGCTCAGAATGTGGAACACGGGCTAAGAATAGGCTTTTGCAATTATTTTCCGTCCTCCTAAGAACAAATCGATGTTATCGTCTAAATGCTAAAAACCTGTCCAGCCTAATGACCCAGCCTGTACAGGGGAGTTTCAAGTGCCTGACTCGCGTGACCCAGGCTGCACAGGGGACCTCCACTACCTGATGTGTGTGGCCTGGGCTGCACAGGTGAGTTCCAGTACCTGATGTGCGTGTCACTTGGGGAAAAAAAAAGATATCAAGAACCAAGCCCTTTCCACTCGGCAAACATATGAAGAAAAACATCCCCTTGGAACATGTCAGCCCTGTCATTCACTACACATCTAATGAACTATAATATCCCGCAAGCCCCAACTCCCCAGGTCCACAAGGGGACGCTGGCCTTTGCTAGCTGCCAAGTTGTTCTCATCCGTGTTCTGATCCATTCTTCTCTATACTCATCTACAATGATTTGCTCTTTCATGTTAAAAGTTTGACACAGTTTGGTTCCTAAGTGTCCACATGCCCACGTGCTAATGGTCCCGGAGGGAACACCATTGGGAAGTGTTAAGAGTTAGGGCTTAATGGAAGGTCTTTAGGTCACTTGCTGCTGAGAAGGACTGAGAGACTCGGATCCTTTCTTCTCTCTTTGCTCTCTGACCATGAGGTGGGCGGTCTTGTTCTACTCTCTGCTCCAGACATGATGCCCTCCCAGGCCCCAAAGCAAGGGAGTTAATTAATCATGGGCTAAAACTGTAAAACAATAAGCCAAAGCAATCTTCTCCCACTTGTCAACTGTCAGTATTTGTTATAGTTATGGAACGCTAACACAAGATTATATATTTATTATATCATCCTAATAGCAGAAGGTTAGAAATGGCTCGCAGCATTGAAGAACACCCAGTTAACATTTCCCTTTGTAATTCGGCACAACCATGGAGAAATAGTTGATTATCTATTACACAACAGTATCTTCAGGATGTATGTAAAAAGGTAAAACAATATAATATATGCTATTTCTCAGGTCCTGGGCAAAAGAGGAGAGGAGCCTATGAGTAAAATTGATATCTAGAAATACAAATGAATGTTGAAAAATGCTAGGGAAAGGACTTGTTAGTGGTGCCGTGGGGCATAGGGAATGAAGTTGTCAGAAAGAAGGTTTGAAATGATACTTCTCAACATGAACAATTTTTTTTACGTCATTTGATTTTTGAGCCATACACCATTGTGATTATTTGAAAGACAGCAACATTCAAAACACAATGAAAGAACTTTCCACGTGTCTGCTTAATTTCCAGTAGGCTTCATTTCTGTGTAAATTATTTAAAGCCTGCAGACTTCTCTTTCTTCAACCAGGCAAGCAGGATCTATTTTAGGGCTCACTAAGCATGGCCTGACAGATCTAGGTCAGGTCATTCAGCTGGAAGCGGCTGTGCTCACACATGTCCAGTAGCATATGGCAAGTCCCGGTGTCATTCTGCACCCCAAAGGCCGTCTCCTAACCGCTAGCATTTCTCTCTCCAACTTAATGATTGGGGTAGTGTTACCTTTTCTCATGGAATTTCAGATTTTCTTAGATCTTAGATTTTATATGTTTGTTTTCATTATGTATCCACTGTACATAATATATTACAAAAACTATTTTCATATAGGTATATGGTGTTCTTCGAGCATATTTCCCATCTCCCCATCTCTACTTCTGTTGGATCCTTTTGTTCTCCTAGACAGTTTCACTTTATGTCACATGTATGTATGTATGTATGTAAGTTGTTTATGTATGTCTATGATTTTGTGTGTCTACATAAAATCTAGAAACGACAAATGAGAGAAAACATGTAATGTTTATCTTCCGGAGACTAGCTTTCTTTGCTTAATATATTAGCTCTAGTCATTCCCATTCCCCTGTAGGACAAAACTTTGTTATTCCTTATGGCTTACAAAAGTTACCTCCTGCCCTGGTGTTGGTGGTGCACCCCTTTAATCCCAGAACTCAGAAAGCAGAGACAGGTGGATCTCTGTGAGTTTGGGAACACCCTGGACAACAAAGCAAGTTCTAGGAAGACCAGAGAGGTTACATAGAGAAACTCTGTCTCAGCACACACACTCACGCACGCACGAAAGAAGAAAAGATCCATTCTGTCTATATACATTACCTTTCATCCATTCTTACACTGCAGCACACGCCAATTGGATCTATAACTTAGCTATTGTGACTTGCGCTTCAGTAAGCACAGATGTGAAAATCTTTCTGTGATAGGCTTACTTGGCTTCCTTTGGTGAAGACACAGGGACGGTTAGTCCGTAAGGCAGAGCTACTTTACAGATTTCCGCGACGGACAGACCAGAGTGCATCCACATGAGCAGCGGATACGGGTTCCCTATGGTTCAGCACTCTTTTGGTGCTGCTCTAACGCCCGCCTTTCTGATGAGAAGGAAGTGGATTTTCGGCTGTAGTTTCAGTCTGCATTTCTCTGATGGCTGTTGAGACGGAGCATAGTTTTACAGGTTTATTGGCTATTTTCACTTCTTTTTTTGAGAATCCCCTGTCTATTTCATTAGGCTGTTTATTGATCGAATCATTTTATTTCTTGTTATTTAGTTTTATGAGTTCCTAATGTATTCTAGATGTTAATCCTATGTCAGACGCAGACCTAACAGACTTCCCTTGTTTCTGTAGGGTGTCTCTTCACAAGACTGTTTCCTTGCTTAAGAAGATATGTTCTGATTTCTTGAGATTCCATTTATCAATTGTTGTCAAATCATTTCCTGAACATCTGGGGTCCCACACAGAACGACTGTACACTGAACCTCTGGGGTTTCACACAGAACAACTGTACACTGTACACTGAACAACTGGGGTCCTATTAGTCCTGGAACTAGCTCTTGTAGACCTGACTGGCCTTGAACTCACAGAGATCCGCCTGCCTCTGCCTCCCAAGTGCTGGGATAAAAGATGTACACCACCACTGCCCGGCTCTTTTACATGTTGATAACCTGTTTTCTTAGCACCACTTTTTTCAAAAGAGGTTATTTTTTTCTGATTCATATTTTTGACATCTTTGTCAAGATTCATGCGGCGGAGCGACATGGGTTTAGGTGTATGTCTTCTATTCTGGGTCAGTCAGGGTCCTCTATTGGTATGTAAGTTAAGCTTGGAGATGGATTTATTCTAGTCACCATGTGCACTATGAACTATGTTTTCCAGAAAGAAATACCACATCTCCATGTTAAAGATTCTGCATGTTTGAAAGATTGATCACAACTTGATTGTGCAGTGTTGTGATGTTGAAACTCCAGAGCGAAATTATCTTGGGCTATTTTGACTAGGCTTACCATTCATTGACCACCTCTACGCCTGACCTTATAGCCTTTCAACTATTATGTAAAAGTGTTTGGAAAGTATTGATTTAACAGACCAGTAGCTCCACCCTCCAAATCCAAAGCTAGGAATTTTATCAAAGATCTTTAAGAACATTAACAGAGATTTCTTCACTTTGCTGTAATCTGCCTACCTGAAGGTTCCACCAACGTATTTGAAAAATGTCTTGCTTTATGCCTTTCTGTTTTTCTGGAACTATTTCCAAATTGGAATATGTCCTTCAGGGCACCCTCAATCTCATGTTCCTGGGCCATGGTCTATTCAGCACAAGAATAAACCATCTCTTCTTACTCCCTCTGAGGCGCAGGTAGTTTGCCTTGACAGTACTTTACACGTGAACAAGTGGAGTGTGTTTAAAGGAGCCAGGAGGCAGAACCAACGTGATGGGCGGACAGACAGGAAAAGGAACGGCACATGGTAATAAAGACTGCCAACTTCGGGCTTCTTCCTCACTGATCTTACTGTGACAAAGGCCTGGCATGCTTTTTCTCAGACCAGCAGCTTGCCCTTCCACGCTTTCCAGCTTATTGGTCGAAGCTGGTCTGCAACATGTTTGCCTGAAGCTGTAGGCCTGTTAGCTCCCCTTTCTTTCCATAAATTGACCAACCCAAAATGGGAGGGGTGGGGACAGATCCTAGGTCACCAAGAATACCTGTATGTGCTTTGTTTGTAATAAAATTTACCCGTTGCTGCTTGTTATGTTTCCATTTGTCCTGCTTTTAATTCTTTAATTAGCAGAGTCAAGCATGACCAAGAACCCTAGGAGGTAACATTTCTGCCTGTCTTTCTCTCTTTGTCTCTCTCTGTCTCTGTTTCTGTCTCTCTGTCTCTCTGTCTCTCTCTCTCTCGTGTGTGTGTGTGTGTGTGTGTGTGTGTTCTCCTTCTTTAATGCAAGCTTCTCTTTGGCAAACATGAGCTATGGTTTCATTATACTGTAGGGCATTTGTAAACACTTCAAGTCCCAAATCCCTTAGGAAACTAGAGAAATAGCATAGACAAGCCAGAACCACAGATTGGGGATGTGGTGTTTTCTTCAAGACCGCTGACTTGGTCTTATCAAAAAACCAGTATTTGAAAAAGCAGAAGAAATTGCTAGTTTGACAAATGAAGAAAACAAAAGAAAACAAACCAAAAAACATGCACAAAACAAACAGCAAAACAACAGACCAGTAAACAAACAAGCTACTCAGTCCCAGCAAACCAGCTAATGCTGTGAGTCCGTGGCAAAAACAAATAATGATGCTGATAAAGATGATAACAACAGTAATAATAGCTGTGGTTGTAGTATGAAAGATTATCTGACACTAAGGACTTCTGAATGTCGCCCAGAGAGCTATTACATGAGTACGTGAGTAAGTTATTCAGAGGCTGGTAACACCAATTAGTCTTTTGTTTTAGTCGTGGCTCTTTCCTCACGTGTTGTTTTGCTTGCAATTTAGGGAGAAACAGCAAAAATAAAGTGTTCTCAAATCTTTTTTTTTATATATATAGGTACGACAAATATGTCTAGAGGCCAAGTGTTGGATTGTCGAGTTTGGTACTGGGTAGTACTGATGGATTAGGGAGCCTGTGTAAACCCAGGTTCCATTATTTTTGCCGCTGTTACTATGACATCACCGCAGAGCTCGAAATCCCGCCCCTCGAAAGCACTCGCAATGTCGCGAGACCACGGTTGGCGGCGCGCACTGCGGTGGGCGGGGCGGGGAGCGAGGGTAACTTCCGGCCTGGCCGCTGTCTGGGTGGCGCGGCCGAGTCCCCTCGGGTGTTGGCGCTTCTCGCTTCCACGGCCGTCCCCCCGCCCCGCGCGGGGGGTTGGGCGGCCGCGGAAGGCGACTCGGACCTTCCCGGTGCCTGCGGTTCGTTCCGCGCCGTGTCTGTGCGCGCGGCGGCGCGGAGGCCCCCGGGGTCGGCGGGGCTGCGGCCTAGCCGGGCCTGCCGCCCGGCCCCATGAGGCACAGCCTGAACAAGCTGCTGGCAACCTCGGGCCGCGACTCTTCGAGTGTCCGCGCCGGCCGGCAGGATCCGAGCGCGGCGGCCGCGGGGGCGGAGACCTCGGCGGGGTCGGGATCGCCTGAGCGCCGGCCGCCGCCGGGCGACGGGGGCGAGTCGGAGGCGGCCCGGAGGGGAAGCCGCGGCGGCGTGGCCGTGCGCGCGTCTGGGCCCTCGCCCCCGCCAGGGAAGATGGAGGAGGACGAGGAGGACGCGATCGCCATGGTCCCCAAAGAAGAGCCGGAGGACATGGACTTTCTCTCCGGGCTGGAACTGGCCGATCTGCTGGACCCTCGGCAACCGGACTGGCACCTGGAGCCCGGGCTCAGCTCGCCCGGGCCCTTGTCCTCGTCCGGCGGAGGCTCGGAGAGCGGCGGCCTCTTGAGGGGGGACGACGACGACGAGAGCGCGGCCGCGGAGATGCAGCGCTTTTCTGACCTGCTGCAGAGGCTGCTGAACGGCATCGGAGGCTGCAGCGGCGGTGGCGGCGCCGGTGGTGAGCGCGGCAGCGCGGAAAAGAGGCGGAGAAAGTCCCCGGGAGGAGGCACCGGCGGCGGCACCACCAACGACAGCAACCAAGCGGCGACCAAGAGTCCCCGGAAGGCGGCGGCGGCCGCGGCCCGTCTCAATCGGCTCAAGAAGAAGGAGTACGTGATGGGGCTGGAGAGTCGAGTCCGGGGACTGGCCGCCGAGAACCAGGAGCTGCGGGCCGAGAACCGGGAGCTGGGCAGACGCGTGCAAGCACTGCAGGAGGAGAGTCGCTACCTACGGGCCGTCCTCGCCAACGAGACGGGACTGGCTCGCCTGCTGAGCCGGCTGAGCGGCGTGGGACTGCGCCTGACCACCTCGCTCTTCAGGGACTCGCCCGCCGGTGACCACGACTACGCCCTGCCGGTGGGGAAGCAGCCGCCGGAGCTGCCGGAAGAGGACGACGCGGCGGGAGGAGTGTGTCTCCATGTGGACAAGGATAAGGTGTCGGTGGAGTTCTGCTCGGCGTGCGCTCGGAAGGCGTCGTCTTCTCTTAAAATGTAGGGTCAAGTAATCTGCTCTTTACCCGCGGTTACCCCCTTCTGCTCCCTTACACCATGTCAAACACCTTAGTGGGACATCTTCACCGGACACATTTCAGAGGCGGAAAAAAAAAGTAATATTAAATCTTTTAAGTGTTTAGCTAAAACGCATGAATGTGACACTGTAACCAACTCCTAATGATAACCTGTGACTATTAAATCTCTCTGACAGTTTCTTTTTTAGGTGATTTCCTTCCTGCCAGGCTCCGTTGTAGGGGTTACAGAACAGTCGTTCCCGCCTCCCAACCTGGTAAGGATCCATCTCTTCACGTAACGCTCATGCTCTGCTGCTTAGTCTGCTTTAATGGGCAACATCTCAATTTGTGTGTGTGTGTGTGATATTTTTTGTTTCTTTTTTTATTGAAAGGTGGGAGGGGAATCTTCATTTGGGCCCTGTCCACCCTGGAAACAGACTTGTGCTGGTCAACGATGTACTTAAAGTTGCTTCTGGTTGAAATAGCTGTTAAATGTGTCCCCTTGTTCAGAGTTGCGTGTCCCTAGCTCTTCTGTCCCCAGTGTGGACATGGCCTTGGAGGACATCGGTTCCAACTGTACACTGAAACCTGCTAATAGAGATACAGTTTGGAGACAGTGAAACAGGTGAAGTGAATGGAACTTCCGAGTTGTACTCGGTGCAAATTGGAATTCCAATTGTAGAGCAACTTCAAAGGTTGACATAAGTATTTGAGGCATGCACAAATGTATTTTTCTGGAGATGACAAATCTCTTAAAATACTTAAGAATGCCTTCTAGTTTACAGTAGAAAACACAGAAATACAATCTATATAAGATCCTAATATTTCATTACTTAAGTTGGAAATTAACATACCCTTCAGATTTCTGGAAGAATGATTAATGAAATGTCTGAGGACCAGCACAGTAATTATCTATCACTGAGTATGAAAAAATTGTTGGAAGCATTTATTTTTGTTGTATTAAAATTTAGGCTAAATTTGTGTATGATTAGATAGATATTGAAGGTTATGAAATGTGAATGAAAACATGTAAAGTGAGGCTTCACAAAGAATATTATTTTCCATATTTCTAAAAGTTTTCACTTTTTAAAATTAAATAGTTTTGGCCACTTAATGATATGATTTATACTGTTTTTTCCAAAGATGGAAAGTGTTCTTCCCTTGAAATACTGTTTATTGTCCATTTGTCTAAATCTGTGTTATCATGTCCTAACGTGCAAGAGACATTGAATTCTTTGTGAAACATCACTGTTTGATAAAGGATATACGTATTTAGCATCCTTGTTTTTCTTTGTGCTAAAGTGGATGCAGCTGTTGGGGCAGAAGAGACGGGACCAGCTGCTGGCCACATTTCCTGCTTTATTTTAAAAGGTAGTGTAAGAAATAAGGAAGAAGAGGTAATATCAGGGCTTCTGCTGTCTTTTATTTTTAAAATGTTCATAATTAAGTATTTTCCAGCAGTCCAAAGATGTAAGTTATCTTATACGTAAGATGTTTTCTTTTGTTATTTGTTTATGGAAATGGAATCTTGTTCTTGCACAACTAACTGTAACTGTTTTATTGCTAGATAATATGATTTGAGACTTAAATTAGTCTCTGGTTTTCAGTATATCACAGTTTGTAAAGTTATCCACTGCACTTGAGCATGAATGGGTAGTAGCCAATCTCACAACTTGGAGTGATGGACCTGCTTCTTCAAGGGCAGGAACAAGCCCCCACAATGCAGCTGCATGGATTTTAGTGCCTACTGAATTATATATATATATATATATATACATAGAGATAAGCCAAAAGTAGTTGGAAAATTATTTGAAATGACTAATTTGTGCTCCTTCTGAAATATGTTAAATGTAGCTTTTGAAACAGAAGCCTTGAATTGAAATTTAATACTTGAACATTTTTGTATATATTTCTTTGTATATAATTTTGTGCAGTACCAATGACAAAAATATGGTGTCATAATAAAATCAGGTTTGTTGATCTTTCAGTTATGGGCTCAAAGAATTTATTCATCTTTATCATGACATTGGGAAGTAGTGGATGAAAATAGGGAAAATGATTCTTGGTAATACAGACTGTGATATTAGTCAAAAGATTCTGGAAGCAGTAAGCTTGTTTTCCTAAGAATTACACCATTTCCGTGGACTGTTTTCTTAACATCTGCTTTTCCTGCATTCAAGTTGTGGGTTTGGGAGATGAGTTTCTGTTTTGAAATTCCAGTACAGACTGTAGAATGTCATTTAATAAATGGCAGCTTGGGGAATTAGAGCTCTGGACAGTGGCAAGATTAGAATGCCTGATTTTAGAGCTGCTTTGTTAGGGTCCACGTGTTTTAGTGACTGTCTTTCTAGTTCCATTTCATTGTTTCTTTCCTAGTTTGGGCGACAATGGTTTTTGTCATTTTTTTTTGTTTTTGTTTTTTGCATCAACTCATAGTCTTGTTTTTACTTGGTAACTGCATGTATTTAGGACCGATCAGGGGCTTTAAATAAATTTTATCATATTTATGTGTAAGCACATTTTTCTGTAAATGTTTGGGTTTCTCAATTTACAACAGTTGTTTAATTTCATTGTGTAGTAAACAGTATCTTAAAGTGTCCTGTTCACTACTTGTTAATTAAAAACTATGATTAATATAAAACTGTTGTCTTACTATTTTTAGAAATTGTGTTGTGAATAATTAGTATTTTGATAGAGAGTTCTGGAATATAAAATAGATTGAAATTTTCAGGTTCCGTTGTATTTAATGTGATGGTTGAGAACAAATTAGTATTTGGGGAACTATTTCGAGTTTGATTTCTGATTTGTACCTCTGTGGTAAAAATGGTAGTAGACCTGAAGATGTAGCTTTTTAATCCTGTCTTCCTCTGGAGGTCAGTATTCATACATGAATTAACTAACACATATTGGCATAGTATTTCTATAATGGTAATTTAAGTTTTATCCATTTTTAAGCAGGCTTAACTAAAAAGTACATGTTTGTTAAAAATGTAGTCAGACCTCTGATATATCCAACAAAGTATTCAAAATATTTTAAATATCTGTGCGTTTTATACTCGCTAAATTAATCTCTTTCTCTTCTCTTTAAACAGCTTAGCAGTATCTGCAAAAACGAATCTTTTCCTACAACCTGTTAACTGACTGGACTGATGGTAACAGTAATTGTGGGAGCCATGTCGGTCAAAAATTTGGCATCTGCTGCAAAACATGAATGCCATTTCCAAGTTCCCAAATTACTTCTATACTGATTACACTTTCCAGAAACGGAGATATGAAAAGATTCTCTGGAATGCTTGAAAGACTTAATAGAAATCCATGAGACTAAGTTAACTTTGGAACAAAATTACATCTTTTTGTCCTTTCATGGCAGTAACACTAAATTTATTGCATACTTTTTAAAAAAAAATTGTAACCATTGGAGAAGAGAATTATAGTGTTTTATCAAGAAACATTAGATTTTTACACAGTCAAGAACACATTCTGTGGAATTAGATTTAGTGGGTTAGAGTGACATAAATAGGCCAGCAGTGGTCACAGAACTTACCATGAGTTCGTATTTCTGGAATGCGAAAAGCTGTTTTGGAAGACAGACACCTTGCTGAGTAGAATAAAGTCCTCAACTTAAAGAGTAGTGTTTATAATAGATGCTTTGATTGTATATTTTTTTTAAAGTGACTATTTTAATGTCTGGGTGGTATTGCCATTTAGGGTAACATGAGCTTGTGTGCAATCCCAGGTTTGGCGTTTTGGACATTGAGTACTTGATCCTGTTTGAACGTGTTGAGGTGTCTGATGAATGACATAGTTTCTACTGTTCTGTTAAAATTTCTGTAGTGTTTGTTCTGTAAGAAGGATCTTCATATTTTGGATGATAATGGCTTATTTCATATTACAAGTAAAAAACCCTTTCAGAACCCAATCATTTTTTCATTGTTGAATTATGCTAATACATTTTCATCTGTTTTAGACTAAGTCATTTTATTTTTGGCTCACGTGGGAAATATTGCAGATAGAAGAGGGAGTTGATGGAAAATAGTGTTATTACACTATAACCATGATATTCAAGATCCATTCAGGTCCTCTCCTTGTCTTCACCTGTGTGTTCAGTGTCTGTAAAGCCAAAAAGTAAAGGGAATTCCTACAGGCTTGTATTTAAAGATGCCGCTGTTCCTGTAGCCGAAGGTTTGGTACTGCTACTGTGGTGTCGAGGTGCAGTGTGGAGAACTCACGAGAAATGCTTATCTTAAGAATACAAAGTTATGTGGTTGAGGGATTTTGAAGGTAGAGATCAAGTGCTCACAGATGCAGTCAGTTTTTTCAAATAAATTATTCTTCAAAGTTGAAGAAGTAATATTCGTGTTTTTTCCCCCTCTTTGTATATGTTGATTCTAAGTTAAGACCTACCTTTATACTTTTGTGTTCCTGAGTTCTTCCCAACTCCATTTATATATTAGAAATTAAAAAGGCCTTCCATTATGGACATGACAGAATTTTTCATATATTTGAATTTATATATCATTATGTGTGGGTTCAGTATTTCACCAGTTACCCTGTTTTACAATACTCCATATAATTTATGTTGATTTAAACTTACTATCTGGAAATATTTTATGTTAAGAACTAATTTATAGATCTAGTCACAAATATGTTTGGAGCATTGTATAATTTTGTCAGTGTAAAAAATTAATTTTACTATAGCTCAAACGTGTTTATAAATTTTTATTATCCTGCTGGGGTCAAATTTCTAGACCCTTCTGGCTCTTAACTGAGTTTGGATTTTAATATGTGTATACAAACACATATGTAGACACATATTTTACATACAATAAATAAGAATATTCCTTAAAACCATGTACCTGGACAGAGCAGATTGTAAAATTCTAAATATTTTTAATGGTTTGTTAACTTTAATTGGACTGAAATCTTAATCGTTTTCCTCTGAGGTCTGAGCTAGGAAGGGCTCAGTTCCCCTAGGTTTAATGTTCCTCACAGTTCCTGTCATATCTCTGCCTTCTTTTTTTTTTTTTAAATATTTATTTATTTATTATGTATACAATATTCTGTTTGTGTGTATGCCTGCTGGCCAGAAGAGGGCACCAGACCCCTTTACAGATGGTTATGAGCCACCATGTGGTTGCTGGGAATTGAACTCAGGACCTTTGGAAGAGCAGGCAATGCTCTTAACCTCTGAGCCATCTCTCCAGCCCCTATCTCTGCCTTTTTAAGAGGGTTTTTGTAGACTTGTAGCCGTAGAGTAAGCATTTACTGCTTAGTTGCCCATTTCTACTAGTTTAAAAAGAGGATTTGACTATGTAGCAGAGGGAAGCGTTCAGGATCCTTTTGTGATAGAAACAGTTAAACACATGTATACTTAGAGTGTTAGGAGTTCAATCCTGGGACCATTTCAAGCACAGTAAACAGTTTGTATTTACCAAGTAACATAGTTGCATCACTGAATTTTCAGTTACTTTAGTTGATTATACCATCTGTATACCTAAGGAATCTAATTTAGCAGTTATATTTAAGGGTTGTGTTTTTACTTTGATCAATTTACTCATTAAAAGAGAATGTAGGTAGACAGTTTTGTATCTCAGAGCCTTTACTTTTGCTAATATTCCTTGGAAAAATAGGCAATTGTGTACAAAATACATTTTGTCTTTGCAGTTCTAAAAGTTAAGCATATTTAAACTTGGGAAGCAAGAGAAATCATATGACTAACCCAAGGGAAGATACAGTAAACTTTTTTTTCCTTTCCCTTATAATTATTATACTTAAAAAAAAAAGACTATTTCATTTGCTCTTTGAAGGAACAAATCTTGCATTCCCGAAACTGCTAAATTTCACTTACAATTTAATAGCAGCCTTGTTTCGTTATTGATGGAGACAAGGTGTTGCGGTGTTTGTAGGTCAAGCTATGCTCAAACTTGGCACAGTGCCCTGCCTTTTCCTCCCAGTTGCTAGGCATGCCTGGGTAGTTTGCTTTACACAGATGCAAAGCTGCCTTTTCAAAATTAACAAGTCACAGTATCTAGAGGGAATAGGTAAGATATGAACGAAACCATACTTAGTATGGTTTTAGAGATCGTTACACTTTTCCGTGGTGACTAGCTGCTTCATGGAGTATTGATCTAGTGTACATTACTGAGACT
The DNA here is from genome assembly GCF_950005125.1 of Chionomys nivalis. Taxonomy (NCBI): domain Eukaryota; kingdom Metazoa; phylum Chordata; class Mammalia; order Rodentia; family Cricetidae; genus Chionomys; species Chionomys nivalis. Next base: position 6,594,365 of record NC_080108.1, read on the forward strand.
GTCCACAGCTCACGATTGCTAGTGGCTCATATTAACAGTACAGTTATTTATCGTTACAGAAATTAGACAGTGTACATTTGATGATGCCATAGTAGTCATTTCAACAAGAAGGCTACAAAGCCCTTGGGAAGAAAACAGATGACTTCACGAGCATACTTCAGAAAGTAAAGATAGGGACGGTTGGCTGTGAGCGAGGTTACTCAGGAAGGTAGTGAATTATAGGCTGACATCCTCCGCACCATACATGGGGGAGAAAAGCTCAAGCCTGAGAGTCTAAAGAACTTTAAAAGGTGATTTTCTAAACCTTGTAGCTCCCAAGACATAGGCTGGGATTGATCCTTTGAGTAAGATGAGTTGTACTCATGGAAACAGCCTGAATAGAGAATAATAAGGCGTAAGTAACATGCTGTATTTTTAAGTCAAAACAAACCATAAACAACCTTTTTCTTCCCGTTTGGCTTTGTGAGGGCTTTGTTCATAATTGCTATGTTATTTCTCTTCTTGGCTGTAGAACAAACTAAATGTTAATGTAAAGGAATGGTACTGGCAGTGGTTAAGAAACAGTATTGGGCAAACTAGAGAGATTATGTTCTTTTAAATTTGTTTTTTGAGCTAGGAATTAAACCTAGGTTCTCTTGCATGCCAAAACAACCATTCTGCCAGTAACTTACATTCCCAGCCTCAAAACTATGCCTCTAGTTTTTATTGGGTTCTAACTTTTGTTGCTCTGCAGTCTTTCTTTGCAGGTCAGAGTTGTATCTTGTAAAAAATTACAAGTCTGTATTTTTAATATAAGAAACAGATTGTTTTATTTTTGTTGTACATATTTGCTTCAAGTCACTGAATTTCTGAGCCAGGTTCAGGTAGCTGAAGGGCCTTTATCAGGAGATTATATTGTTTGTCCCCAAGGTATGCTGCAAACACGGTCTGAAGTATAATGGGAAATACCATCTTTCTACAGACAGGCTTAGAAACTGTAATCCAGTAATTTAACATGTTTCCTTTCTGTGGCAGAGGGCTTGATTCATACCTGTAAGAAAACATATTGATCAGACATGTATGTCTTAATAAGTCTTAAAGTAATCTTAAGGTAAAAGTGTCTAAAGACAAGGGAGTCTTCTTTATTGGCATATATTCATTGTTGGCAGCAATGGTTTCCATAGTTGTTTCCATTAGTTCCTCTGGAGGTGCACAGAATAGACAGCTCCAAGAGTTCAGAGAATAACGAGCGATTCTGTTGTGGAAGGCTTACAGGTAGCAGTTTGCAGCAGCATTTCCCTTTGGGGCATGTGTGGAAACTCTTAGAATATTTTATATGAACAGCTGTTAATGCTGGACCTACAGCACCCAGACTGGTTTGTTTTGTAGCAAGGATTGAATATGCTGAAGACTAGTGGTATGAACTGTAGAGATACAGCATGACAGTGGACGGATTTAAAACTCCTGAGAAGGGAAACACTGCCTCTGGTCTAAATGACTCAACATGACAATATATTTTTGGTTCTGAGTTCCGTAGGTGATCATGTAAATAAAAGTTTTTAAATTAGAAACGATCCTACCTGGCAGCAAGGCCTCCGTTCACAGGTATAGCGAAAAGGATAGGGTATACACCACCCATACCAAAGCCCACCAGTGCGCCCCGGGTCATGGCACAGGTCTCACAGTTCAAGTCACCTGGGAGAGGAATTAGGAAAGTGATGCTCAGGATGTTTAAGCAAACGTGACTTAAAGAGCAGAAGGTTTGCATTCTATTTTCAGTGATACAGCAGAAAAGATCTTGCAAGTCATGCTCAAAGGTTAGAATGTAGCTATGAGGACATGCTTAGCATGTTTAACGCCTTGGGTGAGAAATACCGATAAGCAGGAAAATAGCTCGATTCCATCTGGATTCTTAGAAATTTGAATCAGTATTAACAGAAAATAAAACATAAAAATGCCTTCCCTGGCCCCTATGATGGTATTTTTTTCATTCAGAACAATCCCATACACACACGGAATACTCAGGGTACATGGCACAGTTTTAAATACAGTGCTTCAAGAGATGAGAGTTGTATTCCCACAACATAATTTCCTTGAGAGAACTTCATACAATGTGGAAATGAGCTGGGTTCAGATCAGGGAACTATGACCATTGTACACATACTCTGCTTGGTTGGCAGAATCAGTTGTGTAACAAAACAGCAAGATTCAGCCTTGAGGACTGCATTATAGCCTACAGCTATTCAGTATTAATATTTTGGTACTAGGATAGGTGTACTAAGGCAAACGAGGGATAACAAATAAAGCATACCTGTACTCAAAGGTAAACTTATAAAACCTGTGAAAGTCATGCTCGCTGTCATAAACGGCATCAAGGCCATTGGTAAGCTAGAAGCCAGCCGAGCTTGTGTCACATGCAGGATGCGCCGGAAAAGACTGTTTGCTATCAGGCCACTGAAGGCAGCATTAAGTCCGACAAATGTGGATCCATGTTGAAGCAGATACCTGAGGGTGAGGAAAAAAAGAACCTGTTTCCACAATTTGGTTAAGTTCTTCAATTTTGATATGTTACAGAACTTACTAGCATACTGGAGAGAATTAGACATCTCTTCCCCTCACAGGGCCATAAAACCAAAATTAAATTACAGCTTCACACCTACATTTCTAGTCTAAAATTAGGCTTTTGAATTTGGGCAGTGTATAAGGACACTACATGCATTTTGTGATTTTAATGAAGAGCCTTGCCTGAATTATGTAAGAGGGAGCAGCTCTGAAGCGGGAGATGCCTGGCTCTTTTGAGTTCACATACTTAAGAATACAACACATGCTAAGGTGTTACTACTGATTTATACTCCTTGTGTCTATAAAGAACTTGCTTATACACACAGATACATATTCAACGTTGTTTCCTTAAGTGTTAACATTATCCAGATTAGGAAATTGGGGTAACTAACATTTAAGTGAAACATTATGCTAGGTAGTTTATAATAACTCAGTGATGAACATTTTATTGGTAATTTGAGATAAGTAGAGAAACAGATTTTAAGTCAAAATATATGCTCTATATGTTTAGTTTTGGGGAGAAATACCTAAAAGCACCAGTACAACTAAAATAAGCTCTTGAGTTACACAGTCTGCTTTCCAGCATTTGTGTTGTGATCTGCAGTGTGGCTCCCTGGTGGATGTTTCTCATTTCTCAACCCATCAGAGTAACCCTAAAGGTGCTTCCCCTAGGTCCTGGAGTTTGCTTATTTTAAAAGCTTTTCTAGGACATGATACTGAGCATTCGTGTGTGAGATGATGCTTTCCTGACCTCCCACTTGGCATTCACCATGCCTGTCCTGTCATTTCATTCACTGAGCACTAGTCCCATAAAGGTGGCTTGTTGCTACAGGGACAAAAAGAGCTGCATTCTATCGTGGGGATTCTCTTAGTTGGCTGCATGGGAAGAGAGTGAATTGATGTTTTCACAGCTCTAGAAATGGCTCAGGAAATTCTAGACAGCTACAGCCCCAATGTGAGAAGCCTGTTTTTTGTATGGGTTAAAGAAACAGGGAACTTGTACACTTTTGCAAATACGTAAGTCACAAAATGGGAGTCATCCCTATTTAACTGTAGGAACCAATGCTTGAAAGAGTGGCGCTGAAACCTGCAAAGAACCACTTTCTCGTCTCGCAGCTAATCTGTAGTTTGCTGTGGCTTTAAAATGAAGCCATATAATCGCTTCCAAGCTAAATCTTAACCTTACAATCCCAGCTCAATTCTTACTGCCCTTTTTTAATTTGTGGGAGTGCCTACTGGTAGCCCGGTTTCTTCCTTTGTTTCTGCTGTCATCATCTCAGTTCTTTAGAACAGTCGTTCAGGCTTCCCCTACCTTGTGTAGGCTTTTTGTTTACCTCAAGAAATAGCACCAGGAAACAACTAAATGGGGTGTCTGTGTAGGGATAGTGGTAAGGGGCACAAGTTGCTGAAATTGATCAAGTTCTCAACTACTGTTCAGTACATAGGTTATGTTCTCTGCTGTAAGACGGTAAGTGCCAGCAAAAGGTGGAATTGTGGTGGAATTGGTGTGGTTTCCACACTGGAAGACGCAGCAATCTCCAAGTAATATTTTACGTCTCAGCTCCCCCGTGATGTCTGTGCTCACTTGAGTAACTTAGCTATTCTGTTCTTTTCACTGGTGCCAACCGCCTACTTTAAATCTATTCCCCAAACTGGCCGGAATAGACAATAACCTTAGTTGGATCAGATTTTTCCTGCTTAAAACCCTGCGACATCTTTCTGATAGAGACATTTTAATACTAAGGGATCTTACCTTTCTGATTCCGGAAGTTGTTTAATTTTTCTGGATATGATATTAAATATTAGATCGTCCTTGATAGCACTTTTTTTATGCTCTTCCATCTTGGACCTAAAATACATAAAAATTCCATTTTAAAATATATCTAGAAAGACTCTCCTGAGATACCTTCGAAAGTTGTAGATTAACTTCATAATCTGGAAAGTCAGTGTATATGCAGCATACGAACAAAACATCCCCGCCCCCCCCAGTAAAGCACAACAGAAGCCTGAACATGAAAAACAGCGCATGAGTTTCTAAGAAATACAATTCGCAATCCTTATTTCCTAAGCAGTTTATAGCAGGCATAAAACAAAAATTATGAAATGTCTAATTCAGACATGATGACATGTCTGTAGTTGCTGCACTTGGCTGGACCCAGGAGGACTCCATGGGAGTTTGAGGTCAGCATGAGCTACATGAAAACTTACCACAGGAAAAAAAAACCAAAGAACTTGTGTTCAGTAGACAAGTGGGAAATAGAACCACCAACTAGTACACTTTGATAAAACGTTAGCCATTAGGGGGAATCATTAGGTTCTCAGGCTAGTTAACATTAGACAGTGTCCTGGAAGCACGCAGGAGGCTGTGCCATGCTGCCGATGGAGCTATAAATTGTATTTCAAGTGAGTGTAAACACTGTTAAAACCATTTGTGGTCAGGAAGTGGCACTACTGGGAAGGACAAGAATTAGGGTTTCAGGCTCTCCAGCTCTCACTAAAGGTCTCCAGTTCCAGGAAATGGATACTCTGACTTCCATGGGCATTGCAGATGTGTGTACTAGGCCACACTGGACACACATACACACATGACTAAAAATCTGGAGCTGGAGACAAGACTGAGCAGTTAAAAGCACCAGTTGCTCTCCCACAGTGACGAGTTCAATTCCCAGCACCCAGTTCATAACTGTAACTCCAGGCCAGGGTGATCTGAGGCCCTCTTCTGGCCTCTGTAGGCACTGAATAGACGTGACAGACACTTTAGACTGAATACGGCCCACATGCCAGTAGTTTGCTGGTCTCTGTACCAGATAGGGTGAATGTCAAAATGGCAAGTGAATTTTTGTGTACAAAAAGTCTTTTAAAAAAAATACTTCCGGCCTTCCTTCCTTCCTTCCTTCCTTCCTTCCTTCCTTCCTTCCTTCCTCCCTCCCTCCCTCCCTCCCTCCCTCCCTCCCTCCCTCCCTCCCTCCCTCCCTCCTTCCTTCCTTCCTTCCTTCCTTCCTTCCTTCCTTCCTTCCTCTCTTTTTTTTAAAGACTTGCTGGCAGTGGTGGCACGTGCCTTGGGAAGCAGAGAGAGGGAGCTCTAAAAAAAAAAAAAAAAATACTTCCGGGTGGCAGTAACGAAAAGCAAAGGTCACCTGCGGTGACACCTGTAACACTAGCCTTTGGGAAGCGGAGGCAGGAGGATTGTCAGTTTCTGAGCTACAGGCTATTTCTCAAAAAATAAATCGAAATACACATATTTTCAAAAATGTCTGCATGAAAAATGGAACATCGGAAAATTAAACTTAGTCAAGGTTACCCTGTAAAATGACAGTACTTCTGAGATTAAACAATAAATGCAGCAAGGTGTGTTCCCCTCTAGGGTGGAGAGGGAGGAGGGGCTCAGCACACGCAGCTCCCCCGCCGTCGTTGTCACCCGGTGCATCTGCCGACAGCGGCATAGTTACTTACCGCTCCGCGGGATGAGCCGCACCTTATGCTCTCCTCCCAGCCGCCGGTGCTTTCCTAGTGTCTCCTGCGACCGGGTTCACCACAACCTTCCCTAGGGTCGTCTGGACTCCATCTTTGGCTGACACGTGACCAAGTCGCTGCTTCTGCTTCCTGGGGAGGGACTTCCGGTCGGGGATCAGCGGAGGCGGGCGGCTGCAGAGGGCCAGGTCCTGCCGGCACAAACCGCCGTCCCCTGGAGCTGGCAGCCCGAATCCTTCCCCCAGGCTCCCGGCGGGTGTCGGCTGCTCCGCCAGTGAAGTTAGCCCAAGACTGAGATGCCTTTGCTCCATCTACGGTCGCCAGAATTGTCAGCTCTCTGTGCCACGCTGTGCTGTGGGTGACCGCCCGCGGAAGGGAAGCAATTCCTTGCGAGCCTTCGTTTGCCCCAAGCATTCCCGGTATCCTCCAGAACACTGCTTAAACCGGTTTGGGTGAAAGTAGTGAAAAAGTAACTGTTCAGAAGCAAGGAAGCCGGGCGGGATAGCGTATGCTTTAATCTCAGCATTCAGGACCCGGGGACAGGGGGGTCTCTGTGAGTTCCAGGTCAGCCTGGTCTCCACAGTGAGTTCCAAACAAAGCAGCCTGGGGATTTAGGGTCTCTACAAAGTCCGCACAACTGGTAACCGTTGTCCTGAGCCATACCTCTGAAGACTTCTGTCTCAATTCTCATCTGCTACTTTCTGGATCTGTAAAATGGAAAGAGACAAAATTCTTTAACTGGTTAGTTTGTAAAGTTGTAAATAGTCGATAAAAATGCCTACCAAATTGCTTGGAGAGTCCTGGATTTTATCATATAAGAATGAGTAGATTCCCTGGAAAACCTGAGAGGTTCTAGTAAAAGCCAGAAATTACTCAGATTCTTGTGGAAACAAACCTGGTCCTCTGCTAGAGCAGCAGCTGCTTTTCACCACCGAGCCCTTTTCCCTGGGAGTAGGCTAGCGCGGATACTACTGAGTGTAATTGAGCAACTGTTCACTTCTCGCTTTTTTTGGGGGGGAGAGTTTGTATAATTTTGACATTATTTGAATGTTTGGTAAAATCACCGCGGAAGACTTCAGAGCTGGACTTTTCCTGGTTGGGAGGACTGTAATTCTAAATCCGGCGTCTATATAGACATTTGAGTGCTCTACTTACAGATACCTTTTAGATTGAACTTAGTAACTTTTCACAGGACAAAATAAAATTCCCATTTGGTTTAAAATTTCAAATTTATCGGATTAAATTGTTCTTAAGCTTTTCCTTATTGTTTTAATATCTGTGAACCCTGCAGTGACCTCATGTGTCTTTTCTTTTCAAATCTTTGGTGCCTGATTAGTCTGGGTAATGGATTATAATTATTTTCAGCTTCTTGAAATTTCAGTTGTTTCATTGATATTTTTAATGTGGGTTTTTATGTTTTCAAATTGAATTTTTCCTTTCTGCTATTTATTATCTCCTTTCTTATTTTTATCTGAGACTTACATTTTCTCCATTTTTTTCCAGTTTCTTAAGAATGTGTATGGGTAGCTGGGCGATGGTGGCACACGCCTTTAATCCCAGCACTCGGGAGGCAGAGGCAGGCGGATCTCTGTGAGTTCGAGACCAGCCTGGTCTACAGAGCTAGTTCCAGGACAGGCTCCAAAGCCACAGAGAAACCCTGTCTCGAAAAACCAAAAAAAAAAAAAAATGTGCATGGGTGAGGTTTGAGATCGCTTTACCCTTTGGGATGTGTGTTTAATGTCAGAAATCCCCCTCTAAATACCTCTTTTCTCCCACAGATTTTTGAAATTTAAAATGGAAATTACCTATATTCAGTTAAACAGTCTTGTTATTTCTCTTGAGTTTCTTGACCTGTGGATTATCTGGAAGTGTCTTGGTTTTTTAATCTGTTTTTAAATTTCTGGTTCTGTTCTTTTATAATTGGAAAATGTGCTTGGTAGGGCTTGAATCCTTTTAAAATGTATTGATATTTATAGTGCAGATTCTGTTCCAAGTGAGTTTCTCATGTGTACATGAAAAGAATATGTACTCTTCTGTTGTGACAACAATTCCAGAAAGCAGCAATTAAGACAAATTGGTGATTGTGCTCCTTTGTTTGGAGAGGTGGGGTCTGTGTGGCCTGAGACTTCTGGGAATACAGATGATTCTCCTGTCTCAGCTTCCTGAACAGCTGGAAATACAGGTACATGCCACTGTGCCCAGCAGACAGTATTGTCTGAGTGTTTTTCATTCTTTCTAATTTATGCCAGCTTTTCAATTAAGTCACGAGTTATTGAAATTTCCAACTTTTATATGAAATTTCCCCTTTTCCATTCTTCATACATTTTCAAGTTCTATTATTATATGATTAAAAGATCAATGGTCTTTTCATTGTGAAACAGCCACCTTATCCCCTGGCAATACTGTTATAAAGCCTGTTTTCATATTGACACACCTACTCTCAAATTCAGTTGGTTTCAGTACAGGAGAGGCTACCCCTTGTGTGTGCACACACGTGTTCCCGCCTTCGAGGCAGTGGGACCTGGGAGAATGGAGCTGATAAATGATGCCTTCAGGACCCTTAGACAAGAGGCTGCAGAGACCCCTCTTGCTCCTTCTCCATGAACTAACACAATGGAAAGGAGCTGGTTTTGATCTAGAAGGCAGGCCTTCTCTAGACACCTGTATCAGGGTCACTACTGCCGTGATGAAACACCATGACCACAGCAACTTGGGGAAGTTGGAGATGGTCACGTCAAGTGAATTGTCAGACTCAGAAGTCATATAAAGCCACGTGCGCACACATTGTGTGTGTGTGTGTGTGTGTGTGGTGTGCTTGTCTGTATCCATGCACTAACACCAGAGGAGGGTGTGAGGTCTCCTCCATCACTGTCCTCCTTTTCAAGCAGGGCCTCTCACTGAATTGGATCTTGTGTCTTTTGGCAATGCTGGCAGACACCGTTCCCATACTCTTTTTGCCTTTGTCCCACTCAGCACTGGGGCCTACTGCCAATGGCCATCCCAGAGGAGCAGCGGGTGGTAACTGAAGTTCCGGTGTCAGCCCATTAGGAAACTGATCGACCCATCTCGTTTAGGCAAGGCCACGACACCGCCTTTTGCTTCTGCTGTGCCTTTACATGTCTTCTGCAGCTCTTTCTCTGGTGTTCTACACGGTGTGAGTGGATGTGGGGAGATCACTGCCTGTGATATGTTTAGCTCTGGAAACATCCTGTTCTCTTGGGCACTTTTATCTGTGGATTGTCAAAAAGGACCCTTCCCTAAGCTGTACTGTCTAAATTGATAATAATAATGATACCCTATACAGAGTTTTGATGAATAAAAAATATAAAAGGATACGTTTCACAGCCAAGGTCTAAGAATTTCACTTAAGGAAGAGCACAGGTTGTAGCTTAAGTTAATGATTAACAACGAGTCCCAGTAGGCCGCTTGTTTAAATTCTTTTACCCTCAGTGCTGGGAGATGTGCACACAGGGTTCAGAGGGCATCACAGCTGAACTAAAGCTTTGCAAATGACAAAGTCAGACTAAGATGTTCTTGTTAAACAGCTTTGAGGTGAAAAAAACCCCAAGAAGACAATCTAAAGTTTTAGAAAGGCACAGAGTTTGAATGCAGAACTCGTTAAGATCAGGGAACAAGAACAATGTAGCCCAATTATAGTTGGCTGATGTACCTTTCTTGCTAGGATTGGTTGATGACAAAAGGTGATGATTAATTCATTATACCCATTTCTGCCCTCAATCTCGTGATATAAAAAATCTCTTGGTGAGTGGGTATGTACCCTAGAGATTTAAAGCAGAGCTGACTGATTGTTTTTCGTATATAAAAGTTCAGGTTTGTGATTCCTTCAAGAGTCCTGGTAAGATTCCCTTTCAAGGTAAGTAATAAAGTGATTGGCCCTTTCCTTGTAACTGCAAAAATGCAGCCTGCCAGTAGAAGACCTGACAAGAACACCTTGCTTGCCCACACAGTGAGTCTGCAACAAGTTGGTTGGGTATGAATGCATGTGGAGTCTTTGGGATAATTTGTTTTTCACCTGTAATATATAAAATGTTTAATCATGTAAGGGATATGGAAAACATGCTGTTTTTACTGTTTGTTTTGTATTCATTGAAATCATTCACTTAAGAAACAGAATGTAACCTGTTTGTCCTATATTGTCTGAAAAACTTAGTTGCAACAGAGCATATAAGCTGTTGAAAGAAAGTATACAGTAGAGAAAGAACACAGAAAGAATGAGAGAACAGAGAATAAAGAAGGAAGCCATCAAGAGAGTGTTTCTTTCCCAAAACCCCCCTCAGACAGAAAAGTCTAGCTTAGGCCAACTCCGTGGATTCCTCTCAAAGCCTTGTACTGCCGGAGGTTGCCCCCCTCCCCCCCACCGCAGACAGCAGTCGACTGCAGGCATGCATGCGGGCATGTCCAGCTTGTTGTGTGGATGCTGGGATCCAAATCTGGTCCTCAAGTTTCAGCAACAAGTGCGCTCGACCTTTGAGTCATCACTCTAGCCTCAGAAAAGATGATCTGAAGTAGATAAGGTACAGTGACTCAGCTTTCAAAATACAGGGGAAATGAACAAAGGTCAACCTTGCTGAATTTCCAAGGTTACCAGTTTTTAATATAATCATAAAAACTGTGGGATTTTATTCCATACCTTTTCTGGTCAGTGTTCATTCACAACTGAATGACTCAGCAGATTCCAAAAGAGAAGGTGCTGTAAATGCTTCAGATTTTGTCCGTCCTTAGGACAGTGACTGAATCACTACACTTCTGGTTTTTCATATATGACATGCACTTATGTGGTGAGTATTTCAATTGTAAGTGAAGGTAATTGTAAATAAGAGTCTGCTTAGTATACTGATTCAGGGTAGAGAGCAGAGGGATGCTTTTCTGTAGGAGGCATGGATGTCCTTATGTTCAGATAACTATAGACAGTTTCTGTCCCGCCTGGTCCTGCAGCCATTCAGTCCCAAAGAAACACAGAGACTTATACTACTTATAAACTGTTTGGCCTACTAACTCAGGCTTATTAACTAGCTTTTACAACTTAAATTAAGCCACAATTTTTATCTATGTTTAGCTACATGGCTTGGTACCTTTTCTCAGTAAGGCATTCTCATCTTGTTTCCTATGTGTCTGGTAGTGACTGCCTCTCTGCCTTTCCTCTTCCCAGAATTCTCCTGGTCTGGTCACCCCTCCTACTCTTCCTGCCTGGCTACTGGCCAGTCAATGTTTTATTAAACCAATACGAGTGATGACAAACCTTTACAGTACAAGAGCGCTATCCACAGCAGACAACACCTGGGGAAACAGGAGTGTTAACCACACAGGGTTGTCTCTTCAAAGGGAGGGGTGTATAACCTTTGTATTATCTGTGTGACCAAGACCACATTAGATCCTCCCCCAAGACCCTTGAGCTTGTTTTTCTCAGTCAACCTATTAGAACCTATCTTTATGGAAGATGTCACTTTACAGAGAGTTTTGATGTAGTCTTAAGCTTTCTTGCGCACATGGGAGTTAATTATCACTAGGAAACTTTTTAATAATTTGTGTTGTGCTTAAATATGCCTAAGCTACACAAGGTCAGACCGTTGAAGTTTGAGCCAACACCTGCTACTGAGTCTTGTTGAACTTAACTGCCTTCTCTCCTGTCTTGGATCCTCTGCTGGCCCTGGGAGTTGCAGAGATCCCTCCAACTGCCGCTCAATATATGGGGCCTGACCCTTGGAGAAGGTAAGGAAATCTTTCCGTAAACAGAAGCGCTGAGTAGGAGTTGTAGGAGTTACAAGTAGGAAGTAGGAGAATAGGAGTTATTCTCACTCAAGGGGTCCCAACGGTGAGAGAGTAAAATAAGCATGGTCCTTCTTGGTCCTCTGATGCAAAGCATTTTATGTGACTGACTGAGAACCTGTGAAGATCCAAAGGGGCAAACTATTCAGAGTGTCAGCTCTGCAGCTTTGTACCAATGGCCATAACATTCAACCCTTGGTTTCCTAAACAAGGAACCACTGATGCTGATAATTCGAAGTGCATAGGAGCGAATGCAAAAAGAGCCAGAAAAGGGGAATAAAAATCCCTGTCAATTATTTTGCAGTCTGGACTGCAGTAATGTATTGCTTGGACCCTCTCAGGAAGACCATTAAAAAAATGCCAGCTGTAATCTGACTTTTTTTGTGCTGTGAGCTCACACAGACTTATTCTAAAAGATTGGCCTTAGCTTAGGCTTGTTCCTAACTAGTTCTTATAACTTCACCTGTATTTTTTAATCTATGTTCTTCCACAATTTTGTTACCTCACTCCATCCTGCCCGTCCTGCTTCCTCCGCATATGGCTGGTGACTCTCATGCTTGGGTTCATTTTTTCTTCCCCTCTCTCTCCAGAAATCCCACCTATCCGCTCCTGCCTACCTACTGGTCATTCAGCTTCTTATTACACCAGTCACAGCTACACATGTACAACATAGTCTACAAATATTCCACACCAGGACAGATCTTGTGGACTCTGAAGCCAGTTTCTGTTGGTACTGAGTCAGGTGTGTTCAGGGCTAGCCCTCCTGTGCAATCTGACCAGAACTCAGAGCCCTCAGCTCTGTGGCCCTTTCTGCTGTCCAGTTGTGGCCCAGTGGGGAGAGGAGTCTGATGGCATTGCCTGAATTAGGTAGTCCACTGCTGCATGGCCCACTGCAGCTTGGCTGCCCCTAGGCTTTGTTTTTCCTTCCCTCACAATAGGAAAGACCTAGTATGGATTGATCAATGGTCCCTTCATAGAGAAAAATTAAACCAAGTTATACATTACTCCCTTTGAAGAGACAATCCTGTGTGTTTAACATTCCTGGCTCCCCTAATAATGCTTATCCGTGAGCACAAAGACCTCCTAATTTCCCCTTATGAACTTCCAATTCCCCCTTCAACATTTAGCTCATGCTGCTTCCCCCATTACATCATCTGCCTAAACAGTTAACAGTTACAATCTCAGGTCCCTCACATATGTGTATCTCTCAAACCATCTTACACCATCTGCTCGGATTTCATATTCCTCTTCTGAGAGGTCTCTAGGGCTCGTTCTGTACAACATGCACAGTCCCAGATGCACACTAATCGGCGTAGGTAAGACCCGAGGTGCCAAACCCATTTCTTTCTTTCTTAAAAAAATTCTCTCTCTCTCTCTCTCTCTCTCTCTCTCTCTCTCTCTTTATCATGTATACAGATTCTGCCTGCTTACCAGAAGAGGGCATCAGATCTCATTACAGATGGTTGTGAGCCACCATGTGGTTCCTGGGAATTGAACTCAGGACCTCTGGAAGAGCAGTCAGTGCTCTTAACCTCTGAGCCATCTCTCCAGCCCCACCAAACCTATTTGTATACACAACAAAGAAAGAAGGATGAAACTTGCACTTGTTTTCCACTTGTATTTACCAAGTATTTGATACACAGTAGTCAAAAGGAGCAGCGCTGCTTCCCACTCTTTGACCAGCACCCAAGTCCCTTACAAAAGAGTCCATTCTGCCAGCCGGGCCTTCTCTGGTTCTTTGGTTAGTCTCCAGGCACAGATTTTGCATGTAGTTTTTCAGATAAAGCAAAGTGGTATAAGCCATGAAGTATTCCAAAAACTGTCTGAAATACTAGCGGAACGCACATTAGTTTCACCCTGGTATGACACAGGAGCATCCAGTGGAGCATGACTCTTCCTTTTGGAGGGAGTGGAACAGTATGATACCTGAAAATGGAAGAGTCGACCATGTCTCTGGACTGACACGCTAGTCCTTCCAGTACTGGTCTATTATACCAAGTACATGTTAGCAGGCTTTTCTGTTTGCATCAGCCTGTACCTAAAGAAAAAGGAAAGTTTATCAGCATGCCCCCCCTCCCCCCAGAAAGCCAGACGTTTTGACCATGTGCTTCTACCCCCAGTGCTGGGGAGGCAGAGGCAGAAAGGTCCCTGGGCTCACTGTCTGGTCAGCCCAACAGCAAGCTCTAGCTCAGCAGATCTCAACCCTCTGAGTGCTACAATCCCTTAATACAGTTCCTCACGTTCTGGTGACACCCTACCAAAAGATTATTTTTGTTGCTAATTTGTAAGTATAATTTTGTTGCTGTTATGACTAGTACTATAAATATCTGTGTTTTCTGATGAGTTTAGGCAGTAACTGTGAAAGGGTTGTTTGACTACCAAAAGGGTTGGGATCCATTGCTCTGGACCAATGACAGTCCTTATTTCAAAAATGTAAGGTGAACAGGCATAATGGCATGTGTTCAATCCCCGCACCTGCAAAGGCAGGCAGCTTTCTGAGTTCAAGGCCGGCCTGGTAGACATAGAGCGCTCCAGGCTATTCATGGCTGCACAGTGAGATCCTGTGTCAAAAACATACAATCAGGTGGACAGCTTTTGAGAAATAATATCATGCACACATGCACGCACATACACACAAACCACATGGCGGGGGGGAGGGGGCAAGAATAAAGTAAAAAGAGAAGCAATGGACAGACTTACTTAACTGCCAAACGTCCATTTGTATGAAAGGCCAGAGCAGTGGGATATGTGACACCACATATCACACCAATCAGTATACTTCTCCAAACACAGTTTTCCCGGCTTATGTTACCTGGAAAGTGAAAGCACAGTTAGTTTGCTGTCTGCAACCACAGTTCAACAGTGGAAAGAACGTTAGGAATCCAGTCAGTCACTTCACAGGCTGAAATGGATCTTGGCTGTGGGACAACCCTTTTGTATGCTGTGAATATGTTTTATTTCCTTTGGTTAATAAAATAGCTGATTTGGCCTACAGCAAGATAAGATAGAGCCAGATGGAAAATCCAAGAAGAGATTCAGGGAAAAGAAGGGCAGAGTCAGATGCCAGCCAGCCGGAGGAGGAACATGAAGTATTACAGCTCAGGTAAAGCCACAAGACATGTGGCAAAACATTGGTTACTAGAAATGGGTTAATTTAAGTTGTAAGAGCTAATTAGTAATAAGTCTGAGCAATAGGGCAAACAGTTTGTAATTAATATTAAGCCTCTGAGTGATGATTTTAAAAGCGGCTGTGGGACTGGGCGGGACAAAAAGCCTCTGTTTACACATCTTGCTTTAAAACTGTACTTGCTATACTTTAAAATATGGAGAAATATCATTTATGTGTGCTTTTTAAGAAGGAATGTTCCTTAAGAATACTAACCTATCACATCCGATACCTGAATTCTAGGTGGGTACACATAGGCATTGTTTACTATGTGTCAGGTAGACACTAGGTGTCAGGAATTTAAATGTCCCTGAGATAGACCTTTTGGTGAAGCATGGTGTTACATGTCTTTAATCCTAGCACTCGGGAGGCAGAGGCAGGCAGATAGAGTTTGAGGCCAGTCTGGTCTCAGCCTGGTCTACAGAGTGAGTTCCAAGACAGCCAGGGCTACAGAGAAAAACCCTATCCTGAAAAATAGAAAGAGAGAGAGGAGAGAAAGAGACGTGGCTTCTACTCAGTATATTAGGGAAGAAAGTCATTAGACGAATATTAGAGAAAAATGCTAAGAGGGGCTGGAGAGAGACCAGTATCTGAGCACCTGCTGTTCTCATAGAGGACCCGCATGGTGGTTCACAACCACTCCATTATGTACTGAAGAATTTACATTCACCTGACTGCAAAGCATCAGTTACAAAGAGCTTGAAGGTCACGATGGTAGACAAAAACGGAAGGGTAGTCAAGGATACACAGGTTTTCAGGGCTTCATGCTTAACCTTGAAACTGTTTCTGAAAATGATGTTTGCCAGTAGTCCAGACGTTGCACTAGTAGTCCCAAAGAATAAAGTTCCAAAAATATAAGGCCTGGTAGGACCAAAGAAAAATACTAAGATTAACACAACGTTCTTGAAATGGATCTATTCTTTCTTCAGTAGTTAAAAACTACAACATATTTACCCAATATCAAATATTTCTTGTTATTTGTAGGCACATATTTCTATATAGTATGGCAGCCAGGCTCTAAAGCCATAGGCCACACCTGAGATGGTCACGTACCCTTCCAGACAGGCTGTTGCTACCCTAACAAAAGGTCAGGATGTTGGCTCTGGTCCTTTCTTTGTAATTTGGAGGATGCATGAAAAGAGGTGCTAATTCAAGCCTACGTGACTGAGCTACCATACAGAGCAGGAAGACGAGATAGCAAGCACAGGTAGATGTGGATGTGACTAAAAGCCACTCACCTGGTTACCTAGGAAACAAAATGCTAATGATTTTACCCCTCAGTTTATGTTTTGATATATAAGGCTGTTTGGAGAATAAAGCGAGAGGAAAATTCTTCAGCATGTGAACTCAGGATTTCATGAGGGATCACGGAGAGTCCCTCCCGATAAAGCTATGTGAGTTGTGTCTTTATTCCCACGCCGGTCTAGAGAGATAGTTTATGTTGGGGTCTGGTCAACAGAAATAATAGGGTCTGGGCTAACCGGACCCTGACAGTTATTAAAATAATTGCCTCAAAGAAAAACAAATGTTTGTTTAAGATCATCTAGAAAAGAAAGCTATTTTCACTCAGCTAGCCTGTCTAGAAAAGAACGAGTTGTGAATTGGGCCAGATACATTTGAAATAATTTGTCTATGGTTTATGAAACTTCACTGAACAAAATCTGACAGATTTGGTTTAGCTTAATTCTGGCTCATACCCAAATCAATAAAGCTCTAAAATTTAACCGTTGTTTACATTATTCTTGAGTTACATTAATGTGCGTCAGGGAGGGGTACACGTGTGCAAACATGAATGTGTGTCAGGGAGGAGCACACATGTGCAAACATGAATGTGCGTCAGGGAGGGGGTACATGTGTGCAAACATGAATGTGTCAGGGAGGGGGTACACGTGTGCTAACATGAATGTGCGTCAGGGAGGGGTACACGTGTGCAAACATGAATGTGTGTCAGGGAGGGGTACATGTGTGCACACATGAATGTGTGTCAGGGAGGGGTACACGTGTGCACACATGAATGTGTGTCAGGGAGGGGGTACATGTGTGCACACATGAATGTGTGTCAGGGAGGGGTACACGTGTGCAAACATGAATGTGTGTCAGGGAGGGGTACATGTGTGCTAACATGAATATGAGGTTGATATTGGGGACTGTCCATCCATGAATGTTCTTTATTAATTCAGACACACTCAAAGACTGCTAGTTTTGCCTGCCAGCTTGCTCTGGAGATTGACTGTCTCTGTCTTCTAAGGCTGGAACTGCTGTTTACCTCGAATTTCGATGGGTTTCTGGGGATTCAAACTGTAGTCCTCAAACAAAAAGAGCTTTGACCACTAAGTCACCTTCCCAGTCTTGCTAAACTGACTTGAATTATAACTGCTCATCAATAAAAGGTAAGTACCCTTCAAATTGGTTTCATACCAATTGCTTTTAATTTAAAAAAATATCTGTACAACTAATATTTCAGCAATAAGTTTAGGTATTTTTTTTGTTTCAAAGATGTAAAAGAATGGGCTTCGTTCCCAGAACCCACATCTGAGGGCTACAGTAGCCTCTAACTCTAGTTCCAGGGGATACAACGCCTCTTTTAGCCCCCACCCACGCGCATGTGCTCACATACATTGCACAGTCACACGAACACACAAATAAAAATAATATAAATAGAAGCAAAAGAAATTATCCAGTCTAACAAACCACTGTTTCAATCCATTGCTGTTTCAGTCCATTGATATTCCCGTCCAGTTCTTAAAGGTAAATAACTAAATAAAGCACCCTTCATAACCAGCTCAGTAAGCAGCTTTTTCCTTCTTCATGAATTGTTATCAGTTGTGTTTTCAGAACTTTTGTAAAGGCATCTTTTGGAACTCCAGTGTTGCCAGTGTTCCTAAATATATGAATATCCAGAAGATTCTCTTTTAGACCACAGTTTAAGACAGCAACTCTGGCTGCCATTGGAGCAAAGTAACTGCAAGAGAAATAGTGAAACACAATAGGAAAGCACTTTTGCAAAGTGTTATAGTGACTGTTAGGAAAAAATCCGCCGGTGTAATGAAATTCAATTAGATCAAATCAAATCATTTTAAAATGCCCATCGTTTTATTAAATACGGTGCTCTTGGGTGGCCGAGCACATGGTGGGGAGACAGGAAAGCAGGGAGCACAAGCAAACCCTGAACCACTTGTTTCTCCTCTGGGAGCCCACTTAAACATCCTGTGGGAGTGTTCCTGGGGGAGGGGTTAGGACCTGGCATGCTGGGATTTGGAGTCCATTCTAATACAACTCCCAGGCCAGGGGGCTGGGATGAATGCCAGGGGCTGGGGCAATGCTCCAGACTTAACAGTGACATTACCCATAAACAAATTTTGAAAAGACAAACAGAAGGAGCAAAAAGCAAGCAGTTTCTTAAACAAGCCTCAGAGGCCATGGTAATAGAAGGGACGCGCAAGTGACGCTGGTGGCTCAGTCATGAGTGTGTCTCTTACTGTTTACTGTAATCAAACTTCTTCCCTATGATTTCGGCAATCATTGGTCTTGTGAGTTTTGCATCTCCTAGAGAAGGAATCAGCCGGCCATGTGTATAAAGTGCCATCTTGATATCCTAGAAAACAGGAAGTTCCAGAGTCATAACAGCTCACCATGCTAACATGAAATAAAACTTCCTAAAGCCATATTCATGCTAAAAACATTTAGAGTCTAGGAATGTTCTGGGTATTGTGGTATCTGCTTTCACAACATTTTAAGGAAATGATTCAATCAATATTTAACTGGGCTCTTATCTGTTAAGACAATGCTTTTGTTTTTTTTTTTGAGTTAAGCAAAAATTGAGAAAATGATTATTTCTATGTTTACATATATGGTGGTTTGAGTAAGAATGGTCCCCATGGGCTCATATATTTGAATGCTTCTTCACCACGGAGTGGCAGTATATGAGGACTTAGAAAGATTAGGAGGTGTAGCCTTGTTGGAAGTGGACTTTGAGGTTTCAAAAGCCCATGCTTTTGAACCTAGGGGTTCTCTTTCTCACCCCTACCCCCAACCTCCTGCTGTTGGTGGATCAGGCTGTAAGCTCTCAGCTGCAGGCCCACTAAAATGATAATGCACTAACCTCTTGAAACCATAAACCAGCCCTGGATTAAATGCTTTACTTTATAAGGGTTGCTGTGGTCATGGTGTCTCTTTGCAGCACTAGAACAATGACTAAGACAACAGATTAGAAAACTGAGCTTCAGTCAGGCCACTGAGATGATCTTTTTCTTTCAGTATGGCTTCCTCTGTTCATTCCCAAAGACAGAAGGCACTACTTGTTTACCCTCTCCTAGCGGCCGAAAGAATACTTGCTTGTGGACAGCAATCTCCTGTCTTCTCTAATGAAAGGCGGAGCTCATTTTGTAGATTATTTTGGGGTAGGGGTGGGTAAGAGCGAGCCAGAGTGCTTTGGCAAATAGAGAAAGAGATCGGAGATGGGTACTGTTCTAGCCTGGAAAGAGATAGTGCGTCTTGGTTATCTTGGACTTTATGTTGTACATTCAGTTTCCTGTGGTAGAAGCAAGGCCTTTATCAGAAATAGCTCTGGTATACCATGAAGCTTGGATTCATGGAGGTGGACTCAGGGATTGTAAAGTTCTGGTGCCCCATGTGATAAACATAACCACCAACACTGAGAGAACACAAGGGTTAGGCCAATTAACTAGTGAAAAACTAAAAAATAAATTTCAAAAAGATCTTTTCTGAATGTCTGGCTATGGGTCGGACTTTTGGGTCTTCGTGGGAACATTTGTTAAATTCTTTGGTACTCTGAGACTATGCAGCTTAAGAGTTTTTAATTTCATCCTAACAAGGAAATATGGATACTTCTTGCAAATCCAAATTTCTGGTTGCAAAGGTTTACTTATTTCATCAGTGAGAGGTCAACTGGTTCAAACTTCAGTGCTTTTTATTTTTTGTTTTACATTTTCTGGATTAATCAATAAATAGTTATAAAAAGACTCACTACAGACTACATGTTAATATTTCTCAGTTAAGAGCATATATTAAGCCTCAAATTAATGAAAAACCAATGGATCCGGACTCCAGGAAGTCAATACACACCAAGTATGATTTTCTCGATCTTCATAAAGTGGTTTATAAAAGATCAAAAGACCAGTTTCGCTGCCTCAAAACAGAATGGTATTCAAGTCAGTTCTTTTTCCTTAAACTATCTGAGGAAGATGGAGGGCACAAAATGCTTTACAAATTAAAACTTTTTAAAGGGACTGGACTTAAATCTTTTGCTCTCCCCTGCTGCTATCCAAATGGAAGAGGAAATAGTACTTCCTAAGGGGAATTCTCTACCTAATCCATCTAGTGTACTATGAAGGTAGATATCAATAACATGGCTATCAAAAAACATTACAGAATTGTTTTTTCTGCTCTCATCCAATTTACTAAGCAGTCTTCCCCAGCACCGACGGAAATTTTCCAGGCCCTTGAAACAGCTCTGGGGATAGGGGTACCCAGAATTATGGTTGCAGGACAGTAAATACTGAAATAATGAAAAGTGACAGCCAATATTTTTGGCACCTGCTGTTTGCAAGTCTTTCACTACCCTCTCCTTGAGTAAAGCAGACAACTTTCCCAGAAGTTTTTACTTATTTTTGTAGTGTTGGGATAAAAGCCGGGGCTTCAGGCATGGTAAGTGCGCCATCCTAATTTCCGAAAGAAGGCTCAACAAGCGTTGACATGGAAGATTTTTGCCACAACCAACTTTTGATCTAAAAGTTAAGGAAGTTCAAAGTCACCCAACCGATCCCATCTCCGTCCCTGTACAAGTGAGTGCATTCGTGTAGGTGCACGGTTTGCAGCATGTTTTACAGTGCGCTGTATTCTTAAGTATATTTTCGAATTGACCTTCAGAATTTTACCCAACATTCTCACATGATTTATCCAGCACTGGTGTAAATCGGGTTCCCAGGTAATCAAAAGAGTGAATGTCTTTAAGAATCCATCACAACCTGTCGCTAGACCAGGACAAACAAAATCAATAAAAGATAGAAATCTTAAACAGAACGAGAGCAGTAGAGGTTGGGCCGTGTGGGGCTAGGTGAGAAAGTACTCCTAATTAAAGACAAAGCTTGTAAAACGTCCTCGAGAAAAAAGAACAAGCTACATTGAACCTGGAGGAGACTTCAGGGCTACGTGGGCAGGAACTGGAGACTTGATCACGCCCTGCATAAAGTCGGGGCCCCGGTTTGTTTTCTCTACGTGCTCAGGTCCTTCCCGTGCACCATCTCCGAAGGGGCGACCCACACCGCCCCAGCTTCCCGCCTACCTGCGGCGCTTCTGCATCGCCCCTCTGCACCGCACCAGCAGCCCTCGACTCAGACCCAGCTTGCGGCTTCGGCGCCGCCATCTTGGCGCATCACGTGACGGTCTGAAGGGCGTGGCCGGAGCGCCTGGGGCGGGACTTGAAGTTGACTGACCGTTCGCTCCTCTGGCCACGCCGGCTCCCACCCAGCCAAAAGCCGCGCCCCCAGATGGGCGGAGATTGGGCGTGGCATTCGGAAACTGCGACTGCTCATTGGCTCCGAGGAAGGCGCAGGCGCCCGCGGGCCCGCCTCCGGCCCGCCTGGCTCGTCCTTCGCCTGCAATTTGTCAGCCTCTCGGCCAACCTGAAGGGAACCTGAGGCGGTTCGGGCTCAGGCCTGTTGCTGCGCGGCTTCTTCCCCGGGCCGCTGAGGTAGTCGAGCGCTGGCAGCTCGCTCCTCCGGCCTGGTCGGTGTGTTAAGGCTGTGGCTTCTCGGGGTCCTCCCTAGAGCCTCCCGGCCGCCTCCCCCGCGCGGCCAGAGCAGCACGGAATAGCCTGCTCGTCCCCGTCTTCAGTCCCCCTCACAGTCCACCCTCCAGCCCCGCTCCGAAAGGGTCCAGTTAGAAGTCCCCTCTCTCCCCTCTTCCCCAGAAGAGCCCCGGTCGGCCAGACTTTCAGGGGTGGAGGGTGCTGCGAGGAGGCCAGGCGCGCTTCCGCGCACGTGAAATGCCCAGCAGCGTCTCCCAGACCAGCAACCCCCGACCCTCCAGTCTCCATGTCTTAGACAAGCCAAATTCGAGAGTTATATAATTTCTAGTGCTGCTGTTTCTCTTGCCCGAGGAAACACTTCATCGCGTGGAGGGTGCAGGACATTTCGGTGCTCTTCTGTATAAGATCGGGGTGTGGGCAGGGGTGGCCAGCGGTGGCAGAGAAATGCCTTTTCTGCAAAAGGAAGGTGGGTAGATTGGAGAGAGAGACTGAGAAAAGGGTGGATGTGGAAGCCAAACAGCTGCACTCCCATTTAGGATATCGCGGACTATTTGCATAGTGTGTGGTCGCATGCCTAATACTACTACAGCGTTTCTGAAAACACCTTTGGGGTAAGGTTTGGTTTCTCGTTTCCAGCAGCCTCAGTGTTTTTCTTTGCCGGCTAGGGAGCTGCTTGGATGCAAAGAGATGGCAGGAAGTGAATGACTCCAGCGTGAAGAAGTCGGCTTCGCCAAATCATCCTGCATCAAGTGCCCATTGAATAGCGCTGTCACTTTAATGTCTCCACGCCAAGGGATTGCTTTCCTCCTTTTCCATCCCCTCGATTAATATACACTGGAGGATCAAAATCAGAGGGGCATTAAGGATTAAGCACTGGGGGCTTGGAGAGCACAGAAGAAAAATATCCAAGTGACAAGCTGGATCCTGTTTTACTGAGGGGGTGAGATCCGGAACCATTAAACAGAAGGGGGCCTTTGCATCTCTGTTCTGCCCCCCAAAAACTGTTCAAACTCACACACCCTTTAAAAGACTAGAGTCAGACGTTCTTAAAAGTATTTTTGAAGGAGCGAGTTTAAACTTTTCCCTTAGAATTGATGCTCTTTATTACCAACCATTTCGATCATGTATAAAGACAACGACCCTAAAATTGGTTTGTGCCTTAAGTGAGTTAGTCATTGAACATCCAAAAGTATTGCTGCCGGAAGAGAGAAGTTTTAATAACATTTTCTATGCATACAATAACTTTCTCAACTTTTAAAACAAGAACACATATTTTACAAATATTGAAAAACTTATTTTTTTTCTCTGAACGCTGTGGGCAGTGTAAAGTGTTTGGTTGTGGAAAAATGCATCGTTATTTTCTTTATTTGAAATAGAGAAGACTCAGCCTGGATATCAAGGCTGAAGCGGGAAGTGGTTTGCAACATTTAACCTGGCTCCACCTCAATTCAGCTGGATCAAGCAGAGTCTTGCAAAGAGATCTCGAGTCCAGTGTCAGTGGAGAGACCCAAGAATGCCAGTCAAGAAGAAAGGTGGGCTATCAGGTTCATATACAGCATTTGCGTTTTCCTTTTCCTGGCTATGGTGTTTGTAATTTATATTGCATTCTTTTAGAGAGCAAAAATCTGCCTGGTTTTGAGTAAATATTCTTTGCAATACTATCTACTCAGTAGTACTTTTCTGGTAATATTTTGATATAGTAAAATTAAGATGCCATTGTAGACATGTGAATTAATAAACCAGGCAGTTGGTGTCACCATTTACAGTCAGAATAGCTCAGGGTTTTCCTGAGCTTGTTAGATCTCAGTTTAAATAATACTTAAGAAACTGGTTCGATGGAGCTCTTCCCATAAGCTTAATATTTATTGAATAATTATGTAGTTGTAACAGATAGTAAAGTGATTATATTTACCCTGAGCAAAATTATAGCTTTAGTATTTATAGTTAAAATAGACTTTATATTTGAGTTTATTACACTGTAAGCCTTCATTATTGTGGTAATTCACAACTATATGATAATTTAGTCCTCATTATTCAGTAACATGGCTGGGAAGTTCCCTCAAATAAGGCATGCACTTGCTTTTTTCTTCCTTTCAATAACCGTTGTCACTTTGATCAAAATCCAGTGGGGTTTCTGGAACATTATTTGTTATAGGTCAGACCATAAGGGTTCAGTTTAGCCTAGATCTACCTGAGATGAACTTTATTCCATAGGGCCCTAGTGAAATCAGGCCTTTCTGGTTTTTAAAGATGACATCAGTAATAAACTTTATGAAGAGTTTTGAATCAAAAATAAGAATACCCTTGAAATGTATTGTTCTGGGCTAATATAAATCCAAATGTTGTCCAGATATGCTGATTGCTACAATATTGAACCTGAGGCCACCCTAAGACATATTTTCATATAAAATCTAGAGAATTTATATGGCCTTTTTATGTTGTTTAATCCATCTGCTTGTGGGTTTGGAAGATGTATTGAGAAATCACAGTCAATGAGATGCTTTTGTCTAAAACAGTCTGTGTAAAAGAGCACAGTGCTATCTAAAACTATTGAAACATGTAGTTTTCAATGCTTTTGCACCCTGGGATCAAAAAGTAGGCTTGCTTCTTCCTCTATAAGACGACTGGAAGGGGTGAGCTGTTTTTGATACTTTGGAGCTGTACTTAGCCATGTTGGTAGTTGTTGGTTTATGCGCAACAAGAAGGAAAGGCTTGGGAAATGTGGCCAGTAAACAACGTCTTTGATTTCTTTAACACACTGTGTGTTTTTTTACTCTTCCTACCATTTCTGCAGACAATTTTCTTGAGTACCTTACTATTATAAATGACAGAGAGAAGGAAGAGAGGAGGGAGGGGGCAAGAGAGGAGGAGAAATCACAATTAATGTTCTAGGTGTAACTTTATGTAAGCAGAGTGAACTTAAGGGGTCTAAACCAATAGACTTAGTTTCTTAAAAGTTACAATATTTTAAAAACTCCTAGAATTTGTTGCCATATTATTGAAAGTTAATGCTTTATGAGAAAATGTTGCATCTGTTATATTTGTCTTCTTTTTTTGCTTTAAAAAGTGAGTTGATACAATGGTTTGAAATTTTAAAGGCAAGTTCTTCTAAAGGGTACATATTGGACTATCACTAATGTATTAGCATTATGGAAATAATTTAATGAATTGATATAGGGAATTTATATTGTTTTTGATCTTAAAAACTTGTTAGTATTCACATATTTTAGATAGAGACAAGTAGTTATTGCATGGGTTTTGTATTTTAATTGCTAAGTTTGCTTTATCTACTGCTTCTACAATATAAGAAAAGTGTTTTGAATTTTAAGTTAAATTCTAAGGTCAGATCATCCTTCATTCTTCATCTTTATCCTTCATTGAAAGCCTTTCTCAATTTATTGTTACATGCTACAGATATGCAAAAAAAGAGCTGGACGTGTGATGTAGAATAATTATCCCCATTGGGTCAAATGTCTACTCAGACCCAAGTGTCAACGATAACCTCACCAGAACGTATTTCCATGTGGTGCTTACTTTGCTTATTTCTCCATAGTAGAGAGGTGTGGGAATGGGTGTGAGATCTCTCCACACCCATTGGAGTGAGCTGTTCTTGGCCAGCAGCAATTGCTCACCTCACTCATGCCCTTCTGGTTTGTGACCATTATGGCTTCTCTTCCTACCTTTCCCCTTCACGCTTTTTTTTTTTTTTTTTTTTTTTTTTACAGACCTCAGTTTTATCAGCTGAAAACTCTTCTGTTTTGTTGTTACATTTTTTTCTTGAGTTTTTTTTTTTTTTTTTTTTTTTTTTAATCCCGGATTCTGTTTTCTATAGTGGTAACTTGATTTTCTCCCACCTGAACCTATAGGACACTCTTTGACATATTTTAGTTTGTAAAAATGTAGGGTTAACCCAAAGTAAGATAGGATGCAAAGTTAAGATATGATGCAAGGGCAAGGGTTGAAGAAGCTTCTCGAATTGAAAGAACTTCATATTGAGTTATTAATCTTAGAAAAAAGTTAGGGACAGCTTGGGCTTCTTGCTTTCAGTAGGCAGTTGTCATTCCAAGTTGTCCCACTGTAACTGTTTAGTGCAATGCAGTTTCATTCTTGCACGTTTTTGTCGTAGTTATTATATACAGGAAGGAAATCATTCCGTTTCATGAGCGGTGATAGATGCCCCTTTCACTTCTGTGGTTTTGTAAAATGCTCTGGTTTTCTAGTTGCCTCCCGGTATCTTTTTTTTTGGTTTTTCGAGACAGGGTTTCTCTGTAGCTTTGGAGCCTGTCCTGGAACTAGCTCTGTAGACCAGGCTGGTCTCGAACTCACAGAGATCCGCCTGCCTCTGCCTCCCGAGTGCTGGGATTAAAGGCGTGCGCCACCACCGCCCGGCTGCCTCCCAGTATCTTTATGCTGATTTACAGCTGCCCTGATATTAGTCATTTCCAGGATACTCTTCCCCTCTGAATTCTTTTCGTGCAGTCATTCTCAGTGTACAAAATGGGCATATATAAAGAGATGTTTTCCATGTATGGCAACATTGTTTTCATGATCATTCTTTGGCAATAAATCTTCAGGAAGTTGAATAGTACATATTCTGTTGCGTATAATTTGAGTTCTAAAAATGCTGAGTTCTGTATCTTATGAGCACCCGTAACGTTGCAGTTGGTATTTCCTGGCCATGATCTTTTGTGGCCTCGCTTTTGGATGACTGTATTCTTAAAGGCGTCACTTGTGAGTTTACTTGGCAAGGGGTCTTAGTAACTGTTCCCCTTATCCTTTCTTCATTTAAAGTCTTCTTCCTCCATTCCTTGTTTCTAGCACTTTATGGGCTTAAGCTAGTTGGAGTGTATCTCCGATTTACATTTGCCTCCCGTTATTATCTATGTCTGCTTTCCCCATCTCTAGCACTTCTTTCTGTTTTTTTTTTTGTTTGTTTGTTTGTTTTTTTCCCCCCTGAGCTCTTGACCTGACTTGCCTGCTTCTGTCTCTGGTGTGCGGGGATTACAGATGTGTGCTACCACATTTGGCTTCTAGCTTGTCTAAAGTTAAAGAATCTTTTGGAAGTTACAGATAGGAATACATACACATGAATTTATTGATGGTCCCAAATGGCTGATGTTTTCCCTTTGTATTCAAGTTTCTAAATTTATCTTTGATCTTTCTTGTTTGCCACGGCAGGGCTTTATCTAGATGCCTTTCCTAGCCCACAAAACTTCATTTTCAACTTCATTTTTTTCAAAACTAATAAAAACTCAAATGAGTTATGCCTGGATTTGTTCAGAAAATGTTGAAAAATTATCAAAGGTTTGAGAGTTCTCTAAGTAAATAATTTACTTAGGATGTCTCTTTGGACTTTAAATTCTCTGAAGTCATTATCTTGGTGTTGGTAGAGAAGGTTTGGAAATCATGAAGTAATATATTCTTGATGTTGGAACATAACTGTCAATACAGGAGGCATAATGAGAGAGTATGCTGAACAGAGAAATAAAAAATAGTTTTTGTGTTCACATACTGATTTAGACGTATGTTAGGAATCAAGTGACAGTCATGAGGTAAATTGATCTATTAATTGTTTTTATTTTGTACATATCATATTATAAGTTGCAAATAATATAGTAAAGACTTGTAGTAGTAATGGCATGTCACACATAAGATGCAGGTTTTGGGGAAACTGCTCAGAACTCCACTCAAAACAGAACATTTAATCTTCATTTTAGACTTGCTACTACTTACTGTTTTGGGTAGCAGTCTAGTTAGTGAGAATCTATACATAGAGCATTGGATTTAAAAAATGTTGAATTAAGACACTCAATTCATTCCTCTTTGATCTCTCATTATTATATAACGATATTCCATGAACTGTAAGATCACTATTCTTTTGTAACCATGTGTTCTCTTTATATCCCCTTTTTGATATTTACAGCCATCGTGCCAACAGTTACTAAGTATTTTATCATAAGGCTGAGATACACAACACCTTTTTTATTGCAAGCTCAGAATCTATTTTCTGGTCACAGTTCCAGCTCAGGAGTTTGTAGCAGTGAAGATACAGGGCTCTGCATCTTCAATGTAGGTTGCTTTGTCAGCAAAGAGTCATGAGTTTTACCCAGACTCTTCTGTCCACTCAGTCCTTTCAAATTCCAGCTAGTAAGCTTTCTGTATGGGCTCAATTTTTAGTATGTTTTGCAAAGCTATTTCAAGAATTTTGTCCAAGTCACCTCTAATATGAAACAGTTGTTCCGACACCATTTATTTTAGTCATTTCTAATCAAGAGCTGGCCACGGTGTCTCATGCCTGTTGTCCAGTTTCTTAGGAGGCTGAGGCAGGAAGATTGGCATAAGCTGAGGTTACCCAGGGCTACACAGTAAGCTCCAGACCAGCTTTGACTTCAGAGTTGAGATCCTGTCTCAAAAACAAACCAACAAACCAACAAACCAAAAAGATCAAGAAGAACAATGCAAGGTAAAAAAAAAAAAATTCCTGTGAAAATAAATTACTTGATTTAAACTTCCAAAGAGAGTATGGATAAAATTTTGTATCCGCTCTCTTTGGATGATACTATCTTGGTAGCCCCCATGGTTCTGCCCAACACTGTTGGAGTATGAGTCTAAGGCTTTTAGTCAAGCGAGGACTGCCATTCTGGAGCTCTGTAATTGAAGTTTGAGAGTAAGATTTGGAAGAAATTTACTAGACTCTTTTAAATTAGTCTTTATAAGTAATGATCTCAAATACTTTAAAAGGTCTAAATTTAGAGCAAATTAATTCACTCCTTTGTCCACTGGTAAGGGTACATTGAGTTCTTACCATCTGTCAGCTGCGTTTTAAACAGGCTAATGGTATTCCACCTGTGCTTTTATGATTATTTTTAAAACCTTAAAAATTCTTTTATGTGTATTAAAGTTTTGCTAGCATTTATTTATATGTACTAAGCGCATGCCTGGTGACTGTGGAGGCCACAAGAGAGTGTCCAGTACTCCAGGGTTAAAGGTGATTATGAGCCTCCATGTCGGCACTAGGAACTGAACATGGGCCTTCTGCAGGAAGAGCAAGTGATCTTATCCCCCGGGAGCCCTCTCTTCAGTTCCTGTCTTTATGATTCTTGGCATCTGTTAAGACATAGATGTGGAAGTGAGCAATTTCAATACTTACATAGCTTTGTTAACATGCTTTGCCAGGGAAACAGATGGAGAGGACTCGAGACCATCCAGGGAAGATGTGGTATTTAACACAAGCTACAGAAACTAGTAGGACTTTACCAGTCAGTGTAGAGTGAATTATGTCATCTTATCCTCGCTGTCTTCCTCCTCCTCCAGCAGGATACAGTGGAAAAAGCCAGATCATTCTCAGAATATCAGGCCCCTGGTAGAATATATTATAAGATAATCATCAATTAGACTGTCTTTAAATTTAAAATTATATTTGTTGTGCGCATGTATGTGCACATTTATGAATGCCCCATGATGAATGTGTGGAGGTCAGAGGACAGCTTATAGGAGCTGGTTCTGTCCTACAGACCCACATGTCCTACCACGTGGGTCTCGGGTATTGAACTCAGGTGCCCAGGCTTGGTGGCAATGACTTTACTAACTGAATCATCTTGTCAGCTTCGATTTGTACTCTTGATGTATACATTTAAATATATAGGAAATACCAATTTCTATAATTCAAATTTAATTTTTGTTCCTAGTTAGTAGAGAACAAAATACTTCTATTGTTTTTGAGATCACTCCTACTTTACTGGGGTAAGATGGCGTTACATCTGGAATGTGTGGTACTTTGTGTGGTATATATGTTCCTATGTGTGTATAAATACATATTATAATATTTTATATATAATAGCATGTATATATATGTTACTTCCGAGATAGGAGTTCCTTTGTCTAGATAGTTTTTTTCTGGTCTGATAGAGATTCTACTTCTACGTCCTGACTCATATTTTATTTTGCAGAATTTCTGTTTGCCTAGATATATTACGATGACTTCCTTTCTCAGTCTTGCTTTCTTCTAGCAATGCTGATAGGAAGAAGAGCTTATCAAGCCTACTTTTTAAAATTAATTTAATTTATTGTTTTACACCTTGACCGCAGTTTCCCCTCCCTCCTCTCTTCCCATTCCCTCCCCTTTCTTCCACTCCCCTCAACACACTCCTCCTCTGTTTCTGTTCAGAAAAGGGCAGGCCTTCCATGGGTGTCAGCAAAGCATGGTATATCAAGTTATGGTAGGACTAAGTTCTTCCCCTTATATTAAGGCTAGGCAAGGCAACCTGGTATGAAGAATAGGGTCCCAAAAGTCAGTTAAAGCTTTAGGGACAGGTCCTGTTCCCACTGTTAGGAGTCCCACACGTAGGCCAAGCTCCACCACTGTCACATATATGTAGAAGGCCTCGGTCAGTCTCATTTAGGCTCCCTGGCTGTTGGTTCAGTCTCTATGAGCCCCATTTGAGCCCAGGTTGTTTTTTCTGTGGGTTCCCTTGTGATGTCCTTGATGTCTTTGGATCCTACAATCCTTCCTCCCTGTCTTCAGCAGGATTCCTTGAGCTCAGCCCAATATTTGTATCAAGTCTATACTTGCTGTTGTGAGTCTAAAGGGGTGTGTGTGTGTGTGCGTGCACATGCATATGTGTGCAAAGGTGTTCATGTGTGAGTGGTGAGTGTGTGTAGGTGTGTGTGTGACTGTTAAGTGTGTGTGTGTTTCAACTGTTTTTCTTCAGGTAAGGAAAGGCCCAGAGAAATCCCTCTGTACTTGAGAACCTCTCATCTCTATTGCAAACTTTATTTGAGGGTTTAGGTGTTTTGAAAGTAAAACTGGAATAACTTAAAATTCATTTTTTTGGTATGTGTGTGCTGTGGGTCTAAAGGTGTGTGTATGTGTGTGCGCGCACTATGAGCCTGAAGGTGTATGTGTATGTGTGTGTGCTCACACATGCCCTCCCTCCTTGATGCAATAAATGAATGAGAAAGAAAGAATTGGGGCAATTTGAGGAGGGAAAAAGTTGACTTTTACAAAGTGTCAGTTTCCCAAATATAAAATACTTGACATGCCTTTTTTATTGTGAAGCCACTACATGGCCCGTGAAAATGACCCCTTTAATCTCTTCTCTCCCTTAGTGTTTGTAGTTTCTTTTCTTCACCAAATAACACTTGTCACTTCACTTTTACAAAATGGGTGGCAGAATTAGTACAAGAAGCTTGTCCAACGCTGTACTCCTGTGAGGTGTGGCACTCAGGAATGGTGAGCAGGGTCACAGTGCAGCTGAGGCTGCTGGGTGGTGCTCATCTGTGCCATTAGCTGGTTGAAGTTACATGAAGTAAATTGAGAGTTGAAGTTTAAATTCTTCACCTTAAAACATAATTGTGCTAATATTAACTCTGAAGGTTATTATGACAGTCAAGTACAAAGTTCATATAAAACCTGCTCTATAATAGGAAAGAGCTATGCAGATTCTTTCTGTCAGGGTTATGAGGTCAAGGTCCATTCCCATCAGTGACAGGAGGACCAGCTTTGGGAGCATCATGACTCAGATGTGATGTTCACACAGGTGATCACACATAGAAAAATACCACACTGTGTATCTTTAAAATAGATCAGGACAAAGATTTCTTGTATTATTTCTCATTGACAGATGCTAAAGTGATTTGTAAAAGACAGTATGTACAAAATAATTTCAATTTGTACTCAAGATCTGCTCTGTCCAGCCAGATATTATCTCTGCTATTTAAATTCCAAGTCATTTCTTCTTTTTTTTTAGTTGTTAAAAGTGGGGCAACGCATATTTCAATAGACAGCAGAAAAGAAGTTTTATTTAGCAATTTGCTGTGTTCATCTCTTCTGTTGAATATTAATCTTCATGCTTGTTCTTCTCTTCAGCACTTCGGTTTATTATCTGAAAACATGCCTTATCTGAAAGGAGCAATGCACCGTTTTATACTTGTGTTATTAGTTTAAATAGACGATTGTGGGCACTAGATATTTGTTAAAGTATATTATCCTTTTCTTTTCTTTTTTTGGGCATGAGAGTAATTTCTAAGGGGGATATACGAAAAGGAAACATCATGACCCTTCCCTACTAGGCCAAGTGACAATATGGTGTAACATGAAACTATGGGCTTTGGTACCAGATAGACCCAAGTTGAGTTGCTAGTTCTAGCACTTTGCTGGTCATAGAGTCACAGCAGTGTTATGGTTTGGTCTTAAATGTCTCCCAGAGGCCCATCCACTAAAAGCTTGGTTGCCAGCCCCTGGAAGCTAGCATTGGTTGCCTTGCCTGGAAGACAGGGTGTACTGGAAGGACAGTAGGTTGTTGTGGGTGTACACTTGAATGGCATTAGGATCTCTTACCCATCTTTCTCTTTCTTTCACGACTTGGGAGCCATGGGTCCAGAGAAACAGGGTTAAGTGAGCATGGGCCAAAAGCTTCACAACCACGAGCCGGAAGGAGTCTTTCCCCTTTACATTGATTTCTCTCAGTATTTTATTCTATAGATTGAAAGCCAACTGGCAACTTTATTTATTTTGGTCTAAAGTTTTCAAATTTGCAAAACATATCTGTTAGCATTTCTTAGGATGCTTGTGCAGATTAGGTAAGATGATGGATGTTTAAAATTATCATTGCCTAACAAATACTAGGTTATATTGTTAGTAATGACACATTTTTGTTATATCAGTTTTTAAAAAAAATTTATACATTTTTAAAAAATGTTTTTGTTTAGTGCGTGTGTGCATGCATGTGGGCACAGCTATGGAGATTGGGAGAAGAACTGTTGCAAGTCAGTTCTCTTCTTCTATCATGTGCTTCCAAAGAATTAAGCTCAGATCTCCAAACTTAGCTTGGCAGTAGGTACCTGCTGGCCCAAGAATTACACTTTAAAAAAGAAAGTTACATGTATGTATGATGTGTGTATAGGTGAATGTATGGTGTAGTACATGGGTGTAGGTCAGAGAACAATTTGTGGAATATGCTCTTTCCTTCTATCTGTACATGGGCTTCTGGGGTTGAAGTCAGATGTAAAGTTTGAAGGCAAGCATGTAGACAGAAGTTTCTGTCCCGCCTAGTCCCGCAGCTATTCAGTCTCAAATAAACACACAGAGATTTATATTAATTATAAACAGCTTGGTCTATTGCTCAAGCATATTAATAGCTAGCTATTACAACTTAAATTAACCCATAATACTTTTCTGTGTTTAGTCACGTGGCTTGGTACCTTTTCTCAGTAAAGCATTCTCATCTTGGTTCTTCTGCATCTGGCTTGTGACTGCCTCCCTTTCCTCTTCCCAGAATTCCCCTAGTCTGGTTGCCCCACCTATACTTCCTGTCAGCTATTGGCCAATCAGCATTTTATTAAAACAAAATGAGTGACAAATCTTTACAGTGTACATGAGCATTATCCCACAGCACAAGCACTGTGTTCTCTGAGCTAAATAATCAGGCCTATTTTATTATCTTGAAGTGTAAATTTTAATATCTATACTTTTTATTGAAAACTGCATTTTTATACACTATAACCTGACTCCCCTCAACTCGTCCTAGATTCTGCCCAATTCCCTACCCACTCAACTCTAGGCCCTTTCTTTCTCTCTTTTTGGCACACCAGACAAACAAAATAAACAAACCAAAATGATAAAACGAAAACAAAGAAAAAACATAAACACACGCACACAACCATAAAAAAACAGATGGAAGTAATTTTTCTATTGTTATTCATTACTTGCTTACTTTTGTATGTA
This sequence comes from Chionomys nivalis, assembly GCF_950005125.1. Lineage (NCBI taxonomy): Eukaryota > Metazoa > Chordata > Mammalia > Rodentia > Cricetidae > Chionomys > Chionomys nivalis. The sequence goes on from NC_080108.1 coordinate 6,627,824, forward strand.
TATTCTTGATTTGCAATAAAAGAAAAGAGCTTCATCAGTGAGAAGTCAGCACCTACAAATATTCCTTTCTTCCTGCTTCCTTCCTCTCTCCCTCTCTCTTCCTTCCTCTCTTCCTTCTCCTGCTGCTTCCTTTATTTCTCTCTCCCTCTTCCTTCCTCCTGCTGCTTCCTTCCTCTCTCTCTCTCTTCCTTCTTCCTCTCCTTTTGATTTTTTTTGAGGCAAGGTGTGGCTGAGAGCTATGTGGTCCTGGCTGACCTCAAACTTGTGATTCTCTGGCCTCAGCCTTTGGAGTTTGGAATTAAAGATATGTTCCATCAGGACCGAGTTTAAATGTTTCATAATTAAATGTTTATTTTCTAGTCATGTCTAATAAGTGATTATAAAGAGTTGTGGCTATTCAATTTTTCATATATTCATTAAAATACTGTGAAGAATATTTGTTATTGTTGATATATCTATATCTATCTATCATCTATCTATCTATCTATCTATCTATCTATCTATCTATCTATCTATCTAATCAAGTTGTAGTTAAAACAATCCGTCTAAAACTAAAAATATTATTGTATTTCTCTTCCTCTTTTTCTTTGAGTCTTCTGTGTCCTGGTCCTCCTTCTTGGGTATAAGATCAAACTTGATACACATGATATCAATGTCTTTGCTTCCTTGGTATCTGCTGTCTTACAGCTTGATTATACACTGGTTTAATCCTTCACTTTGGTACATTATTTAATTTTTACTTTCAGAATAAAATGTCTGTGATGTTAGACTATTGCCTTTCTTGTTTAAAATTGTGTTCCCAGTGTCTTAAAAATGACAAGATACTAAATAGTGAAAAAGAATAAAAACATTTTTATTCATCTTATAGGACAATAGGGCTATTTTTATTTGTGTTATTAATATAATTCCTAATTTAGTAAACATATGTGAAAGTTAGATACTTAGCATTTAATTCAATATTCTAAAATTCATAAATAAAATTAATGTCTGAATGATCAATTTGCTGGTGAGTTTTATGCCAGCTTGTCACAAGCTAGAGTTATCTGAAAGGAGGGAGTCTCCACTGAGAATATGCCTCCATTAGGTCCAGTCTGTAGGGCATTTTCTTAATTAGTGATTGATGTTCTAGAGCCCAGCCCATTGTTGGTGGTGCCATCCCTGGGTTAGTTCTATGAAAAAGCAGGTTGGAAAGCCATGGAACAAGCCAGGAAACAGCCCCCCTCCATGGCCTCTCCTTCAGCTCCTGCCTCCGGGTTTCAGCGCTGTTTGAGTTTCTGTCCTAATTTTGATTGTGATATGTGATATGGAAGTGTAACTCAAATAAACCCTTCCCTTTGGGAAAGGTGTTTTATCCCAGCAAGTGTAAATCCTGACTAAGACAACCGCGTTTGTTTTCCATAGACTTGTGGCTTCTTGGAGGGCTGAGAAGGGTTTTGGGGAATGGGGAATGGACACTCTGTTTGGAACCCAAAGCATTAGGATTAAGTTACAACTCTGCTATTTAGTTTCTCTGTGATCTTGGATCTGTGAATTTCAATTTCATGTGAAATAGGCACAATATAACTTGTCAGTGGTGGTGATCAGGTAATGCACTTGAAATCTCTTCTAAATTGTAAAAATGTTGTAAAACTTATATAAAAGGTATTCCATTATTCTAAATGATTTATTCTGAGGCTTTTTTTTTCATATTACGTTCACTTTAACCTCTGTGGTACTCAGAATTTTTTTTTTATTTTTATTTTTTTTTTTGCCAACGATACCACTCCTGTGGTCTGTCTATAGGCTGTTTTCAGCTGTGGAAAATGCTGAAAATCTTTTTCTAAAAGATTGCTTTTTAACAGTATTGCTATTCACAGTTTTAATTTTAAATTACCCATCCCGAATTATTTATAACTTTTTGGCAATGCTCTTCTTATACCACAAACAATAGAATTGAACCTTAATTAGCAGACACATGATCAGCTACAACACCAATTATGTAACATTCAGCCTGTCCATGGGTTGCATAGTTTGCAGAAATTTCTCCTGTGGAAAATGGCACTCACTCTCCATTTCTTCTTTTAAGTACCTTCATTCATCCAAATTTTATTTTATTTTTCTGGTACATTTTATTTAGAGAAGAAAATACGAAAATCAAAACCATCATCCGAACAGTTGACGTAACCATTGAAATGGGCATCAATTAAAATGTTCTAGCTGGCATGATCATCAAGACTTCCCATGTTAATTCACCTTCTAAAGATCTGTAAGCATTTTTTTTTTTTTTGTTTTTGTTTTTGTTTTTCGAGACAGGGTTTCTCTGTAGCTTTGGTGCCCGTCCCTGAACTAGCTCTTGTAGACCAGGCTGGCCTCGAACTCACAGAGATCCGCCTGCCTCTGCCTCCCGAGTGCTGGGATTAAAGGCGTGCACCACCACCGCCCGGCCTGTAAGCAGTTTTTATGTGTGTGACAAGACCTTGCTCTCATGTCTATTGTTTTGTTCAATTTATAATCATTGCATAGCTGTGTAGTTTTTGATTACTCTCAGGACCCAACTCCCATAAACCAGGGAAGACTTGCAGGGCAGAACAGGGCTGACGTTGAAATCATTGACACCGACAAAAGAAGCACAAGTGGTGACGCCCGCCCTAGCGCTGACACCCAAGCCTAAGTTGTCTAGGAGGCCAATCTGTTCTTCCGCTCCAGCATTTTGAATGTCAGGTTTTTCTTATACTCAAATGAGTGGCATGAGTTTTGTTGGTTTGGAAAACCCTCATCTGTTTTGAGTCAGTAGAATGTTTTCCTTGAGAAACTAACCCATAGACGTTAAATAAACGAAACTCCCTCACTAATCAAATTACATTGCAGATATGATTATAGGAATGCCATCAGTTGGTTTTGAAAATTGCCCTTTACGAGAACCAACGATGGAAACACCTACAAAAATGCCACAAGGTGACCAGAGAAACAAAGACCAGACAGTCTAGCTTCAAAGTTACAATTCAAGGAGAAGAAAAGAGTTTCTGATGGCAAGCGTTAGAAAATTCTAGCTGCTTACCAAGGGGAAGAGCAGGACTAGGGCTTCAGGCATTGGAGAGAGCGGATGACTAGGGGACCGTAGGCCACAGAGACATGCAGAGGTATAGCATAACCATGGAAGTAAGCAGTGGGCAGGAACAGGTTAGGAAGGAGGCCAGGAAGCCATTATCATTCCTGAGAGATCTCTGCTTTCTTACTGTGAAAACAAAAATGAAAATATTTCCTTCCCCTGGCCCAATACTGTTAACAATGTTCCATGGGCTCAACTCGGATTGGAATGTAAAATAAAAAAAAGATTGTTTTAAAAAAATAAAAGATAAAAAGATGTTACATGGTAAACCCTAAGAGCACTTTTAAAGTTCTGAAGCCAGGCATGGTGGTGTGCTCCTATAATCAGCACTTCGGGACTGAGGTTGAAGGATAGTGAGTTTGAGGCCACCATCAGCTACATGGTCAGACGCCATCTTTTAAAAAGCTATAGTTCTATACCAATGTGTTAGTATATACGCTTGTCACCATCCTTTGTTAATGTATCCTTTTAGAATTAGAGAGAATTCCCTATTCACCCGTACATAACAAAAACTATATAAAGTGGGTGCCGGTTATGCTTCAATGTATGTATATATTACGTAGCATTTAAATAAGGTGGGGTAATTATTTATTCAATCACTTGGTATTTCTTTATGAAAAACCTTTTCCAGCTTTGTGAAATGTACAGTGCATTAGCTGTAGTCACTGTGTTGGGTGGTGACAAGTTTCTTGCTCCTGTGTCACTGCTCCTCGTTACTCACTGACCAGGATCCCCTTATCCGTCTTTTCTCCTCTTCTCCTGTTCTCTGGAATTGAGCATTCTGTTCTGAATTTCTGTGAGATTGTCCTGAGAGAACAGAGCGTGAGCTCATGCAGCACTTCCTTGTCTTCTGTGTCTGGCTTTTGGGCTTAATGACTTCCAGTCCTGTCCATGTGGTCACAGATAAAAGGAGGGCTTCATCCTTTTTATGGAGCGACGGTTTCCATTGGATAGATATGGGGGACAGTGTGCACTGGGTAGATATGGGGGACAGTGTGTACTGGGTAGATATGGAAGGACAGTATCCATTGGATAGATAGGCTACTTTTCCTTCCTTTGTCCATCAGCCATTGGACACTTGTGCGGCGCATCACACCTGTCTGCACTCTATGCGCCACCATACAGTTCGTGAACTGGGCAAGGGGCTGGAGATTGAAACACACAAAGACTCACAGACAGAGACACACCCCTTTATTGTGTCCAGAAATAGCTTTTGTAGGGATAGCCACGCCGCAGCCAAACGCACCAGAAACCATTCCCTGCCATCAGGACCTTCTGAGGGTCTCGTGCTCAGAGCAGCTGTAGGCACTCACATCAGGGGAAAACAAGTTGTTTACAAGAAATTCAGGATCTGGGGGTTCACAGCTTCCAACACTCTCGTTGCCTTCTACTGGCTATTGTGAGTAGTGCTGTATTGAACACAGGGGTTTCAATGTCTCTATGACTTCATTTCTCATGGAAGCATGCCAAGTAGTGAGGTGGTTGGATCATAGGGTAGTTACAGCTTCAGGTTTTTGAGGAAAGTCCATATTGTTTTCTATTCCTCCACGGGTTTGCACTCCCTCTAGCAGTCTATATAAATTGCCTTTTCTCTACTTCTTTAACAGCACTTGCTGTTTTTAGTCTTCTTGATAAGAGCTCCTCTTACTGGTACAGTGGTAAATAGATCATTTTGATGCTGATTTGTGTTTTCCCGAGGATTCGTGTGCTACTGAGCATTTTCTTAGGTATATATTGGTCTTTTGCATAACTTCTTTTGAGAAACATACACTTAGGTATATTGCCCATTTTAAAATTTATTATCTGCTATTTTTGTATTGGGTTTTTGAGTTACACATTCTGGATATCAACCTCCTTTCAGGTATATACTTTGCAAATATTTTCAGTCTGTCGACTCTTTCCTGAGCGAAGTGTTTTTATTCTTGTGGTTTTGGTCCTATAAAGTATTTAGTCCATTTTGAGGTGTTTTTTTCCATGTTTTAAGAGATAGGGGCCTACAAAGTAATCCCATGGACCCCATAAAGATCACAGACTCTTGGTTGTTCTACAGAATGTGATGGTAAGGTCCTATTGATGGGGACAGCATGTGCCTATGTCATTGAGACTTCCCGCCTGGAAGTTTCACCCTTGCTGATTAGCAGACTAGTATTTATGGTGCTAGAAGATACTCTGAACACTGCCAGAATAAAAAGGTATTCATCAGTATTACCCAGCTATAAATGCTGCCACCCACAACAGAGACCAGCCTGCCTCAAGACACCCTGGTGCGATAGTGGCACAAATGTTATGGGAGTAACCAACCACTGTTTGCTTGGAGTAAGTGTCCACTCAGTTAGATAAGACTCATATCTGAAACTGCTGAATGGCCAAGAACCTAAGATTAGATAGAGCATGGGCCTAGGAAAAAACCTACGGCTACTATTCTGCTAAAGCAACACAGCAATAAAATGACTCCTAATGCATGTTTTCATACCTGAAGATCATTGCCTTGCTCACCTCTCATCAGAGCTCTTTGCAGTAGATGGGAATTACCACAGAAATTCTCAAATGAGAGATTGAGAGACTTTGGAACTCCCGATCCTAAATTGATGTCTTCATCAAACTCCTCCCCTTACTTCTCGATGATCTATGCAGAAGAGGGCGTGGAAAGACTGTAAAAGCGAGAGCGAATGGATGACTCCAAGGAAGCAGTGTCTTCTGACACAAAGCCTGACGTACATATGAACTCTCAAGGGGTGGTGGCAGCACACATAAAACTGACACAGGTTCAGTCCCTACAGGGTCCCAGGACTAAGAGGGGCAAACGGTCACAGGGTCCTATACCTAATCATGAAGGTTTTTTTTTTTTTTTTTCAGTTGATACCTGCTGGCAAAGCCAGTTTTCTTCAGTGGAGAGTCACTGGGGTATATTAGCCATACTCCAGGGTAGACTCCATGCCTAAGATTAGTTGACCAATACAAAACAAGTTCTGTGTCCTTTGTTTGTTTTTGAGGGATGAAGCTTTGGTTTTAGCACTTTTTATTGTCTTTGTAGGTTTTTTCTTTTTCTTTTTTCTTTTTTTGGGGGGGGGGATCCAATAAAGTTGGGTGGATAGAATGGTGGGAAGATCTGTGAGAAGTTCTTTATCAAATGATCATGAACATGGTCAAAATATAGTGCATGAAGACCAGTCAGCACACATACGCACACTCCTCCCAAAGAAATAGGGGTCTAGTTTCCTTCTGCATGTGAGTGCATGTGGGCACTCAATTTATCACCATTTATTGAAAAGATTGCCCTTCCTTTGGTGTGTATTATTAGCAATTTTCTCTCAAATTAGCTGGCTATAGATTCACGTGTTTTCTTAATTTCAAAATTGCCTTTTTAGTTTATAATCTTGGTCTATGTGGCTGTGTTTATGATACCACACTACTTTGATCACTATAGCTTTGCAGTATATTTTGAAGTTAGGTAGTATAATACCTTCTACTTCCTAATCCCACCCCTAGTTTTTTTTTCTAGAACTATCTTTGGCTGCCTTTTAAATTTTGCAATTTTGTATAATTTGAGAATTACATCTGAAAGTATTCTCTGTCCTGTCTGGTCCTCTGGACCAGTTTCTGTCCCACCTATTGTTCCCCACAGTCACTTATGAAAGGCTATTATTAAATGTAATTGTTTGGCTGATGACTTGGGCTATTAATGCCTAGATCTCTCTCTTATACATTAACCCATTTCCAATAGTATGTATATTGCCACATGGTTGTGGCATTATCTTAGGTGTTCTGGCCTCCTGTCTATGTCAGCTTGCTAGCATCTTTGTTGAGCCTGCTTTCTTTCTCTATCTCTACTTGGATTTCCCCTTGCTATATTCTATCCTGCCATAGGCCAAAGCAGGTTCTTTATTAACCAATGGGAGAAATATATATTCACAGTGTATAGAAGGACATCCCACATCAGAGAATTGCTACCTGAATTTTGCTATGTGAAAAATGTCACTAGCTTTTTGATAGAGATCGTATTGAATCTGTACATCTCAATGGGTTATAGGAACAATTGTACAATGCTAATTCTTCCAATCCATGAGCACTGGCTATCTTTTAAGTTTTTTCTGTTCTCTTCCATGTTCTGATTAGTGTTTTCTAATTTTCATTATGGAAACCTTTCATATCTTTGTGTGATAGCTAATGTTGGCTGTCAAATTGACATACTCAGGGAAAGTAACCTCAGTGGAAGACTTACCTCCATCAGGGGCCATGTCTGTGGGACATTTTCTTTAATGCTAATTGATGTGGGCCCAGACCACTGTGGGTAGTATCATCCCTAGGCAGGCGGGCCTGGGCTGTGTAAGAGGTAGCAGAAGTGAGAACATGCTGGTAGGTAATATTCAGCAGTGTTCCGTTCCTCCATTGGTTTTTGCTTTAAGCTCCTCTTTTGAGTTCCTGCCTTGGCTTTTCTTCATGATGATCTGTAACTGGTAAACTAAACCAATCCTCTCCTACAAAAGTATTTTATTTTTGTAATTGTTTTTATCACAGTCACAGAAACCAAGGTAGAGAACTTTAGGTTTGTTCCTAGATTCCTTGTTTTTCATTTCTATGTTTTGGTATCCTGTATCTCCATTTTCATTTGTTTCAAAAAATTTACATTTCTTTATTGATTTATTTCTTGCTTCATTGGTTGTTCAAAATTAAGTTGTTAAGTTTCCATGCATTGGTATAGTTTCCAAAGGTTTTTCTCCTTACTGGATTCTTAATTGCATGTGTTCAAAGGATAAAGCATAATTTCACTTTTTAAAAAATTTGTGAGACTTGCCTTGTGGCTTGTCATATGATCTGCCCTGAGAATTGTTCCATATGCTGATAAGAAAAATGTCAACAGAAGATTTTGGAGGTCATTTTCTATAGATACCTGTTAGGTCGATTTGTTCTTGGGTCTAATTCAACTCTGGCATTTCTTTGTTGACTTTTCTTTCTGGATAATCTCTTCACTGCTAAAGCAGGGTGTTAAGTCCCCAGCTATTATGATATTGGAGTTGAGTGCGTCTCTTGGCTCTGTTAATATTTGCTGTCTATATTTGCGTGCTCTAATGCTGAGTAAACATACTGTATTTTGAACTATTTCCTCCTTTTGAATCATGATGGCCTGGCTGGCTTTGAAATAACTCACAGGGCTCCACCTGCCTCTGCCACTAGGTGGTGGGATTAAAGGTGTGCACCACCATTCCTGGCCTGACTTTTGACTTTCTTATGTTGAGTATTTGTGTCTTCTAGGATCGAGAGATTTTGTGTTATTGTTTCTTCTAATGTACTTTCTAACCCCTGTGGTATTCACACGTCCTTCTTGAGCTCCCAGTGACCAGAGTATTGCGCCTTTCATGCTTGTCTCATGCTTCTTTGGGCTTTCTTCACTCTCCAGTCCATTTTTATCCTCCATTTGTGAGTCTTCAGACTCACTGTTTTTATGAAATTTAAAATACCTCCCTTCCTTTCTCCTCCCTTCCCTCCTTTACCCTCCCTTCCCTCCTCTTTCCTCTTCTTTCTTCCTTTCTATGTGTATGTGTCCATGCATATTCGTGGTGCCCAGAGGACAACTTGTAGGAGTTGCTTCTCTCCTTCCGCCATGTAGGTCTGGGGATTGAACTCAGGTTGTTAGGCTTGCCGGCAGACACTTTGTCATGATCTTCTCACTGGCCCTGGTTATTTCTTCTGTCCCATTTAGGCTTCTGTTCATGTCTTCTTTCACATTTCAAAAAAATTCTTTAGTGTATTTTTGTCTCAATATTTATGTTTATATTGCTTTTACCTCTAAGTTTCTCTTAGACTATTTCAACATTTCTCTTTTTTGTTTTCAATTTCATTGACTTTTCTTAAAGTTACTGTCATGAATATGCTATCTCAAAATTCTCCCATAGTGAGTACTGCCTGGTCAGTTTCTGGCACTTTATTTTGAATGTTGTTTTGGGTGGTGGTTTCCTGAAGGTTCCTGAAGCTCTTTGGCATAGATACCATCTTGGCATAAGAGGATGAGCTGTTTAATTTAGTCCTCCTCCTGTGAATCTCCAGACATTCTAAGTAGGGGTTGCTTATTTTCTCGGAGTCTATAGTCACCTCCACTATTGCAGCACTGGATGGTGTCCAATTTGAAATTTGCTGGGAAGTTACCATTGGCAATGTTGCTATTTCAGTCTAGAGGGCAACCGGCCCCAAGTTTCGTGTCTAAGACAGTTTCATATTCTTACTGTTTACGGTGCTAGGAAAATAATCAAGCCTTGAGCTAGGCACGCATTCTGCTACTGAGCCATATCCTCAACCCTTGGTGTATTGAGGCAGGATCTTGCGGTGAAGCCCAGGTTGGCTTATATTTCCATCCTTTGTCCTCTCTTCGCTTCTTGAGGGCCGAGATTACAGAGTTGTGTCACTGTACCGGTCTTTAAAGAGTACTCTGTCCTCTTGGAGCCAGGGTAGGACTGGGTTCCTCATTTGCACTTACTGCAGCCTTGCACTGCTGATTCTATCTGGTTTTGGGCAGAGTCACTGTAGACAGGTCAGTCTCTGGGTTCTAGGTTACACCTGTAGCCACCACTGTCATTGAGCCGTATTATATCCTGAGCCCACAGTCCACCAAGAACAATCTAAAAGTGGGCAGAACTAAGGCACACACTGTTATCAGCTTCCACTTGGTATCTTGGTGGCCCAACACCACTACAACAATCACAGGTGATAGCCCTTTCAATGGAGCACTGTTTCTGGGGCGAGGCAGTGGTAGTACAGGGAGTAGTGAAATTGTGTGTGTGTGTGTGTGTGTGTGTGTGTAGAGGGAAGTGGGCAGGGAAAGTAAGTATGATTTGGGCACTGTGTGCATTCGAAAGACATGGAAATGGAAAATAAGGCAGAAATTGTGGGCTGTAAATTCACAGATCATAAAGGATGCTTGATGTTATTTTAGGCAGTCATCTATTTAAATGGAGTCGCATTTACTATGTGAACATCTAGCCAGCAGCAGATTTTTGGTTCATGTTGTTGCACAGTTGCAGATTCTTTGGGAAGACAAGACTATAAAGAAACCGAAGTTACTTGGAAATTAGCACTGCATGCAGCTATCTATTTCACTGGGCAGTTCCTGGAGTAGTGATCACTTGCTGAGTTATTTCTGTCACAAAATCAGGAGCACAGCTATAGCATAGACGAGTTTGATCAATGGCTTCTCTGGGACCGCATGGTAGACTTTAAAAATTGTGTCTTTCAGATACTGACCGAGCTTTGTCGTTACTGGAAGACTACTGCAAAAAATTGAGAAAACCCGAGGAGCAGCTGTTGAAAAATGCTGTCCAAAGGGTAATGAGTGTTTTTAAGAGCAGCTTATTTCAAGCCTTGCTGGGTATGTATTACAAAAATTACTTACAGTCTCAATCGCCAGAATCAGGCTAAATAGCTTGAATAATGTCCTAGATTGCTAAGTTTCACACACACACACACACACACACACACACACACACACACACACACACAATCTGTGATAATTTTCCTTGTTACTCAAAGGACAGATCCTCCTCCCCTTATTCTTACTTAAAAAAACAATTGTAAAATATAAATGAGGGATAGATTATTGAAAAATATCAATATTGAAGGACTATTTTGTTTGGGAAGAAAAATGTACCCAGGTAAGAACCTGAGTTTGCCGCAGAGTTGGGTACAGCACCATGGTGGAGAACATATGTGCGGCTCTGTGCTCACAGTGAGTCTGCTGCCTTCTCAGAGCAAAGTGAAAGGGAAACCCTTTATCTCTTTTGCTTCTTCTAGGAAAATTTAGATCCAGAATTGAAAGGTGTACTGATGAAAACTCAGTGGTTTTCAATCTGTCATGAACATAATTAGATAATCTTATCTTTCTCTTTAACGATTATGAAGAAAGTCAAGGCTGTGGTTTATTAATAGATGGTTTTATATATCTTTTTTATTTTTTGGCTTTATATATCTTTTACATTTATTCACATATCTTTAAATTGACCATTTTTTAAGAAAAAAGTAACAAGGAAAACCAATCAATCAATCAATCAATCAATCAATATTTCTCTCAAGATAAACAAACGGAACATTAAAACAGCTCCATTAGACAGAAGACTTCATTTTCTTATTTGTTTTCTTGCTTCAGGAACTGAGCTCAACACTTGCATGTGCTAAGCAACAGCATAATACATTTAAAAAGAAATGTGTGTGTCAACTAGACCTTTCATCACATTTAAATGCTAGCATGTATTGAAAGAAAATCTAACTACAAGAGTCTATGAAGCTTGGTGTTAAAATATTTTCTGTTTGTTAATATGTCATTTATGTTTAACTATGAATATACTGAATGACAAAACCTCTACGTTTATAGTTTCATTATAATTTAAAATATTAAGTTTTAAAGAGTTGAAAATCAATTTATTGACTATAAATAGAAGTTAAAAAGCTTCATAAAATTATCTTACCTGTGGGAAAAATAATTCCTTTCATATATTGTGGCTGGCAAGGATTAATGCAGAAGTGAATGTAATCATCTCAGCTAGTATTGAATAAAAGCAGCTCTAAACAGAGCCTCACAGAATTTAAATAAACATGGCCATTAGAGAATAGTATTTACAGAGCATTTTAAACCTCTGGTTTCTGAATTAAGTATTAATAGTTCATTTAGTTGATGATTCATAAAGGCCATTAACCAAATGGCAATGCATCTAAATTCATTCAGATGAATGTTTAGTTGGGACTGGCTGTCTCTGGAGACCTTGTGCTTTTGGGGACTGGCTTAGGAATAATACCATCAGGTGGCTTAGATAAGCCTGCATGTTTGGAACATGTCATCATTTGGTAGCACCATTACTTGGATGAGTGACTAACAACTGCATTCCCCTTTATTTTAAGTGAGCAGTAAATATCCTGGCTGACAGCCCATACTGTGGCTTGACTTTCTCTAATAAATGCTGTTATGTAACAATTGGCACACCATGCTACTCTGGCTGGCCTCTTCACGTCAGTTGGGGTTAACTCTAAATACGTAGAAGCATTATACAGCAGACACAATTTTCTGTTGAATTTTATGTGGAAGTATTGATCATTAACTTATTATTGCAAACTGTTTCACTCTGCGTTTTCTATAATGTGTCCTGAAGAAGATTCGGATCTTTATAAAAGCATAGATAGGCAGCCATTGATAAGTAAGATATTGGTTTATTGTCTATAGCTTGATTTCCCCTCCTACCCTGCATCCCATTTTGTTAGAAATAATGTAAGATTGTGGCTTTACCAATTGGTCTGATACTCACAGAGCCAGTTCATTGAAATAATTCCCCGAGTGAATCCTAGCTACCTTCACAAACAGACCCATAATGCCAAAAGCCACACCAACAGTTAATGGAATGAAACATTTTCCTGAGGACGCTGCTGCTGTAGTTACATGTGACCAGGGAACCAAACCCTTTCTGAGCACATGAGAAACGTCATTCTAGAAATAATTACTTTTGTCGTCTCGCATCCCTCGCCCTACAGTATCCCCCGCAAAGCAGTGACAATGCTTTTCTGATTCTTAGACCATAATTTTATCTGATTGTGAAGGCAATACACGTTGTAGGATGTTTTCTTTTGAGTAACTAAAGTTAAAGAACATAAAATCCGATGGTAAGACGGGCTTTTCATGGTGGTAAATAGCAGAACAAGCCTGGAGCATGGTGAACGGTTGATGGCCTTTCTGACGTCTCCAGTTCCTTTGTTATTTACTTGGACTCCTCATTTGTCAGTATCTCACAGTGGAATAAAGTACTTTGAATGTTAGTAATGGTCATTCACTAACAAGCAAGAACATGGCATATTTATATATGATACACACATCTTTTGCATTTATATACATAACTCAGATGTTCTTACATTTTTCTTAATATTTTGGGAGAAAGTATTCTTCTTAATATTTTGATAGAAAAATAAGTAGCCAACAATAAGCAATTATTTTCCACTAAACACCTCCAATCCATCCTTTGTTTATCTACTTAGATACATTCAGTGCTTGGGAGAAGCACAGTAGCCTATACCTGTCACTCCCAAGCACAATGCGTTTGGAGAACACTTTTATTGCTTGTGTATTCTGGTTCCTATGGTTAAACATCTACAAAGAGGAATTTATGAAACTGAATCTTGAAAAGACTTCATGTGTGTTTAAATTGTAAATATACTTGCTGACGGACTCGCTAATGATATGATTTCAATATAATAAAGAGATTCAATTTTAGAAGACTGGAAGTCAGTTTATAGCGACTATGCTAGAAACTACGTTTTAGATGTTAGGCTTAGGGTGACATCTTGTGGTCTGATCAGAAAAACGTTGTCCAACGGATGATCACAGTTTCACAGTTTCCAGAGTTTAAATGTAAGTTTGTAAACATTAATATTAATAAAATTTTAATAATCTTTATTCATAATCATAAACAATTATTTAAAAATACTTATGTGCTAGACATTGTTCTCAGAAAAATGAGGTAGTAGTGAACTGTATGGGACAATGTTTACTTTTATGGGCAAATGAAGAAAATGCAGTAGGGAACAGAAACATTTTATAAACAATTATTTAATTATTAAATTATAATGGTGTTATGAGCAGAAATAAAAATTTATGAGTTTTTGCCAGCTTTTTAAGTTTAAAAAATCTCTGTAATTTCCTATTATACCAATTCTTTTATTTAAATTTTTGTTTGTGTGTGTGTGTGTGTGTGTGTGTGTGGTGTGTTCATGTGTGTGCACATGGGGATGCCAGAGGAAGATTTTGGGTGTTCTCTGGTGTAACTCTGATTATTCCCTTGAAGTAAGGTCTCTCAGGGAATTGGGAACTATGTTGGCAGTGGCAAATCCAGAAATCCTCCTGTCACTGCCCTTAAAATGTTGGGGTTACATGTTCACACAGCCATGCCTGGAATTTTATGTGGGTACTTGGGATTTGAACTCAGGCCCTTAAGCTTGTGCAGCACGTGCTATTACCCGGGAACCATCTTTGTAGCACCCCATTATACCAATTCTAATGTAAGATTATTTTAAAAAGGCTTTTAAAGCACGTCATGGCTATAACTATGAATAATTGTATATATTTTTGTCACCTGATCATAAGGAAATAAAGAATTTTTTCTAGATTATAACAGATGCTAAGGATTGTACAGTTATGTGAATTTGGAATAGCCTGGCTCTTGTCTTTCAAAACAGGTTCTCACACTATGATTCTTGTATCAGCAGCACCAATCACCCATCCGTTTGTGTAGCTTTGTGTCCCACCTCAGAAAGCTGCTGCCGAATCAGACTCTGGAGTTGGGGCTCGGCAAATAGTGTCTAAATAACTCTTTGGGGTGATTCTGAGTCATGTGTTCTAGCCATTCAGGGACACTCACATGGTGTTTGAATATTACTCATGAACTTGGGAGAGAGTGGTACTTCTTCATTCTTACATCTTGTAAAGATCCGATTTAGTCTTTAAGGAGGTGAAAGAACTTTAAAGCGTCTGAAGTTCTTTGAGGATCCATACACTTACAAATACTGTGGACTCAAATTTCCCTTTAAAATAAGCCGTGTATCTGAACTATTTAAGTACCCCCCCCCTTGAATATAACTCTAGTTCCTACCTGTGTTGCTGTGAATAGAGAACAGCAAAGTTACATGGAGATGCTGTCGTTAGGTCGTGTGCAATTGTCACACTCACTAGGTAATCCTTGTGTATGCCCCAGGGAAGCAAAACATTACGTATTACATTTTTCATTACACTTAGTGGTGTGTGTGCATGCAGGCGTGCGTGTGTGTGCGTGCAGACATGTGAGTGTGCAGGTACACTGGCATGTGCTCTCTGGCAAACATGTGGAAAACAGAGGACAACTGTGCGTTGGGCCTACTTGGTTCAGTTCAGGTTGCGAGGCTCCACGGCAAGGGCTACATCATCTCACCTGCCTCTCCAATACGTATTTATTGGCTGACATAGTGAACACCAAATTCTTGGTTACTAAAGTCTATCGTGGCTCTTTACAACTCATCTAAATAAATTGATCAGGGATATCCCAGTCGTTATCATTTGAGTAGTAATATTTCATAACGTATCTGTGAAGTTTCACTTGGTTACATAGACATGTGGAGATGGATTCTAGGAAGTCCAAATCTAGGGCCATAAAGATAAATTGTCCTTTAAAGTCAAAGTAACATTAATGCACATGCACAAATGTCAAGTCAGTATGTATTTGATAACTAGACTCCAGGGGCTGCACCAAAGTGCTCTAGGAGTTCAGAGAAGCCTGGGATAACTGTGGAGTGATGCTGCAAAGGGATGCTTTTATATAATTCGGAGTATTGTCTCTGGAAGACCTTGAGCTAGAAGAGAGGCTAGAGAAAGGTATTTTTCTCATCTCTTCCCTCATTCATTTACAAGACATTATTGGCGAACTGTGCCAGGTGCTATTACATGTACTTTGGAGATGCAAATTAGATAAAATTGTATATACAGTTTATATTTACAATTCCAGTAAGTAATACAGAGGAGGAGTGGAGGCTTCTTTGAGTGAGTTTCCTGGGGAAGTGATCTTTGAAATGCTGAAAATCATACAAAAGAATTGGAGATTCTTGGGAAAGTGGGTCTGACTGGAAGATATATATTTCTTTACACCTTTAAAATGTCCTTTCTAAGTTGGGTAGGGAGTCTCACTGGACCCAAGTATTTAAATTAGTAAATCAAGAATGTGAAGCATAAAACATGACTCAGGCAATTGTTTTAATTTCCTTTGTTAAACAGTCACAGTCTGGGCGAGATTCATTGAGAGTCTCATGCTTGGAAAGATGAAACAGTTCCTGTTTGACACTTTGGGTCAAATACCATCAAGAGGTTTCAGCTCCATTCTTGGCTCGGGACTTTGTGTATTACTGAAAGATTTATGTCACCAGATGGCACCATTTAACTAAAGTTATGTGCTTGGGCTGCGTATAACGTGGTTGCTGCTAAATGAAGAATGTTTGGGTTTGTGCTATAGCTGAAACTGGAATAAGTAATTTACTTTGATGGTACATGAGACTTCTCTACAAAGATAGACAATCTGATCTGTTGTCTTTTTGGAAGCATGACAGAATCTGGTGATTTCTTCTTGGTCTGTAGTGGAAGAAAATTTGGAGCTGGTCCCTGCCACCAGTATGTGGCAGCTGGCAGAAAGAACACTACAGGTTTTACCAATTTAGGTTTTCTTATAGCCAGTATGCTCATTTTACTAATATTATTCCAAGAAATCATTTGGTTGCTGAGTATTTTTAAGGACTTTATGCATATAATATACAATTTCTAAAGATTATTTTTAGAAATAAGTCCTTTAAGATGACCTGCATTAGCATGGCAACAGTTGCTAAAGGTTGTCAACAGAGATATATTCTTTTGAGTTACATAACAAAGCAGTGTAATGTAGACAATACGTTAGTATATACAGTCGTCCTAAGAAAAGAGAGTTTGCCACGCGCTTAAACACTTCTCTAGTCTTTTCCTTACTTTGAAGCAGGTGTCACCTGTCTTCCCTCCTCACATTGCTGTAGAGTCTGCTCCGAGTTTCTGTAGAGCACTTCCTGTGTGGTAAAATTGCTCACTGAAATGTGAGCTTCTTGAAGGCAGGGGCTGGGCTGCTTCTAATTCAGTTGGTGTGTGACATGGAAGAACACATTAAACTCCTTTTGTTTGAACAAATGTGTCTCAACTCCTGCTCCCTAAGGCACTATGTTAGTCCCAAGGGATTTGTTGACAAGGATATGGGCCTTGTTTCCGTGGAGCTCATGGTCCTATTAAAGGTGGCACATGCCTTGAAGCTTGAAGCAATGACTATTCTAAAAGAATTGTTTGAAGGAAACATAAAACCACGAGGAGTTTCTTTTCCAACTCATTAAGTTCATATTATACCATATTAAAAACGTTCAGAAGTGGGGCTGGTGAGATGTTTCAGAAGAGTACTTCTTGCTCTTCCAGAGGACCTGAGTTTTGTTCTCAGTACCCACCATGTCATGTAGTTCACAACTGCCTGTAACTTTTAACTCTCTGGGAATCTGATACCGCTTGTCTCCCTGTGTTCATGTGTACATATTCTCCCCAGACACATGATTAAAACGAGTAGAAGTAAATATAAAAAAATGTTTGGAGTCAGAAGCTTAATAAATAGAGCTTTATTTTTATTACATAAGACATCAAAGCTACAAGAACTTTTTGTCAATGTTTCTGCAATTATTCTCGTGTTTTTGCCATTGTTTTGTGTGGTCAAACATGGCTCTTTTGCCATTCCAGATCCCACATTTGAGATAAGAAAGGGATGAGGAGAAGGGGAAAAGAACACCCACAATTATTGTGCTTTCATTACTAGAAAAGCAGAGTATCCACTACCTGCATCATGTCACTTTGTCAACACATTTTGTTTAAGATATTAGATTCACCAGAACCGGGTCACCTGGTCACCTTTCTCAAGGGACTCTGAAAGAGGTAGGAGAATGTTGTCATCTTTTGTTTAAAACATACAACTTATATACATTGTATATTTTAGCTGGGAAGAACTATCTAAATGATTTGATAAACCTATACTTTAAATTGGATCAGCAACTACTCTTTCAGTTGATAAGATGTTGAGAACTTGTGCAGTGTATGACTAAGACAAAAATACAATAAAATCCTGAAATTTTCTTTCTCCATATATGATATGTTACGTTTGTGATACCACTCAGCACAGCATGGAGACCACAGTGCTGATTCCCATTTCTTCCCACTCTTTTCACTGTTCGCACTGAGTGTTGAAAAGAATTAGCCGTAAGAAGGAGCAATAGAAAAAGAAGCATCCCACAAGTATCTCCTAGAAAAGGCTTCCGCTTATCGTGTTAGCTCTGGCTTGCAGTAAAAGCCACAAGTGATGGAGAGTTAACATTGTTCTGTGTTCGTTTATTAGCGTGAGCTGAACTTAAGAGTAGCTCAGAGAAACATTCCTCCTTCATAGTTCTCTAGTCAGGAGCCAGGAATGTGTTAGACATCTTAGCAATTCTACACATCACAGTGACCTAGAGATTGTGGTAGCAATTTATAAAAGGTATTTCCTGGATTCCTCAAGGTTCTAACTTATGCCACTTCCCTGTATACTGTTAAAATAGCAAGCCCTGTGAAATCTAAGATTAGATTCTCTTTGCAGAGCTCTAGTTCTGCAAACAAGCCAACACATGTGACTAGAACCACCAATCACCAAAGGTGACTGAGGCTTCATTAATGGAGACAGTATTCAAGTTCCTAAAACTAGCTGACTCATGAATCCCTACAAACTTAAAGAACTTCCAATCCCATGGAGACTTTAGTATTTAGTATTCTAACTAAACTCCTAGAGATACACACTCCACCCGATGTCGATATTGCTTTCAGAGAAGCCTTGAGTTTTTTTTTTTTTCTTAAAAATATCTAAATAAACTTTGTTTTTTCAGAAATAAGCCTTCTGCTTTGGAAATAATTGTTGCACAAATTCTTAAAGGAAATATTTATAGAGTTCTCTAATTGGTCAAAACCAGATGATAGTTATAAATATAAAGGCGAGTCTTAGAGTTCATTAAATGATATAATATCATCAATAAAATCTATTTACTTTGGGTGCAGATCTCTATATAATAAATGATCTACATGTGTTTACTTCCTTCATATATGTTTCCTTGTACAAATCTAATTTTTAAAATAATATATCCTTTCCAAAATGTAAAGCTATTTGGAGAAAATGTATTTTCTGCTGTAATAACTTGTTGCAGACAGAAGACTTTCATTGCCCCAGTTTGTGTATTTCTGTTTGTAACATGAAACAGATGAACAGATTATATTTAGGAATATATACATTACATATATATATATCCACGCAATAACAATTAGCGGTAAATGTTAGGTTGAGAATTTGAAGGAGAGTGGGAAGGGGTAGATGGGAGGTTTTGAAGGGAAGAAAAGGGAGGAAGAGATATTATCTCAAAACATAAAATGACTTACCATGACATTCTGCGTAAACATGAGTGTTTATGGAGAGGGCCAGTGACTGCATAGCTAGTGAAGGTCACGGGAAAGTGGATGTCAGTATTCCACATTATAATTCTGTGCGTTCATGTTTGAATGACTATCATTATTTTGACTTCATTTCTTGGATCAGTTCCTTGATTTTCTTTACAACAATAATTTCTCCATTGTATCTCAGTCATCAGATTTTATGCTTTATTTTGCATTTTATTATATAATTCTTTCCTACAACATCAATTTGAAACATCCCCCTCTTTTAGTCATTTGCCTCCTCTTGTGTTCCCAGTTTGTTTCTTAACATCGGGCTAATTGTTCTTGGATCTCATGGATTGGGTTGGCTCTGCACACTCTCCCAGTCTCTTGGATCTCATGGATTCGGTTGGCTCTCCATACTCTCCCAGTCTCTTGGGCTCCTTCAGTCTTCACTGTCCGTTCCCCCTCCCCCGCCACTTAAACAGTGCTTCCTCACTGTCCTTATTCACTTGCACATCCACCTTCCAATTCATTGTTGCTCTCCCTGTTGGCTGGCAAAAATCAGCTACTGCCTAAGCTTGTGTTTGCTTTCTTCTATCGCTGTATGCAGGCAGCCAAAGATATCAGAAGAAATATATACGACCTCTGGTTTCACTGTTAAGTTTATGACCAAAAAAAGTATTTCCTTGGATAGTTTACTTCCTTATCCTCAGAATATTTTCGTACCACTGTTCTGCCCAAAGAATATACCTTGACTTCTTTAACTTCAGCTGATGACTTTTCTATTTTATTGATAAAATAAAAATAACCAAAAGAGAACTTCCTATTTTTTTCTACTTATTGTACTAACCTCCCCTTATGTGCATCTACAGTCACCTCTGAGGAGGACTTAGGGGGAGGCCTGTGGGTAATTATCTTCATTAGGCTAACTGAAGTGGGAAGATCTGCTCGCTGTGAGCGGCATCATTCCCTGGGCTCTGACCCTAGCCTGTACCCAAGGGAGAAAATGAGCCCAAGGGTTTACTGCCCTCTTCTTCCTCACTGCAGACACCGTGTGCCTGGCTGCCTTGGCGTCTCTACCACACAGGCTGTGCCCGTGAACTAGCCCAAATACTCTTTGTCCCCTGAGTTGCTTTCATCAATGTGCTTTAGCACAGTAGCACAGGAACTCACGAAGACCATGCTTAATAATGGTCTGTGACCCCCCCATCATCTTTAATACCCACTCTCATCATTGGCCATCATCCTCACCGCGGTTTCCCTTCTGTGCTTCTATTGGAGTCTGACCAGAAAGTTTGTGAGAACTCTGAGAGGAAGGGGAGGTCATTTGGTGCTCTATTCTTCCACACTTCCTTCTGGCCATGATTTTTCCACGAATGGATTACACTTAAACTCACAATTCCTCAGTGTGGACCCTCTCCCATTTCTGTGAACACCTTTGTTTTAGTAACTTTTTGTCACCGTGGTAGAGTACTCAAGAAAACCACTTAATAGAGGAAGGGTTCAATTTCACTCATGTTATTTAGAGATGCACAGTTTTACTCATCCCTGGGCTCCGTCTGCTTCTGGGCCTGGGCACAGAGGGACAGAGCATTACAGTGGGGGCAATGTGATTAAGCAAGGTGAATCACCTCAAAGCAAGGCAGAGAGTGACAGGAAGGGGCCAGGATAAAATACATCTTTTAGAGACATACCCTAAGGAGCTACTTCCTCCAAGCAGAACCTACCTCCTAGTTGACCATTCTATGTGAACTTATCAGTACAGCGGTAATCCATGATGAAGTTAGTGTCCTTCCAAAGGCAGCGCTCACTAGTTGGGGGCCAGGATTTAATACATGAATATTTCGAGGCTATGCTTCCTTTCTCAAACCGTTGTAAGCTCCACATTGGACACCAACGAGGTCCAGCCTCGAAAGTGTTTGCACATTCCACTTGTAGGAATGTGAGGGTTAGAATTACTAAGCAAAAGGAACAGAGACATGAGAGAAATAAAAGATGGAAACACAGAACAGCATCAAGAGGGAAAGTCAATGAATACTGAAATCACGTGCATTTATTTTCTACATGCTCATATACTCTACTCCAAAAGGGAGTGGGGAGGTAACAGACTTCATTAACCTGATATAAGGAATAGAACAAGTATCCTGCAGCAGCCACTCCTTAGAACCTCTTGCCAATCTCTATGAAGGAACAAGAGTAGAGCTGAATTCTGTGACTTTTTGTCAAGGTGGGACAGATCCACCTCTATACTCAAAATGCTAATTGACCACACCCTAGGTCAGGATCTCTTGTTTGTAGCCACATCTGTTGTCAACAGCTTTGAGAGGGCAGGAATAAGCTCAAACTCGACAGTTAGACAGGGTGGAACAGGCACGCCCGTGGGCCCTGGCATCAAACTGTAGCATTCTTCATAGGAAAGCGTGTGAGCACTGTCTCCTCTCCTTGTCTCTGCCTCTCCATCCTCTGCTACCTTAAGTTGCTCTAAATCAGGCTTGGGCTTCGTCCTCCACTCAAGGTACAAGTAGCTTAGTACCGATCAAAGCTAAGGAGACTTAATTCCATGTCAGTGATTTCACAGATGAATTTCCAGGATTCATCTCATTTCTATATAATTTGACATCAGGTTAGATTCATACACACAACCCCTTTTCTTTTTACTTCATTCACTTTTCCCCTTGACATTGGTGTTCTAGACTGGCTAAGTCCTGCTACCAGCTGAGATGGATCCACACTGAGCTACCACACAAGCTGATTAATTTCTTACATGTATACGTGTATTTGCAGTGCCAGGACTAATGCTGTGACACAGCGTGAGCACAGCTATGTTAATTCACAGTTAGATAAGTGACTTGTTCTCTTTTGCTTTAACCAAGCTTTCTTTTTAGTTAATTTTTCCCCCACAATATATTTTGATCATGTTTTGCCCTCACCCAGTTCTGCTCAGATCCTCTCTATCTTCCTACCCACCCGGCTTCATGTTTCCTTCCTTCAAAAACAAAACCAAAACAAAACCAAAATCAAACCAACTAAACAGAAAGCCATTAAGGCACAAATACCTGTCTTAGTTACTGTTCTGTTGTTGTAAAGAGATATCATGACCATGGCAAGTCTCTCTCACTCTGCCTTCTTCCTCCCAGCATTCTGTTTAGTTTTCCCCACCTACTTAAGTTCTGCCCTATCAACAGGCCCAAAGCAGTTTCTTTATTCATTAATGGTCATTCCAGCATACAGAGGGAAATCCCACATCTATTGACAGTTGCTAATAAATTGAGTTCTATGTATGAGAAAAGACAGTGGAGTCAAGCATAACTTATTTTTCTTTTCCCCTCCATGTAGCTGGAATTCTCAATTTTAGAGGCAGAGAATTTCAGGAAAGACACTTATTAGGATGGAGAGAAGGATAAGGCTGAAAGTTAGGATAATTAAGTAAACAGTTGCATATAGAAATTTTGTGTACCAGGGAAGTAGCAAAGATAGAAATTTTAAATTTGGAAGAGCTAGCATTATTACAACTAACATTTAAAGACCTAAAACCATGAGATTTGAAGGAGAGGCAAGAGGTTATAAAATATATGTGAATATGAATATTTTAATTAAATTGTCTGAAGTATGTAGTATTCACAACTGAAATAATTAAAATTATTTTTGTCAAATTTTATGCAAAATAGTTCATTAAAATTTCATACAGAAGTTAGTTGAGTAGAGAGCAACATTTTATTAGATTTTACTTTTTGTAAATTAAAAATTAATCTCTTAATTTCTTGAATATAAATTAGTAGATAAAAACATTAGCCTAAATGACTTGAGTTCCAGCTTCCATAAATAGTAGCAATCTGGGATGCAGCTTCAAATTTCAAAGAGGCCATAGTTATTCAAGCATATTAAGCACCTCCTCACTTATTAGTGCAAATGATTTTAACATTCAAACTTTGGGGAATTGATTTAATCAAGATCATTTCTAATGTGACAAAATACTAGACAGATGATTTTTTGACTTGTCAGATACCTTGTCTGCCAATCCGGAATGAGTAGTATGTAAGTTAAGAATGAAAGGGGTTGAGGTTTCTTAAAGAGCCTATAGGATAGCTGGGTATTAGATTCAGAAAAAAAGGCAGGAAACAAGGCGAGCAAAACAATGTAAATATTTCCCACAAAAAAGAGGGAGACGGGCATTGCGCTCTGACCAGTGGCTCCTGGTCCAACACTATATCCTATGCTGGTTTCTTCCCTTCCAGGTTATGTTAGGATCACCATCCCAGTCTTGTCAATCACACTGTGAAGACTGAGAGTCCTCGCATGGTGAAGAACTCTGCAAATGCTTCCCCCACCTTGATAAACAGCTAATAATTTTGTATGGAAATGGATGCGGTAAGGGTAAGGTGTAGCATGTCAGTTATTGTATGGAGTGGAGTGAGGGCGATCTGAAGTTAGAAGGTCTAGGGTAAAATGAGAATGAATGTAACTTATAAAGCATTCAGTGCACGGATGTAGTGAGTAGGAGTGTGTGTGTGTGTGCGAAGGTGGGTGTGATGGGGCAAGAAGAAAATGATGAGTACTTAGGTAAAGGAAGAATGAAAATCAACCAAGCCAAAATTGCAAAAACCCTTGATTATTTTAAAGACATAAGAACCTAGCATATTTCGAATCTCAAAGGACAATTTTTCTCCATTTTCTTCAATATGTCTGGCACAGATCCAAAAGTAATTTCCACTGAACCACGAGAAAAGTGTTGTTCTCAGCTCCCTTTTAAAATTATTGTTATATGCTACAAAACAATGCAATTATTGTAATTTTCTAAATTTTGTGAAAATATAAACCTATACATCTCAAAAACTAACTGAAACCTAAAAATAAAAACATCTGCAGAAATCTGTGGCTGGAAACACTTTAACTGTGTATTTTTTAATTCTAGATGTCCCGATGAGTATGAAGTGGTATATTACGGTCTTAGCGTTTCTCTAATGATGCATGGTAGTGGGTGCCTTCTGTGCCAACTAATTACTCTTATTTGTTCTTCGGTGAAGTAGTTCTCCAAATCTCCTGTCTATGTCTTAGTTAGGGTTTCTTTTGTTGTGAAGACTATGATCATAGCAACTCTTTTTTTTCCATGATATTTTTATTGATTATTTGGGAATTTTACATCATGAACACCAAGCACACTTACCTCCTGTAGTGATGCAAGGAGCAGCGTGCTACATTCCCGCCCGGATCCTGGTTAGCTTACCCCCGAAATAATTACGTGGAAACTGCATTTATTTAAACACTGCCTGGCCCATTATATCTAGCCTCTTCTTGGCTAACTTTCATATCTTAATTAACCCATTTCTAATAATCTGTATATCACCATATGACTCTGGCTTACCGGGAAGATTCTAACCGACCTCCATCTCGGGCCAGAGCTTTATGGAGTCTCCCTGACTCTGCTTTCTTTCTCCAGCATTCTGTTAGATCTACTCCACCCACCTAAGGGCTGGCCTATCAAAAGGCCAAGGCAGTTTCTTTATTAACCAATGGGTCTGAGCCCATTTTCCCCTAATTTCTGGGTTTGGGTGTTAATATCATCTGAAGTAAATACTAATATAAAACTTCTGTTATGGAATTCAATCTGAATTATTGGTGTACCTAGCCATCATACCCTTAATATCGTAGTATTTTGATGTAAAATTTTTAAATATTTAAATTCATGCATATGAAGATTTGACCACCTATTTCTTATGTACTTATCTGGTTAATATTTGACTATTTCTGTCTCTTTTTAAATGTCCTTGGACTAGGACTGATTTTTGCTTCTCTAAACATTCATTTGGTGTTGGAATTATTTACTGTGACATTTTTGGCCATGAAATGTCATGTCAAATGATTGTGCTAGCACATAGAAGCAGAGAATGAAGAATCGCAGACTCAGGACCTAAGATTTAAAAGAGACTTTTGAGAGCGTTAAATCTACCTCTGAATGAGCTAATGGGCAGGTCAAGATTCTCTCCGCTGTCCACGCCATAAAATATGCAACCCTAAAAAAAAAGAAAAAGCTGATTTTGAGGATATGAATGCTTACTTTAAAAGTTAGAGCCTCTCACACAGTTATGTGTTAATTTTCTGTTGCTATGGCAATATGCCCGAGACAACCAGTTTTTAAGGAAGAAAGATATCTTTGAGCCCACATTTACATAGTTTGCAGGCCATAGTTGCTTAGTTCTGTCACTTGGGGTCTTCAGCGAGGCAGAAATCATGATAAAAAGGACATGATAGAACAAAGCTGCTCATTTCCTGGTGACCATGAAGGACCAGTGACAGGACCTGCAGGTGTGACCAGTACAGTCCTTCCCACTATGCCTCCCAGGAGTGTGCCTTTCAACTAGGCCCCTCCCCTTCTCCTCAAGTGGCTACCACCTTCCAGTATCTCAATCGTATGACACCAATCACTGAGCAAGACATTTAAGTACAATCCGCAACAGTTTACTTTCATCCTAAACTATGATTATTTTTTCATTTTGTCCTGTTTTATCTTAAAGGAACTTGCAGATTTCAGACTAAGTATATGCACAGGTATCACCTGTTTGTTTTTAATGCAATCAGTACGTGTCACTTTGTGCAGGCCCGTGGGTGTTTCCTTCATCATAATGTTTCCGTGAGATGGCTTAACATGAGGGTGGTGCCCTGCTTCCTTGGGTGTAATTCCTACTTAGGCTGAACCCAGAAATAAATTTAGAACTGTAACTATAATCCTGTTGAGGTTACATAAAATAAGGAGGAAAGAGAAGAAAAGGGAACCAAGGCAAATGTTACCACAGGACAAAACAGGCTGTTGTCTTGAAAAGACTTCATTTCTCTTTCTCTGTGGGCATGGGTGTGTGGGTGGGTTCTCTCAATTCTGCAGTCACAGATCCACAACCCCCCCCCCATTAATCAAGTGTCAAGCTGGGAAATCTGTGGGGCTTTCAGCATTAGCACACTGTGTCATATTATAATTTTTTAAAAGCAGAGACAGAAACAACCCAAATAATTCCATTTACATCTGAATTAAATTCCTCAGGCATTTCCTGTATTCTATTAGCAATTCAACAAGAAGCCTGGCATTAGGAAACAGGGAATAATTATAAAAGAAAGAGAGGGATAGGAGTAGAGAGCCCCTGAATTCATAATGCAAAATTTGGTTGTAACAGTTATTTTTGTTATGATTAGGAGGTGGTGGATCAAATTTTAATCCTTCAAAGTAATTTTCTATGATTGAAAAATCCATTTTTTTTATCTTTTGCATGTACTGTGCTAATTATTCCATTGCAAAATTCAGATAGTAATAGTTTTATAAATCTTCTGTGATAGTTAATTTTGATGTCAGCTTATTGGGACCTTTAGTCACCTAGGAGACAAGTCTCTGGGCATGTCTGTGAAGAGTTTTCTACATGAGGTTAATTGGGATGAGAAGACCCACCTTAGCCATGAGGGCACTATTCTATGTGCTGGGAACCTGTTCCTAATGAAAAGGAGAAAGTGAGGCAAGCATCAGCATTTGTTTCTCCCTGACTGTGCATGTTGTTGGTCAGCTGCCTTAATCTTCTGGTGTCATACCTTCCCGGCCACGAAGCCGGGAACTAGGAGCCAAAATAAACCATTTCTCCTTTAAGTCATTACCAAAAAAAAAAAAAAAAAAAAAAAAAAAAAAAAATTGTAACGGAAACACCACCTTGTAGGTTTGGGAACAACTTCTAACTCATCCGACTTTCGCCTAGCTTCTGAGTACTCAGTATAATAATGGCATTTTATGAGCCCTAGGAGGACAACCTCCTACTATTATTCTTCTAAATGTAAGGTAGCAAGTAATACAGTGACTCCTACTGGCATATTGCTATACCCATAGAGTTGAGCATCTCTCAACCTTCATCAGAGAAGCTTCTTTGTGATGGCCTGTGCAAACTCTACAGCTGGTAGAGAAATGAACTGTAAGAGGCAAGAAAGAAATTCAGTTCAATACAACTTAGCTGGGCTGATTTAAACTTCAGGCGTCTGACACCAGGCCAGTTTATTTTCAGATATATTTAAGTGCAGTACAATTTTGAAAAAAAGTTTCCTGGTAACAATGATATCAATACCATGTGCTCAATAAAGCTTAAAGATTGACTCCAGCAAAACTCTTTTGCGAAGTACTTGTGACCTCTACCATGAAGATGGGTTCTACAGCTTAGGAACCCAGGTTCTGGTGTGGTTTCTGACTGAGATACTGTAGAGGACAGTGGGCTATAAAGTGCACGTGACATTTCCCCCAAGGATGGTTTCTACTGATTGAGAAACAAAGGTAAAGATCAAGGCCTAGGGAGAGAGAGTCTGGGAAAAACACTGGGAATTTGGATGAGGCCTGGCTCTACAGATAGGAAAGGTCACTGGGTTATTAACAGCATCGGCTCCCAGCCTTCTGTATATCTCCTCCACATAAGGAGATGATCCTGCATGATTAATATTCCTGGTTTCTCCAGGGCTTCTCTGTAAGCACTCATACCCTCTATACTTCTCAAAGTAGATGGCAATTAACACAGAGATACACGGCTGACGTGTGCATAGAGACAGAGGCAGAGACCCAGAGAGCGAGACCTTGGAGTTTTCAGCTGTAATTTTTTTTACAGCCTTCCTTCCAAGTCTCAGGAGTCTATGTGGAAAAGGAATGAGAAAGGTTGTAAGAGCCAGAGGTGGTACATGACTTAAAGAAAGCAGAATTTTATAGACACAGCAGGGCGGATGCACATGAGCTCACAGAGACTGTGACACAACATACAAGACTTGCCTAAGTTCCAACCAGACAAAATCCTCAGACAAAGAAGGAGATGCGCCTAATGACAGAGCTTTCTAGTGTTGATAAGGAAAACCAGTCTTCCTCAGTGGAGTGACTCTGTATAGCAAGCACATTCCAGGGCAGGCCTTGTGATCTGGAGTAGTTGGCCAATAAACTCCTTGCATGCTTGTGTGTGTGTGTGTATTAAGAGAGAAATAGATGGAAAGGGGCCAGATCTGAGAAGAATTTGGGAATTGAAAATATATGATCAAAGCCAGGTGGTAGCCATGCATGTTTTTAATCCTGGCATTGAGGAGGCAGAAGCAGGTAGAGTTCTGTGAGTTCAAGGTCAGCCTGGTCTACAAAGTGAAGTCCAGACCAGTCAGAGCTGCTACCCAGAGAAATCCTGACTTGCAAAACCAAAATGAAAAAAAAGAAAAATATGATTAAAATGGATTAAAAAATTTTAAAGTATTACATAAAATATTTAATAAATTTTATTTTAAAATAATATTTGATAATAATAAATTTTTCTTTTTTCGAGACAGGGTTTCTCTGTGGCTTTGGAGCCTGTCCTCGAACTAGCTCTGTAGACCAGGCTGGTTTCGAACTCACAGAGATCCGCCTGCCTCTGCCTCCTGAGTGCTGGGATTAAAGGCGTGCGCCACCACCGCCCGGCTGATAATAATAAATTTTATAATAATGTTTGAAAATAAACCCTTATACATCACAATAAATTGAGCTATATAACACTATATACTTTAACTTTCCTAGTCAAAAATTTTACCTTTAAAATGAGATTAGACTAAATTATTTCTTCTTTTTTTCAGTTTGAAGTTGTATGAGGTTAGAAATAATGAAACAATCCATTGTAAGTGGAAAACTTCATTATAATTGAAATGGGTGGGCATGATGCTTTTTCTTCACTTACTGTGCGGTCACAACTGACACACCTTTAACAAACGGCAGGTTAGCAGAGAAAAGCTTAATACATCTGATAAAATACTTATGTGAGGGGTTGGAGAGATGGCTCAGCAGTTACGTGCACTTACTGCTCTTGCAAAGGACCCATGTTGCGTGCCCAGCTATAAACACAGTGGCTGACAACCATAACTACAGCTCCAGGGGGGTCTGATGCCCTCTTCTCATGTCTGCTGTCACCAGGCATGCGTGTGGTAAACATGGGTACATGTATGCAGAACATTCACACACGTAAACTGAAAAGCATCATGTGGCATATGAGCCTTTCAAATCAAATAGAGCTGAAGACACAGATATAGCTTGTTTTCTTCTTTCTTCCTTTAGCCAGAGATAGAGCTGGTTTCTTTTTTCTTTCTTTCCCCAGAGATGTAGCTTCTCTCTCTCTCTCTCTCTCTCTCTCTCTCTCTCTCTCTCTCTCTCTCTCTCTCTCGCTTTCTTTCTTTCTTTCTTTCCCCAGAGATGTAGCTGGTTTTTCTTTCTTCTTTCCTCCTTGACCCTCGATCAAGAGGGTGTGCTCGGAAGAGTGAACACACCAATACAAGAAGTGCGTTTGATTTTTATTCTAACTCAGGTGTTACTTTGTCTTTTCTCCATTATTTGGGGTCCACAATCTTAATTCAGCAGGTGAGTTTGTAAAGAACTAGGCCACAGGAAACAAAGGAGGAAGGGGAAGAGGGCACTACTCCAGGCCATCAGATTCCTGTGATACAGCAGGGGATTTTCTATAAACTGGGTGGGGATTATAACAATTGCATAAGAGCCTTACAAGGTGGAGGACATACAAATATAAATTCCTTGTCCCAAACACAAGTTGTATGGTATTTAATAGAAAAAAACCTCATATTTGATA